>NC_091845.1:6180192-7430192 GCF_037783145.1 Equus przewalskii
CGTAAGCCTGTGCCACTGGGCAAGTAAGTCCCAGCTGAGGGAAGTGTCCCATAGGGAAGTGTCCCCTATGAAATTACTCCAGCTAATGTACGAAAACAAATGGTGGACGCAGAGCACATCACTGTACCACTCCAGCGAGTAGATGGATCTCTAGGCAGAATAATGGTGGCTAACATCAAAAAAGACTGAAGACCGATGTAATATGACTTCTGATGAAAGAACCAACCGCCACCTACAGACCTGTCAAGAGGAGCAAACCTGAGTCTGACCCAGTCTCTGGAACCAGCTGCCGATTTGCAGGATGTACAGAGGACAGAGCAGCATGCTGAACTGAATCCTGAGTGTGAAGGTGGCAATGTCAGACTGTGGGAGATGCTCCAGGTCAAACGGCTCGGAGTCTTCATGGATATATGGTAAGGGAATAAAGAGAAGAAAGGGGAACCAAGAGACTTAAAAAACTTGTCGAAAATTCTTAGATGGGCCAGACTAAACTATAGTATCTATGGATGCTCACCAAAGAGAAACACGAGCAGCGATTACTGTAACAGTGAAGGTGGGGGTCACTTTGGAGGGAAGAAGAGAGGGGGCCCCGACAGGGATGGGCATTATTGGAGGGGCTTCTGAGGTGGCTAGAAAAGTTCCAGTTCTTAACCTGGGGGTAGTTATAAGGGGTTCGGAGTAAATAATTTCTTAAGCTGTACATTTGTTTCACGTAGTCTTCTGTATCTATGTTTTATTTTATCATAAGATTTTTTAAAATAGAGAAAACAAGGTAAAAAAAAGACCGAAGACGACTGTGTTCAAAAAACAAAGAATGTTACTGTATTCAAAATGTTTATAAGGCATGTTTCCTCGGTTCCTTTTCATAAGGTTAAAAATACCTCTTGGTATTGGTGTCATGAAGATGAATATATTCACAGTTGAAAGTAACTTGGGCCATTCCAACAATCAGACAATAGCTGTGTGGTTTGTATTAATAATGACCAATCCCAGATCCTTGTCACCTGAGCTGGCTGTCCAGCTATAACCTGTCCGCCTTTACTGTAACAAGAGAAGTTTGGTTGAAATGATTTCTAAGGTCTTTCTTAGTTCTGTGAGTCTGCTGATCATTTTCATGTTACAACACTGAAGATGCACTTCTCCGCATGTCAGCATGCTACAATTTATTCAAGTGCACATTATGAAACTTAACTTTTCTAAAGTGCCTTTACCTGCCGTGATACCTTCTCTGTGGGTCTTCCTTTACGATTGCTGTTCTCTGGAACCGTAGGTATCCATAGGGGATTGGTTAAATAAAGTGTGTTGCAAACAAATTCTGCATCCCTTTGCAGTTGTCTGAAAGGATGAGCTGGACCTCTATTACTGATATTGCAGGAAAGTTTCCAAGATGAGAGAAAAACACAAATTTCAATACAGTGTACAGTATAACAACATTGTAGTTAAAAAAATTATGTGGAAATATTCACTTACTTTACCATTGGTTTTCTCCTGGGAGTAGAATATGGTGGCTGAGAAAATGTTATGGAGAAATAGAGAACATTGCCTTGTTTTTTGGGAATATTTTTGTACAGATGCTTAAAATTGTTTTAAAATTGAAGAATAAAGTGCATATAGTAAAATGTACAGCGTGATGAATTTTCACAAACTGAATACTCTCATATAATCAACACCTAGATAACTAATCAGAACAGCCCCAGACCCCAGAAACCCCTCATGCCCTCTCCAAGTCAGCACTCCTCACCTAGGGTAACCACTATCCCTATTTCTAACTGTGCTGTTAATTTTTTATGTGCAAGATTACTTCTACAGTATAAAATATCAAAAGAAAAGAGCTTCGAAGTAGAGATTTATTTATTCAAAACCACAATGATATAACCTATTCTAGAAAACCAGAAGTAAATGTTGGTTCCCTAACTCCAAGAAGCTCACAGACTAATGACTAATTAAATAACAGAACTCTGACAGAAACATAAATCCAGCGCTGCCAGCACAAGATAATGCTGGGGGAAGCTGAGGAAGGTATTCCAGAAAAGCAGGGCTTTAAAGGATGTGTAGGAGCTGGCCATTAACCATTGCAAAATGGACAAAGGCTAGAAAGAAACTTTGTAAGTGAGCACAAATGAAAACTAGCTCTTTAAGACACCAGTTTATGGCGCGGCCTGGTTACTGGTTAATCCTACCTGGTTTGGCTTCTGAAGCCATCAATCAGGATGACATCATTGTCGATCAGGTTACTCGGGTGGTGAGCATTTGATAGCTGTGTAAGGAGGAAAAGGAAGTCTCGGGCAACCGCCCCTGGTTGCCCACAAGGGGAAAGCCATGCAGCACGCAGAGGCTGGGAAGCCTTTAATTAAATTCAACCACTGTAAGAAATGCATCTACAGCTTCAGTGTGCCACGGTGCTGCCCGCTCTGCCGGCAGGACATGGGCTCAAGGAGGCTGGAGGAAGCACCTGTTAGCATCGCTAATCCGTTTACCAACGGGCATCAAGAAAAATGTTCCTTCCTCCTCAGACCGACTCAAGGGACGTTTCTTAGGTACAGTGTTTTAAATGTTACATTGAATTGTACGACCTTTTCCTTTTGTGTTTTAGTTACTAAAGCTTTCTTTTTCTAATACGCGCTATACAGTGTGAGGTTTGGTGGATAATCTTTCCAGTGTTTTGGTGTTAAGTCCTAAAACGTAGGCCTATTTGTTTCATAAAAATAGATGGGGTGCATACTTTCCTGGAATGATAAGTGCAAGAATATATGAAGGTCAAACCTGCTTACACAATTTTAAGAGAGAAAAATCGATAGCGTGGAGATGTTTTTACCCATAGATTTTGTGCTAAGAGGCTAACTGGGAAAATGACCCAGAGGCTAATCCTACTAAAATAATACCTTTACTGAGAGTTAGTTTTGAAGTTCTGTGACAATGTACAGAGCCTGAAGAATGGCCACTTATAGACTATTTTGCATGGAGGTGAATTAAATTGAAGACTGGAGCTCGTCTATTTCAATTGTAGATGCCACCTGACTTGAAGAAAGATTTCAGAAATCAAAATGAAAGGGTTGTGCCTCCTTAGTGTCCTCGTGGAGTTTACAAATGGAATTAGAAGTGGCCCTGCACAAGCCAGGTTTTGAGAGAGCACCCAGGCTACTAAAGGACAGCACGTGCCGTAAGAAGCGAGTTCATGCGCGTCGTCACGGTCTAATGCCCAGACCTCCTTGCCTCCTTGCAGTTTACCCTCCAAACTCTCACACGCTCTCAAGAGTGCTGGTTTAGGATGAAAAAAACTGGAGTTGACTATTCTCTTCCCTGCTTACTAACTTCCTTAATCAATTTCTTTCTTGTCCTTATGTGGATGAAATGAACCAAAGTGTGTAAAGGCTTGTGCCCTGACCCTTCTTCAGGGAGGCTGCAGGAGGCAGAGAGCACAGTGCAGGCTTTGATGCCATAAAGCTCCCGTTCCTAGCCTGGTTCAGACCAGCTCCAGGATCCTCTCCCTAATCTGCAGAATGAGGATCCCGCTGACCTTGCAGAGTTGTGAGGGTCAGCAATAAGGCATATCAACCTGGCCTGGGCACTAGCCACGATGTTGGACCAACATGCTCCTTCCCATCCTATTCTTTCCACATTGAGTTCAGAAAGTAACTGGCAAAATCTTCATTTCCACCTTCATCAGAATCATGAGGCCCAGACTGCGTTATAAGAGCCCCTCATTCATGGTAACTCAGAGTCATTAACAGGGTGGATTCCAAAAGCTTTTGAATAAAGTGGTTAAAATTCGGAAATCATTTGCTGTAACGTTGGTTCATTCAACAAATCCTTCCTGTGGGAAATACCAGGGATGTTACAGCAAACAAGCCACAACCCTGCTCTCAAGAAACCACACAACGCATGACAAGCTTTCAGGCTGGCCTCTAACAAGTATTTATTCATTCTAGGATGTGGTGGTGCTAGTGACAGGCCTGGCCTCTGTAGGCATCGGCAGAAGGGAGGTGGTGGTGTTGAAACAGGTTATATGCTTTGGCATGCTCCCTTCCCTTCAGGCCAGGATCTGCAGGACCCCCAAGTGGCCCCCTGCCCTCCAGACCCTCTAAGGTCAAGTTCCAAACTATTTCCTTCCCTCTCATCCAATTTCCAAACCCTGAGGACTGACTCCCACAACTCAGCTTGAGACAATTTCACCTACTTTGTAAAAGAGATCCAGAAATGACCCAAACGAATCACTGAGGCTGTTATCTAACTAGGTCAGGATCCCTTAGCGCTGCCACATAGGTTGTGCAGGTTGTGGACTGCACAAAGGTGGTTGTGGGTACTGAAACTCAGTCTGCGCCCCACTCACCAAACTAAGCACTCTGGGCAGAGCTGCATCTGCAGGAAGAAGGGGCACCTTTTCTTAATTTGTACAAAAGGTGTATGGGAGAGGGGTGGCCCTGCCCCGTCACAAGCTTCTGTAACATTCTATATTTTTCCCTCTTCACAGCACTTATCAATCTATCAAAAACTTATTAAACTAAAATTACAAAGTCTTCTCTGGAAGTAGTGAGGGCAGTGATCTCATCTTATTTCCTGCGGTGTCACTAAGCCTTCACTTCAAAACAGGCCCATAGCTGACACCCAATAAACGTCTGTTGTATGACTGAGAAATAACTGAAGGACAAGAGGGAGGGAGGGAGGGAAGGAGGATGCCTAGGATTTAGGCAGGAACCAAAGTGCAGTGGTGCGCTCAATGCGCAATGCGCTCAGGGAGCGATCTCGGGGTAGCACTCACATGGCGGGGCAGCGCTGTAATCAGCCACCCAAGACTAACTGTGTGTCTCAGCTTCATTCTCAACCTCTGAACCCACAGGGGCTCAGAAAACTCAAAGTGGCTGCAACAAGATGACCTGAGCAGATGGCTCTGAGGAAGGAGGGATAGCCATTTGTGTCCTTGGTCATTTTAAACCCCAGAACTGCCTGCTTTAATAAGGAAGCAAATATTCAGACCTGTGGTCTGACAAAGGAGCTCTACTATTTAAAAATTACCTCTGATTTACTCGACACCTGGACGTAGCCAGCACTCAACAGGCGTTGTATTCTCATGACCAGCTTGCTAGGAGGCTTATGGTATTCCCAATTTATAGATGAGGAAACTGAGATCAGAAAGAGAAAGTGACTTGCCAATGTGTCACGGCTAGAAGTGAGGGCCTGGGACCGTACAAGGAGGTTAAATTACGTGCAGTTACACAACTAATGCACAGTCTCGGGTAAAGAATTTCAGGAAACGGGCTGTCCAGGAAAAGTGGGTGTGGCCACGGGCTACAAGACCAAAACGGGCTACATCAGTTGAAGGCAGAAGTCCACTGAGATGCATTCAGGGTCCTCCCACTATGTCAGCCTCAGGAACAGGCCGTCCCCTCCCACAGGAGGAGGAAAGAATAAGGAGCTCCTGCAGCAACTATCCTCGGGGGCCCTCTGCCTGCGGAGCCAGGTGTTAAGCTGACCTTACGCTCCAGCAGGCCTGGCCTTCCAGCCACCAGCCTTGAGTACTGAGAGGCCAAGAAAACCCAGATGGGGACACAAGGGAGTATTTTCTACCTCAAATGTACTCTTGGCTCAACCAGCTGTGAAACAGGGCTTCCACTAACCTGGCCACTGACGGCAAGTCCTGCACCAGCCGAGAGAGGAGGCCTATCTCTCTCCTCCTGATACCAACTCTTCATGCCAGACACGTGCAAATGACAGAAAAAAATACACTTGTCTCTTCCAGGGAGTATGATGGAAGGTCTGATCTTCACGTTGGAATAACCAATACAAACGGTGAGTGCATTTTCACAGCTTAAAAAATCCCCACAATACCCAGCTAGAGGAGAGCAGCATTTCCAGAGAAAAAGCGATCATGGCAACATTTAATCAGTGATTCCTCCGTTCCCTGGGTTCTCCTCTGTCCCATGAGTGGGCAATGCTACCCCCAAAAAGAGAAATACGTGCTGTACAGCAAGGTGTTACTACTAACAATACTGGGTATTTGAAAGCTCTTTAAGGTTTTCTAAGCCAAGAGCATCACAAATCTGTAAGTTCTGTTGGTTTTTAAGAGAGGAAGAAACCGATGTCCAGAGAGGTTGAGTTGCCCAAGACCTCATCTTCTGTTGGAACCAGCACTGGACCCAGGGCCTCTGGTCCCCGATCCTATACTCACCCCACTGCCACTGGGACCTCATACTTGAGGGTCACCAGGGGCTAGGCAGGGACCCTAGGGGTAAATCAGGGGGATAGAGCACCTGAGCATGTGGTGGGGTGTGCAGTGCTTTGCTTTAAAAAATAAGCATGTTTAAACAAAACAGTTCCTTTGGCCAGATTTAGCTGAGGGCGCACAGTCTGCAACCCTGAAACCAGCACATCCTGGTCTGCAGGAAAAGGGCCTGGGCGTGCCACCTGTAGGAAGCTGCAGGCCTGGGAATGGTGAGCGAGGCCAGTCCGGTGAGGCTGGAGAAATTGACACTGAGCAGAAAGCTAGGACTGGGTTTTTGAGCTCAAGAGTTACCCAAATGAGCAGTCAAATTTACCACCAGTCTTTATTAGTGGAAATTTATTGCTGATTTAAGGAAACAAGATAGACCCACTCGTAATAGAAAACTTCAGCAAAAATATTTGGAGACGATTATCCTGGCACCTACTGTTGCCTCCTTTTCCTGGGGGCGACTTCGCGGTACTGCTGAGCAGATGGAGCAAGAGCTGGGTTTCCTGAAGGGAAGGCTGTGTCGAGAGCACAGGAGGCAGAGGCCCACAAACCCTCCCCGACTCCAGGCAAGACCAGATCTAAGGTGGGTGGCTGCCTCCCGAACTTGATCCTGGAGGCAGGAGATTCTGGAGCCTCTCACGGCCTGTTGCTCTCTTACAGCAATCAAAAAGTGCCATCTGGGTTATGTAAAGTTACCACAGTGGCAGCTGTCATTGACTAAGTCCCCTTTTCACAGAGGTGCACTTCCCCTTCAGCCTCTGCATGACTCTGACTTTGGTCGCAGGAGTTGTGTATAATTACACCGCGCACGGTGTCCAGCGAGATGAAGCAGGCTGGGAGCAGAGTGTAAGCATCCCGTTATTGCAGCCCGGCATGTTTGGACTGAGGGACCAGTGGGACAAGTACCTGGAAGACTTCTCCACCACGGGGGCCTGGCTGCCTCACAGGTACGGGGCTGCAGAGACCACCCCTCCCTGGCCCCCATTCACCACCAGGTGGGATCCCAGCTCACAGAGGACTCTGAGCTGTGTTTAGTTCATGCTGAGCCTGTAGCAAGACAGTAGCGCCTGTAACAGAATTTAAGCAGGAGTGGAATTCCCGTGGGTTTCCTGCAGAGGTGAGCACATTTACACGACAGAATCACAGTACTGTAAGAGCTGGCGGGACCAGAAGTGAGTACTCTATTTTAGTTATCTGACTAGGTATTATAGTTAACAGTTAGTAAAATATACAGCAAAAGCCACAATATTATACTATGTTAAAACAAAATTTTTCAAAAATGATGTTCAAAATGTAAAAATATCTAAAGCTTTTGTTTTTTGGTTTAGCAATTTTGAAATTCCTCAATTTCTTGCTCAATACTTTAGATATATAGCATACTGGTGGATTTAAATTGTTTCAAGACTTCCCTTGAAATAAGTTTAGACACTGTGGGATATCCTAAAACTTAGAAATGAAATTCCACTTCTAGAATCTAGAACTGCGGTGAAATCAAGTTCCCCAAATTGGCAGTGTACATACAACTTAAGTCACCACTCTGAACATTTGGGCGAGTCCTCTCTGTATTTAAGTTGCAAGTAGAAATAGCCCAAGATGTCAAGTCTCTCTCGAAGCTTTGTTGTCACAGGGGCCAGCACACAAAACGGCCCAGTTCTCAATTCCGAGTTACCCAAATGAGCAGTCAAATTTACCACCAGTCTTTATTAGTGGAAATTTATTCTGTGAAGTTGGCCCAGCCCAATTTCCATTCCAAAAGTCCTCCGGCAGCTTCACAGCCTGTTCCTGGGCAGCTTTCAGAGCTAAGCCTTCCTTCTCAACAAACACCCTTGTTTTGTAAGGTACGAGGAAGACCACCACAACTGCTACAGTTACACCCTCACATTCATTAACTGCATTCTGACCACGGAAGGCAGGGAGCAACTGGACAAGAATGAGTTCACGGAGAAATACGTGGTCCCGAGGACAAGGACGGCGTCCAAGTACATCGCACTCTACCGGGCAGCAGAAGAGCATGGCTTCTACGCGGTCGACCACCCTGATGAGGAGACGAGCCCTCCTCCCGGCGGTGCTTTGTGCTGAGTTGGCTGCGTAAAAGCAGGAGGGGCGGAAGCTTGGGGGGGGACCACCTTTAGTAGGTGTTAGGGATTTCTAAATGCGTTAAACTGTGGTTAATAAAAAAGTGTTATGACTCTCCTTTAAGCATATTTCAGCCTACCGCAGTAGAAGAATTTATAAAATTAATAAAAATCACCCTGGGTTCTTCAAAATTGTATGCAGTAGAACTAAATTCTTCTCATAGCAGATCGCTTTTTAAACAGAGAATCCACGTTACAGCATAAAGCGGCAGCATCCTGTGTTCACAGAGCAATGAAAACTCTTCCTATACATTAATCAGAGCTGAACAAATTCACCTTTCAATGTGAATCCAGAAAGTGGGGGTTTGTAGGAAGGCGAGTGAGACACTTCAAATTTATGAAGTCATGAGTACCTTCACCTCACTGTTTTTATTTAAACAGTACATGGTAACTTTCTGAGAGTCAGTCATAGTGAAAAAAACGAACAGGAAAAAAGGTCTCAGAATCTAAGTTAGGAAACGGGCCCTCCTGAATTAGCCTTTCTGTGTCAACGTGTGGCAACTGCCGGACCGGCAATTCCTCAAGTCAGCAGAATGCCAGTCTGTTTCCTTCTCATTTTTCCTGACCTGAGGAGATTGAGGTGTTGGGTTGGCAAAGCACCTCCTCTGCCCACAGGAAATGCAGGGTTCAGAAAGGACACAAGGAAAGGTCCTGAAGGAAATACCTTCAGGAGGAGGAAGGGGACAATTGGGATGAGTAACCATAAAGAAAGGAGATGATTTTTATCAAGCACATTAGAATCTGTATACCCAAACAATCATCAAACTTTAGCCAATGAGCAAAACATTTCAGAATTCCTTCTTGGAAACTGCTTCCAGCATTTTCTTTGTTTCTGACCAAACGTGAAATACTACTCCACCACCAAATGATGTCTAATTTCCCAAAACAAAACCCATCTTCAAGGTTCCCATTTTCAATGTACCAAACCCATCTTCAAGGCACCAATAATTACTTAGTAATAAAGATATTCAGAAAACTTGCTACAGATCCTCAAAGCTTGTTTCCAAAGAGGCCTCTGGCCAATATTTCAGTACTAGCAACTTTAGTGGGAAAAAAATGCACGCCATACCAACTTTTGCATTTCTAAGTTCTGGCACTTTTCTTTAGGAAAAACAAAACTTCCCACCAGAATATGATACCACTTTAAACAGAACTGTGCTGTGGCGTGGTGTTCAAGAAGTCATAAAGACCTCAGCAGGTAAAGATGAAAGAATTGCTGAGTCAGGGGGATGTTCCAATTGGCCCTGTTCTCTTAACATTCTATCTTAGGACGCCGCTTCTCTGGTTGTCTCTATCTGATGATTACTCATCATAGTAGCTGCATTTAACGAGTATTCATAAAGACTCCACACCAGAGTAGACACTTCTTAGTCTTCCCTTCTAATCCTCAAGACCATCTGTGAGGTGGGTACTAACATTATGCCCATTTTACAGATGAAAAGGGAATGACTTGCCTAAAGTCACACAGTAGCAAAACCGGGGTTCAGACCCAGGTTTGACTGCAAAGCTCATGCACTTAACCTCGGCCACCCAGCAAGCTGAAAGCAACCAATGGTACCTAGGATGTACAGCCACTGGGTTGGCAATTTGCCATCATTAGAGAAGATAAAGAAGATAAGGATTTTGCTTTCATCAACATTCAAACATGGAACGAAGGTAAATAACGTCATAATTAAAGTAAGTATTGTTAATATTAGAAACGCCAATTTCATGCTACTGTCTCTTAGTGCTGCATGACCTTCATTTTCAAATAAAGCTTTAGAGGTCCCCACTCCGTATTTTAGGGGCTGCTCTCCAACCTGGAGGTGACACTGGCAGCAGTCAGTCTCATATTTCTTTTCTCACTTCAGCAGGCTCCAAATTCCCCAGTCATAAAATCACAGTACCACCCTACAGGTTTTACCCCAACAAAGGAAACCAAGCACTGGAACACCACCAATAGATGGCAATATTGCTCAGTTTTGTAGAATTATGAACTGAGAATTCTTCGAGTAAGTTTCCTTTATTCTACCAGCTAAATGCTAACTGTCGGAGGAGGAGACTCGTCACCGGCACCCATTCTGCTCCCCAGACAGTCTCGGAGTTCTCCCCAAAGGCACTTCTCATCTCAGTGTCTAGCACTGCCTGGGCACACACCTGGTCTCCATCAATACTCACGGAATGGGCTCATTGTCACCACAGGGTCAGAGCTTGCCTCAGTGTGACCGATTTGAAAGATTAAAATGACCCATTCAAAAGTATGTTTGCAAAGCCTCTACAGCTTGCATGCATTACTCTTATAACCAGGCAAACCCAATAGATATTATTAAAAAAAAACACCCCACAACGGCTGGATCTAGCTCCCTTTGTCCCACACGTGCTTACCACAGGATTCTGCCCCATCTCCAGAGCTCACTTCATTACTTTACTTCCAACTCTTTCTACCACCTCCTTCTCTTCCACTGTTACCTACCAGGGCATAAAACAGGCTTCTCACTTCCTAGAGAAAATAATTATGGCAATGCTTACACTTTGGTTTATCTGAAAGGGAAGAACGAATACCTACAATGTGCCAGACCCTTTCATATGTCATCTCACTTAGTCCGTGAACAAACTCAGGCGGCAGTAATTATGCCCACTTCGCAGGTAAGGGAACCAAGGCTCAGAGTGATTCGGCAGTGTTCCCAGGGTCACCACTATTTTCCTGGTGTAGACTTGGAATTTGGACCCAGGTTTTTCTGATTCCACTTTCTACTCTGTCAGGACGTGCCATTTAAAAATTAGGAAGAAGAATATCTACCTTTCAAACACTGTTTCTGAAAAGGTAAAAAATTTTAAATGCTAGAACATGTTCACTTAAATGATAGTGAATTGCTTTCAAATCAAAACTACCTCAGTTTAACAATTTCACAGATGTGCTTTCTCATATCATGTATTCTTAAGGGAAGCATCCCTATATTTTACAAAATAGTAAACAGATTTTAAAAATGTTCAGCCTACATAAAAAAAGCAAAGATTTAGGATAAATTGATGGGTTTATGTATCTCTAAATTTTAGAAATGGGTCTCAGTTACAGTTTTAAGGAATTTAACACACAGGGGACAATTATTTGAGTCTGTAATTCAATTTTTAAAAGTTCACTTCAGTTGGTAAAAACACACTTGGAAGGCGGGTGGTGGGGAGACAGTTCATTTCTTTTTAACCCAAGTACTTCCCCACAAGGGGAAAACTAAGTTAAGAGCCACAGTCAAGTAAATGGAAACTTTTTAAGAGAAAATGAAAATGCTTTAACAATGTAAAATAAGACAAGATAAAAACTTTATTAAGTAACAATGAATTTTCAGATTTGTATACTATGCTCAAAAGCATAAGGAAACCTAACCAGCTCCAGCCTGGTAAACCTGCCTAAAACCACGTCCCCTTCACATCGATTTAACCCCTGCCAAGTGTTCCGTATGAGCTAATGACTTTATAGAGGTCACTCTTTATGAGAACCTACGACAGTAAAGGCACAGGCGTCGCCACTGCCCCTTAAACTTTGGGGATGAGATCAGAAAACGTCAGCCTCTAAAACGGAAGCTAAGAGAATCAACACGCAAGGACTGACTCCACAGTAACCGCTGTCGTCATGGCGTCAGCTGTGGCTCTTAGGACACCGGGATTCCCCGCCCCCAAACGAACCATCACAGCTGCAAATTACTGAGGGGGTCTCAGGGGCCAGGCACTGTGCTAAGCACCGTGTAAGGATCAACCAGCCCACCCAATCCTCCAGCAGCTCGCTGAGGTCGAGAACATTATCAGTGATTCACTTATTTTGATTGCAGTGACACTCATAGCACGTAAACCTATTTTAAAGTGGACAATTCCGTGGCAGTTAGCACATTCATAATGTTGTGCAACCACCACCTCTCTAGTTCCAGAACATTTCATCACCCCAAAAGGAAGCTCTGGACCCACTAACTGGTGGCTCCCATTCTTTCCTCCCCCTGCCCTGGTAACCACCAATCTGCGTTCTCTATGGATTTACCTATTTTAGGTATATAACTCGAATCATGTGACCTTCTGCAACTGGCTTCTTTCACTTGGCATGTTTTCAAGGTTTATCCGTGTTGTAGCATGTGTCAGTACTTTCTTTCTTTTTGTGGCTGAATAATATTCTACTGTGTGTATGTTGATAACATTAACTACGTTTAACAGATGAGGAAACAGAGGTCAGGATTGCACAATCAGTAACTGGATGAGCTGGGATGCAAACCTGGGTGTGACTTCAAACCCAGCACGTACCCATCTTGCTCTCCACCTAAGAACAATCAGAGACCAAGGGACTGCTGAAGCCTGATGCTGAAACCAGTCTCATAGTTAAAAATCCTGAAAACTGCAAGCTACTGACTCTGACCCGAGGACGGGGTGCCTTAAAGGCAGAGCAGGCTTGCAGTTGCAGCACCATTTACTGGCGCCCCTGCTCCCTGGGCTGGTCCGGCACCTTCCAAGGGTGACCACCCAAGTCTACCTGCAGGTTCTTCAGAAGGCAGGATGACAGTAATCCGGCTCGCTCCATTGACAGAACAGCCCCTCCGGCATGTAGAAGGCCCTCAACAAACATCCCCTTACCTCTCTCCACTTTCTGTGCACAAAGCATGCCTGCATTTATCAGATGGGCCTAACTTCCACAGGCACATTTTAGTTCTCAACCCAGATTTAGCTCAGAATATAAATAAATCCACTGTCTTCTTGGACTCTTGCCAGTTTGGTGGGTTTGAGTCACTCCTTCTGGAAGGGAGGAGAAACTCTGCTATGTGTCAGGTGCTTTCTGAGTTCTCCCCCTTTATCCACATAACCACACAATGAGGTAAATATTATCATTGGCTCCATTTTAGAGATAAGATGATTGAGGCTCACAAAGGGCAAGTGAAATCATCCAGGGTCACATAATCACCGAGAGGGAGAGCTGAGATTTGAACGGTTCCTTTCTAGAAGGCTCCTTCCACTACCTAGCCTTCAATAAAATTCTCTGGGGAACCTAATTAAAAGCTAAGAACCATGCATTGTACCAAGGTTCTTAACCTTGGATCCAGATGGTCTTCACAGAATTTGTGAACTTCCTGACACTGTATGCAAAATCACATGCACAAGCATGTTCCTGGTGACAGGAGCCTCAAGCTGTACCCCAACCTTGAGGTGGGGGACCACTGCCCAGCCGTACCAGCAAATACCCAGCCCTGCCATGGGCGGCCTTTCTCTCTAACCTCTACCCAGACAAGGCCTAACAGGCTGTATTTCTGACTTCACGTGATTTTCTAGGCTGGTGTCACTTCAGCTGTGGTGATCTTGTAAAGTTACTGAGGGCTCAGGTTAAGTCCTCTGCTTGCACATCCTGGCAGTGGCGTATGGCAGCCACATCTCTGAGCCTCAAACCTTCCTCCTCTGGAATGCCTCATGACCTGAACTCAGAAAGCTGTTGTAGGATAAGAACAACGGCCCCATCTCAACTCCCACTATCTGACTATTTGCTATAACGATTTGCAAAAAACATTACCCTATATTGGCCATCCAAATAGAAAACAACCAACACGGAAGAGCCTGCAGCAAAATCATTCAAGTTGAGCGTGTGAACTGGACCGAGCACATGGCACACGCTGCTCTTAGCAGACAGCCCGATGCTTATGCTGTTTAGACATGTGGTGTGTTATCACCTCATTTTTCCCACTTTAAGCGAAAATGTCTCCTACAGAAGTGGAAAAGCCTGTGAAGAAAGTAGGTGAGTTTTAGAGCCTAGGAAATTTCCTATGTTAGACAAAAAGAGAAGTGATAATGTATTGAGAAAGGTGATTACATAAAAGATATAATCCTGGCCAGGCATGTGTCCCCAGTTTCTTGTGTTTTTTTGCATTGGGTGACAAAATATAACTTGGGAATAGTGTCAATTCCGCAAGCTTTCACAGTGTTCTTGAGCATGGTGTGCTGCTTTTATAAAACTAGTTAAATTCTTGTATGGAGGATGCATGGCCAGTCAGTGTGATGCCACTGGGCACATGCTGGCACAATGGGAGGATGTGAACGCTTGGGGAGAGCGGGAAAAGTGATGGACTAGAGAGAGGATCTGGGGAAGGATTTCAGTTTTAAAGCAAGTCTGGAGGGCTCAAGAGATTTAAGAACCACGTAAGCCTGATGCTCTGAAGGGTGTGGGTGAAGGAATTTCCGTTCTCTGTGAGGCTGCAGCATCTCCTCCAGTGACCTGTACAAACTCCCAAAGGTGGTTTTATCGCAAAGCAAATTTCCAATCTTGATGAATGTGAGCTTTTTTTTGAAAACGAATGCCATCTTGTACATTTATTTCAGAAGGCAAGAAAAAACTGCTAGGATATAATACTTCCAAAAATAAGCTAATACTGCTCTTAGCTGGAAATTATGAGGGTGACTGATGTAAACCAAAACCTTTGCTTGTGTGGCATTCCAGAACCCCCAAAGACGGCCCTTGGGTAATGCTGAAGAGCGCACGGCCTGCTACATGGTGTTCAAACCGTATACATGAAGAAGGAAAGTCTTTCACACAAGGCTTCTTTGACTAAAGATGCTGCTTTTGGACATTCTTCCAGAGCTTTCAGTTAAAAGTAATATCTGCATGGTCTTTTGGCTTTTCTACATCTTTACTGTAGTCTTCATACCAAGGAGTCACCACAACCCTCAAGGCACATTAGCTGATGGGAAAGCACTTTACGTGGGGCGCTGATGGAATGAAGGACTTTGAGGATTCACAGAACAGTTTTTACCATAAAGGCATTTGATGCACTGATCAGGCTTGGAAAGAAGTGTCACCACAAATGATGAACGAAATAGGGAAGAAATGGCTCCTGAAATTTTTTGCTGACTTACAAGGTTTTGAGAAAGTGATGATTCAAGACAAAGTCTTTTACTTTGCTAAGGAGCCTGGAGTGAGCAAAGAGGACAGTGAAAATTCTGAAGCACTATTAGCATCACTAATGAAGAGCGAAGAACTTACACTGAGAAGCTCCTTCAAACTGATGGTCGTTATCGGTCTGAGGCAGGGGAGGAAGAGGAGCTCCGTTATTCGAACGTCAAATCTTAAAAGTGTAGAGCGTGCAGACATGCTTTTGTTGCGAGAACAGGATCACGACATTAACAGAAGCACTGTGTGAAAACACACATCTCTAAGCAGAATCTAGGTTGACAGAAGCTCTAAGATCACACATCAAGGGAATGCAAACAGATGCCCATTTTGGCTTTTTTCATCTCGCAGCTTCCAAAGATGGTTTAGCCATCCAGTTCCGGAGCCTTGAGTGCTGAGGAAAAGTCTGTCCGCCTTCGATTTGGACACTGGATGGATCTCTGACGTTTGTCTCCCTCACACCTTCACTGGCCCTCTCCTGCTCATCTTCCCCCACCCTGTGTCCTCTGTCCGTCTCCCTCTTCTTGCCTCCAAATGCAGCCCCTCAGGCAACTCTTCACCGACATCAAGCCAATTAAAAAAGGCTTTATTTATTGCGTCTTATTAAATGTTCGTTGCATTTATTATGCATCTTCATACATTATTTCACCACATATTTTTATAACAAGTTCACTGACGCAAGATGCAATTTTTATCTAAAGTGGTACAATATTGTTGTGTACTGTACACAAACATGCCCAGCACTGAGCTCATTGAGAAATAAATAATTAGGTAATTGGTTTTTTTTTTAAAGATTTTATTTTTCCTTTTTCTCCCAAAGCACCCTGGTACATAGTTGTGTATTTTTAGTTGTGGGTCCTTCTAGTTGTGGCATGTGGGACGCTGCCTCAGCATGGCTTGATGAGCGGTGCCATGTCTGCGCCCAGGATTTGAACTGGTGAAACCCTGGGCCGCCGAAGCAGAGTGCATGAATTTAACCAGTCGGCCACAGGACTGGCCCCGGTAATTCATGTTTTAAATACTTTCTATGATACAGAAATCCTTTGTTGGTATTAAATGGATTTTAAAGTATTTGAGTAATTGGTTAAGTTCTTGGACAAGCTGAGACATGTTATTATTTTTCCATTTAAAATAATGGAACATAGGGTCCTGCAATCCCCAACTCTGCTCTCCGGCTCTCTTTTAGGAACACACGGGATATGGATAACGAGATGCATGTGCACCAAAGTGCCCTGGAAACTGCAGCGTGCCGCATAAACATAAATTATCATTTTCAGGTAAAATCAGAGAGTAAGAGAATTTCCTTGTTGCTGGAAGAGTCCACTTAGGACTCATTTAGTCCAAGCTCCTCAATGAGTGGATGAGGACACAGAGGCCCAGAGATGAGAAGCTCAGGGTCAGTCAGTCAGTGACAGATTCCACGATGGATTCCGGCTCAGGGCTCTTTTTTCTCCCCAGGGTAATTGTATCTTCTTTTTTTTTTCCAGTTTCAGATATTTATTAATCAGTGTAAACCCCAACACAACACACCAACATGATTTCATGCATTTAGAGGGGGAATATTTCCTGGTTAAGTGGAAAATTGTGCGGATGGCTTCTGGAAGACCTTCATTCTAAGTAGCTTTATAGTGAAACATTTCATTTAGAAGTCTAAAAGAAGTCTACCTTCTTTCTTCAGTTTGCTGTAATCTACATTCACTGAGAAGAGCTTGTATTGATCACTGGGACCCGGTTTGTTCCAGGGTTCTGGGTTATTCTTTCTGTCCCAACTGACATCTGGATTGAACACTGCCGGGCACAAGACACAGAGTGGTGCTCCAGCACCTCTGGCTCCAAGAAAGATAAAGAGGGGGATCAAGCTCGGATGTTTCTTGGCCGGAGTGAGGATCGGGCGGATTGCAGCAGAGGCCTCGAATCCGAAGGACAGAAAAACAAACCTGCAAACCTCGGGGCTCCTTAGTCACTGCTGGTAATTATATCTTTTAAAACACTAACGGTTTTCTGGTGCAGGGGGCACTAGGCCCTTTAAAACTTTTAAATTATTGGGCAATTACAATATAAGGACTCTTTACCTCGCCCTAAACTTGGTTTATCGCAGGAGACTCACTAAGAATTTGTTGGTGAAATGTGAGGTTGACTTGCTAAAGTTCGTCTTGGTCACTCCTCTCTCGTGAAGAAACCCAACGGCTTAGAATCACCTCCTGTAACCGATCAAAACAAAAAGGCGACTGAGCATCATAAACAGAAATGAAAGAACGGGCCAAGCATAGGATACTGCAGCTACATTTCACAAAGAGCTGTTTATATGACGATGCCTGCTCCCATCCCTTGTAACTGAACATTTGGAGAAAATGTGAATATAGCAAAACACACCTTACATGCAAATAGTATCAACCCTAATCACACAAAGACTGTAAAAGCTAAATTGCCTCAGCTGTGGGATTCTACTTGCACATTTCATGATTAGGAAGGCCAGTAAGAAACCTAGTATTTAACCCCAGAACCAGGTCTAAGATGGCACTGGTATATCTAGGTCATCACTGAGAAGGAGAAGAGGATCAGGACCAGCATTTGATGAAAAGCTAACCTGGTGGGGATGAGCAGGACAAACTGGGAGACGAGGCTCTGGGGCCCTGGAGACTGACCATCAGATGGGTGGTGTGAACAGGAGGAAGGGTGAGATGTTAGGGATGAAGAGAAACAAGGACGTGCTGGCTGCAGGGGAGGAGTCAAAGATGGGGGAGGTGGAAACATTAATAAACACTGAGTGACTGGACCAGGAATTTGGCAGCCCTGGCAGAGAAAAATCCGCCAGGAAGATTGGAGGATGCTCTGCTCAAAGCAGAACCCCAGAAGCCAGACGAGAAGTTCAGGGAGAGAGTGAGTCACAGTGACCCTTCGAGTCTCTGGGAATGAGACCCAGGGGAGGTCCCGGCCTGGCGAGGAGGTCCCCGGCTGTTTGCGAGAGCAGTTTCAGCTGTGTGGTGGGGACAGAAATCAGACGATATCGCAGGCATAGGAGCAACAGGAATTAAGGGGGAGTGACAGTGGGTTCAGTGGGGGAAGAGCCCGAGAGGGCCTTCTGTACCAAGGCAAGGTGATTTTCATTTCTTCTCTTGGGACCACGTGTCCCAGAGGATTCAGTACGATGGACAGCATGCTTAGGATGACGTGAATTTGTCTCCGAGTTCACCCACCTGAACTTTAATTCTTTTCATACATTCTGGTGACTCCATTTCTTTGTCAGTCATGGTAGAGGGTTTAATCAAATAGCACAGCATAAGTTCCTATTGAGAAACAAAAACAATCTCCATATCCCACAAAACAACACAAATTTGGGTGTGTCAGCAGGAGATGCAGGCAGCTTCACTCCCTCTCGCTGAGGCTCCCGGAAACATCACCGAGTGCAAACTCACAAGGCATGTCAGTTCCCTCCTGGGATCCTAACTGGGCTTGCCTTCTAGATTAAGGAGCTGCCATTTATCAGTGCTGATGTGGCAAGAGAAGGCAAATAAAGTAGATATACTGATTATAAACATAGCATTCAAAATATTAAATATAGGACACAAGTCCCATAAAATGGGCATAAAAACACTATAAACAGTATAGATTCCCTGTTTCTACAGGACAAAGCTACTTTTTAGAGGCTAAAGCCTAAGCAACTTAACTTGCACTCAAGACAGTTGTCATCTGGCCCCTGCTGGGCCCTCGGGCCTCCTCCCACCAGATCTCCAGCAGCAGGGGGACAGTGTTGGGGGGGACCCACAATTTGTTTCCAGTTAGCAAATTACTAAATAACAGAGAACACACAAAGCATTCAGTCCTACTAGTCCTGGTATAAGATGAAATTTCCCTCCTATCTTGATGGCAGCAGGAGACAGTGGAACACAAGCCAGGAAGTCAGATGGCTCTGGGTTTGAATCTCAGCTCTGCTTATGAGCTGCGTGATCCTGGGTGTGTCACTCAACATCTCTGATCCTTTGATTCCTCGCCCTCAGGAGGAAGATAATAACAGGGTGGTACAAAAGCATGTGGAGTGTTTAGCAATAAATACGAATCCCCTTCCTCTCTCAAGAGATGTCTAACTTTGAAGAGAAATGTGCCAATGTTTTGACTCCCTCATGAATGTGTATGAGTGAATTCTAAGCACATGCTGGCTGTGCTTCCAGCTGCACCCCTGGGCAGGAAGGCAATGCCCACCCCCATCAGTCACCACAGCAGCACAATTCCTGGGGCTTAGCACCAGTTGGTGGTGGGAGCCGACATGAAGGGAGGACAGCTTCTAGCCCAATCTTCCAGAACTTCACTGGAAGGAACACTTTGAAATTCCTACAAAGGACTTTTCTGATTCTACTACATTTAAGAAAGAAAAAATCCAATCATTTCAGCAACACTTGAATGCCAAAGATGATGTGTTACCTTGGACACGTTAACCGAAACTCTGCTCAAGGCAGCCAGTGACTTCCAACTGAAAGGTCTGCGGAGAGGGCCCTCGAAATGGTCGTCAACCAACTCAACAATGACAGAGTAACTGGAAAACACATGAAGGGCGTTTTAAAAATAAAAAGCATGAAGTCATGAATCAAAGCACGAAAGCATGGTTAAAAAGAATACTGTCTGTCTTACCAAGAACAAAGATACAGAAAATAAAACATATATCATCTGATCCTAAACTTCCCTAGACTTCCACTGAGAAAATATTAATGAAAAACTCACACTTTATGTTACAAATTTTCAGGCTGATTTCAACATTTACAGGAAAGGACCAGAAATATTTCTCCCAACATGAAAGCTGTGAATTCACTCAACTGTTTAGATATTAACACTCAATAACATTAAGATGAACAATTACTACATAGATTAACTCAATGTTTAGTATTAAAACACACATTATGATAACCTACTTATCATTTTATAAGTAGTATAACAACATTGGTATATAAGGCACAGACATATCGGATCTATCCCCATCAGGCTAGAGGAGCATGACTCTGTTTCTATGGCACTGAAAATTAAAGTTGAGGCCAGAAATTTCCTTGTGTCCCTTTAAGCCATTAACTTATTTAACAATCACTCCAAACCTTGCGTGGTAAAATGGAGGGCCTTTTCGATACAGCACTGCAAAGAAGAAAAAGAAAGAAAGAAAATTTATCATCACTCAAAACCAAAAGCTCACTTTATTATTTAAGTTTTTTCTTCTCCAAAGTGACAAACACCCAATTATCTCTCTGTGGGTAATCTGCAATATGCCCTGTGGTCTATTTTTAAAGCCCAAACTGTTTTCCCTGGAACAAAATGCAATTAGTAAAGCAAATCTGTTGCCAAGACCCTAACACCTTCATCCCACCCCAAGCCCACAAATGAGCCCCCAAGTCAAGTACAGAGATTCTCGTCTTGCCTCTTGTCTTCAACTCTCCAGATCAGAGTGTGAAATTATATCAAGAGTGTGAAGTTTGCATAATGTGGATCAACATTTTCTTATTCATTTCAAATCAATGTAATTCAAAGTGTCTGAGGAAAGGTGGCTGGGCAGCACCTTAGGTGTTGGTGCTAGAGATAAGACTCACGCCTATTTTTAAGAAATTCCACGTCTAGTTGGGGAAAAGAGTCACATGGCCATCAGGCCATCTTAGATCAGTCTACCCAACTATTGGGGACCAAAGGAGGTGGGGTCAATTCAATCTGTGGAGGTCAAGAGCTGCGGCCCAGTGAAGGAGCCTGGGGCCAGGGACTCTGCCACGTGCACTCTGAAAGTGACAGGGAGCCCTTCAGAGGCACACAGTCTGTGGCAGGGAGGGGCTAGCTGTTCACAAACCCATTCCTCTCTCCCCAGCATGTGGCTAGACTATGTCTCTGTCTCCCAAGCAGCCAGGCACGATGTATGTTATGTGGCACTTCCAGGCTGGCCCACAAAACTCTCTCATGTACCAAGCCTGTGCTCCTTCCTTTTTGAAGGTGACCTTGGAAGCCGTGTGTTGGAAGACTGTGCAGCCACAGGGAAGAAGCCTGGGCTCCTAAAGGACCTTTGGGAGTTGGTCTGCTGCCACTCAGACACTGGCTTTGGATTTAACTTTTATTGTTAAGCCCCTGAGATTTGGGGTTTATATGTAACTACAGCTATAGGAATTACCTTAACTAATACACGATTAAATCTGGAAGCTCTTGGCTGTCCCCTGCGCAAAAATCAGTGCAGAAAAGCTTTGTTTCCTTTGAGGAACTGGCGGAATTTTCCTTTTTGGCCTCATCAGTCCTGTAGCTACTCACACTTCCCTTTGGCTCAGGAAGCTCAGAACCAAGTTTGCGCATGAGGTTAGTATCAGTGCAGGACCCCATGGATGATACAGTAACCCCCCACCTAGTCTACATTTTCTTCGCTGCTAGCCTACAGCTTCCATGGTCAGGTTTCCTTTTTATATTTCCTATTTAAACTGTATTTAAAGTATTTGGCAAGACAGCTCAAATTCACTCTTTAAGGGCACAAATTTGAGTAAATATCCAAACATACAATTCTTAACTTTTTGAGATATGCTGTAGTGGAAGGAAACCATGTATTGGAATGAAATTGAATTCAGGAGTTTTGTTTCCTGCCCAATCTCTTCCACTCTTAGCTGTGTGAATTTAAGCGAGTTATTTACTTCGCTGAGCCTCAGTTTCCAAAATTACAAAATAAAGACATGAGGGGAAATTAAGATCTCTCTTCATACTATCTCCACGGGACTTACTTAATATGCCCAAAACACGAATCCAAATATCTAGGCATTATCCCTGATTCTTCTCTTACCCAAACATCCCACATCCATTCTGTCTGCAGGGCTGGTTGGGCTCAGCCTCCCCTACTAGCCACTCTGCTTCCATTGTTGCCCCTGCAGTCTATTAGTAAGAGAGCAGACAGAGGGTCCTGTTAAATTAAGTCATTAAATTTAAGTCACTCCTTTGCTCAAAATCTCCCAAGACTTCCAAACACCAGAATAACATTCAAAGTCTTTGCCAGGCCCTACATAACCTGCCCCAGCCTAATTCTCAGACATCACCTCATGCCACTGTACTCCTGGGATGTCTAAGTTCTAGACACACTGTCTATGCTGTTCCTGAGACTTGTTGAGTGTGTTCCTGCCTCAGGGCCTTTGCACTTGCTGTCCACTTTGTGCCTTACATGTTCTTGCCCAGATTCTCAAGTGACCCATTCCCTCACTGTGGTCACATTGTTTTGTTTGTTTGGTTTCTTTTCGGGTCACATCTTTTCAGAGTCCTTTCCTAACCATCCTAACTTCCTTTACTCTCCTTTATTTTTCTTAGTACTTAATTGTCCCTTACATTACATTACACATTTATCTGTGTGCCTGTTTGTCTCCCCCACCAGAATGTAAGTAGCTCCATCATCTTGTTCACCTCTGTACTCTTGGCACTAACAAGACCCGGCCCACAGGAGACCCTCAGTAAATATCTGTTGCGTGAAGCACTCGCCTGGTGCAGATGCCTTACATAAAGTAAAGATCCGGGGAGGCAGCACTGTGTAGAAGTTTCTAAGAGCCTGGGCTCCAGAATTCAAAGCCTGGCTCTATAGGTTACTGGCTCTGGAAACTATTGGGGTAAATGACCCATTCTCTCAAAACTGCAGTCTCCCTATGAGAAAAAACGAGTCGAGTAGGACGTCCGTCGCACAGCACTGCTGTCAGGGTTAAGTGAGACAAGAAATGTAAAACTCTCCGCAGTACGCTTGGCACACAGTAAGTGCTCAGTAAATGGCAGCTGTGCTTACTATTACCATTATATGATTACTCTCATTTGCTAGATGAGGCAATTGAGGCCCAGAGGATAAGGCACAGCCGCATATCATACGACCACACGGCTAACGAGAGGCGGGCGTGGGCGCTGGGGAACTCTTTTCTAAGGTTGCAGAGCGGACGAGAGAAACACCTGATGGAGGCGGCAGGCTGCTGCTCCCCAGCTTTTCTCTAGACTCACTTTTCACTCTTTCTGGACACACCCACCACCCCAATCCACATATTCTTATCTAAGTCAGAAGGAGGACATCTCAGAAAAAATCAGAAATGGCACACAGAACCAGTTCCATTTTCACCCTAGGATCTGACATAAAGCCTGGTTCTCACACCTACCAAACCAAGAATCACTTACACAAATCTGTCCCGTACTTAAGTCCCACTTTGGGCACCCAGCCCTTGCTTCGGAAGTGATGGTACGCCATGTACGTAGTCCTGAATGTGGGCTGAATTACGGTGAAAACTTTCCAGAGTTTCACAATCGTTAAAGGTTCCTAAAGTGATTGAAAAAGAGAGAAAAAAGGCAGTATTATGTATGTACTGACTCATCACTCAGCCAGTGAATCACCATCCACACTCGGCATGGAGCTGAAGCAGTGAACACAGCACACATGGATGTGACTAGAAGACCTGGACTGCTCTGTCCGAGGCGGCAGCCATCGGCCACCTGCCCCAGCTGAGCAGTGCTGCAGGTGGAAACACACACGGAACCTCAGAGACTTAGCGTGAACGAGGGAATGTAAACTAGCTCAGTAATTTTGGATATACTGGGTTAAATAAACTACGTAAATAATATAAATTAATCTCCCCTTCTTTTTTTAAAAACTTTTTAACGTGGCTACCAGAAGATTTAAAATTATACACGTGGCTTCCATCTGAGGCTCATGTTTCCATGGACAGTGCTGCTTCAGAGGACTTGGAAAGGCTTCCCTGAGAAGCGACAGCGAGACGAGGAGGAAGCAGCCAAGCGCGAGGAGGAGGTGGAGGGCACCTGGGCGGCGGGGGCTGCGGGAGCACACCCCAGCGCAGGAAGGGGCGAGGGCGGCGCTCAGGGCAGCAAGCCCGCCGGCCGCAGCACAGCAGGTCCCACACAGGCCACGGACCCTAATGAGCAGCTTCTGTATGTCAAGCCGTGGTCAGAAACGCCATAAATAATTTTGTAGAAGCTTAAAAAAAAAGCTCTATTTAGTGTTTGAAACTAGAGAATTTATCTCAGGGCATAAATTAATTATCCAATTGCTTAAAAGAGGATTTTGTTTCCAAGGTAGGACTTGAGGAGACTGAGAATGATTCTGCTCACAGAACATTCTGATGTATCAATACAAAAAATACAACAAAAAAATAAATTTGGAAAGTTTTCCACTTCATTTCAATGCTTAGTAAAATGGTCAATTCCTCAGCTGGTTTAGGGTTCACTCAAGGAGATTTGCTCAGTTTGTCTAAGATTTTAATACCATAAATACGAGCTAGAGCTGTTTCATTTGTGTTTTCTTCTTTTTGCAGTTGCTCCTAAGGTGGAAGCTCCACACGTGTGTTGCCTTCCAACCCCACTGTGAGGAAACGCTCAGGCCCTCCTCCAACAGCAAGCCTTGCAGAGACCGACCTTCCCACACGGACTGCCCACCACACTTCAGAGGCAGAGAACTCCGGTAGCAGCTAGAATGTTCTGACCAATTCCAGCTAAAGCCCAAAACAGGAGGCGGGTGGGGGGGATGGGCCTAGAATGGCCACCATGTGGGAAGATGAGTCACCCACCAGCCAGACACCTGTTTCCAAACCACTGGAATACTAGTGAAAAAGATCTATATAATTAGAATTTGATGAACGATAAAGGCATGTACTCCCAAGAACAGAATTAAATATCCTTTCTCTGTTCTATTCATTTATGAATTACCCTGAACAGGTATTATATTCACATGATCCAAAATTCAAAAAGCATAGTGGCTGGCCTCACGGCCGAGTGGTTAAGTTCGCGCCCTCTGCTTCGGTGGCCCAGGGTTTTGCTGGTTCGGATCCTGGGCGTGGACGTGGCACCGCTCCTCAGGCCATGCAGTGGTGGCATCCCACATAGCACAACCAGTGATACTCACAACTAAAGTATACAACTATGTACTGGGGGACTTTGGGGAGAAGAAGAAGGAAAAAGAGAGAGAGAAAAAAAAGCACAAAAGTGTCCAGTGACGCCTCCCCTCCCACTTGTGTGCCCAACCCCCACTTCCTCTACTAGGAGGCAAACAATGTAGCAACTTGCTGTGGGACCATCTTTCTTCTAAGGGCAGCAGGCTAGAGTGCAAAACCACAGGGTTTGCAGCTACCCTGGCATAGGCTCAAATACTAATTCTAACCAAGCAGCTGTGTGACCGTGGGTGAGTTACTTATTTCCTCTGGGCCTCAGTCACCTTATCTGTAAAATTCTTCCCAGGCAGAGGTAAGGATTAGAAGTATTGCATGCAGAGTGTCTAACACACAGGCCCCACCCAGGCTGGTACTAAACACTGGTAGTTTTCATTTTTTATTTTATTTATTTATTTTTTAAAAGACTGGTACCTCAGCTAACATCTGTTGCTAATCTTTTTTGCTTTTTCTTTTTCTTTCTTCTTCTCCCCAAAGCCCCTGAGAACATAGCTGTATATTCTAGTTGTAGGTCCTTCTGGCTCTGCTATGTCGCATGCCACCTCAGCACAGCTTGACGAGCAGTGCTAGGTCCGCGCCCAGGATCTGAACCAGTGAAGCCCTGGGCTGCTGAAGTGGAGTGCACAAACTTAACCACTCGGCCACGGGGCCAGCCCCGGTGGTTTTTATTTTTGTTGTTAATTTTCAGTACTGTTCTGACACAGATTTCCTGATCATCATATAAGATAGTGCTCTTCTCTCGTCTCTGGGAATGAAATTCAATCTAAAAGGGTTAAAGCTGGCTTTTGCATGAGTAGGACCAATTCAGAACCCAAAGCCTAAACTTCGAGAAAACATTCCAATTTTATTCAGTGAAAGTAGACACATTTGTATTAAAGCAACATGGAAATTATTACAATCTGCTTTTAACATCAGGAAAATTTTAAGTGGACTGGATCCAAACAAAACACCTTACCTTGTCATAGTAAATACTTAGACATCCCAGAGCGTAGACGAGGAAGAAGGCCTGAAAACAGAAAATGCTCTTTAAATTGTTTCACGTTCCTGAGAAATTAGTTTCCAGCTTGATTTCTCTTTGCCTTAAACACAAATTAATGTCCTTAAATCACCAAAATGGTCAAATATTTTTACCATAAACGGTGCATTCAAATTTCAAGGATTAAAAAAAACTAAGGAAATATGAATGTCACAAACTGGCTTAGAATCAGTAAAAAACAAAACATTTGTATGAATTTTCCACGTATTTTTTTCCTTAAAAAACTACAGCTAAACTGAAAAATGATGTAAATAGCTATAACAATAGAAACCTTTGCTCATTGGCTTTTCCTAATAAAATTAAATAACAATATTAAACTAAGAAAAAAATTTTCAGAAAGAAATATATAGGAATTTGTGCAAAGTTGGCTGCGTAGATTTGGCTTCTGTAACAAAATATGAGTTTCTCAGTCACCCTTGCTGTAAAGCGATTTCTTGGTAAGATTCTCGCTCTCATCTCTGTGGCCCGGGTTCGTTTCCCAGTCAGGGAACCACACCACCCGTCTGTCGGCTGTCATACTGTGGTGGCTGCGTGTTGCTGAAAGCTAAGCCACTGGTATTTCAAATAGCAGCAGGGTCACCCATGGTGGACAGGTTTCAGCAGAGCTTCCAGACTATGATAGACAAGGAAGAAGGACCTGGCCACCCACTTCCGAAAAAAGTGGCCGTGGAAACCCTAAGAATAGCAGCGGAGCGCTGTCTGACGTGACGCCGGAAGGTGAGAGGATGGCGGGGCAGGGTTCTGCTCTGCTGCACACAGGGTTGCTAGGAGTCGACGGCACTAACAACAAAACCTCTCTTTCCATTAACTTCATTACACACTAACATGTTTTACTCACATGGGGAAGCAGGAGGAACGGCAAAGAAAGTCGGCCCTAGCTGAGTAAAATCACACTTACATGGAAATAAAAATCACTTTTTGATAAAAGTAAGATGCTGTCAGATACCGGTGCCACCAAACAGGCCCTGCTGTTGGCTCCACACATAGAGGGAGGTCAGGATCCAGGTTTACACCTGGACAGACGCAGCTGAGACTGGCACATAGGAGGGAGTAACTAAATGGTGGTATTAGTAAAACTGGCTTACTTTCTTTTGAAATAAGAGGATGGAAGATTAGATTCATAACCAAATGTCAAATACTCCGCTGCCCCTGCCACCAGGCACAGACGAGGTGGGGCCCTTTCGTGTTAGTATGGCCACAGAAACACAGGTGCCTCCCTGAGCCCTCATGCTTCCTTCACCAGCATGCTGGCGAACAATACTTACTCAGCTTGTTTCCTCACTGCCCAGTACACAGGAACAAATGACAGGAGGACCTGAGAGAGCACAGGCTATGCAGGAGCATGGGTTTCAAGCAGCAACAAGGTCCTGCTAAGGAAACACCTCTGTGATCCCTGAGGCATCGCCTGCATCCACCCCACTGTTGTTCTCTCCTGGCCATCTGATGACTTCTTTTTACAGCTGCAGTTCTCAAAGTGTGGTCTGGGGATCATGGGCTCCTCGAGACCACTCCACGGGGTCTCAAGGTCAAAACTATTTCATGATATTAAGGCATTATTTGCCTTGTTTATGCTCATTCTCTCCAGAGGCTCATTCTCTCCAACAGACTGATACGGAAGCAGATGTGAGAATCCTGCCGACTTCTCTAAAGCCAGACCTTAAAGTGATTTGCAAAAATAAAAAATGCCATTCTCACTGGATTTGCTTTGAAAGAATATAGTTATTTTTCCAAAAAAAATTATTTATGTTAACATATAATGGGTTTATTATCATTATTTTAAACCACATAAAAATGCTCCTTGGGGTCCTCAATAATTTTTAAGAGAGTAAAGAGGTTTCAGAACAACCACTTTAGTTTTACCCAGATCCAAACCGGAGTGTTTCTGAAGACGCAGGGATCATCTGCTGGTCCCGCCCCCCTCTCCTGAGGCCTCTCTGCTCTCAGCCCTTGGAAGTCCACTCTCCCCCGCAGCCAGAGCCATCTTCTCAGCAAGCGAAGATCATGAGGCTCCCAGGACTAAAACCCCAAAGGGCTTCGCTGGCCTTTTGTTTCCCACCGCCTCCAGCCCCTGCATGATCTCACCACCACTCTTTCTAGCCATGTTGGCTTCACTTCTGCGCCCTGAACACACTAAGCTCGCTCCTGCCTTCGCCTCTGCAATTGCTATTCCTGCATCTGGCATGTTCCACCCCGGACTCAAAGGTCACTTCTCAGAGAGGTCTTCCCTGATCACTCAGTTTAAGCAACCACCGCCCCCCACCCCCCACCCCGCCATAGCCTTCTTCAGAGCACTTACTTTTGTCTGAAAATATCTTTCATATATGTCTCTCCAACCAGAACGTAAACTCGGTGAGAACAGAAACTCTGCCTGCTGTTTCCTTGGCCTAGAAGGGGGTCTAACACATGGTGGATGCTCAGCGCTTGTGTTGAAAGAATACAGAAATAGGTCTCTGGATCCTGCCCTTGGTTTAGGGCCAAACTGCCAGAGCCACCTGGAGCAGGCCTCTGCAGGCCAGCCCTTTCAGCTCCTTTCTCCTCTGTGTGGACACTATGAGCTACCTCTCCTTTCAGCCACGGGTGGCAGCCTTCCCAGGTGTCCTACAATCTTATTTTGACCTTTTCTCTCCCCATGGCCCACTGCTTATTAACACAGAATACCACTGTTCTTCAGGTGGACAGAGACGGTGGCCAAAAGCTGCAGTGGAAAGACAAAGTTGTGTCTTCAAACAGCCGCGTCCTGCTTTCCCTTTCTTTTCCTCACAATTTTCACTTCTTGGTTCAGAATGGTGTAGAGGAAGCATGAACTCTGAGATATGACAGACTGGGCTGAAATCTTCGTTAATAGCTATGGCCTTGGAAGTTATCACTTAAACTCTCCTACCTCATTATAAGATGGAGATGATAATGCCTTCTTAGTTAAAAGATTTAACGAGCGATGCAAAGCACCTAACTGCTCAGTTCATTTGAGTTCCCTTCCCTTCCTAAAAGCCATTTGGATATTGTAGCCAGGGAAAGTTCGATCCAATCCTTGCCTAGCAAGAGATTCCCTCCTGGTATCTGTTAGGATTTGAGTTCCTCAGAAACTGACCAGTGTCTTTGTATTCTCAGCAAATACACATTTCTCTAAGAACTGATGAAACCAATGCCTCGTTTTTATTTGCCTAAAATGGTGGTGGCTTCTATGACTCCATGTAAACTCCTATTAGGTACTTATTACAGATGGAGAGGATCTTAATTCCACTGAGTTGGTTTTATCTATAATTAAACCATCAGTAGACTGGGGAGGTCTTGGTCCCTTGAGATCTCACAGTTGTTTTTACTTGGATATACTAATAAGATGGAAGGAGAAGTTTAATGATGGTTTTTAATGTCCTATCGCTAGATCTAGTTACGGCCCCAGGCATTATAATGGAAAACCAGTAACAATAACAGGTCTCTGAGAGCAGATCTTCAAGCCAGCTGTGGTATTATCATTCTCAACCCCCAAAAGAACTGCCATGAATCAGCACAGCGGGGCTGACGGGCATTTATGGAAACACATTCAACCGCACAATGGATGCGCCAACCACGGGTGATTCATTCAAAGGAAATCTGCCAAAACAGAACTGAGAAGCAGAGCTAAGTTTAACTGTGTGGTCCTTGAAAACTTCAGCAACACATCTCCGGAATGCTCTCAGGAACCAAGTAGCTTCCAAGAACACAGAGCAACCTCATCTCCTATCTTTCTCCTTCCATCTCCTGCCTTTCTTCAGGGAGTGTTTGGAAAGAGGAAGCAGACAGCAGCATCTTTTTTTGTCAGTAAAAAGCATCAACCAGATCAGTGGGGGTGAACGCCCAGTTTCTGACACTCAATTCTCTCTCTCCGCCTACTGCTGCCATCTCTCAGAGCTGACAGGCTGGCAGGCTCCTACCGGCCTCAGGCCTCCCGCCCACCATCACATCGATGTCATCTTTGGTCACTGCCACCCCCCTACTTAACCTCCTGCGGTGCCCCAGTGTCACCAGGATCAGGTCAGACTCCTACTTGCAGATCTGCCCTTCTTGATCTAGCCCTTCTGTGCTGTCACCTTCAGGACTGAGCTGCATGAAAGAGCCCATGCCGCCCCCTGTGTCCACGTGGCAAGCCCCTATTTATCCTTTAGCATCTGCAGGCATCACTGATTCAGCAAAGTCTTTCCAACTTCTCTCTCCCTTTGGACCCCACCAGTTTCTGTGCAAATCCCACAGCTCGTACACACCCATTTAACAAATAATTATTAAGCACCTAACAGCTGTCAGGCATTGGGACCAGCGATACGAGAGGAGCAACACTGGCACAATCTGGACAGCACACTGAACTGTGATTACTTCTGGGCTGTCTTTAGGACCAGAGCCAGATTCTGTTCATTTCTCTATTGTTAGTACTTAGTCCGGTGCCTGGCACATAGTAAGTACCCAGTGAATATTTTTTTTGTGATGGTAAAGGAAGGAGTTCCAATTAGCTACTAAATATCTTTTACTAGTAACTTAATAATCATAGTGACAAGAATAGCAGGCACTAACACTTACTGAGCATTTGCCACATACAGGCACTGTGCTGAACCCATTACATGCATTGTTTAATTTCCAGAACATCTTATGAACAAGGTGTTATATAACTCTCATTTTACAGAGAAGAAACCTGAGGCTCTGAGAGGTCAAGCGCCCAGAGAATGGGCGTCCACAGTGCTCCCAGGAGAACCTCCTGTGATGACGGGAACATTCTACACGTGCGCTGCCCGACAGGAGCCACTGCCACACGCGGCTGCTGAGTGTCTGAAATGTAGCTGGCACAAATGAGAAGCAGAATTTTGAATTTTGTTCAGTTTTAATTAGTTTAAATTATGGTCACACGTGGTTAGTGGCTACTGTATTTGACAGCACACTAAGCTATCTCATTTGTAAAATGAGGAGATAAAGTAAATAATCCTAAACATCCTTTCTAGCTCTGAAGGTCTGTTCTTTGTACCACTGGCCTCACCACAAGGAAGGAAGCCAGAGCAGGAGGTGAAGGGAATATGGAGACACGATTTCTTCTCTGTGGACATCTATAAAATTACCTGTGTGGATGCATTCAACAAGCACTTCTTGAGACCTAGACACACACCAAGAACTGTGCTAGACACTGCAGGAGCTATCGATGACGGGCAGGAGTGCTCCTGGAGGGGAGGCACGCTCAAGGGCACGAGACCGAGGAAGGGTGCTACCTTCAAGGGCAGGAAGGACATTTCTGCGCACAGCACAAACATAAGCAAAAAAGGAGGGACTGAACATCACATGACCAGAGACAGAGGAACTCCAAATCAGAGGGAAAATATGATGCAGTTTCTAGAAAGCCACTTTTAGCCAACTTTCGAGAATGCAGCTATTGCATTAAATAAAGGAAATTCGTATTAGTAATTCCGCAGAAGGAAATACCTAGAATCCATTTACGTAATTAACAGTCGTTACACAACTTGAATCATGCATCATAGCTTATTAAAAGCTGGTGAAACTCTATGAATATACTAAAAACCAGTGAACTGTAAATTTTTTTCTTTTGATGATGAAGATTGTCCCTGAGCTAACATCTGTGCCAATCTTCCTCTATTTTGTATGTGGGACACTGCCACAGCATGGCTTGATGAGTGGTGTGTAGGTCTGTGCCCAGGATCTGAACTGGCAAACCCCAGGCCACGGAAGTGGAGTGCACGAACTTAACCACAACATCACTGGGCCAGCCCCTGAACTATAAATTTTAAATGGGTGAACAGTATGGCATGTGCACTATATCTCAATAAAGCTGTATTTTTTTAAAAAGCTGGTGAAAATTAGTAACAATATTTGGCCAATCTGAAATCTTGATGTGAAAAGGAGTGCTTAAACAAAACCCTTGGAACCTCTGTGGAAGGACGGAGGGAGGGCCCACCAAAATGCACATCTCAGAACTGATGACAGGAAGGCTGAGGGCTGGAACTCAGGCTTCCCACTCTGGAAGCTGCCTGTGGTGATTTCACCACTGAATTGCAATATTCGATTGCTGAATACTCAGTTACTGAATTACATACAGAACTGCATTCTGAGTCAGACTTATCTATACCAGATTGCCCAGGCCAAGACCAACGGCTGAAAGGATGACATGCTGGAAACATACCTCTTCTAGGCTGAGCTGCAAATACTCAAAGATCCTATACGGATTTCTTCTGCATATTAGCCTCTTTTTTTGCACCAACTGAAGAGAAAGAAATAAAATATATACACAACACTATAGGTTATGGACAGGTGATTGCACTTTTAAAACAAACATTTTTTTGATAAATTTCCCATTTCTTGGATTAATACCATTAAAAAGAATTTTTTGTTACTTCTGTGGAAAAAGAAGTTTCAGTTTTTCTACTATTAACAGTTTGATTTCTTTCCTTTCTTTCTTCCCCCGTGAATTCTTCCCGTGTTGTGATCATTTTGTTGGTTGATTTTATGTGCAGCTTTTCACCTGACTGTACCTCACACGCACGTGCCCAGGTTCTTCTTAGACTTCCCAAACCTCATTCTAAAGGCTGGTAATATTTCTTTGAATGGGTGTCTCACACGCTGCTTAACCATTGGGTTGTTCCTCATTTTTAGCTCTTACAGATCATTCTAGGCTAACTGTCTCCGACAACTTGCCCCTTAAAAAAGTGGCTCTTAATCTGCTTCCAATGCTTCTCCTGTGATGGCTGACGTCACTCGTGAGACCCTCCCCCACGGCCATTCTCAAGACTGTGCAATGACCACTGCATTTCTTTCTCCCAAACCAGGGAGAGAATATTATTGGACCTGCTTTAATTTATAGATTTTTAAAAAGTTAAGTTATTCACAAACTTGAGGTTTTAGTTGAAACAGCTCTCATGACTACTGAGCCACCAGGGCTGGGACCCAGAGCCTGCTATGGGAGCGTCTGCAGTGTGGTGCCCCGCGCCACCTCTCACGTACCCGGGTGCTTAATAGGGTCTGCTACCAGTTCCGAGTAAGAGACTGTTGGCCATCATCTGCTATGGGCCAGAAACAGACGGCTGCGGAGGAAGATTTATCCTCTTCCACTTACTTGCTCATTTGGGGCATCCTCCCTCTCGCTCTCATCACACACGACTTCCTCCACGAGCACGTACTCGTGATCAGGTCCTTTCCCTCTGTCACAGATGAGTCCCCCGTGTTGGCTGCTGTCGTCACGCTGAGTGCCACACAGGGGGAGGGGAACATCCTGTTTGCTGCAGTGGACTTGGGGCAGAGGTGCAGGGCCTGTTACCACGTGTTCATCTGAGCTGCGGACAGCCAGTGGGTCACGCCCAGAGCTCTCCTGCAGGCAGTGTGATTGCGAGCTGGGATCCTCCATATCAGTCGACTTTCCCGGGTCTCCATTTATCACAGAAACCTTCTCTCCAGCTGCTGTGCCTTCCACTTTGGAAACCATTTTAGAGTTCAGCTCATCCTGCAGTGGAACCTCTTCCTTCCTTTTTATACAAGGATGCTCAAGCGGTTTTGTGTAATCCTCGAGGATTCTATGCACTGTACTCTCGTCCTGCCCTTGTCTTTGCATGAGCTTTGTGGCCCATTCTATACTATGCTGATACCTGCAAAACAGAAATACTGTTAGTAACAACACTTGAATTTCGATATTTAAAAGTCAACAACAGAGCATGTAAAAAGATGGGAAGGTACTATGCTAAAATTTTTACAGCAGTTTTTCTTAATAGTTGGCCATAGGTAAACGTTTTATTTCTACTTTTCTGCATTTTCTAAGTGTTCTGCAATAAACATGAATTACTTTGTTTTTATTATAGAGCTTCATTTAATTTGCTTAATTTGAAAAAACAAAAAAGACCCCAGTTTAACAACGTATGAAAACTTACGTAATTTAAAATTGGTGGACTAAGTGATATAGGTAGATATAGAGAGAAAATGGCCATCCTTTGTCAGGATTTGTTTTGGACTATTTTTAATTTTGTATTATATCAATTTTTGGTTTTCAGATATATATCCTAGTCAATATAAGGAGCCTTTGTTTAGTATTGGAAAGCAAAACGAGAATTTCAGCGAATACTTTTCACAGCACCTACTAAGCTCTCCACTACATATGGAAAGAAGTAATTATGCTTCTATACACATGGCCAGGCATTCTAATAGAAATGGCCCTTTTTTTCATAACAATTTTCAGAGTTTATTTTAATGAGAAAATACATGCTTAGTTTCTAAAACTTGAAGGCAATCCTTTTATGACTTGGGAAGTCATAAAGTTGTAGGCAAGACAATGGGGCTCTGCCTAATGATGCTCCAGGATGCCTTTGTGTGATGTCTCAAGACCGCATGCTGGAAGTCCAATCAGCGCACGGCTAAAGACACTGTGAAACTCGAGCGCTTTTTGCCTCTTACCAACAGCAATTAGTCTGAAAAGCACCTAAGGAGATACGTGGATTGTGGGAAGACATGTAATTTTACTTTTCCCCTTGAGTATTTTGCCTGTCTGTGAATGACTGAATAGGTCATAGTTTATAAACTGCTACATCTCACACACAATTAAACAAGGAAATGGGCTTCTGCTGTATTTAAAAGAGATTTGTGGCTACTTAACCCTGACTCAACAGAAGAATCTCCAATCTGTCCACATCCTGTTTCTCCCACATGGAGATGAGCATGCATTCCTACACATTGGGAACTGTACTGTAGATTTAAAGATTAAAACCTGGCAAGGCCACCCCGATACCTAAGAGGCAGGATGATGCAGAAATCACACGCATGGACTTTGGTACCACGCACGTTTTGTGTTCAGTCTGGACTCTGTCACTTCTGTGTGACAAAGCCAATTACTTAACTTCTCTGTGCTTCAGTTTCCCCATCCGTGAGATGGGGATAATACTGCTACCTCTTCATAGGGATCTTGTCATGTACTACTTTTTATAATCAGGAAAAAAAACATAGCTGTCCATAAAACAGCAGGGCGTCTTCTCACCTGTTACACTGCTACTCTTGCATATGGTTAAAAGAACTTTCATTTGAGAGATCTAAAGAGTCTCTGCTCTTCGTATCACCTAAAGCATTGGCTCAGGCTTCATGGGTCCATGACCCACAAATAAATCTCCTTTGACACAAATTTTTGTGTCAACGTGTATTTGTGTCAATGTGCCACATTGTGTCCATGTGAAAGGGATCCACAACTTTGATCAAATTCCTTGACTCAAAATATGTGAAGGTACTGAATTAAAGGTTCAACAGCTCCCCCTCTGAGTAGAAGATCGGGAACTGAGAGAGCGAGCACACACAGGTCACTGCTCTACTCTTTGCAACAGAGTGGTCGAGGCAGATGTGAGTTCAAATCCTTACTCCATCACGTTCTTGTACCCGCAAGGTGACCCTCCTCTCTAAGCCTCGGTTCTTCCTCTCTAAGCCAGGGATAACTGTGCCTACTCATGGAGTTGTCGCAAGGATTAAAGGAGACAAGACACACAAACAGCTCAGCACATAAGTGCCCAATAAATATTTGTTGCTATATGATTGTGGAGTTCTTAGGGGAGACCTGAAAAATAAAATCATTTTGACTCAATACATATTACATTAAAACAGTAACATTTTAATGAATGGAAATGTACATCTTAAGTAACTGCTCTTAGAAAGCAGGGGCAGCCGTGGGGGGACAAGTGCTGCACCAGATCTGGGTTCTGGAGTTGGCTCTTCTGTGGGATTCTGAGCTAAGCCACTTAGCATCTCCACAGCTTTTGCTCTTCCACCAAATGCCAGAATCACGCCTGCATTCCTGCCTCATAATGACCTCAGATCTTTGTTTTCGAAAGCTCAAATGAGACAGTGGCTGCAAAAGTATGTAGAAGAAAGCCTCTGAGTAAGACTGGTGATGAAAGCAGCCAGAAACAAATGACTAAGACATTTGGTCTATGGGTCACAGAGCAGGTGTCCTCTCACTGCCTGGCAATGCCTTAAGAAGCCAGGCCCTCCTGCGATTAACCCCAAATATTGCTGGAGAGGTGGCAGGAAGAGAAAAGTGAAAAGTAGCAGTCAGAAAACACAAGGGGGAGAGTGGCAGGAGGAAAAGGTGGCAGCTATGACTAGAAGTAGCAGTGAGAGTAGCGAAAAGCAGACCCATCTCAGGGCCTCAAGAGTACCGAATGGTACCATCTGATTACGCCTCAGCTTCTCATGATCCTGTGTCCTCGAACATGCCTCTTCCATTTGCACAGAACACCCTTCTCCATCATCTTATTAACACCCATTTATCACTGAGAGTTCACAGCAAAACAATTCTGAGTACAGGATCTGGAGCCTGTCTGCTTAGGTCCAGATACTGACCTTGAACAAGTTACTTAACTCCTCTGGTTCTGCTTCCTCACCTGTCAAAGACAGATAACAGGATCTACCTCGCAGGGGTGATGTGACAACTTGAGGAGATAACCCATAAAGCTGTTGCTAGTATAGTACCTAGCACATGGAATATGCTCCAGAAATGCCAGATGCACGACTACGTTAGTGTTCTTGTTACGTGTCAACTCCTCTCAGGCTCTGGAGCTGGACTGCCTGGTCTGAGCTCACGTAATCCTGGGCGAGCTATCTGTAGGTTCTCCATGTACAGGATGGAAACAACTGCACCTACCTCAAAGGTTTCTTCAGAAGATGAACTGAGATGATACAGGTAAAGCATACAGACCAGTAACCGGCACTGTTGGAGCAGTTAGCACCTGTTGGCTATGACGACGATGACGGTGATATCTCATCCTAATATTTATTACAGATGAATGCAACTGTTTACTTCTCTTCCTCTCCCACCAGACTACACATCCCTCGAGAATAGAGATGAGATGCTTTCCTCCTCTTTTATCTCCAGCACATACCCAATACCTGATGCATAGGCGCCTGCAGTAAATGCTGGCTGAATGAAGGGCCACAAATGAGGAGGGGGACCCCACATCACCCCCAGAGCTGCTCCCTCAAGGACAGGACCCTACAGACTTTAGTGCCCCAAGGGCATCACCTGAGGGTCCTGATGCTCACCCTCAGAAAAGATTACATGGAAGGTTCTCACCACCCAGGGACAATCGTTGTTGGAAAAAGGCCAATTAGAGTAAATCCACTTGAAACGGGGATCAGAATTTCAGAGCGAATAGTAAAGTAACAATTACAACAAGCACTTAAGTTGAAAAATTTACTTAAAAACAGGAAAATGAGTCCATTTTTTTCTAACAAAATTTAGATTGTGCTTGCTATTATGAACAAATGATGACTGAAGCACTGATGAGGGGAGGGTGCATAATTTTCTGACAGAACTGTCAGATATGCTGAGTTCCTACCCCCAGCCCCTGCAAATGTGACTTTGTGTGGAAACAAGGCCTTCGCAGATGTAATCAAGTTGAGATGAGGTCATACTCATTGGTGTCCTTATAAGAAGAGAGAAATTCGGACACAGAGACACAAGGGAGCCCACGTGACGACGGAGGAAGAGACTGCACTAAGCTGTCTACAAGCCAAGGATTGCTGGCTGCCCCCAGGAGCTAAGACGACGGATGGCAGGACCCTCTCCTAGAGCCTTCTAAGGGAACACGGCCCTGCCAACACCTTGATTTCGGACTTCTGACCTCCAGAATGGTGAGAATAAATTTGTTCTTTTAAGGCATCAAGTTTGTGGTACTCTGATATCACAGCCGTAGAAAACTAATACAAAGATCAATAAAATTGTTGTAATGTTACACTGTGATGCTTCCGAAGAGATAACCTTCAGGTACGTGGCAATCTCCCCCATCCAGAACCTCACATATTCAAACTGGCTTGACGTCACGTCATCTCACTGCCAGCTTGCTCAGGATGCAGTTCTGAGGGGCAGGCTTCTGCTCTGAGTCCTAATGCTGGCTGCAGCAACCTGCCTACACTGCAGCTTCTCCAGGGGTGAGGACTCCGCTAGGGTCTTAGCAGGCCCCTCCCACAGACCAGAGCCCTACCCATCCCCAGGCTGCAGTGACAGCCAGAGCAGCCACTGAGATCTCCCTGGTGCCTCGGCCTCCCAGCCACTCCTCTGGCCACGGAGATATCAGGCTCATAGCCAAAAAGCAGCTGTCAGATTCTGCCAGTACATGCCAGAAGCAAGACGAAAATCATCACAGGCTTGAGTAGTTTTAGAAGGCTTCATGGAAGAGTTACGACTCGAGCTGCACCTCAGGGACAATGAGGATTTAGATAGATGAACATTTAGTCAACGAAATCCTACCAAGTGACCACTAAGTGTTGGGCTGCAGAGAGGAAGTAGGTGTGGGCCCTGCTCTCCAAGAAACAAGGGTCTAAATCCAGGTGCATGATGGACGGCACAGGAAGGGGGCGCCTAAGCAGACCCTGGGGGAGCTGGAGGAACAACCCAACTCAGCCGAGGGGAAGGTGGTAAGGACAGAAACTGCAGGAGAGTGACACATACGCTGGACCGCAGGACGTGCAGGGACAGGCAGGCGGTGCGCGTGGTTGGGGGGTCAAGGAGAAATGTTCTGGGATATGGGAACAGCAGAAACAAAAGTCCAGAGGAAAGGATCATGGCCGTATGAGAGGACATGGGGGAGCCTCTGTGAGAGGCTCTCTCTCTGACCCTATGAATGCAGCACCTGGAAGGAAGACAGGGCCATCCCCGCCACACAGAGCAGGGGGCCAGCGCCAAATCCAAGTCTACGCATCTGAGCACCGAGAGACACAGACATTACAGGATAATCATTCCCACTTTGGAAGGAATTAACGGGCAAAGGATTTGGCTTAGGATTATTTTTAAAAATAAACTTACTTAGTGTATTTCAAATATAATTTGATCCACATTAAATTCAGACATAATTTACAAGGACACACCTACTACAAAAAGAAAAAAAAAAAAAAAAAAAGGCGTGGATTGCCATGTCGGAAAGGCTACCTAAAAATAGATCTGAATTAAACCATAATTGTGACCAAGTCCAAAGGTCACCGAGACTTACTTCTTTGACGTGATTATAGGCATGTCTGTCTTCATATCTGTAACAACAAAGAAGTTCTATTAGTTCAGACAAATTTTCTTTAAGGTGAAAAAACAGTGAAAATCTGGGAAAGACAGAGAATTTCAAGATTTGCCATATAGCACACCTAGGAGCTTGAGTAGGCCTGTCCACGCAGTGATGGCAAACACACGCTTTACACACCATCACTCCCGGCACCCACATGCCTGCAGGTGCTGCTGACCCATCACACACTCTTGCTGGGCTCAGATGAGACCTCAGAATCCTTCTCAACTCAGCACTCTAACTTCTCTGCCACCTTGGAATGCTCATTCCTCAGCTTTGAGACGACAATATTGAGGCCCTAGAGTTGTATACTTTACCCCATCCTCCCGTGCTCCGCACAGCATCCCCAGGGAAAGCTCCTCACACGTGCCTCCAAAGGGCTGGAAAAGGGCCTTTCATGCAGCATTCGTTTGGGTGTGGATCTGGGAATTCTGGGTTCTAGTTCCAGCTCTGAGCATCTAACAGATGAGTCTGTTTATCGGGTCACCTAATGGTCAGGGTTTCAGTCCTGATCCCGCCCGACCCTGCCTTTGAGCAAATCATTTCTCCTTTCCCAAACTCAGCCTCCTCTCTGGCACAATGAAGGCCTGCAAGAGATGACGTCCAGCTTTAAAAGCCCAGGAAGGTGAGCTCACAGGCTCCAACCTCCTTAGGAATCTGTCAGTTTTCTCAATGTCATGACCTCCTTCCCCTGGTAATTTAACAGTAAACAACAATTTAACAAATTTTACTGACAGCCTTCTATGTGCCAAGCACTAGAGGCAGAAGTAAGCAAGCAAATCCCTTCTCCTTGAGATGCTCACAGCCTAGCTGGGGAGACAGACCAGAAATGACCGATTCTAACTCAAGCTGATACATGAACAAGTACAATATTACAAAGGGGCCAGTTAACTTTACCTAGAAAGGTTAGGGGAAAAAACACAAAAAGGAGGAGTAACTGAGCTGGGCTCTGAAGAATGAATAAGAGTTCACCAGGGGGACCAGGAGAAAACAGACAGAGGAAACCAAGCACTAAGGCTGAAAGATAGCAAAGGCATGGCAGCTTCATGGGATGGGAAGCAGGCTGAGGTGGCTACAGTGCCAACGAGCAGGAGACAGTGGACAGAGAGGAGGGTGGGAGACGAGGCGAAAGCCAGATTTTCAAGAACCACCTAAAACGGACAGTTGAGATTTACTTCTTTAGGGCAGCCCACAACCTTAATTTCTGTTCCTTGGCATAAATTCATTTCTTTCAAGTTTCTATCACTATTTAAAACATAGATACTACATACATCAGGAAAAGATTCTCGACTGTTACAATTATTATACTATTGGAAAACTTTCTAATTTTTGGCCAAATCTCAGTAACCGCTACAGCAGGGTGATGGGTACAGGCAGGGTCATTATGCTATTTGCTCTACTTTTTTTCTCTCCTTCTAAAACATTTACTATAAAAAATGTCAAAAACATACAAAAGTAGAGAGAACAGTATAATAAATTCCCACGTTTCCGTCCCTCAGCTTTAACAATAATTAACTCGTGGCCAGTCTTGCTTCCTGTGTTCTTCTGCGCACTCCCCTGGTGCCCAGATTATTTTGAAGCAGATTCCTCATATCATTTCATCTCTAAAAAGTTCAGTATATATTTCTATAAATACTATATCACACTTTTAAAAATTAATATCAATTCCTTAGCATCATCTAAAATCTAAGTACGGGAGTCTCACATTTTTTTTCTTTTTTGGAAAGTCAGCTTGACTCAAAATCCAAATCAGGCGCATACACTGCAATTGCTATATCATAAATTGATTCTGAAATATATGCTTCCCCGCCATGACGTTTTTCTCTGTAATTCGTTTGTTGAAGAGATGGGTCCTCTGTCCTGTAGAACCTCTCTCAGTCTGGCTTCAGATGATTACATCCCCATTGAGCGGTTAACACGGTGCTACTCAAAGTGGTCCCAGGCCCGCTGCTGTCCTCAAACTGCTCGTGGACAGTCCAAGAAGAGAGGAGGGGCTCGCGCCAACTTTTAGGCAACCATCTCACTTAGCACTCTGCTTAGGTCAGCTCGCCTCGTCGTCACAGAGAAGGCAGCTGCAGGCTGATTTCCATGCTGGTGCAAAGGTCTCATCTTGCTGCACGTCAGGACTCTGAGCAGCACTGGCCTGACGCGTCCCTCTGCCCCCTGCGTTTCCTGTGAACTGGTGGAACTAGAGGCTTGATCAGACTCAGGCTCAACTCTGGGGGAAGCCTACTTCCTAGGTGGTGCCGTGTGTTTCCATTAGAACACACAAAATGTCTCGTTGTCTCTTCTATGCCATCGGCACCATGGTTGATCAATGTCTAGATCTAACAATTCATTAGAGGTTGCAAAACAGCGCAATCCCACTCTTCCCACTATTCCTTCTAATCCTTTCTAATCCCACTATCCCTTCCGCTCTATAAAGAGAACCAACCCCTCGCTAACTCTTGGGTTACCCCGAGGATCAGTTCCTGCTTCCCAGTTTTCAAAATAATGAGTCCTCCACAGATGAACAATGAGTTTCTTTTCACAGTTAGGGGCAGAGGGAGAGAGGTATCAATATGAACTAAAGGATTCAGGCATTTGGGGGGTATTATTACGAATGAATGGATTTTAAAATAAATTGCAGTATTATTCTTGGTGATGTTCAAATGTTTCCATCTTTGGCCAGTGGGAGTCTTTTTTGAAACAAGCCTGGTAGTTTTCGGCAGCTTCCTTGCTTCCCGGTACAGGATGTTTCAGGAAAAAATCCTGGCTCTCAACCACACCAACATAATTACTCATGTGCCTTATCACACAATATATATACAACAGCCTCAGAATAACAGTACCAATACTACCACCTATATAATGATTGCTGAAAACAATATAAAGATTATTTTGCAGCTCTTTCTTTAGAGTACATGGCAGGTTCACGGCATTGATGGCCCCAATTCTTCAGCTCTCCCATCTGCCAAGTCCCTTGACTCTGGGCCAGCAGAATACTAGCCAACATCATGCAAGCAGAGGCCTGCAAAGCACTGGAACAGCGGGGCTTGCTCCTGACCCTCCACCACAATCATGGGAACATGGCTAGGGCAACCTGCTGGAGGACGAGCTACAGGGTGCCCAGCTGAGGCCCACCTAGACCAGTCGACAGCCAACCAACAACCAGACCCTAGTGAGTCCAGCTGAGGCCCACCTAGACCAGTCGACAGCCAACCAACAACCAGACCCTAGTGAGCCCAGCTGAGGCCCACCTAGACCAGTCGACAGCCAACCAACAACCAGACCCTAGTGAGTCCAGCTGAGGCCCACCTAGACCAGTCGACAGCCAACCAACAACCAGACCCTAGTGAGTCCAGCTGAGGCCCACCTAGACCAGTCGACAGCCAACCAACAACCAGACCCTAGTGAGTCCAGCTGAGGCCCACCTAGACCAGTCGACAGCCAACCAACAACCAGACCCTAGTGAGTCCAGCTAGACCCATTACTGGACTAGATCCATGGAGCAGCCGCTGGTCCATAACTGACCAGATGGATGAGCACATCCAGCCAAGGTCAGCAGACCTACCCAGCAAACCTGCAGACTTGTGAGCAATGTGGCTGCTGCTGGAAGCCACTGAATTTTCGAGTGGTTTGTTAAAAAGCATTGTGACAAGAGAGAACCAATGTAAAGTCTATGCCATTAGGATTGAAGAGTCAAATTACCATGTTTTAAAGTCACTCAAAATAGTTTCACCTTGTCTGGCTATACCATCAACCTGATACACAGATTCAGCTGTTTTTTTTAAATAATTGCTTTTAAAAATTTAATGTTGTTTTGTAATCATCTAATACATTTACAAGGTTCCAAAATCAAATCTATAAAGTGTCATCTCTCTCTCTCCACCCTGTTCCACCTCTCCCCTATAGGATTTAAAAAAATTATGGTTTATCCTTCCCTGTATTTCAAAAACATATTTATATCCTCCCCAGGTAAACCATAGCACATCACGCAGACTTTCCTTTATCTTGCTTTCTTCACTTAAAAACGTATCCTAGTGATGCCCCAGTCCTAGCTCAGCTTCACAGTGCTTCATTATATGAACGCACTACAGTTTATTCAATGCTCCCCTCCCCACGTGCACCTGGGCTGTTTCCAGCTTTCTAATATTAGAAATAGTGCTGCAGTAAAGAGCCTTGTGCTATTTCTTTTCATATCTTTGCCAGTATATCTTCAAAATAAATTCCTTGAAGTGAGATTGCCGGGTTAAAAGTAAATGTATATACTAGGACAACTGGATATCCACAGGCAAGACAATAAAGCTGGACCCTTACCTTCCATCATATAAAAAACTAACTCAAAATGGATCAAAAACCTAAATTTAAGTGCTAAAACTATAAAAGTCTTAAAAGGAAACATAGGGGGAAATATGCAGGAGCCTGGATTTGGCAAAGGTTTCCTAAATATGATACCAAAAGCACAAGCAACAAAAGAAAAAATAGATAAAACAGACTTCCTTAAAATTAAAAACGTTGTCACTTCACACCAATTAGGATGGCTATCATCAAAAACAAACACGAAACAGAAAATAACAAGTGTTGGTGAGCATATGGAGAAATTGAAACTCTGTGCATTGCTGGTAGTAATGCAAAATAGTGCAAGTGTTATGGAAAACAGTTTGGCAGTTCCTCAAGAAATTAAAATAGAATTATCATATAATCCAGCAAGTCTACTCCTAGGTATGTACCCAAGAGAAATGAAAACCTACGTGGACGCAAAAACTTGTACATGAATGTTCACAGCAGCATTATTCATAGCCAAAAAGAAAAAACAACCCCAATGTCCAACAATGGATAAATGGATAAACAAAACATGGGATATCCATACAAAGGAATATTATTTAGCCATGAAAAGGAACGAAATTCTGATATATGCTATGACATAGATGAACTTTGCAAACATTATGCTAAGTGAAAGGCACAAAAGGCCTCATCATGTGTAATTCTATTTATATGATATATCTAGAATGGGCAACTTCATAGGCACAGAAAGCATACTAAGGTTACCAGGGGTTGGCGGGGGATGGAGGACGGGGAGGAAAAAGAAAAAGCATATATAATTTTGCTAAACGTTGCTAAATTCCCCTCTGAATGGTTATACCACGTGCATCCCCAACAGCAATGCATGAGAGTGTTTCCCAGGGGCTCGCCAGTGGAGCACAATGTCAAACTTTCGGATTTTTGTCAACCTGATTGCTGAAATGGTATCTCAGTGCAATTTTAGTTTGTATTTTTTCTTATAATGTTTTAAAAAATCCTTTTTAATTATGTTTTAACCTGCTGGTATTGGTTATGTAATCACCATGAGACTTCTTAGAGAAATACACTAAAAGATTAGTATATTAAAGAGGAGAGGACCAGCAAGTGCCTATACACATTGGTACATTTTAACAAATACATCTACGTCATGGTTATTGTTGTAAATTCTAATTCTAGAGATAGAATATAAAACTCATTTTGCATACAGGTGAGTAGGTACTTAATTACCAGTACCTTCCACATGCACAGTACTCTGCTAGGCAATGCTTAACAACAGAAAAGCCTGAATAACACTTTTGACAATCCCAGAAATTAGATCACACACATTTTCACCAATCATAAGAATCCTTTCACCTCTATGAGAATTATTCTAGTTGCTATTTTTAACAGTAAAATTGCCAACGTGCATGTCACTCCTCCAGAATTTTAGTTTATAATCTGAGGTATAAGAACAAAAATGAAAGAAAATGATAATTTGCCAAAAACACCCTGAATATTGCACGAATTTACCTTTCCATTTAGCAACCAGCTTAGGATCTGAAATTGTGAAGTTGGGACGGCTTCTAGACAGGATACCTTTTCCAAAATAACCCTTCCAGGAAGAGAGAAAACACAGTTAGTTCATGTTTAGTTACGGACCTTTTATCTGAGGGAGAAGAACTATTTGAGTTATCAGGAGATTCATTCCACTTTTCACAGTGGTACATGTTCCCTCTAATCAATGACCATTAACAAAGATCTTAGCATTTCTCTTTCTGATTGTTCGAAGAGCACTAGCTAATTTTCAGTAGATCTCCTGTGTCTCCTAACCACTGGCCTCACCCTGGGTCTGGTGGGCTGAGGGCAGGGGGCGGGCCGAGGCAGGCTTTCTTCTTCCCGTGTGGGGTCGGAGCACCGTGCCTGACAGCAGGAGCCCAGCCTATCAGTACAAAAAGCTTCTTGGATCCTCTGGCACCCAGAATGGAAGTACTCTTCTCCTTCCTGTTGATTCCAAAACAACATAGATTTTTTCCCCTCATTTTTCTAAACTGTAAAATATTTAAACCCATATAAAATTGAAATAATAAAATGAACACCCTTCACCCTCCACCTAGATTTAGCGATTGTTCATTCTAATGTGTGAAGTATTTTACAAAGCCTCTTGCTTAATGTCATGTACTGGAGGGTGGAGAGAGACTGCCCTTGGCCTCAACCTCCATCTCACCAGGGTCAATGCCACCCACCGCACCCCACTTTGGGGAGGTAGCTACATACATATCTTCTATGAAACATCTAGAGAAGACCTCTTTACAGAGACAGGCAGGGAATCAGCACATGCCTCGGCTGGAAGTGGGAGCAGGGATTGAGTGCAATGGGCACAAGGGAACTTTTTTGGTGATGGGAACAATTTAAAACTGGATTGTGGTGATGATTGCACAACTCTGTGAATTTACTACCGCCATTAAATTGTACCCTTAGAATGAGCGAATTTTACAGCTGTAAATTATACCTCAATAAAGCTGTTTTAAAAAATGTCCCTAGTGATGAACTGGCTATGGAGTTAAAAAAAAAAAAAATCAAGCTACCAATTTCAACCCAAATCTATCATTGATGGAAAACAGCAAAAACTAGAACTCATCCTCAACTAAGAAGAGGTCCCCAACCAGGTGAGACAGCAGATAAGGAGCCAGAGTACATGCTGAAGGCTCATCCATGAGCCAGGACAATAGGCGGCTCTGCGGTTACCTCTGGGGATGGAACAGGAGTGAGCAAGGAATTTCAACTTTTTATCCATTACATTTCCATAAAGTGCCTGAAATTTTTTTTAACAACGAACATACATTGCTTTTATAATTGAAAGACAAGCATGGTCAACGCATTGACCCAACTTCATTGCTGAAACGTGGGTTCACGGGCGGGGGTGTTATTCTCACAATGTATGGCTTCGGGGCGCCTGATTCAAACCACACTGTGCCCAGAGAGAACCAAACCGCACACACGGCAAGAAGACATGTAGTTTATGGTTTGTTTTGGGAGACGGATGGAACAGGGAGAAGGAGAGAGGAGAGCTGGCCCAGGGCTGTCAGGCAGCAGCCACACCAAGGCCACCTGCACTTACCTTCCCGTACAGCTGCTCAATGTCTTCTGCGCCCCTCACAATTACATTGTTGTTTATCATTTCAGCGCAGAATATCTTGAATTCTTTCCTAGGGTCACAGTCCTGACCAAAAGGGATCGGCAAAGGAGACTCATAATTCTCATATACTCTTCTTTTCCTCTTTGGGGCATGGAAAACTGCTTCCGCCATTTTTCATGGGTAACTGTTCTTTAAAGGGTAGACAATAAGGAGAGAGAAAGATAGTTAACCAATAACTACACTGGTCAAAAATACGAGTCCATTTACACCCAGCCTCAGAAAGCTTTGTGGTCTGTGGGAAAAATAAAATATTTATAAGGCAGTGAACTAAAAGACACAAAGTGAGACTATTTTGTACGAGTAGTGCAAATCCCATTCACCTAAAATATCACAATTAATTCTCACAATAATGCCCAAGAAGTCGGTGGTACTACTTCTAATTTTAGCTGACAAAACTGAGGCCTAGTGACATGCCCCAAGTCATAATGCTCTGCACAGGTTTCCGGAAAACGAGCACAGTAGGATTTCTGCTATTAGGATTACTCCCATTCTTTCACTTGCCCAACAGACACCTACTGAGAACCTACCAGGGGCTCCTAGTACTCAGAGGTGCTAGGCGTACACAGACAATACCAAAAGAGACCCTGTCCTCAAAGAATTAAACCTAGTGAGCACTTCATTTTCTAAAAAAGGACCTTAAAATACATTCCAAAATTAGGTCAATCTTCTCCCAATTTTTAAGGTCAATTAAGAAATAACAACAACAATGACAGCAGCAGCCATCGTTTCAGGGTCTATCACGTATAGCAGAGGAGAGTGGCTGAGAGCAGGGACTCTAAAGCCAGACTGCCAGGGGTGGAATCGGCTTCATTGCTTCCTAGCTGTGTGAATTTGGGCAAAAGTTACTTAATCTCTCCATGCTTTGGTTTCCTCATTTGCAAAATAAGGATAAAAACAGACTCTATCTTACAGTGCTTAGAATAGTACCCAGCACGTTCTGAGCGCTATGCGTGTATTTGCTATAATTATTACTGAGGGGTGAGCACTATCAATACCATTCAACAGATGGGGAAACAGACTCAAGTTAGAGAGATTCTGTAAAAGGCCCCAGAGAGTGGTGGCAAGAGATGACCCAGATCTGTTGAGCTCCAAAGCCCAGGCTCTTCTCTCTGGGTTCTGCTGCAAGCACAGGCAACCTCAGTCCCTTCTTTCTGAAAGCTCTCTACTTCTCAAGGCTAGAAGCTGCAGGGTTATGGAGAATTATGAAATTACTTACTGTGCACCCAGCACTACAAGGGAGTAAAGGAAGCAAAAGTCAATACCTCTCCATTCCAGGCCTTACACTCAACCCGAGGAGACAGAACAAGCACATAATGCTCACAAAGGCAAGTTGGAGGCAGCACAACAGGCTGCAATGCAATAACGGCTAAAGGAAGGAAGTAAAGTTCAGTGCATTGTGTGATAAAGACACAGAGCCACAGCAGATGCATTTAACTCAGGGAAACTCAATCACAGCCAAGAGGAAAGAAAGTAAACAGCGTAAGAGACTGGGCCAGCCACTCCACTCAACAAGCAGACGCCCGGGAATGAGACGGGACTTAAATCTGCTGCTCCCTCAGTCTTGGGTCTGGACTCGACGTAAGCTGAGAAGGTATCTGGTGCTTGAAGATACAGCAGAGCCGTATCACACACGTTTAACCTACATGGCTCCAAGCCCTCAAAAGGAAAAAGGTAAGACTGGTTATTCACCAGCCCAATGAACACTGAGCTGGATGCGATCAAGCCTGAAACAGCCAGTGAAGGCGGCCAAACCTGAGGAAGGAAGGCGAGTGGTTTTAAGGGTTCATGACCATTAAAAAAATTTAAAAGCCTTGTCCAATGTGTGATACCTTTCTCCACCCTCGCAAAGAAGTTGAGGAATTAAATGAGGACAGAGAAAAACACAGACAGAAGAAGAGGTGGAGAAACTGATAAATCAATTACAAAGATAACTATGAAAAATAAGAATCAGCCAATTGGAACGTTCACAGTATTGCCAAAGTATTCCACGCAGAAAAACGCCAGAATAATTTCTAAATAAAATCCCTCAATGGAATTACACACTGAGCATGACTGTACACATTATAAATATAGACACACACATATGCACACGTATTGCCGTATAGCGTTCACAACAAAACCATGCACACTGCACGTTAATGGGCAATCAAGAAATTTTCTTCCAAGGGCATTTTAACTAGATTTTCACTTGCTGACTTATCCCTCAACCCAAGCCAACTACTGTATTTAGTACTCAACTGAAGAAACAGCAATTTATTCCAAAGCAAAATAAACAATGCTGTGTTGGCTTTTTTGAGGCAGGATGTAGGTCTCTAGTGAGGAACTTTCTAGGGATTTCCAGGAACAATTTGGACTTTTATGAGCTTTTCACTTTTATAACTTAACCTCTGGTTAGTATTTGACTTGTACATATTACATTTGGAATTTTTTTACAAAGAGAAAACTTTTAATGGCTAACTTCAAGGACTTTCAATTAAATTCTGTCAACAAGAAAAAATGAAAGTAATAATTTAATTTTCCTGGTTTGCTTAGGATTTTCCCTTTCAGATTGCTGCTATACTCTAACAAAAGCAGGAGTGAGCTATGACACTTGATGGCAAGAACTTTGTACTCCAACTCAAGTTTGTGTGATAGAAGGGTTCCTGCAATAAAACCTCAAATTCTGGATCTAGTGCCACCCCTGCCCTTGTGACAGCATGTATATCAAGAACCCGGCTCACAGTAGGTCTTCCACATATGCAAAGCTGCCATTATCATCATGTGACCTTGCCCAACCCACTTCAGCTCTCTGAGCCCAGTTTCTTCATCTTCAAATTGAACAGGACTGGAAAACAGTTTGGAAGTTACTCAAATGTTAAACACGGAGTAACCATATGATCCAGCAATTCCACTACTACGTATACATAAAAGAGAAGTGAAAAGATATATTCACCCAAAAATCCACACGTGAACATTCACAGCAGTATTATTGATAATAGTCAAAAGTGGAGACAAGCCAAATGTCCATCAGTAGATGAATGGGTCACCAAAATGTGGTCTATCCATATAACAGAATATCACCAGCAACACAGGAATGAAGTACTGATGCATGCTACAGTGTGCAAGAACCTTGTAAGCATCACGCTAAGTGAAAGAAGCCAGTCACAAAAAACCATATGTTGTGTAAGATCACTAATCTGAAATGTCCAGAATAGGCAAATCCATAGAGACACAAAGTTGATTAGTGATTGTCAGGTGTTGGGGGAAGGGAGAAATGGGGAGTGACCGCTAATAGATATGGGGTTTACTTTGGGGTGATGAAAATGTTTTAGAATTAGATCGCAGTGACGGTGATGACTGCAAAACTCTGAATATATTAAAATCACTGAATTGTACAAGGGTGAATTTTATGGTATCTGAATGATCTCTCAATAAAGCTGTTATTTAAAAAATTCAATAGGACAAACCAGATGAGCTCTAGTTTCAAAGTGTTGTGGAAGAGTTGTCTCGTGCTGAACTTGGAAGACATAGCTGGGGAGAAAGGATTGAATTCGCTGTTCTCCCTATTTGCAACAGGCATTTAAGAAATGTTTCTTTAGTACCATGATAGGAGGACAGCACGATGTAAGATATGGGATGTGAGTAAAATTGGATGACGTAACTATCATCAGTAGGTACAAATGCTAGGCACTGCCTGTGCCGTATGCTACACGTGTGGGTACTACTATCCTCATTTCACAGACAAGGAAACTGAAGCTTAGAGAGGGCAAGTCATTTGCTCAGAGCCACATTGCCAGGGAAGATAGGCGGTTAGTAAGGCAAGGAGACGGGGCATGGTAAGAAGATTGGCCTAAAAGAGGACCCATGTTTGAAGCACACACAGATGTATAGGATGGACTGGGCCAGCAGTCAGGGGGTCTGGGATGTGAAGGCTGATTTAGACTTTGAGCCAGCTCAGGTTCTTAAGCAGAGAGAATGACAACTGAACAGAGATTAAGAAAATTAACCTGGGGTGGCATATAACAGTGGCTCTTAAGCTTGGTTGCCCTTACTCACCTGGGTAAATTTATAACTACTAATTCCCAGGCCTTACCTGCAATTACATCAGAAATTCTGGAGTGGGACCCAGGTGATTTCAACAAGTAACCAAAGTTGCCAACCACTGGTGACGAGACAGCCTATAAAAACTCAATTCCGACAGCCTCCTGGTAAGTACTGTTACTATTCCCGTTGTACAGATAAGGAAAGGGACTCAGAGGGGCTGAGTGCTATGCACCCTAAGGGATTGATACTTTTCCTTTCCCAAACCTGGGCACACCCGACTTCAGACGCGTTAAGTAGGGCTTTATTCCTTATTCTTCCCTTGAGCAGACAAGCTAACTAACACCTTTAGGTGCTCAGTATATATTTACTCAAAAAGAAAAAACAAAAGAAAAAGGAGAAGGTAGCTCGACTTAATTTTCCAACCCCCTGGGACCACCTTGCGAAACAAGCCTGGTTAAAACCTCCCGCCCAGCACAGCTCACCTTCTCCCAATTAAAAAACGTCTGAAGCTCCAACTGTGTACCTGCTAGGCTAATGGAGGCAAGGATGAAAGGGACAAAGCAAACAAGCCCGCCTCGGGGGAGCTTTCAAGTTAGAACCCGAGACCATGCCGTATATAAACAAACAATAAACCTTTGAAGGCTGTCAGGAGTAAACGGGTAATTGCAGGAAGGCGCCTCATACTGGGCCTACCATTCGGAAAGTGTCAACCAGACGGTGGCTCTAACTGCAATAAACGAGTGCACACAAGCCAAAAAGTGTTAACGGCCCAAAGAATTTTTAACTCCTTCTCTTAACTTATCCCTTTGCTGGTCTCCTTGACCGCACCCCCTCCCCCCCAGCAACCCCAATAGCGGCTGAGGGTCCTTTCGGGCAGAGACGGTGTCGGATGCATGTCGGAGCCCCCAGCACTAGACGCGGTGTTAGTGTTTCCAGAAAGAACGTGAAGTACGAAGGGCTACAGGTGAATGGAGAAGGCAGAGAGGGGTTAATTCCGGCAGCACTAGGAAGCCTGCCTAGTCCAGTCTGGCCCGGCTGTGCGACGCTGGGGAGGTCTCTGGGCCCTTTCCGCTCTCGCCCCGCAGGGCTTTCGAAGAACGCAATGCCTCCTCTGGCAGCGAAACCCACCCCGCTCCAAAGTGCTGCATCCACAGCACTACCGGCCTCCGGACACCTCCCGCTCCGCGCCCAGGCGCCCTACCTTCCACGCGCCCACGTGCTCGCCGTTACCCTGGCAACGCCGGCTCGGGGGGCGGACACCGATGCCGTCAAGCAGTGCGGCCGCAAAGCCAGCCTAGTGCGCAGCCGCAGAGCTCGCCGGGCCTTTGCGGAGCGCGCCTGCGCACAGCCTGAAGGCAGGTCTTGGCGTACGGCTTTCCCCTCGCGCAGTGTGAGGCAGAGGCGGCCCTTCCTTTTTCCTGCCTTCCCTGGGTTTCTGCGGGCGGCCTTCTGCACAGATGCTGTTGTCGTTTAATCCTCACAATGGTCCCGCAAGATCCATTTTACAAATGAGATTCTAAGTTACTTGTCCAGTGTCACATTGCTGGGAGGTAGTGGAGCTAAGACTAAAACTTCCCCGTGCAGTGTAAAGGACCCCAGGCCAGGGGTCAGACCTGCGTTTGAATCCCCTCTTCCCCCCTCACTAGCGTCTGGTCTTCAGTGAGTGATGTAACCTTTCTAAGCTTCAGTTTCCTCTACTGAAAAACGGGTCCTCCGGATTATGAGAGATGAGCAAACCGAAGTGCCAGGGGAAACCTAGAAGTTACTCCCAACCTGGTTATTTTAAAGGAGGCCTCGTAGGGAGTCCAATATATACCTTCTCAATGTGAATCCCAGGGTAACCAGCACACGTACTGCACATGCTGGACAGAAGGGGAAGGTGGGTGACAGAGAAGGGTGGCGAATAATGCCAGAAAGATTCATGGGGCGAGATGTGATGCACTTTGAAATCTGGACGTTTCTCAGCTTTCTCTTGTCTCCAGGCTCTGCACACTGCTGCCTCTGCTGGAACATCCTTCTCCCCTCTGTTTGCAGCAGTAATTCCTACTCACACTTCGGGTCTCGGCTCAGATGTCTCTTCCTCCAGGAGATTTCCTCTTGCCTCCCCAGGCTGGCTTTGGTGACTTTCCTCTGTGTTCCCGCCCTAGCCCGGTGCACCCTGTGTTGTCCCTGTTTCCTGGTCCTCCTTAACTGGACTGTGAGCTCTTCGTAGAAAGAGATCAAGACATGGCATTCAGTGGATGGTCTGCCTGCACAGGCCTTAACTGCTCAGCTAAGGAGTTCAGACTTTAAATAAATCAAAATCAGAAAAGCTTCCTGCTTGGAGTGTTGCAAAAAAGAGAAAATTTTGGCAAGATTCACAGAATAGTGGTATCCGGATGGATTGGAGAGGGAAGAGAGCTGGAGGGAGGCTGTAATATTGCCCCAGAACATTCCAATTTAGGAAATACTGATTTTAGGATTAGAGGGTTTTAACAATGAAAGGGAACTCAGAGGTTGTCCAGTTCGACTTCCTTATTTAACTGATAAGAAAGAAGGTTCAGAGGCACTTGTGTTGCCTGAGGTAGCACACAGCAAGTCTGAGGTGGGGCTGAGACGAGAGCCCGGGCTCCTGAGCCTCTGCCAGTGCTCTGCCTCGACTCAAGGGCATGGGATTTGCCCATGAAGGGATCTCAGGTGGCATCATCTGGAGCCCTGCCCCACAGAGGGTCCAGAGGGAAAGCTACCGAATAAGATATTCTTCCTCCAAGATTTTCTCCTTAATGTGTATTTTAAACCTTTTGTTATGGTCATTTTCAAACATACACAAAAGTAGAGAGAATAATTATCACTTCCACAATCTTCAAGCTTTGGTTCCTTGTTTCTTTTACACTCTCCATATACATAACTTTATCCCACTGCTGGAGTACTTTAAAGCAATCCGAGACATCATATAATTTCTCTCATAATATTTCAGTATGTATCTCTCGTAGGTAAGGACTTAACATTTTATTACATATACATTATATATACACATAGTTGATTCTCATTATTCACAGTATTTCTGTCGAGTCGCCACACACACTGAATTAGTGAATACTGTAATGAACCATTGCTCCTAAGGGGAGATACAAGGTTAGCTTCCTGCCAGCCTCTGGCCACATTTTCATCAACAGATCAATACATAACCTTGTTTTTCGTATGTTTCTGTTTAAAGACACTTTATTTAATGTCTGCAGCTGACTCATTAATATTGAACTCATGGCCAACAGCACTATTAACTCATGCCTGAACAAAGTTTATTTAACGTAAGGCACTTCACGCCGTCTTGGCTTAGGAACACCACACAGCCCTTTAGCACTCTGCTTGGGGGCCATTTTAAACAGCGAAATTACCAACAGAAAGTGCAAAAATGCAAAAAATGTGGCACTAAAGAGATCGCAAAAAACACACTTGTTCACATACAATATGAGAGCAGAAACAAGAAGACAGAGTATCGCCTGTTGACTTTGGCTGGGAATGTGCATATTGGGAGACTCAGATTTTTCTCTGCTCTATGCATTGCATGTCTGCGAATGACCAAGCGCTGTGAGTACTGATTTGGGCATTACAAATAAGTTTTAGCTAGTAGGTGAATTTGCAAATGCAGAATCCATCAATAATGAGGATGGAGTGTACATATACATCCCCAATATCATTAGCACATCTAACAAAAGGAACAATAATCCTTGACATTATTTATCTGTGAAATGTTATACAGAACCTCCATGTAATATTTGGGATATACTTATACTAAAAAAAAATTATCTGAAATTGAAGTTCAACTGGGTATCCTTATCTGACCACCCTAGTGACAATTTACTGGGCATGCTGGCCACTTTGCATTCTATCTTCCTTAACTCTCACCACAGCCCTGTGAGATAGGTGTTCCCACCTCTATTTCAGAGTTGAGGTTCCCTCACCCGCCCAAATTCTCAGAGCTAGGAAGTAGTGGAGGCCCGGCAGGACTACAGGCTTGCATTCATTTTAATCCATCATGCTGGATACCGGCGGGTACTGCATTGACAAAACACAGTTTTAAAGGTGGAAATACAAAAATGACGGACAGTAAGTGTTGGTAGCAGGTGAGGGAAGACCAGGACGGTTGAAGCTTCCGGGCAGAGGTGGCCTTCGAGCTGAGCCTGGAAAGAGCGTCAGCCTCAGGAGACTGGAGACGGGGAGGGAGATGGCGGGCTGGGCGCTGGGCAGGCCCACGTGTCGGGCAGGTTCTGGAGCCGGGTGGCGCTGGGCCCAGCGGGGCAGGAGGTCGAAGCCGACGATAAGGTCCGATAGGCAGGGCGGGGCCCGATGGTGGAGGCGCTCGAATTCCAGGCTCGGCTTTTGGACTTTACCCCGCAGACAACGGGGAGCCACCGGCGTTTCCGAGCAGGGCAGGGCGGCCCCAGCGGTCGCACCATTGTTTTTTCCCAGACGGGGCCGACCCCTGCAGTTCTTCAGCGAGACCACTAGATGGAGGTATTTTAGCAAATTTAAACCACCCAGCCTTTCGTGGGCACCACTTTCCGGGGAGGAAAACAAACACAGACACCCCACTAAAACTCAACATAAAAGGCGAGGGCCGTGAAACAAAAACCCTTTCGGGGGCAGCCCAGCTTCCCCTTGCCGGGGGCACGGAACCTCGGAGAATTTCACCGCTTTGAAGGAGAACACGTCCAGGGCGAGCAGGAAGGGGCAGCTTCAACAAGTGCTCTCATACGTGATCTACCACGTAAGCCTCCCAACAGCCCTTCAAGGCGGGTGTCATTATCCCATTTCACAGGCGGGGAAACAGAGATGCTGAGGGCACGTTTGCTCAGTTGTTTACTGAGCTGACAGCAGCCTAGGTGAGGGATAGAGTTGACAGCATGTGGGAAGGGGAGCTGGGCAAGCCCCCAAGGTGTTGCTCTGCTGGGCCCATGGTCCCTTGTACAAAGGTTTCGGTAGTGCCTTTGGATTCTAATTCAGTTGCTAAAAAAGCCTGTAGCATGGATGATAACAGCTACTGGACTCCTACCATTTGCACTCTTCCAGGTGCTTTTTAGAGATAGTCTCACTTAAGTCTCTCACAACAACCCAGAGTTGGGGATTATCACACACCCATTTTACAGGGAAGAAAAGGTGAAATTCAGAGAGGTGAAATGACTTGCCCAAGGTCACACAGGGAGTAAGCACCAGAGGGGGGATGGATCCCAGTCATGCCAGCTCCTGCCCTGTGATTAACAGTCAAACACATTCGACTTCTGGGTCAATTTCCAAGAGAAACTTAGGACATAGATGCCCAAAAAGACACATACAAAGAATTTTTATCAAAGCACAGTGGTTTGTAATTAAAAAAAAAAAAGGAAACAATCTAAATGACTATCCCTAGAGGAATGAACATATAAAATGTGATATCAAAAGTTAATGCAGTGAATACTATGCAGCAATTAAAAGGAATGAACTAGGGGCTGGCCCGGTGGCACAGTGGTTAAGTGCGCATGTTCTGCTTCAGCAGCCTGGGGTTCGCCAGTTCGGATCCTGGATGCAGACATGGCACCACTTGGCAAGCCATGCTATGGCAGATGTCCCACGTATAAAGTAGAGGAAGATGGGCATGGATGTTTGCTCAGGGCCAGTCTTCCTCAGCAAAAAGAGGAGGCTTGGCAGCAGATGTTAGCTCAGGGCTGATCTTCCTCAAAAAAAAAAAAAGGAATGAACTAGCTCCTATAGACATATCAAAATGGATCGATTTAAAAAACATAATGTTTGGTGATAAAGGCAAGATGCAGAACAATATGAATCCTATGATACCATTTATGTAAATTAAAACACACCCAAAACAATATCAGATACTGACTATATCTATAGGTATACTAAACTACTTAAAAATAACAGAAAGGATATGCGCCAAATTCATTAGTTATCTGTGGGACTGGGGTAGTAGATAGGCTAAATGCCTTTAGCTTTCTCTCTAATGTTTATTTCTTAAGAAAAAAACCTAGAAGCAAATATGGGTGATGGGAATACAGGTGATTGTTATTTGTTATATTTCCTTATCTATTTTAATTTTTGCACAAAAAGATGCTTTCAGGCAAACAAATAAATACCAAGATAGAAAACTACAAAACCAAAATCATTTTCCTATTTAGGATCAACTGTTTGAAGATGGCGGTTGCCAGGACTCCTGAGGCGAAGAAGGGATCAGAGGAAGCGGGCAGCTCCCCACCTGCGAAACACAGGCCTGGGCTCTGTTGTCGTGGGAAGGTGGCTTGTGGGGTCCAGCTCACCAGCATTTCCAGAGTAAGAGCCCGTCCTGGCATCCCATAAATGGGCCCTGACCCCTCACAACTGTTGCCCCTGCCAGGGAGAAGGGAGTGCCAGGGGAGGCCATGGGAACCCCACAAGGAGGACAGAGAGGACCAGGAGGGGTGCAGGGGCCCCGGGGAAGATGTGGCTCCTCTGTGGGACTGAGCTGGCTGGAAGGGGCCACACCCTCTGGCTTCTCTCCCTCCCTTCCTTTCCTTTGGTCATTTTCTCTGAACTCACTCGTGGTCACAGAGACCATTTAATGTGTGTCCTTGAGGGGCCACACCCACCTTCCAGCACCAGGTGCTCCAACACCTAACTAACTAACGTTCTTTGCAAACAATCACTACAAAGAAATACAGAGAAATAAAGTCTTATGGCTTTTCCTCTTTTGCCTCCTCCTGTATATTTGTCATACTACCCAAAATAATATGGGATATAGAGAGAGCCTAGCACTTTCCTTACATTAGCTCATTTCCCCACTCATTTATTCCTCATAATAGCTCTGTTAGTAAATACTTTTATTCTCCCTATTTTGAAGATGAGGAAAGTGAGTCAGAGAAGGTAAGTAATTTTCCCAAGGTAACCCAGCTAAGAAGTGACAGAGGTAGGATTTAAACCCTGGTCTGTCTAACTGCAGGGCCACTGTGCTGCATTAATATAATAAGTTTTATGGTCTCATATATTATCCTAAAAAGGAAGTACAGAGAACCTTTTGTATTTTGTTTTGTTTCTCCCTCTCTCTCATAAAAATCTTCTTTGTTTCAAGTTGCTTTTGTCTTGTGTGTGACCCCCTTGCAGCTCAGGATCATATTTTCTGGGTGGTTGAAGAACTCTTTGGTCTGCTCACAGGAGAGAGGGGAGAACAGGCCCAACACAGCCCAAACCTGGCTGTCCTGCCGGCCTGGGTATGTCTGCTTCCGATGTCAAAAGGCCTGAATTCCAGGCAAACCAGGAATAATGCCCCAGTCATCAAATTTGAAACCAAAATTCAGCAAAGACATGTATTTGCTGCCAGAAAGCAAATAGCTTTTTCTTTTCTTTCTCATTTTTTTTCACCCAAACAAAACATCCTCTTATGAAATATGTCCAATTTGCAATATTTACTTTCCCTTTATTTAATAACAGGAAAGGGTTTGCTGCACTTTTGTTGATTTTTGCATTTCTTATTAAAATTCTTAAGGGGGTTTTGGGGGAACTTAATCAGCAAAAAAGGAGGAGGAAAACAACCCCATCTGCATTCCGCGGGCCTTATTAATGGAGGAAACTTGCTGTTTGTCTAAGAGCATTTTCTGATGGGAGAAGGCAAATCGCCACGTGTTCCAGAGCCTTCCTCTGACTCTCTTCTTTACTGTGCTTCCTTCTCAGCTGTGTCCGGAGCTCTGAATCCCTTGTTCCAAGCTTTCTGCCCAAGAAGATGGAGCTGGGTATGCCCCACTGCCAGGCTGGGAGGGAAGCTAACGTCCACTGACTATCCCAGCATGTTCTCTGCACCCACCATCTCACCTCCCCTCAAATGAGCCCTCCCGGCAGCCTTCATTTGGCAGATGAGGACACTGAGGTGTAGAGGGATGAAGTCCCTTGTCCAAGCTCCCTTTCTTTGTAGCTAACATTTCTTGAGATTAAAAGTAAAGGATTCCTGTATTCATAGAGTCTTACATCCAACTGAGTCCTCATGGCAACTTTCTGAGATAGCTAGACACTTTCCAATTTTCAAGGCTCAGAGAAGTAAAGTGACTTGCTAAAGGTCACAAAGCTGGAGGGTTGCAAGCTGGGTTTGAGCTGTGCTCTGCCTTGACTCTCACATCCATGTGTATGTTGCTGCGCCACACTGCCTCTTTGGGGCCTAGAGCGGCATAATATTTCTTGTAATGAAATATGCCAACCCCCCTAAAGTTTAAAATCTCTCCCCCTAGGAGATTTTGGTCCTGCCTCCCTTGGTTCCAGAAAAGTAACTTCAAGGACTTTGTTTTTATATTTTCATTCTACCAAAAATATTTATATTTATATACATTATTATTATTTACATTGTAGTATTATTATTATGAATATGTATATTTCTAGAATTGTGCCTTGTACAGAGTAAGTCAATAAACAGCATCGCAGAGAGTCCCATTGCTCTCCTCGTACAGAGACAGGAACTGAGGTCTAGAGAGAATCAGGAATTTGCCCAGGGCACCAGAGGGCCAGAAGCAGACTCCAGACCTCCCGATTCTCTCCACACGGTGCTGCCCCCGAGCGAGGCTACAAGAGCCGCCTTCTCATTCATCCAGCCCCTACCACGTGAGGCCTCATGCCAGAGGTTAGGACTGCCAGATAAACCCAATGCCGTATCTGATGTCAAGGTTCTCATGGTCTAGCAGGCCCGGGTGCTCTCATAAATGTGGTAAATGCTACAACGAAGGGGGTTCCAAGGACGGAGGGGGGCTCAGGAAAGACTTCAGGGAGGAGTGAACATAAAAAACGAGGGGGAATTGGCCAAGTCGGGGAGGGCATCCTGGGCAGAAGGACCTGCCTGAGCAAAGGCCCACCTGGAATCCTCTTTCTCCTCCCGCCCTTGAATGCAATCTTTGCTGTCGTTCCTGCTGCAGGCACCCTCCCAGACCACAGCTACGCAGGGCCCCTCTCGGGTGCCTCTCCTTCTGCTTCTTTGGGCTACTCCACTTGCACCCTCCTCTCCACTCTCCAAGTCCTCTCTAGCAACGGCTCTCCACCTTGTACAGGTCAGAGACCCCCTAGGAGAGTCTAAGGAAAGGCTTGAAAAATGCACAAGGACATAAACGTTCCAAAAGTGGAAAGCGCTGTGGAGTTTCACAGACCCCCGCCTTGCCCCCCGCCCCCAAAGCTGCTTTCACTTGGAACGCAACGGAAGAGGGCAATTCCAAGACAACGAGAGAGGCAGCCACCCCAGAAGGTGTCAGCCACACTTTGTAAATGCCCAAGGAAAGGGCAGGCAGTCCAAGGACGCACAGGAAACAGGAATGACGGTTGCCTCGAGAGTTCAAGCACGCAACCAAGGAGGATCCTAGGCCAGAGGGAGCCCTAGGTAAGTGTGGAAATGTTTCTAGAGAAAGACATGTCCGTCTGAAGGAGGGCTGGGTAGCCAGGGAGGCAGAGGGGAGAAAAAAGGGGACGATGCCCTGGCCGAGGATTCGGTGGATCCCAGCAGTAGGTCTGGGTTGCCCTGACACTGTTAACCCTGGAATCCCAGAACCAACCCCTCCCTTTTCTCGTTCTGTGCTCACCAAGCATCCTTCTGATTAGAATTTGGCTTCCAGTGGAGTGTGCCTACAGGGAGCTGGTGTGTTGGCTGGAGGACACGTGTATCCGGTCCCTTTGGCAGTTATAGTTCTCATTGTAAATTAGTAAATTGGGAACAGACAATTCACAGAAGAAGCAATACAAATGACTAATAAGCATATGAAGAAAATGTTCATCCTCACCAGTATTCAAAGAAATGTAAATTCAAACCAAAACCGAGATTGTTTTCTACCTATTAAATTAGAAAAGATTTCTTTTTTTAAGCTGGTACACATTGCTGGGAAAGGGATGGTGCAAGGGGCACCCTGTGCACTGAGGACGGGAGCACAACGCTACCCGCTGGGCAGGCAAGGCGCGGCCCCGCTGTGGGTGTTCTTTCCACGCCTACAGAACAGATCGATGCAATCTCCTCTGCCTGAGGAACATGACTCTTTTCTCATGTTTATGAGTACCTGTTATGTGCCAGGCTTACGAGACACCATGGCGGGTAGGGGCCACATAGAAATCTTAGCCCAAATGCCAAATGGTCTCAGACAAGAGGGAGGCTGGAGGCCAGTTCCTGGGTGGGCTGGAAAAGGAGGAGACGGAAGAGGTGAGGGGGAGAAGATTCAGCTAACCTTCAACACCCCCCATCTCATTCTCCCCTTAGTTCCAGGTCAAGCTGAGGCTCTTGGGGCAACAGCAGGAATTTCCCAGAGCCGAGGTCTTTGACCTGTGTCCCCTCCTGCAGAGACTGATTTAATTGGTCTGGGATAGGCCTAGCCATAGTATTTTAAAAAGCATCCCAGGTATTTCAAATGTGCAGCCTGGGTTGAGAACCAGCGAGAAAATGGAAAATAAGAAACCCATGTAAGCAGCGGTCAAGAGCTTAGGCTTTAGGGCCCCCAGACCTGGTTCAAGAGCCAGCCACTTACTGCCTGGGTCACCTCTGGCAAGACACTTCTCCTCTCTAAGCTTGGGTTCTCTCTGTAAAACAGAGATCCTGTATCTGCCGCATGTTGTCATGGCGAGGATTAAATGAGGCGATGCAGGCAAAGCATTGGCCAGTGCTCTGATATTCATGGTTATGATTATTATTGATCAGCCAGATACCAACATATGCTGAGGTCTAGCAGGAACAAGGGACACAGGGCTCCCAAGTTTTCTGAAAACTGCACAGGAGAAAAACCTTATACTGAAACAGTTCTGACCATCCACTTGGTTTTTTCTGTCAATTGGGAGATGATCCCCATGGTTTTACTCAAGCTCCGGGATCTTGTTCCAGCTGACTATGCAGATGGGGAAACAATGTATGATTCTAGCCCGAGAATCACGATGCAGAGCAGATGGAGCTGAGCAGCATCAGGACTGAGCTGATTTTTCAATGCCACCATTGACTGGCCTCACTTTTGTGAAGACAGCAGTTAAGAGTATGGGGGCCTTCAGACCTGATTCTGCTGGATTCCACCACTGACCAGCTGTGTAACCTGGGGCGAGTGACTGCACCTCTCTTGGAGCCTCAGTTTCCTTGTCTCTACCATGGGAATAATACTGGTCCCTGCCCCAAATGGCTCTTGGGGAGGATTAAACCGGTTAATGCCGGTAGAAGCTGGGGATCTGACGTCCATTAGGGTATCCATGAACAGCCGCCACGCAGGCCTTTTCGCAGCCGGGACCGGCCCTTCCCACCACAGCTGGATTCCCTCGAGGTGCTCACGCCCCACATGGGGCTGGCGGTGTAACTGCTCATGTGTGTGTCTTATGGAGGCCCTCGCCTGATCCACCCGTCTCCTTCGGTTCCATGGTTCACTCTTCTACTCGGCCGTGGCACAGGGAACATGTGTGGAACTGAACTGACTCCTCTCCCTTCCCAGAGGAGGAAATCGAGGCTCACAGAGGGGCGATGACCTAGGGAGCTGAGGCCACGCACTGGACACAGTGTCCCAAGGCTCAGCTGGCTGGGGAAGGAATCTCAAAGGGGGCCCACACCTGGGCAGAGGGGGTGGCGCCTTCAGCTGCCTTCTTGGGCAGTGAACTTTAATGGGGGGGGGGGTGGCAATGGAGGAAAAAGAGACCCTAGACACCCCTGGGGACTCCCGCCAGAGATGGGTGAGGCTTTGCAGGTGGCTGGAGGACCAGGCTGAGCGGGGAGGGGGAGGGGGCACGAGAGTACAGTTCAGGCCCTTACGGGCAGGGTGACTCATCTGAGCCAACAGGCTGGTGAGACATAGAGAAACTCAGGGTACAGGAAGATCAGATGGGATAACACGTCTGAAAGTTCTCTGAAAACGGTAAATCAACCTGAGAGCAGGGGCTCTGGCTTCCAATAGATCTGGATTCAAAGCCTGCTTCTGGAACTTTCCTGTGACCTTGGGCAAGTGGTTTGACCTCTTGGAGTTTCAGTTAGCTCAGCTGAAGGGAAGGGGCAGTGGCAGTAACTGCCTCAGTGGGTTGCTCTGACGATTAAATAACATCAAGCGGGTAATGTGAGTGGCACGTGGCCTGGCATGTGGCCATCCGTGGTGTGCCCAGGATGTGTCTTCCTATCCAGTTCCCACTGATCTTTCAGCCTTGCCTGATTCGCCTAGATGGAAAGGCCCTCTCGCTTCTCCACATTCTCATGACATTTTATCTAAGCCTTTCCTACAGCACCTGCCAGACTAGACGTGGCATTCATTGCTATTTCACGAACATGCCTTATCACCCCAGTGGCCTGGGTCTTACTCATCTCTGTGTCCACTGTGCCCAGCATGTGGCCTGGACGCTCTCCAGAGAGGCAAACACTTACGGCCTGGCCAGGAGGCAGGAACGGCAGCTGGGTGGTAACTCTCCTCGTCTTGATACCAGAAAAGAGGATGTCATTTGTACTAATGAAGTACAGAGAAGAAAGGAATTTGTAAATACATTTTCAAAAATTCTACAGACTTCTTTTGATTGGTACAATTGAATTCATATTTTTTATGAATACAACTTTCTGTTGTTCTGTTTTTTAGGCTGTAATACAGATGAAATGAAGGAGAACTTCCCATATAACCCACAGGGCGATAAGTCCACCTGGAATGTTTGTTGAAGAGCTGGGTAGGGAAAGTTGGCCCAACTGTAGAAAGCCCTATCAGCAGCCATCAGCAAAGGCCAAAACAGATAAAAAGAAAAAGTATGCAATCTCAAAGACTGGAGAATTCGAGAGCTCACACTTATTTGCCCTTGTGTGACATGACCTCCCTAAGTCATAGGTTGCTCACCTGTGAAATGGAGGAAGCAGCGCTAACCTTGCAAGGACATTGAGCAGTCTGATGATAACGTGCCCAGAGCTAGCATGGCAGCTGGCAGGGACTGTGCACTCAACAACGCCAGCTACTCTTACCAGTACTACCTGGCAGTGACGCAAACTGACTTTTTGGACTTATTACGTGAAGATGAAAATGAAGTGTACATAGAAAAATGATCTGTAGCTATCTCTAAGAGTGGGCCCAACCCAATATCTCTTAAATAGATAAAGCTTTCAAAATTGAGATTTTGGTTTTGAGTCTGCTCAAATGGGAGGTAGAGTGGAAGATGCGGGGGGGGGGGGGGCGGGGGGTGAGGCGGGGTCAAAGAAGAATGGGACGGGCCGGGATCTCAGGAGCTAAATGCCTGGCTGCTGGGGTTTTCTTCAATAAGAAAGTTCAGGAACTACTTCCAACAGGCACCTGAACCTATGACTTATCCATCATTAATGACCCCGAAAGACACCCAACCAACCACGAAATAAAACCACTCATCTAAATATTCTAAATATTGAGCCAAAAAGACTTTCTTCTTCCTTCCTTCCCTCCCATCCTCTCAATGTAAAGTCCCCTTTCTGCCTGGTGATTTTCCAAATCTAACTCTTCAGGACAGAAATGCCTGTGGTGTTTCTCTCCCCTTCTTCTCGCCGTCGTGGGGTGAACACCCTGCTCCTCTGTGCTCCTGATCTGCAGCCAGGGGGACTGGCCTGAGAGTCACGGGGCTGAATAGCCCACTTCTGGCTGTCTGACCCTCGGGCAAGTCCTGTGAGCAGGTGACACTTCAGGCCCTTCCGGCTCTGCCATTGTGACCCCAGCGAGGCCACCTGCGGGTCTGGAGCCTGACCGACTGGAGTTCCAGTCCCCATCCCACCACTTACAGCTGGGTGGCCTTAAGCAAGGGACACAACCACCAGTGGGTACACAGGGGTGTAATACTGGGACGTCCCCTTTAGGGTTGTGGTGGAGATTAAATGAGACGCCACATACATACCAGGTTTACACATGTGCTGGCACATAGTAAGCGCTCCATAAACGTTCCCCACTATTGCTTTTATGCAAAAGAGGGTGCAATGGCACATCAGATGAGTCTCACACTGACTGTGGGGCCCCACCCCAGTGTCCGCTCTCCGCCAGTGCAGAAATGCTGCAGCTCTATCGGCCAGTGCTGTGGCACCTCGTGATCTAACACTTGTGAAAGAGCGAGGTGCAGTGGCTTCTAGAGAAGCTCATTCCAGGTCAGGGCCAGGTCCCTGCCTGGGCTTCCTGGAGTCCCCCATCTTGCTGCAGGGGTGGACATGTCAAGCCAAGCAGGTTGTGTAAATGAGTAAATCCCATGTGCCTAACAGCGGGCTGGAGAGCACATGCCCAGCCTACAGGCACAGAGATCAAATAATGTTTTCAAACGCTGCCAGCCAAACAAGATTCCACAGCCCGATTCAATCTGCAGGCCTAATTATGGGACTCCTCGCGCTGCGTGACTGCTTGCGTCAAGCTTGAGTCATGTCCTCATCGCCACTATGTACGTGTGCGTGTACCTGCTTTATTGAGCTATAACTCACATACCATCCAATTCACTCTTTTAAAGTATACAACTGAGCATTTTAAAAAATATATTCACAGACTTGTGCAAGCATCACCACAATCAATTTGAGAACATTTTCAGCACCCCAAAAAAAACGCCCCTACCCATTAGTGGTTATTCCTCATTCTTTCCTCCTTCCAGCCCCGGGCAGCCATGAATCTACTTTGTGTCTCTATAGATTTGCCTATTCTGGACATTTCATCTAAATGGAGTCCTACAATATGTGGTCTTTCATCGCTCCCTTCTTTCACTTGGCAGAATGTTTTCAAGGTTCATACACGTTATAACATCTATCAGTACTTCATTCCTTTTTTATGGCCAAATATAATTCCATTGCATAGACAGACCACATTTTGTTGATCCATTCAGCTATTGATGGACATTTCAGTTGCTTCCACTTTTTGGCTTACATGAATAATGCTGCTCTGAGCATTCGTGTACAAGTCTTTGAGTAGATATCTGTTTTCATTTCACTTTTGAAAGGACCTAGGAGTGGATGGCTGGGTCATATGGTAAAGTGCACATTTAACTTTCTAATACACTGCCAAAGTGTGTTCCCACGTGCTGTACTGTATCATTTTGCATTCCCATCAGAAGCGTATGAGTGTTTTAGTCATTCCACATCCTCACCAACACTTGCTATGGTCAGTCTTTTTAGTGTTAGTCATTCTGATGAAGGAATAGACGTGTCTGGTAGTTTTCATTTGCATTTCCATGTCCTTACTCTGAACCACCACGGGCAGCTGCCTGGCCCTGCATCGGACACACGATGAAGAAGAGACAGCTCCAGCCGTTGAGGGAGCTGGCCTCGGAGGCCTCGGTTACTGCATTAGCCTCCTATGCAAAGGTTGTCTCCGCTGATCCATCAGGGTAAACAAAGAGTAGGTTGGTAGTGCAAAATCTGGAAATCCGGTGAAGAAACGAGCGAGCGTTTGGGTGGGTGGTGGAGGGAGCGGGGCAGGGGCAAAGCTGAGAGCTGACTTCGCAGTTCGCAGGTTGGCTGCCTTTGTTTTCTCAGCACGTTGGAATCTCCTGGCTACCAGCCTTTTATTTCCTTTAATTAGCCTTCCCCACTGACGGCGACAGGTCAAGATTTCTAGGAAGTGCTCCAGACTCTGCCTGACAGACATACGTCCCAGGAGTTCATTCCTCGGGGCTGAAATGCATCCTATTTCTCACCCTTGGAGCTGACTTAGGGGCTGGCAGGACAGCTGTGCTTCTGGTGCTTTGACTCTTCATCCCCTGCTTTACCTCCAAGAAGAAAGAAGTGTATTATTTACAAAATATCTCTATCGCGTAGAAAATATCTCCCTGGGAAGAATTAAACAGTTACACATTAAAACCTTTTAAAAATGCAGGCATGCGTGAGCTGCCATTAGTGCACCGGCCTCCGCAGACCTATTTGGAGTCTATTTGGTAGAAAAACAAACTACTAAAGCTTCAAGGCAAAGTTGGCTCCCTTAAAGGACACTTGGCTGTAAATCTGGGCACCGTGAGCAATTCCTTAAATACCAACAACTCGCACGGTCACCATTTTGGGGAAGGAAATTTCCTAAATGTGGTGAGGAAATTTTAAGAGTTCGGAGCAAAGTACTGAGAAATCAGTTCCTAACCTATTAAGCTTGTGGTGCCGAGTAGGAGACAGGTCTATGAAGAAGTAAATGATAAGATGCTGTGATAGCTGTTATGACAGAGAGATGGACAGAGCATTGCGGAAGCACGGGAGAGAAAGCAACTGTTTGGAGGATGGTTTGGGCTATCTTGACAGAAAAGGAGACACTAACGTCGGGCTTTGAAGGATGAGCAGAAGTTTGTTAGAATATAACAGAAGGAAAAAACGAACAATCAGAAGAGCATGCATAAGGCAGTAAGATGTGAAACCATGGCAGGTTCAGGAAACTGTGGGTCCTTGAGTGAGTCTGAAGCGTCGAGTGGGTGAGAGAAATGGTGAGAGGGAAGCTGGTGAGCTCGGCACAGGCCAGATCCTAAAGAACCTTGAGGACCAAGAGAAGGAGTTTGGACCTAAGCTACTGAAGTGTTTCAAGCAGGACTGTGACCTGGTCAGAGTATGTTGTTGAGAGAGCACCCTGGTTACCACGAGGGGAAGGAATGCACAGAGCAGGGCTGGGAGCAATTGCACGAGGTGCCGCGCATGGCCCGTGGATGTGTGATGTGCCAACACCATGCCAGCTACCTGAGACTGGAAGTGAGCTGGCAGCACCCCCAGGTGAAACTAGGGCCTGCTGGGGCCCGAGGGAGGGGTGCCCACTGCACCACCAATGGACCCTTCCCAGATCAAAACCCACAACCAGAAGGGGGACGTTGACTCTGTTCCTTCTTGGGGCAGATCCCGGGACACCATGTATCACTGTGATTCCAGGATGGGAGAATGGCCAGGGCTCAGCCGAGACTGCAACAACCCAAAAACTCCAGGCACTTTGCCCTTGGTATCTGAACCCCCAACAGCCCCATGTGTCCTAAGCCCGGATGACAACCCAGCCCCCCTCACAGCCACATCATACCCGGGGAGGCAGGCAGGCCAGGGCTGGTTGGACCCCTTGCTTTGCCAGAGAAGGAAATCGAAGTGGAGAGAGGGGCTGGGGCTTGCCCAAGCTCCCAGGATTTAGAAAAGGTAGAGTCAGGACTTGGATGAAGTCTTCAGATCCCCAAGTCCAGGCTGCTTCTCACAAGGGGTCAGGAAAATGAACACCATGCTACATGCTGTACATACCTTTTCTTACTTTAATTCTCACGACTACTCCCATTTTGCAGATGGGGAAACTGAGGTTCCAAACAGGTAGATTACACGTGGTAAAAGGCCTGTCCATTTGATGCCCCACAGATGCACCGAGCTGCCTTCCCAAATCTGAAAACAGACTTGGACGGAAATCTCCTTCTATGCTGGCAGCAGTCAAGCATCTTTGCTAAGTGAGGGCTGATGGAGACACAGGCCTCTAGAGACGGTAATACTTTCCGCACTGACACGGCAAAGGACTTGCAAAACACCACGGTATTGAGAGGGGTTTTTGCAACTGAGCTCTTGTGACAAGGCAGAGGCCATAATGCTCAGGGACTGTGCTTCTTTTTAAGAAAATCATTTTTTCTCTTTTTGACAAATAATTCAGATCCCAGGCCAGTGTCAGAGCAGCCAGAGGAAGTTGCCCTTCCCCCCGGCAGCACCCACTTCCTCAGGCCCGGCAGAGCGGCCTGGCTGCTATCTCCCGGCCGCTGCGCTGAGCCAGTCCCAGGTACTCGGAGTTTGTTTTACGGATGGGTCTGTCGTGAGTCAATATGATAATGTTTCCTGTGAGAACTTTATTTCCCTGCATTGTTTGCAAAGTCTGTGTGTGTGTCTGAGCACGTACTCCTAATCGCGGGGGTGTTTGCTGTGCCCCGGTTACAGGACACCCCTGGGGGTGGGAGGTAGGGGCCCAGGGAGACCAGACTGGGGTTGTCCCCGTCCCCTCTGGTGGCAGGGAGAGGTGGGTGACTCACACGCTCAGGTCTCGCCTCCAGGCTGTGGTGGGCTGGCTCTCCTCTTGCTGGAAGCCACTTAAATCAGTCATCTCCAGTTGGGACAGACTTACTGTGGGCCCAAGCCACACTGGCTGCACCACCCCCAAGGGCTGCACCCGCCCATGGCCCTCTGGGGCCGTCTGGGACACTTCTGAATAGTCTCTTTAGGGCAGGAGCTGACCCTGTCTTTTAGCTTCTTGATTTGCAGATGGGGAAACCCAGAGAGGTTCCATGACTCGTCTGAGCTAAAACAACCAGTGGGGAAGCACCTGGTGCAGCAGGAAAGCAGGGTCTTTGGAGCTAGCTGGTCCTGGGTTCAAATTCCGACTCTGCCACTTGTCACCGGCCAGTTACTTCATCAGTCTCAGTGGCTTCAAATGCCAAATGGGGTTAATCATACTCACCTTGCAGACAAGCTGTGAGCAATGATTCAGAAGACAGAGACATAGCATGTGCCACAGGAGAGTAGGGAGCATTCTTTCTTCCCATTTCCCCTGAGATACAAGTCGGACGTGGGACTTGCAGGCAAGTGTTACACAGGAAATGCCTCGGGCGAAGGCCAGGTGGGACCCCAGAGCCAACAACTGCACCTTGCTCACACGGGTCCTCCTCACACCATTTAATCAAAGCCATTGGACTCCTGAGGTTTCCAGAACAAAGAGGAAATGGCCCTGGTGCTAAGAGATGGCTATCAATATTAGTCAGTAGCTTAGCAAGAGTTTTAAAAGAAGAAGAAACTGTAAGTCGCTCAGTTCTCCTTAGCTTCTTAGCCCACTGCCCACTTCCTTCTCTGACCACCACCCCCCATGGCACTCAGGGGTGCCCTCACATTTGTGGTTGTGAACTTACCAGCTTTGGTGACATCTCTTAATTCTTTCAACTCTCATTTCCATCTTTTGCAGTTATGGAACTTTCTGGTGGACACTTGTTCTGATCTGCCCAGCATCCCCTTCTTCTAGAATCAGAACCCAGTTTTGGTTTGGAGCTTCTCCCCGCTTCACTAAATGCAGTCTTTATAGACTGTCAATACAAGCGCCCAACTATTTTTGGCCAAGGGAGGGCATCCGACCCCAGCCAAGCCAATTAGATGCTCTTCTTGGGAGCTGAATCTCGAGGGGAATAACACAAGGACTGAAAATGGTTAGAGCTGCTTCATCCCAGAGAGGTTTCCTAAACACATGAGCCAGGTCTGCTGTCTAGACCCCAGGGACTGCTTTCGATCCATTCTTTCCATGGCATGATCTACAAGCCCTCTTGCTGATAACGTCCCAGTAAATTTCATTTGCCTGAAAGTGACAGTTCTTGTCTGTTGCTTGCAACCAAAGCATCCTAAGTAACACACAGTGTGCATGTACACACTGATATCTTGCCTCCTTCACTTGTCTCATGAGCAGGAACTGAGCCATATATTCCTTCACTCATTAATTTATTCAACAAACCATTACCAAGTACTTACTCTGCACCGGGTCTGTGCTGGGAGTTGGGGGTTCAGAAATGAAGAGGCAGGGCCTGCCCCCAAGTAGCCCAAAGTCTGATATACCCTCAAAAAAAATGTACAAGGTATTCCTCCAGGCGTTCATTCACTCAACTAACAACAACTTAGCGTTTGTTAGTTAAACCTCCTTTGGGCCAGGCGCTGTGCTGGGGCTGGGCTGACAGTATAGAAGATGGAATCCTCGTCCACATATAAGCCATAGCAATCTGCACCAAGTAGGTGCTAAAAATGAACTCAGAATTCCAGAAGGGCAGAGTCTGAAGGCCATCCAGAATCCACACAGCCCACTGGTTTTCAAACAATCCTGTGGGGTCCTGGGAGTTGAGTATTGATGTTTCATAAAACATTCTACTTTTTATAGCTTTATTGAGGTATAATTTACATACCATAAAATTCACCCATTGTAAGTGTACAATTCAATGATTTTTAGAAAATATACGTTGCTGTGCAACCATCATCACAATCCAGTTTTAGAATGTTTCCATCACCCTACAAAGCTCTCTCATGCCCATTTGCAGTCAATCCCTGCTTGATGCATTCTATTTTTTAAAAAAGCTAGAGCAAAATTTAAGAACCAGTGATCTATTCTAACCTACTTATTCTACAAATGGGGAAACTGAGGCCCAAAGAGGAAAAAGGGGCTGCTGAGGACACTTAGTGAGCCAGTAGCATTGCTGAGATTCAGCTTCAGAGCAGCCTGATTTCAAAGCCCAGGGTCTTTTCACTCCTGGGAGGCAGTACCCAGTAGTAGTTAAGAGTCCAGGGATCATGCAGCGTGAGCTCAAATCCTAGCTCCACCATTTATAAGCTATGTGACCATAGGCAAGTTGCTTAACCTCTCTGGGCCTCAGTTTCTTCCTCGGCAAGTGTGGAAAAGAATAGCACCTACCTCAGAGGGTTGGTGTGTGGATTCCACAAGGTAACTTATATAAGGCACTTAGCACAGTGCAGGGCGCAGAGTAAGTGCTCAGGGAGAGTTGGCTAATAATGAGCATTTCACCACATCGCTGTCTCCCAATTTACCCTCGGAAATTTGGAAGTGAAAATGGCAGTGACTAAACAAGGCCAGGCCAGGCCCCAAATGGAAATACGTGTACAGAGGCAGCTTTCTAAGAACATGGTGCAACACTCCACCCTGGGGCAGTATCCCCCCGTTTGGCAGATGGAGCAACTGCCGGGGGCTTGCTCAAGCTGCCTCGGACACAGCAAGGAGAATCAACGGTCGCCGTTTGTTCCTTCCTCCCCAGTTTCAGCGTTTCCCAACAGGCCCACAACAGCACATTTCATCAGCGGCCCGGAAGCCTGGCTCCCTTCCTACTCCCACCCAGAGGGGCAGATAGGATTCTGGAGGACAGTCAGGAGGGACCAGGCCCAGCCCTCTTGCCCTGCCCCAGCCGGCACTTCTCGGCCCCCTGAAACATCTGAGCTGCATGGAGCTGGGGCAGGGCACCCAGGCAGGAAGATGACTTATCACAATGCCACATGCCTTGTGTGTGTTCTCTCTGTCGGCCTAAGAAGGAAGCTATTCATATCATGCCCCTCAACGGCGGAGGAAACGGAAATACGGAGCAGGTGCATGTTCACCCTGATGGGAGCTCCAAAAACACACAGTCCCAGGAAAGGAGAGGTGGGATGAGGGCCGGGGATGCAGCAGTTTCTATGAAGCAGAGTGACTTCTTTGTGAGCACACGCACGTTACACATATTTTAGACGCACTGGAAAGAGTCCTGCCTTTGAAGCTAAGCAAATAGGGCCTTGGGTGAGTTACTTAGCCTGAGACTTCACCGGGGGAAGCACTGCCTGGTTTGCTAGGTTGCCATAGTGATTAGAGATCCTGTATGCAAAAAACACCTAGCCTGGGGACTGGATGTTCACTGAGCTCCTCCTGAGTGCAGGGCATCGAGGTGACAGTCCTGCGTCACTTAACGATGGAGACGCATTCTGAGAAATGCGTCGCTAGGCGATTTCATTGCTGTGTGAACATCACAGAGTGTACTTACACAAACCTAGATGGAATAGCCTCCTGCACACCTAGGCTGGATGGTACTAATCTTACGGGACCACCGTCGTATACGCGGTCTGTCATTGACCTAACTATCGTGATGTGGTGCATGACCGCACACAGGTAAAACTCCACCCAACCCCAAGGAGCTCTGGTCTATGTGAGGACAGACAAAATTCTGATGAGGACTAGAATAAAAGTGCTACGGGAGAACCAAGGAGGGAGTCAGGGAGGGCTCCAGCCTTCAATGGTGAATGGACTGTTGGCCGCTAGAGAAGGCTGTGTGGCCTCGTGTAGCTGGAAGTCAGGGTGTGGGAAGGGGAGGTGGGAGGTGAGAGGCGAAGCTGGAGAGGCCAGCTGAAGTCAGAGCGTGAGGGTCTTGAATGACGGAAATTTTTAACTCTGTCATGTGGGTCATAGGGAGCCATTGAAGGCGTTCGAGCACGGGAATGACCCGGCCAGAGGGGCCTTGATCTGATGGCAGTTACACTCAAGTCGAAAATGGGTCTCCTTAAGGCTTCTTCCCTGGGTACCCTGCCGGAATGAAAGAGCAAACACTCACTGAGCGCCTGCTGTGTGGCAGGCGGCTGTCGAATTTAGAAGTGACGTAAATACATGCACCACTTTAACAAAGGGCTTACACAGTTACCGGAGAGCAGATGATCATTCAGGGAGCGGGGAGCACTGCTGAACCCCAGCACCAGTGAGAGGCGCCACCCCCAGCACAGGTGGAAACAGCAGGGCCCTCGGGCGGGCAGTCAGGGGGACGGCGGAGTTCAGCCGCCAGGGCCATTCTGTCTACGGGCAACAGGTCCTCAGCAGCCACTTCTGTTAGAGTTCCTAATGATGACACTGGCGGTGAGAAAAAGGCACCGACACCTGGACACCCTGTTTACCAAGGCAGAGAATCGCTCATCTTATCACTACCGTGAATTAATATGCAATGAGCACATACAAAAAAAAGAAATGATAGACACAGTTCCTTCCTCCGGGTCCTCACGCTCAGCTCTCTGGGAGAGCCTGAATTATGCTCCAGCTACACCAGGCCAACTGGAGGAAGACACAGGTGAGGCCAGGGCACTGAGAAGGACACTCTTTTGCCACTGGCGTCACTGGGTTAGCCATCATCTACCTGTACTTTCTCCAGACACTCCGAGACCCCCACCTCTTCACTGCCTGGCTTCGGGCCACCTTGCACAGATGTTGTGGCCACTAACTAGGAAACTGGCGGCCAGCCTTGGGCTTCCCTGTACTCTAGCTACGGAAAGTGATGCTGTAGCTTCTCCCGCGTTTCCCCATTGTTCCATGGCAGCCATAAGCACCAGGCTTGCCTGTAAGCTCAGGCTGACATCTGCTGCTCTGGCCCTACAGATGCATCCGAGCAGGAGCCTCTATGCTGCAGCAGTAGAGACAAGGTTTGAGGACAGATGTCCACTGTCCAGCTTCAGAACTCTCAGTCAAGAGTCACACCTGCTTAGCCCTCAGCCGCTTCCTCCCGGGTACCATTGAGGGCAGACGCAGACCCTGACCCCACAGTGCTCAAAAACCATCCAAGCCCAGGTCACGCAGCAGTAGCCTGAGTCACCCCCTCCAGGGACCCTGTGATCCATGATCCCGTAGCCTTAGGAATTGAAAAGCGGGGTGGCCACTGAGGGCCGGGATGACCAGGAAAGTGAACCGAGAAGGAGAAAGAGAAAAGCATGGGTAAGAGAGAAAGTATTATGATGAGAGGGAATGGAAAATGTTACAAAGGAGGGCGCTGACATTTTTCTTTAGTGTAGGTGTATGCCTTTGGCAGGATAATTTCTTGGCATATTAACTTCTGACTTGTTCTTGCTACTGTAAGAGACTCAAGGAAGAAAGACAGTATCATCTCCATCCCGCCACATCAGCTTCCTTCCAGAGAACTTACTGGCCTTTTCCTCCCGAAAGCCTGTGCCCCCAGAGGTGATGGTACTGGACGATTCTGGATGAAGAGAGGTTCAAGGGTCAGGGGCAACGGAAGTGGGAAGGAAAGGGCTGTGTCCACTGAGACGGGTGGGCAGCCTGGGAGGCGGCCTGGAGTAGCCGAGCCACTGTCAGGCGTGCTGGCACGGAGGCCCCTGGGGGAGACACGGGAGCCAGGACCTGGGATCTTGGCTTGGCTGGCAGGGAGGTGCCACCTGCCTGAGTGGCGAGTGAGAACTGCAGAAGCAGCCACGAGAGACTGAAGAGGCCCTTCCTCAGCTTTCCAGATTGCCGCACCCTGAAAACACAACTCATCTGATTGAGAAAGAAAATGCATTTACTTTTATGCTCAGGTGCTGTGGACCATTTCACACCTCATTCTACAGGCACAGAAAAATCGATGGAGAGGAAATCACCACCCAGTCTGGGCAGTGCTGGTGACGATTGCTTCTGTCCTTGTGTCATCCGCAGTTTGCACCTTGTCCATAATGAACAGGAATTACTTCTGTCATAAGACTTTTCTTTCTTAAGATGATGAAGCAGGTTTCCAAACAGCATTTTGGTAAAAAAGAAAATTGATGTAAATGTATGTAGGTATCCACTTATACGGAAAGTTCGGGAGATGTCGATGGCGCTTGTCTCTCGGTGCTCAGATTGCAGTGGATTCTTACTTTCTCATTCTGAGATGAATATTTGAAATGAATAGAGAATTTCATTCTCACTGACTATATTTTTTTCTACAATAAAATGAATTTTATAGTAAAGAAAAAATAAATGAAATATTTTCAAAAGGGGAGGGAGGGAGCTCTTCCCCCTGCCCCCACCTCGACCCCTTCCTGGACCAGGGAGAAGAAGGGAGGATCTCTGGGTGGGCGGTGGTCTAAGCAGAAGCCTGCATGTGACATTGAGGCTGGCTGGGGCTGAGCTGAGGGTAGTCTCCGTGAGAGCCTGTGCTGGGTAATGAGGCTGGGCAGGGAGGGAGGGACTGGACTCCAAAGGCTGTCCATCAAACCCTCATCCGTCCCCACATTAGTATTTGCATCAAACTTTGGTGAAAGCGCCCTCATCTGCCCCTGCAAAGTATAGAGCCCTGAGTTCCCCATAAGTGGAGGGGGTGCCTCTCACGAGTCACTCAATGTGAACCTGGGCTGTGATTATTCATTCAACAGGTATTTTTTGGGTCTCTGTGGTGCTAGGCCCCTGGACGCAGAGATGAATGTGATAGGCTTCATGTGAAGGAGCATGAGCTTCTTCAGACAGACCTGGATTAGACTACTGGTTCCACCTCTTTGCTGCTGTGCAGCCTTCGGCAAGTTACTTAACTTCTCTGGGCTTCAGCTCATTTAAGAATGAGGAGAATGCTACACATCCCCTGAAGGGGGCTGTCTCCAGGGTTAAATGGGGTAACATCACAGGCAAAGCCCCCAACATGGAGATTGGCACATAACAGATGCTCAGCAGAGGTCATGCTCCTCTGTCCTTCTCTTGGGTCTCTTGCAACTTCTCTACTCAGAGGCAGACGGACAAAGGAATATTCACACAACAGTAATAATGATGGCGATACAATGATGATGATGTTACCACTTATTAAGCATTTATTTCGTGTCAATCCCTCTGCCAAGAGCACGTATGGCATTTCATTCTCAAAGAATCCCTGAGAGGAAGGGGTTACTGTTTCTATTTTACAGAAAAGGATCTTGAAGGTCAAAGAGGCCAAGTAATTTCCCCAAGCCCACACAGCTAGGAAGTGGCAGAGCGGACTTGACTCTAGATTTGTCTTGCTCTTGGCCATGAAGCTATATTCTTCTCCAATCCAATAAATGCCAACGCTGAGGTCCGTCCAGGGCATTAAAGGAACATGGAAACGAGAATATGGTGATGGGGGCCAGCTGAATCAAGGGTAGCTTCTCAGAGGTGGTGACATTTACACAGGTCCTTGAGTCACTCGTTGGGAGTTTGTCAGGCTCTGTGCTAGGCAGATGCAAGGTTAATAAGATGGTAGCTGTAGCCATAAGGGTTCCCAGGCTCATGTGGAACCCAAGGTTCCAGCTACGGAGCCCCTGACTCCTCACCCACCTTTCAGGACAGCAGCCTAAATTGATTTAAAAACACCCACTGGGTTGACAAATATTTACTGAGTGCTTCCAAAGCTGGGTGCTCCAGAGGGATCAGCTACTGAATTCTTCCAGCGACCTGCATCATGCAGATTCTCCCCTATGCTAGGACAACGACACGGGCCAAGGGACTTGCCCAAAGCCACAGAACTTGCAAGTGGCAGATCAGGACTTGAATGGAGGTCTTTCAGGCATCCGCTGCCCCATGTTTGCCCCTGGGCTACCCTGCAAATCTGGACAGTTGCTGCATTAGGGATCCTGTTACGAACGCAAGGAACTGGCCTCCCATCCAACCGGGCATCCTTGGCGCAGAAGAGCCCGTCCTCTGAACGGAGCTGGCAGACTGGGCTGGGGCGTCTGAGGGTCCTGCAGCCCTGAGTTCAGATTCTGACTCAGGCATTTAAGAACTCTGTGGCCTTGGGTGTCATTTCCCCTCTCTGGGCCTCAGTTTCCTCAACTACAAGAGGGAGTGAGGCTACCTCCTCCATCCCAAGAATGCTGTGAGAATAGGAAATAATATATGTTCAGTGCCCTGTCCTGTGGCTGCCACTCGATGGACACCCGAGAAAAGTTTGTTGTGTTTGTATCTAAGGAGCCCAGCATTGTTTATCGGGGCCTCTGACTGGCAAACCCTTGACCCAAACCATTGCACAACATTGGTCCTGATCATATGAGCCTTTGCACCAGAGCTCAGGTCCCCTGAGTCCCCATGGCCTCATCCTGAGATGCTGAGCCCCATGTGTGTGGCAATAACTGTCTCACATGGTGGCCGCCTTTCTTGCAATGGGGAGTGTGGAGGTAGCCAAGACCTCAGTGGTGTCACCACCGCGTGCTCCGTCCCAGAGCGGGTTTGCTCTTCTTGGGGTTGCTAAACATGGCCATGTGTCCCTGGCACCATTCAGGGAGCTCATGCCAGGGCTGGAGTGGGCTGTAGATAGACACGGTCCCTAGAGCCCACCATTGGTAAGGACACAGATGTCCAACCCTACCATCTCTTCCATTTGTCCACCTTCTACGCTTCAAGACAACAGACTTAAAGGGTCAGGGGGACTAGGGTTCAAATCTAGGCTCCCCCACTTCTTAGCTATGTGTCTGTGGGCAGCTCTCTTCCCTTCTCTGACCCTTCATTTCCTCATCTGTAAAATGAGGTTTATCGTTTCTACAGTTTAGGGCTGCTGTAAAGATTAAGCGACGTGATGGGTGTGAAGGTTCCAGCATAAGGCCAAGGCCTGAGTATCTGTTACTTTTCCAGTGACCTTAGATGCCCACCTTTTCTCTCTGGACTTCAGTTTTTTACATCAGACATGAGACCTGATGGCCTCTCAGGGCCTTTCCAGCTCTCACAGTCTCCAGGCTTGTCCCAAACTGGAACAACAGTCTTGGGTAGTGTCAGCCATCAGGCAGGAAACGGAGGGCAGAATTAGCTCAGTGTCACTTGGCCACTCAGCTAGAGGCTCAGGGCAAGCCGCAGAGAGGCCTAGGGCTTCCTGTCCTCAACTTCCAAGCTGTGAGGAACTTCCCCTCGCGGGGTCAGAACAGCGGCTCAGCTGGCTCTCTGCCCACCATTAAGGTGTCTGGACACTCTCCTGGGCCACTTTCAGCCATTTGAGCCTATTCAATTTATGGTTCTCCTGAGCACTGGTTTGGATTGGCCTTTCCTTATTCAATCTCTATCCTAGCTTTCCAAAAATAATGCAAGCTCTTGGGGGAAGGGGCCGGGGGTCAGATTTTACATGGTGCTAGGGCAGAGTCAACACTTCTAAACACTCAATTAGTGTACATGCCAGGCTCTATGTGAACACTGGGGTGAGAGCCAGACTCCAAAATGGCCCCCAATGATTCCAGCCTCCTGGTATTCATGTCCTTGTGTAGTCCTCTCCCACAGTGAATAGGGCTGACCTGTGTGACCAATAGGATGTTGTGGAAATGATGGAATGTGACTTTCAGGTCTAGGTCATAAAAGGCACTGTGGCTTCCGCTTGCTCTTTTGGATCACTCACTCTGAGGGAAGCCAGCTGCCATGCTGTGAGGCCTCCCGTCAATGGCCATGTGAGTGCGCCATCTTGGAAACAGATCTCCCAGTCCCAGTCAAGCCTTCAGATGATGCAGCCCCAGCTGACACCCTGATGCAGACTCATGAGACACTCTGAGCCCAAACCTCCCAGCCTCCAAATTCTGACCCACAGATACTGTGTGAGACGATAAACGATTATCATTGTTTTAGGCCACCAGATTGGGGGTGGGGGGGCGGAATTTGTTATGCAGCAGTAGATAACTGGTACACTCAGAGTAAAAAATGATTTATCAGTATAATGAACCACTCATTCCCTCTTCTGAGGGACTCTGACTTGCTCACAGGCCCCAGTGCCTAAAACATGGTGTTTTACCCTACAAGGAAGTTTTCCCAATTGTGGTTTACTGACCATCTCTTTCAGGAGCACCTGGGATGCTTGCCTACAATGCAGATTGTTGGTGCCACACAACACTTATTTGGCTGGTGCCCTCATCACATGGCAGGCCCACTTCCGATGTCAGCGACAGCTGTGGGGATGGTTTTGCGCATGCTCAGGCTGACCCTGAGCCGTCAGAGGCCCACGCCTGTATGTGCAGCACACCTTTTTACATTCTGCTCCAGGACTTCCTTCAAGGTTGTGAGAGCCTTCTCAGCCCACATACAAACACTTAGCACTTATGTCAGGACACCCCAGGGGGTAACCTTCTACCAACGGGGGATGGGAACTGTCCTTCTGGGGAATAATCTTGGGAGTATGTATCTACTGAGAGAGCAGCAAGCTCAGCAAGTCACACTCATTGACTTTCCCTCCCTCCTGGTCTCATTCTCCTCACTCTCTCACTACTGCTTCCTGTAATCACCTTCCAGACACCACCTGCCCCCTCGGCCCCACCTTGGGCTTGGGTGAACCCCTTCTAAGACATCCTGAATCAGAGTCTATGAAGCAGCTCCCAGGAAATTGCATCTATTCAGGTTTCCTGGGCGGTTCTCAGGCACCCTCAATGTTGAGAACGCTGCTTAAAGTAGAGGTTTCCAGTGTGAGGACCAAGGGCTCTGCTTCCAAGAGCTGCTCAGTTGTCAGATGTGCTGGACACCTTCCATCTGCCTCTCCAGGTCCATCCCCACCTCTCTTGGTGCTGCTTTGCACCCTGGGAGGCTGCCCTGTATGTTTTGCAACAACAGGCCTCTTTGCCCTCTGGTTTCTGGCAGGCTTTGGTCAATGGGACACACACAGGGACCTGGGGCTTATTCCCCTGGATCCCTCCCTGGGGGGGTCCCCATGAGCTGGCTACCCTGCTGGACCAAGGTTACGCAGCTCGCTTGCTCTTCAGTTTCTGGTGACTGCTGTCTCTCTTTGTCATTGTAACTAGCCCTGGGTCTGCCTGGTCCCTGTGGTTTCACCTCCCCACCCCTTTGTAGATAATCCCTCTATTAAACTCTCTTCAAATTACCCAATCTGAGTGCGTCTGCTCTTTCCTGGTGGGACCCTGACACAGTGCTCTATGTGCTCCACGCCCTGTAGTGGATGGGATAAATCACGTTTCCCTCAGGTGAGGGTAGCAGTTGCAAAGTATCTGTCCTTCCAGAATTCATTTCCTTTTCCCTGACTTTTTTTGGAGATGTTCTTGCTTCCCCAGCAAGGTGGAGGTGGGGCTCCACCCTTGCTTCAGGGCTGAGACACAGGGATAAGCCCATTGGCTTTTTTTTTTTTTTTTTTTTTTGAGGAAGATTAGCCCTGAGCTAACACCTGCCTATAATCCTCCTCTTTCTGCTGCAGAAGATTGGCCCTGAGCTAACATCTGTGCCCCTCCTCCTCTACTTTATATGTGGGACCCTGCCACAGCATGGCTTGACAAGCGGTGCATAAGTCTGCACCCAGATCCGAACTGGCGAACTCTGGGCCGCCAAAGCAGAACGGCCGAACTTAACTGCTGCCCCACCGGCCAGCCCTAAGCCCATTGGCTTTTTGAATCCCCTTGGACACACGATTGGTTAGGTGGTACATCACGTGACTTTGGCTGGTCCAATCAGGTTGAAGTTCTGGCAGACGCTACCCGGAAAGACCAGCCATTCCTGGTCTGGGGGCCGCCTGACTGCCCTGGACTTCTTGGCGGTATCAGAGCTTCCCCTCGGGCTGAGGTGCCATGTGGGAAATTGTCTCCCTCCCTTCTCTGCCAACTTGAAAACTGTGTGCTCTTGGGCAGATTACTCAGCAATTCCGAGCTTGGTTTACTTCTTAAAAAGGGGCACAGGAATTTTACCAGAGCCTCATTGGGTTCCTGTAAGACTTAACCAGAGAACTCAGGAAAAGACTTGGAACAGAGGTTTACTAAAGCAGCTCTTTTAGGCTTTACCCAGAGGCCTCTTCTTTCTTAGGACCCAGATATAAGTCAGTGGAGCTGGGCTGGGAAGGGGTTACGTGACAGTCCCCTGCTGAGCTCGGAATTGCACCTCCCCCCAGTGAAGGCTCTGTTACCCAACACCAGTTCACAGGCCTCTCCTGCTCATGGGACTGGCTTTCTGTGGCTCCATTCTGCTGGCTCACCTGATGTGCCCAGGAATGTCCGAATCACCCCTCCCCGAGACCCACATGAACTATAATCAAAAACTGATTTTCCCATATTTCCAGTAGACAGGGATCTCTGAGAAGAGTGGGAGCTGGGCCTGGGAGGCATCCTGCTGGGAGGGGCTTTGATGGCTGGCTGGCTGGAGAGGGGTAGCTGGTGCTGCCGTGCTTGCCGTCCTTCTGGTCCACTCTGTCTTCCAAAGCCTTGTGAGTCCCTGCTGCAGAGATGCCCGGACCCTCTGCAAACAGCCATCTGCTCGCAGCCGGGCCTGGAACACGAGGGAAGCAGGACCAGGAGAAGAGGAGGACGGTGCTTAGCTCACCTGCTCCTCCCGTGGCTGAACTACAACCCCAGAACACTCCCCCATTAGAGTTCCTCTCCTGAGTTAAACACTGCTCCATTCAGGCTTCCCTTTTAAAAAGGCAAATGTTGGAAAAATAAGAGGCCTTGTAGGATCTGGATTCTGCCTCATTTCCTGCTGTTCTTCCCTATGAGCCAAGTCCCATCCCCAGTGGACTACTTAGTGTTTCCAGAACCAGGCCATGCTTGGTTATACCTCTGTGCTTTCACCTATTCCTTTCCCTTACCTGGAATACCTTTCCACACCTTCTCCACTGGATCGACTCCTGTTGGACTTTTAAGACTCAGCTTAGGGACCGGCCTGGTGGCGCAGCGGTTAAGTGCGCACGTTCCGCTTCTTGGCGGCCTGGGGTTCGCTGGTTCAGATCCCGGGTGCGGACATGGCACCGCTTGGCAAGCCATGTTGTGGTAGGTGTCCCACATATAAAGTAGAGGAAGATGCGCATGGATGTTAGTCAGGGCCAGGCTTCCTCAGCAAAAAGAGGAGGATTGGCAGTAGTTAGCTCAGGGCTAATCTTCCTCAAAAAAAAAAAAAAAAGATAATAAAATAAAATAATAATAATAATAAAAGACTCAGCTTAGTTGTTGCCTCCTTCACCCACTAGACTGAGTTAGGGGCTCTCCCCTACGTTCCCATGGCAGCCTGGACCACGTTCTAGCATTGCTAGCTGTTGGTTTACTTGTCTGCCGCCCTCACTAGACAGTGTGTTTCGTGAAGGCAGGGTCTGTGCCTGGATCACCCCAGTGTCCCCAGCACCCAGAGTCTGGTACACAGCAGGTGCTCAGGGCATTCTCACTGACCGTCTGTATGAATGGGTGAATGCCACTGTCCTAACTCTGGCCACCATTTTGGCTAATGGGGTGTCTTAATTTGGGCTCCTCCATAAGCTGACCCCAAGCAAGGATCTGCGTGCGGGCAGCTTATTGGGGAGGCGACGAGAACACTGCAGGGGCATGAGCAAGTGAGACCTGGAAGAGAAGCCTGCTCCCATCAGTCCTTGAGGGCGGGCTGCTCCTGAGGAGCACTAAGACCCTGGCAAACTCAATCAGGCCAAGCAACGCAGGGGCTGGCAGCTGAAGCAGGCCTCGTGCCCTCCAGCGGTAAGGGCAAGGGGTAGGGGTGGACTCCTACCTTTGTATTCTGCAGCCTCCACTCTCCCCCTCCCAGTCCTGGCTATGCACACCTGGAGGGCAGCCACAGCTCATTCATCTTTATATCCGGGCATTTAGCAACAGGGCCTGGCTCAGAGGAGATGCTTGATGAGTACTGAATGAATGAATGCGTGGGCAAGTGAGTGAGTGATTGAATGGAGTGGCTATGAGCTTAGCAACTCTTTTCCTCCCTGGCAGGAGAAATTAGGCATCTGGAGACCCCTGGGAACTGAGAGAGACCGTAGGTAGGTGGTGGGGAAGGGTGGGCGGGATGGAGGTGGACAGTGAGAAGACCGCCCCATGGCCGTGAGGTTGGCTGGCCAGGTGGCCATGAAGAAAGGCTCATTTCGTGTATTTTATGGGGTGAGGAGGCTCCCCAGGCTCAGGCCTTGCTGCTGTAGGAACCAGTTTCCGCCCTGGGCCTGTGGGGTTGCGTGACTCCCGGAATGCTGGGCCCAGGGTGTGGAGGCGAGCAAACGCCATTAGCCGTATCAGTGATCTCCCGGCGCAGATATGGAAGTTTGAGGAGGCCCAGCCGGCTCTGCCCGACTGTAAAGAGACGTGATTGAGGCGGGTCACGGGGAGGTGGCGGTGATTAAGGGGGGTTGCGTCCCCGCGCACTTCCTGCCCAGCAGGTAGTGGCGACCAAGGGAGTGAGAAGATGGGATATTAGTCATAGTGTAAACCCTCTCGGAGCTCATAAAACCTGGGCAGAGAGTTGGATCCGGAGCCTCCGACAGCTCCAGGGAGAAAAGCTGGTTCCCTGCAGTACCCTGGGCTTATCTTCCTGGTCTCTGACTGGAGTGTGGGGCCTGGGAGCCCCTGCCCCGAGGCCTGACTCAGGGAGGCAGGTGGAGACACGGCTCTAACAAGAGTAACAGCAACTCAGTGACTCCCTGATTGCTAGTTTATCGTGTTTGCAAAGCACTCTCTCCTCCCATTATTTCATCTGATCCTGCAGACAGCCTTGCTCTCTCTGTCAAATGGCTAACATCTCCATTTTATTGATGAGAAAACTGAGGTCCCAAGGTTTCAGGCCTGAAAAAGAGTGGGGGTGGAAAGGAGGAATACCCAGGGAATCAGAACAGGGGGCTGAATTTCGACCATGGCAAGTCTAGGGTTTGGCTCCAGGGACACGTGCTGGGGTGAGGCAAGTGGGGGTCTCCTAGGCTGGGAACTGGAGGCAGGAGCTGCAGGGAGAGGGAATCTAATAGTGAAAGGACTCTGGCCCTGGGCCCGACCATCTGTCTGGGCCACTGCTTCCTGATCATAAAACTCTCTCTAAAAAGAGAGGGAGGAGCTCAAGGGAGTTTTCTGTTGTTATGGGAGGGAATAAGGTGCTACGAAGGAGTCAGAGCAAGACACACCTCTTTAATGGTGTGTGTGTGTAAAGACTGGACTGAAACACCCATGGGGCCCATTTATGCAGGTCTCTAACCCCCAGTTCCTGGAGGTGACAGTGAAATGGAAGGAATACAGTTCATCTCCAGTGGTCAATGTGTAGGAGAAATGAGATGACATATGTCCTTGCCCTCTGGAGGCTCTTAAGAACTGGCAGGTGAATGGAATCCAGTTTCTCCAACAGCCCCTACCATGTGGAAGACACTCCATAAATATTTAGGGAACCAATGGATAAAAAGAAAACGGAGAAAATCAAACCTCCTGTTGAGCTCGGTGGGAAAACAGGGCTAAGAGAGTCAAAATGAATTTTTGGAATATTTATTGGTCTTCGCCTTTACTGTCACTGTCCTGTGACTGTCCTCACCCTTCCCATCACTCCCACATTGCCCCTCCGGCCTGCCTCACCTCTCAGCTGCCGACATCCATCTATCTACCAGCCAACTAGACCCCGTGGTCGGGCTGTCCAACAGGTACCACATTCAGTATTTCTAAAAAAGAACTTGTTGTCGTCCCTCAAACGAGCCCCCGTCTCAATAACGAGCATGTGCTCGTCCCACCATGTTGCCCAGGTCACACCCCGGGAATCATCCTTGAGTGCTCCCCTCCCTCAGCCCCACCTTAAGCAGGCCCTGGACAGTTTCCCAAAGCTGTCCGCTCCTTCTGTCTCCACTGCCAATGCCCTCCCCTCGCTCATGCCGCCATCACCTCTTGTCCACAAGCCTGTCAGAGCCTCCTAGAGGTGTTCCCCACTCCCATCAAGTCCTGTCTCCTCGCTGGCTGACTGAGGGGTCGCTAGAGTCAATGTGCCTGATTTGTCTCTTCCCTGTTTAAAGTCTTCCATGGCTTTCCGCTGCCCCTGGGATACAGTCGGAACCCCTCTGTCCATTAGTATAGGCCCTGGCCCTAACTGGATTCCATTCTCCTGTCCCAGCCATTCCTCCTCCCCCCACCCCGCTTCTGTTCCAGCCACACCAAAATACTCATCCTTCCCAACATGCCATGTGCCTTTGCACACGAGCCGCTTGCCTGGACGATCCTTATAAATCCTCTCAGTTCACCTCCTCTGGGAAGCCTTCCCTTACCCCCTTTCCTGGGCAGAGTTAGACCTCTCCTGTGCTGCCACAGCCGCAAAACCCAGAGAGCTCAGATTATCCTGGAAATAGAAAATAACCTATTTTGACATCAACTAGCAAGTGGCATTTTTGGTTGGAGGAGCACGGCTGTCTTGGCCACGGCAGGCACAGTCCTCCAGCCCAGCATTTGTTATAGAAAGAAGACAGAGTGCTGAGTCACATCTGCTGAGTCAAAACGCTACATGCTTTCATACTTCATCTTTTTATTCCTTATAATAACTTTACGAGGTAGGTATGAGCTTGCCCGATTATAAAAGAGGGAACAGAAACCTAGACAAGTTAAATGACTTGCCCAAGATTATACAGCCAAGAAATGGCAGAGAAAGGGCTTTGACCCCACATGCCTGCCTCTGAGCCCTTCCACTTCCTTCCACTTGTCAGGTGGCATCACGTATACGCCTGTCTCCTCTAGGAGAATGGGAATTCCTTGATGATGTGAGTCATGCCAGGCTTATCTGAGCGTCCCCAGAGCTGAGGACAGAGAATGTCAGTGAACATTTGCTGACACTGAGCTCAAATGTCTTCCTCCTCACCCCTCTCAGGCTGACCACTGGTGACCTTTTTCCTTTTGGAGGCTCTCCCCTGGGCTCTGTTTGGGCCAGATTTCCTTTATCTCAACCATGCAGGGAGCGGGGTCGTAGGACTCCAAGCTTGATTATTAGCTATGTGATGTTGGCAAGTAACTTCTGTCCCTAAAGGACACTAGGTCCTGTGCTTCTCAGAGTGGGGTGCACAGTCCTATCTTAGGGGTATTTCAAGCCAGAGGAAAAATGTAGCTCACCTTCCTGGAGGGTCCTTTTCTCCCTCAAGTTTTGGGGTAGGTAGAAATAAATTAAGTAATTTAACTTCTAAGTAATATTTTAAACATTAGTTTAAAATTTTAAAAAATTAGGGGCAGGGGAGTGTTAACTACAAATCTTATGTAACTTTTAGGATAAAACATGCATGGGCTGCTTTAGGTTTCACTTCTCAGGTCTCCAGGGAATATGATGGCAACATGGAGGAAGCACCCAAGAAGACTGCGCCTGGTCCCCAGCTCCCAGGGCCCACCCCGGCTAGGGGCAAAGGGAGATCTGAATGCGTCAACCCTCCCTTCTGCTTGCCCTGCTCCCCTACGTCTTCTCCTATAGCTAGTCTGATACAATGGAAAGAACCACGGCTTTGAAGCTTGACAGACTTGAGTTGGAATCCCAGAACGGACAGTTACCATTCTGTGATCTCAGACTTAAGATTCTGTTTCCTTTTCAGTATCATGGGCTTAATGATACCATCTGCCATGTTGGATATTCCACTTGCCCCTGCGGATTCTCCCTCCACCCTTCTCCACCCTGCTCTGTGCCCGAGAGACTGAATCCTATGGATCATATCAATTGGCTCTTTTGTTCTTTTGCTTCCTGGAGTATTTGGCCAAGGGAGACCCAGATGGGAGGAGGGAGGAGAAAGAAGCCGGGGTATTTATCCCCCAGTTTCTCTCTGCCATCTGGAAGATAGCAGTGATGGTACTCCTCATTCTTCAGGTCCCAGCTCCTGCCAGGTAGCCCTCTCCTACAGCGACAGCTCCCTCTGGTTCTAGAAACCTCTCCTCTCCTTCCCTCAGTGCGCAGGGCTGGGAAAGCCATGGCCAGCCTTGAGTTGTCTCACCGTCCTTTACCGGTTTTCCTTAACCCTTCCACAACTTTGTAAATAGTCCCTGCACTAAACTCTCTCCAATGGTCCCTTTTGAGTGAGCCAGTTGTTTCCTGTGGGACCCTGACCCATAAACTACCTCACTGGGGTTTTTGGAAGGATTAAATGGCTGCAAAGCAGTTTATAAGTAAAGCTTGTACTTGGTGTTTGAACGGAATAATGGCTATCATTGGGGACTGAGTGGGGAGCCCGGGGAGGGCAGAGGCAGCCCTGGCTAGAATCTTGCTATAAGGAGGCAGCTCCTAAAAACGTTTTCCTTCACCAACAGCTGCTCCACACCCCGGAGCCCTGGGAGGCCTGGCTGGGGACAGGCTTTTTCAGGGCACAGTTCCCACTGCTGTGGCAGCAGCAGCAGCAGCATCATCGATAACACGCTGGGCTCCTCAGAGGCCCTCCTGGCTGCGTCTCATCTGGCAGGCTCAGGCGGCCAGGGAGCCCCAGAGCAGGAGCTGCCAGCTTGCTGACGCAGCACAACGCCCCTCTCTCAGCAGCTTAGCTTGGGTGGGAACCAGGCAGCCATCCGGTGGCCCCTCCCCTGCCCTTGGAGGCGGCGCCCCCTCTGACTGGAGCAGCCCCAGGCCCCTAATGAGTGCTGGCTGTTGTCCTGTCCAGGCCCAGGCCACACTGAGGGGAGAATACGCTCAGGCAACAGAGAACACAGGTCTCTGATGGTCAGCCAGAGAACTCTGTCTCCCTTCCAGCCTCCCCTCAGAGGCTCCCAGGGTCCTGGGGTGTCAGAGCCGTAGGGGCAGAACAGAGCCTGACTGTGTAGATGGGGAAACTGAGGCCTGGAGAAAGTGACTTCCCAAAGGCCACAGCAAATCACTGTAAGGACCCAGGCCAACACTGGACAATTCCTCACAGGCTGGAGTCTCATGGTTTCTTCTCTGCTTGAGGACACTGGTCAGTAACATCTGCAGGTCAAGACAAGGGCCTACCAAACTGTGTGAGGTTGAGGTACTTGTCTTTAGAAGATTTTAAGGGGTTAGGGGCTCTAGGCACGTCACCTATAGATGACATCTCATCCTCACAACAAGCCTACAAGGTAGGAATTGGGGTTTTTACAAACTAGATGAAGAAGCTGAGGCCCAGACAACTTGCCTGAGGTTGCACAGCTAGTATGTGGCAGAGCCAAAATCCACACTGGCGTCTTCAGTGCTGCAAGCCTGCATTCTGTGGACCAGAGTTCTGGGGCTTCCAGAGACAGCAGTGCATAGTAGAAAAGAGCCCTAGATGGGGTAGGCCTCCAGAAGCTCAAGGTCTAGCCTCAGCTCCGCCTCTACCCTTCTTTTGTGTAACCTTGAGCTAGCTCCTTCACCTTACCAGGCCTCACTTTCTTATCTGTGAATAATGGTGATCAGGCCTGCCCTGCTTCCTTCACGTGATATCCTACAGCATGCAGGGTAGGCACTATTATTTCCATTTTACAGATAGGGAAACTGAGACCTATTCCTTTGTTCATGATGAATAAATTCGATGTAATTTTCTGAGGGACTTCTATAGGCCAGGTATTTGGTCCCCAGAGAGGAAAGTGACTTGCCCAAACCCACACACCTAGAACGTGGCAGAGCTAAGCCTCAAACTGACGGTGGATGCTCTCAGATACACTTCATGGCCTCCAGTATTGTGGAAAAGCGGCCAGAGGATCAGTTTTCCAACTCTTGCAGAAAGCCACTTGGATCTTCCTTGAGCCCAGCCCATGGCATTAAATAGATCCCAGGAATGACACTCTCCTGGGAACTCTTGGCCTGGAACATATTTACAAAACTCCAGAGGGGATGGAAATATCCCAACCCACTCCCTACAGACCCAAATTAGCAATTTTCTTATTCTTTATAACCCCTCTGGAAATGCAAACTATGTAATATTAGTCTAAAATTAGGAGCATAAGTCACAAGAGAAAAGTCCCACTACTTTTGGAGGAAATGTTTTCCTAGCCTCATCCCGGCATTTGTCCTAAGTCAGAACAGCAGTTGTCTTTCAAATCATTTTCTCCTAGTACTTATGGACTGGGGCAAAACAGTTTTGATAGACATATTTTTACTGTACTCCCAAATGCTGAAATCCAATCCCTTTACCTGGTTTTGAATCTACATGACATTCAGGGAAGGCCCAGAACACTTGGCCAGGAAGAGCCTGTTCATGGGCGCAGGACACCTTCGTAAATGAGAGGCATTTTAATAACAACGACGGCAATAATGTTATCTGTGACCAACACAGACCCACGGGTTCAGATGTGCCAAAAACGGTGTGAAGCGTTTTACAACCACCATTACATTTAATCCTCATGATAACCCTATAAGATGGGAGTTATCATCCCATTTTACATATGGGGGTAATTAAGCCCTAAAGAAGGTAAGAGGTTGGCCAAAAACCATATGGTTATAGAACACTAAGTAGTGGGGTTAGAATTTTAACCCAAATCAGTCTAGCTCTAAAGTCCACACTAGGATATTGTCTCCAACAACAGCTGCACATTCTATGTGCCAGACACAGTCCTAAGTGACATACAATAACCTCTTGATCTTCACAACAATCCTCCTGGAATTTGGTTCCATGCTTTTCCTTTGCTTCCCAGCGCAGACACTCATACTAGCTTCAAGTCTGTCACGCACTTTGAGATTCTCTTATTAAACTGCCAGTCACCCTGGTGATGGTGTCAGTGTTGGTAAGAGTATGTGTGTAATACAATTAAGGTAATTAATTTACCTTTGAATAAATTAATCTTAGTAGATGCTTAGGACATTGGGCATGTTATTAACTTCTTTAATCCTCAGGGGTCTCATCTGTCATTTGAGTTGGTTGGCTCCTTTCAGCTCTAGTTTGCTAGGATTGTATAACAAATGCAGGGCCTGTCAGGAAATGGGTGTAGGATGTACAACTTTTGATATATGGGGGTAGAAATGACCTTGCCATCTAGGCAGAGGAACTTTGTAGGTTAGGGGGGATGTGAGGCCCTGGCTCCTAGAACAGTAGGAATGAACAGCGAGGGGGAGGGTGCCAGGGTCCTGCAGCTGGCCAAAAGATTGTAACCTGATTGAAAAGTAGGAGGTGAGTCAGAACCCATACGGGGCAGTAACAAGCTTGTGGTATGTGACCCCAGGGGCAGGCACAGGCGTCTGAGATGGAAATCACCACGGGGTTTAGAGGGAAGAGAGCTTCCCGTCCCTTCAGGTAGCTGTTCAGAGGTTGGACAGCCATTGGAAGCACTGTAGAGGGGACGGGACTTTCAGAGAGCTTCCCCACAGGCAAGTGATCATGTCCCCCTTCTGCCTGGCAACATCTCCTGGATCCCAACTGCCGACAAATACAGTCAAGGTAGCTCCAGACAAGAGAACGTGAGGCTTGTCACAATCTGACACTGACTTGGCCACAGTCACTTCTCACCCTCTAAGTGACCGCAGCCATACCTAACTTCTTGCTGTTTTCTGGACACATTGTGTACTGTTATAGTTCTGTGCCTACTCACATCCTCTAGGGATCCTTTTTCACCTCTGCAGGCAGCTCCTCACTTGGGCTGAGTTGCAATTATGTGTCTGACTTCATCAATAGACTCTGACCCCTTGAGGCCTAGGGCCAGTCACACTCATCTTCCTATGGTGGCAGGCTTGACTAGAGTATGAATTGAGTATATATTTGAGGAATGAGGTGGGATTAGATGACATCTGACAGTCTTTCAAACTCTTAAGATCCTGCTCTTTTATTTCATTTCAATATGCATTAAATGGAGGGCCTATCATGTATAGCCACGTGGTGAGGGTTGGGGATACCCGGATAACAACAGCGATAATTATGTCAACAGAGACAACAGGAGCCAGGGCCAACAACCAGGACATATGGGGTGAGGAAAGAGAAAAATAGGGAGGTGGCTACTGAGTGAAGAGCAGACATCTTGCTCCCTTTGTCTCATAACCCTGAACTGTTCCATCAAGTTTGGAGGAAAAGAAGAGGAAAGAGAAAGCAATGGGGATGATCCTGCTAGAAATGAGCTTTGGTTCTTTCTCTCAGGATTTACAACTGAAATTGGCTTTCTTTAGGAGGCCTCACCCCCACTGCAGCTCCCCAGTAGGTATTTCCAAAGGAATAGGTATCCAGGGGCCAGTTTTCAACCCCCCTTACCCCTGGCCCGCTGTATCAGCACCCCAGTTAATAGAAGATATCCAGAAAGTTAGGGCCCACCCACAAAAAGGCTGCCCCTGGTAGCCTCAAGGGAGCCGAGAAAAAGTCATTGGAATCCAGTAGCAACTAAGTAAGCCTACCACAGAAGTCTGATCCCCACCCGCTGCTTTCCTCAGTGGAGTTAACGTAGCTATCCCTCTGGTTTCTGCCTCCGAGCTTACGTTGAGAATCTGCAGTGTGGCACGAGCCAGCTGCTTCCCATCTCTCTTGAGCTCTTCCTGAAGAGCCCCAGTTCTCTGACTCCTCACCCAAATTTTCAAGAAGCAGCCAGAAACTCAGGTCAGCCCAGTTTTTGATTGTGACTTGAGAAACAGCGTGTGCAGATATGGTTTCTTCCACGTGTACCCTGCTGTGCCTGCGCTCCGCAGACAGCGGAGAGGTGGGAGGGGAGCCAGGTCCTCTTAAGGGAGGTGCCGCGGGTAGGGCTCTCGTGGGAGCCTCGAAACCCCTTTTGTTTATGACTCTTGACCAAAGTTACTTTTCTTCCTATTTTTGTTAAGACAAATCCCTAAGTGTGTTTGTGTCCGGAGAAAGTACTATGAATAACTGATGATGCATTTGTTGATGGACTTGTGAATCATCCAGGGGGAAAGGGAGACCGGAGAAAGGAGTAGGAGCTTGGAGGCTGTATATGATGTGTCGTAAAATATTTAGCAAATGATCCTCCAAACCACAGGGAAAAGCTCAGAGAGATGAGAATTCGAAAGCTGCCAGGATTTAAAAGCTATTTAATGCTAATAATCATCAGTGCCAAAGAGCTGAGAGCGGCTCCCTTCCTCCCTCCATTGGCAACGACAGCTCTGAGAATGTGGAAAGGGCTTGGACAGGCTGTGGAGCGCTGGTGGGAACTGAGAGCAGGCAGCGCGCTGAAAGACTTTTTGTTTGAGAAATCTTGTAAACAAGGGGTCTCTTCTGAGGTGGAATCCTCACCTTGTCTACTGCTTGTATATTCCTTCTTTTTCAAGATCTCCCAGATGACAAACTCTCCACAGGAACAGTAGGGAGCCCTCTAGTCAATCACGTGGAGGTTTCAAAATATCCTGATGTTTGGCATCAAGAAAGGAAAAAAAGAGCCACATGATGGACTGAATTTGTCACTTTCTTTCCCAATGTTTTGATGTCACTTAGACAACGGCTTCAGTTGCTGGTCCCAAAATTACATAGTTGTATCTGTCATTCTAAAGGGTTTGAGTTCAGAAGCTGTCTCTCCTAGAGGGTTAGGGATCCTATATTCTAGGCTTGGGGTCAGGACTCGCTTCTGTAACCTGACTCTTGGGAGATGTTTATTTTTGGGTAAAGGATGAAAAGATCTTACCTGATGATATTTTGACTTGATAGTATCAATACCATAAGGAAAGAGAAACTAAGGGAGAGGTGGCAAGGAGATAATTTAGGTTGGTGGAAAGAATTGTCCTGGAGAAGAGAGAGCTCAGGATAGTTTGCTTATAAGGCACTCATCAAAGTCATAGTATGATGAGTTCATGGGTAAGCAATGTCCATGAATTGAATGCCCATGAATTTGGTGGCTTAAATCAATGAATCTACTAATTATGCCAAGAAGGTCCTTGCTATTAGGGAACATATAATCTACTTGCTGGGGAGGCATGCATGACCTAAACGATAACAATACCGATAATTAGCATTTGCGATCAGAAAAGTAAGAGATCTCTGGGCAACACGGTCCCAAGGAGAACGATAGGAATAACTCCAGCACAATTGTTCTATATACATTGGAGCCAGAACAGGGCTCTTCTCCCTCATTCGTGCTTTGTTTTGGTTTTGTTTCTTCTTGTCATTGTCGTTCCTGCTGTTTTGCTTCCCTAGAATGTCTTCTTTCCTGCTCTCTACCTATCCCAAATCCCACACATCCTTGGAGGCCCACTTCCACGAATTTAGAGTCACTCTCGACTACTCCAATCTTCATTAATCTTTACTTTCTTTGAACTCCTAGAGTACTTAAGAGCCTGAACCATTCATCTGGCACATGATTATATTGCGTATCATAATCTGTTTTTAGGAAAGATTATTCTTTTCTACTTAGTTCAGTTGTAAGTTCTTTTAGGTAGCTACCAAATCTTAGAACGCTTCTGTGTTACCCACAGCTTCTAGAAGTTAATACTTGCCACCGGGTATTTGTGTCTACCGTGATATCCTGTTAGTAGGCTGCTGCTGGGGAGCGAAAATCTTGGTTGAGATTGTGGAAGATTGAATTCTTGGCAGGGATGTGCCCCAAGTTAGCACATCCAGGTTAAGAAACACCTGCTTGGAGCAGCTTTTGGTCCTGAGGTGCTCCTTCCCTTCTTAGTTGTGACTGTTAAAGCAGACGGAGGGTTCAGAGAAGTTATACATTGAGAGTAAGAAATTAATTTACTGTGAAAGTTGATCAGCAGTTCCATTCACATTTTTTAAAAAAGTGTAAGAAAGAAGAAAGAAAAGCAAGGAAAGGAAGGAAGGGAGGGAAGAATGAGAAGGAAATAAAAGGGAAAAAAGCCAGGAGGGACGGGGTGGGGCACACATCAGACTCAGTCTTCAAATACAACCAGCAATTTCATAATGTGGTAATTTTTAATATTAAAAGTAAATTGTAAATGTATCTTTATAAACAATAAGCATAAAATAGATCTATTATTCTAAACCCTTTTCTTTTTAAAATGCTTTTTCACAGTAAATTTTTTAGGTGTCAGATTTTCCCTCAAAATAATAGTGCAATTGGAAAAAGGGGACGTTGTCAGCAAATCAGGACTTCTCTGCTAATACAAGTCCTTGTATATTTCCTGTAGGAGTGGGTGAAGACTCATGTCTGTCTCTGTTTTCTTTATGACTTGCAATAGCTGCACATGTTCTGTTACAATCTGTCTGAGGTCTGTCATTTTCTGGAGCAGCTTGGCGAAGAGCTGAGAGGACTCGGGGTGGTTCAGCTTGAGCTGGAGCTCCAAGGCTTGCAGCAAGTTGTCTTGTATGTCCTCAATGGGCTTCACATTCAACAAACCTGGGCGGTCTGGGAGAGCAGAAGAACAGGAGGTTCAGTTACAGAATTCTTGGGTCGCACATCTGAGGCATAGTCAGCCAAACTACTCACCTGTCTTTCTGTTGGTTTGTTTTGCTTTGGTTCTAAAATAAGGTGGGGAAGGAGGCTAAGTAGAGAGCAGGCAAGAACTGTATACAGGAGGATGGAATGAAATCAAGACCACCACAGCTTTTTCCAGGGGCATTCCTTTCCTGACCAGGACTAACTCTGTGGAACCAGTCGACACAACATGGTAGCAAGGCAATCCTCTCCCCAGGGTGAGGACTCTTCTGCCATTGTTTCCACCCACTCAGAAACCTCATCTGCCACTTCTGTTCCTTCTTGATGAGTCTGTACTTCATAACCTCTACTTACTTTCTCACTACAGCTTTAAATACGCTTTTGAAACAAGCTCTGTCTTCTTTTTTGCTTAATATAGAATACACATTTTCAAAGAGATAAGACATAGTTTTTAAATACTGTTACAGTTTGGAAGGATAGACCCCCAGATTTTAATACCAGTTTCTTCTGAGTGGTGAGCTTGTAGGTGATTTTCATTTTTTCTTTATATTTTCCATATTTGAACTTTAAATGATGAGCTTAAATTACTTTTAAGCTTTTTATGTTTTTCATCATGCAGATCTTGTTAGATTTATCTTTAAATACTTTTTAATATCCTTTACTTATTTTACTTTTACTTCTTTATAGTATTCTATACTTCTTTTTCATTATATTTGCTAATATATCACTGCTGATTTTAGAAAAAAATATTGACTTTAGTGTATTGATCTATTCCATTTTCCTGAACTCCAGTCAATTCAAATAGTTTTTAGGATGGATTTTTTGTTCTATTTTGGATAGACAATTACATCTGTAAATAATGGCAGTTTTAGTTATTTCTTCTTTTCCAGTGTTTACACCTCCTATTTCTTTTTCTTGCCATAGTGCATTGGCTATTACCTATAATATGGATTAAACAATAGTAGTGGTAGGAGACATTTTTGTGTTATTCCTAACCTTGAAGAAAATGCTTCTAATGCTTTACCACAAGTATGATGTTTACTATGGATTATGGTGGACATATCTTACTCCTGGCTTTCCAAGAGTTTTAAAGTTTTTAATTTGTTTTAGTCAGGAATGCTGTTGCATTTAATCAAATGCTTTTAAATTTTTTATCTAAATTTTATCTAAAGAGAAGACCATATGATTTTACCTTAATCTAGAATAGTGAATTTTATTAATAGATTTCCTTACATCCTTGAACTCACATGCTAATAATTTAGGGTTTTTAAATTTGTAAGAGATTGGTCCAATGTCTTCTTTTTTGTGCCATCCTTTGCCCATTTTGGTAGTAAATGTTACCTAGCCTTATAGACTAAGTTGTGAAGTTTTCCTCCTGTTTCTACATAGTAATGATCTCTTCCTTGATAGTTTCTAGGAATTCATTGGCAGAACCAGCTGAGCCTGGTGGTAAATCTTTAACTATCTTTAATTTTTCTTCTATAGTTTTTATCTCTTCAGGCTTTCTACTACTTATAAGTAAAATTTTAGTAATTTATGTTGGAATGAAATTTTACATGATATTCTCTTAGAATCTGAAATTTCCTATTATTTCTATTTATACCCCGTTAACTGAATGCATTTTATTTGTGTATTCTCTCATTTAGAAATCTGATTTTCCAAAGGCTTATTTACCTTTTGTTTTTTAAAAAAAGCGCAGCTTTTGGTTTTATTAATCAACTCTGTTTTTAAAAATTGCATTTTGTTTTCAATTTAACTAATTCATGCTTTTAACTGTCTTTAGGTTTATTTTTTTCTCTTTTTCTAGTTGAGTTGAATGCTTCATTCGTTGAGTTTGAGTATTTCTTGTTTGCTGACAGATGCATTTAAAGCTCTAAGATTTCCTCTGTGTGTCACTCTGGTTTCATACCATAGGCTTTGTAAATAAGACTCTCATAGTTCTTTTTTAAACAGTCTGTCTCACTCTTCTGATTTCATTTTTAATCTAAGAGTTATACAGAAGAATGTTTTCAATTTTTGAAGGGGAAAGTTTGGGTGTTTGTTTTTGTTTTCTAAGTTTTATTTTCTAATTTCTCATTTCTTTTGTTGCATTGTGGTAGAATATAAGCTTTTCTCATTCAGGCTCACCAGAGGGGTGCAGGGTTTATGTACAACATTCAGGACACTCACTGGATACCTTGCATTGATTCTAAATTTTAGCTCTTGAAGGCTATTCACCCTCTTTTTCTAATTTTAACTCTTCTCTCCCATCACTGTAAACTAAAGTACTCCTTAAGAATTTTAACTTACCTTTTAATAACCTTCACCCTCTAGCCCCAGTTTCTGTAATTATCCCTTCACTCCAGCCATACTGAGCTATTTCCACACCGAGTCTCTCAAACGCCCTCTGTTCTGTCACAACTCTGTGCTTAGGCAGATTCTGCTCCTCCTGCCTGAAACAGGCTTACCTTCCCTTCACCCATCTTACTGACTTCAACATATTCTTCAAAACATAGCCCGTATCATTATGTCCTGGGGGCATTCCTTGACGTTATCCCTTCTTCTTCCCTGTTCCTCCAATCTGCTTTCTCTGGACCCCCAGGCACCCTACAAACCCCTCAATCAATCTAAAAGTAGTTTACATTTATTGAGTGCTTACCATTTTCCAAAGATTGTACTAAGGGCTTTATCCACAATGTATCTGTTAAGGTCAGTGCTTTATAGAGGGGAAAATGAAGATTTATAGAAAGGAGTTAAATCTTGCCTAAGATTTGCCACTTGCTAGTAAATGCAAGTGAAATGGCAGAGCTGAAATTTGAATCTAAGTCTGTCTGATTCCAAACGCTATACTTGTAACTCGTATTACCTTGTATTCTAAGTACTGACCTTCTTGTTTATCTCCCCTACTAGGCCACGAAGTATCAGAGGGCAGAGACTATGTCCTGATCATCTCTGAACCTCCAGTGGGAACAGCAAGCACCCAGCTGGCTGAGTTAATGAGTTAGAAGGTTGTTCTGGCCAAGACTCTTAGATTGAAAAGTACAATTCTCCCGGTTGGTGAACAAACCTAAAGGCAGGATCACTACACAATGAAGAAGTCTCTTGGAAACAGTGTCTTCCTGTAGCTAACAAACTCCAGTAACCTCTGTCCATCGAGGTGATGGACAGGAGGGCAACATTAGAATAGTCTCGGGGGGATTTTCAGAACTCTAAACGTTCTCTTAAATTAAGTTTCTTTGTTCTTTTTAATCACAGAAGGAAAGCTACCTTTGGTTTGATTTTTTTTCCCTAGCTTTCTAACATATCCCATTGGCTTGAATAAGTGTTCTTCTTCTTCTTCTTCTTTTTTTAATTTCAGCATTTAATTTTGAAACCATCAGCAAAAATCTCAGATTCTGAGAAGGAAACAAATGATTTAGTCCTGGCCTACAGAATCATGCCCCTGGAGGAGCTGTGCCTTTCTCACAGTTTCTGTGCAATAAAGAAAACCCCTGACACTTCAAGGAACACCAGGACCTGGATTCGTGCCTTTAGTTTAATGATTGCTGATGCTTCCCCTTAACAAATGTTCCAGATTTCAAAGGCCCCTGGCAGCACAAAGGCATGTGCATCTGAAGCGGCAGCACTCTGTGTCAAGATAGGCGTTAAATGTGGCTCCTCCGTGGGCTGGGAGGAGCTTGGTTAGAACCCTCTGCTCGCCGGGGCACGAGCCTTAGAGCCTTTTCTCCTTCTCCTTCCTCCTGCGCAGCATCAGTGGAGTCAAAACTTCTGCTGAAGAGATTACATTAATCTAGTTGGGTTTCATTTATCATGACAGTTCAAACAAGCAAACCCTGAAATGCAGGGGATCAGGTTTCTGGGAGCACTTGGCTTTGGTGCCCTATAAGGGGGCTGGCCCCTCCAGGAGTGGAGAAGGATCTGGTTTGGATTTTCAAATCCTTCTTTGGCAAGTTACTTTTTATGATGTGAGGGATGAAGTTTGGCTAAAGGGCTGAAGTTTGTGGCCACTGATTTATATTTTCTCCAGTGACAAGTTAGATCATTTACAGATTTGTCCCCCTTACTGAGCCTCAGTCAAGGCAAAACGGAGCGCAGCAGGGTGGAGAAAGTCGTATTTCTACTTCTAGGTCTTTCACTGACCAGCTCTGTGGCCTCGGGCAAACTGATTAAGCTCACGGGGCCTCGATTTTCTCCTCTGTAAATGCAAGGAGATGAACTAGATGGATTGGACTAGATGGATGATCTCTAAGACCCTAATTCAAAAGTTCTAAGCTTTATTCTTATTTGTAATTTCCTTTACATAATTCACATAATTAAACTGGGGAAATAAATTCAGAACCTAATTAGAAAAGTGTATTAACAGGCTCACACGTTAAACATTTCGCTTATTTAAAAAGCAAAAAAGCTTTCTTTGGTCCTAAGCAATCCCTAGGGTCAAGGGCAAAAGGGATTTTTCAGAGTTTCTCTCCACCCTCTACCCTCCAGTCAGCTACAAGACCCTCCCTATTCCCCTCTTTTCTTTCTCTTTCCATTTTCCTTTCACTCACAGTCAAACCCATACTGAGCTAAGGATGGTCCCACAAACGTGCCACAGAAATCTGTCTAAACACCCAGAGCCGCCCTTAGTCCCTTCCCGCCCCTCTCCACTCCCTTCAGCCCAGTGCCTGCTAAGATATTGTTCTTAGAAGGCTCGCCTGAGATCCTCTCCCGGCACCTTGCTGAGGGTTACAGTTGAGGTCTGGAATAGGATCAGAGTCAAGGGACCTCCTTTACTGGCCTAGGCTGCCTAGAAGGCCCTTTTGGGAAAGCGCATGTTGACTCACATACTCCAGGACTTGAGGAAGCTGGAGTCAATTACTGATTCCTTACTCCCCAGGCTGCAAAGAACTGGGAAAGAAACCTTTCCGGTCTCCATTCACACAGTGCTGGAATTGATTAGAGAGCACTGCTGATTATGGGCAAATCTACAAAGCTCCCATCTTATCCAGATCTGGTTCCATTAAGTGGAGAGCTTATCTGAAGCAGATTCAAATTCTCTTTAACCTCCTGGGATCTGCCCACCTGGGCTAGGCATTTCCCCAGCACAGATTTTCTCAGGAGGTGTTTCAGTTAAGGAACCAGATGGCTACAATAGGGTCTCCCGAAGGAGAGGCAGAAAAACCAAAGTGGATGGTTGTGCCTCTATTCTAGAAGCTGCTGTCATAGCTTTTTCCAATATTTCTCTGTTGTCTTTCTGATGGAGGCTCATCTGAAAAAGACTGTCCCCAGGGCATTTAGAAAAAAGAAGTCTGATAGCTGGGCAGCTGTAAATTGATCCCTGGACAGAAGACCTTCGTTCAGGTGGGGTGAACACTGAAGGGAGGTGGGGCTCCTTAGAGAACTCTGCACCTTGCTGTTTCACTTCTGTTTACACGTCCTCTCCAATCTCCTCTATTCCATTGCTTCCGAAGATCACAGACATGTGAAAAAGAGCAACGGATTTGGAAACTCAAGACTTGATTTGAGTCCTGTCTCTCCTCCACTTAGCTTCCATGTGACTTTGGACAAGTCATCTAATCTTTCTGGGTTTGGGATTAATTTTTAAGACAACAACGGTATTTCTTTCATAAGGTCATGGTGAGAATGAGTTAGGTAAGGGAACTTTATAAGAGATTACTATTCTCTGTGTTTGTTCAAATAAAGGCAGTTTCCAAAGGGACGGGGTCAGGAGTGGAAGCAGAGGTGGGGTGGCATATACACAGCTGGGAAATGGAAGATTTTTGAGTGGTTATTGGTAAGAGGCTAAATTCAGGAGCACAAGAAAATAATTCCTGATGCAGACACATGTTTGGGGGTTTGGGCAAGTTCTCATTTTTGTAGTTGAATGCACGTAAACAAGATAGTTTAAGAACAATAACAAAACAGAGCAGCCACGATGCCCAAATTCACTCATCCTTGAAGATGGTTTTAGGGATTCTGTGGCACTTTTCTGATCTAACCATGAGAATCATGGGCATTAAGCAAAACTGTGACTTCAGCCAAGTTTATCTTTGGTAAACTCTGGTAAGGCCCACAGCAATTCTGGCCCACCATCCTACCTCTTGGAAAGAATAATGCAAGAAAGTTTCACATGTGTTCTTTTCATATTTAAATTTCAACTGGGACTTGATCGAGCGCAGCGATTCTCAACATTGGCTACACATTGAAATCATCTGGGGAGATTAAAAACATGCAAACTAATACCAGGGTCCCATCTTTAGAGATTCTGATTGACTTGGCCTGAGGTATGACCATCAATATTTCTAAAAGCTTCCAGGTGATTCTAACATGCAGCCAAGAGCAAGCACTACTGGTTTAATGAGAAGCAGCTGCGATCCCAACCTTAAGATTTACTTGCTGGATAATCTTGGGCAAATTCCTTAACCTCTCTGTGCCACAGTTTCCTCATTTAAAAAGTGGAGGCATAATAGTATTCCAACTCACAGTGTTGTTGAGAGGATTAAACGAATTAACAGATGGAAAGTGCTTAGAGCAGTGTCTGACACAGAGTAAGTTAGCTATTTCTCTTTATAAAAGTAGAAGAGGATAATATCACCCGCCTCTTTTTCCCTCCTACCTTTCTTCTCCTCTCATTTCTCTGATTGTCCTGGGCCCTCTATCTTTCCTATTCTTTCTCTCTTAATTGCTCTCTTCTTCTCAGCCATCCCTCCACACCACCTTCCAGATCTTTCTCCCCTTTCACCCCTGGGACTGCACCTTGCTGGGGATTTGGCGTTAGGAATCCTAGCAGGGCCTAAATTAATCAGAAGTCTGAGCAAGGGAAGATTTTAGGAGAAATGAGGTTGACTGCTGCTATCAGGGAACGGAACTACGTAACTTAGAAATCTTGTGCATGCTTACCCAACAGACAAAGATCACCTGTAACGAGCACATTCTACTGTGAACGCACTTGTCTCTGGTAGAGTCCTCCACCCTGAAGAGGGTTAACATCCTAACATTTCCCTGTTTAAACTATTGTTTAAACAATAGTCTAATAAATGCTCTCTGCCTATGTCCACTTGACAACTGCTCTTCACAACACTTGCACGCACCATTTAGCCAGGATGGTGGAGGGAGAAACCACCACGGTGAAACCAAGCCCAGGCAATATCTTCTTCTATCTGCCCATTAGGTAGCAATTCCACCCCACTTCCTCTCATCCCAAGCACTCAACTACCACAGCCAAAAAGCCGCCTCCCAAACCACACACAGAACACAAAGCTACCCAGTTACCAGGTGGGTAGCACTTTCCTCTTTGCTGTGTTCAAAGTTCTCTCCATGGGCCGGCCCTGTGGCGCAGCGGTTAAGTGTGCACGTTCCGTTTCTCGGCGGCTCAGGGTTTGCCAGTTCGGATCCTGGGTGCGGACATGGCACCACTTGGCAAAAGCCATACTGTAGCAGGCGTCCCACATATAAAGTAGAGGAAGATGGGCATGGATGTTGGCTCAGGGCCAGCCTTCCTCAGCAAAAAGAGGAGGATTGGCAGTAGTTAGCTCAGGGCTAATCTTCCTCCAAAAATAAAAACTCTTTTCACCCCTCAGTGGCACCTCCAGTGGACTGAGCTTGGGCTCTGCTCTATCTCCAGGTCTTTCAGAATGGAAACAGGACTTGAGATTTGCATCCTGCCCATGGGAAGTCCTTGCCTTTCCTATCTCCTTTCCCCCTGGGGTTAGAGTGCTCTGAGGTCACTCCACTGGAGCTCAGCCACAGTTCGCTCCCTTTTCTGTGTCAGGACTAAGAGATCACTGTGTTCTTCCCTCAAGTCAAGGGATGGAGATCAATTTCTGCTCCTTCGATGTGCAACACTGGCTCCGACTAGAACTGGAAATGGGGGGTGGGTGGCAGGCACAGGAAAAAGGCTGGAGTGGAAAGATGGAGAATGATTTCTTCTTTCCCATCGAGACTGACACTCGTGCTCCTAATCCAACTAGTCTTCCTTGCTTCCTCAACTCCCAGAAATGCCAACAGCAAACCCAAAATAAAAAGTGGCCACGTATTAACTCTCTGCAACTACCCCCACCCCATGTCTTCCTTTCCAGTGTCTTTAAGAACCCGCGATCTCAAACACTGGTGTGATCTAATCTAATCTCTGAATATGCCCTCTCCACACGTAATGTCCCCTAACTTCATCAGAACTCTGGGAGTGTGGAAACCCACCACACTGCTGCTGTCCCCATCTCCTTCAGCAGTAAGGCCGCCTAGAGTTCGCCCTTCAACTTTCAGGCCCCTCCCCCTTCCTCCAGTATCTCTTTCTCTTTTGTTTTGTTCTCAATCCACAATCTAATCCCCTTAAAATGATAGCTGATAAAGGGATTAGCTGATATCTCCCTAGGGGTATTTATATTGTAATAAGGGATTTTAAGAATGACTATTGGTGGAATTTCAAGCAATTTGACTGGCAGGATTGCAAGGAGTTAGTTCAAATTATATCACACAGGGGGAAAAGGAAAATTAGCATTTATCGTGTGCTTACCATGTCCCAGGCATTGTGCCAGAGGCTTCACAGAATGTTATTTCATTTACTTAGGGTACTGATAAGGAAATTAAGGCTCAGGGAGGTAAATAATTGCCTGAAATCACACATCTAGTAATTTAATTGGTGGAGTGGGGCTTTTGAACTCGGGCTGTCTGTGTGATTCCAGAGCTTTCCAGCGCCCCACCCTGCCTCTTCTGGTTTACGTATTTGTGAAGCGGGCGCTTTCCATAGGGGCGCATGATTCCTTCACCACCTGTTGGCCTCTCTGTTGGTCCTCGGTTTCATTCTTCCTCACTTGCAGATGATCTGTCTGAATGTCTTGGTGAGTTGTGCCAGTCTGGAAGGCTGCCTGAGGTCACCCAGAGTTTAAACACACATTGTGAGAACCCAAAATGATAAAGTGCTCCAAAAAGCAGCCCACTGACTGACTGACTGAACCTTTTCCAAGACTGCCAGTGTGGTGACAGGAATGACTCAGCAGTTTGGCTTTCAATCCCTTGTCTGCCTCTGAGGTCAAATATAATCGTTTGCTCGCTCACTAAAATGACCCTAGCCTACTAGGCCCTGGGTGAGGAGGAGATTTTATTTCTGAAGCAGTCATAGATAAAGATGCTTCTACATCCAGAAACAACAAAAGTCTGTGGGAGTGTATGTATGTGTGTGTGTGTGTGTATTTTTTAAGTTTCTCACATGACTCTAGTACGTTTCATCTTCTCCCTATCCCCTGCCCCACCCACAGATCTCTGGTTTACAGAATTTGGGAGTCAGTTGAGAACTCATAAATATACCTCACCTCTGTCTAAACCAAGTCCACAAGGTTATGAAAAGAGTGAACTAATGGGGCATTTCTAGATAACTCAAATTGAGTCATTACTCAGAGCCATCCTGGCCACTTGACAGGGTTTTCCCACGGGCAGCATGGTGGGAAGAGCAGAGGGTGGCAGAGAAGAGCGTCAGACATCACGGAGGCACAGTGTAGTGCCCATTCAATATTCTTCAATTAATAAATGAATGTATTACTCTCTGACACAGTCATGGCACAGATGGGGGATATAGACCACATAATCAGAAATCAGATGTCCTTGTTCATTCTCAATAGCAAGAGTCAGAGAAACGACAGCTTTCACCACTCAGGCGCCAGAATGAGTCTTGTCTAAAAAAGCTGTACGGATAAGGTAGCTGGATGTTTAACCGTCATAGGAGAGCAGAAGAAAGTTGGGCTACTGTTGTTCATAGTCTTTTTACCACCTAAGTTTTTAACTATTTTGGGTTTTGTCTCCTCCCAGTTAACTGGTACTAATGATGTTAACAGACAAAGGAGACGTGAGGGCCCGTTGGCCAAGCAGAATCAGAGGCCCCGTAAGCTTGAGTTTCCTCAAGAAACGCATAGGTCTACTCAGGCATGTACACTCTGTCGTTTGTTCTAGAGGAGAGCTGTATGGTCCATTTTACCTTGTAGAAATACCTCTGCGCTAAAATGGTGAGATTACACATGGGCTGGAAATATCCGCAAGATTGTGAAGGGCGGTCATGACAGGGGAAGAGGGGCAGAGCTCTCACAAAGCCCAAGCTCCTCAAACTCCGAGCCGGGAGCATGAATGTCTGTGAGCTGGATGAGGTGTCCTGCTGCTACGACTGGGTGAGTGTCGTTTTGATTGTTTGTATCCAAAGGGCAGGAAAAATTAAGTTACTGGATGGTATTTTAACAATTTTAAATTTCTCTCATAAATTTTTCTGCAACTACTGATCTCTAGTAGAACCTGGTATAAGATGGTATCTGATTAAGTACATATGTATTTACTTAGTTACTTAAAGCCTATCGTCTATTTTTGTGGGGAGCTCTGCAAACAGTGCCATTATTTCCAGGGGCCATGCCACCTGAACAAGTTTAAGAATGTAGCATCAATCTCCCGTCTTATCACTGGGCCCCATTCCTTCCCACAGCAATTTTCAAACCTAGGGTATAATTTTGTTAGGTTAAAAATGGTGTCTTGATAAGGGCTTTGGATATTAGTAAGTAATATCTGGACTATAACCTGGAAATTCTTGATTAAAATGTTGAGACAATATGGAAATAGGTAGTTTTTCATAACTGCCAAAGAACTCCAAGACCCAGGTAATTAGTTGAGATGTTTCCACATCTCAATACACAAAAGGCAGTAGTAATTAAGGGCATCAGTTTTAAGGTCAGAGAAACTCTGAACCTTGGCCCCATTAATTGGGCAAGTTGCTTTATCTCTCTAAACTTCTGTTTTCTCCACCTGTAAAATGGGGATAATAACAGACTTTGCAGAGCTGCAGGAAAGATTAAACAAAGATTATGAACGCACATAAAGCGCCTAGCACACACTCTGGCACACAGTGATGTATTCAACAAATGGCAGCTATTATTATTACTATTTCAGATTGTTATTTGTTCAACAAGCATTTATTAAGTATCTATTCTGGGCCAGGTGCTGTGCTTTGATTCTATTCTAATTCCAACAAATTGAAAAGTATATACCTGTGCACATATATAGTCATGACCAAGGGTAAGAAACAGGGGCCCCAGGTTACTGACCTGAGAAGACTGGGAGTTACCCAGTTGTCATAGAATATCACCTCTTCCTTGATCTGCAAATGCACAGCTATGAGAACAAGCCCCCCTTCTTCCACCCTATTCTCCCTCCTGCCCACTCAACGGCAGAAATGCACATGATCCCTTCAAGAGCAGCTGTCCAAAACTGCTTCACAGAGAAAGAACATGGCTGGGATTGCTGGAAAAAGAAGGAGCTGCCATATAGGTGGTTTGCATAACCAAGCCAGACTCAAGAGGGTAAACGAGGAGGCTGGATGCCATCTGTGGCCATTGTACCAATATTTACAGCTTCTCTGTCACTGGGAAGGCGATAGCAATCTACCTTGAAAAATATATTGTAAAATCCACTAAATTTCCTCCCCCATATCTTGGAAGTTTGGGAAGAACTATAATGGATTCCAAACTGTTTTGAATTAATAAAAAGGGCTTTTTCCTGTTGCAGAGTTCCAGCTGGAAGCGTCCTTTGCTTTCCCTCACTAGACAGGAAACGCTCAAGGGGGCAAAGAGTCCACTGGAGTGTACACTTGGCTTTGGTTGCTGGGTAGGTTTTGGGAGTTTGCTAGCGCGGCTGGCATGATGCTGTGGCGCCAGTTGCAAACATGCCCTTGCTGGAGGCAGTTTTATTACTCTTGACGCCACCCATCGAGTTGGTGAGACCAGAGGGAGCAAAGGAAGCTATTACTTACCACGATTACAGAGGAAGCACTACTTCTGGATGATGGGCCCATACCTTAGGGTATGGGGAGGGGAGCACAGATTGTGGCCACCAACGCAAGTGTGAGGGCGTTGACCATGACCCACTAGCAGGGAGGGAGAGGGCAGGGTATGTGGCAGACAGGGCCCTGGAGGTGACAGGTAGGATATCTGGGTTTCAGTCCTAGCTCTACTGCTCATTAGTTGTTCCATCTTAGACAAATCACTTAAGTATATGATCCTCACTTTTCTTCTTATGAAATGAGAATAAAAATCCAAGAGAACTGTCAGGATCTAATGAGAGAATGTATATGAAATGCTCTTAAAAAGCTACAAAGTACTGTCCTTTGTCTGGTTCTGGAGTGTTCTTGTTCTTTTCAGTTCTTGCCTCAAGCTCAGAGGAGAAAGAGAGAGAGGAGAAAAACTTAAGAAGAACTGGGTCAACTTTCTCAGCAAGCTTGGTCTGATTGCTGAGTAAACAGCAGAGATGCTAAGCACCAGGCCAATCGAAGTACCACATCTAATGATATCAGCAGTTTCTAGGGTTGAACTTGAGTGACAGTGATCTTACTAAAGCAACTCCAGTTTCCTCAGCAAATACTTAGTTGGGTCAAATCAGGTACTTTCACCCAAAAAATCCCCTTTAGGTCCTCTTGGGCCACCCCCGTTTGATCTCCCCAATTCCTTATAGCCCACTCTTACATGATGCCCATCTCCCTGTTCTTCCTCAGTCAAGGGTCACAGTGCCTTCACTGGAATCAAGCTCTTCTGTGATTCTAAGGCTAGCTCAGAATGAGGTCAACTCTGCCAAAAGCCCTTCTTTCTGAAATCACTAAATCTACAGACTTCAGAATAAAGTGCAGAGGAGAAAATAATCACTCTTGTTAAGATCAGGTAGGATCAGAAATTTGTTTACCGGATCAAAGCCTCTTGCCTACATGAATGTTTTCCCTCCCTGGAAAATCCAGGATAGGAAAAAAATTAAAACTAATTGAGAAATTATATGTCATACTCTAATAAACTACAGTCTGGGATATTGATCTCACCACCTACAGAGGACTAGGATTCTGATCCTACTGGAATCAGGCTTTGGACTAGGAGCAACGTGAGCAGTTCTTTCTCTGGCATCTACCCAATCAGCTTCTCTGAGTAAAGAAGAGAATTGAATTCCTGTGTGTTGAACAAACATGGCGCCCAGCTTATTCATTCTTATCTATTCTTATCTATTGCCTGTAGGTAGAGCAAACTCTGATCAGGGAACGATTTGCCTTTTGTGATATGGGAACTAGTCAATGGTAAATTCTGGGTTTTTTTTTAAGGAAGTTTAAAATTATTCACAGGGTTTTCTTCTCATTATAATCTCAGATATAAGATTTTAACCTATTTCTCTTGCTGTGAGTCTCCAGTGAGATCCAGATATTGGCCACTCTGAAGGCCAGTCTGTAAGGCTAAAAGAAACTCACTTACACAACATCTACATTTAAAGGCTACCTACCACCTTTAATTTCCATAACCGAAAGCCACATCCCGCAGTATCTATTACATTGACTCAAGCTATTCACACAGCTATTTTTTCACCTAGTAATGAAAATATTAAAGGCCAAAGGACTCACTGATTTTTAAATAATCTAGCCTGTGAGTTATGGGCAGTAATGGCATTTTTCTAGATGGAACCACACTGTTGTCTCATGTGCTCCTAAAACAACATTGCTCAGCTTCAGAAAGCCCAGAATTATCACGATTGTTTCTTGTCTAGACCTTTTCTGGTTAGAAACTAAGCATCTCTGAATGGCTTATTTCAAATGCCTCCCTTAGTATCTGTGGGGGAAGTATAAACTGGTACAAACTTCATGGAAAAGAATCTGGCAATGGTGTAAGAAAAGACTTAAAAATGTTCATAGCTATCTACCCAGAAATTCCACTTCTGGTAACCTAGAATGAGAAAATAATCTGAAATCTGAACAGAAATTTACATATAAGAATGTTCATTACAGCAAAATTTAGAACACAGTTTTCTATATTCTTCTCTATAGGGTTTTATAATAAATTATAAGTAGCCTAAACATAAACAGGGAGATAATTTAGTATGGAATGGTCCTTTATAAAATGGAATATTTTATAGTTATTAAAAATGCTGGGCACAGGCATAGGAACTCTTTGGTAGGAGAAATAGGACTTTGTTAATCCCATTTTATTCTGAGGATAGAGACCTTTGCTTTTCACTTACACCTTCTGTAATTTTGAATTATAAAATGACCATGCATTACTTTTATTTAAAAAAAATCAATAAAAAATATTAACAAAGAGTATGTAATGACATGGGAAAATGATTAAGTGAAAAAAGGAATATAAACATGGTATATATCGTATGCTTAGGAAAATCTCAGAAATATATCAGATGTTAATAACTACATTTCTATCTTTCATTTAAAATAAAATGTGCCTTAAAATGTTAGCTAGTTAAACCATATCAACTTGTTTTCTAATCTGGCTTTTCAAAATTCAATCTTTCTCTCCCAATGAACTTCGAACTGGAATCTCATTCTCCTTTGCTGAATTAATCACAGATCCCAGAGGCTCAAGGGGTAATTTGTTTAAGAAGTAGATTTGGTCAAGATATTAAAACATGTTGGAGAGTATATTTTTGTTATATTAAACATAACACCAAAAAGAACATTTTTAAATGATTTCCAAGTTGACACTGGACTTGGGGCTCCACAGTTCACCTGTGCTATATGGTTATCTATCTGTACCCTCATCCTGTAAGGGCAGTATTGGTACCGACTCTGGAGCCAGACTGCCTGAGTTCACCATCCTGGCTCCATCTTTTGCTGCCTGGGTAAGCCTGAGCAAGTGATGGAGCCTTTCAGTGCTTTGGTTTTCTCATTTGCAAAACAGGACTTACGTCACTGAGTTGTGAGAAGTACATGAATGTGTATGAAGTGCTCAGAACACTGCCTGGCACACGGTAAGCACTTAATACGTATTTGCTATAATTATTATTACTAATACACTATGCACCTGGTTTCAGAAGCATTCCTCTCTCAAGTATTTGGACAAGAAAGGACTGCAGAGTGGATTGTGCTCTTTATAATAACCCGCACATTTACACACAGCTTATATCTATAGGACCACTATCCTGCCACACATCAGTTTTCACAAACAGGGAATATTCTCAAGAAGACACATAAAAAGCTCATCTGAAGTCCATTTCAGTAATGAAAACTCATCACTTCAAAACAATTTTTATGGCGAGAGTTGAGAGTAAAACTTTCTTCTACTCAATTTGGAAACATGTGAGAGGCCAGCGAAAGTAGCATTTAGCATAAAACCTCGCTTTTGGAGTTGGTTAGTTAGATCACATACTTGCAAGACCAAAAATACAATGAATTGTTAAGTAACTCAGTTTATTTCTCTGCTGTGTGTTCTCTGGTTCAGATTGCATTCATAATCACAGCCAACCACCTCACAAAGGTACTTAAGGGAAGTGGTCAGAGGAATCTACATGACAGAGTACACTAAGGTCAGTAGACTTGATTCCTGATTCCTGGTATGAGGAAAGCAATTCAAAGTAATCTCTTACTGATGGCAGGGCGGGAGCAAAATTTGACCAAAAACACTTAGTCATGCTTTCTCTATGCCAAGTGAGCATTGTCTCAAGCAAAGTTATACATCTCAATTACTTAAATGAAATAAAGATTCGATTGGCCTTCTGGAAAGGAAGGGGAAAACACAAGGAAGGAAAAGGAGAAGAATGCATTTGTCTTCCATGTTTCGATTTCACTGGAAAAAAATATTATGAGAATAAAAGAAAAGAACCTGGGTTACCCACAGCCTTCAAACAGCAAACCTATAATGTTCTTTCTTGGTATTTTACATGTAGTGACGCTCTCATGGCATTATGCCACTGGCATTTCCTGCATGAAAAGTTCAGTAAGTTCAGAAAGAAAAGGAACACAGACTAACACTAAGGAAAGCAGAAATTCTTTCAGTCAGCCCACCACCATCCCACCCTCCTTCATGCAAGATCAAAAGATGATTCTTACCTCCACTGAGAATAATGACAGCTATAAATATTGCCAAGTCGCTGTCATCTAATTCCAGTGCATTGAACTTCACAGCAAACTCAAACTTGGGCTCCATAAAGTCACCAAAAGGCTTTCTCAGGCTCTTTAGAAACTCCCTTGTCATGAATCCTTGGCCCTCTGATATGAGAACCCCATCTTTATTCATCAAGGAGGCCAGCATGGTGTAAATGATCTCATGGACGCCATATTTTAGGAGAGTCACTTGGTCGTTCAAGTCAAGGTTTACAAAGCCAGGAATACTTTTGGCATACTCTGTGATCTCTTGCACAGCTTCCACTGAGCGAAACTGACACCCCTGAAAGATGCGGATGGCCACCTCTTTGCTCTGCTCTTGCAGGGGGGTGATGTGTTTGAACTTGATTTTATCTTCTCCCATCATTAAGGAATTCATGTCATAGATAACAAATGGCTGCAAATAAACAAGGGGAAAAGTGGCTGAATTGGAGATTTCTAACTCACAGTCAACATTATCCCAGTTTCTTTACATACATTTGCTTTGCTAACTAAAATCTTTAAAGTCGAAAACACGTATAAATAATGAGAAAATACTCTTATTTCCTGATTATTCCTCCTAATTGTCTTCTGGGACCAAACATATTTCATCAATTTTGGTGTTCTTTCCCTTCAACTCAATACTGCAACACCTTACCTACGACTGGCCAATAGTTCCAATTTCTGCTGTTGGAAGAGTCTTTGCTGTTGATTTTTAAAATGATACAAAATCTATTGTTTATCTTGGCTTTCAATGGAATATGTTCCTAACCTTCTTTTGATAAAAAATCATTTCAGCAACTCAGGGTTGAACAGACCCACTTGAGCATAAAGTAATCTTGCAGTTTTAGATTAAATCTACCTAGATCTCAAATGAAACACAGTGTGCAAGTAAAAAATACTTAACTATAAAAAAATGAGTCTGAAAGTAGACTAGAAATATTGAGCCAAGAAAACGTCTAATTCTTTTTTTGATGCTCTGGAAGCAATCTGTTTCAGAAAGAGCAGACGTATAAGGCCTGTGAGTAAGCGCTGCAAAAGGTGGCAAAATTTTTAAAAAAAGGGTTTTGAACTTATTTTTTAAAATATCTGTCCTTAAGGGTGAAATAATCAATAAAACATGGGCATCAGTTACTCAGGCTTGCAATAGGTTGATTTTGAAAGCAAGTTGTGTTAGACATGAAACGATCTGTCTCTTTCATTTTCAAGAATAAGCAAAGGTTATTCTTTATATCTATAGAACTAACCAAAGGTTTGTGGTCATTGTGAAATTCTCAAGGCTACTCTGATTGAGAAGGGGCAGCACTTTACACACAGTGGATATACTGAACTATAGAAGGAGTTAAAACTCCCAGTCCTATTCAAATAAGTGTATACTTGGAAGCACTGGAATAAGATTGAGGGTATCTGGGTTCTAGCTTTGTTTCTGTGGTTAACTGTGTGACTTTAGGAAAGCCATTTATCTTTTTTAGGCCTCAGATGTCTCAATTGAGGGGAGTGGATTAAATTGGAGGCTTCCATTTCTTCTCTTGATATTTTAGTTGCATTTCTCCGAAGCAGTATGTGTGTGTGCTGTGTATGTTTGTGTATGTATGGTGTACATGTGGACATGTGTGAGCGTGCATGCATACATGCATGTACACTGAACATGAAGTCTCTGATATATTAAAAATAAAGTTTCTTTTGAGCATAGCTGCTGAGAATTCTCTCCCGATTGGCAAGAGGAAGTGGGTGCGATGAGTGGCAGCAGTAGCCAGCTTCAAGACCCACTGGTTTGGAGATTCTAACTATTAATAGAGATAGACTATGACTCTGTGATTTTCACCAAACTATTAAACTGCGATTTCACCAAACAGACTATAAATCTGTTCTACACTGAAGGAAATGACACTAACACTAAGGACTCTTAGATCCTGAGCAGATTTCCAAACTTGCATATTATTTCAACACTATTCATTGGAGTTATTCTAGAAATTCTCACTTTTTTTTTTTTACCAAAAAAATCACTTCAATTGTATTGTTTAGCAAAACCCAAAGGAAAACAGATGTAAGGACCCAAGAATAAGTCTGCCTGGTGGCTCTAACTAATTCGTCAAGTAAATCAGAAGCGAACAGTGCTTATCGTATTTTTGGACAGTCTACTTGATTTTTTTTTCCTACTTCAGGACTGATATTATTAACAGGAGAGAAATGGACTTTTTGTCCCTGCTTCAGGATTGATATTATTAATAGGAGAGAAAAAGGGCAGAGTGGATAGTCATTCACATCAGTTAAAATATGCTGAGTGTCCCCAGAATGTCTGATTCTAATCATGAGAAAAATTTACCTTTATAGAGCCTAAAGAAAATGTGGTTTCTGTCCTCTAAGAATTTTGTAGTGTTTTATAATTTATGTTCATGAAATACTGGCTTTGGTTACTGCCATGAGAATCGAATGGTATGGCTACCTAAAAAGTTCACCCATCCATGCATGAGTACAAACAAGGTGAACATAAAATCACCACCTCTCCCCATGCGGAAAGACTGTGCCCAGAGCTGCCCACTTCAACTCCTGGATAAGCTTCTGCTCAACCCTTCGGCTTTTTGGCACAGAATGTATGCATAAAATTCTGCACCTCCATGTAAGCAATTTATCTGGAACTATGCCCTGATAAATCACCCTGTGCCTCTTCCCCTCGACTTCCCCTGTCCCCTCATATAAAGCCCCAGGTTCCTGTTTTTGAAACTCTGTGATAGTTGAACATAGGGCACAAAATCCTGCTAATTTTCTCTCCCAATTTAACAACAATGTGACTTTAACCCCTTGGCAATCGATGTTGGTCAGGATTTCCTGGCAGTAAACACTCAAGGACAGAGAGAGGAATCAGCAGCCCCCACCATCATGCCAAACCATTCTAGTTTTTTTGTTTTTTTAAAAAAATCCCTTCAGCATTCTGAAAAAGTGGTGACCTGGCAGAGAATTCTGGGTATTGACATGTAAATGAACACTAAGTGGGGTTTTTTTTTTTGTCTTTCCTAGTCATTTCTGATTTTGCTGTTTTCATTGCATTTTTGAAGTGTGCATAAATGCTTCATGCAGTTCTGTCAAACTGCAAGCGAGAGCACCAGACATGGTCTGCCTGGAGAGCTGCCCATTTCACACGGGCACCTCCTTACCCTGAAACATAGGGAAAAGATAGTGGCCGCTTGCTTTACAGAGAGCTGACCTCTTTAAACCACAGGTAGAATTCGGTCTGCGGAATTTATCTGGAATCATTAATCTAATAGTATACTTCTGGTAAAACATCCCACATAAAATGTACCTCGCTTCCATGTTTCTGTATTTCCTACAAAGCAATGGAAACCTTACATGTTCTATTAGCTTGTATAGTATCATCTGATGATCCGTCATTACAGGAAAAACTGTATCATCTTCACATTTGGTCTTAATGATTTTACACTTCTAGTTTGGCGCTCACATGGTATTTATCTTCAGATACTACACCAAATGGCTGGATAAGCATCCCCCCTTAACAGAAAAGAGAGCTTACTACATCGAGGACATTATCAGGATGGATCCAGGATTTGTGGGGCCTGAAATGTACACAACTGTTGGGGCTTTCTTTAAGAAAAATAATATAAATTATGAGAACAAAATTGCTTGGGGCATTGGAAGGGGCTCTGCTCAAGGAGTACGAGTACTTTTCACACATTGGACCGAGCAGAAACAGGTGAGAATGGAATGAAGAAAACTGCACTTGAACACAGTGTTTTTCCAGGGGAGCAGAACGGTTTCTGTAAGGAGAAATTATTTTTCTTTGGAGAAATACATCAAATGTAATTTATTTTGATATATTCTAATTTTCAAAAATGGCTCCACATATCAAATCTAGGATGGGATTAAGAGTGCTGTTTTAAACAGATAATTAAATGTAGTTTTAGATCTATTGCATGTCTCCTATGTCTAATACAAAGATGATGGGAGAAGCTCGCTTAATGATGAAAAAAAGTAGAGTACTAAAAGTTTACTTTTCTGAATGGAGAAATAGAACAATAGTGTTCCTCAGTAATCCAATAACACCCACATTTCAATATCAGAGTCATGAAAGGGTTATACATGAATGCTCGAACTTTTGAGCTCCTTTTGAATAATAAAATAGCAAGCTAAAGGAGAGAAATGAGAGAGTTGGCTAATAAAGCACAGATTATTCTGGCGATTTCTCCAATTTGGGAGACTGAAATTCGTATAGTAGACAACTCTACCCTCACAGACGATCACTCGCTAATCTTGCTGGAGTGAAAACTGGCCTGGAAAAAATGTGTGTCTCATCTCACGAGGCTCTCCTGATAATCTCAGTGTTCTTGACAGGTTAGAACAAAGGCTCAAGGAAGAAGGCTGAATTTTTAGGGCCTATTTTCTTCATTCTGTTTCCTTCTTTTGACACTCCTGACTGTCTCCCTTTCAGACACCATGGTTCTCCTGGATTAGTTATCATGGGTGAATGTTAATCCAAATCACATTGGTTGGGTTTCCTCAATTTCTTTCTGGTTTCTGCTCCCACTGTTCCTGTTTTCCTCTTGTTGAGAACCACAGAACTAAAGGGTCTTCAGAAATAACCCATATCACCATTCTCTGACCAGGTATGAATAAGCTGAAACCGAGAGACTTCCCAAAGGCAAACGGCCATTTATAGCAAAACCCTGAACTAGAACTCGATCTCCTGACTCCTGGCTGAGTTCCTTTCTCTTTCTATTGCTCTGTACATGATTTCCCCACTTTTTCCTTTTTTAAGAGAATGACTAATCTGGGAGGAACTGGGGCTCTGAAACCGAGGCTCTGACATGCTGGGAACTTGGAGGCAGTGCCTTTCGAACTATTAATTCCTAGAGGTGCTAGTTAAGTGCTGCATGTGACAGAGGTTAAGTCTGAAAGTCTCTCAAATATAATTCTGTTTTCCTGCATGGTTTAGGGATTTAAGACAAATAAAAACTTAATAGGAAGAATTACGCACAGTCTAATGAACTAGCACATAACCAAAGCTCTTAAATAACCATCTACTGAAAGCCAAAACATTACTCAGCTGGCAAGCAAGGGCACTGGTCAACGGAGTCCAACCATTAAAAAAGAAAAAAATCTAAGTGCTGTTCTTCTTAACTGTACAGAATATTATCTTTTTTATTTGTTGTCTGAAAGAACACTATTGGTTCAGATCTGTTATGTCTTTAGCTATTCCTGACAGTCCTAGCAATAAAGGAATTTATTTTATTAATATTAATACACGAATTAATGATCCCAGGAGCCAAACTTTTTCAGCAGCCATTCAAACAAATCAGCACTCCTGTGCTGCTCTTTATTTCTATTGGGGCTCCTGAGCCTCTCTTCTCTGAGGGTTTGTCTGGTATCTTTCTTCTCAGGGGAGCAAATTCCAGCTCACTCAGGCTTTTCCACGGATAAAGGGGAAAGAGATCGCACTTTGTTTAGCTGTCAGTGTAGGATCTAAAAGGACAGATATCTTTCCAATAGTTTGAGTTACTAGGTTTGATGGCCATTATACATTTTAGAAGGCAAAAATTTAAATGGGTACAGAACTGTTTTCACAAAACTTTACATTTCCATGTTGGTTTTATTATTCAGTAGTTTCATATTTCATACATTATTTAGAGAAAACATTTTTATGATGGCACCAGTGTGCTCTTAAAATTATAAAAATAGTGACTCCACATGTACCCATAAAAAACAATGTGATGCTCTGGGACCCAAAGTCCAAAAGAGAACAAAAAAATAGTTTTGTTCCTTATTTGCAGATAGAGTGCAGCCAGGGCCTCACCATCTCTCAGATACAGTGTGAAAAGTTGGCAGGCAAACCAAGGGTTTTTCTATTTATTGTTTTATGACAAACCATGGCACTGAAAATGGTTTTGAAAACCACTCTCTGTTTATTTTCATCAACAAACATGGGATCATGTGACAATGATACACCCAGTGTGATTGTCACATCAGGGTAACAGTCAAATACTGGGAACTTCCAAAGTCCATTCAGTTCTCAAATTGCCTTCATGAAACACAGCACCCTAGTTTTAGCACATTCATGGTTTTCAAAGTTCAGCAGGATCTTTTAAAAAGGGGGCCTGGGCTGGAACAAGCATTGAAAGGGAAATAGACTGCGGGGAGAGTCAGTTCCATTCCTACTTGAGGCAGCTAAAAGGCCTATTGCTCCTAAAATTTCTTCTCCGGTGATCCACACCCAGTGATTCCATACCCCATCTTTCCCCAGCCCTGAGCCTAAAATTTCCAAGCATCATCCTTCTAGGCAAGGCAGTGAAAAGTAGGGAGCATCAGATCCTAAAGATATGGTGTTAAAGTTAAAAAAATAGGAAGGAAGCAGAAGCATTTATCTGTTCATTTATCTGTTTTGAAAGGTGCAGGTGGCACCAGGCAATAAGATATAGGAGAAGGAAGCTTAGTTGGGAAGGAAAAAGCCCTGAGTGGCCTGGAGGTAAATGCTGGTGCTGGGCCTGAGAGGAAAGATTAGCAGGCGTTCTATAAATGAGACACAATAGGCAATGGTTAAAGTGAGCAGTAAGATAAATTTAAAGAATGGCCTCTTAAATAGTCATTTCTTTTTCCAAAGGTTCTGCCTAACTGGTCATCCACTGTGCTGAGGAGCCTCCCCCAGGCTTGGCATTACCACTGCTGAGGACGTCTCTTCAAGCAGGGTATATAATGAGACCCAAATCGCTCTACTGCACCAGCTCTAGCCACTTTTTCACATCCCCCACCCTCTCAAGAGTCCACACTTCTGCAAAACTTATCCTATCAATGCAAATCTTAACTTTCCTAAGTCCTGGCCAAGTGATAACATAACACCCCTGAGAAAGATGCTATCAAATGAATAACATGACCATGTGAGATAAAGAACAAATCTCTAGTCTCACTGGAAATCACATTTTGGATTTTTTTCTCCCTCTCCCATCTTCCTCTCTGAACTCTTTCTTTCCACTAATGCTTAATTTGATTTTGCAAGATAAGGAGAAAAGAGAGAGCCAAACAATTCTATTCAGTTTTGTGTAATCAGGGAATGGATTATTTTAATTTGGCGCAGTCTCTCTTTCCTTTCCAGACCTTAACAAGAGGCAATTCTGCCTGTATCCAGATCATTAATGATGTCCAGTTTGGTGAGCAAATATTGGGCTAGTGAGAGGCCCCCTGCTGAAAGTCCAGGATTTCAAAGGGCACAGGCAACAGTTTTTAATCCAATTAAGCAAATACATTCTGAATAACCATTATGGGCAAAGCACAGTCCTAGTTACTATAGGGGAAAAAATGACAAACATTTGGCCTCTGAACTTGAGAAGCCTATAATCAAGCATTTTGCAGCTCTTTCCCTTAAAATTGTTTATTATCTATTTAACTGATAAGGAACCTACAATTATCTCCCTTTTAACTCAAAGATTTAGAGCCAAAGAGTCAATTGGTGTGAGATTTTAAAGTGATTTACAACGTTTTGGGCTCTGTGCTCTTTGCTAACACACAGAAGAGTATGTTGGCCATGGGTAGTGTGAATTTAAATTCTTGACTACTGGGGAAATCTTTTTTTCTAAATGCCTTCCTCCTATCTTCCAGGTACTATTAAGTTGATGGGATTTCCAGCACGGATGGCAGGTCTGGACTGGGAGATAAAGAGAAAGTGAGAAAGCAGTTACTGGAAACCAAATGGCTGGAGGCACAACTGTGGAATGAACAGTTTGCTGTAGGCTCTTTCCCCTGCACGGCTCCTGGCCCAGTGTTGGGCCCCCCAGCCTCCAACTCCCTCTCCCATAGTGGCTCTCAGCCACCTGTTGCAATCTGCTTTAACTTGCTAACCTTCTTTAGCCATGTCACTCGAGTTTTCCTTTTATTTCTCTACCTTTAAATGAACACGGTTTATTTCCCATAGTCACATCAGCTACGTAGACGTGTACATTGGCTTTTGCTTTTCTATCCTCTGATTTTTTCACTTCATGAATACAAACAGCTTTACTATGACCTGCAGTCTGCACAGGGAATGTGGAAGACAGTAGGACTAGTCTAGGACGATAGTCACTATACTTCAGGAAGAACAAAACAGCACAAGAAAAATTTCCTGACTGTGAAAATATTGGGATAGCAGAACAAGGTGGAAAATTCCTGCCCTTCTAAAAATTGATAAAAACAGATTATAACTCAGAGTCTTTTCCCATGGTGAAACTTTCCTCGTGTATATGTCAACCTGGCTCATTGGCAGCCAATGGGAAAGACTCACTTCCAGGAGGGACCACCGTGCTCAGAATGCACTGAACAGAAGTCAGAGGGCCTGCATTGTAGTCTTGGGTCCTCCTCATGCTAACTGTGTGACCTCAGGGGAAAATGTTTAACTGCTCTGGACTTTGGTTCCCTCGTCTTTAAAAAAAGCGTAAAAATAGGAGCCGTAAGATGGTCATGTGTCTTGAACATAATAAACGTGTAACACTTTTTGAAATTGTAAACAACTGGATGCAGGAATAATACTGTTAAAGTACCAATGACCTCTCTTGCAGTCAGAAAACTCATTGTCCTTCTTGGCACTTGGCTCCTTATAAAGCAATATCCCACAGGAGTTTTCTCTTTCCATAAGCTGATTCTACTCTATGGTTTAGCTAAGAGGAAAAAAATCACATCTTGATGGGCTGGCCCAGTGGTGTAGTGGTTAAGTTCACGCACTCCACTTTGGTGGCCTGGGGTTTGCAGGTTTGGATCCCAGTTGTGGACTTACGCATTGCTCATCAAGCCACACTGTGGCAGCATCCCACATACAAAATAGAGGAAGACTGACACAGATGTTAGCTCAGCGACAATCCTCCTCAAGAAACAAGAGGAAGATTGGCAACAGCTCAGGGCCAATCTTCCTCACCAAAAAAAAAAACCCCCAAAAAACCCCATCTTGAGATAGTCATCAAAATACATTAAAGGATAGTGAAATTTTCCCAAAAATATAACTGAGTGGGGGAAAAATTACACATATCTGTCAAGCAACTGCATGCCTCTCCCGGAGGTGTTCATTTGAAAATAAACGATAGCATAAAAGGGCTTTCAAGGGCTGGGACGTGTCTTCTGAACGTGCTCTGTGGCTCTCACTACCTTAGGAACCTGCCGCAGACATTACAATCAAAGCCAGATCCTGCCTGCAAAAACTGAGGCACAGGGATATGGTCTGCGTCACACTGTAAGCTGATGGCAGAAACGGGACTAGAATTCAGGTGTAGTTGCGCTTTGCTTTAACATGATCCCATATTGCTTTCTCAACTTCCTATCTGGGAAGAGCTCTGCTCCTTGGAAAACTTGACTCAATGACAATCATCATCCATTCTGGGTTTTCTAAACTGTGGTAAGCAGTGAGCCCTCCAATGTCTGAGAATTCCCTGGAGTGGCCCAGGCAGGTCAGAGCTCGCAGAAGATAAAATTCATGCATGTAATGAACGAGTCGAGCTTCCAGTTACCCAGGAATAATCAATAGAGTGCTACCAGGAAGGAAAGCTAATGTGACGTCTGGAATGTATGTTTATGTCCCGTGTGGAACTTTGTAAGAGGTAACTCTAGTAATTCTCCTGAAAGGTGAAATAATGGGACTGAACCCCTTTCCAAGCCGAGGTCAGGCCCTTCCCAGAGAAAGGCAGAGCCGCTTGAATGGATGTAGTTGTGGCCAGTTATTTTGATGCCAAGAAAACAGATGGACCCTGAAAGAGGGTGGGGGGCTCAGGAGGGCTTGAATTCATTTGTTTTATGTGAAGATGACCTGTACATTTTTATACTACTATCAAAGATTTTACTAAAACTTGAAGGACTTTTTCCCTTTTCAAAATAATGTTTACTTGTCCTATCTGAAAACATTTTTCCTATTTTCAGACTCAGCCTGCAATACGTAACAGCCAAGAGCTGAACAGCACCCTGCGTGTGAGTGTAACATGGTAAATCATTTACTCAAAGGAAAAGCAACAACAAACCCAGCCACCCCAAACGAAGACAGCAGAAGAGGACTAACTGATTTGTCTGTTGTCTTTCCTGTCAAAATTGCCCTCGCCTTCGCTTTGGTCAGTGGGAAGGACTTGATGTATGAGTCATACAGATGTTTCGCCAGGGCCCGGAGATCAGCAGACTCTGGGTTCAGCTGGTCGATATCACTGGAGATCTCTGCCAACAGCTTCTCCTTCTCAGCCTGCGGCATCCGCCCAAACCTGATGGCTACAGAGGGAGACAAATGACAGGATGTGTCATTGAATTACTGCTGCTGCAAATGCACACTGTTGTCCCCCAGCCCTAGTGCCCACATGGTTAAAAGCCCTTCCTCCCCTCCACCAATCTCAAGTTCTGGTTTCTATCTATAACCTTGCTCATGTTTTTACGTCACAGCAATAGCACAGGCTATCAGTAAAAATTAAATTATTCCCTTCAATTAAAAAAAGTAATGCATGATCTTGCCAGGAAGGTGAAAGAAACTAAGAGTTCAGCAAAGAAAGGCAACTATATTTACTTACACATGAAAGAATTGGAGCCAGCTCCTACTCATTCCTCAAGACCCAATTCAAATGTCACCTCCTTTGTGAGTCTTTCTCTAACTTCTTCAAGCAGAGTTTATTATTCCTCCCCCTGTGCTCCAACAGCCCTTAGTGCGTACTTCAACGAGAGCAATTTCACATTGTACTTTATTTATTTTACATGTCTATTTACCCCACTATAGAACAATATCCTGAAGGCCAGGAACAATGTCTTATTCATCTTTGTATCCCCAGCACTTGACATAAGGTCAGGCACTAAAAGGATCAACGTGTTTCACAAATTAAAGGAAAGAAGTCTGCAGAATTCAAAGATGTACAGACAAAGGTTTTATTCTCAGAGAGTCTGGAGGATCTGTTTTGTCCCTGTTATAAAGAAATATAGATGGTGCTGTCTTTCAAGTTATTATGCCAGAGACTGCTTTTATATTTATGGGAGAGAAGCCATAATTATCCCCCTGGCTCTCCAGGATTACCACTTAATGATGTTTGTCAAAAAGATAATTTCCTCAACATTTGGTTTCCTGTAGGGTGAGGAAATGTGAAAGAAGAAAACTAAAGAAAGAAAAGCAAAGAGGATCATTTAAGAGAGGTTAGTAAGACCTCGGTGGGGGAAAAAAATCATCTCTTTGTAACTCTTTCAACTCAAATATGTTTTTCTTTCTCTCTAACAATACTATCTGCAAATTATTATTATATATATATTTTTTACCAGTTATCACACCTTGTTCCAAGTGCTTACACAGAGTTTTATTTAAAACTTTTGTAAAAAAATTTTTAAAGCAAAATGTAATTGACATCTAACACTATTAGTTGCAGGTGTACAACATAACGATTTGGTATTTGTACATATTGTGAAATGATCACCACAGTAAGTCTAGCTAACATCCATCACCATACATAGTTACAAAATTTTTTTTCTTGTGATTAGAACTTTTAAGATTTACTTTCTTCTTAGAAACTTTCAAACACACAATACATTATTATTAACTATAGTCATGATGCCATACATTATATTTCCAGAACTTATTTATTTTATAACTGAAAGTTTATACCTTTCGATTACCCATTTTGCCCACCTCTCACCCCCCGCCTCTGGCAACCACCAATTCTCTGTATCTATGAATTCGTTTTTTCTTTTTAATTTAGATTCCACATAGAGGTGAGATCATACGGTATTTGTCTTTCTCTGACTTATTTCACTTAGCATAATGCCCTCAAGGTCCATCCATGTTGTTGCAAATAGCAGGATTTCCTTCTTTTTTATGGCTGAATAATATTCCATTGAATATAGATACCATATTTTCTCTATCCATTTATCCATTAACAGACACTTACGCTGTTTCCATGTCTTGGCTGTTGTAAATAATGCTGTAATGAACATGGGACACAGATATCTTTTTGAGTTATTGTTTTTGTTTTCTTCTGATACACACTCAGAAGTGGAATTGCTAGATCATATGCAAAATATTATTTTGAATAGTGCTACTTTGGGGCCACACTTTAGACTCTCTGCATTTTCCCCTAATAAGGACATTTGGCTGTCATATCCAATATTTCTCCCTGCATAGCTCTATTATTATACTTCCCACTTGATATCACAGTGCTGTGTCTTTATGACAGTCTCCTTCACTAGACTATAACTCCTTGAGGGCAGAGGCTGTCATAGTCATTTACATCTCTAGCACTTAGTGGCACTCAGTCATTGGTTGTGGAATACAAAAATGAATAAATGGATAGTTCCTTGCTACATGTTATTATTCGAACCCTGGCATTTTTACCATAAGACATAAAAGCACATGAACACAGTTCCATCTGAGTAATCAGTGAATTTTTATTTTGGATTTGCTACAGAAGAGACTGCTCTGTACCCTTGAGTCTCAAATTCATAGCTTGATTTCAGTTGACCCTAAATAAGCTTTATCATTGACTAATACAACTTTATCTTGGAGGGACCTCCTTAGGGACCTCTGAGTTAGAGGGGAAGAGAATCTTACCTCTCAGTTAGGATTCCTTTAAATTAAATAAGCCTATATCCATTTGGTAAATATATCCTCTCCACATGACCCCTCCAGATTGCCATTTTTTTGGTCAAAAATCTGGTCTCTCTACTCACTTTTCCCCATTTTCTTTCTTTTTAGTTCCACAGGGATGGGCAATGAATGGTTGCTGACATTTGTATCTCAGTCCCCCTGCCCTCTTCCCTGAGATGTGTTTAGGTCCCTCAGGATATGATCTCATTGTTCATGGTGTTCTCTTTCATAGCAGTGATCACAATAATTATCTATAATGTTTTCTTTTCCCCCTGCTATATAATCCCCGCGAAGGCAGGAATCTTGCTCATTACTGCATTCTCAGCACTTAGTATAATGTCTGGCACATGTTAAGTCCTTGTATAATATATTTTGAAATAAAACGAAAAAAAAAAAAAACCCAGATAGCAAATTCCTTCAAAATCCTTCTCTGTGAAGCCATTCCAATCATTTGCTCCCTTGTACTGTGTTTATTCCTTATTCATCAGTAGTTCTCAGTTGAGGAGTAGGGAGTAGACGGGCGGCATGGCATATTAGAGTCTCTTGATAACTTTCTAAAATTATGTATGTTTCATACAAAGTTTTGATATGCCATTCCTACACCCAATGAAGAATGTATCAAAAACTAGGGGTTTAAGGGGGCAGCCCTGTGGCCAAATGGTTGTTTGTGTGTTCCACTTTGGCGGCCCAGGGTTCACTGGTTCAGATCCTGGGTTTGGACCTACATACCACTCATCAAGCCATGCTGTGGTGGCATCCCACATAGAAGAATAAGAATGACTTACAACTAGGATATACAACTATGTACTGGGGCTTTGGGGAGAAAAAAAAAAAAGAGGAAGATTGGCAACAGATGTTAGCTCAGGGCCAATCTTCCTCACCAAAAAGCATACCTTAAAAAAAAAACAAAAAACAAACCTTGGGGTTTTGGACAGTTTAGAAAAAGCTTCCTAAATGATGGGTTCCTGTTGTATGCATGTACTAGTTCACGTATAAACTAGTACTATACTACTGTATTAGTTTATGTTGGTTATTCTACTAGAATATAAACTACACAAGTACCAGGTTCTCTCGTCTTTGCTCCTGGGTGCAACAAAATACACATAGTAGGTATACGATACATATTTGATGAATTAAACTCCAAAATATCAAGTTTAAAAACAGAAAATGAGACAGTATGTACACTGGGAAGTTTGGGAAAGTGATCATGAGAGAAAGAATTATGTTGTACTAAAAGTAGAAGAAATTCTCGTGTAAGATTTGGAGAAAATCAGAGCAATAGAGATGGCTGCAATCGCCAACAATCTGCTGCTCTCTGACCTTAGTTAACAGAGCACACAATCCTGTCTCTTTACTCAGTGAAGAATTTTTGGAAGTCTATTGTGTGCTGGACATTGTTCTAGGCTCTGGTTACATTTTCACAGGTAACAAACTCTAAATATATACACAAAAGGTTACATGCCTAGGAAAGTGCTTTTTTCTTAAGAGGTAATCAAAAAAACTAATTTGAAGTAAACAAACAGCCAAAGACAGCCACTTATTACATTCGCTAGTTCTGCTTTTCCATAACACAACAAAAATAACTTTAAAAAGTCATCTTAGAATTAGGAGATACTAACGCAAAAGCCTTCTGCTACAATCTAACTAAAAGGAGAATTTTTATAAGTTGAAGTTCCCCCAAAAGGCTAAATCTTATGAACAAATTTTCTGTATCATTAAATGCTCATGCTGCAAATTAGTTTCAATTAACTATCAGTGCAAGTAATTATACAGGTTATGTTAGCATTTTTATACCAGAGGTTCAAAAAAAGGGAGGAAAAACAGGTCCCATTTGGTGGGACTACATTTGCATAAAACATATGGAAATCTGAATTGTAGAGGAAATACAATTTATTTGTATGCCTTTTTTTAAGGGAGAAATAGCCGATTTTATTTCGTTGCTTTTGAGTCCCATGTAGTAATACCTCCCTACCTCATGAGAGGTGACAAGATAAGGCACAGAAAGGGTTTAGCACAGTGCCTGGCCCACAGTAATGCTTAATAAACGCAGCTTTTATTACTTGTGGACAAAGTGGTCCAGGGCAGCCACAACTGTTGTGGGCTACGGACCAGGACGGTAGCCACGGCACACTGACCTAGATTCTTTCCCACAGATAAAGAACAAACCCTGAAAACCTACTCTCTCTGTCTGTCTATCTCTATCTCTAGCTCTCTGTCTTTAACTTGTTTAGGGAATAGTGTTTTTTAGCGAAGTAATTCTTGAACCTCAGTTTCCACCTACTGAGTGGAGAATCTGAGAACCAAGAAGAGGGAGGAATTCTCCCTTTGGATTGCTGTTTTTGATAAGACTGAAGTTCGAGATTAGAAATAAGATAGGAAAGTTCTAGATTGGGGACCAGAAATATAAGGGCTGAGTGTGCCCATGTACAAGTATATTCTTCCACATCCTCTACCACTGGCTAGGACAGAGGGAAAATGCTCCATGTATCGCTATGAGTCACTGAGCGAGAACTTTTGGCCTCAGGAAGGCAGTGAAATTACCACTGCACTTGAAGTAATCAGGAAGTCTACTTTCTAGTTCCAGCTCAGTGAAAAAGCTGGATAAGTGGCTTAATTTCTCTGGTCTTCAATTGCTTTATCTACAGAATGAGGGGCTTGGAAAAGAAGATCTCTAAAGGTTCCTTCCTTTAGCTCTAAATTTAGCTCTGAAATCCTACAAATCTCGATGACACATAGTACTGGGGAACACGCTACGCTCTCACTTTTTTTAAGCAATATTTATCTAGTCTTTGAGGCCCCGGGAAAAAGACATATTCTATCTGTTCTATAGATCTAGCACCTGTCACATAAAGCAGCTTCCAGAATAATGGCATTCAGTGTCATATTCGGGGTAATTATTCACCTACAGAGAAGTCACATATCTTGGTTTAAAAAAATTGTCATTATCAGACTCAGTATGCGGCCTTCAGGAGGAAAAGGTTTGGTAGGGACTCACTACTTTCTGGTGAAAGTATATTAGCACACCTTTATGTAATACACTTTTACTGAACTGAATTAGCCCACTAAGAGCATATGACAGATTCAGCTTTGTGCATTTAGTACTGATTTACTGAACACACAAACTCCAAGCACACGAGATATTTAGACATCCTGCTCTTTGGATCTGGGTAGAGCACTAAGAAACAATTAATGTTTCCTAATGACAATTAATGACATGCTTTTAAAACTTATTGCAGGAGCATTAAAGACAAATGCTACTTAATTACAAAGATTAATTAAGGCAGATTTTCAAAATAATAAATCAGTAGAAAACAGAAGAATGAATTAAATTGAGTCATTAAAAATATTTTTGTCAGGGCCAGCCCAGGGGCACAGTGGTTATGTTCGAGTGCTCCACTTCAGCAGCCCCAGGGTTTGCTGGTTCAGATCCCGGGTGTGGAGATGGCACTGCTTGTTAAGCCATGCTGTGGCAGGCATCCCACATATAAAGTAGAGGAAGATGGGCATGGATGTTAGCTCAGGGCCAGTCTTCCTCAGCAAAGGGAGGAAGATTGGCGGAGGATTTTGGCTCAGGGCTAATCTTCCTCAAAAAATAAATGAATAAAATAAAATAAAAATTTTTGTCTTTCAACAGCTATGAGGTGAATTTGCAATCATATCAGGCTTTTGACAATTAGTAAGGCTGGGTGTCATAGTCAATTTTTCCGCTTTTAACGTGTTTATTTTACAAAAACCATAGCATGTAAACAAGACTTATATAACACTACTGCTTTTCATACGGCTGTTGCCAATAAGTGATACTTTTCAACTCTCTTTCTTGAGAAAAAAAGTGTGTGCATTTTGAGGTTTTGTAGAATTTGGTAATCTAATAACTATAATTTTCTAGCTCCTCTAAAGTAAAACACAGAGCAGCCTTAACACAAATATTAAGTTATTTTTATGTAAGGGTAACATTTTTCAGACTATGTGTGGAGGACATTTAAACATCTGTCTAGGTTTCTTTTCAAAGCAGAGATGCAAAACACCACGGGCTCGCCTTCTGACTCAACCTCTGAATCCCTGAAGCCTCATCTGACATCATTTCATTCATTCATTGAACACCTGTTGGATGTAAGACACTGTGCTAGACAGACTGCACTGGGGGACACAAGGATCAAAGGACGTCTCTAGTAGGGGAGATCCTCATTATACACAGACTATTCTCTCTCTCACAGACTTCTCTTTGCTAGCTCCTTCCTTTCCACCCAAGTAGATGTTTAAGGTTCTGACCCTCATCTTACCTCCCCTTCATGCTATCTTTCCTCTGCTGCTGAAGTTATTGAACAAGTAGTCTTCCCTCTCTGTGTTTGTCACTTACTGTTTACTTCCCAACCCACTGCAACATAGCTTCCGCCTCATTTAACTTCACCAAAACTCTGCTCTTAAAAGGCCCTGATGCTTTTCTCACGGCCAGATCTGGGGGCCTCTTCTAAGTTCTCATTCTACTTGAGCTTTCCAGCATTCTCCCAGCCTTGAATGCTGTTGACCTTCTCCACTCTCTCATTTTAAACATTTCTCATGCTGGTTTCTGCTTTTCTGGTTCTTCTTTCTGCCTGCGGTTTTCCAGATCTTTTTGACAGCCCCTCTTGCTTCATGTATTTTCTGTTGTTTCTGGTTTGATCTTCTTGCTAACTCACAACATGTGCTAAGGACTCCTGCCCTCTCTTTCCTGAGACCTGGATCCTTATTTTCCACTTCTCCCTCTATTCCTTTATACGTGGATGTTGGTATCCCACAAGCGCTTCAAATGTAACATAAAAGCAAACTTTCCATTTCCCCTCTGAACAGTCTCCTGTTTCCCTTTCTTGGTTAATTCATTCTATCACCCAAACTAGACACCTCGAACAATCTTTAACAACCTCTCTCCCCTCAGATGCTTGTATTCATTGCTCACTGTTCTGACATTTCTCTCAATTCCATTTTCCTCACCCTTCCCAATGTCTTAGTTCATAATATTGCACTGGTCTTCTGATGAATCTCCCTGATTTTTCCCTCTCTAATTTACCCTTTTTACTGCTGCCAGTAGTTTGGTTTTTGGTAACACATACCTGATTACTCCGTTGCTCTGTTACAGCAGAATGTGGTGTCACAGGAAAGGTATAAAACACACAGAAGAGGAAGAATGGGGAGTCAGAAGGCTTATGGAAGAGCGGGCATTTGAACTGGGCCTTGAATGCCAGGTAGAACTTTAACAGGGAACTGAAGGACATAATAGACAGAGACCAAGAGGTATTCCACCAAAGGGCATTTTGTAGGAACAGCAAAGCACACAGTTTGCCTGAAATATAAGTGGGTAAGGACAACAGTGGGAAAAGAAGGTGGAGGCTAGACTGTGGGCAATCATGAATGCCACGCGGGCTGGAGTAACATAGCTGCTGTGTGCATTAGGACTTTTTACTTTGTGACATTTTCTGAAAGTTAACATTGGGGTAATTTTCCTTTATATCACAAAGAAGACTAAAGAAAAAAAGGTAACATGTCAAACTTATTTGTCATTCATACTTCTTTTTTGCAACATACACTAGAGCTTCTGTTTACGAGGAAGGAGAGAACTACCTTAAAAATGCTGAGTGCCACAAAATTGGTGAAACCATTTTTCTAGATTTTTATGAAGCTGCTGAGAAATTGATTTTAAGCCTGTCAGCTTTTTTTTTTTTAACAAATGAAAAACAACCCCATCATTTGTATAATAGGACATCCTAATCAGCAAAGCTAAGGTTTCACCAATTTTTTTATATTTACGAAAAATATAATTTTTGTTCAAATCTCAATGGTATAGGAAAAACCTAGCCAAATGACTCATAAGTAACATAAGTCAATTTTTCTCTACTTCATATTATTTTTAAATGCACAGCCTACACTTATTATTTTATTACTTAGTTCATATATGAAAAGAAGCTCTTGAATATGGAATATTCACCAGTCAAAATTCTTAAGGAGTAAATTATCTTATTAAAAATAAAGAGGACATATTTTAAAAATATTATTAATGTCAGGGATCTTGACAGCAGGACTTTAAAACAGAAATTATACTTTGAACAAGTATAAAAATGTGTGTTGAGTGCCCGTTTGAGTGAATGAGCAACATTAATCTATGAAGAGTACTTTCATCAAGATTCTGTGGATACCAGCTTCATTAATTCAAAATGTAAAACAAGTAGCAGCTGATGCAATGATCACTAAGTTTCATGTGCCTCTGGGTAGCCCAGGAAGTTGGGTCTTTATTTCTGCTTTCCTTTCATTTGGGGCTTTCCTCTGAAGGTGGTGTCTAGACAGGGTACTGAACTGATGGTGCCTGGGGTGACTCAGGAAGACTTCAGAGCAGTCAGTGGGACAGACCCATGGTTTAGAAATGATGGATTGTTAAACGACCAAAATAACTGGAACATGTTTATCTTGATTGCTACAGGGAAACAAAAACTTTGTTTCCAAAGCACATTAGTCCAACACCTGGGTGCTTTTTCTACCCAATGTTGAAAACGGATATTTGAAAAATAACTGTTTCCAACTGGAAAAATTCTGAAATCACGTTCTCCTATGATGTTTAGCTACGTGTCACAATCAAAACGAAAGTTCCATCTCAAGATGGAATCATCCACCAAATACCATTAGCCAAATACACCTTTTATGCTTTCTTTAGCCCAGGCTGCTTTGGATTTGTACTTTGGGGCTACATCATTACGCGATCATCAAACATACTGCCTTCAACTGCTGAGCAATTAATCAGAACATACAGAAGACCTGATTCAGGCACATGAATTATATTTTTATGGCACCAAAACGGAAAGGGGGTAAGTTTCAAATTCAGGCAACTGACAGATGCCAGATTTCTAGATATTTGGGAAGACCGTGACACTGTCTATAAGATATGGAATAGCTGGTTGAAAAATGAAAAATTCAGTGAGGTGGATTGATTTATTTCCATAGAATCATAGAATTTTCAAAGCTGAAAGGATTTACCAATCATTTATTTCAGTGATTTTCCAACAATATTCCCCAGGGCCCTCAGTGTTCCCTGAAGGTTTCTTCAGACGCCTCCTAAAAGCTGGGAGCGGGAAACTAAGAGGGAAGCTGAATGCATCGAATGGACTAAACAGAGAGCAAAGAGCAGAAATAACAGTAACACAGAACTGAGGAAATTTACTTTGGGGAATGTTAATTTTTTCCTGTGCATACTGAAAACAGCGAGGTGCTGATTTTGGAATAACACTAGAAAGCCTCTTTTGATGAGTTGGTGGGTATTACACTGAGGTCCAGTCACATAAAACACTAATAAATAGGCATTCTATATGAACGGAAACCTCATTACTGTCGGCCTCACACTGGCCAGAGCCATGAATTTTATTTTAAATAGTTACTACAACCTCCTAGAAAACTTTGTATTTGGAAATGTTTCCTTCATTAGGATAATGGGCAGAACTAAGAAAAAACCTAGTCGTTGAGTTTCCCTTTTTTTTTTTAAAGATTGGCACCTGTGCTAACATCTGTTGCCAATCTTTTTTTTTTCTTCTTCTTCTTCTTCTTCTCCCCAAAGCCCCCCAGTACATAGATTGTATGTTCTAGTTGTGAGTGCCTCTGGTTGTGCTATATGGGACGCCACCCTAACATGACCTGATGAGTGGTGCCATGTCCGCGCCCAGGATCCAAACCAGCGAAGTCCTGAGCCGCCGAAGCGGAGCGTGCGAACTTAACTACTCGGCTACGGGGCCGGCCCCTACCCTTCTTATATATAGATCAAATGGATGTTTTCTTTTCTGTGCACCAAACACATTCCTATCAAAACCTCTGAGAAGGGATTTTCTTAGTCATGTCTGCAATCCTGTAAATACTGAATTACCTAAGTCTTTGATGCCGTGACGTTTAATTCCTTTCTTTTTGCCTTCACAAGAAGAACTAAATGAACACTCCCTATCAAGACCATTCTTCTCTCTAAATAGAGTAAGTTAATTGTCATATGAAGCCAAAAGATGACCTTCTTATCAAGTTCATGATAGCTTTCTTTGACTTTTCTGGGAAGAGAAAATTATACCATTAATATTACATAGGTTGGGGTTTAAATATTATTTACCTATCAACAATAAGCAACAGGAGATACATTTTACATGAATGTGTGCAAGCAACAGGAAATACATTTCACGTCAATGTGAAAAGTGACAATTTTTCCTAAAGGGCAAAAAATAAATAGCATTAAAAGTAGAACTGGCATGCTTTCCTAGGCAGTCAATGATAATGACCTCAAAGTCAAAGATTTCTTCATAAAGATAAAATAAGTTTATTGCAATTTGATTGCATCACCTAAAATACAACTCTTGACTTGAAAATGTGACCTTATGTCTTATGAGGTCTGAAAGAAAAAGGAAATTGATGGCATTAAACCTGCAAGTTATTTTGCAATCAATGACTGCTATTATGTACTGCTACAGAGCACATGTAATCAACTGTTGAGGAAAGTTGGACCAAATTTCCATCCTCTCCAGTATAGCTGATAGATCTCCTCAAAATATATTCTTGCCTTTAGAGGGTATGACCCCAAATTGATGATGCAAATATAATTTTGTAAACTATTTTTAAAGGGTAGAGTATCAACCAATTAGTGATTCCCAAATATCTTGATGGTTTCTGCTGTAAAAACCAAGATCTGCAAGATGGAACAAAAATTTAATTTTCACAGATGCTTTGGAGTCCTTAAAGATGAAGATGGACTTCAAAGACTATATTCTTACCAGATCAGTTTTGAGAGAGGTGAAGGCCAAAGAAAGAAAAAATAGGATGTATAATGAAATGAGACTTCAGATTTAAGTTGATCACTTTAGCGTTTTATATTTCTTGAGCCCATAGTGATTTTTCAAAGAACCGACTAATAATTGACAAATACAATACTACCAAGTTACATCTAAAATTTGTTTTGTGAGCTAGTCAACCAGTCAGAGCCAAATGGGGACCAAGAGCAACTTCTTCAAACAGGCCTGTCTTCCGTGATTTTACTGGGTTAGTTCTACAGTTCATGAAAACAGGCTCTTCTCAGGTCTTCTACATCTTTCCCTTAAACTGACACTCCAAATCATAAGCTTGGTTTTAGAAATAGGTTTAAAAAGTAGAAAGTTTTACTCTCTTATGTTTCTATGGACACTGAAGTTTTATGGAACTTTAAAATATTTGCTTTGTCCATGAGTCTGTATGCTCCTTAAAGTCAAGGATAGTGCTGTACTCATTTTTCCATAGTAAAGTGAAAAAAAAACACTGCATAAATCTAAATTCTGATATGCCAGTTAAAGTTCCATACCCAGAAATCTCCAGAATTTTCTTACATTTAAAGCAGAAAGAGACTACTGATACACATTTTAATGCTATTAAAGCAACATAAAAAATTAATCACAATTATCATTACATTTGTTTTAAAATACTGGTTATTTCCATCACCTCTCAGATTTTCAAGTCTTTTCTCCCATCGTGGCAGATGCCCAAACACAAGAGAGAAGGATTCCACATTAAAAGCTTACAAATTCTGACCTAATTGAGGAATGTCTTATCAGCATGCAGTATTCTGAAATCTGGCATTTTGTGGAAAAACTGTACACATTTTCAGCAACAGCCCTACTGTCTACTGATCTGACAGCCATAATGAGAAGAATAAAGTACATGGTGCTAAGTGTTCACTTACCGTTATGAGACATCCCCACAGCAAGGCATTTCTGAAACCGACAGTACTGACATTTATTTCTACTTTTTTTGTGGATCCGACAGTTAAGATCACACCTATCATAAATAAGCTTCAATCTGATTGTCCTCCGGAAGAAACCCTGCAAAGGGATATGAAAAAAAAGAAGCAAAATTAAAGTCTTTGTGACACAAGGAAGCAGTAACATATGGTTAAAGGCACCTTGGCCTGGGTATCAGAAAAGGTAGGTTCTTGACACAGTTCTGTCACTGGTGGCTTTAGACAAGTCACTTAACCTCTCTGGAACTCAGTTTTCTTTGCTATGAAATAAAGAACAAGAGGATCTCCAGTGTCCTTTTTTAGCTCTTACTGACCACATCCAACTGATGTCATTCAACAGATCTTGGCTCTACATGGGGATTTCAGCATGCTCTAAATTTAATGTGATGCAAATAAAACACCATGTAATCAGTTCAGTCTCTCTGCAAATCATTCCAACAGCATGCTCCAGCCTTTATAATTGTGTTAAGCAGTTTGGCAAAGTTATAATCATTTCATTCTAAAACATGATCAGGGCCAATAAAAATCCACATGTGGATGACTTTTTGGAATTCTCTATGTTGCATAATTTCCTACAGAATTGGTTTCATTTATTTATGCAGTTGAAAGAGTGCACCATAATCGCTGCAGCATACAAATAAAAAGAGATAATAGGAAATAACAGGAGACGTAAAATATAAATCCTTAGAAAACCAACTGCTATCTCAAAATAGCAAATACGTTGATTTGAGGCTAACTGAATTCTGTGATAGTTATATATTTTTTGAAAGATCTGAAAACATTCTAACCAGAAATGTTTCCTAATTCCATTTTCTTGTTCAGCGTATTCCACTTCGTTTCTTTTGTGTTCGTCTTCATGAAATCAGTTTTTAACCCTTTCAATTTACCTGGCCCTGTTTGGTACAAAAAGCACAGATTCTACCACTGGCATGCATTTTAACTTTCTCCAGATTTCTACCTTGAACTCTGGATAAGTCTATTCTACTGCTTACTTGACATCTTCACTTGGAAAGCTAACGGCCATCTCAAACGCAGCATGTCCAACACCAAGTCCTGATATTACCTACAAACTCACTTCAGCTTTCTCCATCTAAGTTGATGCAATGCCACCCTCCCAGTTTCTTGAGGTAAAATCCTTAAAGTCACTCTTGACTTCCTTCTCTCATGTGGAAAGCTTTCTCTAAATATACACTTGCCTATTTCCCTCATTGCCTTTAGGTTTTGCTAACATCTCAGCTTCTCAATGAGGTTTATCCACCCCATTTAACACTGTGGCCTGGCCTGGCCCCCACCTCTCTTCTGGAACTCAATCTCCTTTACTCTGCTCTAGTTTTTCGGTTTTTTCCAATAGCACTTATGACTTTCTAACATCTCATATAATTTACTTATTATATTTGTGTTTATTTTCTGCCCCTTTCCCACTGCCCAATAAAATTGTGACCTCCATAGGTGCAAGGAGGGTCTTTTATGCCCTTGGATATGACCCAAACACTAACAACAGTGCTCTATAAAATTTGATGAATAAATATATGTGTCACTTAACTCCCTCTCTGGGCCTCACCTCTCCCATCTGTAAAACGAGGAGGCACTTCCATCTCTGATATTTTGTGATTCTAAACTATGACTGAGATATTACAAGGCCATTGGCATACTCTTTTCCTTTTATTTTTGTTGCTATCCTATTAATGTAATGTTAATCACAAACATGTAGAAAATACATGCAATTATAAAACATAATAAGATCACTATCACACATAAGCCCACTGTCCAAGCCAAGATTTAAAGTCATAACCAGAATACTGATGTATTCTTCCCTTACCCAGCTCCAGCTCCCCTGACAACATGATCATTATTCCCAATTTTGTGTTTATCATTTCCTTGACCTTTAAAAAAATATAGTTTTATCACACAATATGTAAAACTAAGTAACACATTGCTTAGGCATGCTTGTTTGGGGCTTCATTAAGTGGTATCATACTATATGTAGTTTTTTGGGATTTTCACTTGATAAAATTTAGTGTTTCTAATATTTATCCACTTGGTAATATTTTCCTAATATTTATCCACTTTCTTGTGAGAAGCTATGATTTATTCATTTCCACAACTACATAATATTCTACTGTGTGACTCTACCACAATGTATTAATCTATTTTCATTTTGACAGGTGTTTGACTTGTTGCCAATTTTCTGCTATTATGAACAGTGCTTCTTCTATACAGATTGTAAATTTATTATGATGCACATGTACAAGAGTTACCTAGGAGCAGAATTTCTGGATTGTACAAGATGTGATTGTTAAATTTTACAAGATAATGCCCCAAAGTGTTTTCCAAAATGATTATATCAATTTACACCCCACCAGCAGTTTATGAAAGTTCCAGTCTGGCCAACACTTGATATTGTCAGACTTCTTAACTTTTGACAATTTAGTATGTGTAAAATAGAATCTAAGCATGATCTTAATTTGTATCATTTCCCAGTTCTCTAATGCATTAAAGTTGAATTTTGAAATTCTTTATATATTCTAGATACTGATTTGTTGTCTGTTCTAGGTGTTGTAAATATCTCCTCTACAGCTTACTATGCTTGAACCTTACTATTTAAGTCTTTTTTGTTTTTTCAACCTGTAAATATTTTCATTTCACTCTCATTCTTGATAGAGTACTGGGTATTCAGTTACTTTCTCTTAAAACTTTTGAGTTCCCATTTTCTTTGTGCTTCCATTGTTGCTATTGAGAGGTCTGTTGTCAATCAACTTTGAAGGTGTTTTTCTTTCTTTTCTCTTTGATTCCCTTTATATATGCTATCTTTAGAACTCTGCAGTTTTACTACAGTGTGTCAAGGCATGGATTTCTTTTCATTTACCTTTGTGGACATGTTGTTGTTTTCTGTATCCTGGTTTCACGTGTTCATCAGGTCTGGGACTCCAATTAGATTAAGGGTGAGACCTTCTTATTCTGGCCTTCAGATTTCTGAACTTCTCTTTTATATTTTCCATCCTCTTTTCACTAATTACTCACTAATATTGATTGCAGAAGCAAGCATCAGAACAGCAGTCAAATAAGACCAGGAAAGATGCATGATTACAATGACAAAAATAAAAGCAAACATTTCTCACCAAAGTCTGCCAACGAGAATAGTTCTGCACATAACTCTTCTATTCATTAATGACGAAGACATATCTTTTTAATATTCAAAGATCCTATGAATCCTTAAAGACCTAAAAGAGGCTTCAAATTCTAGCAGTTTTTGGATGAGACATATTTTTTCAGACATTGTTATCTCATTCTCAGTAGTTCCTTTGCATTTATCTTCTAGTATAGTAATCCTCTCTTTTGCTGGTCCAGTATGCCATTTGACCCTTCCATTAAATTTTTATTTCAATAATTATATTTTTCACTTTTAGAAGTTACATTGGTTTATTTTCAAAGCTGCCTGGTCATTCCTGATAGTCTGTTATTGCTTGTTCATTGCTGTGATTCTGCCCCATTTCTTTAAACAATTCATACACAACTGCCTATATTCTATATCAGGCAATCCCAATATTTGCTTTCCTTGGATAGGGGCAGAGAGGTCTAAGTCTGTTTGTTTTGTTTGTTTACTTCTGATGAATGTCATTCAAGTCGATTGCCTTATCATGTTCTTGCTGATATTCTATTTTGAACTTATTTCTTGACCTTAAACTGTGGGAATCCTACAGAGTCTAAATTGGGAATTCTTTCCTCCAAAGAGGATTTGCAGATACTTCTGTTGGAAGCCAGGGGCGCCATTGACTTGTGACTATTTCAGACGCCCCTGAGAATCCTGGCTCAATTCAAAAGCCCCAGCCTCAGCTCCTCCTCACTGATGGCTCAGAACACTGCTACAGGCATCTGCAAGGCTGCACATTAGTACTCCTACGAGCACCTATCATGAGGGAAACCCCACCCTCTAAATGCACCTGCAGCTTATAGCTCAAGACCTAGGATTTGTTTCTTTGTTTTGCTATTGTTGCTTTGGAGAGTTTTCTGTACCTCTTATGAGATCAGAAATATTTCAAAGAATATGTTCTACAAAGGATCTGCCGGAAGTTGAAGCCTCTTCAATTCTCATGGGGTTCTGAGGACCTTTAATTATTAAAAAGGTGGGTTTTTTTTTTTTCACTGATTAATAGAAGGCTAATGTACGGAAATGTTCTCACTGACAAAGGTTGGTGAGAAATTTTGTTTTTATTTTTGCCAATGTGATCACATATATTTTATGATATTCCTTGACTGCTTTTCTGATTTTCACTTTTTCAAACTAATATTAGTAGTTGAAAATGCTGCTTGGCTAGCTGACAATGGGGCAGGTTCCAGTATACTCAGTTATTTGGCATGATTAGAGAGGAAGGTTTTTTGATAAGAGAATTATTTGATAAGAGAACGTTATTTAAGTTCAACCCTTAAAAAGCAAATTTTTGTTTTAACTCATATGATGTCTTTCAAAGTATATCATGTTCTTTTTGTGATGAATCAAGGTCTTTCAATGTTAAAGAATAATTACTCTGAATATCACTTATGTACTGTATGTGTACATAAAATCTTAAACTGAATATACACAGACTCCAGCACACAGCTTGGAGCTTGCTTTTAATTTTTTTTTTAACACTAAGTTTACGATAACTGACTGTTTTTGTCATTTGACTCCTTCAAGAAATATAAGAGGAAGATATAAGGCTATTACTCAGTGTTTTTCTGTAAATTTGTTTATTTATTTGAAGAATAAGCCAGGCTTTTCCAAATTTTTTTCATATTACTGATAAAGAAATACTCTTTAACAACACTCTTACTACTTCAGAGTCTATAAAACAATGTATAATTTCAACAACTTACTCTTCTGACTATAGTGAAGTCTGAATTGGTGTGATGGAAGGCATCAGTCACCATTTCAGAAAATTGTTTTGTGTATATATTTATTCAAAAGTCTTCACATTTGTCTGTGAGAAGGTGATGCCTGTTTTTTTGTTTTTGCATTTTAAAAAATTTGCTCTGACCTCTCCCTAATTGCTTTACTTTTAACAAGACTTCAGGTGCAATGAGACCTAAGAATGGTATTGTTAACTTTACAATGAGATTAAAAGCCCTGTATTGGGCCTGTATTCAGCTTTCCCACGAAATGGTATGGCTGATAGAAACCGAATCAATGAGCTATCATTGGCAGTGAGAATATATTAAAAACTCTTCCTGAGGTATGGTCCTATATAGAAATACAAAAATGGATTACATTGTATTGTATGGTAGATTGTATTCACTTATATTTTTAGGTAGGTCTATGGTTATAAAATGATCTTTCACTAAAGATGAAAAAATACAGTGGAACCTACCAGAAAAAAAAAAGTGTCCAAATTTGTAAGCAATAAATGACAGCTTTGTAAGCTCTAAGGTATACATATCTTTCAGTAGCCAAAGGTTATATTTTACCTAAGTCTGCAATATTAATACACCTAAGAATCTGTCACTATTTTACTTTAACCCAAACTCAATCGTTTTATTCCTGTGTGAAGTCTGGCAAGGATCACTAATATAAACTTGTTCCGCTGGCATTGCAAAATGTTTAACAAGGTCTACTAACAGCCAGCTTAAGCAATATATCTCTTCTTCAATCCATAAATTAGTCTTCAGGTTTGTGGTCAACTGTATGTTAATTATTTGTATATCCTACATTCTGCTGAAATGGCAAATGTTAAACTGTCAAAGCACCTTTCAGAAAATACATTCAGTCACGTGCCACATAATGACGTTTTGATCAATGATGGACTGCATGTATGGTGGTGGGCCCATCAGATGAGTAGCATACAGCCTAGGTGTGTGGTAGACTATACCATCTAGGTTTTTGTAAATCCTGTAGGGGAGGAAGAAATTTTCCTCTACTCTCTAGGTTCTTCTCTCTGGTCTAAAAATTAAACTGAATGAGACAGAGTAACAGGATAAAACAAACAAAAGTTTAATAACATGTATACATGGGAGAAACCCAGGAAAAGTGAATAATTGGCCAAAATGGCCAAAGCCCTCACCTTAAATACCACCCTCAGCTAAAGACAGAAGAAGATGTTGAGGGCGGGGAGAGTCAGGGCCTTCAAAGGGAAGGAAGGCGATTCACAGGTAGGTGAAAGGAGCAAATGTTTGGAAAACAAATGTTTGGCCACAGAAACAGAAGAACTCAGAGGGGAGCCCAACAGGCTTTTCTAGGTTCCTCCTTATCTACCACCCAGTTCATGTGATGCTAAGGTGAGAGCTCGCTTCCTGAGACAGGGTTTTTTTTTGTTTTCTGAGGAAGATTGGCCCTGAGCTAACATCTGTTGCCAATCTTCCTCTTTTTGCTTGAGGAAGATTGTCGCTGAGCTAACACCTGTGCCAATCTTCCTCTAACTTATGTGGGATGCCACCACAGCGTGGCTTGATGAGTGTGCTAGGTCCACACCCGAGATCTGAATGTGTGAACCCCGGGCCACCAAAGTGGAACACATGAACTTAACCACTACGTCACCAGGCTGGCCCCCTGAGATAGGTTTTTTTAATCTAAATTCTTCTAGGCAGTTAAGGAGGAGGTAACAAGAAAAACCTTCTGAGTCTTTTGTTTCTTAAAAATAATCAGCCCAAGGGGGCCGGCCCAGTGGTGTAGTGGTTAAGTTCACGCACTCCACTTTAGCGGTCTGGGGTTCACAGGTTTGAATCCCGAGCATGGACCTACACATCACTCATCAAGCCATGCTGTGGAGGCATCCCACATACAAAATAGACGAAGATTGGCAGAGATGTTAGCTCAGGGCCAATCTTACACACACACACACAATCATCCTAAAATAACCCCTACGGGTGGCAAATTTTGTTCCCCTTCAGTACACTCTATGATGTTTGCACAATGACGAAATCACTTAATGACATTTCTCAGAACATATCCCTGTCATTAAGTGGTACATGACTGTACGGGTGAGTCAAACACACTTGTTGATTTCACTTTCCTGGCTTTTCACCAAGTACTGTTAATAAACTAAGTAGATATCTTTCATTACTGACAGCCACTGGTCTAATTTAGCTACATTCAGAGTGTGGCAGCAATTTTTAGTTCCAAAGTGGCAAAGAATGAGTATTTCTTCAGCCTCAATGCCTTACAAAAGTGGTTCTCAAACTTTTTGGTCTCAGGACCTCTTTACTCTCTTAAAAATTACTGAAGATCCCAAAGAGCTTTTGTTTATGTGGGCTATATCTACTGATATTTATCAGACTAGAAATTAAAACTGAGAAATTCTTATGTATGAGAACATACAGGCAAACATTCCATTAGGCATCAGAGCTATGTTATCATTCCATGTGATGTAGCGTCTGGAACACGCCACTGCGACTCCTGAGAGAATGAGAGTGAAAATGGTAAATAACAACAAAGTATTATTATAAAGATAGTTTCAACCTCATGGGTGTCTTGAAAGGGTCTCAGGGACCCCTAGAGGTCTCCAGACCACACTTTGAGAACTGCTGACTTATACTTGGAGAAGCCAAATTATATTATTCCACTAACATTTTTCTTATTCTTATCTTTCAAATGAATAGATGTCTAGTTTCCCTTCCAAGGTTGGCATAGCCTCCTTTGCAGTTTAGGAAGTCTGTAAGTTCATATTTTGGAAGGTTTGCAAGTTACGGCAGATTGGTATACAATCCTCTTAACTTTCTCCTATTGTTTTTGCTGATTTGTCTGTGTATCTATGGTAGGTCAAAGACTCCTGCGTGCTCTTCAGGTTTATTAGGGGTTCCTTCTCCATCTCTGCTTAAGACCCTCTCTGTTCCTACCGTGAAGTCACTTTGATCTTCTCCGCCCTCTTCCCTCTTCTTTGTGCTACTTCTTATCCTGCTTGCTTTTATTTTCTAAGTTTTTGTGCCCTCGGAACTTAGCTTTTATCACTATAACCAACTACTCACAATGTTTTGTCTTTTAATTTTTAGCTGTTCTCAGTAATGTTAACTCTCCACAAATATCTGACTAATAGAATCATGGTGGAACTATCTGTTTAAACATCCTAGTTTTCTAAGTACCCTACCAGCCCATAAAAAACAATAATTTATGGTATAAACTTAACCAATCATATTGTTTTTATTTATCAACATAAATTACCAAGATGACTAAAACTGAATGGATTCTTCAGGTTATTTCTCAGAATTTAGCAATAATTTACTCACTCAAAAATTGTATAAATCTAACCCAATAAAATGACATATCCTTAGTACTCATTGAGATCTTAATAACAGACTATGCATAATGATTTCATATAAGATGACAGATATTTTAGTTTGGTCTTAATCAAAGAATGAATGGAGTCATTTTGGAATTTAGAGACAAATAAGACGTTGGATAGCTAATCTAACCAAGTTGTTTATACATGAGGTGACAGAGGGCTAAAGTGTTTATGTGATCAGGTAGTGACTTTATTAGGTTGTCTTTAGAATAATCAACTGTTTGAATTGAAGAGATTTTACAGATCATCTAATTCGACACCATTGTTTTATAGATGCAAAAACTTAGGCAGAATGTGGCTACAAAGTGCTATATGTAAAAGCATCTTGCACAATATCTGGTGCATAGTAGAAATTCAGTAAATACTAATTTCCTTTTTTGGCCTACAATCCAGTTGGGAACCCAGATGTTCTAATGCCTACCTAACTGCTGTTGTATATCTTTATTCCGAATTAAAAGCCCAACTGAGGAGTGAATTTGATCTTATCTTATATAAGCAGTGTTTATGTTCTAAGGTAAATATTTATGAACAACTTATTCTGAGCCTTGGGGTATATAATAAATACTAGTCTATTACTATTTTATTCGCTGAGTATATTAAAAAACATTATTTAAAAAGACTATATATTAAAATATGAATGGATTAATATTTTCTTAAAAACTGGGAAGAATATTATTAAATGTGTCCACTTTCCAAAATACCCTTTTTCACAAAGAAAGGAGGTGAGGAGAAACAGTATGTCCTTCCCCAAATAATTCTCTCCCTTTACCTGTCTATAACACATGGCTCAAACTGATGCTGGAATGAGAAAACACAGAGCACTGGCTTAGGAGTCACAGGATATGTTCTAGTCCTAGCTCTGCCACTTACGAGTGGATGATCATGGGCAGGTCTCACTAATTCGTAATTTCTACATCTGTAAAGTGGCCATAAATAAGCTCAACTTTATAGGACTATTCTAAGGATCAAATGAAGATATCTATCTATCAAATCTGTCAAGCCTTCCATACACAAAATATTATACGGTAGAGTGAAAAAAAACACTAGAAGATTCAGGAAATCTGGGTTCTGGGCCAGCTCATCACTGTCTTGCCGTGACTTTGGACAAATCACTCTATTTTTTTTTTTTTAATCTGCAATGTTCCAGGGTTGAATGAGCTCAGTGCCTCAAAGGACCAATTTGGAGAATGGGAAGTGAGGCAAAGCAGCCCTGCTTTTATCAATTTTCTTAGGTTTTCAAATATTATATCATTTGAAGAATGGGTTTTACCAAAAAAAAAAGTTTGACAATCTTATCTCAATTCCTTGTCATGTGTTTCCAACAGGAAATGATATAACGGGTAAATTTTCAGCAAATTCTTTGATGTAAGATTTTTTTTCACCTTGCATCCTTCACAAGCATGAACTCCATAGTGGAAGCCCGAAGCTTTATCTCCACAGACACGGCATTCAATTGCCATGAGAGAGCTGGAGGGCTCTTCATGAGGCTTGCTGTGCAGCTGAGTCTTTTCTGAATAATAAGGTGGGGATGCAGGCTCCACTTTGATCGCACCTATGGATAGGAAAATGTGAGTAGATAATTATCACATGAAAAACAATGCTAAAATGGCAATAGGGCAAGTTAACATAGTACACCTTACTGCCATATTTTTCTTATTTAAGTGTGGAAGCACTAGGGAACACACACACACACAAAAACAGAGGAAAAAGCAGGCTTTGTAATCACAGGCAAGTCACAACACCTCTGAGCCTCACCTGTAAAAATAAAACAGGGAAGGGAATTAAGTCTATGGTTCTATGACCCTTCTATACCCTGTAATACTAAAACTCTAGCAGACAACACATAGTATTTGAGACAAATTAGGGTTATTTTGCTACGTAATGTGATGTGTCATTCATCACAATATTAAATTATGTATTTTTATTTAAATGTTGCAATTTAGAAGTATTTTTTAAACCATTCCTGCAAAAGAAACACAGAAGGAACATTGGCACAGAAAGGTAACGGTAACCCCAGCTTGAAGGTACATGAAAAATAAGAGACCAGGTTACCCTCAGTGTTGAGTCTGAAAAGGTGGTTTGTGAAATGATCTTTCATAGAGAGTGAGAGAACCCATGGAAAGTAAGCACCACCTTCTTTCTGCTGGTTAGGATCAGGACTATTAAACGTCCATATTAGGCTCCAACTGAAAACCACATACATAAATATAACCAACTATATTATTTACCTAAAAAAAACAACAAGAAATACAGGAAGTTCTTACTTATTGTCAAGTAATGGTTGCCAAATACATAGTGGTGGCTTTGGAAAACCAGCATATCAGCACACACAGAGATAAAAATCAAGGAAATAGCATCATAGAAATTTATTTTATCTTGAAAAGTGCAGTTTTAGTTTTTCCTGAGTCTGATGTTTAGATGTGAGTTGAGTTAATGGCATGAAGATTTATCAATAGATTACAATGTCAAAATTTAAATTTGTGCTGAAAATAGGTTTTGGTATAAGCATCTCAAACTGCAGAATAAGGAAAAATAGATTATAATTAAGTAATTTAGTGATGATAAGTCATACAAGGTAGCAAATTGTTACTTATTAACTTATAAGTGTCCAAAAGAATTAAGAGTTTGGGTGAAGGACTCTTGGCCTGAGATATATCTGGCAATGTAATCACGCTAAAAAAAATGCTAAGAAGGAAAAAAGCAAGAAAAACTAGAAAGGAGAGGAAGGAGGAAAAAAAGAAAAGAACGATCTGGGGTATCTAGTTTTAGTCTCTGGAACATTTATTCCAGTGTTATTGAGAGATTAGTCCAATTCTAGTCTTAGTAGTCTGAACGGTGAAAATAAAGATCATACTTTGGTACTCTTGAAGCTTCAGGTCATACTTATAATCAACCATGGGATCAGCTCTTGCAAATGGAATGTCTTCATAGTGTGGAGCAGAAATGCTGGAGAAATCAACAGTAGTGAAGGGCTTGATGTCAAAGGAGTGGGAGTGATCATCCATTACAGAGAGATCCACAGAACTGATTCCAAAGTTGGTGGGCCAAAATGGCATCTCCGTGTCAACCATGGTAATTTCTGTAATGGAAAAAAGAATAGCTATGAAGTTAGTCCTGGAGGACAGAGCAATCTTCTAAAGATATATAGAAAGGGAACTGACAGAGTCTTTGGTAAAGAAATCTCATCTAGGTAATCACAATGAGGCAAGAGAACATAACCACCTTCTTACTGCTTCCAGGTTGTTTTACTAAAGGATAGAAGTCACCCCTTACCTGGATATCACAGGAGAGACCCCTATAATAGTACTGATATATATAGTGTACCCATATAAACGTCCTGCAAACAGCCCTGCTCTTATTATCTCCTACAGGAGATCATCAATCAAGGCTGTTAATGATTTTTTTCCTCCCCAAAGCCCTGATACATAGTGCTATATCCTAGTTGTAAGTTTTTCTAGTTCCTCTATGTGGGATGCCACCACAGCATGGCTTGATGAGTGGTGTGTAGATCCGTGCCCAGGATCCAAACCAACAAACCCCGGGCTGCCAAGGGAGCACATGAACTTAACCACTTGGCCACAGAGCTGGCCCCGTTAATGATTTTTAAAGAGCATAGGGTCCTGGGACAATTTTACTTTCTTGAAATTAGAGATCCTAAACATTCTTCTCTTTAGGATGAAAATTTTGCTCCAGTATTTGTGTTTATAATGCTTTTGTGTGACAGAAAAGTTGGTATATTAAATTTAGGTAACAATTTATTCTTTAACTGCATTATAAAATAATTTTGTTCTTAAAGTAATACAAAAATGAATCTTTTTAAAAAGGGAAGATCCCTTCGGTGCTATGAAAACTCACTCAACTGTTTATCTTTTTTGTGCATACACCTTTCCTTAAAGAGGAGAAAGTGTTCCCCATACTGAGAACAGAGAGGTTAGAGATACGTGGAAACATATTTGATTATAAATGAGAGAATGTCAAAATGAGAATCTAAGAACCACCTCCAAAACAAAAATGGAAACAAGAAAACATATAAGCTTTAAGCAATAGGAGTCTGTCTGACTCGGTTTACCTGAAACCAGTTCACTATTCAAAGCGGTGCCAAAAAAGTCTTTTAAATGGTAATTCTTTAGTCAAAAACACCAGTGGAGAGCTGTGGGAATTTTGGATTGCTGACAGTGGAGCAAATAAATGAACTGTTTATAAACTCTAGGGCTCCTGAAATCATAGGCTTATCCATCTTATTTGCAGTCATATCCCCACCAGCAAGCAAAAGGCTTAGCTCATAGTAAGTGCTTATTAAACATTTATTTATTAAATATCAAATGAATTGATGAAGTGGCTGTGAAATTTTAGCAGAAGAGGCAGAGAAGCGGAAGCAAACCAGCATTTACTGAGTACCTCCCACGTACCAGAAATACTGTACCTTTTGTTCCATATAACCCGAGATATTATCTCCACTTTAAAGATAAGTAAGCCAGGACTAGAAAGGTAAAGTGACTTGCCCAGCGTCCAACAGCTAGTAAGCAGGGAATTCAAACTCAAGATTGACCCAGAAGCCTTAGTGTGTATATATTCCTTTATTCTCTCATTGATGAAAACATCGTATGGAGGAAGGGCTACTCTCCAAGGGGCATCTGGGACTAGGCCTCTTGTTCTTTCCCAGCAGGCAGAGAGCCAAGGAATTTACTCTGAAAGGCTGCTTCTTGCATGAGGTTAAAGATTCCAGTTGTGGTCTCCATAAGAAAAACAAAATGCCTTGCAAATACAAATAAGGAGACTAGTCCTGTAAATGTGCTTCAGTGGTTCCAAGAGGACTCATTAAGCACCGTTTGGGTTCACATGTCTGAATACGTACATAAATAAGTACCCAAACAACCCTAAGTTATCTGTGTTAGCGTATAAACACTACACACCATAAAAAGGAATGTGCATTGGTGATAGCTTAAAGGTCATACTGGGTCTCAATGACATCCAGAAAAAAGTTTGTGCTCTTAATGATGGGGGCGCCCATCGAACTGTGTCCTGTTTCAAAATTCATCTAAACCTGCCTAACCTAGGTCACTCCATTTACTTTCTCCAGCTCCTCAGCATGCTTAGTTTACATTTCTCTTTCCATTTTTCCTAGTATAAATTACATTCCTATTAAAATAGACCTCTTGTCTCAACTGTAGTATCCACAAAAGTGAGTTTATCAATTGTTTTTCATTATGTCATTGCAAAATTCTTCTGCATACAAAATAAAGGTTGACTAAGTGAGTCAAAGGCAGTGTACATGCCTTTGTATAAATACTGGGGAACGAAAATAAGGATGCAAAAGATATCTGTGTTGCAAGAAAAATTGGTTGCTCATCATTTTACAGGTTTGTTTCACTTTTAATATCTGACTTCAGTGACTCCCTACAGACCAAAGCCGTGCTTCTTAATACAGGAATCATATCCTAGGGGTCATCTATTTTATGGAAAAGCTTTGAGGAAAATTTTAATGTTAAAATGGCCATTTATGTGTAAATGAACAGAATGAAAAATTCATGTGATTTTTTTAAAGATGTAACATGAAACTCTTAAAAAAAATTGTACTGGTACTACTTTTCATGGTCAAAAGAATGCTATTTTTTTAAAAATAAACTTTATTTTTAAAAAGCAGTTTTAGGTTTACTTACAAATCGAGCATAAAGCACAGAGATCCCATATACCCTTTTCCCCTCCACCCCTGAAACACACAGTTTCTCCTGTTATTAATTTGAATTTCCCCTATTATTAACACTTGCCTTAGTGTGGAGGGCTTGTTACACAATTGATGAACCAATATTGATACATTACTATTAACCAAAGTCCATAGTTTACATTAGGGTTCACTCTTTTTGTTGCACAGTTCTGTGATTTTGACAGACGCACAATGTCACGTATCTGCCGTTACCGTATCATACAGAATAAAGTTTCAGTGCCCTGAACGGCCCTGTGCTCCACCTATTCATCCTTCTCTTCCTACCCCCAAGAATGCTCTTTCTGCTGTCCTCTTCTATAAAGGGCATACTGGTGAAGGCAGGAGAAGCACTGAGCAATAGAATAAATTAAAATATCTTAGCTTGGCATTCAAGGCCCTCCCTGCCACAGTCCTAACTTACTTTTTCAGCCTTATTTTCCACTACTGATCCCAGACCTCACTCCCATTCTTGGCATATCCCATGGTTAGGCATGTCATACTATTTACCCAGGTTAAACATGGGCATTTTCTAGTCTGCTCATCTTTGTACATGAGGTTGCTCTTCTTCCCACCCCGCACTGCTGCATGTCACAATCCCTTCTGTCTTTCCCACAGCAGCAGGAAATCCCACAGTAGTCCAAGTGCTGCTCTCTCCATGCAACCTTCCACAAATTCTCCACCTTAAAAATCCTCTCTGTGTCCCACAGCGCTTTCTACCACCCCTTTAACACTGACAGAATTACCTAGACACAAATCTCTACCATTAGATTTCAAGTTCTAGAGCCCAAGGACACTGTTTTATTATTCTGTTTTCCCTTTAGTCCTTGTGCGCAGTGGTTGTTTACTAAAGAACAGCCAACTGAATGATCATATTTTATAGAGAAGAGTAGAATGAGTGTTCAGTTTTCTGTGAAAACAAAAATAAAGATACATTCTCAATGGCTTAGTTTTGCTAAGACTTATGCTCCCCAGAAAAGATGGTTATCTTCAATATTATTAATAAAATACAACTTAAGCCATAACACCTCCTCTCAATGTATACTCAGCTTTTCTCTTTTGTTTACTGCAGGAAGAAGATTAGGGTCCTACAAAGTTGTTGGTTTTATTCCCCTCATGGAAAGGACAAAATAAGAAAGAAAGACAGCTTGGCTCTTCATCTCTATGAAAACATTCTGCTTAAATACACATTTTCCCTTCCCCCTTTCCCTTCTCCTTGTCTTCTTATTCTGGGACATTTTAACCTAAACAGTACTACTCCAAGGACCATAGTTGTGGGAGGCACCGTGGTTCCCTGGACATTTTATTTTATTTTGACTTAGAGATGGGCCGAGGGAGTCTGCTTCTAATTTCACCTCTAGAAAACATAAGCTACTGTTTCTGCCAAGCTGTAGGACGACAAGGTGTTTTTTGTTACTCTGTGCAATTACCCATGAAAGCACAAATGAACAAATGAACTACAGCCCTTCTCAGGGATAAGTAACATTGTGTGAGCTCTCCAGCTGGGAGACAGGAGTGTGTTGCATCAGGGTGTATCCATTAATTTCCCAACCTTTAGTGTGTTTCACAGAGGCAGAAGTCTTTAGCCAGAATTGGTGAGGAAGGACATGAACTTGGCCCATTTATCACAGACCTTCAAACTTAGCTTTAAACTCTCTTCTAGGCAACGAGCAGATTTTTCACAATATTCTAAAGTACAAGGTATTTCAACAAAAATGCAACCAATATCATGCAAAAATGAAGTAACTTCTCTAATCTGATAGGCATCACTATTTGGGAGCATGGAAGTGGATCAGAAAAGATACTAAATTATAAAATCAAGCACCAGAACTATATGGTTTACCTTTGCGGTTTTATCTTGTCCCTTATGAAAAGAAAATAAAAACTTCTATTAGAACATCTGGGGAAGTGCTGCATCTCCTTAACAACTCCATTAGCTAAGATTAATAGAATCCTAAGTCTTTGCTAAGTATTGTGCCAAATACAACACTTGGATTGTTTCATTTAATCCTCACAACAGCCCTGTGAGGAGGTACACTTATAATTCTCCTTAAAGAAGAGGAAACTGAGGCACAATTATGGAAGTAAGTAACTTGCCTAAGAATACACAGTTACTAAGTAGTAGAGCTGGGTTATGAACTGCAGACTTTCTAAAGTGAGTACTGGTTAGAAAAACAAATCTCTTTCTGGTCTTTCAGTTCTATATTAAACAACAATTAATTTCAGCAAACTTTCAATGAACACCTATGATGTGCCAGGTGCAGGAGGCTGGGGCGTACTATGAAGAGTAATTCTCAAATAAAGGCTTCATTAGAGAAACACGTCAGGCTGTGCAACAAGAGTAGCACCAGGAAAAAACCTTTCACAGATTCTGTGACACTTAGTAGTCTTGTTGGAAGTGACCTTAAAGAGACACTTAATCACTCATTGTTTTTCAACCCCTTTGAATTTGTTTCAGTTTGATGTCATAGCACTCATAGATATGTTTCTAATTTATTTATCTAGCCCCTCCTTACTGATTCATGCCAATCATTTTGCAGTGTGAATTGACCTGGGAATTTTCTAATTCCCCTCCCATTACGATAGCTGATATCCAGAGACAAAAATTATCCTGAAATATTAGAGCGGAAAAGCCCTTTTAGAGATAATCTAAGCTCCTCATTTGACAGATGAAGAAAATGAAGCCAAGTGACTTGCCCACGAGTGCAGTTAGTTAGAGGCTGACTGAGTAAGAGTCAGGTTCTCTGCCTCCTACCCTAGAGATCTCTGCACTGCATAATGGAGTCGTCACTATAGGTAACCAAGTGACTTTTATTACATTGACAAAGGGACTTTTAACCTATGCTGATTTTCATAAATCCAGATTTTTTTTGGTCTTAATTGATTAATATATAGAAATGACATCAAATTTAGGAAGGAAAAAAGTCTCACGCAAGCAGCCATTTAGTGGATGGCAAATTATAACAGAATAAAAAAACTTCAATAGAATTTGTTTCTAACAAAAATAATAAACTCTGAATTGATTAAAAGGTTTAGAGAATAGTCTAACAAAGTGAGCATTGTATCAGTCCACGTTTTTCCATAATAAATACAAGTATCCGTATTTTGTTTGTTTGTTTGTTGCTCGTTGCTGGTCTGAACATCAACAGTGAAGGTGAATGAGGGCCAGTATCATGTTAGATACCCTGCGTTTGAATCCTATCCTATCACTTGTCAGTTTTGCAATCTCCTCCTACCTAATTATCCCCAACTGTAAAATAAAATATTGCCTACCTCATAGAGTTGTTGTGAAGATTAAATTAGATAATCTAAGTAAACTGTTTGCCATAAGGCCAGACACTTAATAAGTTCTCAATAAATATTGGTAGTTATTGGTAGTAGTAGTAATTTTTGTACATGTTAGTAACCAGACTACTAGAATCATGTAAAAGGTGTACTAAAAGCTTCCAACACTACCATGAGGGGACAGGAAGAGGAAGAAACACTAGCAAAGTCCTATTGTTCAAACAAGACTACGCCTAAAACAGATGTCCTGTTTAAAGACCTCTGGAAAAGGATAGTCCGCAGCTTCTCTTGGTTACTGATTCCAATGCATAATTGTCCTTCTGTGGCCAGGAAAATATATGTCTTCTCTGGCACTTCTCCAACTATGTTTTACATATGTTAATGATGTCCCTTTTAAAATACTTAAAAAGAAAAAGATTCTGGTAGGCCAATAAATTTAGGAAATGCTAGTCAAGCAAGGTTAAATAAGTTTACTGCAAGACTTCTTAGACTCATATGCTATTAATTCATGAGAATACAAAAAATAGAGGGGAGGGCACTGTATGTAATATTTGAGGAGTTTAACATCGGATGGAATACAGTTTGTGAAGTGATGGTCTAACCTATGTTACAGTTTGCAACTTTTTTTTATTTTCTAAACATATAGTTATCATCCTCTGCATATTTGCCCTTTACCACATGTACTTGAAAGGTGTTATTAAATTGTCCCTCAGGTTTTCTTTAACTTTAGGGTGAATAAGGGCAAGAATTTACGTTGGTTAAAACAACAACAAAACTCAAGAGAGAAAGGATTTCTCACTTAAACCACACAGAAAGGAATCACTTGTAAAGACTAAGGCTCTTTTTATAGAGACTATCCTAAAAGCTTCCAGATAGGAAAAAAAAAGTCCCATACAGAGGATCAGGAATCAGAAAAACACTGAATTTCTCACTAGCATCACTGGAAGCTGGAAAATCAATAGAGCAAAGTCTTCAAAATTCAGAGAAAAAATTACTTCCAATTTAGGATTTTATACTCAGCTAAACCATCAATCAAGTACGAAAGTAGAATAAAGACATTTTCAGAAATATAAGGCTTTAAAAAAAGTCACCTCCATGCACTCTTTCCCAGAGTTCTATGCTAGAACAAAAGGAAAATATGAGATCCAAGAAACAAAGGATCTAAACCCAGGAGAGGGGTGAAGGGACAACAGATCCCCAGCAGCCTAGAGAGAATGGAGCAGGAGGAAGAAGGCCATGTGAGATTACCCAAGAAATTAGAATGCTAGATATATTTGACCTTTTTTTTTTTTTTTTGAGGAAGATCAGCCCTGAGCTAACATCTGCCAATCCTCCCCTTTTTGCTGAGGAAGACTGGCCCTGAGCTAACATCCGTGCCCATCTTCCTCTTCTTTACATGTGGGACGCCTACCACAGCATGGCTTGCCAAGCGGTGCCATGTCCGCACCCGGGATCCGAACCTGTGGACCCCGTGTGAAGTGGAACGTGCGAACTTAAATGGTGTGCCACTGGGCTGGCCCCATCTGACCATTTTGAGAGGTTTTTTTTACTCTGTCAGAGAGTTTGAACTAGTGGTAGATATGCAGAAAAAGAATAACAATAAAAATGAACAATTACTAAGTAAAAATCTAAGTAAAAATAAAACAACTCCAGAAAAACAAATAGCTATTCGGAATCAGAAGTAGAATTGGAGTATACTACCTGGCTCAGTTTTAAGCAGCACATTCAAATTTTTTACAATGTAAAGATGAACAACTGATTTAATTTAAATTACAAATAACCAATTGTAAAGAGGAGGGGAAGGAGAAGTGTGTGTTTTGGGAAGGGGAGTGTGGTGGTAAACAGCTAAATGTTGATCTTCTACAGCAGGAAGTCAGTGGGTAATGAATACAATTTAAAACATAGCAGTACAAGCATGGGATTGTAAAGATATGGAGGCAAACACCATGGAGGTAAATATTTAAAGGAGTTAAAAATCACTACGTCTGAGCAGTGGGTAGTGGGTGTGGGACTGAGGATTGCTGTTCTTCATTAAAAGCATTATACTATCTGACTTTTAAAACTATGTACAAGTATTACTCTGATAAAAGTAAAAATTAAGTTAAATATTTTAATTGTAGTATTTCCTCACAATTTCACCTAACAGAGGGAGTAAACATACTCCTTGCATGTTTTTCTGTCCTCTTCATAGGAATTATCATGCAAGAACCTGGAAAAGTAGAGAATATTTTAATGTAGTTTCAAGTAAAATAAAGGAAAATCAGAAAATGTTGGTACTTGGCCAATAGATGACTGTCCTTTTGACTCAAGCGTTTAAAAAATGAATTCTACCAATTCATTTCCTTTCCTTCACTGGTGTCAAGGATTTTGATGAGTAAAGGAGGAAAAGACTGATCCCATTAGCAGAAGTACAGTTTAACGACAGCTAATAATTTTTAAGCATGTACTATATAATAGCCACTGTACCTTAAACCCACTACGTATGTAATTTATAATTTGTTAATGTATATATAATAATTTACATGTATAAAAAGTCATATGGGTTACATACAATTATTATCAACCCCCAACAGACTGAAAAAATTAGAAAGGGGTTAAGTGATTTGCTCAGTGTCACACAGCTAGCACATACTGGAGCTGGGGTTTGAATTCTGTTGTAGTTTCTCTGAATAGAGAACCTCTTATTTTGAACACCATGAATTAAGAAAAGGATTAGAAATGGATTCATTGGTGTGTCATATGTTTCTTCAATGTACGAAAATATATTTTCATTCTGCTGTCTACTTAGACTATGTTAAAGACCAAATCCAATGCTTCTGTGGGTGATGGCCCGTTGATACTCCCATTGACGGCCTTGGCAGAGGTGGAGGCATTCTAACACATGTCTATCTATGCACATTTCTTTATAAAAAGTCAGACAGTCTCAAAGCATATTTTCAATTTCAGATCAACAAGGGAATATCATCAGCTTTAGAGAAGACCATGCGCATTAATGCTTTTTAAAAGTTCATTTTCTCTTGCATGGGCCACTCTCACTTAGATAGCTTGTTTAATCCAGTTCTGAGGTTCCAGGAGACAAGAAAGATTGCAGGATCATGCCCTCATCCGTACTAATCATTTCTTCTGCTCCCTTAGCTGCAGAGTCAAGTCCTCTTTCTCATTATGGTCAAACCAGCTGAAGGCTTGTTCTGCTAAAACCACCCTCACGTGTTTCTAAAGGGAAACTTACTAACATCCCATCCAGGACTAAGGCTAAATCTGTTGAACAGTTAATCACTCTGGTCGAGTCGAAATTCCAACCTCGCCTAGCACACATCGGCAGCAAGTGAAGAATGGTACTTAGGTCAGAAAAAAGGAACCAGGATGTTGCCCCCCGGGTGGCTCCCTCTGCACATTTTGGTTTTGGCCTTACAGCAACAGGGAAATGGAAAGGGGAGAGAAGACACTGAGTGGAAAGGAAAATAAAAGGAATATTCCAGAAATGTATAACTACTCCAAAAGGAAGGAGCCGCCAAGGGCCTGCTGAAGTACTGTTTCTCTTTGCTTTGTCCACCCCTCAAACATTGTAGAGGACCTCCTGAAATCAGGGAAAGACAGAGTGGGTAGGTGGTTTCAATAATGTTTTACTACTGAAGCGCCTCCAAGAGCTTGAAATTATCACAGGGGGAAAGTCACTGTCTTGCTCAGAGTTGTTTAATCTGGTAAAATGACGTGATGCATTATGCTTCTGTTTACTTTTTTGTTTTCAATTCACTGTGCCAAGCACTCTTAACGAGAAGACAATGGTCTTAAGCTAAACAAATACTGAGAACAAAAGTGTCAAAACAGATGTAGCTGGATCCCTAGTGGTTATGGGGTGATTGCAGACTTTCACTGGATTTCATACATCTTATCTGAAAACATAGTACCACATGATATTAAAACATCTATAGTAAGCATTTTTCATTTTTGAATCTTCCTCCTGAGCAATTACAACATTATCAAAAATATTCTATATGAAAGTATTTAATACAATTCAACCATTCATCCATCATTTAAAAAAACCTGTTAACTAGGAAGAAAAGGAAACTTCATTAATCTAATAAAGAATATCTATAAAAAGCAAACAAAAACTCTAAAGTAGCCATCATACTTGGTGGTGAAATATTTAAAGCTTTCCTCCTGAGAGCAGGAATGAGAAAGGATACAAGTCATCACTACTTCTGTTCGGCACTGTTCTGGATAACTATCCAACGCAACAAGAGAAAGAAAAAGACACAAGGATTAGAAAAGAAGAAATAAAACTAAAGTTACAGGCATGTCTTGGAGACATCATAGGTTTGCTTCCAAATTACCGCAAAAAAGCAAATATCGCAATAAAGGGAGTTACACAAATTTTTGGTTTTCCCAGTGCATATAAAAGTTATGTTTACACTACAGTGTAGTCTATTAACTGTGCAATAGCATTATGTCTAAAAAAAGCCTACACACTTTAATTAAAGATACCTTATTGCAAAAAAATGCTGACCATCATCTGAGCCTTCAGGGAGTCATAATCTTTTTGCTGGGGGAGGGTCTTGCCTCCATGTTGATGGCTGCTGACTGACCAGGGTGGTGGTTGCTGAAGGCCGGGGTGATTGTGGCAATTTCTTAAAATCAGACAACAGTGAAGCTTGCCACATCAATTGACTCTTCCTTTCATGAATGATTTCTCCGGTGCAGGTGACACTGTTTGATAGCATTTTCCCCACAGCAGAGCTTCTTTCAAAATTGAGCTCAATCCTCTCAAACTCTGCTGCTGCTTTATCAACTCAGTTTATGGAATATTCTAAATCCTTTGTTGTCATTTCAAGAATCTTCACAGGATCTTCATCAGGAGTAGGTTCCATCTCCAGAAACCACTTTCTTTGGTCATCCAATAGAAGCAACTTCTCATCTGTTAAAGTTTCATCATGGGATTATAGCAATTCAGTCAAATCTTCAGGCTCCACTTCCAGCTCTCGTTCTCTTCCCGTTTCCGCCACATCTGCAGTTACTTCCTCCACTGAAGGCTTGAACCCCTCAAAGTCATCCATGAGGGTTGGAATCAACTTCTTCCAAACGCCTGTTCATGTTGCTATTTTGACCTCTTCCCATGAATCATGAATGTTACTAATAACAGCAAGAACGGTGACTCCTCTCCAGAAGGCTTTTGACTGACTTTGCCCAGAGCCATCAGAGGAATCACTGTCCATGGCAGCTACACTCTTACAAAACGTAGTTCTCAAAGAACAAGAGCTGCAGGTCAAAATTACTCCTTGATCCACGGACTGCAGAATAGATGTTGTATTAGCAGGCTTGAAAACAACCTTAATCTCGTACATCTCCATCAGAGCTCTTGGGTGACCAGGTGTATTGTTCAAGAGCAGTAATATTTTGAAAGAAATCTTTTTTCTGAGCAATAGGTATCAACAGTGAGCCTAAATTACTCAGTAAACTGTGTTGTAAACAGATGTGTTGTCAACTAGGCTTTGTTGTTCCATTTATAGAGCACAGACAGAGGAGACTTAGCATAATTCTTAAGGGTCCTAGGATTTTTCAAATAGTAAATGAGCATTGGCTTCAACTTAAACTTACCAGCTGCATTAGCCCCTAACAAGAGAGTCAGCCTGTCCTGTGAAGCTTTGAAGTCAGGCATTGACTTCTCCTCTCTACCTATGAAAATACCAGATGGCGTCTTCTTCCATCATAAGGCTGTTGCATCTACACTGAAAATCTGTTTAGTGTAGCCACCTTTAATGATCTTAGCTAGATCTGGATAACTCGCTGCAGCTTCTCCATCAGCACTTGCTGCTTCACATTCATTTTATGTTCTAGAGACAGCGCCTTTCCTCAAACCTCATGAACCAACCTCTGCTAGCTTCAAACTTTTCTTCTGCAGCTTCCTCCCCTCTCTCAGCCTTCACAGGATTGAAGAGAGGTAGGGCCTTGCTCTGGATTGGGCTTTGGCTCAAGGGAAGGCTGTGGATGGTTTGATCTACCCAGACCACTAAGACTTTCTCCACATCAGCAATAAGGCTGTTTCACCTTCATCTCAGTCGTGTGTTCACTGGAGTAGCACTTCTAATTTCCTTCAAAAACTTGTCCTTTGCATTCACAGCTTGGCTAACTGTTTGATGGAAGAGGCCCAGCTTTCAGCCTGTCTCAGCTTTCGACATGCCTTCCTCACTGAGCTTAATCATTTCTGGCTTTTGATTTAAAGTGAGAGACGTGTGACTCTTCCTTTCACTTGAACACTCAGAGGCCATTGGAGGGTTATGAATTGACCTAATTTCAATATTGCTGTGTTTCAGGGAATAGGGAGGCCTGAGGAGAGGGAGAGAGACGGGGAATGGCCAATTGGTGGAGCAGTTAGAACACACACAACATTTATCGATTAAGTTTGTCATCTTATACAGGCACGGTTCACGGCACCCCAAAACAATTATAACAGTAACGTCAAAGATCACTGATCACAGATCACCATAGTAAATACAATAATAAAGAAAAAGTTTAAAATATTGTGAGAATTACCAAAATGTGACAAAGAGACATGAAGTCAGCAAATGCTGGTGGAAAAACAGCGCAGATAGACTTGCCTGACACAGGGCTGCCACAAACCTTTAATTTGTAAAAAAAAAAAACAGTATCTGTGAAGCACAATAAAGTGAAGCGCAATAAAACAAGGTATGCATATACTCACAGATGACATTATTGTACAAAACATAAAATACAAAACATAAAATAAAATAAAACCATTACAGTTAATAGGAGAATTTAGCAAAGTTGCTGGATATGAAGTCAATATTTGAAAATCAACTGTATAATTTTTTTATTTTTGTGAGGAAAATTTATTTTGTGAGGAAGATCTTTTCCCAATCTTCCTCTTTTTGCTTGAGGAAGATTGTTGCTGACCTAACATCTGTGCCAATCTTCCTCTATTTTATGTGGGATGCCACCACAGCATGGCATGATGAGCAGTGCTAGGTCTGTGCCCAGGATTAGAAACTGTGAACCCTGGGCTGCCGCAGTGGAGTGCGTAAACTTAACCGCTATGCCAGCAGGCCAGCCCTCAGCTGTACTTTTATAACCCAGCAACAAACAGAAACATTTTAAAATGATCTTTACAATAGCATCAAAAACATCAAATACTGAGGGGAAAAAATCTAGCAAAATGTGCGTAAGATCTCTACATTGAAAACTCAAAAATGTTACTGAAAAAAATGAAAGAATATCTAAATAAATGAAGAAATATACTACGTTCACAGACTGGAAGACTCAACATTGTAGAGCTGGCAATTCTCTCCATATTTATCTTAGATTCAGAACAATTCCAATCAAAACCCTAGCATTTTTGTGTGGAAATCTACAGGCTGAGTCTAAAATTTATAAGGAAATTCAAAGGGTCAAGAATTGCCAAGGCAATCCTGAGGAGAAGAACGATGCTGGACCATTTATACTTCCAGATATCAAAACCAATTATAACAGTAGAGTAATTAAGACAATATGTTAATTGGTACAAAGATAGAAAAATAGACCAACGCAACAGAAGAGCAAGTCCAGAATCAGTCCCACATGTATACAGTAATCTGGTTTATAACAAAAATGTCACTGCAGTGGGAGTGGGAAAGGATGCTCTTTCCAATAAATGGAGCAGGTCAACTGGATATCCATATGGAAAAAGACGATTCAACCCCTACCTTATACCATACACAAAAATCAACTCCATGTGGATTGCAGATCTAAATGTGAAATATAAAACAAAAGAGCTTTTAAAGCTACAACAATGTTTTATCAGCCTTGGAGTAGGCAAAGATTTCTTCAACAGGACATAAAAAGCACTGACCATAAAAGAAAAATTTGATAAATTGGACTATAGTAAGATTAAAAACTGTTTATTAAGTGAATCTAAAAGCAACACTCAGAATGGGAGAAGATATTTGCAATACATGTACCTGACAAAGTATGCTTTAGAATTCATATCTTAAGTACTCAATATAAAAATGGGTAAAAGAGGGCTGGCCCCGTGGCCGAGTGGTTAAGTTCGCACGCTCCGCTGCAGGCGGCCCAGTGTTTCGTTGGTTCGAATCCTGGGCGCGGACATGGCACTGCTCATCAAACCACGCTGAGGCAGCGTCCCACATGGCACAACTAGAAGGACCCACAACGAAGAATGTACAACTATGTACTGGGGGGCTTTGGGGAGAAAAAGGAAAAAAAAAAATGGGTAAAAGACTTGAACAGGCCACTTCACAAAAAAAGATAGCCAAATGGACAACACATATTTTTTTAAAAGTGCTTAACTTTTTAGTTATCAGAGAAAGGGAAATAAAATTAAAATATGATACCACCATATACCCACCAGAATGGGTAAAATGAAAAAGACAGAAAATGCCAGTAATGTACCAATAAAGATGTGGAGCAATTGGAACACTCAGACACCATTGGTGGAAGCGTAAATTGGTACAGCCATGTTCAAAACTGTTTGACAGTGTCTCTTAAAGCTGAACACACCCTATGGCCCAAGTATATATCTAACAGAAATGTGTAGGCTTGCTCACTGAAAGACCTACACAAGAATGTTCATGGTTGTACTATTTGCTAATGCATAAATACTGGAAACCAACAGAATGCTCATCAACAGTAGGACAAATAAATATATTGTGATATATTCACACAATAAAATACTATACAGTAATGAGAATGAAGTACAATTCTTCTCAATTATGTGATTAACAAATGCTGAGCAAAAGAATTCAGACACAAAAGAGTAAACAATGTATGATTCTATTTACATAAAACTCAAGAACAGGCAAAACTACTCTATGGGTTAGAAATTAGAATAGAGGGCTTCTGGAGTGCTGGTACTGTTCTGTTTCTTTAACTGCAAATTACACAGGTATGTTCATTTGTGAAAACTGTTCATGCATTGTTCTCCATGTATGTTATACTTCAACAAAAAGCTTAAATAAGACAGCTGTTCCATAAGGGTCCTGGGAGGGGGGCTGACAGACGGAAATATGCAAACCAACCACATAACCCAACAAAAACTCCTCCATTTGTGTTAAAAAGCATTGTTACAGAATTTCTAGGGCATTCATTTAAGAATTTCCTTATTCAGAAGTTATGAAACAGTGTTAAAATTAGTCTTAAAAAACTACATATTTTTCTAACTGGTTTCCTTGTACAATAAAGGCTAAATACATATTCAACCAAGACCCTCAAATCAGTGTAAACAGGGCAGGTAAAAATCCAAAGGGTGCGCATTTTATTCTAAGGAGTGAGTATTAAAAGTTATGTTTTTGCTTTAGATATGTTTGGCTTATCTGTAATGCCTATTCTGCTTTACAAGGACCCTGTACTTTTTAACTATGCAAGAAACCTTCTTCCAAATACTAATGCCTACATCAGGAGTCCTGTGTTTAGGAAGTTAATATGTTTGGATCAGTTGAGTAATCTTATGAGACATTCTATTTAAATGAAATAAAGTCAGTAGGTTACATCCAAGCTGTAGATTTTATGCTAATTATTTAACTCTTCTTTGTATCAACAATCTATTTTATAAACCTTGTTTCTTAAAAGAGTTATTATATTTTACCAAAGTGTTTCTCTTCCCCAAACCTTTCCTTGTTTTACTTTTCTTTGGCATTTTTCTTTCTCGATATCTTAATCTCAATACATGCTCAATTAGAAATACAAAACCAAAACCATCTAAAATCAAGATAACCAATCACATAATACTATGTGCAAGGTATTTTTCAGGCCTCATAAGAAATACAATATAATGTAGTTCTTGACCCTGAGAATTCACCAAGGTGAAAGATGTTTAATAATAGAAGGAAGTATTGAGACCAAACTAGTGATAGAGACAAGTGCTCTAGAAATGTAGAGGGGAAAGAGACTAGCATTTTCTGAAATAATTGGGGATAGCTTCATGGTAAAGGTGGGTTTTGAATTATGAGGGTCCAGTAGGATGATTAGGATTTAGATTGTTATTGACAAAGATATTCCAAGGAAAAGATATCTGTCTCCATCATCCAGCATGCCCCTTATACTACCTGAGTTAGCTTAAGCAATAACAACTAAATGAATACAATGTCAAAGATGATTAGATTTTATATAGGACATACACTAAATTGGATTGGTTTCTCCAGGGTCAATTGTTTGAATCTTGTAATTGATTAGAGATGTGTTTATATCAAAGGCAAAGAGATTTCTTTGTAAATGGTAAAAATTTCTATGTAAACCTGGCCATACCTACGTCAAACTCACACTTTGGGCTCTTATTAGCATCATATTTTAATCAATGAAGCAAACTTGCCCAGTCTTATATGAGAGATCTATAATTTTAAAGACTAAGCTAAAGGCAGGGTTTTAGGTAAAGTGTAAGACAATAGTGAAATAAAATCCAACAATCTTACATTAAAAATATTTAATTGTTAATGCAAAGCAAAAAAATAAGAATAGCGAATATTTTACCTTTTCCAAAAGTGAGTTAATTAAAAGAAGTAAGGGGAGCCGCTGTGCTCACATGTCTGGAACATGTGAAGGATAGCAGAACTCCTGCTCTGTTACTAAGTTGTGCCACTGGCTCTTCGCCACAACAAAAAATTGAACCTTGGTTTCTTTCTTCTGGAACTATGATTAATAATATGTATCTATCAGATAATATCTAAATATTCTGAAAAAAATGCTAAGGAAAAGATTGTAAGAGAGTAAGAAATAAGTCTGACGTAATTAACCATGGTAACAGAAAACTCCCGATAGCACGGATAATGAAAATCTGTATTATCCCAAAGCGGTAACTTCCATTTTAAGGGTGAGAAGATAAAACTAACATTTGTTGGGCACCTACCATATATCAGGCACTGCTCTGCATGCTTTATATATTGGATATTAATTAATCAAATAAGTTACTTTTCTTAGCACTGCTAGCAAGTAAGTCTCTTGGAAGTTCAAATGAATATTGGAAATATCAGGTAGGAAAGGTAGGAAGTATCAAAAAGTAGACAGACTTGCAGAAGAACCCAGGTATTTGGATAATTCACAAACTTGTTATCAAATTAATATTCAAATCATATTCAACTAATGATACTCAAACCAATGGAGGGATATGGTGCAAATTAACTCTAAATAATAGGTCATTCAAAACATATTTGTACCTGTTTTTTTGCATATATAATATGGTTGGTTTGTTTATATTAGCATTGGTTTTAGAATAATATTTAGTGTACACTGAACTTCTGTTTTTACTAACTAAACTCCAGTGCCTGACCTCAGGAGCTGCCAAGGTGCAGCAAGAGGCCAGCTTGGTATTAAGTCAGCAAGAACTTACAAGATACCTATTATGTGTTAGATACTTGTGGAAGAAAGAAGACAATAAAGCATGGGTTTTATCCTCAGTGACTATATAATTTGGCTTAGGGAATATATCAAACAGAAAATAATATCAGGTAGTCTGCAATTAAGGGTTAAACAGTGTGATAAATGTGCAAAATCAGATAAATGGTCTTAAAAGCCAGTCTCTATTACCAGTCTTCTAATACGTATTGAGCACCTATATACAAGGCACCAGAGTGCACACTGTGAAGTCTAAACGCCCAGCTTGCAAAGCTCTTTATAATCTGGTTCTACTTTATGGTCTGATTCTTAGACCAAAAATGTAAGAGGATTTTATTCTTTCATTTAACAGGTATTAATGAGCCCTGTTATTCACCAAGCATGCTCAAGGCTTTTGGGATATATCAGAGGGTGAGCAAACTAGACAAAGATCTCTGCCTTCATGGGGTTAATAAGCTTGTGGGATAAAGTGGACAATAAACAATAAATACAATAAACAAGTAAATTCTATGGTATGTTAGAAGATGATAAACACCTTAGAAATAAGAAAATATAGCACAGGGCGAGGGGAAGGGCAGTGGGGAGGACAGATGATTCAATGGGGGGCGTCAAGACAGTCCTCACTAGAAGGTAAGATCTGAGCAAAGATTAGGAGCTGAGAGAGTCCACAGAGATGTCAGAGGAAGAAGGTTCCAGGAAGGAGCAGGAACTAGAGCAAAAGCACTAGGCAGGAGCATGTCTGGAATGTGGGAGGACAGCAAGGAGACCCGAGTGGCTGGAGCAGAGTAACTGACAGAGAGGAGAGGGGTCTGAGCGGCTGACTGAGGTGGGTGGGGTGCGGGGCAGACTGGGGTTTTTGTTTGTACAAGTGAAGTGGGGAGCCACTGTAGGGTTTTGAGCACAGTGACAGATGGGACTTACGTGTTACCAAGATGCCTCTGGACGATGGGTTGAGACTAGGCTGTTGGGAGGTAAGGGCAGAGGCAGGAAAACCTGTCAAGAGACTGGGGTGCCAATCCAGGCAAGAGACAGTGGCTTGGATCAGGGTGGTGGCAGTGAGGGGGGAGAAGAAATGTATTCTCAACATATTTTCAGTTTAGAGGAGAGGGAAAGTAATTAATGGTACTGTATTCAGCAAATGCTTCATGTGTGGAGGTTACTTACTTGAACCTGACCTTGAAGGACAGGGAGGATTTGAAAAGGTGGAAGAATTAGGAAAGGCATTCCAGGACGTGATAGGCTTGGAGGCAAGAGAGGGGATGGCTTATCCTCGAGACAATGATATTAGTCGGATCAAAGCAAGGTAGACCAATCTCTGGAGTGTGGAGGGAAATAAGACACATAAAGAGGAGCCAGATTATAAAGAGCTTTGAAAGCCAGGCTGAGGAGTTTAGACTTCACAACGTGCATTACAGTGCCTTGTATATAGGTGCTCAATACATATTAGAAGACTGACAATAAAGACTGGCTTTTGAGACCATTTATCTGGCAGATTGGATTGAATGGCTGAGGGTTTCTCATTTAGAAGGTCAGCTAAAAGGCAGTACAGAAATCCTGGCATGAGGTCATGAGGCAATAAGGGAAAATTTCCATGTAGGTAATTGACAGTCGATTGTTTCAAATCTACTTTATAATGCAAACCATTCACCACTTGCGGGAACCTCAATCTTGTGTTGGCAATCCCTTACTCAAATAAAAATTACATGGGTATAAAAAACTGTGCACTCAAAACAACCACGTGATCTTAATTCTGAGGTTATAAGAGTTGAATTGCAGTTGCTATCAGATACACATGCAATGCCTGTGGCTCTAAATTAGTTACAGGTGCAAAACTTCATCTACAAAAAAGAGTAATCTGGTAGAGGTTTTTCGAAATTCAGTTGCAGTCAAGTAAGTCCAATTCATTCTCTATTACACATCTTTTCGCAAATATTCAACACTAGTAGACGGACACGAGGCATCTTCTGAACAACTTCAAATGCCTAATTTAAGAGTGTCTAAAGGAAGCTAAAATAGAAACTTTTTGTCAGTTCTGTTGATCTAATATAATGAAGAAATTTTCTCAGATTTCCTCTGACGCAAAGAATATGTACTTTACAAAGTTACCATGATTTTACAATTTCCTCAGGGTTATCTTATTCAAGTTATAAGTGAGAATGCTGACAAAGATAGTAATCTATGACAACCTCTATCAGAAGTATAAAAACTGTTTTTCATTTAACAACCCATGTTTCACACTGCAATTAACAGTTTAAACGGATAATTGCTGTCAGGTAGCTTTCAAGACATGCTGCATTCCTTAGGGATGCGAGGGGAAAATACAATGAAAAAGACCCCAGTGGTTTTTTTTAAGCATCTCCTATAAATGACATTTGTTTTGAGTTTTCGTATAATTCATAATTTGTGGGGAAAGTACAAGAGAAATGACAGTGTTTAGAAACGCAGCAAGGAGATTCTCAGAACCTAGAAATCTACCAAACCTACTAAATTCTGGTGCTCGAGAAAGAGATTTGAACAGTTAAACCAGAAATAAATAATAAAACTAGAGCCATACTAAGGAAGAAATTTATATGGACAATAGTAAAATTCTAGAAAAAGGCCCTGAATTGTTATTACATGTGAGATTATGAAATTCAGAGCTGTGTCAATAACCTAAATCTTCATCATATATAGAGAATATTATAATCTAAGACGGTTTTTCAATGTCTCTGAAAAGAAAGTATGTAATCATTGCTCTCATTTAGGTCCAAAGAGTGATTTCAACCTTTGGAAATTCAATCTTTTCACAGTAAAATGTTAATAAAAGTGAGAGGTATCCTCAATCTTAAAAAATCAGACAAAAAGATGCTTTCTCTAAGTTTGATCATTTCCTTACCAAAACATTCACTGAGGTCATGCAGAAGCCTCCTCTCACTCAAGTAACTGCCACTTATTTTACTGCATAAGGAATTCTACAGTTTTTTCCCCATATTCCTTAAAATGCCCTTAAATGTAGGATATTGTATCAGCCTTCTATCCACAAGTGATCAATACTACAAGGCCAAAACAATAAACTCTATAAAGGGCTTCAGATGTGCTTTGGCAAATATTGCGTCATTCAATCCTCACAATAACTCTCTATTTTCTGTTAATATATGTGGAAAGAGAGGGCAGAGATGATAAACGACTCGTTCAAGCTCATACAAAAAGTATGTGGCCAAGACAAAATTGGTAGTTACATTCCCTGATACTACATGGGTCCTTTCAAACTTCTGGAAGGTGAAAACTTTGGTCAATTATCTAAATGCTTGCAAGTAGATAGGTGCCTGGAGTCACATAGACACAGTTTAAACATCCCTCAATAAAAATGGCAGGCAATCACTCACTCACTCCCATCTCAGGAGAGACTCTCGTTTCAAAGGATCGCCTATTGCAGCATTTATCATGTCTCTAAGGCACATTTCCATTGCTCAATCAGCTCCAAAGACAAGCGTGTCATCATCTTCCAATGCTCTGGTGCAACCACTTAAAATCATAGAATTCACACAGGACTACGTCTGGCACTAAAAGCAGGAGGCATATTCAGCTTAAGTTTGTGGAAGCTTCCCTTCAATCTTGACAATTTTTACGAGTGGAAATGGTTTGAGAGCCAGCATGGGGTTACGTGGGGTTGCTTGAGGAGTTCATGATGAAAACAGAAGGGAGAATAAGATAAAAGCGGTCAGAGTAATAACGGAGCCCAGGAACAAGTGCAGAAGTCCTCTTTGGGCATAGTGGCTACACAGAGCGGAGTTTTCGCTCTCATGAATATGACCAATATAGCTGGATCATTCGCACTCAATCAGCCATTTTTTCTTCAACAGCAGCACCCAGCTAATTGCAAAACCCCCAGTTCCACTTTGCCTATGATGAGGAAGAAGGAACAGCTAAATGAAAGACTGTATCTAAGCCACATACCTAATCTCTGCCAGTGTTTCATCTCTGCTGTCCTCAAACAGCTAATGATGATCAAATTCCCAATTTATTTTCAAGTTTGTTTTGGCAAGAGCGGAGTAGGTATTTATCGATCATTTACAAAATACAATAGAAGTTAACAACCACAAGTCTTTGGCCTTTAGGACCTCATATTTTTAACAGAAAAACAATGCTTATGAATAAGAAGCAATCAGAGACCATATAAGACAAGAGTTAAATTAGCGGTACAGTATGTAACTTATTAATTGCTAAGAATTCTTTTCTGTACCATGTTAATTAAGAAGAAAAGCAATAGGTTATTCTTTTGGAAGAGATTTGAGATGCAAAAGAATTAAACCTAGAGGCAAATTCAGGCATAAAAATAAAGAGATTAGCACAGAATGAAAACTAACCTGAATCGCATAACCACCCCTTACCATAAATAGTACTTGTTCCCCAGTTAACCTAACATATTTGTTGCACTGCACTCTGGACATATTCTTTTCAAACAGACAAAACTATCAAATTTTGACTCAAGAACTATCACAGTATAGCCAGGACATTCTGTCCCGATGCAGGCAAACTTAATAATTGAAGAAAGATAGCAATAATTTTTATGGCTTGCAGAAAATGGAATAACAGCATTTTATATAATGAAACTAAACCCCTACGTAAGAGGCTCAGATGACAGAAATGTACATTGTGTCAAATGATCATGATAAAATGAAATAGTATTTCAGGAAATATTTTTTCTTAATTTCTAAAAAGCTTGATGTTTTTAAAAATTGTGATTAATATGTTCAAACTTCAGGCTTCCAGAAAAATTTAAAAGTTAAAATGTAAATCCATCCATTTCAACGATTAAGTGACTTAATTCTAATGCTTTAGCACTTATATTGTAAAACATGAATCAGAGGAGTCAACACAGTCTATTTTGGCATCTATGAGAAGAAAAAAATAAAACCAATAGAAATATAGAAATAAACACAAACAGAAGCAGCTGTGCTAAGAAACTCCAGCAGAAGGAGCTATAGAAATGAAGAACTTACATTTTGCAACGGCCGAGAAAGAAATGTTGAAAAATGAGGTTATCTGTTTGAAACTTACAAATCTAAGTAAAAGTAATAGTTAATCATTTACTTAGCATGCAGTAGGCACTTAGGGACCTCATGTTCTTTATGTGTAAAATGAGATGCTGAGAATAGATATTCTTTAAGATCTTCACAATCCATTCTACAATGCATTAGGCACTAGGCTGGGTATCCTAACAAATTTAAAGAAGAATATAATTTGGTCCTACACTCTGGAAGCTTATAATTCTTTGCCAGAGACAAAAGGTACACAGAAATATCTAGATTTCAGAGTAGAACAGAAATGTGCTGAGAAGGCTTTAAGAGGAATAAAAATTCCGTAAGAGGGATAGAAACTGCTATGAGAGATATCTAAGATATAAGACTAAAAGGAGAAAAAGAGACTCTTCAGGTATACTCAAAAGACCTTAAGTATTTTGGGGAAACATATATAAACCCAGGAAATACAAATGAATAAGATTTTTTTATATATAAATACACCTTTAATGCTTAAAATTCAGGAAATGGCAGCCATACACACAGATAAAATATGGATTAGTTTAGGTTTCTTTTTTTAAAGTTCTGAATATGCTTCTAAGTGAACATTATAGCAGCAAACTAAGCATTAAGTGACTGAACTAGACATGTGATAGTATTAGAATAAGTATAACTTGGAAAACAAACTACGTGAGCAATTTTACCCTTCCATAAACGCCCAAAGTATCCCAACAGCCATAGCTGGAGTTGACTTTACCTTGTGAAGTGCTTGCAGACAGTGTATCAGCAAAAGAATCGCTTTCTGGGTCAATGAGAGAATCTTCCAGAGTTTCACCCATAACAGCACAGAATAGGGATTTGCAGTAATTCACACAGATATTTTGTCTATTTCTTGCAAAAGACCAATCCATTAAAACAAAAAGACTTGTGAGAGTAGAACTTGCGAACACACCAATGAGTCAAGACATGAGTTTCCAAATATTTGGGAGAGGAGGGAATAAACACCCAAAAGACCAGGCCTGAATTGGCTGGCACTCTCCTGCCAAAGAGCCAGCTGTGACAAAATGTTGTGTCATAATGTTGTTCAGTACTTTGGCAAGACCTGGTACATTACAAGGAAAACATTGCCACACTGTCTCGCCAGTGACCCACATGTCCAGTGTCTTGTGAGGGTTGCGAGCTGTACAGTATTTAGAAGTATCAGAGCAGAAAGAGTGTTCAATATCCGATTGCTTCTTAAATGGAAAACCCTAAATCTCTGGGTTATGAAACACCAGATAAACTTACTTGGACAAAGTTTTTTCTAGCTGTCCATCCCTGGTTGAATCTCTAATCAAATTATTGAAGAAAACCTTTGAATTCAGACATGTATTCTATTTTAAAATTGGGTATCAGCATGCTACTGAAATGTAATATTCTAAGTTATTTATTATACTACTTTCTAAAGCCCCAAATGACACTGACTGCTATCCAAATTCTATAAAATTAAATTTTTGAGAGAATGAAGATAAGGCCTGATAAAGTTTAGATTTTATATACGAGGGTTTGCTTTTTTAAAACTTGATTATTAAGCTTATCCATCAATAGCGAATGCCACGATACTGCATCAATTGATGTTTAAATGATAGATGCCACGCCATAATGAAAAAAATGGAGTTCTCCCTGAGAAGAATAATGCCTTACCAGAAAAAAATAGACTTACACTGAGAGGTTGGCAAGGAATTGTGGTCAGTTCTGTAACCAGGAAAAGGCTGGCTTCTTGCTCAAGGCCTTTTGCTCTTCTTGGCAAAGAGAAACACCAGCAGTGCCAAAATTCAAAGTGGGAGCAAGTCTCCTCTTGTCACATAAGTGTCCTAACAGAATTGCAGTGACTCGTGGATTTAAAAAGATGTCCCCACATAGGGCAATATATCAGATGGCAATAACTCTCTGAATTACACTTATCCTAATATTCCCCAAGTGTAAGAAATATATATCCGGTTAATCTACATTGAGTAACTAGTCATCCTGCAAGGGGACTAGCAAAAGTTTCCTTGTCTATCACAGAGCGACAGCTTGGTGGGAAAATGCTTAATGGATCTCAACAGCGCAGAATAAAGCAGACAGTTGGGCAATTACATCATTATTTTCAGCCCCAAAAACCTTTATAAAGTAATTGAAGTTAAAGTAAGTTTCTTGACAGTCCAAATGACTGAGGTAATTATAGTTGCATAGAACTAGTTATATCTATATTCAATTTGAATTCTCAGTAAAGGAGCTTCTCCTTCCCTCTCAATGCTGGGAAATTTATTTATATTACAGACACAATGATATAATATTTAAAGGTGTGACTGAATCTAAGATGCTTGGTTGAATTTATGATAGACCAAAATAAATGATTAGGGCCAGCCCGGTGACGTAGTGGTTGGGTTTGCATGCTCCGCTTCAGTGGCCTGGGGTTTGTGGGTTTGGATTCTGGGCATGGACTTACACACCACTCATCAAGCCATGCTGTGACAGTGGTCCACACACAAAGTAAAGGAAGATTGGAAGATGTCAGCTCAGCGACAGTCTTCCTCAAGCAAAAAGAGGAAGATTGGCAACAGATGTTAGCTCAGGGCCAATCTTCCTCACCAAAACATAAATAAATAAATGATTAAAGTCAAGAACACTTTCTTTCCTACTAATGAAATAGGACAAAAATTAAGCCCCATTCTGTCTACAGATATTCCTACTCAACGTCCCAAGGTGTGTTTGAGTCTGGAAAGCAACCATCAGCCTCATTCCTATTAGGTGGCAGTATCTCACCCAATCTCCAATCATCACCTCATTCCTGCCCTCAAATTCCAACTTTGCAAAGTCTCTCCAACTTTTAAAAAACACACACGTTTATGGGGCTGACCCAGTGGCATAGTGGTTAAGGTTGCAGGCTCTGCCTCGGCGGCCTGGGGTTTGCAGGTTCAGGTCCTGGGCGCAGACCTAGCACCACTCATCAAGCCACACTGTGGCAGCATCCCACATAAAATAGAGGAATATTGGCACAGATGTTAGCTCTGTGCCAATCTTCCTCACACACACACGCAAAATAGACACGTTTATTAAAATGTTCTTAAGATTATGCCAAGTTATAAGAATGATAAAATTGGCAGAATGATGCCGTTTTAGAGTGAGAGAAATCCTTTAGAGTCAAAAACAGTCTGTTAATAAGATGAGAAAATGAGGTTCCTGAATGACAAGTAAATTCTCCAGGTTAAACGGCAAGGTAATGACAAGCTGGAACTAGAATCTAGGTTGTTAGGCCTTTAATCCTTAGGCCAGCCTACTACTGGCCTTCACCAACTTCTGCTCTTCTTTCCATAAATTAGGCACCACAGGTATAGAGTATAGGGTGAGTTGAAGAGAAAACACGTCAACTCTTTCCAGAATATCAGTAAATAACTGTTACCCATTTTTCAATACCTATGGAGATGGATGGGTGAAAGGCACTGCTTCCTCCCACACTGGCTCAGTTTTGATGGAGCTCACTCATGCCACACAATTCTATCTGGGCATCTTCTCAGTCTTGTTCCTGAGGCCAATCATATGACCTGGTTCTCAAGTTCTATAGTAGTCTCTTTTACTATTTGGACAATACACAGATCCATTATTTCCAACTATGATCTAAGGGACTAACTCCTGGGACTCTTCGCCTGCTGGTACTTCTCTTATCTTTTTTTTCTCAGACACCATTCAACTTGCCCATCTACTGTGTAGCTACGCCTCCTAAGCCTCTAGTAGTTCTAATACTGACCTTTAGCTCATCAAACATAAAATTGTTTTGAACAGCTAATTATTCCACAGCACCTGAACCTAACAGCATCTACTCTTACAGCACTCACCACATTCTGTCATTCCTTCTCCCCCGAAACTATATTACTTGAAAGCAAAAACTTGTCTTATTTACCGTATTTCATTCATTTATTTGTTCAACAAATATTTATTGACATCACAATATATTGGTAGGCATTGAGCTTCATGCTGGCTTGATGAACGAGATGTGTTCTTATCTTGTGGAGTTTGAAAATAGTCAATAAATAAAAATTACAATTTTGATAAACATGGAGCCTGGCACATGGCAGGCTCAATAAATGTTGTTAAAACTTTTAACACTGTATACAAATCAAGCAATATACGAAACACCCCAAGTTACTAGCAAAATACTTATACAATGTGGGTTGTTTAATCATATTTTATGTTAGTGATGTTTTGTTCTATCACACTACAGCACTAGGTAACTTAAGAAACAACTTGTTCACATGGACATTAAAATGATCAGAAATAAACTGAGACAATCTCATTTGTATTTAATTATGTATCTGTTTTGTCCTTAGTTATTGAAAAAAATGTATTACATTTTATTTTAGAGCTATCCATCCAACCATTCCTCAAATATTCATCAAATACTTACTGAGCACATTCTAGGCATAAAAGATAAATTAATAAGCCAAGGTTCTTATCCTCAATGAGTTCACATTTAACTACATTTATCAAAATTATCTAAAGAGTGATCTTTCAGTCTACTTAACTTTGAAAGTCAATCAGCATGCACTGATATCAGAAATAATACATTTGCTTAAAGAAAGTCATTATTATCAGTGGACACTATGTAATCACCAGAAAATTTATGAGAGTTTTGACATGCATGTGAGTATCTTTATCTTCAAGGCCTTAAGATTCCTCTGTGGGGGCTGGCCTGGTGGCACAGTGGTTAAGTTCACATGTTCCGCTTCTTGGCAGCCCGGGATTCACTGGTTCGGATCCCGGGTGCGGACATGGCACCACTTGGCAAAAGCCATGCTGGGGTAGGCATCCCACATATAAAGTAGAGGAAGATGGGCACGGATGTTAGCTCAGGGCCAGTCTTCCTCAGCAAAAAGAGGAGGATTGGCAGTAGTTAGCTCAGGGCTAACCTTCCTAAAAAAAAAAAAACAAAAAATTCCTCTGTGTCCTACTCTTTATAATATCAAAATCTGAAAGATATTATGATAAGATGCATAAAAGAGCCTGCCGGTGAATGGGATTGTAATGTAAATTTTTGGAGCTTCAGACCATGTCTAGGTGCACTGGACACCGGTTGGTTATCAGTGCTTTGCATCTCAGGGTACCTCTCTATAGAAGGCTATTGCTCTCCACCCTGTGGAGAATCCCTTTGAAGGACAGGTCTCGGTAATTTTACAGAGTGAGGAAAGGAGTAGTGAAAGACCACTTTTCTTATGCACACGCACAAAAGTTAACTTCTTCTACTGAGGGATGTAGGGCTTGGGCAATATAGAGGGTGAGGAGAAGGTCATCTCCCCTTGAACTTGGGAGACATAAGGGTATGGGTGTGGTTGTAGGTAGAGTGCACACCCTCAGAGGAGAAAGAATGGGGATGATTAGGAACGATTATACATTGAGGAGGATGAAAAGCTTTTTAATTCAATCCTGATTTATGACAGTTAAAAAAAAATGAACAGTTTGGTATTTGAGAAGGCTGCTCTCAGTATCTGGTCTTCAATATTACTTATGAAACCTATCTTTGGCCAAGAGAAGCTGAATATTAGTTAGTCAAAAAAACTCCCAAAATTTTAGTACGTTTAGGAGAAGGCAACTACAGTAGTAACAGCGTGAATGATTCAATAACAAAAAGTCAGAGAAGGTCTGAAAATCTATAGTTAATAAAATCATAGTATTTTACCTGTATCAAGTTTTTTAAAGCACTATTCAGTGTTTAGAATGATTCACATCAAATATTCCCAAGAAATACATTATTAAGTATTTTTTATGTTGCATTACTCTTAAAACCTTGCTTTTTTTGGCTAAAGACTAAATTTGGATTTTACTCTCTAGATTGAATTTGGATTTTTAAAACTTCTTTAATTGTTTTCCCTATCTTTTATGTAAAATAAGCAATGTTAGTATTGGTATATAATAGTGTACAGTATTCTCTTCTTTTGCTATAACTTCACTTTAAAAGTTGCGTCATTAAATGCTATCAGTGCTATGAACTCTTACGCTGGCCCCTAAAAGGTAAGAGCTCTCTGAGAGAACAACACACAACACCTCTTTATATCCCCAGAGCCTAGCACAGTGTCCCTAGTTGGCATAAAACACATGTTTATTATTTTTGTTGATGATGAGAACAATGAGGGAACAGCTGCTTGTCACATCTGTCTCACACGTATCATTCAAGGAGGAGTTTAGAGACCTAATGAACTGACAACAGCATCAATTTTCTTCTTGTTCCAATAAGACTTAAATTTCGTCACGGTGCTCAAAAGGAAGACACATAATTGCCAACAACCAGAATGACTACCTAAACTCACTCTCCCTCTGCCCAGAACATCTGCTGCCTTTCTCTAGTGCAGTCAAAGCTGGCCCGAAGCCTCATCTTCTACCGATGGTTGCATCAGTTCAGGGTTTCTTCATGGTCACAGGGGACACAACACGGAAGAAATGACATCCCAGTGGGACACATGCCTTTTGGAAGAACAAATAATCCTGTATCCTAAGATGTAAATTTCACCACAACCATCACAGCAAGCCAGGTATTCCCAAAGAAAGAGACAAAGGAAGTCCACCTTTGAATATATGTGTCATTTTTTCAAAAAGGCAAAATCCATTCTTCTTTAACCAAAAACTGTAATGTGGTTCAGATTTTCAAAAAGCAACCTTTTTGTATATAAGATTAATAATTTATGTACCATTTTGATTTAAAGCAAAATGATTCAATGAAATGACATTAACTTGCAGCCACTAGCTGCTACAGTACACGTGTATTTGATATTTTAAAAGGCCTTCTTGATCCCAAGGCAGTGTAGTCTACGGAAAGGCAGAGTGACACTGGAGCCAGAAAGCCTGAGTTTTACGTTCTTATCTGGTTCAGTCACAGACTGGTGTCAATTCTTAGGGTTCACATTTCTCATCTCTAGGATGAGAAGAATGCCCATCTGCAAAACAGAATAGTCCTCAAGGTTCTTTTGGGTTCTAATGTTGAGATACTGAACAGTATGCCTATAACTAGTTTATTTAAAGTGTAATGGCAATTCTGTATATTGTATTTTTATTCATGTTCTAATCCTGAGTTACTATTTCCTTTTCATACCTGTCTGCTAATTAGGTGAAACGCACTTTTATCTGGAAAAAAAATACCAAATAGTAAATTAAGTCTCAAAAAGAAAAACTGAAAACTTCCCTTTTTTCCCCCCTTCAAAAGTTAATTTGCCTGTAATACCTGAGAAAGAGTCTAACCTGTCTAACCACTTTCTAGGGATCAACTAAACACTTTTCAAATGACTGTGCCTTTGAACCAAAGACGTCCCATGTAAACTGTGTTAACTTGTCGTTGCATGTAAAATCTGAAATTCTCCAGTAATTTTGGTTTCTGGCATAATAAAATACCATGGGCTATCTTATCAACTGACCCATATTTATGTTTCAGGAAATCCTAAACCTCTAAAACATGCATCTTCTTCACTGTTCACATTTTATCAATTAATTTTTCAAGATCAGTTACATGGAGATTCTCTGGGTAACATATCCCATCACTGGTGAACCACACTAGGAATCCACAAAGATCCTAACACAAGCTTAGAGCCACAGAGCTATATGCCAGTTTAGTTCATGCAAAATAATCAATTTACCAGTTTTGCAACTGTACTAAAGGAAATACATGGACTGTGGAGACCTCAGACTCACAAATCTTAAGACCAAGGAGATTAACACATTCAAACTCAATTTTTCATATAAGGAAAATGAGTTCCAGAGAAATTAAATGATTTGTGCAAGGTATTACCCAGACGGTTGGCAGGAGAGTTTAAGACAGAAATCAGGTCTCTTCACTCCCAGTCCGAAGCTCCAAATTGTGCTCTATCTCATTAAAATGACACAATAAAACGTTCAAATAAATAGTTCTAATCAATTATCCTTCTGCCAGTGATCACGTTAGAAGTCTATCAAGCATGAAAGCATTAGCACTATGATGTGATTCACTTAACGTGGGTGAATCGCCCACAAGAATGCCATAGTTCACCAGAGTTCAGAGACAGGGCTGTCTACAAAGTAAGCACTCAATAACGACTTGGTAATTAAAATTTGGTAATATCTGAACAATCAATTCACTAATTCATTTTGCTGACAAATGTCCTTTTGCCTCATTCATTGATTCTTCATGAGTCACCCTAGTATCCTGGAGTTCTTTTGGTACCAGGAGTTGTCTTTCCTATTGACGTAGTTCCTTGATCTTATGAAAATAATAAAATTACTACGTGAAAATTTACACCGAGGTAATAACACTCCAATTTTTAAAAAGTATCTTAGAGCTGTACAGTGTTTTTTATCTCATTTGAAGTTCACAATGACACTGGGAGGTTATTCAAAGCAAAACAAGAAAATAGCACCACCACTGAATAGTGCTTTATGTGGAAGCAGACAATGGGCTTTGGCCACAAAGTTACACTGTATCGTCTATCAAATCCTAATTGCTATCATGAACAAAGTGGGTCTAGTTCTGCTAAGGGAACTCTTAAAATTCCTACTTGTTTTTGAAGATTCTATACTCCACTTGTATAAACATATTTTGTGAAACATATTTAAGAGCAATAATGGTGTTAGTTGATGACCGCTCTCTTTATTATTTTATTAATCAAGTTGTCATGTATAAGATTTAAAATTTTGATAAGAATTCGTAATATTATAATTTTGTGAGCTTACGCTGTTCCAGGCACTGATTTATTTAAATCATCTTTAATTCTCACAACTACTCTTTTAGATGAGAAAACAGAGATAAAGTGACATGCCCAGAGTAAAAACGATATAAGTGACAGAGTTTGAATTCAAAAGTAGGTCTGTTTGACTATACCGTACTGAATAAAGACAAATACGCAAAGCTTTACAGCCAAAAACTGTTACCAGATGGTTTTAAAAGATACTAAAGTGTCTTCCAGTCTTTGCACCTTCTTTCCCCAAAAGAAACATTTTTATTTTCCTTAAAGGACAGAACACACTGTTGTTTTTCTATATGAAAAAATGGTTTTTTAAAAATAACCTTTTATTATTACAAAACCAATCCATATTCATAGCTGAAAATTTAAAAATACAGACCGGTAAAAATAAAACCATTATATTTCTACTACCCAGAGATTATCAGTCTTAGTGTTTATCTAAGTGGATAATTTTCTGGGCATATGTATGATCATAAGTATATACATATACACAAGTGCATACATACATGCCTATACACAAGCATTTGTATTTTGAAATAAAGGTAATTACTGGTGGTAACCTGCTTTTTAAAGCCAATGATCTCTCTCTTTTCATTTTAGTGGAAATTTTCATCTCCAACAATACCCAGTCCATATTAACATTTTCCTAGTTGACCCAAAATGTTTTTATAGCTGCTTTGCTCCAAATCTTAATCTAATCTAGGATGATGAAATGCATTTGGCTGTAGGTCCCTTAAATCTTCTTAAATCTAGCACAGCCATCTCCCTCCACCCCCAGCTTCCCTCAATTTTAAGGCCACTGACTAACTGAAGAGATCAGGCCAGTTATCATGTAGAATGTCTCACGCTCTGACTTGTCCAGTTGTTTTCTTGTGGTATCATTTAGCTTGCTTCTCTATCCCTACGTTTCCTATAAACTGGATATTATATCTGATGATTTTTGGATTCAAGTTAAAACATTTTTGGCTTGAATGTAACATAGATGACGTGCTATATTCCTATTCCATCACATCAGAGACAGCACAGGACTGACCATTGGTGATGGTAAGATGGATTACTATTTTCGAATGATGATAGTCTGATCTTTCTGTTATAGGGTTACTTTTTTCTCCTTGCAACCAGAAAGTAATCTAAAGTACTGTAACTTTGGCATTATAAGGATGTTCAGTTTCATCGACCATTCACCTAAAGATTTTAACACACTGAGTCTTATCTTGAATCAATACTCTGAGTTTATGAAATTAGAATTCGAAAATTTTTCTATGACTCCTTCTACATTTATTACTGACATTTTTCTGTAAGTTTGGACTTTGTTCTGGGAACTAAGGTATGTGGATACCCTGAAATAAAGTATCTACTACAAAGGAAGAATAAATGTTTAATTTGTTCTCTGTTATTAGATAGAAAGATATTAGATATTAGACACTGGATATTATTAGGAAGGTAGATCTCTTCAACATCTGACGTTCTTGGTTAGGCACAGCTGTTTCTTCTGTTCACTGAAGGTTTACATCATAAAATACTTACACATCTAAGTTTCTCCTTGTCAATTATTTTTAGAGAATTCTGTTTCAACTTCACTCGTCTCTGTTATCTTTGGTCCCATGACAGATACAACCCCATCCTATCCCCTGGTTCTTTAGCTATCTAATCCTTTTTCTTTTTACCGCATATACAAAACCACTTATCAACCCCTAATGATACATCTAATGCTTCAGTTTTATCTAACAATTTCCATTAACAGGGATTTTCAGTTTTTAGCGAGTGGTTATTCCTCAAATACAGTGGATAAATAGAATACAAACTTAACTAGTTCTTCCAAAGTTATGTTGTGTGCCAGCATATCTTCAGGAAGAGAGTCAAGGATCCCCGATAGGTTTGTGGACTAATTAAAGCACACTCCTACTCTCTAGTTTGTTCTTTATACTCCAGGGGTGCTTGTCTTCAGATATACTAAGCTCTAAGAGGAGGCTAAGTTTTTATTTTACAAACATGAGCTCCATTTTAATAAAGTTTTCATTTTAAATATTCAGAAACATTTTACTGAACACAAAGGGAAGGAGAGGAAGACTAAAACATCAAGACAGACAAGAAATAACTTTTTCAGTTCTAAAATAAGCACTCTCCCCTTAATAAAAATAAAAATAAAATTGAGTCTTAACTCGGTCCTTCTTCCAATTATGTTTTTATTTATCTATTGCACACAGTCAGATGAACAGCTCAAAATGCCTAAAGTCACTCTGGGCAAGTTGACAAGTATCCTACGCATTGAAATGAGAGGTGGGAAGAAGGCCAGATTGCTTAATTGTTACTTGGGAATCTGAGGAGGTGGACAAGCCAAAATCTTTAAGGGGATCCAAAGAGCACAACTTCTTCCTTAGGCAGTGGGAGAAAACAATGGGCCAGATTTTCGTTCTGTGTAATTTTATAGGATGATTCCATTGTATCATCCATTGTTTCTTTCATGTACTGCCTGAAGGGGAAGTGTATTGTTATCTGTGGGAGAGCTTCCATAAGAGAATTATAGAGGATGAGAGCATAGCCTCTGGGAGATTAATGAATGACGGGACATTCAGTCTAGTATGGAACGTTCAGATAAACATTTTGGGAACTGTGTACCTGAAAGACCTATGCATTAAGGTCAGGAAGTTTTAGTGATCAAGAGTTAATAAGATGGGCAATATGCCAGGCTGATTAAAGGGGCTTGGAAGAGACCATTTAGGGGAGAGGGGGAGAAAAATAGGGGTCGAGAGGGGGTATAGTATTCATGGATAATAGAAATGTGAAGATGAGATTGTCATATCTGCAGGAAGTCTTAGAGAACACTTAATCTAAGCCCCTCTTCATTTACAAATGGAAGAACCGAGTCACAAAGAGGTTAAGTTACTGGACCCACTCTCCAGTACACTAAACAGTATGTTTTCAACTGGCTCTCCTACAGGACAGGGATATCTAGAGAGATATATTCTTAGGAAGTCCTAGAAAAAACCTTTTAAAAATCTTTTTTCACAACTTTATTGAGGTACATTTTACACATCATAAAGTTCAAGTGTAGAATTAAGTGAATATCTGTTAAGTTTACCAAGTTGTGCGCCATCACCATAAACTAGTTTTAGAGCACTTTCATCACCCAGTAGGATCTCTCATGATGATTCACAATCAATCCCACTTCCCACCCCCAATCCCAGGCAACCACTAATCCACTTTACTTTTTTTCTTTTTTTTTGAGGAAGATAAGCCCTGAGCTAACATCTGCTGCCAATCCTCCTCCTTTTGCTGAGGAAGACTGTCCTTGAGCTCACATCTGTGCCCATCTTCCTCTGCTTTATATGTGGGATGCCTTCCACAGCATGGCTTGCCAAGCAGTGCCATGTCTGCACCCGGGATCCGAACTGATGAACCCTGGGCCACCGAAGCAGAACGTGTGCACTTAACCGCTGGGCCACCAGGCCGGCCCATAATCCACTTTTCTGCCTTATCGATTTGCTTTTACTAGGCATTTCGTGTAAATGGAATCATACAATATATGCTCTCTTGTGTCTGACTCTTTTCACTTGGCATAATGTTTTTGAGGTTTGTCCATGTTGCAGCATGTGTCCGTAAGTTTCTTCTTATCAGTGAGGACTCTAGGTTAGGCTGTGTATGAGTATACCACATTTTATCTATCCATCCAGTTGATGGACATTTAAATTGTTTTCAATTTTTGATAAAAAGGTTCTAACTCCACATTTTCAATTTTTCTTTCATTTTAATGATACAAAATTTTTCAAAAATTCAAATTTTGGATTATCTGAATATCTGATGATTTTATAAGTGAATACTTACAGGCAGGTTCAGTGCCACAGTTTGTATTTGTGACTTCATTGTGCCCAATATTAGTACTTTAGTTGTCCAGGATTAATGACAGAAAGTCAAAGGTAGATTTTTAATAGGTAAATAATTTGAGTTAAGTGAAGGCCAAATGAGATCCTGTAATGCGTAGAAATGACTATTTCACAGAAGAGTTCAAAAAGAGAAAAGTTGAGGGAGAATTTAATCATATATATGGCACTGAGTAGCAGAAGGTGTTGAACCCCAAAAAGCATGTGTTATCGCAGTCATTTGCATATTTAAACTGTTCATTTGAATGTTAAGGGTTTTTTAACTTATTTAATTTGTTTTGGTTTTATGTAAGAGCTATATGCACAAAAAGTTTATATCTAGTTTTATGCATATTTAAATTATATTATAATAAAAATTATGTGAATACTGAGAATCATAAGAAATTTTTTCCTTAAAAGAAGTCTGTGCTTTACTCAAGTAATAATAAGATATAGCTATATAAAATATCTGAACTAGACTTTAGAGTTTCTAACTCTCTCATTTTATAAATAAAGAAAAAAGAGGTGACACGACTGGAGCAAAATTGTACAGCTAGTTAGTGACAGAGCTGGGTCTGAAACAGGCTGGTCACTGCTACAGCTACAAAACATCGATTCTAAGTTGTATATTGTTAATTTCACTGAGCCTCTAGTCATTTTATAAATGAGACATCCACTGAGATTGAAACAGGAAACAGATTCGTTTTCTAAATCATATTTTTCTACTGATGACTGAATAATGATTATAATCCAAATCTTTAATTCAGTATCTCAGATCTGGTATTCAGGTAGTTGGCATGGAGAAGAAGGAAAAGATGTTTTCGCTAAATTCAAGATTCAAGAGGCAGAATGGCAATAATTGGAAAGAAGTGGAAGACCAGGGTTCAAGCTTCACTTCTGCCACTAACTCCATTTATGAGTTTAGGCAAATTACAACGGCTCTGGTCTTAATTCCCCATTTTTAAAGTGGAGATAAGGAAAGGAAATAGATAAGATGGCTTCTAACATTTTCTTTTAGCTCCTCCACTCAATGAATTTTAAGTTAAGGCTTATCTATTATAAACTCCTGTCCCTAATCAGAATCACACCTAACCTCTGCATAGGTTAATAAGATTATTGCTATAACCTGCCCACCCACCTACCTATTGTTTTTTATTTCCTAACATGTAATTTAAATTCTATTCAAAAAGACGCGTCTACTTACTCCCATGCACCTGTGGCTATAGTAGTTTCTCAATAAATGTTGAATGGATTCATTAACATGTGAATGAATTTGTTAATTCCTATTTTCTGCCATCTCCCAGGACTTGTTTCTGGTTTCCCGATCTTATTTATGCTACAACACTTAATGATATATTTTTCTTGATTAGCACAAAGTAAATGCTGTTTGAATGTCAATTCATTAGTTCTCACCCTTAATAACTCATTGTACATAGAGTCAATACTACATAATTTACGCCTAAGTTGTTTCATATGTGTACGTTTATATTATTTCTCCAAGTATAATGTTAAATCCTTTAAAAACATGACGCGCTATGCCTTTTACTTCATTTATTCTTCTTAGTACAGCATTGGGTGTTCAAGACTTGACTGACTGTTAATTCCAAACAGATAATATCCTGTCATTTCAAAGGCCTTCAGGAAAGCAGCCTACCGCAAATGCAAATGTCCAAGAGAAGCTCAGCCCCCTTGCTTTACTTTCGGAAGAGGTTCTAAGAAAGATAGTTATCATTCTTTGAATAAGGCCCCTACACAAACCTAAAGACCAATATTCAAATACAACATTTCTCCTCCTTACCTTCTTTTCCCAGCTAAATAATCAGTTTCTCATAATTAATTCTTTATACTGGTTTCAGGCTTTGTCCTTGAAACTTCTAGTATAATTCCCTGAGTTGTACATAGAAAGAGTCTTGGACTGTGAAGGAGCACAGGGTGCTAATGGAGGCTTCCCACTTACTGGTGTCTGGACAAGTCGCTGAGCATTTCTGGGCTTCGATTTCCCCAAACGTAAAATGGGAAATATCTGCCCTGTCTTAGGGGATCTTGTTAGGATTAAACATGTTGTTATATAAAAGAACTCCTCACATTTTAAAGCTCTATGCAAATGTAAGATATTATTATTTTCCTATTGTTATAAGAACACCAAAAGCTTTTCCTCAAGGTTATAATTTGAGAGCTTCATTGAATAAACACTAAAAAAATACATGGGCAAGAAAGTGAAAGGAAATATGCTATAGTGAAAATGTTAGTTATTTCTGGGTGATGGGATTATGAGTGATTATTTTTTGCTTTATATTTTTCTGCATCTTTTTCAATAGTAGCTATTACTCTTAAAATTTAAAAAGTTACTTTAAATAAAATAAAGATACTGTGCCACATTTGAGTGCTAAAAATAACAGTTATCAAATCTGGAGAAGTCTTTCGACGAGAATATTAAGCAAGTCTTCTATAGTTGATAAAATTAAATTTCTGAGTAGATTATTAAGGTAAATGGAAGAGAGATTTAGCTAAGCTTTTCAAAGAAGACAAAAGTTATCAAGAATAAAGGCGTTTCCATTTTTCTAAACAACTATTATCTTCCATCTTTGTTTTTTCTCTGAAGTGTTTCTGCTAGGTATCAGCGTCACTAGTCCTGAAAGAGTATCAAGAGGTGAAAGACTCACAATATGGAAAACCTCAGACAGAAAGCTTAACATCAGTATTGCATAAAAGACACCACAACCTCCTGACCTGGTTAGTACCCTCCACCTCTCCCCACTCCCCAAGAGCAACCAGCACTAATCTGGTGGATCCCGTGATGTTCAGAATGTGTTCACAAATCAATATCTAGCTCAGCTTCCATCTTATTTACTGAGAATTCTGATCAGCAGCCTTCGGTTGCAGCACTATCTCAACCTGAATATCATTTTCCCTCTAACACATTCTCATCCTTCCCACTCCTAAGCCCCCTGCTTAGTGTATCTGAGATAAAGGGTTACATAAGATGGCCGTAGACTTTATTATCCAACCTGGAACACTTGTAAGCGTGAAGGAGGGCACTATTAAAAATTACACTAGGACAACAGGCTTAAACCAGGACTCTCACAGGTGAACCAGGACATATGACCACTTTAAGCAAAGTGAGGAGATTTAAGAGGGAAGTTTCATGATGTCTTCGGTCCTGACAACTAGAAACTAGGTCACTGCTGCCATGGTTGTTTTCACATTGCCTTCCACTTCTAATGGTTAGCTCAAGCATCTAGAAATCATATGAACACTTTTATTGGAGATCTAGAATTAAAACGTGGTGGAGTGAATTTTCTTTGTTGGTTTTTCTTTTCTTCTTTTTGTAATGTGAAAGGTTCACACAGGGCAGTTGTTTGGCAAAGGAGGTGAGAATTGCAAAGGTTTTGCCCTAGGCTGTCTTGCATTAAGAATTGTTGCATCTGGCCACTTTTCAAGTAACCAGATGTGAAGTAAGTGATGCCCATTTGGATGACAAATCTCATTTTAATATCTTTCAACATAAATAACAATAACAATCATAAATATATTTATTTCAAGGCTTCCAAGAGGTGAGAGACATTACCACACAAGAACCACAGTCTAGAAAAGCTGGAGAAAACAATGGTCTTATTAAAAATATTTTTTAAACAATCAAAAAAGCTTATTTCAATGCAGGTGGTAAAAATAAAGCTTGGTTTGATGGCTACAATTAGTCAAAGCACCAAACGTAGCAAAGACCAGATAACTCAATTCAGTAAATTCTTTAACACTTGGGAAGTCTTAATCATAAGCTCTAGCTATTGAAATGACTGTATTTTGGGGTTATTACTAAGTCTGCCAAGGCCCCATAAACACAACCTAAGCCAATAGGGGCTTTGATGGTACTAGTTCTGATATATTCTTTGGAGAGTACACAGAACACCAATGTAGACTGAAAAATATCTCAGTATCAAATTCCTAACAACAAACCTTTAAACCAATCTGAAACTACAAGAGAATGGATCAAGCTACCTTGAAAGAAAATTAACAATACTTTCTATCATTCAAATTTTGTAGTATAATGGGCCCATTAACCTGATGGAGCTTTCAATCCATCAGATTAAGCTAGTTTGATGACAGTTCATACCATTTATGTCCATAGTCATAAATAAGACTAAGATTTGCAAATACACAAAATGAAGGGAAAAAAATTTAGAAATAAACTTAGAGCAAATAAAGAAGTTAAACTGTAAAGAGCGATATGATAGGACAATAGAGATAAAAGTAGATCAAATGAACAGTTGAAGTAAATGTTGGGACATGAAGGATTTGTGGAAAAAATTCAGGACAGGATGACTTTCATCACAAAGTATTAAATAACCAGTAATATTTGTATAGTCTACTAAAGTATACAAGGTATTTTTACATATATTATTTACTTAACCTCAGAGAGGTAAGAATTGTTTCCATTTTATTACAAAATGAGCACAGGGTAGCTACCTGACTTGGCTAAGATCATTTGACCAGGAAGTAAAATCTGAACTTAGAAACTTAACCCAAATCAACAACACTTGTTGAGTGAATCAAGTCAAAAAATTCTGCTATTTACAAGACACTATGGGAAACACAGAGAAGTATAAGCCTGCCCTTAAGGAATTTGTAACTTGCTGGAGACACAAGCTGCAAAGAGGTGAAAAGTTAAGTAACAATTCATGATTTGAATAAGAATTCGAGCCAATGATAGAAGAGATGTCACAAGGTAACACCTGGTTAATTGGTAAATAAACGGAAAATGACTAAGTTTTCACAGGGACTCAGAAGAATATGTCAAATGGGATGGTTCATGGAAAAGGCTCCATAGAAGAAATGGGGTTTTGGCTTATATAGCGATCAGGATACAGATACTACAAGAATATGACCTGAAAGACAGCGACCATGTATTTTGTCATTTTCATATCTACGTCACAAAACCTCAATAACTACTATTTAATGAATAAAGACGATTGTCTGATGAACTGATTAACGGCTGAATGAATGAACACATGGAGAGGAAGTATGGCGCACTCTAGGCAAGGGGAGGGAACAAAAGTATTTCTGGGGGATAGTAAATGCAAGCAAATTATTGTGCTTTACAGTAGTCTAGTAAGTGGCTTACCCAAGGTTATACAGTCAGAGGAAGTTGCAGGAACTACAATATAGGTCTCCTGACTTCCAGTGAGAAATAGAGGTATAAATGGATTGGCTTTAAAATTAGATAAACCTAAGCTAACATCACCACTATCAGTGGTGTAACTTTGGGCAAGCTATTTAATCTCTTCAAGTCTCATTTGTAAAATAGAATTGTTTGTTTTGAGGATTAACAGAAATAATGTACATAAAGCAATGAGAAGTGCTTGGCACAGAATAATTATAAATATTAGTTTCCTGCTCCCCAGACCACATTTTAAAGAGTATTTTATGTTGTTAAAAGATTCACTTTAGTTTTACTACTATCGGAAAGATACTCTACGCAGTTGCCTCATGACTTAATTTATTCAAACCTAATTTAGATTTCAGATAGCTTTTTTTTTTTTTGCTGAGGAAGATTCACCCTGAGCTAAGATCTGCTGCAAATCTTCCTCTCTTTTTTGTATGTGACCCCCACCACACCATGGCCACTGACAGACAAGTGGTGTAGGTCCACACCTGGAAACTGAATCCAGGCGCCAAAGCAGAGCATGCTGAACTTAATCACCAGGCCACCAGGGCTGGCCTCGGATAGCTCTTTACTGTACACATATGTATATCTGTAACATTAGTAGAATAATTTTCAAATAGCTGGATTACATATGGGGTCAGTGACCAAAGAGTACACATGTTGATGAAATTAACAATACTGAGGAATGTACTGATATACCTGACTCTACTGGGTTAGAATTACATAAAACCACATATTAAATAAAAACAAATGTAATTATTACTTTCATTAACTTTACTAAAAACTCTTAAAATGCTGGAAGTTGTTTCTATACTTTTAGAAAAAATAGACAAATGCTAAGGAGAAAAAGGCAGTTAAAAAATGATTTGGTTTTAAAAGCAGCTTCCAGTGTATTTCCTGAAATAATCTTCAATAATTTCTATATCTTCAGTAAAATGTCATTTGCTATTCAAAATGAAACTAAGACATTAACAGTTCCCAAATCACCAATTCAAAGTTATCTAAATTCAATTTAAATTTTATTTCACCCCATAACATTTACCAAGATGAAAAATGGCTTACTGTGTTTAAGAAAAAGATTTTACACAACCAGAAATGAAAATGGCTTTCTGGTTGACTGAGTTAACCAGAAATTCAATTTAACCAAGAACAATGTATACATTGTACATCCTAGTTCGTCAACATTTCACGGGACTAGATTCTGGCAAAAGAATTGGAAAAATGTTCAATACAACAATCAGTAGCAGAAAACTATCTATCTCGGCATGAAAGGTAGGTAGACATTTTATGGAGCCGACCATCGCACTCCATCAGACAGCAGAGCCCCAGATCCCAGCCTTTCTTCCACTGCCTCATCTTCTTTCTGTCTACTGAGATATCAATTATCCTCTGGCTCACGTTGCTCCTTCCTCAAGGCTCTGTCCTAGGACTCTTCACTCTTCCAATTCCACATGCTCTCCCTAGGCAATCCCATTACGGAAGGTTTCAAATATCATGGATATATTGAGACCAAATCTATGTCTGTCCCAGTCGTCTCTTCTGCATCTCAGCCCTATAGACAAATATCTATTTGATACATCCACTGAAACATCTCATAGGTGACTCAAATTCAACAGGTCAAAAGCTGCATTTGTTATCTATTCTCCAAAACTGGTCTCCTTCAGTGAGCCCTATCTTTGTAAATGGCTCCACCAATCTCCTAGCTGATCATGCCAGTAGTAGTAATAATAATAACAATAAAAAAAATAATAATAATTGACTGCTCTACTACTCACATCCAATCAATCACCACATCCTTTTGATTCTACCTGTTACAGACATTCAGCCACTTGTCTCCATCTCCTCTGCTATCAATCCTAACCCAAGCTCCCCTCATCTCTCACACACATCTTTCCCATTGCTTCCTACCTGGTCTCCCCACATCTGCCTGTTATCTCCTCTCCAACCAATTCTGCATACTGCAATCGAGTGACCTTTTAAAGATGCAAATTAGATTACATCACTCCTGTTTAAACTCTATATTGACTTCTGGTTATCTTAAAGCCAAACTGCCTTGAATAATCTGGTCGCTGTTATCTCTGAAGCCTCTTCCCACTCCTTTTCTCCATTTAGGTCAGTAAGTAAACTATGCTTTTTGTCACCTCAGAGCCTCCAAACACGTTATTTCCTCTGTCTGTACCATCTTCTCACAGCTCCCTTAAACTAATTCCTGTTCTCTCTTCAATTGTCAGCAGAAAACTCACCTCCCCAAACTCTCAGACTAGTTAAACCACCTGTTATCATTCTGTACAACTCATATTACCCTTTTCTTCCCTCACAGTACTCATCGCTTTAGTTATCCTTGTTCCTTTTCTGCTTTCCCCACGACATTATAAACTCAATGACAAGGTGATCATTGCAGCACCCCCAAGCTACCACCAAGAACCTGAACAAAGCCTTAGAAGACTTGAGTTTTAGTGCTGGTTGGTTTTATTAACTTGCCGTGTTATTCTGGCAAGTCACTGAACTTCTCTAGGCCTCCTTTGTAAAAGGACAGGGGTTGGATTTGATCAGTTTCTTAAGCTTCACTGATGTATAGATCCTTTTTAAAGAAAGAAAAAAATCTTACAGACCTGCCAAGGTTGTGTGCTCAGGCTCCCCAGGGGTCCTGTAACCCCAAGTTGAGAAAACTATGTAAGAAACCATGAAAATGTCCTTGAGTTGTGAAATCTGGGCTTTACAATGACCTTTTAGATTATTGTTGATATAAAAACAGTATTTTTAAATTCTAAAATTCTCAGAGCCCAAGAATATATTTGTGTATCCCCAAGAATCTGTGGATCCAAATTTGAAAAAGAGATGGTCTCTTCCAGGTCTAAGATTTCATCATTCTAAGAAAATGGCTGTTTATTTTCCAGAGTACTTCTTAATGAATCATAGCCTACACAAAGGCTCATAAACTGAGATTTGGGAGAGAATGCAAGGAATTCCACAGCATCCAGGCATTCAGAAAAATTCTTTCATTTGAAGACAGAAGATTCTCAGCTACTGATTTTGGCAACAAGATGAAAAGCATTTGACCTTAAGTCAATGTAGGTGGCAATGAAAGGCTGATAGAAAGCATTTCCCTGGGCTCAAATGAAATGACCTTCTTGATTACATGGAGAAGTATGTGAGAACATGAGTTAAAAAATGAGAGAAGAATAATACAAAGGCAAAGGGCAAACAACCCAAATAAAAGACAGGCAAAGGACTTGAACAGACGTTTCTCCAGGGACATATAGATGTCCAGTAAGCACATGAAAGATGCTCAACATCATTAGTCATTAGGGAAAAGAAAATCAAAACCACAATGAGATAACACTTCACATCTACTAGGATGGCTATAATAAAAAATATGGAAAATAACAAGCGTTGGGGAAGATATGGAAATTGGGACCCTCATACTTTGCTGGTGGGGATGTAAAATAGTACAGTAGCTGTGGAAAATGTCTTGGCAGTTCCTCAAAAAGGTAAACACAGAATTATCATATGAGCCAGCAATTCCACTCCTAGGTATATACCCCAAAGAACTGAAACTTGAACACTAACGTTCATTGCAGCATTATTCATATAAGTCAAAAGGTGGAATCAACCCAAGTGTCCAACAACAGATGAATGGATAAACAAAATGTGATGTATAGGTACAATGGAATATCATGCAGTCATAAAAAAGGAATGGAGTTCCGATACATGCTTCAATATGGATGAACTTTGAAAATATTGTGCTAAGTCAAATAAGCCATACATCAAAGGACAAATATCCTATGATCCCACGTATATGAAATAACTGGAATAAGCAAATTCACAGAAACAGAAAGTAGAAAAGAGATAACCATGGGGTGAGGGGTGGGTGTTGGGGAGTTATTGTTTAATGGGCACAGAGTTTCTGTTTGGGGTGATGCAAACGTTTTGGATATAGATATGGCTGATGGTTTCACAATACTGTGAATGTAATTAATGTCACTGAATTGTATACTTAAAAATGGTTAAAATGGCAAATTTTATTTTACCATGATAAAAAAAAGGAGAGAAGATAGGCAGCTTGCTATTTACTCATTTGGCATTTAAATTGCTAATGTGTTAATGATTTAATAGATATATAAAACGCACACCACATTGTTTTAGTAGGAAGATTTGTTCTACAATTAAGGATCTCAAGAATTAACAGTAGTAAGTATGTGACTAAGCACGTAGTCCACCTGCTTCTTTGGAATTACGGAGGTCTCCATGACTGCTTTATCCCTATCAAGCGCACAAACTCTAATTCTACGTCTCCCGTTAGTCATCAATCACCCTTAGCGATGAATGTTAAAGCCCTCAAGGATAAGTGAAGAACAGCTGAACTACAAATCTAAATATTCTGATGTTTTCATTATCCTTTTTATCTGCTTCTAGTGGCGGTGACAATAATTGATTAAATGACTATCAGAATCAAGGAGAGAAAAGTCAGAGCACAATTGTTCTACACAATAGGCTCTAAGAGAAGAACTTAGTACTACTACGTCTGATTTCTACCTTAGAGCACACACGCTTTGCAAAGGAAACCAGAGCTTTACCTGTGTCATTTAGATACTAAAGAATCATTTTTATTTGTTCAATTTGTTTGCCTTTTTCTTTCAACTTGACGAGTGATTCCAATAGAAGCAAGTGCCATTCTTGGCTGAAAAACCCTGGGATTTTAACAGCTCTTTCGTGACATGAATATATGTTTGAAAGGACTTTCCTGAATGCAACTTGCCTGCGCTGTGGAAGAAGTGTCGCTCTTCCCATCTCTGCGGACTCTGGCTCTGAGGCCTTTCTCCACAGTGCCAAAAGGCACTCATGCCAGCTGTCATCTTAGATTCTCTGCTGCAGTCTTCATTCCCTTTGGATTTGGGCTCCTCATACTCTTAAAAAACTTGCCAAGTAAGTCAAAAGAGACAATGTCTTTAGTTTTTCTCAGGCTGCTTGGAATTAAACCCCTAAGTGGAGAAAGGTGACATCTATTCATAATAAATATTCTGTTCTTCAGGCTTCTCTTTACTAGACTTCTTACCAAATGCCCAGAGGCCAGGCTCTCAAATTATCTAAATATAAACAGAATGCTTGTTTCCTGATTGAGACCTCATCTGCCAAGATTCCACTCAGGCTGATTTATAGGTAGTTCTAACTCCCTAAGTACAGACGATTGTAACAGAAGTGGCGACACTGCCCATGTCAGGCAAACAGAACAGCTAAAATAAAATCTATAGCAAGACAAAGAGGAACAAGCAAAGTGGGTTAAAACACCCAGTTTCCTTCTCTTTTTCCACTCAGTTCTTTTCACCATACCTCTCGTATTTTAAATTACAAGATAACCTCTTTCGATATAACGTATATGTATACACAGTAAATGAGTCACTCTTTTAAAATAATACTGTGAGAGTGCATAGTTTGAAAAAGATAAATAAATACTTAAAAATGATCGAACTTTTAAAGGAGAAATAAAAAATCAATCACCCTCTCCCTTTAAGTTCGTATTTTCACAGGACGGCTGAATCTATAAGCCGTGCTACTATCTTGACTTAAAACCCAGGATATCTGTACAGCTTCCACTGAATATTCAGTTTTGGGATACTTGGTTTTCCTGCCCAAGATTTTAGTTTCCACCCAAGAATCAAACAGCCATTTATTAAAATCTGCACTTTTATGTGTCCCATGTAAACAAATACTCTACCTCAAGGGAAGGGAAGAACAATGACAATCTACAAGGTTGAAGTTGGTAATGAAAAGGAGAAAAAGACATCTTCAGATGGCCAGATCGTTGAAGATAAAGTCTGCTAACAGTAAAATGTCAACTCTGGTTCTAATTCCTCATCAGAAAGATGAGAAGAATCAGTGATTCCCAAAATAGCACTAAGTAAAATTGCTAATATTCTGGAAAGTGGTATAAAGCATATAAAAACATGTATTTGGAAAACTATTCCTGCAGTCAATTTTCTCATTTAAGAACATTAACCAGAGACGTCTCTGCTGACTTTGTTACAGCTGTAACTTTTCCACTGTATGAAGCATGAAAGTTACAAATTGGCTTGCTGTCTGAGTGGTCTGGAAAAAGCAAATTCTGTATCACTGCTGTAAATTCAAATCCATTTCCTCTAGTTCTTAGCTCATTTTGGCAGAATACTTCTAACTAAAAGTGTAATAAATTATATGTCACACTGTAGGGTTTTTACAACTCCGTCTACCATATTTGGGGGTGAGGGGGAGGTAGCAAGAACCCATAAGGAAGTAAATGGTATTATGGTGACATTTTGTAACCTTTAGCTAGCCCAGGGACAACTGAAATCATGTGTTTAAGATGGAAAGGGTTACTAAATTTGGGGCGACTTCTTCTAGCTTTTTTTTCCTTACACCAGCATCACTAAATTTGTTCAGAAATAGATTTCTGGTTTTTTTCTAAATCATTTGTCCTCCATAATGTAAAACACAATTCCTTTTTATGAAGGAAATATTCTTGGTAACATTTAAATTAAGAAAAGATGGGAAACTAGAAAACTAATTTTTAAGTTACTACAAAAGATACTTTTGAAAAATCCTAAGATTTCCATTAAATGTCAATCCATTCCCCACATTTAGTTCCCTTTTTACAAAAGATCAACACAGCAACCAAACAAAAAAACAATTAAAACGATACAAAAACAAGGCAGTACATGAAAAGCGACTAACAATACAACAAATATGTCCCTATATTGTCATGGAAGAGATTGAGAAGAGAGACCAAAGAGGAGAAAAATAATGGGAAGTGTACTATAAGAGGTTTCTTTATCGGTGACATTTTATTTAGTAATTCGACTGTCATTCATTTAATACTTATTGAGTGGTTATTACGTATCAGGCATTATACTCAATGCTGAGGACACACTGGAGAACAGCGTGTGGTCCTTGCCTTCAAGAGTTTACAGTGAGTAACACATTCAGACATTTTAACAATTTTTAATAGGGGAGAAAGGGGTATATCCAGAAATTTTAATTTGTGGACTTAAAATCCTAAAAATTTCCTTTGTATCTCTAATTTTAGTTATTCTTGCAAATTTCTTTGATATACAAAGTTATATGATTGCCCTATCTGTGAATACTTAGAAAATTAAGTATTGGAAGAGTCCTTAAAGATCAATTTGTCTAACCTAACCTAATGTGTCTAACAAATGGGAAAACTGAGGCAGGAAGAGGGAAAGTCACTTGATTAAGGTCACTTAGCTGCCATGTCTTTATTTTTACGAGCTTTCTTCCAAGTAAGAGACAACTTTGCAGGTATCATTATAACTAGTACTTTTATAAATCTTTGTTTTTCTGACACCTTTCTCATTTACTCTCCCTCTTAGCTCCACTCGGGGCAGAGTTGTCATGTTAACCTCATTATCCTTTCTTCCAAACTTAGTGGAAGCAGTCTTTTCTCACAGGGTCTCTTTTTAGTGTCTATTCTGAGACTCACCCCTATAAGATTTCTTCCTTCTCCACTTATTTGTACTCTTCCCTACTGTACTTGTCTCAACTGCTCCAGGAGAACTGTCCTATTCGCTGCCAAAATTCTCAGTTCTCTGAAGTCACCCCCGACATTCATTTACCACCTGCTACCTTCAAAGCTCCCTGAAATGTCTATTCCTACCACTATGCTTAACCTGTAATCTTAAACCATGATCTCCTCCTTGCAACTGTTAATGGCTTTACTCCTTTTCTCATTCATCTTGACCTTCTTTGTCATTTCACAATTTTTCAGCAAAAAAATATGTGAGCTTGGGAGTCAGAAGGATCTCAGTTTAAATCCAGATTCCACGTCCTGATAGCAGTATGCCCTCGGGCAAGTTATTTAACCATGCTAGACTTCACTTTATCCACCGGTAAAATAGGGATAATCATAATTCCTATTTTATAGGGTTATCATGAGGACTAAATAAGATTATATATGTAAAGTTATCAACACAGTGCCAGGTACAAAAGAGGCACTAAGTGTTGTTTTCCATTCCTCTTTTTAAAGCTCTTCTCATCTGGCGTCAATGACACTACTCTTTCCACTCTCTCATCTTCCTCTTTTAAACTCTTCCTGGGTGTTGTTTCTTAAGAGTCAGCTTTCAATACATTCTTCACTCTATGCTAATGACACCCAAATCAATGTGTTTAGTTCTGACCTCTGAAACAAGGTTCACTCCCACATCTTCACATCTCTTTAGGGTATCAACTGACATATTCCACATTCACTTTCAAATTCAACAAGTCTAAAATCAAGCACATCTTGCTTCCCCCAAAACAGAGTCCTTCCTTCATATTTCTTTTAATACCTCCACCTCTCTATATATCAGCCAAAAGTTCATTTTTTACTCTTCTTTTTCTTTCATCCTCTTTATTTTGTATTCAGTCACTAAATCTTATAAGTTATCAGAATATCTCTTTCACTTGTCCCTTCCAAATGGCTTTTGCCCTACCACCTCCCTATCCTCAAATCTTCAAGTTCTCCAATTCCTCCCCACAAAGTCCAAGTTTCTACTCCAGCCTTTCTATCTTGCCAAATTTAGCCCTTTCCTCTCCTATGTGAACCTCCCACTGAGTCTAGAGTACAACACGCCCACCGATATCTTGAAATTCTTCTCCATGAGGCTCCTCAGGTTTAAAATTTCCAACTTCTTCCTTCTCATGTATCCATATCCTCATGTTAAGGGTTCAACTCAGGTGCAACCATCTATTGAAATAACTACTGACTATTCCAGCCCTGCACATGTGTTTTCTTCCATGAACTCTGACTATGTGATGTCCCTCAATCACACACTGCTCAGTTCTGTTATTTCATTCTTACATGTGGTGTGTGTAGGTACTGTCTTTGAAACAAGACTGTGAACAAGAATAACTCCATCTTGTCAGAACACTGCTAGATATAAAAAGTAGTTCAATAAATACTAGTTTAATAAATAATACATACAAATAGCAAACAAAAAAGAAATCTAAGTACAAATAACTATTCCAGCCCTTTACTTGACTTAGAAGCCCTGCTTTGAATGTTATAGAAAGGCGAAAGGCCATAACCAGTCTGTGAAGTGAATATTCCTCATCTGAACTATACAGGTAAAAGGTACCTGATAAGGTACCTATGTGCTCTTATGGATTCATTTTCAACATCTGCCAAAAAAAAATAAAAATAAAAAGCCTATGCAATGGCTAAATCCACAAAATTGTAAATACATACTATACCACAGAAATTCTTTTCTTAAAATAATTCAATTTTGTACCATGCTGTGCATTTCTAGTTGGTAAATTTAAAAATAATATTCAAGTAAGATTGCTAATAATACTATATTTAATTAGTAGAAATAAAAATATATCTGAGTCATTTAATTTCAATTACACTATCATTTTATTACTTGCATAATATTTGCTAGGAATTGTGTTAAGCACTAAGGATCCCCAGAAGATAGTCTCTGTTCTCAAGAAGCTCACTCCAGGGGCCAACCCCCTGGCTGAGTGGTTAAGTTTGCACACTCTGCTTCTGTGGCCCAGGGTTTCACTGGTTTGGATCCTGGGCACAGACATGGCACCGCTTATCAGGCCACGCTGAGGTGGCATCCTACATAGCACAACCAGAAGGACCTACAACTAGAATATACAACTATGTATTGGGGGGCTTTGGGGAGAAGGAGAAAAAAAAAGAAGACTGGCAACAGATGTTAGCTCAGGTCCCAATCTTGAAAAAAAAAGCTCACTCCATAAAACGATCTACAAAATCAACAATAATATGACATAATTGTACCTTCCAGTCATGAAACCAAAGCTGTGAGAAGAACACTGAGCACACTGGTGTAGCTGAACCATAAACTTGTGGTAACAGTGGAGGTGATAAGACAGAGGGGGTAGGTGGAGGCTGACCACAAAGTCTCTAACGCTCCCTGAAAGAGGGGTGAAATGTAAATATAGTATTTTATTAAGACAGCTGTGTCAATTTGGAGGATGAAACAAAAATGGTGGACTGTTAAGTCAGAGACACAATTCGCAGTAACTCAGGTGAGAAATAGGGAAAATCTGAAGTAAAACAACATCAATGAAAATAAAAAGGCTGGAAAAACAAAGTTATAGTAACAGCAATCAGTAGGTTCATATATAGAAAGATTTTTTTTCCCCACCTCATTTGGCACCAGGGACCACAAGTGTACAAGGAATTTATTCTCTAGACTCTTACTTGCTGTTGCCATTACTTTTGTTCCAAAGTCTCATGGATAAAAACAGTTACTCCAGATACTGAGAACACAAGTTGGCAACATTTTTTTGTAACGTTCATGTATCACTTGGGGTGAAAATTAAGTCACTCCACCACATTTCAGCCACCACTTATCCCAGGTCAGTTATTCTTTAAAAGGATGTGAGAGTGGCATGACAGCTCAGCTTCGGTGACCTGGGGTTCTCAGGTTCAGACCCCAGGCGCGTACCTAGCACCCCTCGTCAAGCCACATTGTGGCAGCATCCCACATAAAATAGAGGAAGATTGGCATAGATGTTAGCTCAGCCACAGACTTCCTCGAGCAAAAAGAGGAAGATGGCAACAGATGTCAGCTCAGGGCCAATCTTCCTCACAATAAATAAATAAATAAATACATACATACATACATAAAAATAAAAGGATGTGAACTTAAAGGAAGTTGGTCTCCTTGGTCAGACAGAGGCATTGCATTTTTAAAAGTGTGACTGCTTCCCGGAAGCCCTTTTTCTGATGAGTATGTGTAGGATACAGATCTGTTACATCCCACCCTTTTCATGCTAGGGCATAAAATCAAATCTTAAAAATAAACTAATACAATAAAGGAGCTAAGTGCATTTCCTGAATGAAGATATTAAAAAGACATTAAATAGCTGCAGAGATTCTTTGAACTCATATCACATGGAAAAGCATTTAAGCAAGTTATTTTGTATTTATTTCTATTTGTGTGGTGGTATAGTGTTGTAAGGTCTGAAACTGAAATAATGAAATGCAGAAATATCTAAATAATTGTAATGGCTTTTGCTACAGACTGGGTCCCAGAAGGCAGGGCACCCAGGTATGTTCCTATACGTCCTTAAATTACTAAAAACACATAATCACCATTAAAGAAAGAAATAGCAGTAGGTCAAAAAAGCAAAAAAATGCATTTGGCACCACTTTAACTTGTAATAAGACAGCAGAGACTAAGGAATACAGATGCACATTTCTCTAAAGAAACAAATAAATCATGAATAAATAAATATTTAAGACGCATTTTCAACACTACATCCTCAAGAAAAGATCAGTATGTGCTAGAAAACAAACAATCCTGAGGGCAAAATGGAATCCCTGTGTCCTCAGCATAATGGAGCAGCTTCCACTCAAATCCCGTTCTTTTAAAGAATGACTTGGATTTGCCCAGTGAGTGGAGCACTGATAGGGTGCTGAGTGACTTTCAGCTTGAGTAGGACAGAATAAGGAGCTTGTCCTCTGTCTATTTTGATTTCTTCATTTAGAAGATAAAAATTAAAGGCAATGATTATAGTAATACCTTAAACAATGCTGTTATATTTTCTTTATATATTTGATCTTACTTGATCCTCACAATAAACATTTCCCACTTCACGAATGAGGACACTGACAACCTGAGTCTCTAAGAGTTTTCCAGTTAACAGAAGAGGAGAGACTACATCCCAGGCATCCGGACCCCCAAAGCAGCAACTCTCTCTGGAAATACACAGTTAGGGTTCTTCCAAAGTATAACTGGAGGTCAGTGTCGGTAAAAAGTTGAGTATTAAACATTTCTATAGTAATAGGGAAAATCATTTTCACTGTTTGTAATTACTATGATACTTCTGAGTAATACTCCTTATATTTTCAGTAAAAGTAACAAAAAATATTTTGTGGTTTATTAGTTATGCTGGCTTTCTCTGTATATTCAAAATAGATTGCTAAAAAAACCCCAGGTCTTGTCAATTGTATTTGTACTTCAGTGGTTACTTCTGTACACAAAAGTGCTCTCAATTTTACGACACAATCTGGAAGAAGTTCAACAACACATTGTGAATACTCTACTCCTACAAAATAATTTTAAAGCTCCATGGGAATTTAGATTTGCACAAGTTATTAGGATGTGACCTTTCCCTTAGATTTCTTATTTTAGGATCAACTTCACATGGTATTTCCCCAGTGGGAGCCGCTGTACTTCCTTCACAGATAAGAAAAATAGCAATCACAAATTATAGTGAGCAAACTTAGGGAAACATATATTTCTGTGATGCAGATGAAACTGAAATCATAAAAGGAGACATGCTACCTATTCCTTGGATTTGAGAGGAAAGCCATGTGGCTTGCTAACAAAAGAAACAAAAGTCATGCCATTATGGTATTTCCCTGAAATTTATACCTAATTGTTTTTGTCCCAGCTACCAAGTCTTATGACTTTAAAGATTATTAAAGATGTTTACGTCACTAAATTTCCTATGTCCTGTCTACTGGGAGTATAAAGGTTAAAAATATCAAACTTTTAATAATTTAAGTGATTTCAGATCACAGGATCTGGACTAAAGGACAAAGAGTTCATGACCCCAAAGAAAGGAAAAAATTAGAATAACACGAAAGAGATCACAGTTGCTTCACTTTTACGTTCCATGGAATAAGAGTGGCTTCCAATCACTGAGCTCTCACTATAGGATACTGTGTAGCATTTATTCACATTATTTGTAACATACGAGTTATTGGAAGTATCCAAAGAATCAAGCACGTTCTAGGACTGTAGAGCTCATTAGTGGCATTTTTAAAAAAGGCAAACAAAATTGTGAAAGGGGAAATCATGAAGACGTGAACATTTTTCCTAACTAGTTTACTTTTATGAAAGCTAATAATTCATTGGTTAAAACTGAAGTGTACAGAGAGATTCATAGGTACAAGGTAGAAATAATGCTCCAATTTTGCCCAAGGAAAAAAATCTGCCCTAGTTTTTGATATAGTACCTACTGCAGTTCTGTGTACAAATAGGTCCCAAATCAATAATTTTATTAGTGTTAAATTTAAAAATTGATTAATGAAAACATTAAAATTAAGAAATTATGAAAAGATTTTTTAAAAATCTAATGAGAATGAAAGTGCAATATATAAATGAAAATTAAGAAATTGTCAAAAGTAATTTTTGTATCTTCTCTTATTAAACATATTTGTACAGTAGGTTTTATTAAAATTACTTGAGGACACTGCCTTAAGAATCTCAAATAATCAACCCCCTCCCCCTACCATGCCTTCTGTAGTCAAACAAACTGCTAATTCATAATCTATATCACAGATGTTTTTCTTTCAGGCTTAATTTTTAGGAATTATCCCTCAACATTTTACAGCTGTGACTCACGTTTCTGAGTAAAGACAGTACCCACTGTGATCAACTTATACATTCTTCCAGAAAATATTATATAGGTTAGATACAGCTAGCTTTTAAAACATTGTTTTTGAATGAAAAGAAAATTTAGGAATCATTTATCACAATCTCTTAATTTTATAGACATTGAGGGTCAGGGATAGCAATGTATTTTCTTTCTCAAACACTACATAGATATCTAAAAATACATGGGGATGTGTATTAAGAACAGGAAGCCAACTTGTAAAAATTAAAATAGTTTGAAAAAGGACATTAAGTTTATAGATAACGTTTTTCTTTAAAATGATCTTTTTGTTGTCATTACATTGTCTATTTGATATTAAAAAATACAACACACTGTACTGTAGTTAGAAGCTGTAAACTCTCTCTCACATTTAACTATAACACCTAACACCCAAATGAAAGTTTAAAATAAAAAGGAAAGACCATCACCTATAATCTTTTTCCTAGTCATTGTAATACATTTTAACCACATAATTTTATACCTTAAAATCTTCTCTTATCATTCCATCTTTATTCTAAAATTACTATTCCCCTCAAATATTCAAACCACAAATTTAAAATATTTGATTTAAATAAATCTTTTTAAAAAACTGATTTGTACCCATCTCTATGAAAGTTCTGCTTGGTTAAACCTGCATTTTCAAAAGCAGTCTTTCCTTTCTAACAACTAGCAATGTGTACACTTAATGCCCATAAGGGACCCGCAGCACAGTCTTCGAGTTTTATTTAAATTTGGCGTAGCCTCACGAAATTATCTGCAAATTCCTTGCAATTAAGTAGGTTTTTTTAAACCCTCAAAATACTTCTATATATATGATTCTGGTACCTAAACAATGGTGAAACTCCTCTTTCTGCACTACCAAACATGCAAAGCCACAGCTAAATGATAATTGATTTAAATGAACAGAAATAATTTAAATGTATGTTTTGGGAATATGTTTATTTTGTTCATTTTGCTACTAATATATCCCCAGAGCAATCTGAAATGTCATAAAAACTAATAATGCAAGAGTAATATAGTCGCTCAAACCCCTTAACACAGAAACTCCTCTTCCGGTAACTTATCTGAAGAAAGCAATTTGTTTAAAAGTGAAATATGTACATAAAGATATTCACTGTGTGTAATGGTATAAGAATAAACAGTAATTGTATAATAATAAAAAACCAAGAAACCACCTAAAAACTGGCCTAGTAAGTTATGTGATACCACCAAGATGGACCGCTGTGTTGCCACGATGACAAACTTGCAAGGCAGGTGGAAACAAATCTGACAGAGAAAGAAGCGAAAATGCCACATATATAGTAACTGTTAGTCAGTAAAAAATGTGTACACCATAACAAGAACTGGCAGAAACTATGCAGGAGTAAGAACAGTAGTTTATGTGTGACTGTGTGATCTTTTTATTTTAAAAAATATTTTCACAGCTTTTCAGAATTAAAATTGTCTTAAAAGAAATTAATGTAAAACGAAACAAACGCAATGGCCAAAATTCAAAAGCAAAGTCATTTGTTGTCGTTCCTAATCTTATTTCTAAACGTACCACGTCCCCTTTGTTAAGGTTTCAGAAGTAAACATCATCTATGTTCCTGAAGTCCTGAATTCATACACAGCTGTATAGCTAGGCAGAGAGTTTATTTACAGAGGGCTGGACTGAACTTTGCATGTGAGCACATACAGAAAATGATAAAGATCGTTGTGTCCTATTAGTAATTTACAGAACTGTGATTTGCTCCACCCAATACACCTATAATTGAATTCCTTAGCCATAAAATCATTGGGACCAAACAAGTTCAGATATCTTTTATCTAAATCCTTTTTTCTCCCTTACCATCGGTTAACATATTTCTTATGGAGCTTTTCTTCTGTTTATAGATTCATTTGTCTTAGTTATAAATTAACCCCACAAGCAACTCTCCCAACCACCCCAGCTCTACTGTTTCCTGTGTACCAGGCTGCTTTTTACTTGCACAATTTACGACATAGGGGCTATTTAAACTGCCAGTTGGTAAATGATGTCCAGGGAATCATCTCTAGGTAAAAAAAAAAAAATTCCTAGGGTTAAATGCCCCCAAGCAGAGATGCTTCTGGTAGCTGGGCACCCTGGCAAAGAAGTGGAATGTAACTGCTGAAGACTTTTGTTATTTCTTTTTTACTTTTTTTAATTGTGGTAAAATATACATAACATAAAAAGTTACCATTTTAACCATTTTTAAATGTACAGTTCTGTGGTATTAAGCACATTCACATTGTTGTGCAACCATCACCACCATCCGTCTCCAGAACTTTTTCATCTTCTCAAACTGAAACTGTACCCCTTAAATGCTAACTCCCCACTCTCTACTCCTCCCAGCTCTCGTCAACCAACCACTCGACTTGCTGTCTCTATGAACTTGACTACTCCAGGCACAACTGCTGTTTTTTCTTATTTCACCTAAAGTGCGCGAACGAGTGTAGTTTACTAAATTGGCTGAACACACAGAGAGTTGCTGGCAAAAAAAACTTTCAGGAAAGAATTCCTAATACTTAGCATTTCATTTTTCATGCCCAGATGCCTGTCCCTTACTTCATCTTTCAAGAGCTTGGTCTTTCAATTTTAAACGGCTTTAGATTTTTCTAAAGTTAAACTGATTTTCTAAGCAAACAATGCTGCTATTGATTTCCTTTAAGAACCAAAGTTCCCTTAGTACTATTTGTAGGCACTGAATTCCCACACATTCCACCTACAAACAATATGATGTTCTCTCATTTTCACCATTCAAATGTAAGACTACTCATTCTAACTTCTTGCTCAAATGTTGTCTTGGGTAATGAAGGTTGGTGGACTAAGAGATTATTGAGATCTAAACACTTTTGCTGTTTTGGTTTAAACATTCAAATCAGACACGGGTTGTCACCAACTCAGAACTCCGCCAACAGGTGGTTCCTGAGGAGGCAGGCCTTGTGGAATGTTCCCACTCACAGGTCTTCCAGGGGACTGGCAGTAACTGGCTGGAGTATCAAGTGGAGACCAAACACGTGGCGGTAGGGACGGCAATGTGTACGAACAGCATTAAGAAACACAACTCAAGGCATACCCTCGATGACAGGCATGCTCCTGTAGCTCTCTAAGATTTGCAAACAAACAGAAACTCACACTATAAATCAGTGAAAATCTAATGAGAGTGATTATTTAGTGACTCCAACATGACTTTGAAACAACTTTTTATTTTGAAATAATTTGAGGCTTACAGAAAAGTTGCAAAGACAGCAGGGAGAGTTCCCATGTACCCTTCACCTAGCTTCACCTACTGTTATGTTATAACCACAGTCCAGTGATCAGTACTGATCAATCAACATTGGCACAATACTATAGACTGTTTGATTTGGATTTCACCAGTTTTCCCACTAGGGTCCTTTCTCGGTTCCAGGATCCAACCCAGGACCCCACACTGCATTTAGTTGCCATGTCTCTTTATCTTCCTCCAAATCTGTGGTAGCGCCTCAGTCTTTTCTTTTTTTATAATAGCTCTATTGAGTTATAACTGATATACAAAAAACTGCACATACGTAATGTACAGTTCTTCAGTCTTTACTTTGCTTTTCTGTCCCTGACACTGCTGAAGAATGCTGGTCAGGTATTTTAAAGAATGTTTCTTTATTTAGGTTTGTCTAAAGTTTTCTCAGGATTCAACTGAGGTTATCAATTTTTGGGGAAGAATACCAAAGGGATGTGCCCTTTTCTCAACAATTTATTAGGTGGTATGTGAGCTCAATGTCTTATTACTCTTGATATTAACCTTGATCACTTGGTTGGGGTGGTGTCTGCCAGAATTTTCCACTGTAAAGACACTATTCTTCTCTCTGTAATTAATAACTATTCAGGCGAGATCCTCTGCGGTTACGCACATGCTTCTCCTTACACTTTCACTAGTTTTAGTATTCAATTGTCAATCTCACCTGCGGTAATTGTCACTGTGGTTCTCCGATGGCAATTTCCTATTTCCCTCATTCCTTCTACCTTTACTAATTCAAATTCTTCTGCAAGGAAAAGTTCTCCTCCTCCCATTTATTTATTTATTCAGTTACTTATTTACATCAGTATGGAATCATGTATATATACTTTGTTTGGGAGATTATAATCTAATACTATAGTTATTTATTTTATTGTTCAAATTATTCTAGTTTTGGCCACTGGGAGCTAGAATAATTTGGGCAATAAAATAAATAACTATAGGACTGGATTATAACCCCTCAAATAAAGTATACATACATGAGGATCAGATGCTGAAGCTATTTTCTCCTTTGTGACCAGGAATCATGGCTGCATGGCCTACAGGGAACCAGGCAAGATATTTTAACTTTCATCTCAATTTAATTATAAATATCGTAGGAACCTAAAATAATGTACTTGTACTTGAAATTTCTTTCTAAGGATCTGAGTTATTTCTCAAATTCTAGGTCACTTCCCTATCTTTGTTTTGTGTTAGACAAATACGTTACTGTGTACTCCTTGAACTGGTAAATTGTACAACAGCAAGTATTCTGACGGTCAAAATAAAAGCTCTCTAAGAAACTTTACAATAAAATACTATGAAGAATTTGCATGTTCTTTAAAAAAGACACTTTAAAATACAAATTTAGTATAATAATTCTGAGTTTACCTACCGTTGAAGGGCAACTCTTGTTTGAGAAAATGGCCTTCTTATATCTCTGTGGTTTACAGTTGGCTTCTTTCAAACCTGAACAATTAAAGAGAAACAAGATTTTTAATATACACACATATTCAAAATCCTCAGACAACCGAGGCTGCCGAAACGTACAAGCATGAATAAATTTATTTCCTCTGTTGGCTTTTACTCTGAACGTTTCCTCTCCCTGAGCTCACAACACTTTGCATTCTCTAGAAGAAACCAGCAAACTACCAGCTGACTCGTCAATCATGCAGGCGGGAGAACCTTCCTACGGAGACGTGTCTTAGATTCACGTCACCTACCTTCCTAGTTCTGTCACTGATCACGAGTCAAGGTCCTTTATCTCATCTATCTTTTATTTCAAATTAATAATGACATTTACATTATTGCGTAGATTTAAGAAAAACTGGATCTTAAAAGGGTTAATAACCTCAAAAGATAGATGACTGATTAAAGTTATACAAAGCAAAGATAATATTTATTAAAATATAACCTCACTCTAGATGGCACATGGCTGTTGAGCCTGAGGTAAAAGTACAGGCATGTGTCACAACCACGGAGGGACAGTAGATGCAGCACATTCTGTGTGGAGTAGATCTTTAAAAGGAAGACCCAGAAAGCAGATGATCCCAGTAAATGTGCCAAAGGTCTTAGGATTCATATCCTTGGCTCTTAGGGCGGGCTCAGGGATCCTAGAATAGCTGTACATTCCATAAAGACAAAACAGCATCTAGTGCCAAAAGCCTTATCATCCGCGCCTAAGAGTCCCAACATCCAACATCCAGACCCAACATTCTGCACAGTCTAACCTGCACAAAATTCTAAATATTTTTCTTTTTTAATTCTGCACCCTTACAAATTTGGAATTTGCAGAAACTATTCTAGTATCACCCAAAGCATGGCATAAAAGTAGTGGATCATGAATATAAAATGTCTTCCCATGTTGTCACTCTAACATGAAAGAATATAAACTATACCCAATGAATTTTGTTTGATTATTTGTCTGTTTCTCTAGCATTGTTTAGTTCCTCTGTTTGAAAATTGAAAACCTCTTAACGTGGGCTCAATATCAATAATAAAGTAACAATTTTGTTTTCAAAATGGGACATATTCTTCTATAGAAAGGGGTAATCTGTCAATGTTTTAGACCTGTATGTTCTGTTTTCGGACTGTTGACCTGTATCATAGAAATTTATATTAACACTTTCTAATCTGTTAGTCAAAAATGAAAGGAGTATCCACACCAAAACTGTTAATTATACAGAACGTGCATAACACATGAGAAATAACTCTATAATGCATTACCACGTTGACTTTTTATAGATTTAGGTCAACTAAAAAGAGCTTAAATACATGAAAACAAAAAAAGAATAATAAAGAAAATGTGAACAAAATTTCTATTTGAAAAATTAAAGAATGCAGACTCCATGTGAAGCTTAAGTCATACGAGCTTTCCTTCACACTCGTCCCAGTTTCCCTTTGAACTAAATATGAATTCATTAAGAAGCAGACAGGAAGAAAGTAAAGATTTCTGGAAAGTGCTTTCTATTCCCAGCTTGTAGCCCTAAGAGCTGGATCAAATAGAAAAGTGGGCCACTTCTGTGACTCTCAGAGGCAGAGAGAATTCCACAACCTTTCCCAAGCCCTTTCTCACTAAGATCAGCCATCTCCTTTCTGTATCCATTCAGAACTGCATTGTACCACAGAAGGTATAGTTTCCAGACATAAAATACAGTATGTTATTTTATAAATAAATATACTATAAAGTACTATTAAATTTATTATATTACTATTAATAAATAGAATTGTATTTATAAATTATAATTTATATTTATCAATTAATTATATATATAAATATCCTAAAATATCATAACATACAGGATTTATTTTATTGTTACAGGGCAGAAACAAGATCCATTCTGGGGCAATATGTATCATGGATTATGGTTCTTTCCTGTTCTCCATCAGGTCAGTTAAATACAGATTGGTTTATGTTCATTAGATTATAAATCCTTCTACTCATCCCTATAAACTAGAGAAGTAGGCTGAAGAGAGCAGATGAGCTCCTCACATTTCAACAGAACTCATATCAGAAAGGGGCTGTTTATATCTACTCATTCAAATTTTATATCTAAGATAGGATTTTTACCAGGATCTAAGATAATAATGCAGGCCAAAGGGCAATTTACTCAGAATAATTTGTCCGAAATGGAATAAATGGTAAAAGTTGACTTGAGAAATAGAAAAATAATTAACAATGGAAATCAGTGAAAATTTGTCAAAGAATTACTTCTCCCAAAAGCTCTGGCCCTAGATAATTTATTTTTTTTTTTTTGAGAAAGATTAGCCCTGAGCTAACATCTGCTGCTAATCTTCCTCTTTTTCCTGAGGAAGACTGGCCCCGAGCTAACATCCGTGCCCATCTTCCTCTACTTTATATGTGGGACGCCTACCACAGCATGGCTTGCCAAGCGGTGTCCAGTCTGCACCCTGGATCTGAACCGGCGAACCCTGGGCCACTGAAGTGGAATGTGTGCACTTAACCCCTGTGCCATGGGGCCAGCCCCTAGATAATTTTATAGATGAATTTTTTTCAAACTTTCAAGGAAAAGTTAACTTTCTTGCTACAAAACTCCTTCTGAATAGGAAAAAACCACAATTACACCAAATTAATTTTTCAGAAGTAGGATAATGTTGATATTAAAACCTAACAAAGAACAAAGAGAAAAATACCAACCCACTTATTACTATTGATTTAAAATTATAGCTAAAATGTTAACAAACAAATTCAATAGTACACTAAAGAATAAACCACCACAACCAAGTTTGATTTATCTCAGAAAGGCAAAGAAGATTTACTATTAGAATATATATTAATGTGTCACATCACTAGATCAAATTTTAAAAGACACTAGATGATTATCTCAAGTAATGCAAAAATATAAAATAAAATTCAATATCCATTCTTTACAATATTTTTTTTGTAAACTAAGAAACTTTAATAACAAGAATATTTACCTCAAACTTACAACCAACATCATCTTAATTGTGCAATACTATAGCAGCATTTCCCAAAATGTGTTCCCTAGACAACTAGCTCTTTTAAGATTTTCCAACAGAAAAAGTTCTACCATCAAATAAATTTGCATATATTGTTCATTTTTGGAGATTAATAAAGTACATTAGCATTGTATATACTCTGTAAGGCCTACAATTTGAAAAAAAGTCAATAACAATGTGCTTAACTATTCAAGTCAAGAGTTCTCAAACTTCTTTCAACATCTGTTTCTTCACTTTCTACTATTTCACTCCTCAACCCACTTCACTGTGGTTTCAGTCACCCAACTTTCTACTGGAACTCAAGCAAATGTTACAAGCTGTCTCCTTCCTGTTAAATGTATTAGACTTTTCTTGATTTTCCTTCTTTTTTTCCTTTTAAAAAGATTTTATTAAAGGTCTTTATAGCAACATCCAGACTCCAGATCCAGCTGCCAAGGAAACCCTGTTACGCTGTGGGTACTGGAATTTTCTTGATTTTCATTCTATTTATCAATAGTGTGCCGGTAAATGTTTAACTGCTGGCTCTCCTTACAGGGAGAAATGCTCTGATTTGTGGAGTTTACCAATTTCCGTGGTGTAAATACTCCACTGTGACCGACTGCTACCAGTGTGACGTCACCGAGAGCCGAGGTGGGAGAGGTGGTGCAGGAGCACACAACATTATACAGTGTTTCCGCCACACAGATACAATGTACACGAATGCCTCAACAAGGTAAAATAACTAGCAAATGATGCATTTGAATGTTTATTACCTTCGTTTTTAACATAACTTGTTAAATTGCAAGTATATACAATTTAATTTTTAATAATGGCTGTGGATAATAATTGGCTCACGAAAATCCTGAAAATTTAACAATTGCCTTTCACAAGTCAGTCTGAGCTGGTTCCAGCACACTGCTGTCTCTGCCTCGGCAGCATTTGACATTTTGTCTGTCCTCCCCTATGGAAACTGCCTCCTCACTTGGCCACCCAGAGACCAGTTTCTCCTAATTCTTATCGTACCATATGACCATGATTTTAGTCCCTTTTCTCAGTACCTATTCTTTCTGAGCTTTTCTACTTCTTCTGAAAGTTCCTTCTTGGCTTCACCCTTACCCATAAACGCACCTGCTTGCGTATAGCTCCCCAATCTTTATCTCTAAACACAACTCTTCTCTCAAGAGTTCTAAATCTGTATTTCCAACTTTCTTTTGAACACTCCCAACCTGGGGTTCTTCAGGAACCTCGAACTCAGCATCACCCAAATTGACTATCTGTCTTCTCCCTCTGAAGAACTAAAGAAACGCAAATCAACATTGGCCATTCTTCATTATCTGCGAGATTAAAAGGACTTCCATTCTTTACTGGGGTCTTTCAAAATACATTAATGGAGATTCAATTTATAACTACAGGCAACTCTTCCCATACCCCTGTTCCCTTCAGTTTTTTTCACACACCATACTCTCCAAAGTGTCTCTTCACCAAAAGCCTTCTCACTAACACCTTCTCCATTCCCAGCCCAGTAAATTCATAATCTCCCCCTCTTCCTCTCCTTTCAGCACTTTATTATGTATATCAACTTAAATCTCCTCCAGCTTTTTCATGTCCAGTACCTTTCCACTCATTCTCCAATAGTTCGTCACAAAAATCTAGGAGGGGCCAGCCCTGTGGCCGAGTGGTTAAGTTCACATGCTCTGCTTCAGTGGCCCAGGGTTTGCTGGTTTGGATCTTGGGTGCACACCTACACACTGCTCATCAAGCCATGCTGTGGCGGCGTCCCACATAGAAGAACTAGAAGGAATTACAACTAGGATATACAACTATGTACTGGGGCTTTCGGGAGAACGATGAAAAAAAAAAAACGTAGGAACTGACCTTGTAACATCAATTTTTCTAAGGGTAGGGGAAGCAGGTGTCGTACTGTCAAACGAAAATTCTCTTTGGTGCATTGGAGGAAGGTGGAAGTATATGAACACTCCCAAATGACTAATTTTTATCCCATCAAACTAAACACACAGGTCTGCCACAGTTCCCCACGCCCCCCTACCTCCCAATAGCCTATTGATTCCATTAGAGGCTAGACTCGAGATGGGCCAATTGCATCCTTCCTTAGATTTTTACAGCAGTCATACAAAATTTGCTATTAAATTGACCTCTATAATCTAGGATGACAAAATAAAATAACTTTATTTGAATTACGAGGAGTTTAAGAGAGAGAAAATGGAATAAAGAATCTCCTAACAGTGGTTGGTTTTAAGAGATGGTGGAGTTACCGAACATAAGTTAAAGATGTAGGGCTCTAATTTATCTCGTCACAAGTAACAAGAATAAGTACTTTCAAGTTGCTAACCACTAACAAGACACACAAACTGATTTTCAGTGAACCAGAACAACTAAAAGTTTAGATCTAATCCACGGTTACAGCTGAATATGGCTACACTTGTGTGGATCTGTTAAGTGTAGAATGGTGGTGGTGGGGTGTAGACATCTCATTCTCTGGCAAGTTAAATCCTGGAAAATTTGGTTCTTGTTAAAGAGTACAAGACAAGGTGGCAGGGTTCAGGTTGCTTGGGTTTTATTCCTAGTTTTATCACCAGGCAGGCTATTTTATTCTCTCTGTTTGTTTCTTCATCTGCAAAATAGAGATACTACTGTATACCTTATATAGTTGTTGGAAGAATAAAATGAGATAATGTATGTAATGTGCTTAAAATGGAGCCTGATAAAGAATAAGCACTCAATAAATATTAACTATTACTATCAATCGCTAGATTACTTTTTTGGTGCTTGAGATAATTAAGGGAGAGTCCTTTAGAAGGATGCTTAAGGATTTTGGCTAAGGATTGAAGCTGTGGAAGAGACTAAAGGGTAGACTGAATGGAAAGAAAGCATTCTCTGGGCAGGAAATTGTCTGGTTACACTTATAAATCCATCATAAATTAAGTTATCCTAATGAGTAATATTACTCCAAAAAGTCTTGATAGCTATTTAGGATTAGGAAGCCGAATGAGACTGCAGATTAAAAATAAAAAGCAACAATTATTTATTGAGTATCTGATCATTAACAGCGTGATAGGTGCTAGGGATAAAGAATGAATAAAACAGAAAAATATTCCAGCTATTGTATAACTGCATATATGAAGCTATATTAAAAAAAATTAGATGCTAAAGGATCATATGATATATCTGATATATCTGCTGTTTGGGGAAAGAGAGAAAAACTAAGGTTGTTAAAGACAATTAGGAGTTATTTTGACAAGCTACTGTGCTGTACTAGGATTTACCAGTCAGGGTCTACTGACCCCCTTTTCTCAACCTGCAGATTAGTGACTCAATAATTTTTTTAAAAACCAATCAAAATCCACTTATAAGTGATAACCAATTTTATTTTGTCTCAGAAAGAGCAACATAAACATTTTGTTCATGTTAAATTCAAAATAAAAACATCCCTAATGTAAAGCATGGTGGCTACGGTTGACACCAACTTATTGCATAATTGAAATTTGCTAAGAGTAGAAATTAAATGTTCTGTGCCCCGTCAAAAAAAGATAAATATGTGAGGTGATGGATGTGTTAACTAACCACATGGAGGGAATCCTTTTACAGTGTATATGTATATATATACGTATATCAAATCGCCACGATGTACACTTTAAATATCTTACAATTTTACAAGTCAGTTATACCTCTATAAGAAAAAAACCTACTTCATCATTTGATTAGTAGATAAAAATACATTTCATTTCCATATTATAGTTAGAGACCTAACCAAAGACAGAGATATTAGTAATTGAGAAACAGGAAAAGGAAGAGAGCTATCAGAGGGAAGAAACAGAGACAGAAAAGAAGGAAAAAAGAGAGAACATAGGAAACACCGGGAATGGGGAAAAAAGGTGGGAAATGGAGGGAATCAGAACCACAGCTGCAGCAAGAATTGAGGGTCAGAGGGGAGGAAGGGGGAAAGAAGGAGAAGACAGAAAGGAGAGGAGAGGCTCAGAAACCCAGATAAGTCAGGGGTAACAACTTTTTATGCTCAAACTGAGCTATTCACTTTGGATATAAGCATCAGGAGTCATCATCATTGGTATTTTAAATACTGTGCAGAAAGTAAGAAGCCACCAAAATTAGCCAGCCAAAAAGTTTTCACATTGGTAATCACACAGAAATGCTACCTGAACGAAACTATCTTTGCTTTTCTCTAAACTCACATTTTCCCTACTTCTGTGCCTATGCTCATACTATTTTTCTACTTGAAATGCTATGTCCACCATCACCCTACATTTGATGAACAATATTCAATAAATATTTGAGTACCTACTATATACCAGGCACTGTTCTAGGCACAATTCAAAATTTTACACATATTTTAATGAAAAGTATAAGCTGGTTTAATAAGACACTATGAAAATAGGCTATTTTAACAAAAAAAGTCTACTAGACTTGAAGTGAAATGAATTTATTCTTTTGCAGCTAACTTTTTCTTCAACTAATACCATAAGCACCAAAACAATCCTTATGAGGGGCTGGCCCAGTGGCTCAGCGGTTAAGTGCGCACGTTCCACTTTGGCAGCCCAGGGTTCGCTGGTTCAAATCCCAGGTGTGGATATGGCACCCCTTGGCAAGCCATGCTGTGGCAGGCATCCCACATATAAAACAGAGGAAGATGGGCAGGGATGCTAGCTCAGCTCAGGGCCAGGCTTCCTCAGCAAAAAGAGGAGGATTGGCAGATGTTAGCTCAGGGCTAGTCTTCCTCCAAAAAAAAAAAAGCTTTAAAAAGAAAAACAATCCTTCTGAAAATAATGTCCCTTATTTAAGTGAGGTGTTTTCTAGAATTTCCCTCAAAACATAGCAAGGAGTCTAAGGCCTCCAGACCCTCCAAAGCTCAACTAATCTGTGATAATTCCAGCCGCTAAATGCTGACAATCACAGTTTGAAGCTTGTAACAACTAAGTCAAACACGTTGAATAATAAAAGTTATTTGAACTTTCATGCACATGAAAATGGAATCCCAAAGACATTCCCCAAATGGGTAGTCATGTCTGGTCTTGTTCAACCACAACGTTACATCACAAGAGCAAGAACAAATGATGTAAAGATGAGCAGCGTGACTGCGATTTGCGTAACTCCCTTCTGCAGAAATCTGCGTTACTTGTGACAGACATCATGTGGAAGAGGAACCTACTGCAGATATTAAAATTGGAAATAAATGATGCTGAGAGGGCATGAGAGAAGAATTCTTTTTAAAGGAACTAACTGTATGGATATGTCTAAAATCGAATTTGCATTCAAATGTAAGGAAATATAATTATAAGCACTGATGAAAATGGCCGCTTAGTACACACTGGCGTTCCAATACAGCCAATTATGAGTGAAATATGTTCTACTAAGCTAATGTTATAAAACAGGGAATCACAATACCTTAAAGTTGAAAGGGACCTCATCATTTACTTAATTCATTCCTCCTCTTGAACAAGACTTCTTGACAGAAGGCCATACAGATTCTGCATGAGTATGGCTCCTGACAAAGCCCTCACTTTCTCACCAGGCAGCCTCTCCTGTTGGACAACTGTAGTTACTAGAATTCTTTCCTTATTCCCAGCTGAAGTATGACTCCCTTTAATTTCTAGCAATCCTTTGACAAAGGACTGTCTACGACACAGGACGTTCCACAGGGGAAGGGAGCAGTCTGTCTTGTTTACTGCCACAGTCCCAGCAGCCAGCACAGTATGTGGCATGATGACTGCCCTACGAGGCTCCGTTACTGGGTCCAGTCAATTCATCCTTTAAGGCAGCGGTGCTCTAACTCTGAAGTGAAGGAATTTTTCTCTTCAATCCATTGTGGATACTTTTATAAAATGCAAATCCATACGCTTGAATGTCATGACACATATAACAGTTTTTAAATGCTTATCCTCAAATTTGTACTTATCTTGTGCCAAGTCGGTAACTAAGAGTTTGTGAGCGGCAGCAGTCCACAGACCACACTGAGAACCACTCCCTGCTCTGGAACATTTCTCATGTCTTCCCTTCCTCTTCGTCCCCACAGGCCCTCCTCACGTCATGTCCACATTTTGTGACAGGCTCCTAACTACTCTCCCTGCACACCACTGCCAACTCAATCTTCTGATTAAATCATCCCACTGCTCAAGACCTGGAATCTCGCCGCTCCTTAGAAGATAAAACCCGCACTCCTTTGCCTGCATTCCAGACCTTTCTCATCCGACCTGAAATCTACATCTCCAGCCATACTTCTCACCGTTCACATACATGAACTACCCAGTTCAAACGGACTGCACAGCTTACTGCACAGTTCCCCTCAATCCATGCTTATTCACTCTTCCAGGATTTGTTTTCCTATACGGGAAATTCTTTTCACTCCTCTTTGGCTATCTCAAGCCATGATTTTTTTCTTCTGAGGTAAAATTCACGGAACATAAAATTAACTATTTTAAAGCATGCAAGTAGCAGCACTGAGTACATTCTTAAAGTTGTGCAACCATCGCCTCTATCCAGTTCCAAAATGTTTCAATCACCTCAAAAGGAAATCCTGTACCCATTACGCAGCCGCTCCCCCACCCCCTTCCCCACGCCCTGAGAACCACTGAGCAGCATGGATTTGCTGCTTCTGGATATTTCATATTAATGGGCTTGTCCCTTGATTCCCTTCTTTGCTTCTTTTTCTGCACATGTTTTACTGTTCTTATTTATAAGGTTACCCTGTCAATCTCTGAACTCCTGAAGTCAAGCCTAAGTCCCACCGTCTCCACAAGGCTCCTCTTGGGTGTGCTCTCCAATCCACACTCATCCTGCCCGTCTCTGAGTGTTTGTAGCGCGTGAGTGTTTGTAGCGCTCGCTTTCTGCCTTATTCATTTCAGCCCTTCATCATCTACTGCTCTGAACTGTTGACTAACTGTTTCAATTTTACCCCTTTTGATTCACGTAGATTCCAAACTCTGAGTCCTGAGACCTTTAGTGCCTCCAACCAACTTGAACATGTGTGCAATTCACTGTGTCCAGCCCTACCCAAAAGAACAAGAAGGGCACCGGAGTCTGGATGTCAACGAGAGAAAGCTTCAAGCCTGTTTCAGTTCTTTCTCCTGCCTTCAGTCTCGCTCCATCTTTCCTGCCATTTGGCATCTCTCTCTTGGTATTGTGTCTTGCAGGGCACTTCTCTGCCCTAGTAAGAGATGAACAGGTGTGGCTGCAGAAGGATAATGGCAGGGTGCCCAAGAGTGGAGAGGGTGCAAATTCCCTGCATTGATCTTTTGTTATAGACTCCTACGTTCATCCTACATCCACAAATGAAGGCCTACGGAGAGGAGTGGGGGTGTAGAGGTGTCACAAGGCCACATTAAAAAAATCATTTATTTGCTTTGCTTTTATATGTATATCAGTTTTTTTGGTATTTTGATTTGCTCATAAACCCACGTCTACTACGTAAAAGGAGATTAGGTGTTAAATAATTATAATACTTGTGATTCATGTATGAAATAGTTGAGCAATTCAACTATTTCTATAAATTATAAACAAATTAATAGGCCTAAACTTCACAATGTTCTATCTAACACTTTACAAAAAGTTTGAAAGGGAACCAGTTTTACCTTATGCATGAGTAACGAGTCAAAATATCATTTTCTATTGTACATCATTATGAACTTTTCTCCAGCTGTAGTACTAAACAGAATTTGTTACAGTTGCCATTGAAAGCCTCCAAACAAGAATGTATTTACAGTGCTCTAGCCCTTAGGCCATTTAAAAACCTGTTCTTCTGACCGGAACAACTAAAAGATCCAACTAGAATGCTGGTCTATAATTAACATTTTTTTCCCTTTCATATCCCATTTTGCCCACTTTAGAATAGTAAAATGGAAATCTTTTCTGGCATTTATTTCATATGATTATGTACCATAAAAATTTACATAAAATAGAAATTAACATTTTAAGGAGTAATTTAGGGAATTTCCTAAAAACGTGAATAGTAGTGCTGAGAATCTCATAGAAGTGATATTGAAAAAGCACAAAGGGCCCTCAAAATCAAATCAAGTTTAAAAGTATTTATAACGCACTTATAATGCACCCAGCTGCCTGGGACAGGCCGTGAGTCAGGGCAGGTACGCAGTGTATATATATGTAAGAGGAGTAAGAACTACAACATTCATTCCTACCCTCTAGGAATTAACAATTTTGCTTGATACACAAAACTTGTACATAAAAACTAAAAGACAAGACAGCAAATAATCAACAAACATAAAGTATAACATAGACTATGGAAGGAGTTAGATTACATTTCAGAGTAGATCTGCCTTCTAATTGCTTCCCTTTGCCTAAAATTAGTTTGCATTTTCTGAATTCAAAAGCTGGCGGCAGGGGTGAATATTTCACACATGTTGTATGACAAAGGAAATCAACCTGACATTTAAAAACTTAATGTGCATAATGAAAACAAATGAATTGTGTGCATGTATTGTGCTCTCTTGGGATCAAAGACGGGTCTAGGACACACAGTCCAACACGCAGCGTGAATTGTGTGAATGGACTAAAGACACAAGCGTGCCGAGGGACACGCTACGGTCACTTAGTCATTTTCTCAACTTGTCCTCAGCTGAGGTCATTTGCCTGCCTAGTGCTTGACGGCCTGTCACTTAGCCAGCATGGCGTAGTCTCAAGACTGAAAAGCGCCCATCTCACTGTCTATAAAGCCATGTTTCTGGGGGGGCACGCTTTGCTTCCTATGTGGATATCTAGTGCTGTAAAGTTAGTGGTCATTTGATAAATGTTTACGGAGTTTGTGGAATTGAATAAATTAGTGAAATTTGCAAAATTTTAAAGTTTTGGTTACATCTGCATTGAGCTGCACTCTAGTGTTCCATGTCACTCTATGTATGCAAGAATTAATTCTGTTTAACTTCATATAAATTCCTTCAAAATTTATTTTCTTTATCATTTTTTCCTAAAAGTTTCATATTGTTCACAATTTATTTCTAAGTGGTCAATAAGATATTTTCTCTCAATTTAAAAACAGAACTGAAATAGTAATTAGACAATTTGATTGTGAATACAGAAACTGGAAATAGCTATAATAAATAATTTGAAATGGGATCCAGGTCACCTTTTACTCAAATAATATATTCTTAATATGTAAAAGTTCTTAATAGGCTTTTAAAGGAAAGTGGATAACTTTACTTCTCAGGAAAAAGAAGTTTTTTAAATTTTAATGGGGTAGTCCCAGTGAACTTTGTTTTACATTTTTGTTAGGTGTAAATAAAGTTATGAACTAAATTCACTTGGTTAACCACTTAAATATACCCATTGTGAGAGCATTATAAAATAAATAATCCTTCTGCAAAGTGAATAATCACCTTGTAATTTGGATTTTCAAGAATAGTAATACCTTATTAACAAAGGATGCATTCCTATCTCCTTTGTTAATAACTTTATTACCAAGAGAAAAATAAAGTGATATAATAAATACATTATATACAATATACAATACATTACACCTACATAAAACCTAAAACAATATAATATTAAGAGATCTAGGAAAAACATCCCTGGACATTCTCAACGACATCCACCTTTCTCCACATTGGAGCAGCAAGGCTGCCCAGTCCCACAGCAAGGGCCAAGATGACTGCCTCCTCTTAGTCACCATCTCTCCCACTAATGTTCTTGTTAAATCTCGATAACAATAATCGTAAACTCCAGGAGGGATGGAATTTGTCTGTCTTGTTCACTGCTTTATCCTCCTTCTCTAAAACAGCCCTTGGCACTAAGTAGGAGCTCAATAGATATTTGCTGAATAAATAAAGGGAGCTTAAAAAGGAGCTCCTCCTCAGTAGATTTCTTCTTTGACGTACCATCACACCAATTTTACCCATAAGCAAATTCTAAGAGCTATGAGCTGAATTTTGTTAGCTGCATTAAGGATTAAACCATCAGAAACAGGGGAGGCAGACAGAAAAGAGAAATATTTAGTATCACTGATATAAAATTTCTAAAAAGTTTTTAAAACTTTTTCACTTAAGATAAAGTTTATTCTAAAGACATCAAGCTGATACAAATTTCTCAAAAGAAGTCCCAAAGAAAGTGACATGAAAAATGTAACCTGTAATCGGGGTCAAAGGCAAAACCACTTAATTTTCCCTTTGGGATTTCTAGAACAATGTAACAGAAAAAAGGAAAAATTAATTAATTCAAAGGCTATTGCTGTGTGTGTGCATATATACACTTTCATACACATGTATAAACATTCCCTCACCGTTTTCACTCAGAGGGCTCACTAGACTTTGGAAAACTCTACTCACTTGTTATTTTAAATCTTGTTACTTCAAAAATTATATTACCACCGATTATATCAAGGTCTCATGATGACCATTTGTAGTCACAGTTCACCTTCATATGCTTCTGTATCGGCTGCTATTTACAATTACAAGTTCAGCATTCTGTCAAGAGTTGGAAAACCAAATAACTCCTTCATGAGGTTATTCAATTTTAGGAAAAAAACCCACAATAAGTATACATATTTTTTAGAAAAAAATTTAAATGAAGGTGGCTTTAAAATAAAATAACTCTGGAAACTATTTTTAAAAAGCTGCTTGTCAGTGTACGCTCGAGATCAAATAGAACACCAGCCCAAAGAAATCAGCAAAATCAAACCTTGTGTACGGCTGGGAAAATTAAGAGGCTGGAACAGAGAGACAGGATTTTTTTTTTTCCCTCCCAAAAAGAGGCTAGTCAAGCAAAGAGTACAGGGAAACTCCATATGTGAAAAAAAATTAATTATGAAAATAAAATTGGGTACAACAGGAAAGAATTCACGCAGTGCCTTACACTTCTTCAATGGCCTTAAAGGAATAAAATAGCTAGAGGATTCTCAGTGTTTAATTTACTCTTTGCCTTGATCTTTACTGATCAGGGTCATAGGCACACTAAAAAAAAGAAAGCTATAAATGGATGCTTTTAATTATGTAAGTAATTTTATATGGCTAAACTTTGGAAAAGAGGAAAATATAAAAACAAACAAAAAGCTTTCCATAACCTCACTATTTTCATATAACTATCATAATTTCTGTATGTTCCCTTCCAGACTTTTCCATGTACGTATGTTTATATGAGGTTGCAATCAATATTGCACATATATTTTTATGCTACTTTTTTTACTTAATACCTTTCAGATTTGCCAGTAATTTTCTAAATTTTCACTGATAACTGTGTAACATTCCACCTAGTGATTACACCATAATTTACTTAACCATTCCCCTGCAGTTAAATATTTAAGTTACTTCCAAATACTGGTTCCTATAACAACGCTTTTATGAAAGTCTTTGTGTATGTGGTTTTTCCTATATCCTCCATCTCTTGGGAAAAAGTCCCAGAAGTGGCGGTATAACATCAAAGTGTGCAATATATCATCCAATTGCTTTCTAAGCAGCCTGAACTAAATCGTAGTGACACCAGAGATACACAAGAGTACAAGTTTCTTCAATTCCTGAATCATAGAATTTTAGAACTAAAGAAAAAAAAAACTCTCATCAACAATCACTAGGAAGGGTATATTTTCTACAATTATTAAACTGGAATTGAGGTTTACAAATCTGTATCTTGTAAGTCTGTTTAATGTGAGTCCTCTAGGGGTGAATCATCCTCGGTGATCTTATAAATCCAGTCTTTGAAGCTGTAGTCTTTGAACTTGGAGACCCAGGATTCCTGGCAACCATTCTATGGCGAGAAGAACCAGTGACACTTAGACTGAGCTGAGCTAGCTAGCCTTTCTTGATAAAAGCTTTCTGACAACAACACTGAGCTTCTCTAAGTAATAACATGCCAAACCAATGGGGCTAATTTCACAGGATGATCCCAAGAGATTCCACCAATGGGGAGAATATGGCAAAGAACTTAACTATAGGCAAGAGTAAGGCCTCCTAAAAATAATCGAAACTAAGTGCACTGACCAAGGAGCTCTAGGCTATCAGATCAAATGCAAGAATCATCTTGGGTGAAGGGTTCCAAAACAGACATCACACATCAGAATGGCCTGGAGAGCTTGTTAACACACATCCCCAGAGTTCCTAATTCAGTAGGTCTGGGGTGGGGCCCGAGAGTCTGCATTTCTACCAAGTTCCCAGAAGATGCTGATGCCACTGGTCCAAGGACCACACTTTGAGAACCCCGGCCTTACACCATTTCTTTATTCTTCTTAAAATATTTATCGAGTGCCTAGTAAGTACTGTGCTATATGCTGGAGATAGATGAGTAAAACTCAGTCAATGCTTGCTTCAAGAAACGGATAATCTATATTTTTATAGATATTGTACCGCCCTAGTCCTAACAGCCAACAAATTTGGACCTTGATGAAAATAAAGTTTAAAAATATATTATATTGCCTTTAAATAAAGCCAGGATGTTTCTAATTAGTTTCCAATGCTTTAGGAAAACATGTAGTAATCTACATTGGCAAATGCCTGGGTATTTTCTTCACTCTTCTGGATTTTATTGACATATGCAAATAATTTGTTAAAGTATCCTATTTATATATACACCATTCATGTTTTTTGTCTTTCATAACTCTATCCACCATGTAAAAGAAGAGAAAGAATTTATATAAGTACTTTTCCATATGCAATCAAAAACTTGTTTACACAGGTAATTATAAGTGACAGAGAAGAACAACATTCAGCCAGGTAAGACTTCAGGATCCCCTGCTCTGGATTCAGACTTCAGCAAAACTGCGGAAAAAGTGACGGACAAGTAAACAGTGAGCTTAGTCATAGGCAGGAGGGTGGCCATGCCTGACTATAAAGCACTGCCTATCAGCTGATTCACAGAATTAATGAACTCGCTTTTGAGGTGGCTACGAAGCTTCAATTTCTAACAGAGATGTGTTGGCTTGCCACAACTATTTCAGACAAAAAAAATAAAAGAAAAAACAAAGCATGTATGAAATCTTATGATCTGTGGATCTGCCAAAGCATTAAGCATTCGTCATACTTCTTCGGCAGATTTTTTCTGACGTGCTTGAAAGATTCCTCTCATTTCAATCTATTAGAAAGCTACTTTCAAAGCCTGGGAGAAGGAAGTCATGAAGAGACTAGATAATTTGTCTAACATCGCAGAGAAAATAAAAAGACATAGAAGTAATAGACATTTGATTACATTAACCAACTACTAACTCATAACCTTAATCTTGATAACATTTCCTAGGTAAATCGATGTTTGGAAATAACAATTTGTTTTCTTTGAAGAAAATAATGGTTGAAGGAAGAATTACAACTTGTGTTGATTTTTAAGAGAAAAACAAAGGCACATATGGGCGAATATATCCTTTCCTATCACGACTATTTTGAATGGCTATTTTCATATTTTGTTACATGAAAGCTGGTGTGTGGAGAAACCGGGACGTGAATCACTTTACGTTTTCTTTCTCCTGATCCCCTCTTTCAAACTCTAAGTGTGTTTCCTATTCTTTAAAGGCCTTATTTTCAGGTAGCAAGGAAAGCAGGAAATAACCTCTCAAATTTTTGCTGATAGTGATTTAAAGAATTAACTTTGCTAGAAATACTGGCATTTTGAAAGTAGACTCCAAACTTTCAAATGACAAAGACAGTTTTCCAGGTGGCGTGACAGCCAGTGGGGTGGAGTCAGGTTACGGGGTTCTTTCCAGCACTTCATGTTGTACACAGGTAGTCTGACAGGTACGTTTCCTCATTGCCTTCACTATAAATGAAAACTTATTCCTTCAACATACAGGATAAGAATATCCTCCTGCCATTCACTCTCCCAGATTCTCTCCTGAAGCAATTTATAGAGCCAGAGAGAGTAACACTGCTAAGTGGCAACTTTAGAATTTAAACCTACTCTGAAATTCTATGGTGTCACTGAGGAGCAAGGTAAATTCTTAGAAACCAACCTTTTATGTTAGATCCATGCACAGTAACTACGCAACCTACTTACTGTGGGAGGTGACCATACTCAGATCTCTCACACTCCCACTCAGGGTATTTCCCTACTTTTCTACCCCCTCATATCTGCCTTCTCCTTATCTGCCGTCAACTGTGAAGGAATTCTCACCCCCGGTTTATGCTAATCTGAACTCTTCGCAGAAGGTCAGAAAATCTGTCTCAGTAAGTCTTATCCACGTAGTATAATTCTCTTAGATGAGTCCACAAATTAAAGTTTTTTAAAAAAAATAGTGCATCGGTTAAAACTAACAATGAATTTATTTTCTAAAATCAATGAAGTGGAATTAAAATGTTTCATAAACAGATACTGAATCAAATTGAACTCAACTACTATATGGTCTAGTTTAATTTCTGACTGGAAGGTTAGAAATCTCTATTTTAGTTGATTCATGTTGCATGAATTGATTGCTTCATTGTTTTTCCCTTTGTATCTGAGAAATCAATCACAGCAGGGAATGGAGACCCACTGCATCTGTCTCAGCAAAGATCTTCCAGTTAAGGATGGCCTGGTCACTGGAATAGCTGAAGGCACAGCAAGGACTCTGGGAAAGCACAAACTGCACTATTAAGAGATGGAAGTCAATGCTGCTCCCCGCTCCCCACCCCAAAAGGGGAAGGCACAGGAAAATGGAGCACTCACTCAACTACAGGCACTGGCCCCAGCCTTTCTTTGCCCTCTGCTTCCCCATCCTTCTGGTTATGTCCTACTTGGGCTGTGTAGCTCCATATTCCAGGAACAGAGTGGGGTTCCAGCCTGGGACCAAGCCCGCTTACTTTCTTACATAGGAGACACTTCACGATAAAATGTCTTATTTAACAATTCATAAGGAGAATTTAAATGCTTTATTTGGATGATGCACGGTTAATTACATGCTTTTCCAATTATTCCCTACTAGTAAATTAGTGGCTTACTAGGGGGCATTAATTTTTGAGCCACTAAAAGACTACTTTTGGTTATAGCTTGTTAGGAAGAGACCCAGTTCTTATGACAAGCACAAGTCACCATTTGTCTTTTAGGCTGTGACACAAACTTGCTCCTGGGTGACATACAATAAGTACAGAGTACACCACAAAACATGTAAAGAATAGAACTTCATCCAATAAAAGCACAATCTGTGCCTTCTAGACGCATGAGATATACAATATTGACACAAGAGGATCCACACTGTGTCTACACAGGACTCACAAAGACGATATCAATAAAACAAAAATAAGCACTACGCTGACTTTTGTCTGAAGTCATCAGGGAATAAGAAATATAATTTTAAATTGAATAATGATGCTATATTTCCAGAAACATTTTATAAATTGATCACCATACGGCAAGCATTATCTTCAGTTCATTCTTAGCAATAACCTCAAAATTAGTACTAGGGTGAACTATTAACATCTATAAAAGAGTTAGCTATGACGGAGACAACCATGAAGCTTCGCTTTAAAATATCAGCTCGATTAAATTCAGAGCCAAAGTCATATCACTTAAGATACACGGTTTACGGATAAAGTCTTAAAAATCATACCCGAAAAAGCATGAAACAATAACTACAATACTTTCCCTATTCCCAGATAAGGAAACGAAGAGCTCGAAAGGATAAGTGACTTGCCCCCATAAACTAACTGAACCAGTTAAAAATGTCAACATTCATATTCTGAATGAAATATCGGTATTAAAATACTGATGTGCATTGATTACTGAAGAAAAATATTAAGAATATATAAGCCTGTTTTAAAAAATAAAAAAATAATTTAAGTATATACTATTATTTGTGATAGCTGTTGTCTTAACATCTACAAAAGTTTTCCCCAAAATAAGTCCTATTGTATTTGAGCTAATTTCCTTCTAAAACCTACTTAAGTACTTTAGGTAAATAAAAATTAAAACAATTTTTATAAAATTTTTCTATTAATAAGACTTGAAATATATACCATATAAAACCCCAAAATCTACCTCTGAATTGTGATAAAAGACAAATAATAAATTTTTAAAACCCAGGAAGATTTCAAATAATCTTCAATTTTAAATTTTATCTAGAATGCTATGACACTGACTGAATATGTTACGCTGGGGCTGTCGAAGCTTTCAAGATGTTTACTCAGAGATCTTACTAAACTTCTGTGGAATCAAATTAGATCAGTTTCAAAAAACCTTCGTAAGCATTTTAAATCGTTGACCTTTTTGTTGCTTTTAGGCCTTAAAGAAGGAGAGTAAGGAAGAACTCAAGAAATCAACTACCTTAATATGGAGATCTGCTAGGAAAAATAAGAGAAGCAAGTTAGAAATTCAGTTTAACAATTTTTAAGGTGGAGAGCATATGTTTACGCTTATAGACTGGTGACTTAAATCAGGTTTTCTTGACTAGTGATTCAAAAATTCTCTACTATATTTATTTAGTGGAATCCTAAGAGATCAAAAAATTCTTCCAGTACGTCTGCCACACCTTATGATATATAGTTCCAAATTCAAGTGACAATGAATTCAGAAGAAGAACACCCACAAATTAGAATGACCAACGTTTTCTCACCTATCCACTGGGCATATACAGACCCTGTGAAAGAAACGAAAGTAGAGGGCAGGATACATAAAACATTTGTAAAATATTACTTTAACATTTTTTTCCCACTCCACTAAAGTCTCCTGTTATTAACAACCTTTCCTCAATTTGAAAACTAAATGAAATGTATTATAATATTTGTATATGTTTTCACAGCAGTGCCTTTCACACAGCGTTCACATGCATAATTATCTTGATAATTAAAGTAAGTGGTAAACACCTTTATTTTCAGAGAATTACAGAAGAGAAAATCAGTATTGTTTAGAGTCATATAACTCACTAATTAAAAGCAATTAGCCTTGATCAGTAATGCATTTCTAACTCATATTCCTAAAGCCACACTTTTTCTCCTGTATAAATTTTAAACATCATAGGGATTTTGAAATTAATATTCCGATTTTTTAAATTGTAATTTATCATTTTTTAAATGTAGTTCTCAAATATGGAAAAAAGTGAACACTATGGAAACTGGTCCCTTCAAAGAAAATAATATATTTAATTATTAAAAATACCAACCACAAAAATATTTTCCAAGTACTCTAAATTTAACAAAGAACATGATGCTGGTGGACATTTTAGTTTTAATTTTAAAAAGAAATTATATTCTTTTAAATTTAAAAGAACGAGCAAACCGTGCCTAAAAAACTTCAGCCTGGAATTCTCCAAACCCTTATACTTCACTGATGCCATGGTTTTACAATAGTGATAAAAGGTAGAAAAAACTCCTAAATATGAAAAAGAATTGCGATTTAAAAACAAAATCACTAATTTTTTTTCCTTCCAGTGAGTTGCAAAAACTTGAGATGGTCACTAGTTGATTCAAAGATCTTTTAATTTAAGATATAAGTATCAGCAAGTGAGGTATCAAACATCACAAATAAAGGAGAAAAATTATATGCAGTATACAGTAGGACAAAAATGGATGGTTTTGTAGCAAACGTCACTTTTTGGCGAACATGACATTAGTTTTACAATTTCATATATTAAAGAATACCAAAGTACCATATTAACTTCACAGTGAATCTGACTGACAATAGACAACACAAAAACTATTTCAGAACTGGAACGGAATCTTTTGCAATACCACCTCGAATGCTAACTGGCAGCACCTATGAGCATTTTCTGTTCAACTTTCATAGGAGTGAAAGGTGTTTCTTGAGAGAGAAGCCACAGTGAAGGTCTTTGTCAGTCTCTCTACTAGCAGGGTTTTCTAAATCATCTAGCACCAGCAGGCTGGTTCTGCTTTCAGTCAGCCATCGATCACTTAGCTACAGACAGGAAGACTGCCACGGAACAACTGAGATGCCAAAGACCTGCCCAGGTCCTTTAGTAAGTTACTGACTTGCTCTCAGTAACTCCAGTTACAATTTGTTTCATGAATGACAAAAACAGTTGACGTTAAAAAAATGTGCTTCAAAATCAAGTTTCTCCAGCAACAGGTTTCCTACTACTCAGTTCATCATCTTGCCTGGTTTTGTTTCTGGATGATAATTTATACAAATTAATTTTACACTCTGTCCCCAATCTTGAAAGGAGAGGAAGAAAAACTTTAGCTTCTTCATGGCAGACTACTTTCTCCTAAATAATTGACGCTATTTTCCCAACCATTATCCTCAGACCCAGGTGCATGAGATTCTCAGGTAAACAAGAGCACAGCAAAATAACAAGGATATAATATACTCATCAGCATCATCTTGCAGATTTTGAACACATCACCAAAACATTTCAACAAAATGCAATACACGGTGCGCCGACTCACCTAAGCGATGGGAGCTAACAAGGAAAACTTAGAAATGCAGCCTTCTGATCACCAGCAGAGGTAAAGGCCCCTTCTTTACCTAACAACTGACCTTATATAAAAGCAGCAGATAGGTTACTCCCAGTTTCTGCCTCCTTACCTTAGGCTCCTCCCCAAATACCAAGGCATAAAGTACCACAACTCACAGCCACCTTCCACCCCCTCTGCCGTGGGACCCGTGATTTCTGTTAAGCCACCCTGCCGCTCCCTGCCTCAGTTCGACTACAGAGTGGAGCAGTATTCGAGCCTGGCACGTGTGGGAGCCCACGACACCGTAATTCTACCTTTCCAAACCTTGGCGGTGTGGGAGGGGGCGCCTCCTCCATCTCCTACAGCCCTGGGGAACCCAGCCCACATCCCAGCCCCTCCACGCGGCCCAGGGCCAGCACAGTGCTTAAGGGCGCTGAGGCTAGGTGACCCCAAGTGCGCCCCTTGCTCAACTGTCACTGCGACCCACAGACACTGATCGCCGCCTGGGTTCTGGAGTCCGAGCAGGAGGACTCCATGGCCGCGGGACGGACACGCACGGGACTCCGCGCTTCGGCCCCAGAGGTCCCGGCTCTCCCGGATCGCCCGCAGGCGCGCCCCCGAGGGGCCCGTGGCGCCGGGTGCGGGACCGCGGCTCGCGGAGGCGCTCGCGGGGCAGCCCGTGCCCTCCGCCGCCTGGTGCGCCCCTCACGCCGGGACGGCTCCTCGGGGCGCCAGCCTCCCTGGGGACTGTCAGCCTCGGTCCCCTCGCCCACGACCCTCTGACCGCCGCCCCGCAGCCAGAGACCCTGTCAGTCCCGGTCCCCTCAGCCCCGCGAGCGCCCAGCCCCGACCCGCTCCGTCCCGGACGGCTCAGCGCGCGCCTCCCTCCGGGTCCCCTCGCCCCGCATCCCCCGGCCCGCCGGGCACCCCGGCGCTGACCTGCGGCGGCCGCGGCGGCGTGGCGCCCCGCTCCGGCGTCCCAGCGGCCGACCCGAGCGCCCCAGGCGGCGGCGCGGGCTCCGAGCGCGGTGGGCCCCGCCTGCCGGGGCGCGGGGGCGCGGGGGCGCGGGGGCGCGCGGACGGGCGGGGAGCGCGCGGCCCCGGCCCGCCGCCCGGCGCACAGTAGGGCCCCTGGCCGCGGCGGCCGGCTCTCCGCGAGCGCCTTCCGTGCGCCCGGCCTCGTTTGTTCCTCACGGCCGCCGCTGGGAGGCGGCCCAGAAGTGGTCCCATCTTAGAGAGGAGGGACCCGGGCGAAGCTCCCAGAGATGCCCACGGTCACTTCAGGGTCGAGCCCGAGGAGTGGGGACCCGGAGCCCGCCCTCCATCTCTAGGCCGCTGGGTCTCGCCCTTGGCGCAGTGGTCTGCGAGATTTTTTTCTCAAGTTGTTCTTTGCAACGACATTCTTTAAAAAGTAAAATTAAGTTAGAGCATATTTAGCGTCACCTGGTTTTTATCTGATAATCTAACGGTGCTGAACACTTTCAGCGGCCCCCTTTTGCATTTGTACTTCACCCTGGTATTCGTTACTCGCTTAAAGTGACAGAGTTTTAGTTTTAATCATTAAAAGCATTTCTTAAACTCATTAACAGAATTTCTTAAATTCTTCAGCAGTGTTTCTTACAGTGAGGGACCCAGACACGTGGGGTGGGGGTGGGGCGGGACGTGGGGCATGGGAATCTCAAGTTTTCAAGTTTCGGAAGCAGTTTTGGGGGCATGCTGCCTCATAAACGTCCCGGGTAGGCTGTGGGCAGCTTCTTTTCCTGGCGCGCTCTCCATCAAGATCCGTCCAAAGCGAACGACAGACGCCCAGTCAGAAAGCCTCTGTTCTTCTGGACTCGAGGCCTGCCTTTCTTTCCCCTCGTCCAATCTCATTTACTGAACATCCTGTTCTAGCCCTGGCCCTCCTTGGAGAGGCAAAGATGAATAAGGTCCCTGACTTCAAGAAGCTTATCAGTGGCTTGCCCAGGATGCTCTCCAGTCCTTTGGTATCTTAATTTGTTAGGAATGCTTAGTTCTTTCCCCTCTAGTGCAGAAGGTCTTCATTTGTAGTTTGAAGTAAATTTACAGAGGATGAGTATCACTTCCCAGAAGGTTCAGAGATTTTAAATGGACAGATTCATGTCCTTCCACTCCATCCCCTAAAATAAGTTAAGAGCCACAGCTAGATAGGGACCTCAAGGAAGACCATTTTATTGACTACTGAAAAATCCCATTTCTTTGCCTGTCGTTTAGGTGGTCAGGTTCACATGGCTCAACATTCTACATTCAGGCATAGAACTGGTGCATGCATCCTACTTCTTGATCATTCCAGAGTTTCAATCTGCTTTTTTTTTTTTTTTTTCCTGAGCTAACGTCTCTGCCAATCTTCCTCCACTTTATAGGTGGTCACTGCCACAGCATGGCTGACAAATGGTGTAGGTCCACACCTGGGATCCGAACCCTTGAACCCGGACTGCAGAACTGGAGGATACACCGGCTCCCAATCTGCTTTTTATTTGGTAACAGCTTTACTGAGATATAATTTACAATATCTAAAATTTAAATACCATATATTTTAAATGTACAATTCAGTGATCTTTAGTTTATTAAAAGAGTTGTGCCACCATCACCATAATCTAATTTTAGAACATTTTCATGACGCCCAAAAGAAACCTTCTATGCATTAGCGGTCATTCCTCCTAACACTAGCAACCACTAATCTATTTCTGTTTCTATAGACTTACTTATTTTGGACGTTTTATATAAATGGAATCAAATAATACAAGGTTTTTTGTGACTGACTTCTTTCACCTAGCATAATGTTTTTGAGGATCCTCCATATTGGAACATGTATCAGTATTTCATTCCTTTTTTATGGCCCAATAATATTCCATTGTATGGATATATCACATTTTGTTTATTTACCCATCACTTGGTGAATCTTTGGGTTGTTTTCACTTTTTGGCTATTAGGAATAATGTTGCTATAAACAGTTATGTACAAGGCTTTGTGTGGACATAGCTTTCATTCCTTTTGGGGATATACCTATGAGCAGAATTGATGGATCATATGTTAACTCTATGTTTAACTTTTTGAGGAACTGCCAGCCTGTGTTCCAAAGCAGCTGCACAATTTTACGTTGTCATCAGCAATATGTAAGGGTTCTAATTTCTCCCCATCCTTGTCAACACTTGCTATTGTCTATCTTTTTCATTTCAGCCAGCCTAACGGGTATGAAGTAGTATCTCATTGTGGTTTTGATTTGCATTTCCCCAATGACTAATCGTACAAGAATCTTGTCATATGCTTATTGGCTGTTTGTGCATCCTCTTTGAAGAAAAGTATATTTAAATCCTTTGCCCATTTTTCAATTGGGTTGTCTTTTATTATTGTTATAAGAATTATTTATATATTCTATATACAAGTCTCTTATCAGATATGTAATTTGCAAATGTATTCTTCCCTCCTGTAAGCTGTCTTTTGACTTTCTTAATGGCATCATTTGAAGCACAAGAGTTTTTAATTTTGATGAAATCCACTTCATCTATTTTTATTTTGGTGGCATAGCAATGCCTAATCCAAAGCCATAAAATTTTACTCCTAGGTTTCCTGCTAAGAGTTTTATAGGTCTAGCTCTTGCGTTTAGGTCTGTGATCCATTTTGAATTAAATTTTGTGTATGGTGTGAGGTAGGGCCAATCTGCTTTTGGTGGGTAAATTCCAGTAATTTAACCACACTGACTAAAGAGAATCCCACCACAGGGAACGCTTACCTGGTGTGACATTTTAGAGTTGTTCTGAATACTTTCTAAACTCCCTCTAGGTAAAAAAAATTTGTGATTTTTAAAAGTGATTCATAGTTCGGGAAGCCTATAAATGTAAGAAGTTAAGCAACAGAAATAGAAATAGCATAAATCTATTTTTTAAACTATTGGTCTTGATCCATTAGTGGGTTATGAAATCAATTTACTGGGTCGTAACCAACTTTTTTTTTATGTCAACAAAACAGAACAGAAGAAAACAGAAACCATCAAAATGCACCTCCAGAATTAGAGAAAGTGTTGTTTCTTAACTTTTGTGTTATATATGTGCATGTTTGTATGTACCGGGAGTTGGCGTAAAATTTGTTTCTTACTATGGGCCACATTTTTGAAAGTTGGAAAAACGCTGTATAAACTGTCGTTGTAGAATTCTTTCATTCCACAAACATTTATTGAGTGCTTATTTTGTGCCAGGCCCTCTGCTAAGTGCCGGGGATAAAATGATAAACAGCATGTGGTCTCCACCCTGTAGCAGCGTGCTCATCCAGTCCCGTCCATACGTAGTTTCTAGAGATAAAAAATTACGCCTTGGTTCAGTTTTCCCCAGACACAAAGACTGCTTCCAAATATTGATGTTTGGTCCCACAGCGCTTATTTTTTTGCAGTTAATACTCAGTTGTTTATCTCATTTGAGATTTGCAGATATATTTGCTTTACTTCCAACTAGGGGAACTTTGTTCCCAGGTTCATAGTTGCATACTATGTTTATTATATTGGGAAGGAAGTGCAGGTCTAGCAGTGGGAGTTGGCCATAACTGAATTGATTCCCATTTTACTCCAGGTATACTTACACTAGCCCCATTGACGAACCTCAAGGATTTTCAAATACTGGTATATTACTTTTTAAGGGAAAAATTTTAAATCATGACTCAAATTTTATTTTTGAAGGGTTCAGCCGGAATATTGGCATTGATAGTGACATTTAGCCATTTTACAGTTTGTTTGGGAAACTTAACGTAGTGCATTTCCCGTCACCCAGTCGAATTTCTTCTTTATGGCAGCTGGGTGCAATCGTGGCTCCGACACTTGCTCTTCCTCTTTATCTGAGATGCCATTTACCAATCTCTAGACGCCATAAATTCCCAGGAGATTTAGAAGATCTTAATTTAAAATTAAAAAATTATAACCGGTTCAACATGCTGGACAGGTTAAACAAACACCCACCCACACACCCACACCTACCCCACACACACTGAATGTCTCTGTTACGATCCTATACACGATTTTTAAATCTAGGTATGCAATTTTACCTGCAATCCCCCAATTTTACTTTGAATTTTATTAAGGTCCTTTTCTCCTCCTCTCCCAATTCTGTCCCCTCTTACCTTGCCCCTCACCAAATGACTAGCCCATTTGTTACAAGGTCTTAAGTACCAAACCCAGGCTTGTAACCCATTTCCTCTGATTTCAAATTGCTTGATCTTTTCACTATAAATCTCTGCTTAACTCAGCATTCTATTTCTGTTTTGAGTGGTTGCTCATAAATAAATCTTTTTTCTGGAACATTTTAATAGTTAATGCTTGATTATATATGAATCATTACGTTGCAATATAATACAGATATATATTGGTTCAAAATAAGAGACATGGAGAATATACCCAAATTAGTATTTTGTTTTTTCTTAATATCCCAACTTAGAGCTCTCTTTTAGATAATTTGGAAGAATTGAAAGAGACATAATTTTAAGGCCGTTTCTTCAATAATACTCTTTCATATTGAATGAAATAACTCCTTTTTTTTTTTTTGAGGAAGATTAGCCCTGAGCTAACATCCATGCCCGTCTTCCTCTACTTTATATGTGGGACGCCTGCCACAGCATGGCTTGCCAAGTGGTGCCACGTCCACACCTGGGATCCGAACCGCTGAACCCTGGGCCACTGAAGCGGAACGTGCAAACTTAACTGCTGTGCCACTGGGCTGGCCCCTCCCTATTTTTGAAAATATTTTATTATATTTTTCATAATTTGTGAACACCTTTTTAAATTACTATACCATTAAATAATGGTATTTAATTCTATTTGGAAATTCCATTTGGTAATTTCAATAGTTTTGAGTTAAACTATTTAAATTTTAAGGTTTTAATGGTTTGAAAACATCCTTTAAAGGCTCAAAAATACTTTTGATTTTCAGGGAATAAAAGAGAGCCTTTTGCCCTGATTTGTCAATTTTTCTCCACTTTTCCCCCTAAAAATTGACCTATCTTACATATCAGAATGGCCTCTAAGTAGCAGGAGATAGGAAGTAGAGCAAGGAGATGTTAGGAAGAAGAGAGCTGCTGGTCACTTTGGCGTAGTAGAGTTTTCAGAATGGGAAAGTCGTCCTACTTTCTATTTTTTTCCCTTTCAAGAGTTTTGTTTTAATTAAGTATTGGTAGAATAAAAAGAGCCCTGACTTTTTTCTCTGCTCATTGTGACCTTGAACAGGAGACTCATCCTCTCTGAGACTTAGTTTCCTCATCTATAAAATGAAAATATAATATATTCTCATAATGTCATCAATGAGATAACACAAGAAAGTGCCAAGTCAGGCTCCTAGTAGGAACTCAATAAACGTTATCAACTGAATGAAAGCACTGAGAATGTTTTTTTCTGATTGGCACTCCTTAATATATTAAAGCACAGTTTGGGTGCTAAATTGAAGGGTTTTTTTCATATATACATCATATTTAGTCATCAATATACATGGACACTCTACTATCTTTTTTGCATGAAAAACTCACTAGTCTAGGCACCAGCCCTGTGGTGTACTGGTTAAGTTCGGCACACTCCACTTCAGCAGCCCAGGTTCACGGGTTTGGATCCCAGGTGCAGACCTACACCACTCATCAGCCATGCTGTAGTAGCAACCCATGTATAAAGTAGAGGAAGATTGGCAGAGAGGTTAGCTCAGGGCTAATCTTCATCAGGGAAAAAAAAAAATCACTAGTCTAATAAGTAGATTTTGAAATAACTATGAACCCCAGATTTCTGTATGAGAATGGTTTTCTCTCAACACCCATGTGAATTTATAGATCCTAGGCTTTGTCATATAAAACTAAAAAGCAAAAACTTTTTATGATGGAAATGTCAGACATATATAGAAATAGGCAGAATAGTATATTGAAACCCCCTTGTACCCATACCTAGTTTCAGTTTATGGCCAATCTTGTTTCATCTGTACCCTCACCCACCTCCCTCTCTTCTGTATAATTCTGAAGCAAATACCAAAAACACATTTCATCATAAAATTTTCAAACTGTTTTTTTGTTTGTTTGGTTTTTTATATGTGGGACGCCTACCACAGCATGGCTTTTGCCAAGCAGTGCCTCGTCCACACCGGGGATCTGAACCAGCGAACCCCATGCCACCAAAGTGGAACGTGCGCACTTAATAGCTGCACCACCAGGCCGGCCCCTGTTTGTTTGTTTTTGAGGAAGATTAGCCCTGAGCTAACATCTGCTGCCAATCCTCCTCTTTTTGCTGAGGAAGACTGGCCCTGAGCTAACATCCATGCCCATCTTCCTCTACTTTATATGTGGGACGCCTACCACAGCATGGCTTGCCTAGCAGCGCCATGTCCACACCCGGATCCAAACCAGCGAACCCCGGGCCGCCAAAGCAGAACATGCGAACATAACCACTGCGCCATCAGGCCAGCCCCTCAAACTGTTTTAAAATGTTGTTCTTAAGTCTACTGTTTAAACATTGGTTTAAATGATTTGCTCTAGGAGATTTTAGGTTTATCAGAAAAGTTTCTCCACTGACCCTTTTTCAACTCTTAATGTCTATCATGGGCAAGTTGTAAAAGATGTTCATTGCTGAGAGGACCATTGTCTGCACACTAGGAATTCCAGAGGACCTAAGGACATAAATATGTTCAGGCTGAGAAGTGGGCAAGGAACGTGGATCTGGGGAAAGGTAGTTATGGCAGTTTCGGTTGCTAACAACAACAACAACAAAAAATGAAAACAAAACAAGCCTGTATGCCTATGCCAAGAACAGATTTCAGCAGATGTTGGTCTCCTAAGCTGTGAGACAGCTGGGTGGGGCTGGGTTGGCAGGCCCTGGCAGGTGGTCACCTTCAGCCACCAGCAGGGTTCTTCTTTTACCTTCCTTTACTGCTTACTTGGGCTGTGCAGTGAGTATTGTGTGCTGAAGGCTGGGAAGCTTTGCAAGACCTTAATCTTGCTGCTGGAAGACCTCCCTGGGCCTAGCTGTGTCCTGTGTGCCTCTGCTTGGTGCTCTGCACGGAGTGCAGTCTCCTGGTCTAACACTTGTTATATTTCAGCATAGGCTGTTGGTGAGGTGTCTGTCTTCCCTTCCTAAGATGTGCCTTGACAGCAGAAGCCATGTTTTATTGATCTTTTCATGCCTGGGCCTAGTGCGCTACAATGCTTAAAACCAAATAAGTGGGCGATCGGTGTTTGTTGAGTAATTGATTGCCGAGTGTTTAACTTGCAAGCCCAAGCCTACTGTTAGGTAAATAATTCAAATGTCAGCTCATCAACAGGTCTTCCACCACGGTCGTTCTTTACTCTCTTAACAGTTTTATTTTTACTCATACTGTGTATCGCTACCTGAAATTATATTTTTAAACTTTTATTTGTTTATTGTTTGTCTCCCCACACTAGAATGTGAACTTCATGAAGGCAGTGATTTTTTTTTTTTTTAAGACTTTTACTATTTTAGAGCAGCTTTAGGTTCACAGTAAGATTAAGGGGAAAGTACAGAGATTTCCCGTATACCCCCTAAGGCAGGGTTTTTTATTCACTTTTGTGGTCCTAGCTTATATTATGCCTTACATATGGCAAGTGGTAGGCTCTCAGTAAATTCTTATTATTGAAACATAGTAATATCATAAATGCAATCACCTTTCGAGGTGGTATTTTCATTGGTTATGTCTACAAAATTGATTAATATTCATTTATGCAAATCCCCAGGCTCAGCTATTGAATTGAGCTTTCCTTAGCTAGCCACAGGCCTTTCTGTTTTTATGAACATCATTTTGTTTTGAACCTTTGGACCTATGTGCCAACATTGCTCTTGATACGTTGAACAGCCACAATTGATACACAATTTCTATTTTGAGCAAAGTCTGAGGACTGGGAAGTTGGAACCCACAGCTCAAGAGCTGGGACTCCTGTTGGAGTGGTTTCAGATATTCTGTTCCAACTGATTTTTCAGTAATATAATTTCCCTTATCCTCTTACAGAAGAGGTTTTCTGACATCTAGGTGCCTATTTCTTAAATGCCTGAATGCCTGAAGGTGAAGGATGTGAGCTAAGCTACCGACAGACTTCTTGCTGCTGTGGCCATTACAGCAGCTTTCTTTCCAGTCTTTAGTTTGCCAGCCCTGGCATTGACACCTAAAGGGGCGTTTTTCAGACATCCAAGACACAAAATTTGGAGGCCCTTTCTGGATGTGACGCTTTGTCATGGGGCAGACTTTTTCTTTCTGTTTTGCATTTCTACTGCATTTTAAATGTTTGTGTAACTGGTAGGTTGGTCTGAATTGTATTTAAATATTTAGAAACTTTTGTACACTAGTGGGAGGAGGTGGGGGAGGGAGTTAGGGGATGTGTATACTTTACTGCAGAGTAATACTTTGTTTATTGACTTTATATCTTGGCAGCAACTGTTCCTACCACTATAACATGGATATATGGATATATTTTCCTCCCCAAAGTACTTTTCTGATTGTAATCTCCTATAACTATCCATTTATTCTCTCCATAAAATTTCAGAAGGTCAATTTCCTCCAGGTTAATTTCTGCATAATTTGTTAAAAATTACTTTATTCCTGAAGTCGTCGGAAGGTGACTCTTCCAAGTACAGGGCTTTAAAAAGATAAATTTAGGGGTCAGCCCTGTGGCCGAGTGGTTAAGTTCATGCCCTCCACTTAAGCAGCCTGGAGTTCGCCGGTTCAGATCCTGGGCGTGGACCTATACACCGCTCATCAAGCCATGCTGTGACAGCATCCCACGTAGAAGAACTAGATTGACTTACAGCTAGGATATACAAGTATGTACTGGGGCTTTGGGGAGGAATGAAAAAAGAGGAAGATTGGCAACAGATGTTAGATCAGGGCCAATCTTCCTCACCAAAAAAAAGCACACCTTTAAAAAGATAAATTTAGGGGCCGGTCTGGTGGTGCAGTGGTTAAGTTCGCATGTTCTGCTTCTCAACAGCCCAGGGTTCACTCATCAAGCCGTGCTGTGGTAGGCGTCCCATGTATAAAGTAGAGGAAAATGGGCATGGATGTTAGCTCAAGGCCAGTCTTCCTCAGCAAAAAGAGGAGGATTGGCAGTAGTTAGCTCAGGGCTAATTTTCCTTAAAAAAGATAAATTTTGTTGACCTCTTTGTTCTCCTACAAAATAGAATTTCAGTGGCCTAGATGGCTTGCATAATTTATAAATGATAGCAAATTATTAGCATTTATGGCAATGTTTAGTCTGGTTCTGTAAGACGTAATTCTCACTATTAATTTTTCAGTGATATAATCCTTGAGTATCTCCAGAGATTCAAAAAAAAGTTTTTAATCTATCTATCATATAGCATGCTTAAATAAGCATGCAATGTTGTCTAAAACAAATAAAGATTACAAACCAGAAAATCAATAACCATTGTAATATATGGGCAACTAAAGTCAATACAATCAAACAATGAAAGGATATTTACATCTACGTAGAAAAAAAAAACAGAATAGAAAATAAAAAGAAATCATAGCCTTGACATGTTATATAAATAATGATTTTTTTCCCTGTCTTTCTGATTATTTTAAAAGTTACAGAAGTAATATAAGCTTCTTGTAAAACGTCAAGCCACTTGTATACCAATGTTCGTAGCAGCATTATTCATAGTAGGTCAAAAAGTAGAAACCAGACAAACGTCCACCAACTGGTGAATGGATAAACAGAATGTGGTATAGCCATACAATGGAATGTTGTTGAGCAGTAAAAAGGAATGAAGTGCCGATGCCTGCTATGCCATGGATGAGCCTCAGGACCATTATACTAAAAGAAAGAAGTCAGTCATAAAAGATCTCACATTGTATGATTCCATTTCTATGAAATGTCCAGAGTAGGCAAATCCACAGTGACAGAAAGTAGATTAGCAGTTGCCAGAGGATGGGGGAGGAGAAAAGAAGAAACGGTTGTTAACGGGCACAGTTTCTTTTTGGGGTGATAAAATGTTCTGGAATTAGACAATGGTAATAGTTGTACAACTTCGTTAAATATACTAAAATCCACTGAATTGTTCCTTTAAACGTGTGAATTTTATGGTATGTGAATTATATCAATTAAAAAAAAACGATGTTGAGAAAAAAATGGTTATTTATATCCTCCCCTTCCTGAGTGAGAACTAGCAGGTTTTTACTTTTCCCTGCTTCGCCCGCCTGCCTGGTTTTGTCATTGTTATTCCAGGGCTATCGCAGATTGTCGCACAGGTTCTAAGGCTGCCCAAGGGTGCCGGCCAAGAGCACAAGGAAAGTCTGAAACCCTAGCCATGCACTCATGCTACTGGGAAGAAGGGCTGACTTCTCCTAATTCACACAAACGTGCCTTATGGACCAGTCTGGCCTTAATCTTTTTAAAGGGCTTTTGGGGCACGGGAGGTTGGTAAATACATGTATTTAGTCTACTATCTTGGGATAAGAGTCAAGCCCTTCATTTTACTATACTGCTATAACGGATTTATTAGAATGAATTATTCTCCAGATGGGAACACTCTTTGGCCCTCTCTTGCAAGTTGACTTGAAAATTATCCAATTGATCATACAGCACGTTTCTAGTTTAAACGTGTGTTATTTAGTTCCTTTAATTCTGCCTTTTTTATTTAAAAAGGATTCAATGTCCTGTTCAACTCTACACTAAGATTCTCTAATATGGCTTTATATTTGATGTCACCACAATACCACAACTACCAAGAGGATTTCCTCGTACTCACTGGTTCTAACAATGCAACTTTTCTGACAGCATTCTTGTAGAGACTTCAAAAGAGCTCAAATAGTAGCATTCTCTCCACTAAATTTAATCAGTGAGTCAACATACACTTGTTGAATTAGTATTATGTTCAAAATAACACTCTATTCCAAACAGGAAGAACCCCCCAATCCTAGTACTTTACATACAAAGTGCTGTGTGCCTGGTACATAGTAGGTACTCAACAAATATTTGTAAATGAACCAATGAAGTAAGAGCAATTTGTTTATGTGTGAAACCTAAAGATTAGGTCCTGGTGGGTAACCATAGAAGTTAATAGGTTCTTCTTTCTACCGACAGGGAAAGAAAGGAAACTACCTGATGTAAAAAATGTGATATAATTAGTGACTACTTCTAAGATAAATCTCAGGATTCTGGCAAACTGACAAGTTTTTGGTTTAGTGTGCAGTATTGGTAGTGTTTTTTTCTTCAGCATTTTTTTGGTTATTGTTGCTACTTTGCCTTCTTGTTTTTGAGAGAAGTATTTACTGTTGACTTTCAAGATGACTCAAAAGTACTTCTATCTAAAAATTGAAAATCAGTGGTTCTCAAGTCTAGCTGCACACCAAACACTTAGTGTTTCGTTTTTGGTTTTTCGTTGATTTGTTTGTTTCTAATCCCAGAAAGGTAGACTCTAGGATTCCTAAAGTAATTAGAACCACTTGGTTGAGCTCATGAATCTTAAATTTAAGAAGCACCCTAGGGGCTGGCCTGGTGGCGCAGCCGTTAAGTTCACATATTCTGCTTCGGCGGCCCGGGGTTCGCTGGTTCAGAGCCAGGGTGCAGAAGAAAAAAAGAAGCAACCTAGGTGATATTTTAAATTTTATTTTTAACTACACAAATTATACATGAACAAATTTTTCTTATAAAAAATGGAAAGATTTCAAATAAAGCCAAATTCTCATCATTATTCTCAGTCTTGCTTCCTTCTTTCCTTTCCTGACTTGGATGCACTTCTTATGCACATTAAAATTTAAGAACCAGCGGCCGGCCCAGTGGCTTAGTGGTTAAGTGTGCACATTCCACTCTGGCGGCCCGGGGTTCATGGGTTTGGATCCTGGGTGTGGACATGGCAGCGCTTAGCACACCATGCTGTGGTAGGCATCCATGTATAAAGTAGAGGAAGATGGGCACAGATGTTAGCTCAGGGCCAGTCTTCCTCAGCAAAAAGAGGAGGATTGGCAGCAAATGTTAGCTCAGGGCCAATCTCCCTCAAAAAAAAAAAAACAAAAAAAAAACTTAAGAACCACCACTATAACAAAAGGTCAGAAGTGGTAAACTGAAGAATTTTGTTAGAACTCAAAATACAAGGCCAGATTTTCAGTGTTGCTCTCTAGCATGTGAATTACAGAATCCAAGTCCCAGTCAAGACAGAAGAATCGGCTTTTCAAGTATTTAAGGGCCATCATTTAAGATGATATCTTACCAAAAGAATCTCTTCCTTCTCACGAAAAAAAAAAAATTAATTCCAATTACTCTCAGTAAGAAATGTGAGCAATGGAAATAGTAAACATATTCAGTATGTGGGGGAAACAGTTGGTATTCAGTAAACAGCAAGTAATTTATTGACTTGGCAAGTCTCCCTTGAACTCCAGCATGCAGTTAACTCTTACTTACCTAGGAACAGATTTACTGTTTTGCAAATTGTTTGTACTGTCACGGAGCCTTGTCTTCATGGTTTTGTTAAATTCTAGGCTAAGAATAGTACGCCTAAGAAAGCAGTAGAATTCATCCAGCTTCGTTCTTGGTTAATGGCGGGATAGTACACACTCACTGTCACATCCTGGTTAAGCACAGCCTCTCTGCCACGCACTGTTCTAGCCTAAAAGACAAAAATCTTGCTTTTAGGGAGCTTGCAGCCCTATAAAGAAGGCAGACCAGTTTAAAAAAAAAAAAGTAGAATATAATGGGATAAGTGCTATGAAAGTGGCATTACGTGGTGCCATGGGGTTACGTAGAAAGGGGAGGAATCTAACTCAGGTTGGGGAAGGGGATGGTTAATGGGAAAGTTAACCAAAGGTGTAATACCTGAGCTTACTCTTTGGGATGTATAGAAGGTAGCCACACAGGCATATTTAGGAGGTAGGATCTAAGGCCTTAAAACACACACACACACACACACACACACACACACACACACGGGCTGGCCCCGTGGCTGAGTGGTTAAGTTAGCGCGCTCCGCTGCAGGCGGCCCAGTGTTTCGTTGGTTCGAATCCTGGGCGCGGACATGGCACTGCTCATCAGACCACGCTGAGGCAGCGTCTCACATGCCACAACTAGAAGGACCCACAACGAAGAATATACAACTATGTACCGCAGGGCTTTGGGGAGAAAAAGGAAAAAATTTTAAAAAAATCTTTAAAAAAACCACACACACACACACACACACAGCAGAAACCATTTGCACTAGGGAGCAGAAGTCTAAGCTGACACTCAGGTTTCTGAGTTGAGCACAGAGGGGCTCGGTGGGAGCCATGCTGAGTTTTAGGTGTTTAGGGGGATGTCCAAGTAAAGATACCCATAGGCAATTGGCTGTCTGTTCCTGTAACTTTGGAAAGGGGTCAAAGATGGGAATACAGTGTGGAGTTGTCATTGTTTACCTAGCAGCTGAGCCCATTGCTGTGAATGAGATGACCAGGGAGAGAGCAAGACGGTGAGCAGGCTGAGAAGAAACCTCAGGAGAAAGTGAGCTTTTAAGGGATAGGTGGGATCTGGGAAGGAAAGCTAGAGAAGCAGAGAAAAGAAAGACGAGAATGGCCTGGTATCATGGACGTCGAGGGAAGAGAGCAGATAACACTCTCAGACGGCACAGAGAGGTCAACAGGACCGGCCTGGTACCTTTGGTGAAAGACAAGATGGAGGCAGAAGCCACGTCAGTCAGAAACATTTACTGAACACCTACAATGTACCAGGCATTGTAAGGTGTGGTGCTATTTAATCTTCATTATAGCCCTCTGAGTTAAAGCAGTATTATTATTAAGATTGTCATCTCCATATTACTGATGAGTAAACTGAGGCACAGAAAGGCCTGGACCAGAGTCATATAACTAGTTTGCAACAGACATAAGATAACTCTACCTAACTCCTGAGTCCAGTCTCTGGTTACCAATTGTAGTGAAAAAGTGGAGATAACGAATGCAGATGGATCTTCAGAGACGTTTGTCAGTGAAGGAAAGAGGGTAGATTTTACAAAGGCGACTAAACAACTAAACAACGTGACTAAACAACGTGGAGTTTTTTGTTTTTAAGATGAGAGAGGTTTGCACATGATTTTAAGCTAAGGAGAAAGAGCCAGAGAAAAGAAAGAAAGAGAAGTCTCATGAATGAAGGAGTCGATGCTTTTCTAGCCATCCTTCTATTTCTGTCTGGATCAGAATATATCTGGAAAGAAGCTGTCAGTTTGAATAACTGAAGCTATTTGGGTACTGAATAAGTATGTTTTATGAAAGATATCCCCTGCAATAAATGTCCATCCAGTCTTTTCTCACTTGGGAATCCATTAATATAATTAATATAATTCATGATGAAGTACACTGAATTTCTTGTTCAACTGCAATTCACAGCAGCACTTGCCATATCAAACTAGGTCATATCTACGTTCAAGGCGAATATTAACAGTGAGGGATAGGCTCCATTTACGCTCTTCCTTCCTATGTTCACATTAGAAAAGCTAATACCTTTCTTCCTTTCACCGGTTGCTGTGCTCCAGTGAAGTGCCTGGAGTTCTTTCACTTGCAGCAGAAAAAGCGACTGTTGCAGATCTCTGAGCTGACCCTGTTTTGGGACCAGAAATGATTACTTTCAGTTCTCCCAAATCTTACTATAAAAAAATACATGCCAAGAGTAGTTAGGCTTTATTTAAGTTGAGCTTCTAGTGATGATACTAAAAAGGGCGATAAAATCCAATGTTTTTTGTTTATAAAGGACTTTCAATGAACTCCATAACTGGAGCTCTTTGTCAATTCCTCTACGAAAGTTTACAGTTTCGTAGCTCTGGTGAAGTAGTGGCTTGTAAATCATACTCCAGGTCATGACTTTGTACACTCAAGACAGATATCCTTAGGACCTACTATGCCAAGGCCCTAATGCCAGGGCTGTGGGGCAATGCAGAGAACAATGCATACATCTTCTTCTAGGAGCTTTCAATTTTCCTAGAAGAGATTAGATGGTTACAGAAACGTCTAGAATTCAGAGTAATAAGGGGCCAATATAAATGGTGATATGGTGTTAGGTCACCTTAATTTTTTCCATTTAAAAATAATTAACAACAGTAATGCATGAATTTATTTTTGCTGAAGGGAATACAGAAATATCTAGAATAAATTGTAAAAGTTCCCTTTTACTACCTCCCTACTTCCACTTCCCTTCTCAGACTGCGACGTTTCTTGCTAGTTTCTTTTCCGTGGATTCTCCTGCATGTAGAAGAGCAAATGTACTTTAGCGTACACACTTTTATAGTTTTAGTGTATAGTTTTTTTAGCATAAATTATTCGAAATGCATTTTTCTGGGAATTTTTCACTTAATAAGGTCTTTTCATGTCAGTACATATAGATAATTCTTTTTAAGTCAGTATAGTATTACTACAGAATACATTTTTAAACGTATCTTACAAAAGATAGTGAAATAAAATGACTAAGTTCTAAAAGTTTGATTGGCAAACAGTCGTGATTATATTAAATTACTTCCATGCTTAATTACTTGTTTGAGAAGACCAAGCCTCAAAGAAACTTTCTCTTACTTTTTTAATTGTTTAAAAACATAGATTTAATGCACTATTTTGAAATGTTTTGCTTAAAACCAAGCGTTCTTAAAAAGAATACTTAAGTAGAAAATACTGGAATACTACCTAACAAACATATATTATTGAATGCTGTGCAGTCCATGAGGCAAAAATAGAATGAAATAAAAGAAAAAGGCTCTTAACTATCTAAGGATAATGGGAATTCTTAGGTGTCTAAGGACAATGGGGGTTCTTTTTAAAATTTCAGTTCTTTTCTCATCATTGTTAAAATAACTAAAATATTTTTAAAAAGCAAAATGCCATCTATGTCTTGTTGAAAAATATACTTGTAAATACACATATATAGAAAAGTGCCTAGAGAAGATAAGTTCATGTTTTAACAGTGGTTATCTCTGAGTGGTGGGTTGTATTCAAGGTGATTCTTATTCTTTACCTTTTCCAAACTTTCCAATTTTAAAAATAATGAGTACATATTAGTTTTTTTAATTAGAAAAAATTGAAGCAATGAAATGAATTAGTAATAAATGAACTGAATGACTATGTATCTAGATTTGAGAAAAAGAACTGTGCCCTTTTTATCTTTATATTTCTCTATATTAATTTTACCTGAGTAGCTGTCAAATTGAAAAAAATTTTTAAGACCAAAAAATAACATTGGACCATTAAGCGCAATGTATAAAATTATAACCTTGGGTCCAGTAACCTTAAAAATAGACTTGTAATGCGTAAGTAAACACAACATCCGAAGTAATTTATTCTAGCACTATTAGGCCCGCACACAAAACACATTCTTATTTACTAATAAGTTAAATCTCTTTTGTTAAATAATATTTTTTATTTATAATTAAAAAAATTTAGTTTTCAAAAAAGCTTATTCTTGTCATTTCCAAAAAAAGAGAGGGGAAAGGAGAGAGGAAGCTGTGCCTGCTGGGAAAGTTGCAACATTCAGTTCATAAGTCCTTTTTGCTTTAGATATTTTTTTCAACTACTTCTCTTACATAAGAGTCCTGTAATATCTCCATAGGGAGAAATAACACAAGGCTACATTATGCCTTTTTAATTTTTCCTCCAGATAGTGTTTACAAATCAACATGTAGGAATGACTCCATATTTAAAGTGATTAGCCAACTTTGGTGTCCATTTGCCATTAAGGACAATTGGTAATTTTAACAATCAATGAGGGTTTATTTTAGGAGAAAACTTACTGAAATTTTCAGGAAGTAACCTTTTTGTTCTCAAACAGCTGTCATTGAACACCATTCTATCTACAACAATTATAATTATCTTTGGTGACTTTTAGCATTTGGCATCGCTCCATTATTGTTCAGTTAAATATTTTTCAAGTTTGCTAGGACTTTTGCCCACTGTGTGCTTACGGCCCTTTGTTGTCAATATGTATCTTAGAATTCACCTTTGTGACATTACTTTTTTGTATTGTGGGAGAGTGTAATTTCTGAACTGAATTGCCTGAAAATCAAGTAATATTTATTAGGAAATTGCAGTACATGTCTACAAGCTACTTACAAAAATATGCTTACGATTTATTCCATTATATTTGGCAATAGATATTCCCTTCTCTCTTTTTTTAGATCCTTGCAAAAAATTCCCAGTTTAAAGAATTAGCTAACGTTTAGTGGACAGAAAGAGCAAAGGGCAACATGTGCTGTCATTTTGATAAATTGAATTGAAAATTGTGAAAAAATTTCTAAGTTTAAGTCAGCCAGACCATCAGTGCAGGGGATTGATTGTCAAAAACCAAACCAAACCAAACCAAAACAAACACAGAACGATTTTTCATGCCAACGGAAGTCACAAACATGTTAGTTTCGCAGCCATCCAAAATGAGTACTGTCTAGAATAAAATAACAAACCTGAGGTCCTGTAACACACCATTCAATTTAAATCTTAAAGAAGACTTCGTGTGTGTTTGTTTAATTTTGAAAGGAAGCAAATATTTGTCTTCAGAAATGATTAAGTATTGAAATACAATAGCTTATATAATAGCCAACTCCATCTATAAGAAAATATAATGATATAATATTAAAGGCCTTGATCGCTATTACTTTGTTACTGTATTTTGTGGGAAAGAATTTATTTGCCATGATTTTATTCAAACCAAAAAGGTATTTGGAAAATACTTACGAATTATTACTCATATTTAAACCTCGTATACTGATACCAATGAACATTTCTTATACCCTAATACTTTTCTGAACACTTGCAAACCCATAATTAACCTTTCAGACAAAAAAATATTGGAAAGGATTTAGAAGGGCTAGTAGGGTGAAACGGAAGCAACATCAAAACTCTCCAGAGGGGGCAGCCCTGTGGCCGAGTGCTTAAGTTCGCACGCTCTGCTTCCTGGGCCTAGGGTTTTACCATTTCGGATCCCGGGCGCAGACCTAGCACCGCTCATCGGGCCATGCTGAGGTGGGGTCCCGCATGCCACAACCAGAAGGACCCACAACTAAAATACACAGTTATGAACTGGGGGCTTTGGGGAGAAGAAGGAAAAATAAATAAATAAATAAAATCTTTAAAAACAGAACAAAACTGCAGAAAGTCAAAGCAATTTCAGCTTTGCGTTATATATTTAGGGCATTGTCAATTTACACAAATTACCTTTAGGCTGATTCCCTTGGATGCTCTTCTCTCTGTTATGTCACAACAGATAGTTTTATTTCTAACCCCAATCCCCCAACTTCATATAATCAAATCCTGGATTGTTTTTGAGGAGAAATAGTAGCTAACAAAATTGTTTTCCCATCGCAGGAAGTTGAAAATGGAGAGCATGCAATATATTATTTAAAAAGTGGATGAAAAACTTTCATAAAATTTTAAATTGACTAACGACTTGAAGACAAATACTCCAAATTGTTAAAAGGTTCTATCTCTGGGGTATGGAACACGGGTGATTTTTCTTTTCTTGATATTTTCTGAATTATTCAGAAATTTATGTATTACTATTATAGTTAGCAAAAGAGGAAAACATGGGGACAGAGTATCTCATTGATCATTAAAACGTGAATAAAATATGTAAAATACGGAATTTTTCAAAGAATTTTAAAAATTACTTTTGTAAAATAATCCAGGTCTCCAAGCTCTTCCTCTCATTTGTGGAACAGAGAGTGTATTTTGGATCGAAACATGGAACATTCCAGACAATGTGAAATCTAGAAAGGAACTGCACCTGTATCCCGACACAGCGCCAAAAAAAATGTAGCTCCTGAATAAATAGTCTTCCTAAATTAAGAAAAAGAATTAAAGTCCAACTTCCACTTACTACTACACACAAAAGTGAAAGTTTCACTCTGCCATGAATGTGGCAGAATTCGTGCGATAGTAATTCTTAGTAATAAAGTATTTTTTCAGAGTTTTACTACACTAAGCAGTTTTAAGTGGAAGAGTAGATATTAAAGAATATAACTCAGTGCTATAACTGAAAACTTGATGATCTTGAATTAAACTATAACTGTTTACTTTGTGGATTTTAAGAACTACTTGATTAATTATTTCCCTCAAAACTACTCCTTGTACCAAACAGAGAACATCGTGTATTTGAGAATTTGTTTACCTAAACTGATGCTCTTGCTAGAGATGAACTTAGCTTCAGCAGAATTTTCTGTAAGAAGAATAACATTTACATAATGGCAATTCTAAAAAAGTCATCTTTTTCAAAGGAAAAAGTGAAGCAGTGTATGTGGAAAGCTGCAAAATCTGAAGTTACAGGCAGATTAGGCAAGGGACATTTGGTATAAAACAATTAAATCATAGCTAAAGATTTTCCCAGCGAAAGTAGTAATTAATATATGGAACAAACTATTAATATAACCTTTTGTAACAAGCTATTAGTACAACTTTTCAAAAATAACCAGAAGTTGTAAGAGAATTCCGACTGAGGAGAGGCATGACATAAAGAGGGAAGTTGAGAAAGAAGGATGAGTATGTGACTGGACATGTGACTTTGCCATTATTTTTATTATCTTTGCAGAAAACCTCAGACTAACGAGGAGAGAGGATTGAGAAGACAAGCTAAAATTTAACTCTCTAGGCTAGATCTTTTGCTTATCATATATTTTTCCTTTTTAAAAAACAATTCTGTGTTTGTTTTTGGATGTATTTCATGGTAGAAAAATCTCCCAAATATTCTATAGTTTACAACAAAAATTGAAAAGCAAATGAACCGCGTGAAACTATTCTCAGACATAGATAGAAGACAGATCAAAAGGAATCTTCACCTTCTCATTTTAAATTTCAACAGAAGTGTCGTAGGTTTCTTTAAAGTGTGCTGCTTCAGCTGCACTCATTTGTGCAGTAATCTTAGCAAATGCTTCAGGAACCTAAATTACTAAAACCAGTTCCAATCTAGTAAAATGATCTGTATTTCTTTCTTCCTCGCACCTTTTGATTAATCCTCCAGTTTTCCATTTATCAGAATTTGAAGCTGCTAGGTACCAGAGATACACCACCAAACAACTCAGAAGAGTTCCCCAGGCTTACTATACATCAAGTTCTCTCTCAAAAAAATTCACAGAGGTTCTAACGATCTCTACAGTGGTATAAAAAAATAATTTCTCCTTTCTAATTTGGAAAACAAGGACTTTAGCCACCATTTATTTCTTGGTAATTTTCCACATGCCAGTCATCCTATCTTGGAACGCCTCGATCTCAGACCAAACCCCTCTACTGGTGTATGACTTTTCCCATGTGACCCTTTAAATAAATTCTAAGATTTTTCCCATAATTAATTAATCTCAGAAATCAAAATGAAACATGTCACCAGGGTCTTATTTAAAGCCAAGAAATTTATTGGCTATTATCCAGGCTTCTTTCTAAATTAAACAACCCCAAACACTACTCTCACCATCCTTGCTTCTTGCTCTTAGAAATTTTCTCTCCAGAGAACTGGGGCACATATAAGAAAGAGTTTTGACATGTCCACGTTTTAACCAGGACCACATTTTTATTTTATTTCAATGATACATAAGAAAATTTTTCTCTAAAATTTCCATATCCATGTACTTTTAAAAAGATACATGCAATAGAAATTAAATTCCCTATCTTCAGTAGTAAAATGGTATTAGATATCATTTTTCACTTTTTGAATGATCCGAAATAGAGCAGCTCAAAATCTTTTCTCAAAGTCCAACTCTTTAGGCCTGGTAACAATTTAACATACAACTAAATCTTTATGATTTATAGATGGATTACTTGAATTATACTTTATCTTTGGTGACTCAGCTCTTCCTCACCTTTGTCACTTAGCCAGCTTCAAGAATGCTGAAAAGGAAGCTGAACTGAGGCAGGGTCAAACATGCAGAGTCTAATTATGGTGTGTGTATGTCCCTGTGTGTGTGTGACAGAGACAAAGACAGATTTAATTCCCAAGTCAAACTCAAGATATTGTCCATTTTTTGAAAAAAAGTCTGTCTTTTGTTGAGGCAGATAAAAAAATCACATATAACTCAAGAGAAAGCTGGGCACCTTTTTCCTCCCTTCTTCCCCTCCTCCCTCCCAGGAAGACTTTTTCCTTCCTTTCTTTTTTCTTCTCTCACGCCTTCCACTTCCTTCATTTCCAAAAGTCTCATCTTAGCTGAAAGCAAAGGATTCTTTTGCAGCGAGTAGATGGGATGCCCTCTCATCCAACCATCAGTTTGATTGTACCTGGTCCTTAGCGAGACCCTGACTGGGCTGTTAGGACCATGACATGCCAGCCTCCCTGCTCTGCTGCCTAGCTGTCCCATGACAACTGTAGGCTCTCCACAGCGCTGTGCTGATGCTCGACCTCAGAGCCTCACGAAGCCAAGCTTCCTTTATCTCCTTCTCCCTCTCCCTCTTGTTCCCTCTTCTGTCTTCCACGTTTTTCTTTTTCTCTTTGTCTGCCTGCCTGCCTCCCTCTGTCACTGTGTCTGCTCTTCTCTGTCTCTGTTTCTCTTTCGTTTATTCACGTCCTCTCCTTTTTTCTCTTGGAAATGTCTATTATTTAAAACATTTTCTTTCCTGAATTTAGATGAGAAAGCTGTTGATTTAATAAATTTCTATTTCTTTAAAGATATAATTGTTATAACTTCTAACTTTTTTGCTGTGTCAGGGACCTTTGATAGAAAGAAAGCATTCTCACTATGGCTTAATTACTGCTTAGAAAACATAGGATATATTCAAAGTGGCTTCTGTGAATTTTTTCTAAGTTTCTTATGATAATTTTAGAAAGTATCATAAACATTGAAAAACAATTATCCTTGGATAGGGTTGCCAGATTTAACAAATAAAAATATAGGACACCCAGTTAAATTTAAATTTCAGATAAACAAAGAATAATTGTTTAATAATTATAAGAATTAATAATAAAAGAATAATTGTAGTATAAGTATGTTCCATGCAATATCTGAGACATATGTATACTAAAAAAATATTTGTCATTTATCTGAAATTCAATTTAGCTGGGCATTCAGTATTTTATGATTGACCCTTTATAGTATGTGTAGTACTTACAAGCCAGGTGTGTTTAATTTGGGGACAAATTGTATTTAGAGCTCCTTGCTGCTTGTGTATTTAGAATTCCCTGGTGCAGTTTCCCATTGAATTTTACAGCTCCCGAGGACGACCATCACATATAGGTAAGTGACAGTGAAAAACTATGATTAAAATTAGTTAATTTTTCTCCTCACTTGTTCTGGCCTGAGGCTTTATCGAAGAGAACAGTGCATTTCTCATTTATTTGTCCACCACTATTTCTGAATTCAAAATAATGTATTGACTTTATATTTTCCCCCTTGGGTATATATTTTATTTCACTTCCTTCCGATTCCACCTAAGTATGATTTAAGGATAAAAAAGTTCCTACATATTCAATTCTTTATCACCTCCCTCTAAAACAGGCACTTATTTACTTAATAAACATTGTAAAAGGGCAGCATTTTTGAACCTTTTGTAAAACAGTCAGCCTTGTAGTTGCACTAGGTAGATTTTTTTCCTTAATCTCTCTCTTGTTTTAAAATAAAACATCTGAAAGTAAGTGTTAGTAACTATAGTAGTAATAATAGCTAATATTTATTGAGCACTTACCATTTGTCAGGCACTGTTCAAGCATTTTATATAAAAAGGTTTAATTCATTTAAATCCCCAAAACCAATAAGGTAGGTGCTAGGATTACCCCTACTTTAGAGATGAGAAAACTGAGGCACAGGGAAGTTAGGTAATACCCAGTTTCCTCTGTTATTAGTATGGTAGCTTTGTCACCATTAATGGACCGATATTGATATATACTATTTTTAAAGTCCACACTTTATCCGTATTTCCTTGGTCTTTGTCTAATGTCCTTTTTCTGCTTAGGACCCCATCCACATACCACATTACATCTAGTTGTCCTGTCTCCTTAGGCTCCTCTTGGCTGTAATAGTTTCTCAGGCTTTGTTTTTGATAAACTTTACTAAAGTTTTGAAGAGTGCCGGTCAGGTATTTTTTAGAATGTCCCTCAATTGGGATTTGTCTGATGTTTTTCTTGTGTTTAGACTAGGGTTACGGGTTTGGGGAAGGAAGACCACAGAGGTAAAGCACCGTTCCTATCATACCATGTCCACCTTGATTGCCTGGCTTAGGCGGTGTTGGTCAGCTTTCTTCACTGTGAAGTGACTCTTTCTATATTGCACTCTTTGGAAAGAAGTCACTATTCCCAGCCCACATTTATGGGGTGGAGAGCTATAATCAAGCTGTTATTTTAATAACAGTTTTATTGAGATATAATCCATATACCATACAATTCATCTATTTAAAGTGTGCATTTCAGTGGTTCTCAGTATATTCACAGAGTTGTACAAATATCTCCAGGATCAATTTTAAAACATGTTCATCCCCTCTAAAGGAAACCATATCCCCATTAACAGTCATTCTCTTTTTTGCCCTCTTGCCTCCTCCTCTAGCCCATGGCAACCTAATCACTTTCTGTCTCTATAGATTTGCCCATTCTGGACACTTCATATAAATGGAATCATGCACTATATGGTGTTTTGTGACTGGCTTCTTTCACTTGGCACAGCGTTTTTGAGGCTTGTCCATATTGTAGTATGTATCAGTATTTCATTGCTCTTTATTGCCAAATAATGTTCTGTTGTATGGATATACCACATTTTGTTCACCCGCTCATCAGTTGATGGACATTTGAATTGCTTTCTTTTTTTGGCTACTATGAATAACGTTAGTATGAACATTCGTATACAAATTTTTATGTGGACATATGTTTTCATTTCTCTTGGCTAAATACCTAGGAGTGGTGTTGCTGGCCATAACTGAGCTATATTTAAAGGAAGAAAAACACGGCTGACTAGGCTGTGGGCTGTGCCTCCTTTCAGTTATCCATACAGGCTAGAAAAACCTAGCCAATTGCCCTATAAAACCATAACACAGGGTCCCGCCTCTAATCTGTTGGCAGGTACCCAAATTGCAAGCATGTTGACCAAGATGAAAGAAAACAGCTTTATAAAAGCCTGCCTAGACATTCCATTCTATAAACCTATGGTAAATAACACAGTTTATATGCACTGAAAAAAAATACAGACCCCGTATGTATCACTAGTTTCTGTTAAAAAGTTATGGTGAGAAAGCTGTGCCTGTTCGAGGTCTAGACGTTCTTCTAGGGGCACAGAGTAAGTTGTTGACCTAGATTCTCCTTTTGAAACTCTTCTAAGCCTAAACTGTCACTATTAGGACCAAGTGTTATTTATAAAGGAAACAGGAACTAAGGATGGAGAAGTAGCCACTGTTTTCTACTGCAAGGGATATATGTATCATCTTAAGAAAGCATTTGGCAGAAGGAAAAAAAATAAATGATTATACAGCTTTAAGCACAGACACCTCTACAGTGGAGAAAGGAGGACGGAGGGCCAGAAAAAACAATGGATCCAAAGTCTAGAACACCACGCTTCCCATTAACTACTCATGGTAGAAACGAATTCAATTCAGGAAAGTTTCAAAAAGTTAAAGGTATTTATCATTCTCCTATCCTTGGTGGGAAGAAATTAAACCTAAGTAGTCTGTGATAGGTATCGTTTAAATTCTTCTCTTAAAAATAAGCAATCTATCAGTGCTTCCATATAAATGCCTTCGACCATACCCATTATTTCTTTGAAATATAGTCACCAAAATTAAGTAGGACACTTTTAGGCCTCGTTCTTTAGCGGAGAATAAAAAAAAGGTGGAAATAAGTCTGTTTTTAATGAATGATAAAACACCAGAAGATAGTGGTCCACATAAATATGTCATGTCTTCTCTTTCTTCTGTTCCTTGTTCCCTCCCCAATGTTCTATTATAGGCTCCCCAATGCCACCAAAGCAAAAGAACTGTTGGCTGATTGCTAACTGACCTACTTCTGTATCACTTGTAGGATTACGCTGACTCCTGATAGAAGAGATACTTATCAAGCAGTCCGTGAAAATGCAAGTGACAGGCTGGTCAGCGTGTGTGAGAGGTGTGTCAGATGAGGATGTTACACAAAAGAAAGTGTGAGAGGAAATTGCTTCTCTAAAGAATGCAGTCACGGTTGTATATCTCAAATAAAGTCCTTAAAAATGATAGTGGCAGTCTAGACTAGTGTATGGTTTGAAATAAGGGATCTCTGGCTGCTATTCAAGTGGCAAAATCTGAGGAAATAGCCAGAGGAAAAATTTAGCTCAGGAAGAGAGGTAGAATCTCTTTGCCTGGGGATGTTTCCAAACAGACTAGATGCACCTCTGCCTGGAATGATGTAGATCAGAGCTGGTGTGCGGAGAATGTGTCTCAGGTGTGCAGAGATAGAGATCATTTCAGCCCGAAGGGAAGCTGGGAAGGCCTGCGGCTCACAGAGACCCAAGGCTGATCATCTTTGCACAAGCGTCCTCTTGGACTTACCCCTGTGTGCCATAGAAATGCCATTTTCTACATGCTCCACAATGTGAAAAAGGTTGAGAAGCTCACATTTAGATGGAGCTTGCCAGAAGTTGACCTAGATGATTATTCAGTAAGGATATAATAAATAATCCATCATTCCTCGTCATGAAGATAAAAGATGATACAATAACTACAAGTCATTTTTTTATATAGCTTTAGGATTTGATTTTGTCTTTAGATCAAAGTGTGGTCACCTCTAATATCCTTGGGGAGTGGGAATTGCAGCGTTTTAGCCCAGCATTGGAGAATCAGCATCAAGCAGCTCTAGCTGCTAATTTAATGTGTCTCTTGGTATCTCGATTCTGATAAGTGGGGTTGCACCCTCCTCCCCTCTGCCTGAGTTCCTGTCTTGGCATTTTACCTGACACCCCAGGCCTCTAGAATTTAGGCCTGTTCTTACAAGTCTCTCCTCCAGAGGAATGAAAGTCTCTGCTCCTGAAATAAAGCCCAGGGCATTTCAGGAAGGGAAAAACCGGCATCTGTAGATAAATATGGCACGTTCAGGGAGATTGCAAGTAGTTTAGCATGGCTAAAATGAAGAGGAAAAATCTGAGAAGAGTAAACAATAAAATGGGAGAGGTAAGTAGGGTGCAGATCATGAAAGACCTCATATAGCACGTTAATGTCAGGATGTATATTATGTCCCCATTCTGCTGAGGGCATTGTGTGGATACATAGATATTATGTATGGCATACATAAATACCATGCACTTTTTAAAATCGACTTTTTTATAAAATAATGCATGCTCATTATTGAACATTTGGAAAATATGATGAAATTTAAGAAAAAGATAAATATCGCCTATCATTTTGTTACCCAGATAGTATCACTAATAATATTTTGGTGTGTGTCTTTCCAGATTTATTTTACATGTATGATACATCATTATTTAACATAAGTAGAACGGTCTACTTCTTTCACTTAACATTACATCTTGTACTTTTCCCATGCTGCTAAAATTCTCCTAAGACAGAGTTTCAATGATTGCATAAGAGTTCATCTAAAGTAGTACAATTTATTTAGGCATTCTCCTAGTACTAATATCACATTGTTTTCAATTGTTTTCTTCTTATAAGTAACAGTGCAATAAATATTCTTGTAAATAAATGTCTAGGTCACAGGGCAAAAACCTCAAACTTTTCTTTCTAAGAATTTTCAAATTATATTCCATCAAGGTTGTATCCATTCTTTTTTATATCAGAGTATCTCATTACATCCTGCTCAACACTTAAAATAAGATTATTCTTTTATTTTGTGAATTTGATAAGCCAATAATGGTATCTTTTTAAATTTAAATGTATTTGATAAATAATGAAGTGAACATCATTTTTAATGACCATTTGTATTTTTTTCCTTAAATGGCTTGTTAATGCCATTTTCTTATTTTCCTATTGAAATGTTAGTGTTAGACTATTAATGTAAATGCCAAGTGAACTTTTTATGTATGGGCATAAGTTAGGTATATCTAAGTAGAAGATATTATGCTTGTAAAAAAAATTGACAAAAATCACTCTGAAAATCTAATTTAAGAATATCTTGAAATTATTAAATTTCTTCGTTCTTCTTCATACTCATTGATATTAAAAGTAAACTAATAATGGACAGATGACCTTTAAGATAATGCTACTCACTAACCTAAATAGAATTATCTGCTGCAAGTATGCTGTTATTACAGTTACTCCTTTTCTCAAGAGTTAAAAATAATCAAATGTGTTTTGGACTGGCCTTGGTGGCCTAGTGGTTAAGTTCAGCACACTATGCTTCTGTGGCCTGGGTTCCATTCCCAGGCACAGACCTACACTGCTCTGTTAGCGGCCATGCTGTCCTGGCAGCCCACATACTAAAAAATAGAGGAAGATTGACATGGATGTTAGTTCAACATGAATCCTCCTCAGCAGGAAAAAACAAACAAATGTATTTTGCTTGAAATATCCTATCTTCTGTCTTCTTCTAGGCTATAGCCTGCCTGTAGGAATAAATATATAGAAATAGCAATGATGACCACAAAAGATTTTTTAAAGAAGACCAGGTGAAAACACTCAAATAAGGATTTGGAAGTGTGATTTGGCATAGAAAACTTAAATGCGAATAATCTTCTCTACTTAACCCAATCACACTCACAACAGAGAGGAAATATACAATACGAACCTGGAAAGACCTTTAGATGAAAGTTAAAATACAAGATCACAAAGGATTTTTCCTTCCCTTACTTAAGCCAAATGGACAAAATGAAGAGAAAAGAGCAAAGAATATACAACTTATGCTGAAAGCATGTAAGAGTCTCCATCTCATGCTACAAACTTCAAGAAATATTATTAGATATAACACAAACTTTATCAAATTAAAAGAAGCTGCAGGGAGTAGAATCTTGACTTTCTCTCTCAAGAGAGAAATGCAGTGTGGCAGTCAGTAGTCAGAGAAAATTCTGGAAAACCTAACTGAGATTGGGTGATATGAAGACTGGAGATACAGATGACAAAAGGTAAACAACTTCTGACTTGAAGCCCCTTCCTCTGATCTTAGATAAATAGTTCATGAGCCTAATTTAGAAAAACTCATAGAATTTGCCTCTTTTTCCCTTTGGCCAGGTGGAAAGTGAGAGAGATGGGGTTTTTAGTTTGTTTGTTTTGCTTTTTAAAGCAGCAATTAAAGTCTTTGTATGGTGGGTGAGAGGGAGAAACATTAGGCCACACCAGACTGAAAGCTGAAACACCCAATGCTTTCATAAAAATATACCAGCTTGATAACCCTGAAACAGGGAAACATATTGGAACTGAAGAGGACCTCATTGCCCTATTTGTCTACAAGGACAGACCCTCTGCTCCCAACTCAACAGAATGACCTCTGTATGCAGGGCTCATTAGAGAGTGGTGATGAAGCTCCATGACCTCACCTGCTCCAAGTCTCAACCCTTTCAAGCCCCTTCCTGCTCCCACAGGCAGCTAAAAGATAGAAGAAAACCACAACGCATTCACACGAGCCCTTAAACTCGTGTTCTGAGGGGATAAACAATGTTCACCAAAATAAACAAGGTCTGGAGTCAAGGAGAATTTGCCTACATTATTTTGGGGCAAAGAGGCCAGGATAGGATTGCTGTGCCAAAGATGAGTAGGTAAAACAAGCTGAATGGGACCTGTGCAAACACTTGTTAGTCTGGCCTCCATAGACCCCCAAAAGGAAAGAAATGCAGTAAAGAATCCCAACTGGAAGAAAAGTTACCCTGGAAAGAGAAAAAATATTTAGATATTATATTCTTCACACTCTTGAGGAAATTAAGGAGACTATGAAATCCCAAAATAAAAGAATAAAGTCCTAAAGGAGATGAAAAGCCTAGGGAAAGAAACTGAGAAGACAATACAGTCCCAGAACAAAGAAATGTGTTAGAAACAAAAAGTTACAGAATAAACACGTGGACACCAAGTCAAAGATGTAGTCAGCAACGGAGAGAAACGCTTCTGAAATGGTTCGTTCAATTTGCATATCAGAGGATTTCAGGGGAAAAATAATAGAGAATAATTAACACTAAGAAGAATACTGGTGAAGCTGCTGAAGATAAAAAAGAATTCCTCCAGGCCTCCTGGAAAAGAGGTCAAACCCCCTACACAGTGAAAAGGAGTTAGACTGGCTTGAGTCTTCTCTGCAGGAACTTTTATCTGAGAACAGCACAGCAGTATCTAAGCGTTTTGCGTGATTAGAGTTTTGACTGAAAAATTCTATACCCAGTGTCATTCAGACAACAGATACACACAGATAATAGATAGCCTCAGATAGGCAAGGATTCTGGAGATAAACCATTTCTGAAAAATCTATTTTCTGGTATAATTCAGTTAACCAAGAGTTGACATAAAACGAAAACCTTGAAGGTCTGAGTCACAGAGTATGCCTATTTTCAACTTTACTAGCTATTGCCAAAACGCTCTTCAAAGTTATTTTTCGGATTTATACTGTATCAAGCACACACGGTAGCAACTTTCCCACCTGTTTGCCCTCACCTAGTCTTGTAAGAGTTTAAAATTGTTTCCAATCTAATGTGCGCAAAATGGCCCCTCGTTACTGTTTTAGTTTGCATTTTCCTCATGTGAAGCTCTGATTGCTCCCATTTCAAACACAAACTGGATATTACAATCCATATCAGGACCTCCTTTTTTCCTTCAACAATATATCGTGGAGGGTTCCACAATTCCCCTTCCCTCCACCCCTCACCGACAACAAATTCTGTGAAGGAATTGTGTAGGAAAAATATTCCTTTCTTCCTCGATCTTCTTAATTGAACTAAGACTCAGTAACGTTTTAATGGAGCATCAAGTTTAAAATCCTGAACAATATGTGGATTTTCTTTTCCTTGATTTAGTGGACCATCCAATGGATCTTTCTTTTCCAACACTATGTCACTGCTCGAGAAGAGAAGCTTTACCTGAAAACTGGCTGTGGTTTCACGCACACAAAAAGTGAAGATTTATAAATAAACTATTGATTCAGCAAAATTGCTTAATTTTCAGTTACTTGTAGAACCATAAAGTATCGTTTCCTTAGATACCTAAGTACTATTTTATTGGGCAAATCCCTCTGAGATAAGTCAAACTGCACCCTAAGCGGATTATATTTTATGGTCACTCTCCAGTTTTATAACTGTTTGGAGTCACCCACAGTTTCCCTGTTTCATCATTGTAATTTGGGTTTGTCTGCATTTCTGTCAAAACACATTTTCTCCTGCTGAGGATATTAATGATAACCTAGCAAGGAAAACTAGGAAATAAGCACCTAGTATGATGACTGGCACCATAATAGGTGTTGAACAGTGAAAATTAAGTTCTGTTTTCTGATTGAATTTCCTATCATGTCCATCCCTTTATCCTATGTTGTATTTGAATTGTCATTTAAAATGGTGACATGTATTTGTATCATAGCCATATGATGATCTCCATTACTGGGTCTTCTTAAAGTCGTTCCATTTTTCTAGATCCATCTTGCAAAAAGATATGTGGGTCAGTGCAGATGAGATACAATTTTGCATATTATGTAAAGAAATCTGATGTGGATAGTTTCTTCTAATAGCCTTTCCTGAGCAGCTACATCACATTTCCCCCTACGCTAATCCTTTAGGATCGTGTCTTTCCCCTTGATCACAAAACAAACTTACGTGCACAGAACTCATACCCAGGAGCCATTTCCACTTGAATTGGAAAGGATTAAGTACAGGTGGCCAGAATACTAATTCTAATCTTGGATTTTGCTTTTCTCATTCCAATTTGAATTTTTGTTTACATTCTAGTTAACAAGGTGGATTAAATTCATGGCTTTACCTTTATTCTCCCTTGAAACATCATCAAAATGACAGAATAGGAATTTAAAATGGCATAAACACACTAGTACAATGGGAATGGGAGAGGAGACAACAATGGCTGGAAGATTTCACAAATTTCTAAAAAATGGGAAGTAGAAGGACCAGTCATCACTCACTTAGTAGAGTGGAGAAAGCTAAAACCTAAGTCTACAGATGGCAGAAAGCAATGAGAAGAGAGTTAATTCATTCTTTAGAATCCTGGAAATTTCAGGAATTGGAGGCAACAGGTGAACCTTCAGATGGGGAGGACTGAAGACTGGTTGAAAGTCTGTATCGAGAACATTTAGTTCCCCATATGTACTCTATTACTCCTCCCAGCTAAGTGACTACTCCTCTCTTACCCTATACAGGGATGGAGATTTAGTCTTTGAAGAAATCAAAAGAGAGAGGGAGGCTCTGGGTGCAAGGACTATAGGCCTGATGGAGGATGTAGGTGAGCAGTGTGTGAAAGGACCTCCTTTGCTCTCCGGCATCCAAGCTTATATCTTCCTCTTCCCCCAACCAGCCCTTCAACTCCCTGCCCTTCCACCCACCCTCCAGCCCCCAATTTCCCCCAGGCAGAAGATTGGATAATTCTCCCCTGGAGAAACTACTTCAAGAGAAAAAAACATCTATAGACACTGACAACTAGGGGCATCTGAATGAAACAAATGGGCCCTACTGAATCAAATCACAGTGAAGCCAACAGTCAATCAACCCTGCCCATGCTTCACTCTTAAATATAATCTGTCAAAGATCACTAAACATTTGAGGAGCACCTCCAACATGAAAGGCACACAAATATTCAAAAAGACAAAAACAAATAATCTGGGGGGGGAAAATAACTCAGAGAAAAGAAACAGAAACAATGTAGGGAGTAGAAAACAGATTCAATAATATTCTGAGAGACAAAAGAGTATTTACTGCATCTTTGAAATAACAATCAGAAACGAGAAAGAGCTCTTGAAAATTTAAAACATGATAGCTAAAATTAAAAACAGTCGATATAAGAATTAGGAGATTCTAGGACCAAAGTAGAATTAAAAGACCAAGAGGTGAAAAACAAGAGAGAAAAGATAAGAAAATTAGAGGATCATGCCAGAGTTTGAAAAATAGGAATTCTAGAAAGAGAGAGTAGGAACAATAATGAACTATAAACCATTGGGAAAAAATAAAAAGAAAAATCCATGAGTGGTTCATACCAAGAATAGACAGATGATAGATTAGACAGAAAGATAGATAGATAAATGATAGACAGATAGAGGGTAGGTGTGTAGACAGAAGAATGGATGAACGGATGGATGCATAGATGGGACGAGAGAGGAGGGCTCTTACCCTTCTTGAGTAGAATGCTGTGTGCTTACTGGTAAATACAAAGGAAGTGCAGGAATTATATCACCATTTGCAACCATCAAAGTAAAGATTGGTTCAGGCAAGAATCATCAATGGATGCAAAATCTAGGGGGAAATTTCAGCGATGAAGAGGATAGTAGCATGGTCTTAAAGTGTCTTCCCATAGATTGCTTATTGCAAAGGAAAAAATAACTACCCAGTGGAGAAAAAATTGAATAACTCTTTGACTGGTTGACCTAAATTAACATCACAGTGAGGGGTGGATGGACAGTACGTGTCTCCAGAGGTGATGCCCTAAAAAGCACACAACATCACTTATGTTGTCTTCTGACCAGGAATGTATAACTTGCATCTAACTGCGATGAAACATCAGGAAACAAAATAAGGAGTATTCTATTTGAAATCAAAGGGAGACGGGCTTTATCTGGGGGAAAAAAAAAAGCATCATAAAAGACAAAGATAGGCAGTGGAAATGTTCCAGATTAAAGGAGACTGAAGAGACATGACCACTAAATGCAATGCCTTATTCTAGACTGGATCCTGTACTGGAGGGAAAAAAATAATATAAAAAACATTTTTGGATCAACGGGCAAAATTGATCCATTGGAATATGGACAGTAGATTAAGGTATTGTATCAATGTTAAATTTATCAAAGTTGATAATGTATCTATAAATATAAGATAATATCTTTATTCTTATGAAATAGATATTCAAATATTTAAGGATAGAGGGCCATTATGTATAGAAATTAGTTTTAATGGTACAGAAAAAAATATTTTTAGTCATGTGTGTGTATGTGTGTGTGTGTGTAAAGGGGCAAAAGGTTAAGAATAGGAGAATCTTGGGGAAATTATATGATTACACTCATATAATCTGTTACAAATAAAAAGTTGTTAAAAATTGCCTCTCACTCACTTTTTCTCAGGAAGCTACTAGACGATGTATTCTAACAGAGAGGTGGAGTAAACCAATTATAAAGAAGACAGAAATCCAGGAAACTAGGGAACCAACATTGGAGAAAGGGAGGCCAACTCTCAGGATAGTGGGAAAGGCAAGGCTGGCAACTTTGCAGGAGGCCGAAAAGAAGAACTAACCCTAGCTGGAGTGGGAGGATGGAGCGATTCCAGAAAGATGTCTCCTCAAAACCCCAAAATGATACCAGTAGATTACCTGATATGGCTGACTCTGTTGAAAGGCGTTTCACAGTTCCTGTGGAGAGGTTGGGGAGAATTAGTTGCAGTAAAAAAAAAAAAAAAAAAAAAAGGGCAATTATTAAGGGAAAAACAAACTTGTATAAGAAACGGAATCTAATGTAATATACTACTTGGCTCACTCATGAATAATATTTACACGGTAATAATAATGTAAACACAGAATGTTCATTTGTCCAAAAATTGTGATAGAACTATATTGAGAGAATGAGAGAAAGGAGTGAAGGGAAGGAATGAAAGGGGGTGTGTAGGGGTGTCAGAGTGCTAAATTCACAGCTTCCACATTGCAAGTTAGATAATGCTCAAGGTGACTAACAAAGAGAAAGTAGCATAAGCAAATCATTCAGAAACGAGGAGGAAAATATTAGAAGAAACAGAGAAACAGCAGAAGAAAGAAGTGTAAGAGTCTGAGAAGTGACTGAGAAGAACTCATAGATGGTATGGTGTGGGGAAGTGAATTGTAGTTTTGTTTGTTTGTAATAAGCTTTTGAATTCTATTTGACTTATATACATGTATTGTTTGGATAAAGAAAAACATTTTAAAACTCAAAATTTCTGCTTACTATGATGATTAACAAAGTATTTATTTTGTATTTCCTTTTTGGATAGTACTAGGATATAAGTAAAGCAAAAGGGAACTGCCAATTAGAAAGGTTTACTCATTATATTCATGATAAAATTTAGTTTCTTATATTATTTTCTTAAAGCTGTGAGTGTGTGGGGGTATGTGTGTGATATGTGTTGGTTTTGAAAGGGAGAGGAAAAGGAAGAGTGAGTTTTGAGTAATTCAGGTATTTGCAGAACTAAAGAAGGAAACTATCTTCATTACTTGCTTTATAATATGTTCATGCTCAAGAAAGTAATTATGACCCAAGTGGAATCTGATGCCTAAAAATAAGAAAAGGAGGCACGAAGAAAGGTGTTCTCATCAAATAGGTTGTTGTCTATAATTTTGGATACAGAACAGGATGGAAAGGGGGGCTATAGAAAAGATGTTTTACTTGATTTTTACAAATGTGGTAGAGTGCTAGACCTTATAATGTGGTACAGCTGGGGAATTAGTTCACGTGCAGGACAGGTGTAACAGAAAAAGGCACGAGAGGAGTTCATGCATGTTACATCCGTTTCAAGCTGAGAGTTCCCTGGGGAAGTGGGGACGCCAAGGAGAAGAGTGTGGGTGGTACACAATCGCTCAGTCTGGTTGGTGGAAATTTCAAGGCTAAGCAGAAATATGCTGAATTTTCTTTGGCAAAAAATATGTGTAAGAATACCAGTGATTTCTTAATCCAATTTTGCAAGTACAAACAATGCTGTGTATTATAAAAAGGGCTATTCAGATTTAGATTTCTTCATAGTTCCAATAAGGCAAAGATCAAATTTTTAATGTAAAAAAGAAAAAAACAGACAGGCAGACAATGAGTGAGGAGGTTCTAAAAACTTTAGAGGCATTTTGATTGCTCTATATTTTATGGCATTTCAAACCATAATTCTTGCAAATGGAAGTCAATGTATAAAACTGAATTAAAATGTTATGGTTTTGGAGTTTTTTTACTCTCTCTGGTCAATCTCAAATAAAACGAAGCATATGCCTTTTCAAAGGCTGATGATGTCAACATTATTGATTGGAAATGCTTCTTGGTTATAATGCCAAATATCCCATCAAAACAAAAATTCTTAAGTCCATCATCTGGATGTTTCCAAATGTCTAGATATTCAGTGCTGTGTAGACAAAACATATAAATGGCATAACCCAAAACACACAGACAGCTCACGGAACTTTGCAGGTTGTGTCCAAATATTTGGGATGATGTGGCTAGATGTTCATTGCTCTTATCTCGGGCCTGAGGAAATGGGCTGTGCAAAGTGCGTGGCTTTGTTTCAATATGCCTTAAGCCAGCTTGCTGAAATGAGTTATGACTGCAACTTTTTGCTTTAATAATCACATGCATAAGTTTGAGTTTTGTTTAACATGTCAAGGAAAAAAAGATTTGTATCCTGGGGTTTCCAAACTGAGATCAGGAATTCGTTAATTTGATTTTAGTGATCAACTTGGTCTCGAGTGGACAATCTGGTAGCTGCATTTTTAAACATAACAGAAAGCAGCCAATCAAGTGTGACCTAGTTGTCTTTTTTTAAAATTAAGGACAGTGCAAGAACGATACCCTGTAACACAGCGTTCTCCTGGAAAGATTCAAGAGTGAGGCGCATCCCCTCCACCAGAGGAACCTGCCCCTGAACTCACCGACTCCCCCACGTTTGGAACTTAGGAGAGGGGAGAGAATTTAACCAAATAAATTGTTTTGTAAAAAGTAAGTAAAAAAAAGAAAGAAAGAAATGCTTCCCTTACCAATAAGTCCTAAAATTATTAATATCTATGTTTATATACATATATGAACCTAGAGCCAACAATAAAAAATCTGGTTCTCACAGTTCTAACACAAAAGTGAATAAACACCAAAACCAAATCCTCCTAAATGGTAAAGATGTAACTGAGATTCCTGCTTTTCTGAGTTTCTGAGGTCTTTAGCGAAAGAGATCCTTCTTCTTGGCTCAGTACTACCACCTTATCACACACGACCCTGTGGGAAGCTTACACATTCTCCCGTAACAGTATAGGATTCTCTTTCCAGAACTACCTATGTTTTGGTGCCATCAAATAATAGAATTGTAACATGGGAGGGCAGGTAACCCTCAGAGCGAATTCAGTTCAGCTCTTTTGCCTTAGCCATGAAGGAACGAAGATATTAAGTAACTGATCCACGGCTCCAGAGCTAATGAGACAGAGCCCGGGAGTCCTGTCAACCGGTGCCGTGTTCTCGCATGTTTTCGCTCATTTGTGAGAGAGACTGGCAGTTCCTCCCTCATTTTCACTTGCCTCTCGAACTTTTCTTTCTCCTAGACCTGCTCCAGTCTTGCTCTGATCTTTGCCTTGTTCTCCTCTTAAACTAATCCTCTAACTTCTAACTTTAAAATTTTTGAATCTTTGCTGGGATAGCATCTATAAACAACTTATTAACACATTTTCAAAAACATTGTGGCAAAACAATGCAAAGGAAAGAATACTAAATTTGGACTTAGGAAACCTGGGTTATAATCCTGAGTATGTCTTGAATTTTCTGTAACTTTGGGCAAGTCGCTTTGCCTCTCTCCTATGCAGTATTCTGATCTATAAAATAAAAGGGTTGGCCTGGATGATCTATAAGTTTTCTTTTATAGTTGTATGATTATTTTGCTTTTTAACAAATTGAACTGTGAAAACAAAAGGGAAAAACCCCTATTTTTCTTGATCTCTATAATTCCCTACCCACTGGAACAAATTGATATTCTTCACGTTGTGCCTCAGTCTTAGCTTCCCTTTTCCACCCAGCGAAATGGGAATTGTTTTTATGTAGTTCTCTTTATACACTGCTTACCACAGCACCAAACAGACTTAACGGCTTAATAAGTATTTTTCAATGTGATGATGACAACAACTGTAAAATATAATGCAAACGTAGACATTCCAATGCTTGACATTTAAGAAATCTTGATAGAAATCTCTGTTATTTCTATTTTACTCTTCCTTTCAAAGACGAAGAATAAAACATTGGTTTTGGCAGAAGAAAATTAATTAAATTCCTTTAGGGTCCATCCCTAGCAAAGTGTTAGTTAATGAAGTTTAGAGGGATCCCAGGAGACGCATTTTCTTTCCTGGCCCCCAATAGCCAGGCTTTACTTAGTCCACTAAAAGTTGATTAAAAAAATAGTTGAAATACAGGATAAATAAGATTTTAGCCCTTGGGAAGACTGTGGTATTTCTTTTTTGTTAAAGTGTATTTAAAGGGAAAAAAAATCTTTTGGGGAGATGAAAGGAGGTAACTTGTTTATAAATAAGACTTACTTAGGTTTATGTTCTCTAGGATTTGCCATAACATGTGCCTGAGAAAAAGAATCTTCTACTATTGGAAAGGGTGCAGCGGGCCTTAAGTCTAAAATGAAAGTTGCGTAGTCAAAGGAAACTGCCCAATAGCAAATATGAGTCATCATTCCAAATGATAAGCAAAGGACAAAAATAAAATGGCTGAAAGCAGAAAAAAAGCAGAATTACTGGAAGCGGTATTGGATTACCCAGAATGTTAACTCAACTCCTCTTCTTAGAGAACTGGATTTGCCTTTTGGAGACATTCTGGCTATCAGGCACCTTAATAGCTAGCATGGCTGTGTGGCTTCAGTGGTTTATTAGCAAACACATCTTTTTTTACATGTTTGATTGCAGCCTGTGTTAGAGAGATGGTTTATTTGAACTCTTCTTCCTTAGAAAACAAATGCTTATTTTAAGCTTTCTGCAGCTTTATACTGGTGCTAGGAACATGGGGTGGCTTTAAATATGCTATCGAAGCGATTCTTGCTTTATTTTGGCACGACACTTCCGGGAAAGAGCAATACAAGGAAAAATGGAGGGCGGGATCCCCTAAGCCAAGTGCAGTTAAAAATAGTAAACATTATCTGATCTTTGATTGTCACAACTCAAGGTGAGTGAGAAGGGAAAGTTCATTCATTAGGACAAAGACTTGACGCTGAGATATTTGGGTGTCTCACCGGAGAATAGAAGATGAGCTATCATTAAAAAGGCATAGAGGGAGCCCCACATCTTCATATTCCTGCCTTCAGGATGACTAGCAAAGCTCCTCATCAAGCGTGAGGCCAACTACGAATTAACGCCAGTGCTTGAGCTTCTTTCGGTAATTTAGAAGGATATATGTGACGTTCGTTGAAATGCTTTCAGTGAGGAGTTTACTTTCGGGGGTTCACCTCCACAATCCACGTGTGCTCAGTCATACTAGAAACACATAGTTCAAAAAAATTACTTCTGCCAAGTTGGCCTTCAGTAAAATAATGAGCTGATAATTCCGTATTACTTCTACTCTTCATTTCTCTTCCACCTTCCCTAGCAATTTTTTTTTTTACCATATATCGCTACTCACTAGCGTCTCCAACAGAACATAGAGGAAATTTTAAAAGACAGCACTCAAACAAGAATTTGAATCTTATGCAAAAGCAGTCGGTTTGGGAAAGTTTCCGTGAGGAAGAGGCTGAAACTTTATTTACCAGGAATTTAAGAATTATGTTTTAACTGGCCATTCTTTTGAAGTCTCCCAATGAGAATTTTTCAGAATTGACCACCTGAACAAACATCTAGGCAAGTCAGTAAATATGGATTATAAACTACTCAAAAGTAGGAAGTTTGTCATTTTAACTCTCTGACTATAGAGCCAAGCACCAAAACATTGCAAGTGCTTCCATCTAAGGAGACACTATCAAGGGACAAGGGCAGCTGTCTCAGGAGCGGGAAAGCAGGAAAGAAGAGGCAGAGCTCACTGTCCTTTCAGGGTCTATCTCAAAGGCCTTGCTACCCTAACGTCACCTTCCCAAAGACCTGTGTCTGATAGCTAAAATTTCACCATTAAACAGATGGCCGTGTGCATTGTAACCCACTACAAAGCAAATATTCCCCAAGAGATTAACACATATTAATAAACTGTTATCTTTCCATACTGCTACAGTATGGATTCTGTAGTCTGATTTTATTTTTAGCATGATAGCTGCCTGAAAGCAAATTTGAAGAGTATGTAGGAGTGATGATGACACTAGTGGGGAGTGGGGTGTGGCGTGGTGTAGAGACAGAAGGAGGGACATAGTGCATGAACCAAGTAGAGAAAGTTATGCAAAGCAAGGGCACTGATGCAGGAATCGCTGGGTTAAGTACAATGGATGCCTCTTGTCCGCCTGGGAGCTGCATGAGGGTGCTGAGCAGCCAAAGCAAGGAGAAGGAGAGTGAGGGTCCTGAAATAAGTTTTATGTTCACAAATTGGTTTAGTTCTGGCCCTTGGCCACCTAGAGAGTAAAAGAGATGACAAAGGTTCTGGCTTTGGTCAACCCTGGAGAGAAGAGGACTGCAGAACTGGAGGAGGATTTTGGCCTACCATGGTGTGTGTGTGTGTGTGTGTGTGTGTGTGTTTCGAAATTGGGATGAGGAATTTGACAGCAGAGCAGAGACTTCCGGTATGAACATCAGAGTGATTTTGGTAAGCAGATGGAAAAGTACAGTGAATGGAACTAAGAATCAGAACAGAAGGCTTGATTTGGGGGGTGGAGAGGTTTGGGTGGTGGGGATCTCCATGGCTGGTAAAACCATACTGATGTTTGCTCTTTCCTCTTGCTCTTTCTCTGGTGCTGTGCCTTCTTTGTCTTTTTCTCTCTTGTCATTTTGTGTTTGTCTCTCCTTTTTATTTGTTTGTTTCTTTTAATTGTGGTAAAACCATAAAACATGGAAGTTACCCTCTTTTAACCATTTCCACGTGCACAGTTCAGCAGTGTTAGGTATATTCACGCTGATGTGCAGCCAATCTCCAGAATGTTTCCATCTTGCGAAACCGAAATTGCACCCATTCTTCTCAGCCCCTGGCAACCACCATTCTACTTTCTGTTTCTACAGATTTGACTACTCTAGGAACCCCATATAAATGGAATTTTAAGGTATTTGTTGTTTTGTGACTGGCTTATTTCATTTAACATAATGTCCATGTTACAGCATGTGTCAAAGATCTCATGCCTTTTTCAGGTTGAATAATATTCCATTGTATTGTGTAGACCACATTTGGTTTCTCCACTCACCCGTCGATCAACACCGGGGCGCTTCTACCTCTTAGTCACCGTGCATGCTTTCCACTTCTAGCAGTTCTTTTCCCTCTTGCTTCATTGTATACATCAGGAAACTGAAGTATATTTTAAATTATTTATTTACTAAATAAATCAGGAGAAAGAGAGGAAGCATAGAACATGGAAATCAGGTTAACGGCTTGGTATCCAGTTAATTGTGTGATCTGGGACAAGTTAATACTTCTGAGCCTCCGTTTGTACATCTGTGAAATGAGGGCTTTTGTCTAGGTGAATGTCCCTCTAAGCTCTGTGGTTTCTTGTTCTCTCTTCTTATGTCTAAATCAGGAAGGTTAAACTATCATCTCAAATCAAGTAGATTGTTCCTCACTTATATGAGACTATTTTGGATTTTTTTCCCTTTGAGTAAACGATACTTTAAGAGACAAGCCTCTACTTCTGAGCTTATTTTGTGAGTCTATTTATATTTTCAACTTGTACTGCCTTTGATGGAGACATCAAATATTTTTAATGCACCAGTATTCATTGAGCACTAATGGATGTCCAGAGTTATGTTAGTTATCACAGAGGATTTTAAAAAGAGCAGTCTAAGACAATGGTACTGCTCTTAAGAAGCTCAAAACCTAATCAGCTGTGTCCCAGGTTTACTGACTTTTAAAATTTCCTTTCAATTCATCCTAACTTATACTTGGATCTTATGTTTCTTACTACTTCTAAAATTGCTTAATCCTGTGATGTTTCTCTGGTTTTCCTTCCCCATTCGGAACATTACATCTTTTTTGTCTGGGTGACACTAACATGTCAGTCATACATAAGCTGAAGCCTTTGCAAGTACGGCACGGTACAGAGTGTTTTGCATTTCACCCATGAAGACGTGTCATGAAGAACTAGAAACAAAAGTGTTAAATTATTCAAAAAACTTGTTGAGTGTATGCAAGCAATCTTAAAGATTAAGACTCCTACTCTGGAAAGATGAAGGATTATAAGCAACACCATCGAAATCTAATAAACATTGATAGATTTTAGTGAACGGACACTGGAACTAGGGAGAATTCAATAAACTAAAAAGTGAACTCTGGACGAATTAAATAAGCCAAACTTGACACTTAAGAAATGTGCTGCTCTGAAGAAATAGTCTGGGCTTATTGAACGCATCAAGCTCCCAGGAGAAGCACCGGCTTTAAGTATAGTTTTAAATAAGAGTTTCATAAATGAATATATTTGGCTTAAAGCAGAAACATGCAGCAAAAAGAGCCACCTTCCGTGTGGTTTGGTAGCTGCTGTTACATGTGGCTACTTCAACTCCATGCAGTCCCTCTGGAGACAGAGGAGGCCATGTTAAAATTGTTCTTAGGGGCTGAACTGCGTGACCCTAAAAATTCATATGTTGAAGTCCTGACCCCCCAGTACCTTAGAATGTGACTATATTTGATGATAGAATCTTTACAGAAGTGATTAAGTTAAAATGAAGTCATCAGGGTGGTCCCTAATCCAATGCTACTGGCGTCCTTATCAGAAGGGGAAATTTGGACACAGATACGTACAGAAAGAAGATGGTGTGAAAACACAGGGAGAAGATGATCATTTGTAAGCCAAGGACAGAGCCTGGAACAGATCATTCTCTCATGGCGCTCAGAAGGAACCAATCCTGAGGACACGTGCATCTCAGACGTGCAGCCTCCACAACTCTGAGATGATACATTTCTGTTTTGAAGCCACCTAGTCTGTGGTATTGTTAGAGCAGCCCCAGCAAACTAAGACAGTTGTAACATACATGTTTATTTTTTAACAAACATCTATACAGAGCTTACAATGTGCCAGGCACACTTCTAAGCACTTTACAAAGATTAATTTAATCCTCCTAGCAACCTTATGAGGTGGGGATTACTATTGCCCCCATTTTACAGATGGAGTAACTGAAGCACAAAGAGATCGCTAATCTGCCCAACGTCTCACGCTCGGTAAGTGAAGGAGCTGGGATCTGAACCCAGGCAGCCTGCCTCGGGTGCACGTGCTGAAACCCCACTCTGTGCGGCCTCTCTTCCTTTGTCTCCTGGGATTTAACCAGGGGTTCCAAGATAGAGGTTACGACTTGTCTCCACAGAGTTGTGTTTGTGTGCGTGCGTTTTAATCTAATACCACACCATCCCTCACTGCCAACTAGACAGAAATCACATTTCATAATGTTTTTCCAGATTTTTTAGCCTCACATCAAGGAAAACAATCCAGAGTTTCTAAAAAATATTTGCTGGTCCTTCATGAGAGGCAGACGACTAGACTCCCCAGGCTTGGGATGAACAATCCTTATTTCTTACCTAGCAACATTCCACAGACGTATGAGAGGAGTGATGTCTTCTCTGTTAGCCGGCAGATAACTTCTTCCAGTTATGGAAGAATTGCATGAAAGGTAGGGCTGTGCACTACGCAGCATGGAGGCAAAGGGCTTTTCTGTCTGTGTCTTTGGCTGTCAACGGACTGTCAACCAATGTGTGTGCAGATGCTTGGCTTCAATGTGTGAAAAAATTTTTTCTACAATATCAACCTGAGAAGGCAAATTTAATTAATAAACATTCTAGAACGTGAGCTACTAAGGGAAAAAAAATCACTGTAGGGGAAGAGGGAACTCTTTATCCTTAGCCAGAAAACACAAGGGTTTTGAAGCTTGGTGTTGTCTTAGTGGCATTTTCCACAAGGAGCATCAGAAGCTGGATTGCAGTTCAGTGGGGAGAGTTCATTCTTTTCTGATTATTAAATGAAAGGAAAGTACACATGTCCGACCTGCTGAACACGCACTGTGCTGCACACCTTCCCACACCCTGCCCTTGAGAGTTTCGGGTTGAAAGACTTTGTTTGCAGTTGTTCATTGCTCAGAGTCTTGAGTGGAGGAGCCAGAAACACACCTCTTTACTCTTTCTCATTTCAGCTGACTCATACATAGCTTTTGTGGAGGTGACCATGAGAGGCCGAGGCAGGGCATGAGCCGCCAAGATGGTGCCAGCAAAAGTTTGGACTTTAATGAATCAACATACTTAGTGATTGAAACGATAAAGAGAGGGAAGGAGTTCTTACTCTACACAGATTTGGTAGCTTTTTCACTTCCCTCAAGAGTTGATCCTGGACCCCAAGTTATTATCAATGAACATCTTCATGGAAGATCCCTTTCCAATCATGACCAAGAAAACAAAGCCAAAGTACACTCGACAAAAAGGGGGCAGTGACCTATAACCTCTTCTAAACCGTTTCCTGTCACATCTAGTCAAAAGCTTGGCTTCTTGAAAATGATCTGTGTGGTTTTCTGTCTTGTTCTAATAGGAAACATTGACTTTTTTTTTTTCAAGTTATCTCTGGTATTTCCAAACAGGCCCCAGTCCCCAAATTTCCACTGCAAAGAAATCCTAAGCAAGCTTGTTGGCAAGTCTCCCCTGTTGTTCTGGGAGCCAGCTCTGCCCCAGGTGTTCCAATGTTGACACGCACTGCAGGCAGCTCACTTAGAACATCTGAGAACAAAAGGAGAAAAACATTATGAAATGTGATTTCTACCTGGGGTATGCCAGATAGGAAGGAAATAAATCCTTTGTAAGGAAGCAGGTCTCAGCCTGAATCTCAGTGCCCCAGTAAAGAATGCCAGGAGGTTGTTGCTGTTGGTGGTGGTGGGGTTAGTACGGAAGGAGGATCAAGAATTTCTAAATGAGATGGGCTGCCTCCAGAGAGGCAGTATGATGACAAAACAAATGCCCACGGTGCCACTGGTATCAGCACCTACCAAACCCGTGGTAGGGACGTGGTTCATCCTGGTGTGGTCCATTCACTTTAGGCAAATATAAGAAGGAAGGCCACATTCACCTACACCAAGCACGTGAGAACACTTTCATAAGAAGCCAGGGAACTGGGAAACATTTCTATAACTGAAACTTTTGTAGATCTGTGATACCTTTGAAGATGTTGCTAGAGAATGGAGTGATAGGTCACGTCAAGACTGGGTTTGGTTTCCTTTCTGGGTAGTCTTACCCAAATGGAAGGCTTTGGAGAACTCTAGTTCTTCATGTCGTGCTGAAGGCCAGATGAAACATTGCAGCCCCCTGCTTCCCCAAACTGAAGTTCTTTATCACTCTCTTAAGGAGATACCATGACAACGTGGCAGGTAGCTTTATGCTCCTTCAGGTCCTTTTAACTTGAATAACAACATTGCTAGTTTATCATTTCCAGCTAAGTCAGGCCATACCTGCTATGCAAGATTTCTAAGCAAAATAATTTACTGCAAGAAACTGTCGATTGCCTGTCTGCTTTGCTAACTTTAAAGAGATTGACAAAGACCAGAGATATGAAAGGAAAATACTTGTGAAATAGAATCAGAGTCCCTGCTCCCACTACTTGGCACCACTCTTATCTTTCTAGAATAATTCTAAGACTCTTATTCAAGTTGAAAGCTCACCCTGATGACTTTCCATGATGAATATTTGTATAATTGGATGTTCATTTGTTACTCATTTAGTTAACCAATTTATTTTAGACAGAGCCTAAGTATATAGAAGTGAACCTATTTGCACATACTTTTTGATCAGAATGAGAGTTTCGTCCTACCACAAGGGAGGCTAAAATCCACACAAAGAAGCATATTTTGTGATGCACTTTACAAAAGGAACGTGCACATTTTCTGATAATTATTTTAGCACACTGAGTTAAAGCAGACCTTATGAAAAGGTCTTATCAGGTTATTCTTTTAAAAAAAATTAATATTGATGAGAGTGCCTAAATATTTTCTCACCCAAGCTAACTTGTGCTGGGTAAATTATGCTGATGGATTGCATAAACTAATTAGGAAGTGGGAATGCCAAAAACCCACTTGAGGTTGAAAGAGCAATGAAGTTAAAATAACTGTGGTCTCCAAAGTATTGAGTCAAGAAAATGCTCTGGATTCATGGGGGGATTTGGAGAGAAAGCAAAAGGAATTCAGTGGTTATGTGGTAAAGTAGCAAGATTTCTGAATCAATAGTCAAGAGACCTACCTTCAGATGTCAGCTTTTGTCACCATACTCTGGGGAATTCACTTCTCCTCTGGGCTTCATCTGTAGAACGAGGTGTTTGAATTGGATGATCTCTAAAGTCCCTTCCAAGTCTACGATTAGTCTGTGAAATAGGTAACATTAGTTTAAAGTATGCTGGTTTTGATTAGTGATACAGTTTTTGTTTAAACATGATTTAATTAAATTAAAATTTGTGCTACATTAGCATGCTTGGGATTTTTTCTATGGTTGTTCTAATCCCTGCATTCAACTTGATTAACCAGGCTATTGAAATAGTTTAAGACTCGGAGCCGGCCCGTGGCTGAGTGGTTAAGTTTGAGGGCTCTGCTGTGGCAGCCCAGGGTTTCGCCGGTTCAGATCCTGGGCACGGACATGGCACTGCTCGTCAGGCCATGCTGAGGCGGCATCCCACATGCCACAACTAGAAGGACCCGCAACTAAAAATATACAACTATGTACCAGGGGCTTTGGGGAGAAAAAGTAAAAATAAAATCTTTAAAATAAATAAATAAATAGTTTTAAGACTAGAAACTTCCAGGTAGAATTAATAGGGTAGGACTGTTAACTATGTCTCAATAAAATAAAATAATTAATGGGGTAGGGAGATTATCAGAGCAAGCTGTCAAAATAGTAGGATGGAGACATTAAATAAAAAAAAGTAGATGAAGATATATAATACTTGTCTCAGTTTTAGCAGCAAAAAATGAGAGCTAGGGAATTTGAAGAAGGCCACAGTAGAAAAATATATTATTATGAATATTCTTTTCTTTTGGAGCATAAACTTTGGTTTAAAAGAATATTGAAAACAAAAAGGAGGATCAAAGAGAATGTTTCTAATGTTGAAGAAATAAAATTAAAAAATCCTTGATACTTCATAGGCTGTAAACAAAACGTAAAACCTCTTCAATAAAGATGGATATCTGAGTCAATGTCATCCTATAACGTATCTTTAGAAGCCTAATTTGTATGACTCAAGTAGTAAACTTCAAAATCTGCCCTCAAAGAAGGAATGCTATAGAAAACAAGGAAATCAAGAAGTTGGAGCAGAACGGGGGCAAGATAGAGGTACTATGCTAACACATAAATGTGCACGTCATGGAACCATGAAGGACAAAACTAGCCAGGCTGCAGTCGGTCTAGGAACTCATTACTGCCTCACTGAAGGTGGGTTCCCTGGGAAACAGACTCCAAGAGAGAGTGTGCCTGGAGGAGGTTCGAAGGGAATTCTCTCAGGAGCAACACCTGCAAGGGGGTGAGGGAAGCAGGATCGGGCAGGAGGAGAAGTTGAGCTGTGATGCAATTGTAACAAAGGCTTCAGCCAATCCCATAGAATGTTCTGGACTGGGATGGCCTTTCAAAGTTGTCTCAAGTCCAGGCAAGAAGCCTAGGCCTTTGTACACTCACAGAAACTGGTCATTGGATGTGGGCTGCACCTGGGGAGGGAGCATAACCTTGGACGAAGCAGCTCCCTTTGGCTAGAGCAACGCCCAGAGGGAAACTCAGCTGTGAGCTTTAAGCAGCCAATACTGTCAGCTGCTGGCGGAAAGAGTAGCTTAGTCCTGACAGGGGGCGTTTGAGGTCTTGCACCACAGCAACCACTACTCTGCTTGATAGTATGAGAATTAACTATTCACTCTGTAAACAACTATAAAACAGTAACAAAATCTCAATAAACAAGAGCTCAGCTCCCAAGTAATCTCAGCTATTTGGAACATATCTGTGAGTAAAAAATGCCTTTGAGCAGGCAAAATAGATGTCCCCAAGTCTATGCAGCAAAGCTCGTGAACTTGATTCATAGGAGAGTCTCTGCACAAGAAATTTGGCAATATATCATCTATGCCCATGTCCAATGAGAAATAGCGAATTAAGAGAAGCATTAAAAAATTTCTTAATAATAGGAAATTGTGACCACTAACAATGTATCTGTGAGGGAGGAGCCAAAGAAATTGACATGAGAGAGAGAAAAAAAACTTAAAAGGGCACAGGAGTCTAGAACCATTTAACGTCATAGGGAAAATGTGTCCTAGCCTCTCACTGGGCCTCAGGGCATCATCACAGCCGACCACTGTGACCGATATTTGCAATGATTAGGTCTTCATGAAAATCGTATTCTATACATTTGTATATAAAGGAAAAACAAATTTCAGAATGATTTCCTTCCAGAATAGTTAATTGTTTAAAAGCTTCACTGTTTATTCATAGCTCTCCAGACTCCACCCCATTCTCTGAAGGATCTGCATAGCCAAGTTTTTACTATATGCAGGGACATGGAAATTAAAGGTTAATAGGCATGGCTTCAACAAAGGCTTTATTAGGCAGATGTTCACACCTCACGGTGTGTGGATCTATATCCTATTTCTTTCCTTCCTTAATCAGCTCCCCTAGGGAGTACACTTGATAAGCAAGAGGCTAGGTGCAGATTCTTTCAGGTGACTTAGACAATTCAATTGCAAGCAGTTTGGAGCATGCTCTTTGCCTCACCAGCCATGTCCCCCTTGCTAACGTAGCTTAGAAAACCTTTCTGCCAGCAGGTACAGTTCTGCTGCAAGTCATGCCTCCAGTCTCTTTCCTCCTGCTCTCAGAGGGAAAAGTGGATATAAAGAAGGCAAAGTCAAAGCAGATTCCTTACCAGCTTTCAGAAGCTGTGACTTCTATGGGAGCGAACAGTTGTTACCTTTCAACTGACTCAGCTAAGTATGAGAAAGTATTCCTGAAAATTTACCTAACTGCAAAGTCAATGGAAGTAAATTTTTTGTGAAACGCTGAATCATTCTGATGCATGTAGCCAGAAGATTATGCAATTTCTTTTTTATCACCGGAAGATGTTTAGTAATTGTGGGCACTCCTCCTATTTCAATAGCTTCAGAGAAGGATTGTTGACACCTTAGATTAAGCCAGTGGATACATGCCACTTTTTTCCATTCATAAAGTCCAAGAACTAGGCATGTGCTGAAAACCTAAAAGTCATTAAAGGACTGGACTTCAATTTTTTTTTTTTTACCTTGAAATCTTTTTAACATTCCTTTAAGATCTTTATACCATGAAAACAATTAGGAATCCTCTAATTTTTTTTATTGTATTAAAAACACAACATGAGATCTACCCTCTTGACAAATTTTTAAGTGTACATACAATACAGTATTGTTGACTATAGGTACAATGTGGCACAGCAGATCTCTGGAACTTTTTGCCCATTGATTAGTTCCCCTCCTCCAGCCCCTGGCAACCACAATTCCACTCTCTGATTCTATGAATCTGACTACTTTAGATACCTCATATCAGTGGAATCATGCAGTATTTGTCTTTCTGTGTCTGGCTTCTTTCACTTAGCATAATGTCCTCAAGTTTCATCCATGCTGTCGCATATTGCAGAATTTCTTTCATTTCTGAGACGGAATGATATTCCATTATATGTATATGCCACATTTTCTTTGTCCATTATTCATCTGTTGAAGAACATGTAGGTTGTTTCCATATCATGGCTATTATGAAGAGTGCAGCAGTGAGCATGGAAGTGCTAATATCTCCAGGGAATCAATCTTCTAATCTTAAATGCATACAAATTGTATTCATTCTCTTCCTGTCTCCTCCCCTCATGATTCTTTGTCCTCAGTAAAGTCCCCTGGCTTACATGGCATTTCTGACCTACACATAGATTGCTGTGTTTTCATTGTGTGAAAAGCATAACACGTTACTCTACATCCTGGCATCTTCTCTGCTAACTAAATCCACCCCAGTTTTAAAAGAAACAGCTTTGCTTACATTGTATCTTCAACAACTAGGAGTGCTGTGGACACTTGAATAAACATTCACTAGCAAAAATAACGTCTCCTTTGCATACCTATTTGCTTTAAATTGCTTAACATCTCCTGTAGTGCTCTCACCAGGTACAACACAAGCCAATTCAAATCATAGGTTTTCATACCTAAGAAAGAGTTTCAGCTTCACATTTATCCTAATTGTTAATTTTTCACTCAGATAGAATATGCGGTATGTCATAAGCCTCGAAGCATAGGTCATCTATTAGAAAGTATACATGAAAATATGTAAGACCCACTCAGACTATTAATCATGTCCCTATGGTTAACAAAATCCAAACACACAACACAAACTGAGTGAGAAAATTGGCCATAATCTCAAAAGCAGACTCTTACACTTTTATAAAGAAAGACTTTCTTTCTTTTCTTTAAGAAATCATAAACAAAAATTAGTATACCTGACCTTGAAAAGACGGTTGGGTGACTTAATTCCAACATCACCCGAGCAAACCGGAGCTTGTGATCTGCACGTCAGTGAGATAAGGCACTTTGGGAAAACACTTAGTGTTTCTGTGTTTATGTGGAAGGGAATCACAAAAGACAGCTATCACTAGAGGTAGCACTCCATTAGTGTTAATGATCAATTAAAGGCCCATTGTCAAGGGGTAATTTCTAGAATATGCATGGCCTGGAAGGAAGAATTGACCTTAAATTAAATTGGCAACATGACAAAGTATGCTTATTAAAGTGAGAAGTTAAAGTTTCTCCAAGCTATAGGCGATCTGATTCCACCACTGGCAATTTCACTCATTCATTCATTCACTCATCCCTGCTTTGAGTGGGAAACAGCCATAAACTCCCATTGTTCCATGAGACTGAAAAACAGATTACAGTTCTGCTTCCAGCCATGTTGGAATAACTGGCACCCATCTTGCCCCCCCACTAAACAACTAGAAAACTGAACAAAATTTGTGAAGCAACTGTTTTCAAACATTAGACAACAGAGAGCACAGGACTGAGATCTAAGAGAAGAGATGCAAAAGATGTAAGTCCTATGATTACCCAAGCTTTCTGCCAAGGCACTTTCTGGACTACAGCGTAGGGAAGGGCACCCCACGCAGAACATGTAGGTCTCGCTAAGTGAGGAGACACAGATAAGAGTTCTGGGAGGCTGAGGGGGCTGGAGTTTATGGGGTAGAGTAACAGTGAAAAAGGGACCCACATAGAGAAAAAACTGGAGGAGTTTACATGAATTCTCCTTTAATCTGTGCCTGAATACTAAGGTGAGCATGCGAAGAATGAGACTATACAAGGCAGGGCTAATAACAACTCTAACAATTGCTGGGGAAAACATAACTACCAAGGAGCTATAAGCTACACAATTTATAGAGCTCATACAATGCTAGGAGACATTAAAATATAGACCCTTTCAACCACCTGAGGCATTCAGCAGAGACTCTGGAAAGACCATGCCTGAGAAGTAGGGCTAAACTAGCCGTAGATTAAGGCTATTCTACACCTACATAACAAAGCCTAAAAACCAAGCCTTGAAAGGACCAAGCTCATCTCTAAGTATTTTAACTGTCTGCCAATAGCCCACAATACTCTTTGAAAGAAGATAAAATCCAAACAATCAACATGAAACATCACAATATCCAGTATTCAATGAAAAAAAAATTGCTAGATTTGTGAAGAAGCAGGAAATGTGATCCATAGCCATAATAAAAATCAGCCAATAAAGACAGTCTTAAAATTATAGAGATGATGGAATTATCAGATAAGAACTCTAAAAGCTATTGTAAATATATTCAAAGGTTTGAAAAAAAACATGAACACGATGAGGAGTGAAATTAAAGATATGCAAAAGGACTGAAGGGACATTCTAGAGCTGAAGAATACAATATCTGAAATGAAAAATTCACTGGATGAGATAACAGAACTTTAGGAAATGCAAAAGAAGACCAGGAAAGTTGAAGCCATAGCTATAGAAACTATGTAGACTAAACATAGAAGAAAAAGATTGGGGAAAAAAATTGACAGAGACTTTGACTTGTATGACAAGGTTAAGTGGCCTAACATGAATGTAATTAAAGTCCAAGCAGGAGGAGAGACAAAAAAAAAAATGAGTAAATAAAGGCCAAATTTCCCCCCAATAGAGAAAAATGAACAAACCTATGAACCCACAAATTGAAGAAGCTCAATGAATCCCAAGTAAAATAAATACAAAGGATTGCTGAAAACAAGTTGTAATGAGAAAATCTTAAAAGCAGCTGGAGAAAAAAAGACACATTATAATCCAGAGGAAATGAAGAATGACTTCTGACTTCTCTTCAGAAATTATGCAAGCCAGATAATTTCTAAATGATGAAAGAAAAAATATGTAATGAAAATATCCCTAAAAAATAAAGGTGAAATAATGACATTATCAGACAAACAAATCTGGGGAGAATTCACCAGCAGCAGACCAGCATTGCAAGAAATGCTAAAGGAAGTTACTTAAGATGCAGAAGAACGATATCAGAGGGAAATCTGGACCTACATAAAGAAATGATGAGTCTCAGACTTTATAAATGTGTGGATAAATATAAAAGATTTTTCCCTTTTTATTTCTTTAAAAGACAATTTACTGTTGAGAGCAAAAATAATAGCAATGTATTAAGTGTTTATAAAATGTATAGAATTTTAAAAGTTTACAGTAATAACACAAAAGCAGGAGAAAGGAATGGAATATCTTTTTTGCATTTTTTATTGTGGTGAAATATACATAACATAAAACTTGCCTTTTGAACCATTTTAAGTGTACAATTCAATGGCATTTATTATATTCACAATGTCGTGCAATGATTACCACTATCTATTTCCAAAATATTTTCATCATCCCAAACACAAACTTCATACTCATTAAATAATAACTCCCCATCACCCAGCCCGTGGTTATCGCTATCCTACTTTAGGTCTCTTTGAATTAGCCTATTCCAGTTATTTCATATAAGTGGGATCATAAAATATTTGTCCTTTGTATCTGGCTTATTTCACAATGTTTTCAAGGTTTATCCATGTTGTAGCCTGTGTCAGAGCTCCATTTCTTTCTATAGCTGAATGCTACTCCATTGTATGTATATACCACATTTTGTTTATCCATCCATCTGTTGATAGACACTTAAGTTGTTCTACCTTTTGGCTATTGTGAGTAATGCTGCTATGAACATTAGTGTTCAACTATCTGTTTGAGTTCCTGTTTTCAATCCTTTTGGGTATATATCTGGGAGCGGAATTGCTAGGTCATATGGTAATTCCAAGTTTAACTTTTTAAGGAACTACCAAACTGTTTCTGCAATGGCTGCACAATTCTACATTCCCACCAACTATATATGAGAGTTCCAATGTCTCTACATCCTCTTCAACATTTATTATTTTCTTATTTTTTTGTTGGATAATAGCCATCCTATTAGATGTGATTGGGGTTTTGTTTGCATTTCCTTAGTGACTAATGATGTTGAGCATCTTTTCATGTGTTTATTTGCCATTTGAATATTTTCTTTGGAGAAATGTCTATTCGAGTCCTTTGCTCATTTTTAAATTGTTTGTCTTAGTGTTGTTGGTCTTTTTGTTGTTGAGTTGTAGTTTTCTTTATATATTCTGAATATTAAACTCTTATCATATATATGATTTGCAAATATTTTCTCCCATTCTGTGTGTTGTTTTTCATTCTCTTGATAGTTTTCTTTGATGTACAAAAGTTTTTAATTTTACTGAAGTTCAGTTTATCTATTTTTTCTTTTGTTGCCTGTGCTTTTGGAGTGATATTTATGAAATCACTGCCAAATCAAAGTCATGAAGATTTGCTCTATATTTTCTTCTAAAATTTTCAAGAGTTTTAGCTCTTAAATTTAGATATGTTAAGGGTCCAACTTCATTTCTGTATGTGGTTATCCAGTTTCGCCAGCACTATTTATTGAAAAGACTGTCCTTTTCCCTTTGAACAGTCTTGGCACTCTTGTCAAAAATCAATTGACCATAGATGTGAGGGTTTATTTCTGGACTCTCAATTCTATTCCATTGGTCTACATGTCTATCCTTATGCCAGTATCACACCGTTTTGATTACTGAAGCTCTATAGTAAATTTTGGAATTGAGAAGTATGAATTCTCCAACTTAGTTCTTTTTCAAGATTGTTTTTGCTATTTGGGGTCCCTTGAAATTCTATATGAATTTTAGGATAAATTTTTCTGTTTCTGCAGAAAACACAGTTGGGATTTTGATAGAGAATACATTGAAACTATATATCACTTTGGGTAGTATTATAATCTTAACAAAATTAAATCTTCTGATCCTCAAATATCAGATGTTCTTTTGTTTATTTAGAGCTTTAATTTCTTTAAGCAATATTTTGTAGTTTTAGTATACAAATTTTGTACTTGCTTTGTCAAATTTATGCCTAAGTATTTCATTATGTTTGATGTTATTAAAAATGGAATTGTCGGGGCTGGCCCGGTGGTGCAGTGGTTAAATTTGCACATTCCGCTGTGGCGGCCTGGGGTTCGCTGGGTCAGATCCCAGGTGCAGACATGGCACCACTTGACAGGCCATGCTGTGGCAGGCGTCCCACATATAAAGTAGAGGAAGATAGGCATGGATGTTAGCTCAGGGCCAGTCTTCCTCAGCAAAAAGAGGAGGATTGGCAGCAGTTAGCTCAGGGCTAATCTTCCTCAAAAACAAACAAAAAACAAACAAAAAGACTGCAAAAAAAAAAAAAAGGAATTGTTTTCTTAATTACCTTTTTGAATTGTTCATTGCTAGTATATAGAAATGCAATTGATTTTTGCATGTTGGTTTTTTTATCTTGCAACTTTGTTAAATTCATTTATTAGCTATAACAAGTTTTGGGGATTTTTTGGGAGGAGAAGATTCTTTAGGGTTTTCTACATATAAGATCATGTCATCTGCAAAAAAGAGTTCATTTTACTTCTCCCTTTCCAATTTATCTGTTTCATTCTTTCACTATTAAGTGTGATGTTAGCTGTGGGTTTTTCACATATGGCCTTTATCATGTTGGGGGAGATACTTTATACCACTAGTTTTTTGAGTGTTTTTATCATAAAAGGGTGTTGGATTTTGTCAAATGCTTTTTCTTTGTCAATTGCAATAATCATATGCTTGTCCTTCCTTTCATTTTATTAACATGGTGTATCAGTATGTTGAAACTATTGAATACTTTTTTCCTCCTCTGAATGAGCCATATTTCTCTGTTTCTTTGTAAGCTGTGTACTTTGTTGTTATTGCTGTTGAGACCTGGACATTCTGAATACTATAATGTAGTAACTCTGGAAATCAGATTCTTCCCTTTCTCAAGGATTGCTATTGAGGGCTGGATTTGTCCATTTGTATGGTGACTTTGCCAAACTCTTTTTGCAAAGCCTGTATTCCTTGTTGTGTGTGGTCAATGAAGTTTCTGTTACCTCTGAAGTCAGCCTGTGACCTGACAGAGTCTGATCCCCTCATAAAAGTGTTCTATCTCTTTAAATATTCTGATGGATGTGCTAGGAAAGCTACCACAGCCCAAGGGGACCAAAACAGAGGTGAGTGTCTGTGCTAGTCCCCCAGAGAAACACCAGACTGACCAAAATGCACAACCCAAATTTCGAATGTCAAGATCCTTACTGCCCACCCTGGCTCTAGCCAGCCTCTGTAGGAATGCAGGCATCACCCCCACGGCAGCAAAGGAACTGAGGAACGGGACATGGTAACTGATTCGTGCATGCTGCTCTTTTACTAAGGTTCAGGAGTCTCTCCCCTCATCAAGTGCTATCCTGATTGCTATTAATGTCTGACTAGGTTGCAGAGCTCTGAAGTAGTTGATTCTGATATTTTTTTCCAGCTCAATGTTTGTTTCAGTGGAAGGACTGACTCCTGAAGCTTTCTACCGCACCATTTTCCACAACCAGGAAGCATCTTGTCTTAAAATGCTTTCATTTTATGTGAAAAGCTATAATATTCTTTAGCTGTATATAAAGCTAGAAAATGATATAAAGACACATATTGTAAACCCAGAGTAAATGCAAAAAATAACACAGGGAGGATAACTAATATGCCAATCAATGATATAAAATAGCATCCTGAAAAATATTAAATTAATCCAAAGGAGGCAGGGAAAGAGCAATAATAATAATAATAATAATAAAGAACAGAGGGGACAAATAAAAAACAAGTAGCAAGACAATAGATCTGAATTCAACCATATCCACAATTATATTAAATGTAAATGATCTAAATACTCCAATTAAAGTGCAGAGACTTTTTAGCCTGGATTTAAAAAAAAGTCCCAGTTCTATGCTGTTTACAAAAAGTGAATTTTACATATAAAGAAACAGATTAGTTAAAAGTAAAAGGATAGTATCCAAAATATATAAAGGACTCTTGCAACTCAGCATTAAAAAGATAAATAACCTAATTTAAAAATAGGCCAAGTATTTGAATAGACATTTCTCCAAAGAAGATATATAAATGATCAACAGGGACATGAAAAGATGTTTAGAATCATTAGGCATCATGGAAATGCAAGTAAAAACCACAATGAGATACCACTTCACACACGCTAGGGTGGCTATAACCAAAATAATAGATAATAACAAGTGCTGACAGAAATGTGGGAAAAGTAAAACACTCATACACTGCTAAGTGAAATTAGCAGGGTCTCAGGTTAGACGATTGATATACAAAAATCATTTGTATTTCTATATACCAGCAAGGAGCAACTAGAAAGTAGAATTAAAGTACATTTATAATAACATCCCAAAACATAAATTACTCAGGGAAAAATTTAACAAAATATGTGCAAGACGTATACACTGAAAACTATAAAACATGGTTAAAATAAACAAAGAGAGAAACCATGTTCAGGGATTAAAAGACTCAATGCTTCTCAAATTGATCTATAGATCCAACATAATCCAAATCAAAGTCCTAGCAGGCTTTCTAAAGAAAGAGATTGACAAACTGAATCTAAAAATTATATGGAAACATAAAATACCTGGATTAACAAAAACAAATTCAAAAATCATATTACCTGACTTCAAGACTTAGTATAAAGCTATAATAATCAAGACAGTATGGTATTGGCATATGGACTGACCTATATATCAATGAAACAAAAGAGACTACTACTATATATATACAATTTTATGTATAACTGATTCTATATATTGAATTATATATATAATCGATTATATACAATATAATTATAATTAATATAATTTTACATATATAATTGACCTTCAACAAAAAAAATCCAAGGTAATTCAATGAAGATAGAAAAGTCTTCAACAAATGGTGTTAGCACAACTGAATATCTATATAGAAAAAAAAATGAGCCTCAACCTTCATCTCACAAAGCTAGCTCAAAATGGATCATATATCTATATATAAAATAAAAAATTGTAAAGTCTAGAAAAAAACCCTTGGGAGAAAAATTTTCACAACCTTAGGATAAGCAAAGATTTCTTACATAAAATACAAAAAGAACTAACCGTAAAAGAAAAATAAAGATAACTTTGACTTTATCAAAATCATGATTTTCTCCTCTTAGAAGGATACCACTAAGAAAATGAAAAGACAAGCCACAGGCAGAAAATATTCATAATACATACATCTGACAAGAGACTTGCATCCAGAAAATATAAAGAACTCTTACATATTAATAAGAAGAAGACAAACAAACCAGTTAATTATTAAATGGACAAAAGGTTTGAATAGATACTTCACAAAAGAGGATGTACAAATGAGCAATAAGCACAGGAAAAGATGCTTAACATCATTAGTCATCGGGGAAATGCAACTTAAAACCACAATGAGATAACACTATACACCCTCTAGAATGGCTACAATTAAAAAGACATACTATCAGGTTTCAGCAAGGAGAGGAACCACTTTGGAAACTATTCGGCAGTCTCCTATAAACTTAATGGATTCTTGTCATCTGTTCCAGAAGTCCAGATACTCCTCAAGATTAAAACATATGCCCACACAAAGACTTGTAAATGGATGCTTACGGCCCTTTTATTTATAACAGCCCAAAACTGTAAACAATTCAAATGTCCATCAATAGATGAATGGAGAAACCAATTGTGGTATATTGGATTGCCAGGCAGCAACAGAAAGGAATGAAATACTGATATATGCAACATGGATGATTCTCAAAAACATTACGCTGAGCAAAAGAAGACAGACATAAAAGAGTACCTTCTTCCTGATTCCATTTAAATGAAATTCTAGAACAAGTAAAATTAATTTTTAGTGATAGAAATCAGATCAGTGGTTGCCTATAGCCCAGGTGTGGGTTGGTGATGAAGCACAGGAATTGACCGCAAAGGGCACAAGGGAACTTTTTGGGGTGGAAGAAATGTTCTGTATACTGATGGGTGCGTAGTTACATGGGTATATACATTTGTCAAAACTCATCAAACTATCACCTTTAAAAAATGAGTATATTTTACTGTGTGTAAATTGTACCTTAAGAAAGTTTATTTTTAAAAGTTTTTAAAAAGCAGATTATAGTAACATTCAGTTAACATTCAGATTGATTTAATGCAATACAACTTTCTACTAAATGCCAAGGAGGGAATACAAAGTTGAATCAGACATGGCCTTGCCCCATATATCGTTCTTCAGACAGATAGGTATGTAAATAATTATGATACAAAACAAATTGTGATCACATCCTTTTATAATTTCATAGTACAGTACTTGAAAGGGACAAAAGCTTGCAGGAATAAGGTGAATTCAGCTGGTGGGGGCATGGATGCGGGCAGGACATTTACCTGCATAAAACCCTGTACAACAAAGCACTAAATATGTTAGCGTAGACCTTATTAATTGTAAATTTGTAACAATATGCAAAGTATATTTAATAAATTCTTGTTGAATAGGAAATTATGTAATTTAGGACTTTAGAGGCAAAGTATAACTAGTAAATAATGAAGAACCAATGGGCTTTGTATACTTTTTTCTTTATCACATTCTTTCATGGGGAGAAATTGGCATGATGGAACAAGAGTGGGCTTTGGAATCAAATCTAATAATAATAATAATGAACATTTATGAAGGTTTACCAGGTGCCTGGCCGTGTGCTAAGTTCTTTGCATGCCTGACTTTATTGAATCTCCACAATGAGTCAACCTGTGAAGTAGGTACTATTATTATTATTACCCGTATACAGATGAGGAAACTGAAGATTGGAAAGGTTAAGTAACTTTGCCCAAGTTTACAAGCTTATAATTGACAGAACCAGGAATTGAACCTAAGTCTATTGATCCTGGAGCTCTAACTCCCAACCACTATACGTTACTGCCTCAAATTCCAGTTTGGTACTTAGCTGTGTCTCCTTGGCAAGTGACATAAGATCTTTGAACCTAAAATGTCTTGTCAATAGAATAAGAATAATTTATGGAGGGCTGTTGTAAAGATTAAATGAGATGATTTAAATTAAGTCACTTAGCACAGTATTTGGAAGGGATACAATAACTATTAGCTTTTCTTTCCTGTTTACTTTAGACTTAATTTATAACATACACAATATAGGACTTTGTGAGGGTCAAATTAGAGAATTACGTAAAATAATAGAACAGTATATAAATTCTGACTATTACTATAAATGTACAGAGACATAAGTAGAAACTTAGCTGTGGCTTTTTAAAATTCAGCACGTAAAATTCAAACTCCTAACATTGCCCTAAAACGGTAGTTTCCAAACCTGGTCGCCCAGCAGGGTCATTTCGAGAGTAGTTGTGCAAACCAGATTCCTTGATCACAGTCTATCTACAGAGACCTGCTGAATTTAAAGTCTCTGTGTCCCTGGAATCCAGATGATTCTAATGCACCACTAAGTTTAGGGATGGCTGTCCTTATGAAAACCACTTCATGTTTATCATTCATTCAGTAAATAATGTATTTCAATTATGTCAAAGCACTGCGTGGGTCCTATGATCAACGATTTGTAGTTAGTTCTACCAATTATTCATAATTGAATGTCTCTGAAGTGTCTGATAGCATTTTCTTTAATGTCTTAAATGTTTTCTCTAAGGTCTACTTTATATTTTTAATTTACCTAAAAAAGCAATTCTTAATAAAATCCTTGTTTAAACTGAAATACATAGATTGAATTAAGGTAGTGAAATAAACGTGAAACAAATCCATAAATTCCTCCCATGCAAAATTCTATGTAATGACAAAAATATATGTTTATAAAGAATAAATAGTAAGAAAACAAGAAAAAAGAGGGGCCAGCCCTGTGGCCCAGTGGTTAAGTTTGTGCACTTGGCTGCGGCGGCCCAGGATTTTGCTAGTTTGGGTCCTGGGCGTGGACATGGCACCACTCGTCAGGCCATGCTGAGGCAGCATCCCACATGCCACAACTAGAAGGACCCACAACTAAAAATACACAACTATGTACCGGGCGGGGGGGGGGGGGGGGGGGGCTTTGGGAGAAAAAGGAAAAATAAAATCTTTAAAAAAAAGAAAAAGAAAAAAGAAATACTGGCAGACTAGACCCTTGTTGAATAAGTGAAAGATAGAAGATTTGACCAAATCTATGGAGAAAAAAATTCAGAGGACACTATAATCAAAGCATGTATAAGAGAAAATTGCTGAAAAACATAAGCAGTTCAGAGTGCTTCCAAGTACTGAATCAGGATTTTCAAGTTGCTGGAGAGGACCCTGGAGCATTCATCAGGGTTATTAATTGGGGAGGTGCATTTGGAGTCATTAGGCCAGCTGAACACTCCCCGTTCCCACTTGTTCTCAGCAATGATCAGCAACAACTACATCCAGATCAAAGTGCTGAATGTGAGCACTGGAGTCATAAAAGCAGGCCAGTGTACCAGCAAAAGGCAGCCAAAAGAAGAGACAGGGAGGGGAGGCTCCACAGCCAAAAAGCAGAACAGGGTCACATCACATTTGGAAGAATGTCTGTCTTCCCTGATTTAGCATGTGAATTAGACAATGGCAAACAGAAAAGCATCCAAATAAAGAATTTCAAACACACGGTAAGCTTACAAAAAAGAATCACCAAATATTTGAAGAAAATCAACAGCATGATAATGGAAGCATCAAACTCAACAAAGACATAATTCCTGAGCTAACAGAAGAAGGGCGGGAAAGAAATATAGTGACTTTCCATGGACCCTCTCTGCTTCAAACATGGAGAAATAACTGGAAAATATAAAACGCAAAACCCAAAAAAGGCCAATTGATTTTCAAAAAGGGTGCCAAAACAATTCGATGGAAGAAAGAACAGTCTTTTCAACAAATGTTGCTGGGACAGTTGGATATATAAATGCAAAAGAATGAAGGTGGACCTTTACCTCACACCATATACAAAATTAATTCAAAACAGATCAAAGCCCTAATTGTAAGAACTAAAACTATAAAAACTCTTAGAAAAAAAGTAGGCATAAATCTTTGTGGCACCTAAAGCACAAGCAATCATAGAAAAAAATAGATAAATTGGACTTCATAAAAATGAAAAACTTCTGTGCATCAAAGGACACTATCAAGAAAGTGAAAAGATAACCCACACACAGAATGGGAGAAAATTTTTGCATATCATATATCTGATAATGGTCTAGTATCCAGAATATATAAAGAAGTCTTACGATTCAACAATAAAAAGACAAATAATCCAATTTAAAAATGGGCAAAGATCCTGAATAACATTTCTCCAAAGAAGACATAAAAATGGCCAAAAAGTATATGAATAGATGCTGAACATCATTAGCCATCAGAGAAACAGAAATTTAAAACACAGTGAAATACTACCTCTCACTCACTAGAATGGCTATAGTCAAAAAGACAGATTGTTACAAGTGTTGACAAATATGTGAAGAAAGTGGAACCTTCATACACCACTGGTGGGAATGTAAAATGGTGCAACTTTTTTGGAAACAGTCTGGCAGTTCTTCAAAAGGTTAAACAAAGTTACCATATGACTCAGCAATTTGACTCATAAGTACACACCCAAGAGAATTTAAAACATATGCCCACACAAAAACTGGTACACAAATATTCATAATAACATTATTTATAATAGCCTAAAGGCAGAAACACTCAAATGTCCATCACTGAGGAATGGTTAAATAAAATGTGGTATATCCATGCAATGGAATATTATTCAGCAATTAAAAGGAATGAAGTTCTGACACATGCTTACAGGATGGATGAACCTTGGGGCTGGCCCTGTGGCCGAGTGGTTAAGTTCACGCGCTCTGTTTTGGCGGCCCAGGGTTTCACCAGTTCGAATCATGGGCGCGGGCACGGCACCACTCATCAAGCCATGCTGAGGTGGCATCCCACATGCCACGACTAGAAGGACTCACAACTAAAAATACACAGCTATGTACCAGGGGACTTTGGGACAAAAAGGAACAACAAAATCTTTAAAAAAAATTTTTTAAAAAGATGGACGAACCTTAAAAACATTATGCTAAGTGAAAGAAGTCAGTCACAAAAGACCACATCTTGTATGATTCCATTTATATGAAATGGCCAGCATAGGCAAATCTAGAGAGACAGAAAGTAGGTTAGTGGTTGCCCAGGGCTGACAGAGTAGTGGGGAGTGACTGCTAATGGCACATGGTTTCTTTTGGGGATGATGAGAATGTTTCAAACTTAGATGGCAGTGATGGTTGCACAAACTTGTAAATCTACTAAATAACACTGATTGGGCATCTCAAGTGCATGAATTGCATGATATGTGAATTACAGCTCTTATAATAAAGCTGTTAAAAAATTCATGTTGTAATCTCTAGAGTAACAATAAAGAAAGATCAAAATTGAATAAGTACAAGCTAAGAGAAGGGGTAAAATGAAATAATAAAAATTTCTTAATCGATCCGAAAGAAAACATAAAAGGAGTTATAAAAGGACAAGGGACATAATGGACAAACAGAAAAAAAAATAATTAGTACATTTGAACCTAAATATACTGCAATTACGTTAACTGTAAATAGACTAACAACTCCATTTAAAAGACAGAAATTGTCTAAGTAAATTAAAAATAATCTAATCATAAGATGCCTATAAGATATCCACCTTCATTATAAGGACGTAGAAAAGTTGCAAGTAAGAGGGAAAAGAGAGGCCATGCTAACTGTTATGAGCTGAATTGTGTCCCCTCAAATTCATATGCTGAAGTCCTAACCCCTAGTACCTCAGAACATGATGTATTTGGAGATAGGACCTTATAAGAGATAATTAACTTAAAAACAAGGCTATTAGGCTGTAGGCCCTAATCTAATCTGGCTGGTGTCTTTATAAGGAAAGGAGATTAGGATTACAAGAGACACCAGGGATGTGTGTGAACAGAGAAAAGGTCACGTGAGGATACAGGAAGAAGGCAGTCATCTTCAAGCCAAGGAGAGAGGCCTCAGGAGAAACCAAACACAGCCACCTTGACCTTGGACTTCCAGCCTCCAGAACTGTGAGAAAATAAATTTCTGTTCTTTAAGTCCCTCAGTCTGTGGGACTTTGTTATGGCAGCCTTATCAAACTAATATGCTAACAATAACCAAAAATAGCTGTTGTAGCTATGATACTGCTAGACAAAGTAGAATTACCAATATTTGGAATGAAAAGAGACATAACTATAAGGTACTGCAGATATTAAAAAGATAAGATATCATGAAAAACTTTATGCCAACAAATTTGAAATTTTAAACAAAATGGACAAATTTCTAGAAAAACACATTCTACCAAAACTGACACAAGAAGACATAGAAAATGTGAATTGTCCTACATCTACTAAACTGAACTGTATTTTAAAACTTTCTCATGAAGAAAATTCCAGGCCCAAATGGCTTTATCAGTGAATTTTCAAATGTTTAAGGAAGAAATAACATTACTCTAATGAAAATCTTTTTCAGAGAAAAGTAAAAGAGGGATTATTTCACAACTCATTTTATGAGGCCATTATAATTGTGACACCAAAACTTGGTAAGGACATCATGAATAAGGAAAATTACAGATCAATCTCTCTTATTGATATAGAAAAAAAATCTAAACAAAATATTAGCAAGTCAAATACATTGATATACAGAAAGGACACATTATAACCAAGTCTGGTTTTTCCAGGAATACAAGGTTGATTTAAAATTTGAAAGTCAAAAGATGTAATTCACAAATTAACAGAATAAAGAAGAAACCATATATGATCTTTTTTCTTTTTTTCTCTTTCTTTCTTTTTTCTTTTTTTGGTGAGGAAGATTGGCCTTGAGCTAACATCTGTGCCAATATTCTTCTTTTTTATGTGAGATGCCACCACAGCGTGGCTTGACAAGTGGTGCTAGGGCCGCGCCCAGGATCCAAACCTGCAAACCCCAGGCCACTGACACAGAGCATGCAAACTTAATCACTATGCCACTGGGCCCACATATGATCATCTTAATAGATAAAGAATAAGTATTTGATAAAATTCAACATGTGCTCTTGATTAAAAATTTTTTTTAAATAAGCTAGGAATATAAGGGAACTTCTTTAATCTGATAAAGGGTATATTAAAAATTAACCAAATAACCAAAGAACAGGAAAAAACTCAGCAAATATATTTGATGGAGAAATATTGAAAGCTTTCCTCCTGAAATCAGGAACAAGACAAGAATATCTGCTATTATCACTTCAGTCAACATTATACAAGAGTCCTAGCCACGACAGTAAGGCCAGAAATAAAAAACATACAAAGATTGGAAAAGAAGAAGTAAAACTATCGTCATTCACAGATGGCACGATTGCATATATAGAATCCAAAAGAATCTACAAACCATTACAAATAATATGTGAATTTAGCCAGATTGCTAGACATTAGATCAATAGTCAAAAATATCAGTTATATTTCCATACACCAGAAATAAACAATTAGACAACACAAATTTTTAAATATTTTACATATGTTTATAAATATAACATATATTATATATATCTATAACAGAAAAAAATCAAATATCCAGGAAAAAAATCTAGCAAAACATGTGGAAGACTCTACACAGAAAACTATAAAACATTACAGGAATTAAAGAAGATCGAAACAGAAGGATATACTGTATTAGTGGATTGGTAGTCTCAACATGGTAAACACATTGGTTCTTCCCAAACTGATACAATGTTAATAAAAATTGTAGAAGCCACTTTGTGGAAATTGACAAGCTGAAGAACAGTAAAGGTAAATTTGATGAAGACAAATCCTGCAAGGTAAAGCTACTTGATAACAAGGCTTACAATAAAGCTACAGTAATTCAGATAGTGTGCTATTTACAAAATAGCAAAAGGATTTTACAAAAGCATAGACCAATAAAACATAATAGAGAGTTCAGAAACAGACCTCCAGTGATGTACGACAAAGCTGTCACTGTAATTTAGTGGGTAATAGGTGGTCTTTTCAGTCAATGGTGCTGAATCAATTTGATATCTATATTTAATTTCAATTTAATATCAATTTGATATACTATATTTAAAAATAAATAAATCTTGACTTCTCTCTCCCACCATATACACTAATCAACTCCAGATGATTTGTAGATCTAAATACGAAAGGAAAAACAATAAAGCTTTTAAAAGATAACATAGGAGAATACATAACAATTTGTTAAACAGGAATGGAAAGCAATAACCACGAAGGAAAATATTGATAATTAGGACTTAATTGAAGTTAAGAACTCCTGTTCATCAAGCAGTAAGGAAAGTAAATTAGAGGCTAAAGAATTATAAAGGAAGATAGAAAATAGTCCTTCTTGACAGACAATATGAATGTCTACATACAAATTCTAAAACTTTCTAAACAGACAGCTAATGAGAGAATTCAGCAAAGTTCCTGAAGAAATCAACATTAAAAAAACATGCACACACAATAGCATTCTTTTCTTTTTGGTGAGGAAGATTGGCCCCGAGCTAACATCTGTGCCAATCTTTCTCTATTTTGTACGTGGGACTCCGCCACAGCATGGCTTGATGAGCGGTGTGTACGTCTGCACCTGGGACAGAGCCTACAAACCCCAGGCCGCCAAAGCAGAGAGTTCGAACTTAACCACTACGCCACCTGGCCGGCCCCCACAATAGCATTTTTATGCATCAGTAATAAACCAATTAGAAAATAGAATAAAGGATCACTATCATAATAGCAAAAGCTATAAGCTATCCAGGAATAAATCTAAGCAAGCTTATGCAAGATAATTATGTGAAAGTAACTTAAAAACGTTATTGAAGAACATGCAAGAACTCCTAAATAAATGGAGAGATATATCACATTCATGGACTAAAATACTCAGTTTATAAAAATGGCAATTCTCCTCCAAATTAATCTATATATTTAATACAATTTCAATCAAAACGTCAGCAGGGTCAATTTGTCAACTTGATAAATTGTTCCTAAAATTTTATGGAAGGACAGAAGGTCAAAAATTACAGAGCCAATTTTGAAGAATGTGGTGAGGGGTTTTTCCTATTGGATATAAAGATTTATTAATTATGGGAAAATAGTGCAGTATTTGTGCAATGATAAATGAATAAATTAATTGAATGAATCAGAGAAACCAGAAACAGACCCAAGGATTGATGTATGATAGAAATGTCACTGCAAGTGGATGAGGACTCTTCAAGAAGTGATGCTGGGATCATTAGTTATCCATATGAAAAAAAATGAAACTGTATTCCTACCTCACAAATACCAAAAACATCAATTTCAGGTACATCAAAGACCTAAATAATAGTGGCAGATTTATAGGAGGAGATGAAGGAAAGTATCTTTATGACCTTGAGGTAAGGAAGGATTTTTCAATCAAGACACAAAAAGTACAATCCATAGAGAAAAATATTAATAATTCGAGTACATTAAAATGTAAAACTTTTGTGCTTCCTGTTTTCTAGGAATAAAAGGAAACTTCCTTAACCTGATAAAGGATATTTACTATATTTAATCGTATTTAATAATTTACTATGACAAGCATTTCGTAAAAGTCAGAAACAAAACAAGGATGCTCCTTACTCATAATTTTCAACATTTTATTGGCGGTCCCAGTCAATGAAAACACAAAGCAGGGAAAGGTTTCAGCTATAAATATTAGAAAGGAATAGACAATATTTGCAAATTATGTGGTTGTTTACCTAGGAATTCCAAGACAATCAAGTAAGAAATTATTAGAATTTTCTAATTTCCAATCAATTAGAAAGTTAAATGGAAAAAAATTCCCTTCATAATAGCAACAACAACAAACATAACTGGAACAAATTGTCAAGAAATTAGCAAATTGTATGTGAAGAAAACTACAAAATGTTATTTAAGGAAGAAAAGAAGACCCAATTGTACTAATTAACTCATCAGCAAATATTTGTTGAACACTTGTTAAGTGTCAGGCACTTTCCTAGGTTTTGGGGCCATTTATAGCAGTAAAGAAAACAGACAAATGTACTTGTCCTCATTGCGTTCCATTCTAGCAAGGGGAGACAGACAATAAACAAAATAAATGAAATATAAAGTATGTTAGTGGAGACAAGTGCTATGGAGAAAAATAAAGCGGGGAGAAGAATAGGGAGTATTGGAGGGGATGCTATTTAAAATAGGGCGGTCAGTGTATGCTACAACAATGGGAAGTCATATTGTAGAGATGTCAATTCTCCTGGCAAATATATATGCAAATTCAATGCCTTTCCAATCACATATCAAAAGACTTTTTAATGGAACTTGACAATTTGGTCCTAAGTTTCATATGGAAGAGAAAAAGTGCAAGACAAAATAATCAAGATGACTTTGAAAAGAAAGAAAAGGCTTGGATTTTCCTAACACAGTCAAAACATATTGTAAAGTTATAGTAATTAAAATTGTGTGATACTGGCTTACAAAAAGAAAAATAGACTAATGGAATAAAACAAAGCGTAAACAGAAATGTGGCATATTAAATAAGGGGTGGAGTGGAGGGGAGACCCAATTTCCTGCCTTTTTTTTTTTTTTTTTGAGGAAGATTAGCCCTGAGCTAACTACTGCCAATCCTCCTCTTTTTGCTGAGGAAGACTGGCCCTGAGCTAACATCCATGCCCATCTTCCTCTACTTTATACGTGGGATGCCTACCACAGCATGGCTTTTGCCAAGCAGTGCCATGTCCGCACGTGGGATCCAAACCGGGGAACCCCGGGCCGCCGAGAAGCAGAACATGCAAACTTAACCCCTGCGCCACTGGACCAGTCCCTGATTTCCTGCTTCTTAACTAAAGTCTCTAATATATGTAGTTTTCCATTAATTCTCTTGGATTTTCCCCAAAAGAGATAATTTTATCCCTCTTTTCCGATTCTTATGCTTCTAGTTGCTTTCCCTTATCTAACAGCATTGACTAACACCTCTAATATCAGGTTAAATAATAATGGTGATTGTGGTCACTCTTTTCTTAAATCCGACAGTGTTTCCCATTAAACAAGGCGCTGGTCTGGGGGCTAAGATATCTCTGTCTCTATTTGTATCTCTGTCTATCTCCATCTCCATCTCTATACCATATATAAAATTAAAAGCATAAAAGCAGATGTATGTAAATTCATGTTAAAGGAATATGATAATTTTTCTATTTTATGATTTTAGGAAAGTATCCATTGGTTCCTATTTTACTGTTTCTATCAGAAATGGGTTTTTAATCTTGTCAAATGCTTTGATCTATTAATATGATGACTTATTTATTTGACTCACTTATGATGAATTATGATTTCCTAATATTTAAACATTCTTACATTCTGGAATGAGTCCTGCTTGATCATGATGTTTGTTCAATATGCTGTTGGGTCCTATTCCAAATATTCTATTTAACATTTTTGCATCAATGTTCATTAGCGAGATTGGTCCCCAGTTTTTTGTTGGTAAATTATGTTTTTTTGGTAAATCATATTTTTCTAGAACACCAAATCTCAAGTTCTTTCACTCTCATTCTCTCACAAATATACAGTGGAGCTGTCCAGAGGCTACAGTGTATGACATCACCACAAGTTGAATGCAGAAGTGGGTGAGAATCCACCTGTCTTCTATTGAGCCAGATATTAAAGAGGTCTGCAGAAATGTAAACAAGCCACTCTTCTAGTAATTTTTTAAGGAAAATATAATTATTTTTCACAAAATTGTTATTTATGGTAACATGTAATAGGTTTATTATTATTTAAAAATTAATACATAAATATTGTTTAAATTCTCAAATTTAATATGTAACATAGTAAATATTAACAGATAGAACTCACGTAAGTGAAAGTTCTTTTGGGTCTTCAGTCATTTTCAGGAGCCCAAAATGTTTGAGAACTGCTATCCTACCAAATTATGTATTTCACTTAGGTTTTCCAATGTATTTGCATAGGGTGGTGGTTTTTAAAACAGTTACTTTCCCCCTGCCATTTCTCATTTTGTGTCTTTGGGCTTTCCCGCTCTTTTGAAAAATTGGGTTGGCTATTGGGTTTTTTTTGTTCTTAATTTTTTCAATGAAACAGCTTTTTGATGTATTAGTCTCAGTTTTAAATCTCATTAATTTCTGCTTTTATCCTTATCAATTTTTTCTTTTGCTTTCTTTCCATTTGTTATTTTTCTACTTTTTAGTTGCATATTTAATTAATTTTAATATTTATTAACATAGGTATTTAATACTATTAATTTTCTTTGAATGCTGCTAAGCTATATCCCTGAGATTCTGACATGTCTGTTTTAAATATCAGAATTTTCTAGAAATTCTGTAATATCATTGTGCATTTCCCCTTTGATCCTGGAGCGCTTTGATTATATATTTTAAACATCATAAATAACATGGGCTTTTATTTTTGTTTTTACTCTTCTGTGCCTCTTATGAAATATTGCAAAATTTGAAATAATAGAATTTGAAAGCATGAAGTTTTACCGTTTACCTGTTTGTACTTTGCAGCTTCGTGCACAGCTCCCTACCAGGTTTGTGACAGGTGAGTCTGGGGTGGATGCCCTCTGAAATTCCTTCCAATTCTAAGATTCAATTATTCTAAATGTGCATGTAAATTAGATTTAAAAATTATTTTTTTAATGGATGTTTCTCTTCTCAGAAAGATTTTACGACTCTCAGAAAGCAAGCCAATGTCCTTATTCTGTGCCGCACACCTAGACTGACTGCAGCCGAGGGGAAAACGTCGTATAAAGAAGGAGGTGAATTCAGAATAAAGTGGAGGAGGCTAAATATAATCCCGGCCATTATCAACCAGGCGCCCTGCTTTCAGAGCCACCGCCCAGTGTCACTTCATCCCACTAAAGGCACTTTACACTGTGTTCTGTTAGGGGCAAAGATCCCACACACTGTTCATCTGCAGCAAGGGGAATTATGCAGCAAGGAGCCCAAATGAGTCCTATTCATACACTGACAACACGAAACTACTTATGCGAGCACCTTGTCGCTACCCATTAAATAACAAACCATCTGTATTTGGAAGAATGCTACCACTGTCAGCATAATTCAGAAGCAGCAAAGTGGTTAACTAGTAGGTTTCATGTTGATGTATTTGTTTCATGATTCTGTTTGATTGCCTGAATTCCACGTTCTGAGACTTCGCCAGGTGTTTTCTCAGAAACACCATTGTCTTTGGCGCTCTCTGATTTACATGCTCCCAGCTGGCACCTTGCTGGCATTTAACCCATGGGCTGGTACACATCTACCAAAATTCAACTTCGGTTGTTTTGTTTTTTCCCAATTTGTCTTCCAGAAGCCACATTCTTACTCACAGTAGAGTGTAGAGTCTTATACTCACTTTAATACTGTATTTGAATATAGTATATTTTTAAATGAATCACTTTCTTGCAGAGAGAGTTGTGCCTTTCTCTCCACCCTTGTACCTCACAGCTCTCAGGCCTTTGAGTGTTTGTTGGAAGGCAATAACACCTAACTCAGGAGTGAGAGTGGGAACTCTGGCTCAGCCCTGCCTGTGGTTCCACCAGAGGCTCTGGACAACAAGTAGAAAGTTAAGCTTTCCAGTTGTGTTTATCTATGATTTAAAAAGATCTGTCACGTAGTACTTTTCATCAGTTCTTTTGGATGTGGAACCTGGCATGAAGAATTCCTCTTCCCACAATGCCATCTAAATGCTTATTGGTTTTTAAGAAGCTCCTTTTTCATGCAGGGAAAAATACATATGTTTTGTGATCTTAGAAGACCCTATCTATTAAAGTCTTAAATTTCATTATAAAAGAGAGAGACGTAGGAGGAGTGATAGTGGCAAAATATGAAACACATCTTTTTAATATTCTCTCCCCTTAGTCTCTGTAATCTTTCATTAGATTGATCCTGTCACTTATGGTAATGTTTTAATTAAGATGATGCTTCAAACAACAAGCGGCCCTGAGGCTTGAAGCAACTGTAAGGAATAAGATACTGCTGGAGAGCCCAATCTCATTCTCTGAGGTACACTCTGCAGAACTCCTGCACTCAGCTGGGGCCGTCAGCTCTCAACCAGAGCTTGACATGGAGCCTCTCCACTTGTTGCTCTCTGAGTACTTTGGCATACACGGCACATGTTACTATCTATGGAAGGTTCCTGATCTGTGCATCCCAGGTGGATGTCGATTTGAGCAGCTTGAGCACCCGGGATCCGAACTGGCGAACGCCGGGCCGCCGAGAAGCGGAATGTGTGAACTTAACCACTGCACCACCGGGCTGGCCCTAGAAACAATATTCACGGTTTATAGATTTTCTAGAGAATGCATAGATCTCCCTGCCTTTCAAGACTTACTCTCCATGTGTCCTAAAAACTCACAATCTTTAAATGGTCTCTAGGTTCTACAAGGATTGCTTGAGCAGTACTCATTACTTTAAAAAACTGATTTTGGCGTTTGTATTTTGTCCTTAAATTCTAACTAAATTGCCGACAGCAGAATCCGCCATTATAGAATAGGTTTGTATGTGATGTTCAACTTTCGCCTTCTGGTCAAGCTACTCGGCCCCTAAGAAGTTACAATAATAAATTATTCTCCTTTGAGTTCAAGTCAGGCAATATTGGGTTCCAAAAAGCCTGTGTCATTCCATGTTCCTTGTGGTAGTAATGGTACCCAAACCTCTTGCAATTGCGTTGTCAGAGATGGCTTCACGGATGAAATGTGAGCAGGGCTTGAAGAGTGAGAGTGTTTGGACGCACAAAAGAGAAAGAGAGAGCAGAGGTGACTAGGCAGGAAAGCACAAGTTCTATTTAGGGAACAGAGAGTGGTTCCTTAGTCTGGAGTAGAGGACTTATGCTGTAGGAAGCTAAGGCCATGTACTGGGTTTTGTTTGACAGCCCTGATGATAAGCTGTAGTTTGGCCTTTCTGCTGTAGGCAGTTGGGAGCTATCCCGGCTGTGTGAGTCAGGGCTGTTCTTTGATGAAAGTGACTTTGGGCTTTATCTGGTCTACTTTTTCAGAGTAGATGAGGGAAGCAAGTCTGGGAGCAGCCAGAACATTACAAGGATACAAAATTAAGGGACTTGAATAAGGGTAATATTTGTTTTTGAAAATGATATTAAAGGGTCCAAAATGGCGATGTGGTTAATAAGAAGTTAGAAATCCAGGACTTTCTAGAATGCTCTCATTTCCATTCCTGTTACATTTTAGATGGTGCCCACAAGTTTCAGTAGATCTTGTAGAAGGTTTTGCTGCATTACACTGTCACTCCACAGGAAGAGGATCTATAACCAAATTTTCAGATAAAAATCTAGAAAGTCTGCTGATTTCTATGTCAGTAGACAGCTACTTGAAAGAAAGGTTTATTTTCAAGTAGAGTGCTTGAAAGAATTTTATCAAATATTAAAAGCAACCTCATTTTTCCATAATAAGGTCAGACATTTCATAGTCCATGGCTTTTCTTGGAGAAACCAAACTCCAAGGTTTAAAAAGGAGGGAGGCCAACAAGAATGTAACAAACTAACGGAAAGATTTTAAAGTCAAGGAAACACCATTTCCTCTTCCCAGTTCAGACTTGCACCTCTTTCCATACCACCCTCACTCACTTGAATTAGTCTCCTGCAATGTTGCAATAGTTAGTTCAAAGACTAGCTTTTCCAGGAATCTTATCCACTGCAGGCAAAACTCTAGGGAAGGCCTAGTCTCGATACATTTTTGTCAATGTATATCAATCAGCTTTGCTGTAGAAACAAACAACTCCAAAACACCAATTGCTTATAACACAAACATGCCTTTATCATTCACATTAGATGCTGGCAGCTGCACACAGGCTGTGGGTCTGTTCCACGGGTCTTTCCATTCTGAGACCCAGTCTGGCTACTTTTGTGGCAGTGGAAGAACCAAATGAGTTGGCATTCACGGAGTAAATTCTGTTGGTTTCCATGCCATTGGCCAAAGCAGGTCACATAACCAAACCCCACGTCAGTGAGACAGAGAGACAAATCACTCGGCAACAAGTGGGGATGTATCATCAGCTTACAAGAAAGGAGGAGAGTGAACAATTGGGAATAATACAAATGACTCACAAGCCCCCCTGTTGATGACATCCATTTATTCAGCAAGCTTTTAGCGTTATCTACAAATGGTCTACTTACCAAATGTAAAATTAATAAAAACCCTAAAATTTGTATGGAACCACAAAAGACTCTGAATAGCCAAAGCAATCTTGAGAGAGAAGAACAAAGCTGGAGGCATCATGCTCCTTGATTTTAAACTATATTATGAAGCTATAGTAATCAAAACAGTATAGTATTAGCATAAAAACAGACACATATATCAATGGAACAGAACAGACGGCCCAGGAAGAAACCCATGCATATATATGGTCACTTTACAACAAAGGAGCCAAGAATATACAATGGGGAAAGGACAGTCTTTTCAATAAACGATGTTGGGAAAACTGGACAGCCACATGCAAAAAGAGTTAACCTGGCCCACTATCTTACATCATGCACAAAAACTACCTCAAAATGGATTAAAGACTTAAATGTAAGACCTGAAACCATAAAACTCCTAGAAGAAAACATAGGTGGTAAACTCCTGGACATTGATCTTGGTGATAATTTTTTGAATTTGACACCAAAATCCAAAGCAACAAAAGCAAAAATAAACAAGTGGGACTACATCAAATTAAAAAGCTTCTGCACAGGGGCTGACCTGGTGGCACAGTGGTTTTAAGTTCGCATGCTCTGCTTTGATGGAGCAGGTTCAGACCCTGGGTGTGGACCTACACACTACTCTTCAGGCCATGCTTTGGTGGCGTCCCAACATACAAAATAGAGGAAGATTGGCACAGATGTTAGCTCAGGGAAAATCTTCCTTATCAAAAAAAAAAAAAAAAAACATAAAAAAAACAACTTCTGCACAGCAAAAGAAACTGTCAACAAAATGAAAAGGCAACCTCCTCAATGGGAGAAAATACTTGAAAAATCATATATCTGATAAGGAGTTAATAGCCAAAATATATAAAGAACTCATACAGCTCAAGAGTAAAAGCCAAACAATTCAATTTAAAAATGGACAGAGAGGACAGTCCCATGGCCGAGTGGTTAAGTTCGCGTGCTGCGCTTTGGCGGCCTGGGGTTTTGCCGGTTGGATCCTGGGTGCGGACAGGGCACCACTCATCAGGCCATGCTGAGATGGCGTACCACATGGCACAACCAGAGGCACTCACAGCTAGAATATACAACTACGTACTGGGGGGACTTTGGGGAGAAGAAGAAGAAGAAAAAAAAAAAGAAGAAGAAGATTGGCAACAGATGCTAGCTCAGGTGCCAATCTTTAAAAAATAAAATAAAATAAAAATAAAAATGGGCAGAGGAGCTGAACAGACATTTTTCCAAAGAAGACACACGGATGGCCAACAGATACATGAAAAGGTGCTTAACATCACTAATCATCAGGGAAATACAAATCAAAACCACAATGAGCTATCATCTCACACCTGTTAGAATGACTATTATCAAAAAGACAAGAAATTATAAGTGTTGGCGAGGAGGCGAAGCAAAGGGGAGCCTTGTGTGCTGTTGGTGGGAATGTAAATTGGTGCAGCCACTATGGAAAACAGTATGGAGGGTCATAAAAAACTAAAAATAGAGCTACCATATGATCCAGCAATTCCACTTCTGGGTATTTATCTGAAGAAAATGAAAACACTAACTCAAAAAGGTATATGCACCCTATGTTCACTGCAGCATTATTTACAATAGCTAAGATGTAGAAACAACCTAAGTGTCCATTGACGGATGAATGGATAAAGAAAATGTGGTATATATACACAATGGAATATTATTCAGCCATAAAAAAGAATGAAATTTTGCCATTTGTGGCAACATGAATGGACCTTAACAGCATTATACTAAGTGAACTAAGTCAGACAGAGAAAGACAAATACTATATGATCTCACTTATATGTGGAATCTAAAAAAACCCAAAAAACAAAAACCAAGCCCACAGATACAGAGAACAGATTGGTGGTTGCCAAAGGCGGGGGTGGGGTGAGGGGTAGACAAAATGGATGAAGGGGGTCAAAAGGTATAAACTTCTAGTTATAGAATAAATAAGTCATGGGGATGTAATGTACAGCATGGTGACTATAGTTAATAATACTGTATTGCATATCTGAAGGTTTCTAAGAGAGTAGATCTTAAGACTTCTCATCACAAGAAAAAAAATATGTAACTATGTGTGGTGAAGGATGCTAATGATACATCGTGGTGATCATTTCACAATACATACAAATATTGAATCATTATGTTGTACACTTGAAACTAATACAATGTTATGTCAATTCACCTCAATAAAAAAATGCATTTTAAAAATGTAAAAAAAAAAAAGAAAGAAAAGAGACAAGAAAGCTAGTCTCTCCAGATATAATGATGTCCTTTGAAATGGCAGTCTTAGGGAAAAGAATCCTGTCAGGAATGTGCTCAGGCAATCCATGGACTTAGCTTAGTGGCCAAACTCTGGCTTCAGAAGTCTAAACATCAGACCTAAAGCCTTGATAAATCTCTGACCTACTCCTTTGAGACCAGTCCTGGACCCATTTCTTTACCTTAGAACAGTAAAATAGATCCCAACAGAGCAAATTTGGAAGAGAAACTGAAATCTTTAAACCATTCAATAGGAGAGCTACTTCTAGAAATTTCCTAAGGAAAAGTCATGTTTCATTCAAACATACTCAGCCTACTAGGAAATTACAACTCTAAAAATAGGTACAAAGTTCAGTTCATGAGCCACTCTTAATGAAATCCTTATATCTGTAATTCTTTGGTCCCACTCTCAGTTGAGCTTTCTGCAAATCTAGGGTCCCTTTTGTCTGAGTTCATATGCTTCCTGTAGTCTGACCTGAGCATCTCTGTCCTAGCTCCTGAGAGACCAACGTTTCTAGTTCACCGCCTTAACTACTGGTCTCAGGCTGACATCTCCATATACCTGAGAATCTTTTCTTTCACAGAGGCTTCACCTTCAACTCTGCCTTGCAGCATTTAGTCTCTTCTGGAGGAATTTGTGAGGTATCTCTTATTTTTACAACAATAATATTCTACACTAGAGTCAGTCATGTAAAAAAAAGAGAGATGATTATTATACATGAAAGCCTATGGAAATCAGCAACAGAAAGTGTCTAGAGATCAGAACAGTAGGTAATGATTACTCTCAGTATCCTTTTTCTAGCCCACCACTTGGTTGGACCCCCATATACTTTATTATTTAACTATTTGTAATGATGTGCTCACTATCTATGTTCCCCATCAAGCTGTAAGCTCCATGATGGCACAGCCTTTATCTGTTTTGTTCATTACTATGCGCCCAGGACCTAGCAGAATACTAGGCACAGAGCAGGTGATCAGCATATATTTGTTGATTGATTGACCAATGTTAGATGGATTGCTTAATATCTTAGAGCTTTAGTTTTTTCATCGATAAAACCAGCGGATAAACTAGATCATCCTCAAAGTCCTTACCAGATTAACTAGTTTGTATCATGATTTGTGAAGTATACTGATGTTTGCAAATTACTATGAAAGGCATTAAAAACATAAGACAGATTTTCGGATGCATAGAGGGATGGATAGATAGGGGATAAAGCAAGTGTAATAAAATGTTAATTGTAGAATATAGATAGTATAAGGATATTCACTGTATACCTACTTCAACTTTCTGTGTATTTTAAAATTTTCATAACAAAATGTCGGGAAAAAATGTGGGGTTCAGAATAACCTAAAACATGGACTTTGCTAGAAAAAAAGCTGCAGAAAATAATTCAACATAAAAATCATTAACAAGAGTTTAAGATTATGAATAAAGAGACAAATTAGACATATTTTAATAAAATTGTGTGAACTTGCAACAAATCTATGTAAGTAGTAGAGGCAATAAGTGTATGATGAGAGTCCAGAGGAGAAAGAACAATCATGGGGGACCACTAAGGTGGGGAGAAAGTGCTTCATGGAGGAGGTGATATTTCAGCTGGGCCTTGAAGGATATATGCATGATTTGGATGAGTAATGAGGATAAGAAAAACAATTCTTTTTTTTTTTTTATTGAGGTCATATTGGCTTATAAAGGAAAAGGAATTTTTAAGGAAAACTGAGGATAGCTGATAATGATAAAGTGAGCACATGTGCGGAGCAAGAATGAAAAAGCAAGGATAGTGAATTTTACATCAGCTTAGCTGCAACTAAATAGAGGGAAACATGGTTGAAAAGCAATAATGAGGATAAATAAGATTTATTGGGATTTTCCTTATATGTGTGAGGTACCTGCACACAGCACTTTCCATGCATTATCTCATTTAATCCTAACAACTGTATGGGGTTTTACTACTGCAACTGTTACTGGTGAGGAAACTGAGGTTTTAGAGAGGTTTAGTCATTTGCCCAAGGTCACTCAGCTAGCAAGTGGTAGACCAGAACTGAAACCAGGTTTGTCTGACCCCAAAGCCCAAATACCTAATCACTAGACATACTGCCTCCCTGGTAAATCGAGGCTAGACTCTAGGGGGCCTTAAATACCAAGATAAGGAGTTAGGACTCCACTCTCTGAGCCTGGAGATCCACTGAAAGATTTTGATGATGAGATATTTTAAAAGAAGTGTACCTCGCAGAAATAGGCAAGACATTGAAGCCAGGAAGCCCAATTAGAGGCTGTCACAATAAGAAGCGTTAATAAAGGCCCTAATCCACAATAATAGCTATGGGGACAAAATAAAGGAATAGCCTTTAAGAAGAAATAACCTAGTGACCTCTTCCTACCAATATTATAGTGAAATATATTGAAAAATTCACTGTTTAGGTTTTAGATATTCAAACCCAAAGTGTCTTTAGATCCCGAGTTATATTGTGTTAGCCCAGTGAAACTCCAAAGACAAATGAGCAGCCCAAATGTCATTTCAGTCCACTCGCCAAGCCCCTCAGGTCTCAAGGCTGGTTTGAGGGTCTTCAGAGTGTTGCCAGGTCAGGTTTGGCTGAACCACCTATGGGGCTCCTTGGGTTGAGTCTTGCAATTCTCTATCACTACCCATGAGCTCCAGAGTGGATGTAAGAAGTCCAAAGCTGTGTCATCCCATCAATAATCAGATACAGCTAATCTGCCTGCCCCAAGAACTGGATCTAGAACAACTAGGGTTTGTTAGGCAGTCACTGAACTTAACCTGATCTACTGGGATGGCTGTGGCTTTCTGCTGTAAATGCCTGGAGGAGTTAGCTGAAAAGCAGAGATTCTCATCAAAAGGGATGTATGTGGATATGGAGGTGGATGAAAATGACCAGAGGGGCAGTGTTCCCCTGGGGAGCATTCATTTACATGTAGGGTGGAGTCCCTGAAACAGGTCTCTGGTGTTCCCTCCTCCTCGCTCTCTCAGAATATTTCCCTAATAAAGGCTGGAGGGTATGGACCCGAAACAAGACAAGAAAAGACTCCTGAAAATATAGACTAGTGGACAAGCACAAATGTGTGTGTGTAACTATATCAATATCCAAGCAAGATAGAAAGCAAGTTCTCAAAGAGTGACAGGGTGTTTAATAAGAGGAGAGTACATGAGAGGAAATGAATAATTGCCATTATTTTCCCCACGTTAACAATCAACAGGCTTTGAAGTCCAAGGAGATTTGTAGGAGGAAGAGTACCATTCAAGGGTGAGCCCAAAGCTCACACACTCAGAAGTCACCTGTAACGAGGGATAGCCTCATGGGGGTATTGTGAGAGTCTAACAAAATGATACATGAATCAGTGCTTTACAAACAGTGAAGTGCCTTTAAATTGCAAGGTGCTATATAAACTGTAAAATGCCATACAAATGTAAGGGATAATTATTATGATTATTTGAGGAGGAAAACATTATTCTGAATGTAGTCTGGGACTTGAGAATTAGACAGTAACAAGGTTATTTTTAACAAACAACAGAATTTGCCTGTTGACATGCATCTTCTCTCTTTCAAAATCAATAAACATTCATTTCAAAGAGAAACTATTCAAAACATATGAGACTCCTTTTCTGAGATTAATTTCCTTCAGAACCAGTTTATAAAACACATGAAATTATCTCATTTACAGTCACATTGTGTTTTGAACCTTACATATTATCTAGCTTCATCTTTAGGGTTGACTCCAAAAGAATTTTAAGTGGTTTTTAAAAAAAAATCTAAATTCACTCCCTAAAGCACTGATTCTTAATCTTTTTTGTTGTTGTTGAGGACCTGCCAAAATGCACAATACACAGAGCAGTTTGCATGGGAATTCCTAGATTCCCAGGTAAAAAACTCCTGATCTTCCAAGAGTTACAAAAATTCAAATTTGAGGGCTACAGATCTGAGGCCAATTATTTTCTGAGCATAAGCAGCAGGCTTGTTGGAATAAATGTTTAGCTTCCCAAAGGAATTGTTTGAAGGAAACCTCACCACTGTAGGAATGATCATATGGTATGAGAGTTTAAAAATTGGTTCATTAGAGTTACATGGGGTTTGTGTTGTCATTTCTATAGCTGCAGTGGTTTTTGCTGTGTGGGTATGTTCACTGCTAGTGGCATGCTTAGGTAGCAGCATTTGCCTCCCCAGGTATCTACCCTCAACTCAATTTAACCAACTCAACCTAAAAAGAGTCATAGTCCTAGGAAAAGGCATCAGTTGGGCTGAAATCGCCCTAGAGGCCCACCTGGTTACAGGAGATGAAGAAACGTATGATTAGCATTTGTTTAGTTGCTCCTGGAGGAGTCCTGGCCAAGAAGGGTTTGGGGCTTCCACTGGTTCTCTTTATGAGACAAAGAAAATTTCTTGTGATCCTCTCATATGCCAATCACTGTTAGGAACAGACTTTAGATGAATTAGCTCATTTAATTCTTAAAACAACCTCCTCAAAAAGGTCGTATTGTTCTCATTTTATAGATGAGAAAATTGAGATACAGAAAAGCTAAACAACTTATAATCCAAGTCAATAAGCTAATAATTAACAAAGCAAAAATTTAAATGCCGATTTGACTTCAGAGCTCAGGTTCTTTCTGCTGCCCAACTCTCTCTTTCCATTGCTTCCCTAGCCTCTGTCAAATGCTCCCGTAAGCCTCTCCCTCCCTGGAGTGTCCCTGGAAATGAAACCCATTCACTTATCTCATGAAGGACAGTGTCCCAAATGGCCCATCAGACACCTAGGACTGAGACCCATTTGCTTCTATTACTAACTTCCTTCACAACCTCATCAAGCTCCTTAAGTTGGCTGGGGCTTGGTTTTCTCATCTGTAAAATGAGGGGCTAGATGAGACTTCCAGCTGAAAAGTTCAGTAACTGAGTACCGTGAGCTCACACCATTCGTCCCAGCTGGAATGTCTCTCGATCTTGTGGGCTGCTCACAGCTCATCACTAGGGGCCGCCTTCTCTGACCATCCCAGCTAGAAGTATGGTCCACTCCAACACATACTGCTTTTTGTCCATTTTACACTTACTTGTTTCATCTTTTTCATTCTCCTTCCATATCTTATCTGAACTTATCTGAATTCCTCAAATACTTTTTAAAATCCTACACAGTATTCCAACTTATGAATAAACCAGAATTTATGTTTTAATTCCGATGTGAGACGATTGTTTCTATTTTTCAGTGCTGAGACCAATATTCTTTTACTTGCCGCCTTGTGTACATGTGCAAGAGATTGTCTAAAGCGAATGTTTAGAAATGGAATTGCTGAGTCATAGGGTTTGTGCATTGGATGTTGCCAAATTGTTCCCTGAAGTGGTAGTACCAACATGTGTTCCCACTTGCAGTGTGTAAGAGTTCCATTTCCCATATCCTCACCAATACTTATCAAACTTCATTTTTTGTCCAAACTAACATTTTGACTGCATTTATCTAATGGCACTTCCCTCTTTATATTTGTATATGTGCTACCTCCCCTATTGGGTTGTAAACTTTATGAGGGCAGAATCCTTGCTTAACTCACTTTTACATTCTTCCCACAAAATTTACTGAGCTTAGTAAGTGCACAATAAAGAGTTGTGAACATATAAATGATGAGCAGAATTAATTCATCTTGACCAAAGGAGGTGGGAAGTTCCGTGAGGGCAGGGATGAGGCATTCTATCTCTATTAATCTAGAAAGAAGATTTGGGGAGGGAATCCCTATCAGCTGCAGAGATGATTGCACAGTGGTCACAACTCGCCTATTGACCAAGATCTATAGTGGACTGTCACCAACCTTTGAAGATCCCACCTTTAGATCATTTTTTATCACGGTAGTCATCAAATATTTACTGATTGTTGTGAGCGGCAAATTTCCCTGTCTCTGGGGCCATCTTTATTATCTACCAAGAGGGCTGTTTCTGAATGGAACTCCCCCATCTCCCACCTGACCCCATTACTAAAGGCTGGGTAGAATCTATGTGTCCTTTGGACTAGGGTGCTACATGACCTATGGTAAATGCCTCCCCTTTTTGTCACCCCAGCAGTTCCAGGCTGACTCATTTTCTAAATAAGCCACTTGTGGTTTTTGATCTGACATCACATGTGGAAGAATGAGTAATTTTTTAGAATCAGAATTATGTTTGATCAGAATAAGATACATTGTGTATGTTACTCATGGCTCTAGGACAAGGAGTCAACCCTGGTAACGAGTACTCTAACCTTCTCCCATCCCTCCTTTTGCTTGGGCCAAGGGATAGAGAAAAAGAGAAGGAAGGAGGTAAATAGAGGTGTGAAGCATTTTTGTGTACATCTCTTATGTTGTTATCACATTATGTACAATTTAATAAAATTATATCTTGTTGACTCTGCTAGACTAAATAAAAGTACTATAGCAAAGTAGTTAAGGCCTTGAGTTCTGCTGCAACACTGATTGTGTTCAAATCCCAGCTCGACTGCATGCCAGTGGGTGACTCTGAGAAAGTTACTGAATCTTGATGTGCTTCTACTTCCTCATTTGTAAAATAATAATAGTGCCTATAATATAGGGTTGTAAGGAACAAATGAATTAATATATGTTAAGTGCTTTGAATTGTCCGGGGAACTTAGTAAGCACTATGGAAGTGTTAATAAATATTTCTTTGAATCCATCATGTTTATGCTCATAGTAAATACTCAGTAAATGCTTTCTGATGAAATGAATGCAATCCATTAAATATACTTGGAATCAGGAGATGGAAGTGACTACAAGTGGTGGACTCTTGGTTGGAAATGGAAGAACCCTAAAGAGCTATTCCCTTGAGCATAAGTATCCCCGCCTCCCCTTTTGTTTGGTTTGTTAGTAGTTAGTTCCCTAGTTATGTATGTTGTGGTGGGAGGAGGGCTGCCTGCCCCCCTCCCACCACCTCCCCCTCCCCCAGCCCCCAGTGTCACTCAATGGGAGGTTCAACTTCCTGTTTTTTAAGTCTAAGAAGTACAGTTCTAGATCCTTGAACCCTGAAAGCACGGAGAATTAGAAAGGAGACCCTGGTACCAGACAAATTCATTTTATGATCTCTCAGCATCTACTCCTTGTGAGGAGGGTTAGCAAGATAGTAGCATTTGGACGAGTGTTATTTTGTTGAATTAGTAGGAGAGGCATCATGTATAGGAAATTATTTAGATAAAATGTTAATATACTGATTTATTTTTATTAGTGCAGATGTATTTATCCTCACAGCATTTGTGGTCTTTGGAAATGTATTCTTCAGTACCACAGAGTCATGAAGAAACCAGAAGAAAATCCCTCGGAGCCCACCCTCAATCGCAGGCCTCTTCAGGATGCCTAAGGCCAAGCTTGCGAGACTCCACTCATCAGAACAGGTCGGTCTAGCCTCGTGCAGGCTTTAACTGAGGAGCCTGATGGATCAGACAAGTAGGTCTAACTTGGCTGCTACAGGAGCAAAGGTGCTATACTTATTAGAAAGGCTACAAATTCAGTAAAATTGTTAGAAATGCTGCATTACTGAAGGAAGTCCAGCTGTCCTGGAGGAAACAGATTTACCAGGGAGGCGTCAGGAGGCCCAGTATAAGTGGAATCTAAAGAAAAGCCATACTCTCAACCACTTGCAAACACAGCCATACATTCACAATCTCACTTAACACACAAACACGTTCACATACACACTGACACAAACAGCTTCACCCTACTAGACTCTTCTCTACCCTACACTCGCAAACACACACATATGCCTCACATACGCGTTCTCAGTCAAAAGAGTGGCCTCGGGGAGACCTCGAGGCTGAATCAAATGCTGGTTAATGCTGCTGCTTTTATTACACCAAAGGTCTTATTTATTGGAAGATGAACACAAACTTGGCATACTGCTGTTACAGTGGCATGCATTCTCTACAGTGTGGCTTCAGAGCTCAAGATCACTGCAGCACGCACACAAGAACTGCTCCCGAGAGGAGGGAAAGAGGGAAACTGCAGAGCCTTGTTTTCTCCGGTATCAGCAGACTAAAGGTACTTCACCACGACAGCAGTTGAGGAAGCTCATGTGCTGGGCAGGTGTGTTTTAAACAGCTAAACAGGTGTGACAGGGGATCTAGCTGTGGGTAAGTTCCTAACACTTGGAGCCAAGAGTACTTCCGGGTAAGTATATGCTCCCTAAACAGGCAGCACTGACTAAGGGTGTGAGGGAGGGCGGCATGCTTAGGACTGCAGCTGAGATAGGTTAAGCTACCAGGAGTCCTCAATGAGGGGAATCCTGGCTTCACAAGGAAGAATAAGACATGATGGCTCTGTCACAATAAGGCCACTAAACTCACAGCAAACGAAGACCTCAGAGGAAGCTCTCATGACTACAGGAAAGCAGCTCTATCCTCTCTGATGTCAGGTGCCCCTTGCTGGTTGGGCCCATGCCCTGAGACCTTCACATGGTCCTTTCTGAGCTGCAAAACATCACTTAGCACAACGGAGCAGAGGAAGGGGCCACACACGTCAAGGTCATGGGGCATCACCACTAAGCGTGGCTGTCTGTTGCTGGCAAGTGTCTCAGATCCCTTTCCTGGTTGGGCCGGGTGCCCTGGTGTATCTGGAGAGCTAATCTGAAAAGAGGCTGGCAAAGGACTTCCTCAAGCTCCGGATGGTCTCCGCTTTGGCTTCATCCTCATTGGCTGAAGACCGGAAGAAGGAGGACTCAGAGAAGCTGAAGGCATTTGTCAGGGACTGCGACTTGCTTCAAGATAAAAACCAGAGAGAACATGAGAGGGTGGTGTTCCCAGTGAGGCAGGGAAGGACGGTGACATGAGAATACACAATCAGAATCCCCACTCCCACCCCAGGGAGACCAAGGTGACAGAGGAGAAAGCCAGCAGTGATGTCCTACCAAGACCTTGGGAGGCCCCTGTGCTATCTTTCCTCACCTTCAGTGCTGCTAAAAGAAGAAAGGATGGGGGCAGCGTGGGAGAGAGGGACAAAGGAAAAAAGAGAGAAGAGAAAGAGGGAGAAGGGAAAGAGGAAGAATGGGTGACTCAAAGGCTGTTTCTTTTATTTCATACTAAAGGGCCAGCAGGCTAAAGTTCAGAGGGCCCAACTTGGTAAGTACTAATCTAGGAATTTCACACTGTTCTCCTTTGATGAAATGTAGCAACCAGGGGCCCATGGGCTCTTGTACTCTCCTTTCCATCAACTGTCAAGTGGTGAAGCCAGCATCAGAAGACCTGGGTCAGTCTTGGTTCTGCCACTCACTCACTTTGACCTTTGGCAAGCCATGTGCCTCTCTGGGAATCAGTTTCTCACTGGTGATATGTAGATGTTTAGTAAAATGATCTCTAAGCCTTTTCAGTTCTTTCTATTCTCCTTTGTTTCCTGATTCCAAAGGAACCTTTTAGCTTGGCACAAGCTCTAGGGCTTCAATTTACCTGTTCTTAAAATGGGCACAATCACCATTGCCGTCTTCCTCAGAGGAGCCCTAATATGTCTGTGGTGTTCAGGATGTCCATGGGCAACAGAGATACCTATCAGGCCTACACAAGGTTATTAGGCAGTTTTCTAATCAAACAACCCAAATCACACACATTTTAGGGATCAATTTTTCCCATGAGAGACTAGTGATTCAGAGAGAAAAACTGTGAAGGCAAGAAGGTCAAGGGGAGGCCAAGCCCAGCACTCTAGAAGAGGACAGGAGGTCTGGCATCTCCAGTGGCCTGTCTTGTCTCCTTCTTGACTTCCACACTGTGTCTCTTTCCTGCTGGTTTCTGGCTCGAGACGCTTCTCCTGGTGTCTTAGAACTCCCAATCCTCCCTGAAAATCGGGGTGCAGCCCTGGAAACTCCTTTCTATAGGAACGTGAGTGGTTTCTCTCCTCCTGCAGTGACTGTGAACAGATGCCTTGCCTTTCATTAGGGCTGGGGATGAGACCCAACACGCTGGCCTCTGGGTTGGGGGGACTCCTCTGCATGTGCAGGCCAAGGGCATCAGGTACAAGCCTCCAGCTTGTCGTCAGGGGCTGGCTCTATTCAACAACTTCATCCCAGAGCAGTGACAACCCAAAGATCTGCCCTGAAACTGGGGTGAGAGTTGGCTAATGAGACGGTAGGAGAGATTAAAAAGTCAGCATGCAGAAAACTGGGCTAAGTGGAGTTCATGGGCCAGGCGAGATGTGAAATGTGCCACTGACCAGAGCTGGGGAGCAGGAGTGTGTGATGCCTCTCTTATGACCCAGGACTGGAGACCTAGGGAAAGTGATCATCTGGACCACCTGAACCTTAATCCTGGCTCTGCCACTAACTGGCAGAGTGGCTTTGAAAAAGAAAATTAATCGAATCTCTTTAAACAATGTTTTATCATCTATACAATGACTAGATCATCTCTAAGGGCTCATTTAAGCTCCAAAATTCTACAGCCCCCTTTTCTTCCTCCCTGAAGATTCTCATCACATTACTCTGAGAAGCCCTGATGGGTCACTCCCATTCCCCCAAGGCTACAGCTGTCTTTGCTGACAGGGATGACAGAGGTCTGTCTGGGGACACTGAAGGCAATCAGAGGCACTCTGTTTCTGGGGGAGAGGGTGGAACTGACCACCATCCATACCAGGTGCTGTCCCCCCCAAGTACAGCAACACTGTTTTCTAGGGGCCCTCAGTTCTTTCCTCTGAAGCAGGATAGTGTCATGGGGGCTTCCAGAGTTACTGCTGGGAACGAGGGAACCCAAGAAGATGGAGTTCCTCAGCATCTGTATCTTGCCACTCCTCTGACGCCCACACCAGAAATGGACCTCCTTCTGACAAAGCTGAAGGTAAAAATGTTGAAATGGATTTAACTGCTTCCCCCTTTTCCTTCTGGGTAGGCTTGCTGATTGCACACTCTAAACCCTGAGTCAGAGGCAGGAAGAGGATTTAAAAAATAAAATTTTTTTAGAGAGAGAGACACACACAGAGAAAAGGAATGGAAAAAAGAGTAGGAGACAGGATTAAAAAAACAACCTTAAGCTAGTACAAGAATAGGAGAAGGGGTAGTAACTCCGCCTTACCGCCACTCCCCAGGAAGAAAGGGGAGGGTTTGAGCTTCTAGCTAGACCTTAGACTTTCACTTCCCTCTTTCCTACCCTCTCCAATCAACCCCAACCATGCCCCCAACCAAAAAAAACCCACCAAAAATCAACCCTCCCCCAGAAAAACCCCACAAAAATATCTGTAGGAGGCGGCCAGATTGAAGGTGCTTTCTAGCAGCTCTGGAACTAAGGCCTGCGAGGAGGGGCAGGAAGAGGGGGGGAAGGAGCTGCTGAGTTGTCTCTTACTTGAGCTGTGGGTGAGGCTGGGGCTTCTGTGGTGGAGCAGCCGGGGGTGGCTGGGCCTCTGCCAGGGAGCTGCTGCTGGAGGGTGCATCTCCGTGGGTGGTGGGGCCGCCCGGCCGCTCAGGAGCCGAGGAGGAGGAGGAAGAAGAGGAGGAGGAAGAGGAGGAAGGTGGCAGTGATGGTCCAGGGGGGAGCCGGCGTGGAGGCAGCACCTTGCCTGGGGGTTGCACTCCTTGGGGTTGCCCAGGGCCCCCTAGGTTCAGTACAAGAAAAACTTCATAATTTAACCATATCAAAGGGTTTCCTTATTAGAATCTACATCTCAAAGGGTGTGGTTAGTTAATTACTGAAATGATAAGCTCTATCACAAGCCACCGGAAGGGCTCCAGAGCAAGTCCTTGGTTACCCTCATACAATGCCACTACTTGTTCCTCCTCAGAGACACAGCACCTCAGTCACAGCAGAAGTTAGGAGGACAGGAAAGAAAATATGGGATGAGTGGCTGTGATCATAGGCGAGCTCTCTTACAGAAGGCCCCCCAGACTAGAGGGACCTCCTCCCTCTTCCCCAGAGGTTCCTCAGGTACAGACCAATCTGCCCCATGGTTTACTAGGAAGTCTCAAGTTCCACACAACAGATGCAGTGCTGGGTGGTGGAAAGAGCACCGGTCTGGGAATCAGAAAACCCAAGACGTAGTCTATCAGTGACTCCCTGAGCAAGTAAGCAAACTTTTCCAGGCCTTGGTCTTTCCAACTATAAAACTGTTAAAAAGTAAGTCCTAATCTTGTTATCTTTCAAGACAGTAGTATTTCAAAGAGGATAATGGATGAGAAAGTTACTCAAAAAGTATTCTGTGCTTTATGATCACTGATCATCACTGACTTAGACAGTTTTTATGGAGCTGGCCTTCATCCTGCTCCCAGCCTGCAGTGTCTGATTGCCAAACCCCAGGCCCCACCAGGGCTTCATTTTAGCATTAACTTAAGCCCATGACCAGGATGACTCTTTTGTTTCCAGGTACTCTTTTACCTCTGAGTATCATCCTCAGGGGCTTCAGTCCCTCTCAGGTGTGTGTGGTGAAATTCTCCAGAAATCTAAGCCCCATTCTCCCCTGGGGGTGTTGTGGGCACCATCTGGCAAACAGCCCCCTAAAAAGGACCAGGATACCCCTCTCCCAGCATAAGACAGAAAACCATCTGGTGGCCTGAAGGGAAAAAAGGCCATTCTTCCTCTGGTGGTTGATAGGCAGTAAGTGAGGTACCAGATTGCTCAGATTTTGCTGAGGGGGTTTCCTACACTCAGAAGTCAAAAAATGAGCCCATCAGCACATACTGACTAGTGGAAGTGAGGCATAATTGGCTTGGGAGATCCAATTTCTCAGTCTCAATCCCAGAGTCCACATCCATGGGCCTGCTGGAAGGAATGGGCTTATAGAAACTCAAGAGCAGTTAAGAGTTGTGTTGTAATTTAGTTATCTAAAAACACTAAAACATCTGTATCCTCTGGAGAGGCAGAATTGTAGTACGTACCACTGTGCCTCCATGACAGTCAGCCCATTTCCTCATTACATGGCAGGGGCTCCACTTTATCATCAATTACCAATTAATACCAGGGTTAGTTACCCATAAATAAATACATAAATGAATAAATAAGTGGAATTTTGCACGTTTAAGAAGTTCCAAGTTCAAATCAGATAACTAGTGAAGACAATAGATTAGCAGATTATTTCATGTTAACCAGTTTTTGCCTTTTCCAAAGTTTGGCATCATTTATATTAGCATTTTCTTGTAAAGTACTGCAGGTTGATAGCTCAGCCTCTTGGACCAGAAACCTGAGTGCTTTCCCACCTGTACAGAGATGCTTGAATAGCCAGAAACTTTACAACTTAACACTGAAGACAGATATAACTTTTCCTTTATTGCACATTAAGCTGTACAAGAGAGTCACAAAAGAGAGGTACTTCAATCACACTTCCAGCATTGGCTGAGGTTCTCCCAGCTGGATTGGTACAAAAAAAGGGGACAACATCAGAAAAGAAATGGGTACAAAACACCTAAATGGCAATCCTATACTGTGACACAGATGTCCCTCAGGCCACAGAGTTGTCCCTTAGCATGCTGCCTGAGGGCACATGACAGTCAGGTTACACTGTCTGCTTGCATTTGGCAGTGGGAGCCCTAATCAGTTTCTCTCCCACCTGAGAGACCTTGGCTGACACCATCCTGGAGCCTGACTGAATTCAAATGGCATCTTTGTTTTTGTGGCTCACAAATGTCACATGAAAAGCACCTGGATATTCACACTGATAACATGCAGAGAAGCAACACCACCATCAGCTCACCACTTGGACAAAAAAATTTTAAAAATAAATAAATAAAATGTATTCCTCCATTCTGGGAAATGTTGCTTTATTCCTTTCTATCATTTCATCAGATTGGGAGGTATTTAAGGACTTGATTCTTATGAAACCCATCTGGAAGTGCGTAAATGCATATATGTATATATTTACAACAGATTAACTACCATCATCCTCTAAGGGAGGGATTACAGACGAGAACATTCATACTCAATGCATTTCCCTGTAGCCTCAGACTTTGCCAGCAACCAACGGAGAAACCAGGACATGTAACCCTTGACATACATATCACATAACATACTACCAATACTTTATTCCTCAGACCTGGTAATCCAGAACAGTGACATGGAAGTATAGAAGTGAGAAGGAATGTAAAAGTAGAGCTAGAAGCATTTCTTCTAAAAGGCAAACTGCTGGCATGAACTCCCATGGACCACGGTGCTAGAGGAGGCCACTTGGTGCCCATTCCCAGCCTGGCCAGGAGATGGCAAGATGAGGCACCGGACCTGAGGCCTGGTTTAATTAACTGCCTCATCACCTGCCCAGAGCTGCTTGTCGGAGGAAAGAGGACAAACTGGTGAAGGTTCTTCAAGAGCCATGGCTGTGGAGCCTCTGCCCACAACTCACACAAGCTAAAATCTGAGACTCTTCCTCTCAGGAAAGATAAAGCTCTTCATTCTCAGGCTCTGGAGGGTCTAGTGACAGCTGAGAACTAAAACAGGAGTTCACCTCAGGGTTCTGTAGGCAGTGTACTCACTCAAGTGAAATGGGACATTTCTCATTTGGTCTCATGTTATGATGCCTCAGGAGAGGCCAAGAGCAGAATGGTCGACTCCTTCCCAGACTTTCAGTAGCTCCCTGCATTCTATGACCAAAATTGCTACAGAATCATCTCCGTACATAGGTCAAGCTTTGGGGAATACGAAGCAGCCTCAGTTCCACAGAAGCACACAGATGGCCAATTCAGAAACAGCAACGAAGGAGAAACAACTCAGGGGGACAGATCAGCACACAGGAAACACTCACAAGTTCACTTTGATATTGCACATCAGCGGCCCCATTATTTTGTCTAATCTCATAGCTAATTAGTTAATAATAAAAACAAGGGTGCACCGAGATGTAAAATACAGAACACATTCCTGAAAATAGATTGTTCTTTATATTTCATGTCATCACTAAAGACACAAGAGCTCTACAGGCACAGCCAGCCTATTCACATAAACTCAAACTGTACCAAATTTTAGCAAATGGAGAAAAAAGTGGATGCCTTCAGATTCAATGGATGAAGCTATGGAAATTAGACCTTGAAAATCTCTTAAACTTCTATCTATTTACCCTAGTCATGCAGAAAGGAAGCAGAAAGCACAGTTCATTGAAGATCCCAAGCACACTCATGGAGGTAAGCAGGGGGTGGGGGGCGGTTCAATCTGAGGAGGAGGAAGACAGGAGTTGGGTTGTGGTCTTTGTTTCTCCCCTGTCCACCCCCACCCCAGTCCTATTTCACCCCATATTATGTAATACTTTAAAAAATACTATCAAACCACCCAGAAGATAGAGTCACACTGGACTTGGGAGAGGCACAATTCTTTTGTACACTATTGACAAACAGCCCTGGAATCACAAGTTATACAGAGAAACATAAGTGAGCATTACAAGCACGAACAGGAACAGGTACACAACCACACAGAGGAGCTGACACTGCATAGGAAAAACACAGTCCAGTCAGCACTGAAAGAATGCAGAAACGGCACCAATGGGAGGGTCTGTTGCTCCCCTCCCCACTTTCCTTTCTTTTCTTGTTTATTTTTGGCTTAAAATTTCCGCTTTGAAAAATTAACTACCAATCACTTTAAGAAGCTGGGACTTGTTTTGGCCCTACTGCAATGCCATTACAGTCGAGAATATACTGTAAACAACCTTGGGGGGCTGGCCGCTGAGGTGGGGTCTTGCTGGAGTCCGGATCCTTAAGTGTTCCACTCTGGAAGACAAAAATGCAAAAGAGATAAAAACAAAACTCGGAGCAGATTCCAAAGAGAAACCCTGTGCCTCTGTGGCATGGCTGTAGTGGGATTCGGTGGGATCCGGTGGGATCTGGCCCAGAGGCTTCTACTATTCCCAGAAATGCCTCAAAGGGATTCTCAGCCTCTGGGGTGTTGCTAGGGCACAGGTGTAGGCAGCCTGGGGCTTAGAACCACTACCCTGATAGGCAGTGTCTCAGACCTCCTCAACCCCTTTTTTCATTTCACTCTCTTTTAGACTTACTCTTTCTAGAAGTTTTGAGTCTTCTAACAGCATCTGGTTTCTTCTCTGGGGGCCTGATGTCCAGCTCCCCCTTGTACTCACAGGCCTGGCTTCCTGAAGGAAGGATCAACACTAAACCCCAGAGAGCTGATTGGGCGTTAGGTGACTCCAGGGACCATAAAGCCAGGGCGGCTGGACCAGGTGACTAGCCTAGACTTGGCTCACTTCTTGTGTGGAGGTAACTCTGAGGCTGACTCAAGGGTCAGATCCACTCTGGGCTGGGCGGGAACTCCCACAGGCAGGAACTTGAAGGAGGGGCAGTCGTTTGTTTCCCAGAATCCTCCTTACCCACAGGGAAGGAGTAAGATGTTAATGTTTGTAAAAGCACTCAAGGCCAAGCTGTTCTCCCCTCTCAAAGGGCATAATTACATTTTGCCCAACAACATGGCTCCACTCCCATGCTGCTTCTCCTCCCAGCTGTGATTCTGGTTATGCCCTGACAGGATCAAAGATCATGTGACTTCAGTTTGTCTAACATTTGTATTAAAGGCAGTGAGCATTTGGAGCTTGAATTCAGCACAGGGGAAATGCTCTATAAAGCCTAAGAGCTGCCAAGTGTGCCGATGGTGATGTCAAAGAGGGAGCTTCTGAAGGCAGGCTTCGAAATGGGCTAAGTACGTCTTCAGCATTCTCCCACTTCCTCTTTTAGTGCTCCTCTTCCCTTGTGACATGCCCCGCAGCCCTACTCCCACAATAAAACTGTTTCTCCTCCTGTTCCCCATTTCCCATGGGCCTCTGATTCTGGTCATCTGTCTCCTTTCCTGCCTCCTAAGGCTTGTTTTCAGCTCCACTACCAGGACAGCAGAAGTGTTACCCTTTCCAGGATCATGGCCTTTTTATAATGCAGAGCCTAAAAGTGTTCTAAGAGGGTTTCAGATAATAGGAGGCAGGGGGCCTCTGAAATGTCCTTAGTGCCACTACATCAGAGGTTGCCCATTCAATCTATAATCCCCAACCTCTCACAGATCACAGCAAGAACACCAACACTTCCTTTCCCCTTCTTCCAAGCACTCTCATGGGATACATGAGGCTTGGTCTGAGCCCTGGCACTGAAATATCCACACCCAATAAGGCAGCTAGAGGCCTTGCCATCCAGTCAGCCATCAAGACCTATCAGTTTTTCCCTCTTGGCATCTAAGATTCACCATCTTCTCTTGACCAACTCTGGTCAGGCCTATATCATTTCTTGCTTAGACTACTAGAATAGTCTCCCAGTTCTTTTTTTTTTCTTATTTTTTATTGAAGTATAGTTGCCATACAATGTAATGTTAGTTTCAGGTTAGAATCGTCCGACAATTCTTTAGTTTCTTCTCTTTCTAATCAATCTTCTCCATGGCTACCTATTATCCTCCTAAACTCCTTCCCTAATTGCTCTAAATAATTTATAACTAACACTATATGTGCCAGATAACACGATGGACACTTTTACGTAGTATTTCCCTTAAACTTCACAACAGCTCTATGAGGTAGATACTATTGTCAACATCTCTAATTTTTAGATAAGGAAACTAAGGCCCAACTAAGTCTGGTGATTTGCCCAAGGTCACATGGCAGCAGCTAACGCAGCTGGGATGTGAGCCCAGGTAGTATGATGCTCACCTTCTCTTCCTGTTGCCTACAGGATGACATCCACATTCTTCAGGCTGACATCAGAGACTTGCTTCAGCATGGCTGGGAATTGACCCTTCTAGCCTTCTCTCCCCCTCATGTCCTATACACATCTGCTCCTTCCAGGCCTGACTCCTCACTGTTTCTTCTCTAGTCTAGGCCACTCCATTGTTTATGCTGAGTACCCTCCAGGAACACCTTCTCTCCTTTTTTACCAATCCAATCCAACACATCCTGGAGAGCAAGATCAAGTTCTAACCTATCCATGAAATCTCCTCTTCTGAATGCTCCTTTTGATTGTGATCTCCTCTCTGAAATCATATAATAGCACTTAGCAGACTCATACTATTGAAGGGGAGCATTTGCAGCACTGTCTTGTTATCCCGAAGACTAGGATGACGCCTCTAAGAAGACTGCCAGATCCTTGAGGGCATGAACTATGTGTCTTCATCTTCTCATGAATTCCTAACAAATACAGTGCCCATTTTTTTCAAAGAAAAATTGGGATATATGGCCTGGTATAGGAACTATTTATTAAAAAGTTAAAATAGAATGAAGAATATTTTGGAAAATTCAAGACTTGTCATTTTACTAATATCATCAAGCACAGGGCTGAGCACCTAAGAGGTCCTTAATAAATGCTTGTTAAATAAATGAACATGCAACAACAATGAAAACTCAAAATGGAGTAGAGTATAAGTCTTTTGAGAGAAAAATGTCGTTAAACCATAGATGTTAAACCATGTTGTATTTGGTATCAACTCTGGTGAGCAGCACATGCCTGTATATCAGATGGAGAAGGTAAAGTCAAAATAAGCCTCAAAGAAGCCAAAATTGCTTCCATCAAGAATGACTAATCCCACCAAGTTAGGGGTACTGCCGGCTCAAGGGTTCTTTCCCATTGTCATTTTGTTCTTTCTCTTGATCTGACTGCCAACTGGAAAAGAAGTCTGAGGCCAGGATATAGCGTTTAGTAATGGGCACACAGGACACACAGGGTGTCAGTTTGTAATGCTGCAGACAAACATTTGATGCAGCCAGAGGTACATCAGTGTCTCAACAAGAGGCAGTCATAGGTCCATTGCTCTTTTGGCTGATAAGCCTCAGGAGAGAGCACTGTGACCAGTTCTGGGCACCTCTTTTTTTCTTTCTTTTTTTTTTTTTTTTGAGGAAGATTAGCCCTGAGCTAACTGCTGCCAATTCTACTTGAGTTCCTGACATGCTCAGACTGGGCTGGGCATTAACTCCAGCCCCCAACACACACGCATGCATGCAAACACACACACACAGCAACTTAGGTCTCCAATAGTGTCTTTAAGATTGGGCAGCAGAGTGACTGAGGAATCTGGGCTTTTGTGTTAGGAAGACTTCGGGTTAAATCTAAATCTGCCACTTACTAACTCTGTGACCTTGGGCAAGTTATTCACCCCTCTGCACCTGCCTTTCTTCAAAAGTTTTCCATGATATAAAGTAAGATTACCTATCTATCAATCAATCAATCAATCAAGTGGCTCCAGTAGGTGCTAAATAAGATACACCAGATGATGGTAATGGTGATATTCATAAGACCTTTTCCTAGGTCTCACTCCCCTGATAGAATGCGCCCTGCAATGTGCTCCCATTCCTGGGCTTCAGAGACCTTCATTCACTTGTGATGGCACAGCCTCCTCCGGGTTCCCTGACAAGCCATCAGTGTCATGGCCTCACAGCCTGAGAGGGACACTCAGAGGAAATTCATGTAGTTTGTGGAGCCAGGCTCTTGCCAGCCCCCTCCCCCAGGGCCTCACCCTATACCACTGACAGCTGCCAATGAATCACCTCAGACCCTGGTCTAAAACTAATGGCCAAGATGTCCTCCTCCCAGAAAATTGTTATTTTCAGAGACGGTTATAGAAGACCATAGAGCATAAGGGCTGAACCGGGGCCAATGGGCAAAAGCTCCAGAAAGGTAGACTTTCACTTATAGGAAAAACTTTCTATAGTACAAACAGTGGAAGAGGCTGTCTTGGGAGGTGAGTGTGTTCACGCAGAGGCTAGAGAATTACCTAACAAAGATACTATAGAGAATATTCTTTCACTAAACATGAGATAGATTAGATGAACACTCCAATTCCTTCCAACCCTGAGAATTTATGATTCCAGGAACAATTTTAAAAATCCCACAGATTAAGCTCTAACGATAGAACTCTAATGCAACATTCACAGCAGGAGCTGAGGGGTAATTATACCATGAAGGTTGGCCCTGGCTCTCCTCAGCCTCAGAAATATCCACGAGACACCCAAAGATGAACTGAGCCCAACGGTTCCCTTCCAAAAGCTTCAGGGGAAAGCTCTCAGAGGCAGCTGTTTAGGCTGGAGCCTGGGAACGTGCTTTGGCCACCCTTGTCTGGCGCCTAGAGAGCTTCTCCTGTCCTCGACTCCACCAAGGTTGTGGACTGAAGAATTCCCAGGGGCTAGGGGAGGCGGGAGGAGAGTCCCCTAGGACTGTCCCTTGCCAGGCTGAGACTCTCTGGCTCTGCCCACAAGTCTTCCGTCTGCTGGGGCTAAAGGCCTATTCCCTGTGGGGTCTGGCTATCATGGGATCTGTCTCCAGTCACCAAGAACCGCCTGGGATGCCGAATTCCACAGAAGTCTGGCCACTCTGGCGTCACTGCCAAAGTCTGGCCTGCAGCCAGCCCGCAGCAGGAACTCATGGCCAGACTGAGTTACAGAGTTTCCCTCAGAAAGCTAGGTTGACTCAAACAGGTAAGAATGTGCAGTCTAATGCTTGTGCCCAATTGCAAACAAAAAAGAAAGAGAATACACTGCCTTACAGCAGCACAAGAAAAATACCCCAAACAACTCTGGGCTTATAGAATGATAGCAAGCTCAGAGGGTGTCAGTTTGTAATGCTGCAGAGAAACATTTGATGCAGCCGGAGGTACATCAGTGTCTCAACAAGAGGCAGTCATAGGTCCACTGCTCTTTTGGCTGATAAGCCTCAGGAGAGAGCACTGTGACCAGTTCTGGGCACCTCTTTTTATCTTTCTTTTTTTTTTTTTGAGGAAGATTAGCCCTGAGCTAACTGCTGCCAATCCTCCTCTTTTTGCTGAGGAAGACTGGCCCTCAGCTAATATCCATGCCCATCTTCCTCTACTTTATATGTGGGACACCTACCACAGCATGGCTTTTGCCAAGAGGTGCCATGTCTGCACCTGGGATCTGAACCAGTGAACCCTGGGCCGCCGAGAAGTGGAACGTGTGAACTTAACCGCTGCGCCACTGGGCCTGCCCCAACGTGGGCACCTCTTTTAAGAGGGACACTAGTGGGGCTGGCCCGGGGGCGCAGCGGTTAAGTTTGCACTTTCTACTTCCCCAGGGTTCGCCGATTCGGATCCTGGGTGCGGACACGACACCGCTTGGCAAGCCATGCTGTGGTAGGAGTCCCACATATAAAGTAGAGGAAGATGGGCATGGATGTTAGCTCAGGGCCAGTCTTCCTCAGCAACAAGAGGAGGATTGGCAGCAGATGTTAGCTCAGGGCAATTCTTCCTCAAAAAAAAAAAAAAAGAGGGACACCAGTGAAATAAAATGGGCACATGTGGCAGATAGGATGGTGAGAAGTGTGGAAATGACATCTTTCCTCATGTGACTTTAGGCAAGTTACTTAATCTCTGAGTCTCAGTTTCCCTGAATGAGCCAATTGTAAGGATTAAATGAGGTAACTGTGGAAGCACCCAGGACAGAGTAGAAGATCAAAATTAGTCAAATGTAAATCTGATCAAAATCAAGGGCTAGCTTGGGTAGTAGTGAGCCTCCTGGCATTAGAAGTGTGTAAGCAGGGCCTGGACAAACTCTTGTCAGATACGCTATAGAGGGGGTTCAGGTAGTTGCAGGCATATGACTTCTACAGGCTCTTCTGGCTCTGGGTTTCCATTAATTCTTTCATGCATTTTTTCAGTTCTTTATGTGTCTGAGAGATAAGACAAGCCCTTCTTAGCTGCAGAGTCTTGAGCCCAGCAAGACCTCAGGGCTCCTGGGCCTAAGGAGAGGTGTCCTGCAGGCACAGGCTTTGAGGAGCTTGGCAAGAACAATGTGCTGCTGCCCTTCATCAAAGCTGATTGGGCTGATATCCTGCTATGCTGAATCCACTGGGCTTTAGTGATCAGAGAAGGCAAAGGGGCAGGAGAGAGCTGGTGAAGCTCAGAGACTCCTCCAGGTTGGTAAGTTCAGCACTCAGTTGTCAGGAGGAGGAGAGCAAGAGCTTCCCTTACACAGGCTCACAGAGGCCCAGGTCTCTCCATTCTTACCATTCCCTATGCTCTGGTGGGAGCATTAAAAGGGCACAGTCCATGGTATTGTAGAGCATTCCCTGAACTGGGGACTAGAAGTTCCAGCTCTCCTGCTTATAAGCTGTGTGACCTTGGACAAGTCATTTGCATTCTCTTTGCTGATATATAAAACAGATAGAAATACCAGCTCAAACCAGCTCACATAAGAGTTGCAAGGCTCTAAATAATGGCTACACTTTGTAAACTATGAAGTGCTAAGCAAAGTAATAAGTGAGTATCATTACTATTATTTAAATAATAATAAATATCAATCCAAAGGAATAAAACTCTAACAGTAGGATTTCATGCATCAATGGAGAAGATATTGGTAGGTGGCTTCCCTGTTACCTGGTACATAGTAGTTCAGTGTGTGTGTGTGTGGGGTGGATTCTAGGTTAGGCTATATCATGCCCTCTGTATATCATTGACTTGTTCCAGGAAGGTCTCTGAAGATGCAGAAAAGTCACTTCAGAAACAGTAAATATTAGCTCTAGAGGTGACTAGAAAGGAAATCACTGATCTGGGAGAGAACCAAGGCCATGGATGAGGTTTGTGGGTTTTTTTCAAAGGCACTTTTAATTTGCCACGCTGTGGCTTTCAGCAGACAAGCTAGGAGAGAGGAGCTCCTATCTGAGGTCCCAACAGGATGGAAAGCTGAGGAAGGAAAGACATTGAGTGACCCAATTCTTGAGAGTTGTTGGCCTGAGTCCAGCTACCCACACCAAAGAGGAAAGCCTGTGCTTGCTCAGCATATCTGAGACAGGAAATTAGGAAAGGGTCTCAGGGACTGGCCCCAGGAAAGAGGCCAGGCCCAGCTCCCTGCTGGACATGCCACAGGACTATTCTGATCAGCTCCCCCAGGCCCTGCTCCCCCGGTCTAGGACCCTGGGGGGATGAGGCAGCAGGAAGGAATGCGATCAGGAGGTTGTAGGTTCAGTCAGAGCAAAGGGGACAGCATGCTTTCAGGCACCTTGGGATCTTTCTGGGATCATCCCTGCAGTCACCAGTGCTGACCTTCCTTCCTCTGAAAGGTTATAAAAGGTGCCCCCAAATGAGCTCCTCCTCCTCCTTTCATGAAAGGAATTGCTGCTCTGAGGGCAGAGCTCATCTCCTGGATTGGAGCCCTCCCATAATCAGTGATTTCCTAAGGACAAAAGAAATGTCCCATGGGGGCAGTCCATGAGACCTATGGGGGCACTGAGGGGCAGGTCACACGAGGTCAGAATGTCACTTCAAGTGATTAAAGATGTCCCTTAAAAGTTAAAACAGCCTCAAAATAGTCAGTTTCCCTTAATAGTCTATTGGGGGATCTGGTCACTAGCGACTTTATCTGAACCTGCCTCAAATCTCACATTTTCAGCTTATAGTCACTGGGGAACAAATTCCCTAAAGCCAGTCCTGCTAATGAGAAGCAGGAAGGTCTTTCATTTGTCCTAAATTTACTTCTTCTAAGCTAAGTGAAGCCCTCAAAGTCCCATGTTTGGTGTCTGAGCTGTGTCCCCTCCCTAGCTGCGTGGCCCTTTAAGACTCCAGTGAAACCCCTTCTCAGTCTTGGTCTCCTTGCACTCAAGAGACCTCATCTTTTTCGGGCCTTTGTAGCTGGAAAGACCTGGCTGGAAATGTTTTGAGTATGTCTTTGGACCAGAGAGCCAATAAAAAAAGGACTGGCAGAATGTCCCACCAGAGGCCAGAGGTTATTAGGCCTCAGTCCTTCAGTTCAGAGCTCTCATCACTGCCTTTCCCAGGTCTGTGGCTAGCACACAGCCTGGATCACAATATCTCAGACCTGGAAGGAGATCTGAAGTTACCTGCTCCAACAGCCCTGGCCCCCAGCCCACCCTTTCACAATGTCTCTGACAAGTGGCTCATCCTGTTCCTGCCGGAACATCAGCAATGATGTGGGAGCCACACACGACTTTCCAGGGCAGCCATTTCCTCTCTCAGCACGGAGAGCTTACTCTTGTCTTCCAGTCAGTTTGCCTTTGGCACCAGTGCTATCCCATGACAGCTTTCAGAGAGCGAAGATATTAAGTCATGGACTCCTTGAGACTATTGCTATTCAACTGCAGCTCCTTTTTTACTTACAGATTTGTCAAATGCCTTAACTTCCTAGTTTCTCTCCCTGAGCACACTCCAGTTAGAGTGAGAGTTTGTCCTTGTTACACTGTAACACTGAGACTGGAAGAAACATTGGAAGTGTGGTCTGAGCAGCTCAGGGAATGGGAAGAGGCTTGTGTGCCTCCTGGACACCATATGCTCTTTAATGTTTCCAAAGGCCAAGTCCTAGAATCACTCCTCATGAGTTAATTCACAAGCCAAATAGAAAGCCCATCATTGTCCAAAACCCCTGCATTAGCAATTCAGCCCTTGGCTCTGGAAGATTTTACAGGAAAATAAAAAGAGTGGAAGTAGCGTAATGGGAAATTAAAAAAAATTAGCTACATGAAGGAGAGCACCAGAATGCCAAATCTACTGGCATGACCTGAAAGCTTTGTCCAACTGAAGTTCTTGTCCTGGTTCCCGGGAGTCTCAGAGCAGCACACACCTCTCCAGCGCCCCAGGATTTAAGGTCCAGCTCAGATCCCAGACCCTAAGGGTCAGTGAATGTGAGGAAGGATGGGAGAGCAGGGCACACAGGGAGGAAGTTCCATAGGTATACAGCCTGGAGGCTTCGGCCATCACTGGCCACCAGGTGTCACTGCCCCCTTGAGAACAGTCTCTAAAGCACTTCAGAGCCCATAGAGTAGAGGGCCACTTGCCCTGGCCAACTGTCAGGGCAGCCCCAAAGCTGGCAGTCCAGCCAGGCAAGGGCCAAGCTGTCATCAGCCAGATAAGGCTTTGCCACTCACCTCCCTGCTATCAGTGACATAATCAGTGCCTCTTACATCCCTGCCCCTATTCCTTTGACCTGGGCATAGCAGCTAGCCTGGGCCCACTCCCACGACTTTGATCTTTGTTTTCTATAATTTAATCCATCTCAGGCTAGGGGGCTGGCTGACAACAAGGTAAGGTGTGCCCTCTGTTTACCTCCTCCCCATTCTCCTTTAGGTGCTCTTCTAGAATCAAAGAAATGAAAGCTCTAATGATGGAGCTGTAGCCAAGGAAAGAGAGGGAGAAGAGGGAAAGGTAGACAATTGGCTAGTCGTAAGTTTGTCCTGGTCTTGACCTAGGATACTGGGCAAGAAGCAGCTCCTAGGGTTTGTGACTCAGGCCAGAAGCTCTTTCAGCCTGAGCTGCCAGAGCCACAGAATAAAGAGGACAGCAAGAGGGGCTTGACTGTGAGGAATGGAACGTGACTGAGTGATGGCACCTAAGGACTCAGTTCACCGTGCCAAGTCCTGGCTAGAACCCACGTAATGTCCCTTAGTTTACATTCATTCCATTCACACACTAACAAAATTGTTCATAGGATCCTGACACCAACTCTGACATGCTGCTAAGGCTAGTAAAGACACTTATTCCAACTGAAAACTCATTCAGCAAATATGCATTGCAATGGCATATCAAGGGGAGGGTTGGGGGGTGGTTTATCTGAGCAGGACGAGTATTTTATCACTGTCATTTGTATGGAATTGCTATCATATGGTGATAATAAAACGCAGATAGACTTAGTTTTGTTATTACTATTTAATTTTTCTACCAATGACTCACTGCACCTGGGCAGACTACTCCCACCCATCCCTCCCTAGTATACCCATGATGGATTCAATGGCTACTAGGTGCTAGCTACTCTGCGAGACCCTAGAGAGACAGGAGTGAACAAGTCCCTACTCTTGAGGAGCTTACATACTAGTGGAAGAGACAAAGAAATAAACAGGTGAGAATGATCTTAGCTGATAGCAAGTGCTATGCAGAAAATTAAAGAAGGGAGGGGTGACAGCCAGTGACTAGGTGGCAACTTTGGATTGGATGGTTGAGGAAATAGCAGTTATACGGTAATGAAGGAGCCAGCCACGCAAAAACAAGGGGAAGAACATTTCAGAGAGAGGACACAGCTAATACAAAGCCCCTCACCAGTCTGGCTAGGGCACAGTGATCAAGAGCGAGGTTGGTACAAGGGCAAAGAGACAGGTAGGGGCCTTTGTGAACTGCTTGGGAAAAAATGGTAGGGGAGACAGATTTAAGGGGAAAAAACAAGAGTTCTGCTTTGGCCTTTTACATTAAGGTCACCTTTTAGACATGCGAATAAAGACAGCAAACAGGAGTTAGAAATGTGAATCTGGAGTTCAAGGAGTGGTGATGGCATGAGATAGATACAGGCTGGCAAGATCACCAAGGAATGTAAACACAGACCAAGTTCTGGGCACTGACATTTAGAGGTTTAGCAGAAGTGCAAGAGCCAGCAAAGGAGCTGAGAAAGAGAAGCCAATGATGTAGAATGAAAACTAGGCAAGGGTAGGGTCCCAGAGGCCTAGAAAAGAAAGTGTTTCGAGAAGGAGGGAGTCATCAACTGTGTCAAGGCTACTGAGAAGTCATGCAAGATAAAAAGAAAAGTCACTGGGCCTGGAGACATGGAGGCAACTTTAACAAAAGCAATTTCAGTGGGATGGTGGGGGTGGAATGTTGACAGGAGAGGGTAGGAAAAATATGATGTGATGAAGGGGAGATAGTAGATGAAACAACTCAAGAAGATTTACTGTGAAGGAGAGCAGAGAAATGGAGTAGTAGCTGGAAGAGAATACGGGGTTGAGGGAGATCTTTGTTTTTTATTTTTTTATCTTTAAGTGTTTTTTTTCCTCTTCTTCTTCTCCCCAAAGCCCCCGATATATAGTAGTATATTCTAGTTGAAGGTCCTTCTTGCTCTGCTATGTGGGATGCCACCTCAGCATGGCCTGATGAGCAGTGCTAGGTCTGCACCCAGGATCCGAACCGGTGAAACCCTGGGCCGCTGAAGTGGAGTGCGCGAACTTAACTGCTCGGTCACAGGGCCGGCCCCTGTTTTTTATTTTGTTTTTGAAATGGAAGATATTTGTGTGTGGATGTGATAATCTTCTGGGAAAGGAGAAATTGAAGATGGAAAAGAGCAGGGGTACGTGAAAGCAAAAAGGAGGTGAGATCCAGATCACCAGTGGAGGGCGGGCCTTAGAAGTAGATTCATGTGGGTAAAGATGCAGGTAAGCTGGGAGATGTGACAGCGAGAATATGAAGGCAACCTGGTCTGACATCTCCATGGGCCTGGAGCCACAGGCTGAAATGAAACGACTGAAATGTCTCCTCAATCATAACCAATGGAAATGTGCTATTACCAATGAGAAATGGGAAGTGGAAATATGACCAGTACGGTCATGACTTCAAGCCCAAGTTGCAGCATTTTGCCAAGTGTGACAGAGTGTTGGATGTCTTCTGGTTTTTGGGTGGCCAGGGGTCAAGGCACAAGGCTCAGGAGGAAGCTAACAGAGGATACAGGAAGACACTATCTGACAAATGGTGACGACCTCTGTGAATTCAGTTATGATTTCAATTTGGAACATAAACCAATTTTGGACAGAAACTATACCTCATTCATCAGTGTGGCCCTAAGTCTATTAACTAATTTTAAGCACATACTTTGGGCTAGAGCTGTACTAGTCAGTGGAAACACAGACGAATAAGGCACAACCCCTGCCCACAAGGGGCTGAAAATATTTGAGAAACATTTGCCAAATTAATTTAATTATAAATATAGTAAAGAATTTGGCCTTGCCCAAAGAGAGATCTGGCCTTTGCCCCTGCTCCTGGGTGGTAACCTCTAAACTCTTGGAATTTCCTGAGTGATAGGACTGTCTTTGTTATTCACGGTGGGGGCCCCTCAGACTACATCTGATAGTGTATGATAACCAGAAGACTTATGATGGGCCCCTCAGGCCACAAGGTATTAGCCTGATCTCCAGGGAGTGGGGAGTTGGAGACTGAGTTTAACCAGGTGATCAATCAATCAAGCATGCCTACTGTTAAAAAGGAACAGGGGCCGGCCTGGTGGCACAGCAGTTAAGTGCACACGTTCCACTTCAATGGCCCGGGGTTCGCCGGTTCGATCCTGGGTGTGGACATGGCACTGTATGGCAAGCCATATAAAGTAGAGGAATATGGGCACGGGGTTAGCTCAGGGTCAGTCTTCCTCAGAAAAAAAGAGGACGATTGGCAGATGTTAGCTTAGGGCTAATCTTCCTCGGAAAAAAACAGAAAAGAAACAACAGACCCAAAATGGAGTCCCCTGTGCTAAGGCCCACATCAGCAAACCATGACTTACTACCTAACCTAACTCCAGTTTCAGCCTCTGCCAGGAATATAACCTTAACTGGTCAGTCTGGAATATCCTGGTCAGCAGCAGTGAGGCAATCTGTCTAACAGACCCTCCTTCACTGCCCAAAGAAAGATGAGGTAATTTGCGTTTCCCTTGTCCCTGTCCCCTTCTGTCTATAAAGCCTTTCATTCCGTGCAGCTCTTTGGAGCTCCTTTCTATTTGCTAGACAGGATGCTGCTAGATTCATAAATCATTGAATAAAGTCAATTAGATCTTTAAATTTACTCAGCTGAATTTTGTTTTTTAACACTATGCAATGAAACCTCAATAAGAACCCTGAACATCGAAGCTTGGGTGTGCTTCACTGACTGGCAATATTTCATTGTCATATACAGATGCCAAGAGGGTAACGGGTACTAAGGACAACAGACGCTTTATGTTTGGAACCCTTCCGGACTCTGCCTTACACATCTTCCTCCAGCTTACTTTTGCCCTGTATCCTTTCCTGAAATACATCTGTGAGTACAGCTTTCAGTAAGTTCTACGAGTCCTTTCAGAGAATTATCGAACCTGAGGGTGGTTTTGGGAACTCTGTGAACTTTCTGTTCATGTCAGGAGTGAGGACTGTGCCTTCAGATTTTGTAGTTGGGCTGACTCCAGGTTTCACGTGACCTCAGAATTGAAAGGGATCTAGAGATCATCTAACTCAACTCCATCCCACAGATGAGGAAACAGAAGTCTAGAGAAGGGAGGTGACTTACCCAAGGTCAGATAATGTTATGGCAGAGGGGGACTAGCCCCTGAGAGTCCTGACTCCCAGCATGGTGTGCTTTCCACAATATCCTGTTGTAGCTTCAAATGTGAGGCTGAGCAGAGAAAAGCTTACCCTTGAGCCCGAAGGGTTTTGCAACAAGGGATTTTTGCAGGAGCCCTTAAATTTAGGGAAGGTCATTCCTTACTAGGTTTCCTGCCTTGACTCTGATAGACTTCTCTTTAAAATATTTAAGCTGCAATATTCAATGTTTACAAAGTAAAGAGCTTGTACTAAAGAAGAGCTAATGCTTTCTGTGGGGTAGAAATGATTATTTTGTGAATAATTCTTTGTCTTTCTTTGTTACAGAACTTTTTGTTTTGTTTTGTTTTGCTGAGGAAGATTTGCCCTGAGCTAACATCTGTTGCCAAGCCTCCTCTTTTTGCTTGAGGAAGATTGTCCCTGAGCTAACATCTGTGCCAGTCTTCCTCTATTTTGTATGTGGGTCACCTGCCATAGCATGGCCACCAATGAGTGATGTAGGTCTGTGCCTGGGAACCAAATCTGGGCCGCCGAAGCAGAGCATGCCGAACTTAACCACTAGGCCATGGGGCCAGCCCCACTTTTGTTACTGAAATTTCATGCATCAGATTATCATTTTTGTATAATCTAAATTTTATTGCTAGAAGAGATCTTAGTGATTTTTTTGGTTCAACCCTTCATCTTACACATGAAGATGCTGAGGCACAGAAAAAAGGAAGAAATCTACCCAAGGTCACTTGGTGAGTCAGTGGCAAGAACAAGGCTGAACTTGGGTCTCCTGACTCTCAACATAGCCTTCAGTCTCATTCAGAATGACTTTCCTATAGGAGGCCACGAGAGTGTTGCACGTATTTATAAAAGTACTTAAGGGACACTCATAGAATCCCAGAGCAGCCTATTTTTGCTTATCTTGTCTGGGCAGCATCAGGCTCTCTTACTCTGTGATAAATTCTTTAAGCAGCTACCAGGTGTTCTCTGTATCTCTCAAGGTTAAAGGGAAGAAGGGGACTACTTGTCTCTCTTCCTTTAGAGCAGGAATGAGCAATAATCTGCCATCCCATCACTGAGAGAGACAGTGTGGACTAAAAGGCAAGACTAGAACCTAAACATCTTGATTCCAACCGATTCACAAAATCATAAAATCTACTGCAGGCCTGATATTTTTTTTAACCAGGAAAATCTTTTTATCATGTCTAGTTAAGTTCAATATTTAAATAATGGGCTTGTATCTCTAACAAGCAATTAAATTTTATTCTCATAATTACCCTACTGTAACTCTCTACTGTCTAACGTTCCTGAAGTACAGGAACAGATTCTTGCACTTGGTCAGAGGTCCAACTCAGCCAGAACAAGCTATCAGAGATGTGATACCACCAAAGATCTTGCCACTACATTACACAAAAGTTGAGTGGAGAGAAGAGTTTGGGGTTATTTTTGAAAAATGAAATATCTCCTAGATGGGACTAACCTCTGCTCCCCCCTAGAGCCACCACAGTCTAGAGTGGTGGGCTTGGGAATGGTTCTTGGCTCTCCTGTGTCTCCTCCCAGCTGCTTACCTGTGGCTGTTGGGTGGTTAACGGTCTCTGAGGAGACAGGACAGGGGTCCTAGACAGCAGCTGGTTCATCTTGCTGATGACTAGTTCAGTGATGAGTTGTTTGTCCTCCACCTGGTGTTCCCCAATCAGTGGCATGCTACAGTCCATGACCTGGTGGAAGATGTGGCCCAGGTTAGGAAGGGTCTGAAAACATTAAACGCCTAGCACAGTCTTTCAAAAAGACTTAAGCCAGCAGAGATAGGTTGGGAATGAAGCTGATGTTCTTATCTTCAGCTGGAAGCATGTTCCTTTGCAGAAATAGGACCTTTGCCCCTTCCTCCTACAAACCTTTGCTTGGGTCCTTCCTCCCAACCTTCACCCAGGCCAAGGCTCAGTGAGACTAAAAGACTGGTGACGGAAAGTAGTTGGGAGGTAGAGAGCAACGAGAGGGTACAGCTCCAGGGCTCAGAGTTTGTAGGTCGGGAAAGCAGGAACACATGAAGGTCATTCCCTTAACTCTCTGGTTAGGAGCAGGTAGTTTTCCTCTCTGTGACTTTTCACACACACAATCTCTATCTCCGCACATACTCTGCCCATTAAACAACTAGATTCCTGCCTTTGCTTATGACCTGGGATGCCTTCCTTTTTTTGCCATCAACCTGATTCTTCCTGTACCTCAAGGTCCAGATCAATGTCTTCCTCCTTTAGGAAGTGTCTGCCTGCCCAGGATCATAGACTCTGTAGTCCAACTCTCTCATTTATGGTTGAGAAAATTGAGGCCCATCCATGGAGAGGAGGTATGACCATTCAGAAGGTTACATGCCAAGCAGACCACAGAGTAGATTCCTAAGCCCACTCTGGGCTCCTGACACTAATCCTCTGAAAATACCAACTCCTGGCAAAGAGCCTCTCCTGCTCCCAGGAAGATTGGGCAAGAATATGTGTGAAGAATTCATATTTGATTTTCCTTTTAATACAGGAAAAGGGAGTCACTTAAACTTATGTTAGAGCACCAGGCTGAGTAAAGTGTCTCCAAGGCTCACAGAGATGCTAAGAAGAATCTCCTGCATCCAGGAGACCTGAGTTCTAGCCCAGGTTGAGACACTGATTCACTCTGTGGCCTTGGGCACATGCTCATGGTGTTAGGCCTCCATATTCTCACCTGCAAAATAAGCAGATTGGGCCGAAGGATTCTCAAGGCCAGCTTTCTCAGATCAAGAATGGTAAAATCACTACAGTCTTTCTCGAGGAACAGCATTAGGCTAGAACCCCCAGGAACCCAGATCTGGCATCTTGTACCCTGCTGTGGGTCAGCCTAGCTGGTTGGAAACAACAGCTTCCATTGGCGGAGGTATTTTGCTACCCACTGATTGTGTCATCTGGGAACCTTCCCCTGGCCTGGGAGACTCTAAACTAAACACAGTCTGGTCTGCCCATATGGTTCTTAAGCCAAGAGCTTGGCCTCTAATCTTGGGGGTTGACTCTTATCGAAATACTCCTTGGGCCAGACTTACCTCAAAAATGTAGTCTTTCCCATCTTTGCCATGTACGGCTTTGACAGCACAGATGTCCAGGCCACCAAATATCTCAGAGCAGGTGTCTACCCACAGCTTGTACCTAGAGGGGATGGGAAGGTGTCATGCGCCTGGGGCACTAGCTCACATCAAACCTGCTTGCTGGCTATGCTCTCTTTGCTGCCTCTACCTCTTCCATTCCCCCTCCCTAGCTCTCCTCCCTCCACTTGCATCAAGCACACCTCCTTATCTACAGTACCCCTCCACTTTGCTCTCCAGATCCTACCCATCTTTCCAGGCTTAGAGCAGGTCTCACCTACTCTAGGTGGCCTCCCTTTGCTATTTCAGCCCACAATAATTACTCCTTTCTTGGAGCTTCTATGGTATATCTAGTCTTTATCTCCATAATTTAGCATATAACCCAGTCCCGCCTGATCTTAACTGGCTGCTTGGGGCTCTGTGTTCTATCTGTCCTGTGTGATTAGAGGCTCCATTTGGGGAGTGCTCATTTTTTACACCTCTTCACCTATAGAAGCCTCTCTCTTGCTGGGCTGGGGACTGGATTCCTTCTCTCACTCACCTGTCTGACATGGCGATCTGCTCCAGCATTGCAGAGCCAGTATTTGTCTTCCAGTTCCCTGAGATTGACGTCCTCCTGCAACAAGGTCCCACCAGGAAAGGACAGGCAATGAGCCACACCAGCAAGAGGAGGGCATGCAACTTTACAGAATTTTAACTCACCTCAGCCCAGGGGCCAGTCTGCTGAGCCTAGAGCCTGGCTGCCTCTGCCAAACCTCCACCTGCAATCCTCTCCTCTTCTCTATAAGAGTTCAGCCCAGACTGCTCTGGCTCCATAGAGCCTTCCCTGATTTTTTCAACTAGATGAACACTTGCTCTCCTTAGAACCCTTATAGGACTTTGCCTGTAACTCACTTCAATCCTGCAACTATTTTTCACTTTAGTTATTTCAGCTAAGTCTTCTGTCTGTAAATCTGTAAAGCACTTGAGGATATATATTGCATCTTGTATTCCCAGAAGCCTACCCACTTAATATCTGGGCTGACTTGGTATATACAAACTGAATTCTACTGATCCGGGGAACACACTAGGGTTCTTGTGACTATCTCCCAATGGCTTCCTCACTAGCTCACTTATTCATTCAACAGTCAATTTCTGAGGCCTATAGTACTAGCAGTATGACTCTGGACAAGTTAGTTACGCTCTTCAGGCTTAAGCTGCCTCATACATCAAATGGAGCTGATGGAATCAAGTCACCAACCTCTTCTCTGCCATACCCTCTACACCCTCCATCCATGAGCATGTGCTAAAGTCAACTAGTCTTGGACTAAATAGGAGGCAGATGACCTGGTTTCTGGTTCTGGATTTACTCTTGACTGGTTGGGTGAGCTTGGGCAAAACACTTCACTTCTCTGAACCTCTCTTATTCCTGTGTAACCACAGGGTTGTCATGAGGACCAAATTGATACAGTTTTAAATAAACTGTAAAACACCAAAAATATGTCTTTTTAATTATTAGTCTTCACTTAGACACAGTCAAGAGAAAGGGGATAGCCTAGGGGACAGAAAACCCCTGCTCACACCACTGATGAGCCCTTCAGTGCCATCCTTATTAATGACTACTGATTGGAGATTGGATATGCTTGTCTCCACTCAGCAGTTCCCAGGAGTAACCTCCCCAGAGATCTGATTTCAGACACTGAGAAACCTAGACATAAAGCTAGTTTTTCAGAGCCCTAAGGCAGCCCAGTGAGTCAACAGCTGCGGTAATAACAACTCTGCACACTTGTACAGTACTGACTGCTTTCCAAGGTGCTTCCTCTCGAAAGCCCTCACCATAGCCTCATTGCAAACCCCCCACCATAGCCTTGTTGTAAACCCCCAGTTGTGAGTAGGCTGGGATTCTCGCCTCCGCTTCACAGACAAGGCAATTAAGATTCACAAGTTTAGATGACTTGTCCAAGAGTGTATATCTAGTCAAAGTAAATATGAGATAAAAATCCAGGACTCTTGGTTCCCTCATTGTGCTTATACTTTCTCCTAAACCCCACTACCTAGGTGAGAAAAAACAAACTAAGAGCTGAGTGGCTTGCAAAATCCTAATAGAAATACAAAGACAGATCACAATAAAAATAACACCATGTTCCTAACACTGGTGGTTTACAAGTGTGTCCCTGTGACCAGGCTGGGCTCCTCAAGGGCAGGGATAGAGAGTCACTCACTTCCATGTCCCGAGCACAGGGTCATGGTACATAACGGGGTCTCAGAAACTTTGAGTGAGTAGTAATAATGTCCCTTACACTTCACATCTTTCTCTAACAATGGGATGCAGGGCACAGATCCATACAACGGGCTACCTAGGGGCACATGGGAGGAGAAGGGACACTGAGAAGGCACTCGGTGACAGCCTGGCTGCCTCTCAGGACTTGTAGGTCATCTGGCCTCCACAGAGGGACACACATTATTCCCTACAGAGAGGGGAGCAGGAATAGCACCTTCTTTCCACCAAAAGTAGCTGTCTCTGGATTTCTAAGGTGAGAGAAGGGAGAGAAGGGAAGAATCTCAAACCTTATCTTGGCTATTGCCAGTTCACTTCCTTCTTCTGAGAGCAAGGGAATGGCCAAAAGTTTGGGGAAAAGGAGCTGGGAGGATTGAAACATTCCCCAAATAACCGACTGTTGCTTGCAAATAAAAAAGTAAGTAAATGTTTTCTAAAGCTGCTCTGGTCGCTCACCTTTCATCAATGTTTGGGGATTCTCTTTTCTGATGCTTTGTTTAAATTGTTTTTGGAAGCCCTAATCATTAAAAATGCGGTGTCGGGGCTGGCCCCGTGGCCGAGTGGTTAAGTTCGCGCGCTCTGCTGCAGGCGGCCCAGTGTTTCGTTGGTTCGAATCCTGGGCCCGGACATGGCACTGCTCATCAAACCACGCTGAGGCAGCGTCCCACATGCCACAACTAGAAGGACCCACAACGAAGAATATACAACTATGTACTGGGGGGCTTTGGGGAGAAAAAGGAAAAATAAAATCTTTAAAAAAAAAAAAATGCGGTGTCTCCTTTTAAGTATCAAGACACTCTTGTTTCACTGTCATAAATGTTTTGTGTTTATCTAGGGGATTTTAAAATCAAAGGATAAGAAATCTGTTTCCCTAGGTGCCTGAACATATCGAGTTTTCTGCTTCTTTTAGCTAGGTTTTGTAATGGTCTTTTAAACTATCCTGTCTTACATTGTGCCTAATTTAAAAGCAACTCTGAATTCCTTTCGGAAGCAGAAAGACTATAAATAAAAATATATAAAGTTTTTGAAAGTAGGAATCTAGTCAATAAAGGTAAAAAAGATTCTATGCCTCAATTCTCTACAAGGGCTCTTCCTTGAATACTTATTGGGTGCCTATGACGCGCCTGCTGCTGCACAAGGTAGTGGGGCTACAGAGATGGTTCCATCATTCTTGCCCAGAGAGCTCAAAGGAGAGAGATACGGACTCACATGTGCGAAAAGGGTGTGTGAATTGGAAGTGTGTGAAGGTTTTCAAGAAGGGAGTGTAGGAAGGGGGTCCTAATTAACTCCAGGGGTGGGGAGTATAAGCACTAAAATAGGGATGAGGGAAACAGATGGGTAAGGGAAAGGGCAGCTGCTCATCCCTGAAGTCTGCTGAAGTTATGAGTGGCAAAGGTCAAATTCGTATAATATAATGTCGTTTCTTTGTAAAGAAAGCACTACCTTAAAATTTTTAAGAAGTAGTAGGTTACTATTTCCAAAATTGGAATTGTAAGCCATCTGCATTCTTATGTATATTATGGTAGATCAGGCAGTCCTGAAATCTTTCCTTTTTCTAAATTCTAATGGAGGAAACCTTTAACTTTCCATTCTGGCAAATGGACCCAGTTATGTGGAGAAGTCATCTATTCTCATAACCACTAGGCTTTTAATGCTCTGTAGTGTTTTCAGCGCTATCTATTTACATCAGGAGTTTCTTGACTTTTTCTGTGCTCTGGCAGCCTGGTGATGCTTGTGGATTCTTTTTAATGTATAAAATATATAAGATGTGTAAATGTATAAAGTACATAGGACAACAAAGGAACTCAATTTGTTTAAAAGAATTATCAAAATAGAGTCATCAAAATATTAAACAAATCTGTGATTAGTAAAAAATATGTTTCTTTGTAAATAACAAATGAATTTACAGTTGTAAATGTAGCTGCAGGTCTAACAACTACCATGATTCTTAAGTAATGACAAAAGTAATTGGTATTTAGAGATATCTGTCATAACTGTAGTGTGATAACAAAAATCTCTATGATTACCTTTAGCGACAAGGTCAGATGTGCTGCTGCTAGTATTGTAGACTGTTGTCTCTGTTCATAACTGAGGAGAATGCCAAATTTCACTTAGAGGCTAGTGAAAATAAATATTAATTTTATTTTTCATCATAGTTCATGGACCCCTCCTCTGACTTGAAAGGAATCCAGGCTAATACTTCCTGGCTTGAATGGCACCCTCACTCTGTTCTTTGCCTTGTAGGCCAGATGAAGTTAAACTGAGAGTTGGCTGCTACCCGGAGGCTCCAATTCTCCACTGGGCTGAGGAGAAAGTAAAGAGTATCTGCTGGGACCCCACTCCCACTCACATGTAAGCCTTGTAGTTGTTGCCTATCTTCTGTACCCGGATGTCATACTTGGCGTCGATGAAAGGCTCTGCTGTGGCGTAGGTCTGGGTGAGGGCCACCACACTAGCAATGTCCTGGAAGTCATAGTGGTTTTCAACTTTGACCTAATTGGAACAAGGTAGAGGGAGAAAGGGAGATACACACATACACACACTGAGAGTCACATAAGCAGTGAGCCTCTAAACCCATCAAGGTATTTCCCATCCAGATGTAAACCTAGGTGCCACATCTCCCTAGGAGGCCCCTTCTATCTGGCTCCCTTTCCAGGGCTCAGGAGCCACACTTGCTGCAAAGGCCCAAAGGACCAAGCTGGTGGCCTGCACTCTGCTTTTAGAAAGAGGCCTGTTTAGGAAACACTCATGACTTCAGAGGGGCCAAATCATCTTCTCCTTGGAAAGAATTCATCAGTAACAGAGGGAGAACAGTCCATAAGCAGGCTCTCTGAAAAGTGCCCTTCTTGGCCTCAACCCTAAAGCACAGCAGGCCTGGCCTTACCTTGCCCATGCCGGAGTGAGCATGACCGATCTTCACCACCACAGGGAATGTGGGCAGTGTCAGCTGAAAGGAGAGGAGAAGGGAATGAATCAGTCAGAGTGAGCCTGTTTCCCTGTGAAATCTTACAAAGATTTTCCTTGGGAACACCCTAGAAAGGGCCCTTTAAAGAACTAGTCCCACCTACTGCTTTACAAATTAAAAAAACTGAGGCCCAAAGAATGACAGTGATTTGCCTAAGGTCACTGCATATTAGTGACAGAGCTTAAGAACCCTTCTCTCCTACTTGGTACTCTCTACGTCTTTAAAACTCCTTGCTTCAATCTTCTCTGCATTAGACAAACCCTGGGCAGGAATGGCCCTTGGCCAAAAAGAATTAAAAAAAAAAAAAAAAGCATCTTTGAAAGGGTGAATTTTAGTGTATGTAAATCGTACCTTAGTAAACCTGAATTCAAAAAGAAATGTATTTTTGGAATCCTAATGTCCCTTTTGTCATGTACCTCTTAGTACTCTCCCCTCCCCCTTCAAATGTCCAGCTTTTCTGTACTGAATCTGGCTTTTCTCCCCATCTTTCATACTCTCTTCATTATTTACCAACACCCAAACTCACCACCAAACACAGTTTAGTATGCTAAGGCCTGTTTCTGCCCAGCTTACGGTTTGGAAGAGAGCTGACATAAAAATGTAACATGTTTATCATTTGAAAGAAATCCTTAAGAGAGTAAACTCTACCTTGAAGTAGCCATATTTTAAAAGAGGAATAATAAAAACTTAAAAGAAGAACTACCCTCTAAAGGCAGAATGTCAAACTGTTACAAAGTGGTGACGTAAGAAGCAACACGGTGGAGTGGAAGGAACACTAGACGTGCATCCTAGTCCTCTCGGCCATCCACTTTCTGCAAGTGATTCTACCTCACTGAGCCTCAGTCTTCACATACGCCGAATGAGGAGACTGGACTGCACTGGATGCTTTTCAACATTCTGTCCAAGAATACATCAGACTCTATCTTGGTCTGGGTGTTGTATGAACCACCAACCTGGACACCAAATCTCCTATTTCTCAGTCAGGCTCAGCTCTCTTTCAGTTTCCTTCTTTTCAAACATCACTACTACATCAAAATTAAAAGATGTCTTCTGAAGGAAATAATGTTGACTCTGATGAAAAGTCAGATCCCCAGGGGAATCCTAAGTATGACCAGATCCTCAGAGGACCTGACCTAGAATTTCGGCATTCCTGGCTGAGGCCAGTTGAGGCTGGGGCAAAGAGCGTCAAAGGTCCTTGGAAATCATGTAGTTCCACCTTATTTTATGGAGAAAAAAGTGAGGCCCAGAGAGGAAAAGGTTGCAAAGCTACCTAGTGACAGAATCAGCACTCAGCTTCCTACCTTGAGTCCAATACTGTGTGGGAACATCCTACAACAATAATTCCATGGATCTCTTTCTATTTGGAGCCTTGGAGTACTGTGCTCTGACAGAGGGGACAAGCTTCCAGCTGCAGTGACCCCATGAGGCTTGTTTCTTTGTTTTCTAAGTTGCCCCACCTTCTATTACAAGACATAGTCTCTCCAGTGAGTATTGACATGAGACAGGAAATCAGTGTTGCCTAAGGTTCTGGAGAGGGCCTTGAAGTCCCAAGTTTGCCCTAAGTGACGGGATACCCTGTGTTTTGAGTCCCCACCAAGAGCACTGTCCTCACCATCTGCAGAGTCCAAGGCTCTGGGTATGGGAAAGGGTTTCTAAAGCACTGGTTGCTTTCTGACATCGCTCCCCACCCCCCAGCTGACAGAGCCAAGACACACACACACCCCAACTTTCTCTGTCCTATTCCATTACTGTTTGCTGTTGCTTTGGAGCCTCATAAATAGGGCATTGAAAACACTTCCTGAAGCTGAAAGAAGCCCTGAGTAGCTTGTCTCATTCCCAGTGTGCAGCTCAGCAAGGGGTCCGTCCTTCTCTGTCACTGTCTCTTTTGCCTGTTGTAATTCTGTCTGCCTCTCTCTGACTCTCCCTGTCTCACTCTTTGTGTTTGTGCCTCTCCTCACTCTTGTTCCTTCTGAAAAATCACATTCCCTCGGTCTTTCTGCCCTCATGCATTTGTCTTTGCTGTTGTTCTGTCGTGACACTTTCCCCTTTCCCAGTGCCTTCCCTCTACTTCTAGAAGGCTTAATTGCTCAGGCAAGGAAATAGGGGCCAGGGGCTTCTCTCCTGGCTTTCCTCTTCATCTCACTGAGCCTGCCGGCCAGGAGGGTAGCTGCTCCTGCAGCCTCGGGTGGCCTGCAGCCAAAGGAGGGCGGAGCCCATCTGGGCGGGATTGGCCCTAGGTCCACCTCATAAAGCCTGGGGCGAGGGGCGCGACGCGTTCTGAAAGAGCCCTGGAGGGGCTGTTTAGTCCAACAGATCCCATAGGCTCAGTCGGGGCTCTGCAGTGTCATGCCCCGGAGCCCCCGGACAGCGCCGAGCTGGGCGCTGTTGCTGCGGCTGTTGGCACTGCTGCGGCCGCCAGGGCTGGGCGAGGCGTGCAGCTGCGCCCCCGCGCACCCCCAGCGGCACGTCTGCCACTCGGCGCTTGGTGAGTCCGGAGGCCCGTGAGGTCCACAGCAGGGGGTGGCTGTGTAGGATTGGTATGGGGCTGAGCTGTAGACCTGGAGTCTGGAGGGATAGGGAGGAGCTCAAATCCCGCACCAGTTGCCTCCTGCTGGGGCTGATGGGTGGGGCAGGACAGGCGCAATAGCAACCTTGCAAGCGCAGAGCCCGGCTGACTTGGAAGGAAATGAAGACTGCGTAAGGGGCCTCCATAGCGACCCCCTCATCCCTGCCTACTGCAATTATGGAGTGTCACTGAAAAACAAGTCACTGGAACTACCCCGTGATTATTCTGAACTATTGGATGGCTGAAAGGGGGAGTGAGGGGCCAGGAGGTTGGGCTTTCATTACAAACATGCCTCTGTGTCTAAGCTTACAACTGAGGTTGCCACCACGCCCCTAGCCCAACACACGCTTTTTGCCCTTTCTCTTCCTTCTGCCTGGGATGCCCTTCCTCTACACCCTTAAATTCCTATTCATCCTTCAAGGTCTTACTCAGGTATCTCTTCTGAAGGCTCCCTGACTCTTTGGTGCTACCACAGCACCCCTAACATCTTTGTGCTCCTACTATACTGTTGCTGTTGTTCTTTGCGTGTTCTCCACTAGATCAAGAATTCTGCAGGATGGGGGATCCTGTCTTAATTATGTTTACGGGCCTAGTACCTGGTATTAGGCCAGGCACAGAGGAAGAACTTCATAAACAGTTTTTGATTAATGCCCAAATGGCGAGAGATGAACTACCTCTGTGCAGGGTCGGGACATTTATTAATTCAACAAACATTTACTAACATCAACTCTGGGTAGGCTCTGTTTGAGGCCTCGGGCTACATCAGATGACCACACACTGACTGCCCTCAAGGGGCTCCTTCTCCCTCCTCTACCCTGATGCCCATCTCCACCCCACTGCACCCTGGGCTACAGAGAACTAGACTCTCAAAATTAGCAGGTAAAGCATAGAGACTATAGGACCTAACAGACGTAAGGAGTTTCCAGGTCTCCACTCTCACATACATCGTCCTCCTCACAACCCAATAAGACCTAAACCCAGAATTCCCCTACAAAATCATCCAGGGGTCCCAGGTCAGCCAGATCGCAGATGGACTGCTCCCACAGGTTGCTGAAAGTTCCCTCTTTTCTCTTCCTATGCAGCAATCCGGGCCAAAATCTCCAGTGAGAAGGTAGTTCCTGCCAGTGCAAATCCTGCTGACACTCAAAAAATGATCCGGTATGAAATCAAACAAATAAAGGTACATGGGGACAGGACAGGGCGTTTACCCCCTTGGGCTGTTGGGAGGAGTGGGGTCTGTGTTCTGGGAGGGGTGGGGCTGATAGGTCAGGCTATCCAGCTTAGTGATTTTGGGATATAGATGCTGAAGTGGAAGTGGATGACATGCTGGGACCACAGAATCCTAGTGACAGTGCAAGACAGGCCCTCAATGTCCATCTAGTCCTACAGCTGCCTGTGCATGGGGCTACAATAGGTACCTCCCCTCTCACTGGAATAAACCAAGGTTTAGATTTTTTTAAAGAGAGAAATGACCTAGTTGGGCCATCTGTGTGCTCCAAATCCTGAACTAGACTTTTACTTAATTTTTTTAGGTTGAGAAATAAGTTTTTCCTCTAAGATATAAAGTACACTCGCTGACCCAGTACTGCTTTTTGGTAATTGCCTTTCAGATGTTTAAAGGGTTTGAGAAAGTCAAGGATGTTCAGTATATCTATACACCTTTTGATTCCTCCCTGTGTGGTGTGAAACTAGAAGCCAACAGCCAGAAGCAGTATCTCTTGACCGGTAAGTTAAAGACCAGCAAGTGGCCCTAATAGTCTCTGTCCTAAGGCAGACAGCCAAGGAGAAGCCAAGGCTGTCCCTGAGTGGTAAGCTGAGCCAGGTGGCATTTTCTTGGGCATAAAGCAGAGCTGTGTGACTAAGAGGCAGCCTCTGATTTGGGAGGAGCCTTGGTAACCTCCCTTTCAATGTGAGTCCTCATTACAGTGATCTTGGCTGCTGCTTCACTATTTTAAGGACAGGCTGCTCTCCCAGCCTAGGACAGCTGGTTCCATTTGCAAACAGTTTTAATTGGTATAAGATTTTTGGTATCTGGAGCCAAAATCTTCCCCTCTGAAAATGCCCTTTGTGGGTTCACTCCTGCCCTCTGTTCTGTGATGATCCTTCAGAGGCCTGAGGATGACAGATACTTGCACTCTAGCTCCAGGTCTGCTGGTCCTGGGTCCCAGACTCCTTCCTACTCTGGCCACCTTCTCAAATGGGATATAGCCTGTCCCTATCCCTCACCTAGCATAGGACCTTGAACTGGATGCAACACTACAGATGAGGTCTTAGTTTCACAGAGTAAAGGAGGATTGTAGTGTGCAACACCCCCACTCCCAACACACACATTATAGTTACTGTAGCCTATGACAGCATTAGTATTAGACAGCAACATTGGGTCACACTCTTGGCTCATAGTGAACCTGTGTGGCTAATTCTAGGGGGTACAGTAAAGTACAGGCCCTAACAGGAACTTTGAGTCTAACATGGTTCTGTCTCCATGAACTTGGGCCCAGGCAGGTCTCATTGATACTGAATTGATTGGGATAGAATAGCTGAAGAACCACACAAGAATATGACTGCATAGTAAACGAATGTAATACTAAATTATTTTGTAGTTCGGGAAAAGGAGGTATTTGTGTGGTTGTAAACAATTAGGGAAGCTTCATTGTGTAAGTGGGATCTAAATTGGTCCTAAAGGATGAAAAGTATTTTTAAAAAGAGGCAAGGAAAAGAAAGACACAGCAGGTGGGGAGAACAGGACAAGGAATTCCACTATCTGTCCATCCACTCAGCGATGAATGACCATCTACTCACTGTGAGGCCTTGGCAGGAGAGTGGAGACTCAGTAAGAAGTCACAGTCCTCAAAGAGCTCACAGTCTAGACTTGGCTCTTGAGAAGTCACAGTCATTGGAAGCCACACTAGTAGAGGCTCCCCAGCTCTAAGGATGTAGAATTGTGCTGATCTGGGAGACTCTAGATGGGAGAGGCAGAGGCAGGGCATGCCACTGAGTCCTCCTCATCCCAGGAGCAGCAGACAAGGCCACCTCCTTCCTAAGCACCTACCCTCTGAGTGCCTAGCCTTCTGCTAGGCACTGTGGTGCATCAGGGGAAGCAAGAGGCATGCTCTCTGCCCTCAAGGTCAAGTCTAACCAAGGGTAGGGATAAATGACAAAACACAAGTCTACTGAAAAGTCATCAGTGGCGCCTATGCTCTTTAGGAGAAGGCACAGGTTCTTTTGCCTAATGCTGAAAAGCCCTTTGTGACCAGAACACTGTTGACCTCTCCAGCTTTGTCTCCTGCCATCTGTCAGTGACAGTTCTCAGCCCCTCATTTCCTCCAGAACTGAACTAAACCATTTTCTGTTGCAGAAGGTGTTCTTCTGGGTTGCACCCCTCCATCTTTGCACAGGATAGTCCCACTGTCCAGAAGTCTTTCTCCCAACTTGTCCGGCAGGTGAACTCCTACCCATTCCTTCAAGGCCCAACATAAGCATCAGCTCCTCTTAGACAGCTTCCTTGCCTCCACCCCTTCCACAGACAGAGATAACTGTGCTTTCTTTTGTTCTTATACTGCATCTTGTATATAACCACAACAGTGTGATTTTGCCTACTTATCTGTCTGTCCTACTAGTTTTTAAGCTCCTTGGGGGCAGAGAGCCTGTCATATTTATTTCTGTATTCTGGGTATCAGGTCATAGGAGTTGCTCAGTGAGTAAATGATTAAGCAACTGAAATTCTAAGAGAGGTGTGGGCTAGTGTGGTCAGGGATGGCTTTGAGGATAAGGTGGTACTGAAGAGGGGCTTTGGAAGACAGGAAAGAGTTTATAAGAAAGGGAACTTTCCCGTGGGGAAGGAGAAGGAGTTATCAAGATAGGTATCAATGAGGCAGGAGACTAGCCCATGTAAGATATTGGGAAGGGTTGGGAAGGAAAACGGACCTATTATGTGTTGAACATCTTCTGTGGGCCCACAACTGTGCTGGGAACTTCACAGATATGCTCTCATTTAATCCTGACAAAACTTTATTACTCTCATCTTCCAACTGAGAAGTTATGTGACTCTCTTAAGGTCACACAGCTAGTAAATGATAGAAAAAAAGAGGGTTCCACCAAGAGTCTGACTTTAAAACCTGTGTTCTTCTCTCTGCACCATGCTAAAGAAAAAGGCCTTTACCCCACAACTCTCCCTTGTACTATGATATAAAGATTATAGAGGTTTTTCTGGTCCCTTCATTGAGCCTTATGTCACCACTTCCACCAAAACACCATTGAAGAGGTTGCAATTCTGTGCTATTCAAGGAACTGGGCTCCTGGAGCTCCACAAGTAGATTCTTCATGCTAGGTTCTCTTGCCTCTCCCCTTGAAGGTCAGGTCCTCAATGATGGGAAAGTCTTCATTCATCTGTGCAACTACATTGAGCCCTGGGAGAACTTGTCCTTTTTGCAGAGAGAAAGTCTGAATCATCACTACCTTCTGAACTGTGGCTGCCAAGTAAGAAAATGTCCATTTCCAAGGTCTTTTGGAGGTCAGAGAAGAGTCTTGAGTCTTGCAGCCTCATTGTTCATGTATTCCTTCATTCATGCATGCATTTATTCACTTACTATACAATACTTGAGATCTGCCAAGGATCTGGCACTGTATAAAGTTGAGGATAGGAAAGCAAGATGGTCCATAGTCCTTGATCTCAAAGTACTTAACATTTTGGCTGGGAAGGTGGCCATCAAATAAAGCTGACTGAGATAAAATAGCTACCATTTAAGGAGAATCTATTCTTTGCCAAGCCCTGTAATGGTCAATTTATTTAAAATATTTAATTTAGCCTTTATAACAAATTTACGAAGAATTAAGATTTCTATTTTAAGATGAAGAAATTAACGCTCTAGGAAGTGAAGTGAGTTGCTCAAGGTCAGTGGTGGAGTAAGGACCGGGTCTGTCTGACTCCAGAGATGCCATTAGAGAGGTAATACTGTATGTGGGGAGCACAGGGGAAGGAGAACTCAGGGGGAAGTTTGGAGACTAGGAAAGGCTCCAAAAGGCAGGGGTATTTGAGCTAGGCTGTAAGGATATGTAGGAGTCTGAAATGCAGTAATGGAAAAAGAACACTCTACTCACTTTGATGTTGTGTGGCTCTGACTCTAGATCACCACCTGCTACACACTGCCCTGTACGATCTCGGCCCGCAACGAGTGCCTCTGGACAGACTGGCTGTTGGAACGGAAGCTCTATGGGTACCAGGCCCAGCATTATGTCTGCCTGAAGCATGTTGATGGCACCTGCAGGTGGTACCAGGGCCGCCTGCCCCTCAGGAAGGAGTTTGTTGACATCATCCAGCCCTAGTAGGGACCAGTGACCACCACACTCCTTCAAGAGTCCTGAAGACCAAGCCAGTTCTCCTTCCCTGCAGACCTCTGGCTGTCACCATCTGCCTCATTGCTGCCACCCCATGGGAAGTACCAAGTAGACAGTCTGGCTAGCATTAGGGCAAGGATGGGGCATGTCACAGCTTGTGTCCAAGACCCCAGTCCAGAACCTGTCAAGGGCTAGGGAAAGAAGTATGACTTTTCTACCCTGGCCTCAGTCCTTCTCCCCTGCCTCCCAGATCCTTTAGTCTAGCTGGTACCTGTTACTGAAAGTTTTGATTCTGGCTTGGTTTGTCTTCCAAAGCCAGAACTATTCCCTTTTCTCCCAAGGAAAATTTGTTTTCTCCTACCTTAACTGATCTGCTAGGGGAGAAATGATAAATATTATACGTATGAGATAGTATAGCGTTGTGATGTACGATACAGAAGGGGGGTTGACAGTATCCTAAACAGGCTGATTGGAGGAATGACAAGAACAACATACTATGGCTGTGTATCCTCTACTCCTGTCTCAACTCATCCTAATCCTCTCAGACACTTTCATCTGTGAGAGTGACTTGGGGGAGTATGGAGTCACTCGGTGTGATACCTACAACGGCCTAAACTTCCTCCGCATGCTGTAATCCCCTCTATACCATTCCTGGAAGAGCATCTGGCCCAGTTAGCACACCTTTTTGGACAAGAACAGACTTAGGTATTGTATCTCCAGGTTAACTGTCCTTAATGCTGATGTCCATAAGACTTCTCTGCTTTTTATTTTAGAAAGTCTTTTTCTACTAGATTACTAATGTCTTCACTCCTACTTCAAAACTTTTCTTTAAGCCAAAAAAGCCTTTCTCTTATAGAGCTGAAATTCCCCTTTAGCTTTTGACACCTCAGAGAGATCTTAGGATGTCTTCTCTTTAGGGCAAATTTCAGGATACAGGACAGGTGAGAAATAACACAAGGTCCTTTGGGGGAAAAGGATGGTACATGGAGAGAATATATTTTGCAATAGTTGCAGTTTTTTCTGTGGTCAGCCCTGCTAGATATTATAGCAGGAAAAAGCCATCTTTACTCCCTGTCCTCCCTTCAGCTCAGTCCCCTCACCACTGTGTCTTGGACTCCCTGAGAACTCCAAGCACAGACCTCTTAGGGTTCCTCAGCCTCTGCAAGGCTTCCTGGCTTGCCCTGAAAAGGAAAGCCCTGATGTTGGTCTCAAGGATTTATTAAGGACAAGGGCTTAACATTCCAGAGCCTCTCCCTGGGGGAAGCTCTGGCAAAGGTGAGGGAGGTAGTTTTTTTTTCAAGGCCCAAGGTTGTTATTCAGCTTCTACGTATGTTTGCTGAGAAGCAGGGCCATGCACAATATGCCAGAAGAAGTCTCTTGATTCACAGAAATGGTATAAATGGAGACCCCTTTTGGAGAAGGGAGTGGGAGGGGGAACAAACATGATCTCTGTGCCAGAGTACAACAGTTGGAATGCTATGGCAGAGTCTCCATTGGTGGGTCAAGCAGGATCACCAACTGACAACACAGGCCTGGAGCAGAGGATGTGGGGACAGAGAGGAAGAAACAGGTTGAGCTCGAGGTCTCCATGGAGGAAAAACGTTAGCAATAGCCTCAGTACCAACCAACCATGCCATCTCTCTGATCCTTCTGACATCCTAGGATAGCCTCAGAGAAGGCATATTATTAACCCAGTCTTACTGCAATCTTGAGGAAGCCAAGGGAATGGAATGGTCTGGTGACTAATAACAGGAACAACATGTTCCATCTGAGGAGCGCTTCACACTTTTCCAGAAGGCTGTTACTTAAAGAACCTCACTTGAATTTTTTAAGTACCATATTAGATATACTGGTCAGGCATAATTACGTACACCTGACTTTCCAGTTGGGAAACTGACACACAATGAGGGAATATAACTAGTCCAGTGACATGTGGCAGGGCCAGGGCTAGAATCCAAAGTCGCGGAATCTTCTGATTGTTGATCCATAGGTTTGTTACTTTCTCAGCTTGGTAAACTGCTCTTGTTTCTGCTCTTCCCTATTTTGTCTCCAGATTTTGGAGACAAGGGGCTATCAGCTAAAATCCAGCCACTCTGGCCCCACAAAGCAGATTTGCAGGTCAGCCCCAATAGATCTCTGGGGTTGAGATGCTGAGGCCTTCCTCAGAGCCCCATAGTCACCACGTAGCTAAGCTCAGAGTAGAAATAGCAGAGAGACTAAAGTCCACACTACATTACCTACCATCTCTTTGTGGTTGGGGTAGTATGTTTGCTCAATGAGTGGGAACTTTTCTCCTCCCAGTGTCTTGTAGATGGTCACCAGCTGGGCAAACTGCAAAAGAAAAGCAAATGTTTCAGCTTATCTAGACAACTTCTGGAACAAACAGACAAAACATCAAACTATCAAACAAATATTTGTGGAGCATTTGCTCTGTTGAGTGCTTTGTGCAAAGTGCTCTGAGAATATAAAAGAGGTGCACAATTCCTATTCTCAAGGAACATATGCTTTAGTTGGGGAAAGGAGAGAGAGTGAGCTAACATTCATTCAGTACCTACTCAATTTTAATGATATTTCATTCAATCCTCATATCAAATTAGTAATTAGGTACTTTATCATCTTCATTTTACACATGAGGCTTAGAGAGGATAGGAAAGTTGCCTAAAGTTGCAGAGCTGCAAAGAGATGAAGCTGGTATTGAAATTTGGGTCTCTAACCTTAAACACCTGCATCTCTAGAGATGGCAAGTGATGAAACTGAATAGGTACTATGTGCCCAAGTCTTGGAAGTTCAAAAACCAGGCAAAGGAATGGTAGCTTTTTCCTGTAGGCAGTATGGAGTCATCAGTTTGAGCAGGGGGCTCATGAATGAAGCTGTTCTTCAGGAAGATTTTGAAGGTCATGGTATGCAGGCTAGACAGACCCAATCTTTCTGAGACTTACTTCTTATCTAAGAACTGAACTCATCGGACCCTTCACCTATGAGAAACCAGAACAGCTCCATGAGGAAGAAGAGGTAAAGTACACATACTTACAGTGTCAGGGTTGAAAGGCCTTTGGCAAATATCTAGCACCTCCTGCCCCCCTCCTCCTTTTTAACTGAAGAAACTGAGGCCCAGAGAGGTCACACAGTAGTTGAGCCAGATTCATAGTCAAGCCCTTTTATTCCAAATCCATAATTCTTCCTACTCCTTCAAGTAACTGCCTTTCAGGCTCTGCAGAGACCATGCTCTTTCCACATGAAACAAACAGAACTTTCCAGCTCAATCCATTCATGCACACACCTACACACCCACCTCCAGTGCACTGGCAGCAGGGGTAATCCAGCATCCTCCTGCTATTGCGACTGGGTTAGTTTATACTCTAAGCCACCAATATCTAGAACTGCTAGAAGGAAAAGTTGTCAGATCAAACCTGCCTTCCATTTATCAAAGAAAGGAAAGCTAGAACATTTTTCAAAAGCTCAGGCCCTATTCTCTATAAGGGATGTTGGCACATGAGCCAGTGGGAGGAGAGGGGGGTGTAGCAGTAAAAGCTCAGAACTGGATTGTTAGAAAAGTGGAGTCTTCTGAGGCTTGTTCTGCTTCTAACTTGCTAGGTGTCCTTGAGCAAAAGATTTCTCCTCTCCAGGCCTCATTTGCTCCACATATAAAATGAGAGGGTTGAATTTGATTAGTTCCTCAAACTTTTTACCACAAAGAACATTTATTATATTTCCTCCCAAATTCCATTATCAAACTGCAGTTTAAGTGATCATCTGTTGTGGTCCTTTTGTGAATAAAGATAGAATTGTGTTATTTTTGAAATGCTGGAAGACAGTGGAATTTCTGGGTCATTTCCCTTAGTGACACATGGTTGGTGACTGCAGGTCTCTAATGCCTCCATCAGGACTGAGAGTATGATTCATGGCCTCCCAAGCCCCTAAGACTTTATTATTGAAAGAGACTTTAGAGAGCTCTAGACCAGACATCTCATGTTACAAATGAGGAGACTGAGGCTGGAGAAAGCATAGGCTCCCGGATCATGCCTGGCATTGGGGCTGCACTGGGACAGCACCTAGGTCTCTTCTTGCCCAGTGCATTCTCCGTTGCACCCTGCTGTCCTTACCATTCTCTGGTTCTTCAATTTGCTTTGACTATCAGGACCAACCCCTCAGACCTTCCCTGCCTTCTCTGGTTCTCTCCACCACCTTATCTGACCTTTAAGCCCAGTCTGCCCACCTCGGCCTGGCTGGATTCCTGCTCTGCCTTTGGATACCTGCCTGAGCTCCCAAAGCTCTCCAGCATCCCTGGGGAGCTGATGCCAGCTCTGCCTAACAACCTCTGTCCTGCTGCTGCCCACACCCTGGCATGGCACCAAGGCATGTGGGGCCCTATCTTCCCAGCATGTGGGAGAGTTACACAGACATCACACTGATGCCAGGAAGGCCCACGGCAGGCTCTCAGAGTCCCGGTACTGCCAAGACTAAAATGGCAGCCAGTTCCCAGGCACTAGTTGGGTCCCTGGGAGCTCACCCCACCCTCCTCCACCTTATCTCCAGCAGTCCCTGTCTGCTCAAGGTACTGGGCTTGGCATCTAACACCTGCCTCCTTTGAAACTTACATCAAGTCACAAGCACACAGTTACCAATTAAACAAATGTAATATCTGATAAGGGTTATTTCCTCCATGCATAGACAAAAGAATGGATTTGGGAGCTTGGGGTGGTATTGGCAATGAATAGGAAGATAATGTTCATTATAACCACTTATCCAGTGAATCAGGAAAGACTCGGAAGAAATGGGATTTCAAGATGAGTCTGAATTTAATATGTTATCCTTATCCCTCCTGGAAATAAAATGCTTTAATTCAACCCTAGTACATCTGTCTCTAAAAAACCCACAAAGACTAATAAGAATTTCAGATAAATTTACAGCAATATGGGATGGTGGCATTCTTGCTTTCTCTGGAATGCTGCTTTCATTGATAGGCCCATTTCAGCTTCCAAAATCCCAGTGTGCCTGCCCTGACCAATTTATGAGAGAGCGGACGTGCTCAGAGACACAGTGATATAAGGCAGAGCCTTTTCCAACTCAATTTGAGGCCTCTCCTCACACCAACGGCAGCCACAATAAAGAAATTTAGAAAATATGAACCAAAGTCATCATCTCAGAGGGACCCTCCCCTCAAAGTCACCAAATTTGTCTACTCCCAATAACAGGCAGAAAACAATATATAAAATGCCATGAGTGTGGCAGCTGCTTAGTGAAAATGAAAGGAGAACTTGGTGTCTGGCCAGGGAGCTCTGCTGTTCTCATGTGATGCCAAAGGCAATGTGCTGGGATTGTGAATGGGTGAGAAAGTGAACCCTCACCAGATCCCAGATCCCAGGAGAGGCAAAGACCTAAACACAAGCCCTCTGATTCTTCCCTCCCTGGCCTCCGGTACAGTTTTGAAACATAAAGCAGAGAACTAGTTTCTCTGAGATCTCAAATACTAGGGGAATGTAACAACCAGGCTGACAAACTGGTGGCAGGTACTCTATTATTCCTAGTTTTCAGACAAAGAAACCGGGGCACAGATAGGTTTAGTCAGAAGGCTAATTAGTGAAATCACCCAGAAAAACCTGATACTAACAGAATCACCCTGTGTGGCCATGAGGGAGCCAAATTCTAACAGATATCGAAGGGGTAGAGGAGAAGGACTGGGGCATATGTACAACAGGGAAGGTCACGTGACTAAGGAGAAAGGGGAGGTCCCCAGAAAAGAAACTTGGTGAGGGCCTCATATACGCTCTTCTGCAATTAGCAACACACTCAAATCACACAAGTCTTTTAGCCTTTTTCTGCAAAACCCTAGGATTTCAGATGCCTCAGCCCACACAGAGGGAAAGGCTGGACCAGCGGAGGTCAGGAACCCGGCCCTCCCTCCTTAACCACAGCCTCTCCCAGATTTCTAACTCCTCATTCATTGGTCTTTCTCTTACACTGTTAGGCCTCCCTGGCTTCCAAGGGAACAGGAAAAATTCGAGTTCAGGTGTGAAAAAAAGATCAAGAGCAGAGGCGATGGATCCATTTGGTTAAAAATACCCCCTCCAGCTCCCCGAGTGGTGGAGAAGCTGGGGGTCTGGGAACTTCACCATCAGCCACCAGTGCCATGACCATTGACAAGCCAGTGTATGATAGCTGAAATTTGAGTTTTGGAAAACAAGAAGAGGAGGATGTGATTAGGGGAAGGTGTTTCCTTCTGAGAGGGCCAGCCTGGAGCAGCAGAGTTACAGGCACTGGGTCCCCTCAACTGTCAGAGGGGAGGCCAGAGTAGCCATCATAGGTCACTCTCCCTCCCAGCCCCACTCCTTCTCTCTCCTCAAGTTTCCACTGGACAGAAAAAAAGTGGGGGGAGGAGGCAGCCCCATGGCCAATTGGTTAAGTTCGCCCGCTGCACTTCAGCAGCCCAGGGTTTTGCCAGTTCGGATCCTGAGCGTGGACATGGCACTGCTCATTAGGCCACGTTGAGGCGGCATCCCACATACTACAACTAGAAGGACCCACAACTAAAATATACAACTATGTACTGGGGGGATTTGGGGAGAAAAAGCAGAAAAAAAAAAAAAGAAGAAGAAGATTGGCAACAGTTGTTAGCTCAGGTGCCGATCTTAAAAAAAAAAAAAAGTTTCCACTGCCTCCCAGATTTCCAGGCTGGCCAAGGAAGAGAACCCAGACCAGCTTCTTCCTCACATAGTAACCCAATTTATGTGATCAGCACTGTGATCCAGAGAAATACTGGCTCTATAACTTAGATAAATTACTTAACCCTTTCTGGGTTTCACTTCCTTGTAAAAAGTGATAATAATGATAATATCTTCTTTGTAAGGTTATTGTAAGGATTAAGTGAAATAATGTAGCAAAATCTCAGAAGTTGGCACCATACAGTAAGTGGTTTTATACTCCTCACTTTCCTTCTTTAATTTTCACATCTCTACCATGAAGGGGTGAGATTTGACAATCTCTAAGAGCACTTCCAGCTCATGTAAGTTTCTCATTCATATGTTTGTAGATAAATGTCATTTTAAGGTTGTTGAACCACTTGGTACGACTCTGTCACTAACATCCCTCTGAGATAGACCATCCCCTTGGTCTCCACTGGCCTTGGGTCTCCATCCCCTTAGGGTCTAACTTTCTAATAGTTAGACCCTTCATAGGTAAGAAACAGGTATTTTTCTTGTTGCGTCCTATGGCTGAGGGCAGAGCCTACAGACCAGTAAGGGCTTCTTCACAGAATCTTTGTGTGACTTTGTTGTGAGGCCAAAGGTCTACTCTGCAGCAAAGGTGGTCCAGCCCATGATGATAATGTTCTACTATGAAAGCCTACCCTACCCTATGTCCCAGCTAAAGCTCCTCCCATATCCTCTCAGCCGGTGCCTACTGCATCCTGATTAACAGTGGCCCTTCCCGGGGGAACGGGAGATACAGGATCTGGATCCCACCCTTTTACCTGGGGGGAAGGAGACCTCACTCACCACCCATGGCTTGTCACAGAAGTTGTAAATGGATTCCAGTGAGTTGATGCTGGGGAGGCCTGCGTACTGCATGCCAATAATCAAGTGTCGGAAGTCCTCATTCTCTGCCATGCCGAATGCATGCTGCCGGATGAGCACAAAGTCTGGCCGGAAGGACCTGGTAAGAAGTAGAGGCGAGTTTGCCAGTAACCAGCATCATCATACATCATCTTGTCTCCCATTCCAAAGCCAAAGACAGAGAAGCAGTCTTAGGGGCCACCTGGTCCAAGACCCTCATTTTATTATTATTATTCTTTTATGGACTAAGAAATGAGGCATTATGGCATATCTCAAAGGAGATTTGATGAACAGATTTCTGAAATTCCCTTATTCCTTTGGCTTAAGCACTACCTTTCTCTAAGTTACAAATGCCCTCAGGAGGGAAGAAATACTTTTAGACCCTCACACTGAAGTGAGCAAGAATTTTCCCTGACCCTATGGGGCAGTACGAGAGCTGAAGCTCCTTGTGGCTCCAGAGTTGGTGCTGGGGTCCCAGTAGATTTAAAGACAATATACTTAGCTGACTTCATCACCTTGCCTTGGAGATGCCTGATTTCAGTGTCCTGTCCTGACTCCTTAAAGCTGCTCCTTAAAATAGGCACTGCCCTTATCAGGCCCCCAGGAGTGCAAGGGTCCAGGCTAGCTGAGAACAGATGCCAGACTTCCCAATGTTATTCTTCCAAAGCAGACGCTAGGGAGGGGTATAAATATTTTTCGCAGAACTGAGGTTGAGCAATGGCTACAGGAAGCACTGGGAGTACAGAATGTTCCTGTGCATGGGAAGGCTCCCTGCGTTTCACCCCTAGCCATCAAAGCTCCTAGCCACAGCTGCTTCATAGGCCCAGGACCTCTGTCTTCATGCCCTGACTCCAGAGGAACCCCACCTTCCCAGAGAATCAGTTCTGTAGCAGCATATTCCCTCAAGGCTCTAAGGCTCAGCAGTTTCACACCATGTGCAATGACCTACCTGGGTCTCTGCCGAGGCACCCATCCAATCCCCACCTATAGCTCCAGCCCCACCCAGGCTCAGAGATCAGTCTTTTAAAGTGGAGGTAAAAGGAGCCTTCCTCAGTCACTCAGGTGACTTAGTATCAAGTCAGTATGGCATGTCCTAGACCTGCTCTGACCTCCTTATGTCCATTCTGGGAAACTGGCTCCAGCTGTATGCCTGAGATCAAACCTTATATCCCAGTTATAGGAGTTGAGCTGTAGACTTGTGGCGAGCTCTTGAGTTCCTACACTGATACCTGGAGAGGCCTGCCTTATTCTTGCCAGATCCCTCCCAGGATCCTGCTGTGGACCTTTCTGTCACCACCTGCTTGTGTGCATGTACCCCTATGACTTACTTTACCTAAAGTTAAAGAAGCCCATAATTCTCTCTTGTAAGATCTCTCTGAGCTTACTCCCCACCTGGACAGACATCTTTTTTTGTCCTCTTCCTTAGTCTCCAGGATGGACAAGTTCAGATATCCTGTTGTTAGGTTTCAGGCACCCGAGTTTTGCCTTTCCTGTCACTGACCCAGTTCTTGTTGGACACTGGAGGTCTCAGTGTCAGGGTACTGCAGATTGAGGTAGGGAAGAGAGTGAAGTGAAGACTCTTCCTGGAGCAAGACTCTGATGTCTGAAAACCTGAAGCCACACTGAGCCCCTGGGAAGAATAACACTGTGGAAACCATTTTCCTCCATCTGGAATTCTCATCACCTCCCTCACAGAATTGTTATATTACATTTGGTCAGGTCTATGAGTCACCCAATACACCAGCTGGCAAGTAAGTGCTCTGTAATTGCAAATTTCCTTTCACCCACAATGTCCCCTCCAACCCTAGGCTTTCCTATCAGACTTAGGAGTTTCCAGGAATGAAAAATATAGAAAGAACACAGGGCTGGGAGTTAAGAGAATTCACAAAGAACACAGGCTCTGCTACCAACTTGCTGAATGAATCTAAGCAAATCAAGGTAAAATAGGAGTTTGAACTAGATCAGAGGTTTTCAAACTTTTTTCTAAAGCAATGGAATCCGTTTTCCAGGGGAAATATATGCAGAGATAAAGGCACAGAACTGCACTGGTCAAAGTGGGGCTGGAGTACCAGAACCCCTCTGACAGGGACCCAGTTACCTCTAAGTGAGTTCTGAGTCCATAAAGCTTTCTCTACCATTGGACTAAGAGCTCTCTGAGGGCAAGAGCTGATTTTCTCTGCCTTCCTCTACTGCTTCCACACAGCACACATCATTGGGTTCTGCACACTATACATAGCACTGCTATCCTACTCCAACACCTGATTTTGAAACCACCTCTGCAAGCTAGAGATGGTAATTCTGGAGACAGTGACAATGACCCTGAGGACAGAAGGGACCTTACCGGACAACCTTTGTGCCATTCCGGAGAACCTGCATATCCACAGCATAGGTCCCATCTGCATGGGCCACCAGGTTGAGCTCTGAAAATTCCGCCTGGAAAATAACAGTAGGGGATTAAGAGGGTAGATTTCATCTTGTGTTTTCTAGTACAATTAAAAAAATCAATAAAAATAACAGTAGGAGAATAAGCCCCCTGTCCTGACTTGGCCAAGTCCTCCACATAGCAGCAGCAGCAGCAGCAACCGCAGCCCCACCACCAAACATTTATTTACAATTTTCAAAGCATTTTCACAAACTTATCTCAGCTAACTCTCATAGCAACTCCATGAGGCAGGAAGGACAGAGATAATTATCCTCATTTACCAAAGGAGCAATTAAGTGACTTTTCTGAATAAACAAAACTTATTGTTGGCAGAGACAGGAGCAAAACTTGGGTCTTTGGACTCCCAATCCAGCAGCCTTTGTGCTGCCTCTCTACAGGGCAGGAACGTGAACCAGGGCAAACATGATCTTATCAGTTTTAATATAAAAGCACTAGGTTTTAGTTTAGGCAACTGTGTTTTAGTTACGTTCTGCCTCCAACTAGCTGCACAAGACATTAGACAAGTTGCTTGTCCTCTCTGGAAGGACAGATTCTTCCACCTATAAAATGGGAATAATTTTTATCAAGCCTGCCTATCTAACAAGTTATTTTAAGAACTGAATGCAATAATGGATAGGAAAGTACTCTGTAAATCACACCACACTGTGTAAGGAATGGTGAGTAACTTCTATTATTACATAGAAAATACACGCATTGTTTAAAGTGGACATCCCCCTCTCCACCCAAACAGATCTAATCTCTATTTGTCAAGAAGCAAAGGATAAAGGAAAATAAAAAAGGAGTCTTTCAGGATTTGACTGCATTAAAACAAGGAGGTGTTCTTTTCTAAGTTCTCTCCAAAATGTAGCCTCAGGCCCAGAGCAGGCAACACTGGAGGCCACACACCTGAATGGCAGACATGTGCTTACTCAGGAATACCACATGTGACCAATAATACAGAGGTGCAGCCAGTGTCCTAGGAAAACATTCCTCTAAGGTCTTCTTCCTCAGCCTGAGAATCTTGTGCTGCAAGAGGGCACTGAGAGCCATACTGCTTGCCTCTCTACAGACAGCAGAAACATGAGAAGAAGTCAGGGAAATTGAAAGACGCAGCCTGCAGGACCATGTCTCGCAGAGAGAAAAGTCCTAGGGAAAGGGTGGAGTTGAGGAGATGGAGAGCCTGGAACCCAGTGATGGATACTGTACTCTACTCAGTTGACCTAGGTGGTTCACACTGGGATGCCAAGAGGGAGCAATGATGACGCAGATGCAGTTCTGGGCTTCGGGCTGATTACCTGTTCCACTTTGATATCATAATCTCCAAGGATTTTTTTGCCCCGAAAGCACTTGGTCCTGGAAAAAGGAAAAAACCCATATAAATTAGTTTTGTACTAGTGTTTGAGGTCAGAAATTCACTATCACAAAGATGAGGACTGCAGCAGACAGAACCCTGGAATGAGAGTTAGGAGACCTGGGTTAGGGTTAGACCTTACCTCTGCTGTTGGATCACCATGAGACCGAGCCAAGAATAAACCACTTCCTCTCCCTAATGCTCAACTTACCAACCTATAAAACAATCCAAAGCACCTTTTCACTCTCAGGTTTTGTGATTTTATAACACCCCTGGTCTTTTGGCTACAAAAGTCTAGAAGTAGTAATTTCCCTAATGCTATTTCTGGTAAAGACTAGGTCAATCTTATGCATCTCTACAGTTTCCTTACCTTCCACCATCCTATGTTTCACTCTAATTTTCTAGTTGGTTTCCACTGTTGGAATTTTAGTTTTTAAAGAAACTGTTATCATTTCATCTCTTCATACCCATCCATCCAAAAGAGATGTGAGGCAATTAATAATTTAAAAAGCAAATACAACCAACAAAACAAGGATTAAATGACAATCAATGAATGAGAGAGAGAGAGTTAATTATACTGGGGAATGGGAAAACGTGAGGAAAGCTGCTACAATTGAACACAAAACCTATCCTTTATTTCTGAGCAGTCGAGAAAATGAGTCAAGGTGAGCTATACAGCACTTATTATTTTCCCATTTTGTCACGGATCTGGAGGGCCCTCACATTTATGCATTAATGGCTTCACAGCCCCTCATAAGTGGACTTATACTTATATCCATTCCTACTTAACCTACCCTCTCCCCCATAAGACTTTCTTACCTGCCCATTTAGGCTGGTCCTCTATTTGTAAAAAGGGCCTTTCCACACTGTATCTGTTAGTTAGATCAGGCTTGCTTTTCCAGTGCTTGAAATTTCAAATTAGCATGTTTCACTGGAGGTTTTCAAGAAGTCCCTCCCCAAAATAAAGGAATAAACCAACATTTATTGGGCATCATGTTCTAGGAACTGTGTGTGAATTGCTTTCAAGAACATCTCATTTAACCCTCATAACAACTTATGAGATAGGGAGAAAGGTCTCATTTTCAAGAGGGGGAAACCAATACTCAGAGGAGGAAAATGGCATATACAATCATACAGTAACTTAGTGACAGAGCCAGTATTCACACCCAAGTCTGACTCCAATGCCCTTGGAGTCTGAGGGCATAGCACAGTCTCCCTCTGCTGATTCATTCTCTTCATCCTCACTTCCCCACCATTATAAAAACTGACTTGTCATGTGTGCTGCATTGCATGTTTTTTTCCCCTCATTTTCCTTCCCCTGCTGAAAAGGGACTTGACGCTGTGAGCACTAGTCCCACTACAAATACTTCCTACCCTGCTTCCTGTGAACCACCCAGGATGAGGCCAGGCTATTTCCTTTCCTCTCTAGGTTCTGGAACAGTTTGTTCTAGGAAGCTGTCATTTATCCTACCCAAGTCTCTGGCCACCCTCAAATTGCTCCTCAGAGGCACTCAGCCATCCTAGAGCTGGATCACTGAAGTCCATCCCCCCACCTCTGCCCCAATTCCTTACTAAGCTTCATCAGCTTGGTCCCAGGTTCCTGTTCAACATTCATAGCTCAGCAAGCCCCTCCAGCAAGGAGCCTATAGCATATCCCAACCCTCTGGCTACTGTTCTGTCTTATTTATGGGTTTAAATAATAGTCTATGCATGGCACTACACTGCTCTGCAGATCTTGGACTCTGTAGGTCTTTGTCCACGACTATAAAAAGGAGGAACTAGAGTAAATGACCAATGAGGTTCCTTTCTTGCATTGGTGAGGTGCATCTACCTTGTTATCAGCAATGCTTTTCCAATGCTTCCTCCCATCTTCCTGTCTCAAAATAGCTCTCCTTCTGTGAGGTAAGTCTCAGAGACATGAAAAACAACCTCTCATTCTGTATGATGCCTGACATTTTCCAAGTACATTCCTTGCCTTATCTGTTCCTTACAACACTGTGAAGCAGCCAGGACAGACAGTGCTGTCCATTTGACTGATGGGGAAATTGATATGTCTAAATCACAGAAAAGTTCAAAAGAGTTAAGCTTAGAACTAAGAGTTTACATCTAGGTGCTTACATAACGTCAAGTTTTAAAATTCACTCATATATTTTATGGGTTTTGAATACTGATATTAAAGTATATTTATAAATTCTGGCTGGGTTTATCTGCCACTTCCTGTACCTGCCCATTGACCAAGTTGGCTAATGATACTGTTTTCATGCCTTCTCCCCACCCCCACCTCTCCAATTATCTTAATGCCTTTTCCTTAAGGTAATTTGGTCTGTTGGAAATCTTAGTCCATGTTTACTCGCTCTAGGCCACTGACCTCTCTTAGATGAGCCACAATCTCATAGAAAAGGAGCCGAGATGGCAGGCAGGCAGATGGGGCAGAGCATTCTGGAGAATGAACACATTCTCCCAGCTCCTGGCCCTTGGACATTTTGGTTGCAGGTATTTCCATGAAAAATTTTGTAACATACAAGCAAGTGACAGAAACACTCTTTGATAGTAAGAGAGCACTATTAGGAATCAGTGTGCTAGAATCCAGAATATGGGCTCTGGAATCATAGTCTGGGTGTATATCCTAGCTGTACCCTTTCCTGGCTGTATGACCTTATGTAAGTAAGTGGCTTACATATTAAAAAAATTAGTATGTCCTGTGGTTAAATCAATCAATCAATCTATCTTCAAAAGCATATAAAAGGATAAAATGAAAAATAAAAGTTTCTCCTTTCCCATTCCTCTCTCCTTACACATACTCCCCATCATCAGTTACAAGCATCTCTATCCAGTGTGGGGAAAATGTGTGGATGTATCTACATTCATATAAGCTTCAACATATATATACACAGCACCATGCTATATAAACTCTTTTTTTTTTCTGTTTATTCTTTTTTTTGGTGGTTTTTTTTTTATTGTGGTTATAACAGTTTATAAGATTATGAACTTTCAGTTGTACCTTATTATTTGTCAGACACAATATAAATGTGCCCCTTCACCCCTTGTGCCCACTCCGCACTCCCCTTCCCCCTGGTAATCTAACTAAACTGTTCTCTTTGTCTATAAGTTTGTTTATGTTCCACAAATAAGTGAAATCATATAGTGTTTGTCTTTCTCTGTCTGGCTTATTTCATTTAACATAATACCCTCAAGGTCCATCCATGGGGTTGCAAATGGGACAGTTTTGTCTTTTTTATGGCTGAGTAGTATTCCATTGTATATACATACCACATCTTCTTTATCTAATCATCAGTCGATGGGCACTTGGGTTGCTTCCACATCTTGGCTATTGTGAATAATGCTGCAATGAACATAGGGGTGCATAAGTCTCTTTGTATTGTTGATTTCAAGTTCTTTGGATAAACACCCAGTAGTGGGATAGCTGGGTCATATGGTATTTCTATTTTCAATTTTTTGAGAAATCTCCATACTGTTTTCCATAGCGGCTGCACCAGTTTGCATTCCCACCAGCTGTGTATGAGGGTCCCCTTTTCTCCATAACCTCTCCAACATTTGCTATTTTTTTGTCTTGGTGATTATAGCCATGCTAACAGGCATGAAGTGATATCTAAGTTTAGTTTTGATTTGCATTTCCCTGATGATTAGTGATCTTGAGCATCTTTTCATGTGCCTATTGGCCCTCTGTATATCTTCTTTGGAAAAATGTCTGTTCATATTCTCTGCCCATTTTTTGTTTGGGTTGTTTGTTTTTTTGTATTTCAGTTGTATGAGTTCTTTATCTATTATGGAGATTAACCCCTTGTCGGATATATGATTTGCAAATATTTTCTCCCAGTTGGTGAGTTGCTTTTTCATTTTGATCCTGGTTTCCTTTGCCTTCCAGAAGCTCTTTAGTCTGATGAAGTCCCATTTATTTTTTCTTTTGTTTCCCTTGTCCGAGTAGACATGGTATTTGAAAAGATCCTTTTAAGGCTGATGTGAAAGAGTGTACTGCATATATTTTCTTCCAGAAGTTTTATGGTTTCAGGTCTTATCTTCAAGTCTTTGGTCCATTTCGAGTCTATTTTTTTGTATGGAGGAAGATAGCAGTCTACTTTCATTCTTTTGCATGTGGCTGTCTAGTTTTCCCAGGATTATTTACAGAAGAGGCTTTCCTTTCTCCATTGTATGTTCTTGGCTCCTTTGTTGAAGATTAGCTGTCTACAGATGTGTGGTTTTATTTCTGGGCTTTCTATTCTATTCCATTGATCTGTGTGTCTGTTTTTGTACCAGTACCATGCTGTTTTGATTACTACAGCTTTGTAATATATTTTGAAGTCAGGGATTGAGATGCCACCAGCTTTATTCTTGTTTCTCAGGATTGCTTTGACTATTCAGTGTCTTTCGTTACTCCATATGAATTTTAAGATTCTTTATTCTATTTCTGTGAAGAATATCATTGGGATTCTGATTGGGATTGCGATGAATCTGTAGATAGCTTCGGGTAGTATGGACATTTTAACTATGTTTATTCTTCCAATCCATGTTCATGGAATATCTTTCCATTTCTTTATGTCATTATCGATTTCTTTCAGGAACGTCTTATACTTTTCCAAAACTCTTCTTTTTTGCACCTTGATTTTTTTTTTGCTTTTAAAAACATATCTTAGTGATATCCTGTCAGTAGATACTGATGGACCTCTTCCTTTTTAATAGTTGCATGAAATTCCATTTGATGGTCATACGGTAATTTAACCAATATTTATTGGCGAGCATTTAGATTTCCAGTTTTGGGGTTGTTTTTGCTATTACAAACAGTGCTATAATGGCTTACACTTAAGACTATATTCATAGGACAAATAATTTTTTTCCAACTTTACTGAGGTATAATTGACAAATAAAGTTGTATACATTTAAAGTGTACAACATGATGATTTGATACACATATACTTTAGGAAATGATTACCACAATCAGATTAACACTTTCGTCACCTCACATAGTTACTATTTTTTGCGTGTGTGGAAAGAATGCTTAAGATCTACTCTCTTTGCAAATTTCAAGTATACAATACAGTATTATTAACTATAGATACCATGTTGTACATTAGAAGGATACATAACTTATCTCAGAATTGCTGGTGCAAGGAATAGACAGAGTTAGTTCTACTGATATTGCCATACTGCCCCCAACCAAGAAAAAGATTATACCATTTTCCCCAGTGTCTGAAAGTTTTGGGAAATTACTTCACCTCCCCTACCATCCCCACCACAGTCCGTTCCATAAGCTGGCCATAGAGAAGGTGCTCCGTAAGGACTTTCTGACGGCAGTCTTGTCAAATCAATCCAAATTCATTCCCTTGTGTTCAATCCTAAACAGAACTCAAAATGTACATCCTTGAAGCACGGACTAAAAATATCTATGGTGCCTGTGTTGTCAATTTCCCCCTATTGTAACATTTTCTTAATAAGCCTAGCAGCTGAGGATCTATGTGAGTTTAATGGCTTGCAGCTTCCTTCATGGACAAGGCAATGAACCATCTTCTGTTACTGCTAAAATGAGTAGAGGCTTCTAGATATATAACTCTTCTTACTCAAGGCAGTGAATACCTCATTAACTCCCATCCACCTGCCAACTAGGGCTTGTGAGGCTGAAGAGCATGATTTCACAGGCTTCTCTAAGGCCCCCTCAAAACTTGGCCCAAGCTAGGCAAGCCCAGCTTAAATATCCCTTCTTTTATGCTTAGGATAATGGAGAAAGGTCTAGAAATAGGAGCCAAGTGAGCTGAATTCAGGCTGAGTTCTACTACTTCTCAGCTGCCTGACTTTGGGTAAGTAACTGCCTCTCTGAGCCTCAGTTTCCTCATGTATAAAATAGGGATAATAATAATTTTAACAATAACAGCAAACATTCACTATGAACTAACCACTATTCTAAGTATTTTATGTACTTTACCTCGTTTAATCATACCTGACTCACAGTTTGTTATGAAGACTTAATGAAACCAGATGAGAATAATTGACATGAAAGCATTTGGAAACCCTGAAATGCTATGCAAATATGAAGTACTATTAGCAAAATGCAACAAACATTTATGTACTGAGTATTACTGCTGTTTTACTATTACCACAGCCAACACGGCTTCTTCCTCTTCTGAACTTTCATCACATTTATTATCTGCTCATGATATTTGGCTCATAGCATCATGATCTGATACCATCTTCCAAACTCAGTTGTCTAACAGTCTGTGATACCCTTCTCCCACCCTCAGCCTCAGACCACTAGATTATATAATAATGCTTCAGAGCAAAGACCATCCCATACGTGAGCCCTGGAGTCTCCAGAACATTTTGGATTTTAAATATTATGTCCTGTTGGCGGGTTATATGCTCTGAGTTGAAGCCTGTGCAAATATAATCATTGTATCTATAAATTTCCAACTCCTTCACCAAGCTGTGTACTTAGGAGGTTCACAATCAGAGCTTGTTTATTAGACTGGAGGTGTTAGGAGTGGTGGTTTAGGCTGGACAAATACAGAAAACCAGAAGAAGCCACCCTCAAAACTGAGTGGACTGAGCCTGTCTTTGCTGGCCCAGCCATCTTCTCCTCTCTTCTCACATATGTGCATCCCAGGGTGTCATGTTCTTTCTTCCCTATCCTATACTTCCCCACATGAAAATCTGTTCTCAATCTCCAACCACATTGGAACATATATACAGGACATACAAACAGCCTAAAGTGTCAATCCTCTCTAAGTGACTGAGGTTTGCACAAGGATCAAAACTTCCAGCTAGAAGATGAAAGTACTAGGAATGCCTTCATAGACTCCAGAAGGCATTTAGGGAGGAGGCTTTCTTGGAGCTCTGGAACTAGTCCAACACAGTCTAGACATTTATTGTTAACAAGGTGCTTAGTTTCTGGCTCTCACTGTCTCTAATTCAGGACTTCTTTCAGCCAAGCATCTCAAGCCTTTAAGAAGTTGGAAAATATACTAGAAATAGTAGAGGACTTCTATCTCCCATCCTACACTCAAAAGGTAAAAATCAGGCCTGCTGGTCTTGGAGAGAGTTTGTGAGCGCCTGCCGCCACCCCCTGGCAAAATGTATACTGCACACACGCTGTAGTCCCAGCTCAACCAACAATTTAGCCATATGAATAGCCACCGACTCCACAGGTCCAGGGATATCCCTTCAGGTGTTTATTTGCTGCTCTGACAATCATGCCCAAAATTAATTGTTTCTTGTAAAAAGTGTACTTCCACACTCCAAGCTAGGCAGTTGGCTTTCTGCAACCTATAGACAGAAAGGCTGTGGTTTTTCAATAAATTCAGCAACAGTTTACTGAGCATGCAGTGGTAGGTGCTGGAAATGTAAAAATGCATTAGCAGTTGCCAAGTAGAGAAAGCACAGTCTAGAAAAGGAGACCAATATCCATATGGATAATTGCTACAGTCCTTTTCCACTCTTAAGATTTATTTATTTATTTATTTATTGCTGAGGAAGATTCGCCCTGAGCTAACGTCTGCTGCCAATCCTCTTCTTTTTTTGCTTGAGGAAAACCAGCTGTGAGCTAATGTCCATGCCAATCCTCCTCTATTTTTTGTATGTGGGACACCTCCACAGTGTGGCTGGTGAGTGGAGTAGGTCTACGCCTGGGATCCAAACCTGTGAACCCAGGCCACCAAAGTGGAGTGTGCAGAAATTTAACCACTCAGCCATGGGGCGAGGCCCTCTTAAGATTTCTAACTAGTATTTACATTCCCACCTTTCCATCTTTTCCTTTAAAACATATTTAGAGCACACAACTAAAACAACAACAACACAAGTTTCATACAGCTCGGAAAGACGTGCAGTAAAAAGTAAGTTTCCTCTCCCTTCAAGAAGCTCACAGGTTAGTGGAGAGCAGAAGCATAACTAAAAGATTGCAATACACAGCATAAGCTGTAGCAGGAGTCTGAACAAGACACTGTGGGAATCCAAAGGAGGGAGCAGTTCTCTCTACTTGAAGTCTGGGAAGGCTCCAAAGACAGAGCTGAGTCTTAAAGAATGAGTAGGAATTGCCACATAAAAAGGAAGCAGAATTGAAAGGTGACTGCAAAGGCACAGAGGCTGTGTGAGCACACAGCACTGCAGCAGGCCAGCTGACTGGAGGGAAGGGCACAGTGGACTGAGCAGTGACAGCTGAGGCTCCCGAGAAAGGGAAAGGACAGACTGGCAAAGAGCTTCAAATGTCAGGCTGAGTAGTTGGGACTTAACGGCTAGCCTCCAAAAGATTTTTTAAAACACTTTTTATTATGGAAAATGCTATCCTCAATAGTTAACATTTTGCCAATCTTTTTATCTATCATCCTCACTGTTACTGAGACTACTGTTTGAGTATTTTAAAGCAAATCCCAAACATCATGTCATTTCTTCTGTAAAATTTTAAGTATTATCTCTAACTGGCAATGACTTAAAAAATTTTTTTTATTGTGGCAAAATATATATAACAAAATTTGCCATTTTTACCATTTTTAAGCATACAATACAGTGGCATTAAGTACATTCACAGTGTTATGCAACCATCATCACTATTTTTCATCATCCCAAACAGAAACTCTGTAACCATTAAGCAATTACAGCCCATTCTTCCCTCCTCCTAGTCCCTGGTAATTTCTAATCTACTTTCTCTCTATGAATTGCCTATCGTAGGGTAATAACTCAATTATTACTTAATAATTAATAATTTTTAACATCTTTACTGAGTCTATATTCAGGTTTTCCCAACTGTCTCCAAAAATACTGTAAAGATTTTAAGCAGAAAGGTGACATGGTCAGATGTGCCTACAATCTGAGAGACCACTTCATCTGGAATGCGAAAGAGACCGGAGGGAGCAAACCAAGGCTAAAGATCATTTGGGAAGCTGGTGCAGTAACTAGACTTCAGGACTTGCTGTTTTACTGGTACATGACAAACCAACAGCTATTGCATAGCACTCATCTGGCAACTCAACTGATGATCTGACTGATTAGGCCTAGCTGGAAAATGACAGTGATATTAAAAAATAGGATTTAATAAAGTGATAAAAAGTGGTATAGGACTCTGACTATAGACGTTCTGGAACAGAGACATAAATGAGACCTAAAATAATGAGGTAGGGCCTATATTGGTAAAAGGGTTCTTAACTCCAGTTGGACTTGTTACCTAATTCATGAACCACAGACTTTCTTTCAGTACATGGAGAAATTTCTGTTATGGATAATTGGTTTAGGAATAAGAAACAAAGAACAGGAAGAAGTGAGCACATTTCTGGATAAAGGCAATGTTCTGTAGCTGGTCCTTGTTATTATTAATTCAGTGATTAAGTTGTTAAATCAAATGCTCTGCAATTAAGGCACTTCTTAGATAGAAAGCAAGCTGCATGGTGTCTTAGTTAACATTCATATAAATGATCTGGAAAAGAGTGCTTGGGGAAACTGCCAAGTTTGCAGATGGCATTCAGCTCTTCCAGGGATTAAAATGCCAAGCTGATTAGGGATAAACTGAAAGAAGATTGGATGTGGGCAGAAAAGTGGCAGAGGAGTTTTAATGTGACTAAATGTAAGAAAACATATTCAGGATAAATAATCTTATCAGAGGATCATGAGTGTTCAACTACCATCCAGTAAAAGGAATCTGAAATGACAGAAAATTATTTCCTTAAGACGTCAGTCCTGTGAGATGTCACAGACAAAACACAAAAAGATCGCGAGAGTGAAAGGTGAAAAAACAGTGGTTATCATCAGAAAGTTTATTGGAAACCCAACATGTAGGGTTTCTTACACTCTGACCTCATCTTGAACAAGCCATTTGCACTTTCATATTTGTGTTACAGCATATAAGGTCCACTTATCTAAACACAAATGACATGATGAAATGGCCTGAGAAAAACAGAATAAAATGGAAAGGCTCTGGTTTTAGGAACAGTTGAAAGAATGTGCCTTCTTCAGTCTGTAAAGGTAAAGATCCAAAGCGGGGGGCCTGCCCAGTGATGCAGCAGTTAAGTGTGCACCTTCTGCCTAGGCGGCCTGGGGTTCGCCAGTTCGGATCCTGGGTGCGGACATGGCACCACTTGGCAAGCCATGCTATGGTAGGCGTCCCACATATATAAAGTAGAGGAAGATGGGCACGGATGTTAGCTCAGGGCCATTTTCCTCAGCAAAAGAGGAGGATCAGCAGAGATGTTAGCTCAGGCTTAATCTTCCTTAAAAAAAAGATCCAAAGGGGACAGAAGACTGTGAAGGAGAAGGGAAAAAAACACTGAGTGACTAGACACAATGTCATTCATCCCAGATAACCCAAATTAATCACAATATTTCATGCCTTACAGGAATGTCATCTCAGTGTTACTGGTTTTGTAGGAAAATGAGGCTCAGATAAATTAAGTGACTTGCTTAAAGGCAGCAGTTAGCAAAATTAAATTTTGGTGTTTCTGATGATCAAGTTTAGAGATTGCACACTTCTTTAGATAAGGACTGTGCTAATTCATTTTTGTACTCTCAATGCCTGTCCTACTGTTTGGCACACAGTAGATGCTAGGGAAATGTTTATGGAGTTATTGAATTGAATATAGCTAGACATTTAGAGGTTAATATCAGAGAGGGCAACCATGCTCAATTTGACAGAGTCCTGGGCTTGAAGATCTCTGAGGATACCTACTTAGTCTTTCTCTGGAGTTTATAAAATTCCCTCAAGTGGTCTGCAGGAAGGCTTCAATAGCCTTAGGTGGAAGATGAGACCCCTTAAGAAAAACAGCAATCTCAAAGCTCTGAAAATGACTAATTTCTGAGTAAACACCACAGCTGTGACTTCAGTTGGGAACAGCAAATCACTTTTTCTGAGCAGATTTTCTGAAGATCCCTATTTTGGGGAATAATTAAATGATGCAGCATCACAAGATAACAAGATTATCAAATACAGAAAAAAAAAAAGAATCCTGTAACTCAGGAGAACACACAATGGGAAGATTAGATGCATTTGTCTGTAATTACAGAGGAGCTGCAGAACAGAATGCTTTAGAGTCATGGGACAGATTCTCTTTCCATGACTGGCTTATAAAATTAAATCAGCCTGATCTGATATTGGAGCAAAGTGGGTCAGTTACAAAGTTTGCTTTGGAGAAACATCAAGCAAATACAATTTTCAAAAGATATAGATCTATTTTATGCCAGATAAATAGGGTTCCTGGCATTGACAAATCTCCAGGTTTGACTCCAGTGTAGGGTCACAAATCATACTCACAATCACCACTACCATCAAAGCTGCATGTTTCCATCTGCAGTAGTCTAGATACAAGGAAACATCCTTTATGATCCATCCTTCTACTGCAAACTTATCTCCCACTATTTCCCTCCTGTAAGACTGCTGCAGAGTCTTTGGGTAAATTAGAAAAAGGTACCCCTTGCTCTGGGTGGACACACCCCTGTACCAGGATACTTGGCTTGGTGAGCAGAATGTGGGGCTACATTTCATCCTCTACTTGTCTTGCCCTTGTGCAGTGAACAACCTGCACAAGAAAATGCAGGAGCCCCACCCTACTACCAGTCAGACACTGAATGGTACTACTCTATCAATCTACCATTCAGACACTGTTTCCCAAATACCTCTTGTCAAACTACCACTTCTGTGCCTTGGTCCACTTAGAAATCACCTCTTTCTCACAAGAGCCAACATATGGAAGCAACCCAAATGTCTGACAATGGACAAATGGATAAAGAAAATGTGACATATACGTATGATGGAATATCAGACACCCTAAAAGAGAAGGAAATTCTGCCATTTGCAACAACATGGATGAACCTGGAGGACATTTTGCTAAGTGAACTAAGCCAGACACAGAAAGACAAATACTGCATGATCTCACTTACAAGTAGAATCTAAAATAGTCAAATTCACAGAAGCAGAGGTAGAATGGTGGTTGCCACGGGTTGTAGGGAGGAAGAAATGAGATGTTGGTCAAAGGGTACAAAGTTTTAGTTATGCAAGATGAATGAGTTCTGGAGATCTAATGCATAGCATAGTGAAGACAGTTAACAATACTGTATTACATACTTGAAATTTGCTAAGTCTTCTTACTACGCACACACACAAAAATGGTAATTTCAAAGGGCTTTCATGCATCTATTGAGAAGATATTGTTTTTCTTGTTACATTTGCTGGTGTGGTGAATTACAGTGACTGATATTCAAATGTTATATGAAACGAGTTCCTGGGATGAACCCCACTGGGTCATAATGCATGATCCTTCTTATATATCACGAGATTCAGTTTTAAAATGCTGTTAAGAATTGGTGCATGTACACTTACTGGGGATTTGGGTTTGTGGTTTTCTTTCCTTGTTGTGACTTTGTCTGGTTTGGTGTCAGAGTAATAATGCTGGCTTTACGTAATGAGTTGGGAAGTAAGAGTTAATTTTTGTTTGTTTTTTGTTTTTGAGGAAGCTTAGCCCTGAGCTAACATCTGCTGCCAATCCTCCTCTTTTTGCTGAGGAAGACTGGCCCTGAGCTACCATGTATGCCCATTTTCCTCTGCTTTATATGTGGGATGCTACCACACATGGCTTGCCAAGCGGTACCATGTCCGCACCCGGGAACCAAACCTGCAAACCCCAGGACGCCAAAGCAGAACGTGCACACTTAACCTCCGTGCCACTGGGCCGGCCCCGGAAGTGAGTTTTTGTGGAAGAGTTTATTTCTACCATAAATGTTTGGGAAAATTCACCTGTGAAGCAATCATAGATTTTCTACTTTTCTTCCAGCCTTTGGATCCAGGAATAAATCTTACTTTATCATATAATGTTTGTTTTAATACTTAATTGGATTCTATTAATTAATGTGTTACACAGAACTATTTCATCTAGATTTGTAAGTGGAATGGGACAAAAATCATTTTCTCATTGGTTTTATCCAAATTATTGTCAAGCCTCAAGAAAACTGGATGGAGAGTCTTCCATTTTCTTTTCTGGTACAAATTTTATGAATTATCTTAGCATGTATCTTAAAGCTTATTAAGACCATGTGAAAAGTAACATTAAGAAAAAAAAGGAAATCCCCCATCTCCTCATTCTTCAAGGTCAATAACAAGTTCTGCCTCCCTTATGAGATCTTCCTTGTCCTCCCCGCCTGCAGTGGTTTCTCCTCCTTCTGAAAGCTTAGTCTGAAACCCATTCACTCATCACTTTAAATGAGAAACAGCTTAGTATCATCCACTTATTTGTTATTTATGTGTGCCTCCTCATTCCTATTGCATCAGAAGCCCCGTGAGGGTGTGTACTGTGTCTTATACTTCCTTCCTATTCCCAACCACTCACACTCATACTCACCACTGCCTTAAACAAACCACACCTGGGACAGTTGCTTTTATGTGTCAACTCAGATATTTGGCTAAACATTATTCTGGGTGTGTCTGTGAAGGTGTTTCTGGATGAAATTAACATTTGAATCAGGACTGAGTAAAGCAGATTGCCCTCCCCAGTGTGAGCCCGGGGGAGAGTACAAAAGGTGGAGTAAGGAAGAATTCACCCTCTCTCTGCCTGACTGTCTTTGAGCTGGGACATCAGTCTTCTGCCTTTGGGCTCAGGCTGAAACTTACACCACCAGCTCTCCTGGTCCTCAGGCCTTCAGAGTTGGACTGAAACTATACCATCAGCTCTCCTGGGCCTCTAGTTTGCCAACAGATCTTGGGACTTGCCAGCCTCCATAGCTGTGTGAGCCAATTCTTTATAATAAATCTCTCTCTCTCTTTATATAGATAGATAGAGAGAGATAGAGCAATACAGATATAGATATACAGATATAATCATTTCAAGCTGCTATAACAAAATACCATAGATTGGGTGCTTAAACAACAGACATTTATTTCTCATAGTCTTACTGTGTTTTCACATGGTGGGGAGAGAGAGAGCTCTAGTCTCTCTTCCTCTTCTTATAAGGACACTAATCCCATCATGGGAACCCCACTCTCATGACCTTATCAAAATCTAATTACCTCCCAAAGGCCCCACCTCCAAATACCATCACATTGGGTGTTAAAGCTTCAATATATGAATTGGAGGTGGGGGTGCGGCAAACATTCAGCCCATAACACCACCCTTAATAAAGACCTATTGCTTGATTCCTGGCAGAGGACACATACCCACCTGGGACTTGAGGGAATGAGGAACCACAATACATAAAACAGTACCATACAAGAATACACAATACTGTACGTTCATCAAATGCCAAAAACAAATAGCCATTTATACCTTTCAGCTGGAGTATACACTCTGTGAAACAAAAGAAAGAGTTCTTTCCCCACCATGTTACACAGAAATAAGTTATTCAAGCCAACTCAGAATTTTTGCATCTTAATCAATTGCTGAGTGGCATGGTACAGAGGAAAGAGCATGGATTTTAGAACCAGACTAACCTGGGTTTAAATCTCAGGTTTTCAACTTACCACTTGAACTTGGGCTCTTTACTTTTCTGTATCTTCATCTATAAGATAAAGATAATACCTATTTCTAAAGCTTGTTAGATTTAAATGACCCTGCCTTTAATGCATCCTCAAATATGCTAAACTTACCATCTCTTTTGGGCTTTTGCACTTGCTGCCAGATCTATCCTTCCCCCAGATCTTTGCATGTTCTGCTTCTCACCACTTGAGCCTCAGCTCACACATTACCTCCTCAGTGATGTTTTTCTAACTACCTGAGCTAAGGTAGTCCCCTCCCCTCCCAGTCATTCTCTCTATATTATTTTCATAGACATTATTTTAAAATTTCCTTGACTTTTCATTTCTTTTCTATCTCCCCAACCAAAATATAAGTTCCATGAAAGTAGGGACCTTGCTGTCATAACTGCTGTATCAATACCATCCCCAGCTCTACTATAACGCCTAGTACATGCTAGACACCCAATGATATTTGTAGAATGAATAAATGAGTATGTAAACTATGTAGCACAGCACCCATCCACACATTTTAGGACTCGTTCTTCCTCCTTTTTATGTAAAAATCACTGGGCTAAACAATGTGTCTGTGTTGAGTCTTTTGAAATAGCATTTCAACAAGATGGATTTATTGTTTGAATGCTGATCAAGCATTTATATAAACAGAAATATAGTCATTTACTCCAATGTGTGATGAGACCATCCTCCATTTCAATGTTCTATTCTAGGTACAATCAAGATACCAGTTATTGAAGTGTTTATAGACTTCACTCTCACATGAGAGGTTAATAACATAATATTCCCTCAGCCTTCTGAGAGGGAAAATTTTGCTTAGGTACCTTTTATCCACGAGGAAACAGAGATCCAGAGAGAGGAAATACTTGATTAGTTCAAAGTCAAACACCTAGTGAGAGGCAGACCACATTCCCTTTCCATCCCACCTTGCTGCCTTCTTAGAGCAAGAAAGGCAACTCTCCCCAAAATCAAAGAACACTGGAATCCAACAGATAGAGATTCCTAAATGATATTATAGGATGTGGAAACTGAGGACTTGATTTCCATTCAAAGTGCTTGTGAGATCAAGAATGATAAAGAATATAAACAGGGGCTGGCCCCGTGGCCAAGTGGTTAAGTTCGCGCACTCCGCTGCAGGCAGCCCAGTGTTTCGTTGGTTCAAATCCTGGGCGCGGACATGGCACTGCTCATCAGACCAAGCTGAGACAGCGTCCCACATGCCACAACTAGAAGGACCCACAACGAAGAATATACAACTATGTACCGGGGGGGGGGCGGGGGGGGGGGTGCCTTTGGGGAGAAAAATTAAAAAAATTTTTTAAAAAAAAGAATATAAACAGCTAAACATTATCGAAGCATAAGAAAGCTTTATTTACTTTTATCACTTTACTGATGCATTGATTCTGTTTGTAACACTACATCACCAGGGCACAATTCATACAGCAAATTGCTAGAAGAAAATAAGAAAAGAGCTCTCCCCTCATTCTGCTCTCATTAGAAACAAAGACTTGATCCTCTTTTCCTAGTCCAAGTACAAACTGCTATGGCTGGTAAAATCAACCTACTCACCACCATGGCTGAGGAGAAATATCCTTGTACCTCAAGGCAACAACACTTTGGATTTCCAAATCCAAACCCAGGTGGCACATTCCATTCTCAATTTTCCAACTGGCACAAATTCAGGAGGAGAGATTATTCACCAGAATAGGCACCAATGAGTGAATTTTGGCAGGCCAGGAGAAGAACTGGCACTGTTCTGAAGAGACATGCCACCGGCTCCCAGATGCACCTGAGTTTAGCAAGATGTAACCATACATGTTCTGAATGGAGAAATGGATCTTAGATGCTATCTTCTCATTTCTATAGTTGAAGAAACTGAGGCTAAAAAGGGAAAAATGGCCCAAGGTCATGCAGTGGGAACCCTGTGGGAACACTGATCTCTTCTCTTTCCAATGCTCCTTTCATTACATCAAGTTTAGTCCAGAATGGCTCTGGACAGCAGCTCATGCCTTAGTACAGAAGTGCAAAGATATATGGTGCTATTCTGGTTCTCTTCTCTTCAATGAAGTTGTCTATCCTTTTAGGCACCTCTAATGATCCACTGAAATGCCCCTCACATTCAACAAGCCCAAAAGAGTAGTTTTAAAAACCAATCCAGGGGCTGGCCTGGTGGCGCAGCAGTTAAGTTCTCACGTTCTGCTTCGGTGGCCCGGGGTTCGCCAGTTCGGATCCTGGGTGCGGACATGGCACTGCTTGGCAAGCCAAGCTGTGGCAGGTGTCCCACATATAAAGTAGAGGAAGATGGGCATGGATGTTAGCTCAGGGCCAGTCTTCCTCAGCAAAAAGAGGAGGACTGGCAGCAGATGTTAGCTCAGGGCTAATCTTCCTCAAAAAACAAAACAAAAAACAATCCAAACTGATCTGCCTGAAAACCCAGTTCATTTTATCCTTAGTGTTTGGGTTTGGATTCCATCCTCTGAAAGGAGTCTGTTACTCAGTGCTGTCATAAAGAAATATATTCCATAAACCTTTAAAAATATTCTCATCATTTACTCATTCAACATAGATTCATTACATGAGGTACCTACTATTCATCCAATAATATGCAAAGCACTGGGTGTAGGGTAGGGAAAGGAAAGACTATAGATCCCTCACAGTTCTGGCACAAAGAAGAATAAAAATAAATCAGTGTTAACAGAAGTACAGTAGATTATTTACGTCAGAGTCCAAGCACCAGAATTATATGAACTATTATAAAATTAATAATAGCTAATATTTATTAAGTATGTAGTAAGCACTAGTTACTGTGCTGACTTTACACACCTTATTCAATTAATTCTCACATCAATCATATAAGGCAGGTAGCATTATCTCTTAATCTTACAGATAAGATAACTAAGGCACAGAGAGATTAACTTGTTCAAGGTGCTACGCTTCTGAGTGGTGGATTCAGGATTTGAGACAATGCAAACTGACTCCAGAGCAGATATTATTAACCACTTCACACTACTTCTAAAATACGGAATTACTGAAAAAGAATTTTTAAAGAAGATTCATTTTTTAAATCTCACAATTTACTAATAACTTTCTAAAATATTCACTTTTATGTGTGCTTTTTTATTTTACTTTTTAGATCAAATAAAATTTCATACTAAAAAACAATTGAGCATAACAATTTCTATTACTACTTTAAAATGGCTTCCTAGGAAGTATGACTTTTGTAATAAAAATATAGCTTTAAAATGAATATTTACACAAGACAGTAAAGACAACCAACATCTTTAGATACAATTTGGTACCTTTCTGACTAATAGTCAACCATTATAAATATTAATCTTTTTTTCCCCATACTGGCTTTCAAAGGAAAAATCTTTTCTTCACCAGGCTCCTAAATAACTCACAAACTCTTGAAATTAAAGCTTTAATTTCTTTTTAGCTAAGACACATATACTTTAAAAAATTCTTTCTTTTATCACACTTTACATGACAAAAGAGCTCTTTGAAGTTCCTTATATTCAACGGGGATTTGTCCCTTGATGGACAGAGATTCAGTTTTGCAAGATGAAAAGAAAGAGTTCTAGAGATTGGCTGTACAACATTGTGAACGTACTTATTAACACTATTGAAGTGTACACTTCAAAATGGCTAGATGGTAAATTTTAGCACAATTAAAAATAAAAATTCCTTGTGCTCTTTCAGAGTTAGGATATTTAAGCTTCAAAGATATTGCTAACTTAGAACAGATATGGTCCCAGACATTCTACATACATGATTTCTGTTTGTGCTATAGTACAGAGAAAGGAGTGATAAATTCTGATTATAGGGTAAATGGGAGAAATTTTGTGTAGCTTAGGAATCCATGTGAATTGCATTTTATTTATGTGTAAATGAGATTTAGCCATAAGGTTTCTAAAGGCATTTTTAGGCTCTGACAGTATGGGAGTTAAACAGTAGGATTTCAGTATGAGATGTGGAAAGGGCATTTCAAGTAAAGAAGTGGCTTCAACAAAAGTACTGCAGCATGAAAGTGGAATTCACAAAGCCCTGTTAAGTGATGGTGCGGTTACAGTAGAATATAGGATATGCATATGGCAGAGAGGAAGTGACAGGGCAATGGGGATAAGGCTGACAGGTAGGATGGAGCCAGTTCCTTGCTTCCTGGCTTGCCAATGACTAGAAGAAGGGCCTCTGAGGACCTGTGAAAGTTTCATCCCTTGACAGTAGTCTCTTCAAGGGAGATTTCTACTTGAATGCTGTTTATTTCCCAGGTTCCAGATTCTACACTTTGGGGACTTTCCTAAAATAAAGCTGAGATCCTGAGGTCAAGAGTAGCTTCCCTCTTTGTGTCAATAATTCTGGTATGTGACTATGTTTGCTTGAGTGGTTTAAAGACTTAACAGTCTATCTCTATCATTCACGTGTAGGGAATTTAAAACTAGGTCATGAAATCCCACCTCCCACTCCAATGCAAGAACTTAGAATATTCATAACAAAGGGTCATCAGAAAAATTACTATTTGTCAGGGTTTTTTTGTTTTTTTCATTTTCAGATAGGTGACTCTTAAAATGGGCTGAAAATTGCCATCCCGAAGTTTGCTGTTTGGTTTCGGCTCTGCTCACATAAAACCAGTCTGCTCCTTTCTCGTACATGTCTATCCTGTGGGAGACACTGAACAGGCCCCCTTGAGACCTCACTTCTTCAGGCTACACTGCCTCTGTTCTCTTGAACAGTCTCAGCCTGAAGGCTCCTCTTTGAAAATACTCTGTTTATCTTATTAGGACATGATGACTAGAACTTGATGAAATTCTTCTGGATTGGTCATATCAACCCCGAGTAAAGCAGCAAGAATTGGAAGTTGGACAAACCTGAGATTTTAGTTAGTGTTGCTTTCTCTTGGCAAACTACCACTTAGGGAAAACATGACCTTGGAGAAATGCAAGTCTGTTTATTTCTTTAAAATTATAAATTTTAATCAGACACAGTGGTATCCTTCTAAATTTCTGCCATCACTTTATAGCATGCCTTACTATGGAAAAAATAAACTTAACTAATTAAAATCCTCAAATAGCTATACACATTTCTCCAAATTTAAGCTCATTATTTGTCTAAAATGAAGAAAGATTTCAAGAACTATTTAAAGAATGATATAACAATACCTGTTTATCCACCACCCAGCTTAGTCAAATCTTGATATTTTTTTATATTTTCTTCAGATTAAAAAAATATATAACATCAATATACACTGCTCCCCAACCCCATTCCTCCACCTCTTCTCCCCAGGAATAATTATTCTGAATTAATACTTATTACTTTTATATACATATTTATGTAGTTTTTACTGGTGTATGTATCCATAAACTATATATAGGACTCTTGCTTGTTTGGGGGCTTTATATAAGTGGTATTATTCTATATCTATCTGCCTGTTAGCTGCCTTTTTCCACTCAATGTTTAAATTCTGATGTGTATTCATGGTAATACATAAAACCCTGGCTCATTTATTTTCATTGTTTGAATACATCACAATTTATTTACCTTTTCTCCCAATAATGGACACTTAGGTTATTCTCAATGTTTTTTATTACACAATATGCAGAGTTAATCTTTCTTGCATGGGACCCCTTGAGGAAGTCTTTTCCCTTTAAATTGGCTGGTAATTACACATTTTATTTCTATTCTTTGTGTGGTTACCTTTTTTTAAACATATATGCTTTACTTGTCAAGTATAAATTCAGTCAGTAGCTCTACCTTCCTCCTAAATTTTAGTATGCTTTAAGGCTGGTCACTCCCCTTTTCTCTTTACTCCCCAGCCAGGTCACATATTATTATTGCCCAATATTTTAATTTTGCCTTGTTTTTATCTCCCTAAATTAGTCATTATTTTTATTGTTATTCTGTAGTCAAGTTTTTTGTTTTTATTTTTTAAGATTTACTCATGTTTACCATTCTCTGCTAATGCTTTTTTTCATGTCACTACTTGCTTTTGCATTTAATTTCCTGCTTCCTGAAGAACATCTATTAGCAGTCCTTTCAGAAATAATCTCTGAAATGTAAACTTGATGCCTTACCTGTTTAAAATTGTCTCTATTTTACCCTCACTCTTAAATGAAAGTTTAACTAGGTGGAAAATTCTAGACTGAGTGGGGTTTCCTTTCCTCTCATCTTTTGAGGACATTATTCTTTTGTTTACTTCGCCACTGTTCTCAGTTTGCGATTTCTTGTAGGATATCTCTTTTATATTTGGGTACTCCTAAGATCTACTTTTTGTCTTCACTGGTATGCAGTTTCACTACGATATGTCTACAAGTAGCTTTATTTTAATTTATCCTTTGGAACTCAATGTGCTTCCTAAATGACGTTTTTCATCAATTTTGGAAAAATTTCCATCATTACCTCTGAATACCTCTTTTCCATTCTTTCCATTCCCTCCTTCTAGAACTATTATTGAACATATATTGGATCTTCTCATTCTGTCCTTCTTGTCTCTTAACGCTGCTTTCATACTTTTCTCCTCTTTTTCTCTTTGAGAGGCATCATGGGCAATTTCTGCCTTGCCTTTCAGTTTGCCAATTTTCTCTTCAGAAGTGTCTGTTTAAACAGTCCATTACGATTTTAATTTCAATGACTATGTTTTTTAGTTCTGGAAATTCTATTTGTTATATCTGCCCTACATTATTCATAGTATCTGATTCTATCCTCATGTTTTTAATTCTTTTTTGTCCTTAATCATTTGAAATATATTAATTTTATAGATGTTTTCATCATCCTATAGTTATAGATCTTTTATCATCTTAAGAGGGTTTGTGTTTTCTTCCGCTAGGCACCCCAGGGTAGCAGAGGCTGAGCATCCTTTTTATGTTAGCAACTTGTAGGAACTCAGACTATACAGGTAGTATAAATCCAAACTCTACACCCAATTGAAGATAGATGTATGATTTTGAATTCTCAGAGACATTTCTTCTATCCAGAGCATAGGCTGAGATAGACAACTTTCTTGTGTCCATGTATTAATAAGAAGATTTTTTTCTATCTACCATTTTACTTAAGGTCCCAGTCTCACTTGTGGGTGTCAGCTTTAATGCCTGTCTTGTGAGGACTCAAGTCTTCATCTCCTGGTCCTGTGTGGGTATTAAAATCCAAGTCCCAAGGTTACAAACACATATCCCAAGAGGCCTGATACAACATCATCTTATAGACTTACTACTCAGTGTGTCTTCATTTTCAGCCTCTGGGAAGTCTCTTACTTTCTTGAAAACTCAGTTATGTATCTTAAAGAATGTTGTTATTTTCTATCAAAGCTGTTAGGAGTTTAGTGGTAGAGGATATTCAGGTTATTGAGTTAAAATCACTGCTGGAAACAAAAGTAAGATTGTTCTTTTTTTTCTGAGCTTCAGATAAGAAGCTAAAGCATACTTCAATTCAGCAAACATTTATTGGTCACTTACTGTGATGATTAAATTTTACGTGTTAACTTGGCTAGGCTATGGTGCCTTGCTATTTGATCAAACATTAGTCTTGATGTTGCTGTGAAGGTATTTTGTAGATGTGATTAATATCCACAATCATTTGACTTTAAGTAAGGGAGATTATCCTTGATAATGTGTGTGGGCCTTATCCAATCAGTTGAAGGCCTTAAAAGCAAAAACTGAGGTCTCCTAGAAAAGAAGGAATCCTCTCTCAAGACTAACGTAGAAATCCTGCCTGAGTTTCAAGCCTACTGCCCTGCCCTACAGATTTCAGACTCGAGGCTATAATATCATCTCTTGCCCAAGTTCCTAGACTGTGGCCTGCCCTAAAGATTTTGTATTTGCCAGCCCCAGAAATCATGTCAGCCAATTCCTTAAAATAAATCTATATATCTCCTATTGGTTCTGTTTCTCTGGAGAACCCTAACTGATATACTTACTATGAATGATGCCCTGTGAGGGACAAAAAGATCAGTAAGATCAGATCCCTTTCCCTGCCCTCACAGAACTTATAGTCTAATGGTAGACAAATAGTTACCAAAGATATAGACTATAACTCAAATCATGATACTAGTATAAAAAGTTATTTATTCATCTATCCCACAAATATTTATTAAGCATCTACTATTAGTAAGATACTGCTAGATGTTAGCGATAGAAAATATAAGGCATAGATAGATTCCTTGGAACACTGTTTAGTGTGGGAGACAGATATAAAGAGATAAAATATAATGTGTAAGTACAAAGACAGAGATAAATATATTCTATCATGGGAGTAGCCTAACTCAGTTCGGAGGGCTCAGGGAAGCCATCCTGGAAGAAGTGATGCCTGAGCTCACCCTAAATTTAAATAAGATTTAGCCAGGCAAAAGTGAAGTAAAAATTAGGACAGGGAATTCTGGGCAAATGGACAGCATAAGCAAAGGCATGGAAGTAAGAAACAACATGGTATGTGCAAAGTTGCTGTACATAAAGTATGAGACAGGGAATGATGGGTGATGAGGTTAAAAAGTTATAGTACTACAACAGAGGGAGGTTGCATAAGGTTGGAAATTAATAAAGGCTTCTTGAAGAAGGTGGCATTTAAGCTTGATCTGGAAAGCTGAGTAATATTTTAATAGGTGAAGATGAAGAAGAAGGGGAGAAAACACAGTACTCTGGGAGAAAACAAAGGATGAATAAAAGGGACACTGGGAAATAAGAATACGGAGGCAGGTTATGGCCAGACCACAGAGAGCTTTGAATGATTGATTACTCCCAGAGCAGAGGCTTAGATGTATTCCCTCAGGTAGTGGCTAGAGGCCTGTGAAAAACAGAAGCTAATGAGGAAATTGCAGTTATAAACACCTACCACCTCCAAGGGCTTGGAAGGCCCTGAAAGACACACCTGGTCATGGCATTCGACTGCCTCTGAAAGATGCAGCCAGACTAGCCAAGGGACAGGAAACATCTGTGCCACCATGACCTGCCTGAATCCGCTCTCTCCCTATCCTTCTTGGCACTACAGAAACTCGGAACAGAACAAAGGCTAAGGCAAGCCCCAGCCTGGGTTCTAGAGAAAAACAATAACAAGAGGGGGGGCAACCTGATTTACTAGCAGGAAAGAAAAGGTAGACCCTGTCAGATCTCATCAAGGAGAATAAAAGAGCCATTGTTACTGTTTTCTCCCCTTGGAAAATGAGGCTCTAAACAGTAAACTGTGGTTAAAAGAGCACTGACCTGGAAAGGAAACCTGGGTTCTAGTCCAGATCTTGTCACTAGCTTGCTGTGTGGAGTAGGCAAGTTGTTTCACTTCTCTAGGTCTCTATTTCCTCATTTGCATTATGAGGGAGTTTAACTAGACTAGCGGTTCTCAAACCATGTTCTGTGGAGCCCCAGACTATCTCTGGGAAACCCTAACCTCATTTCAACCAAAGCAGCTCCATTTTTACCAGTTTTACATAGAGAGTTCTGCCTAAAGCTTTGTTTGAAAAAAAATTCAGCTACTTTAAAAAATGTGTAGATTTCTGGTCTTGAATCTCTAAGAGCCTTTCTAACTTCAATGGTCTATGACTGTGGTTTCATGATAAGTTGCTGCTAGGGAGCTCCCACCTTAAGGTCAACTGGGGCTGGGACTGCATAAGAAATTCATGGTGAAGGGAAGGTCCAGAGAGAGCGCAAAAAGGCAGGTATGAAGGCGAGACGGAGAGGAAATGAACCTGGGAGAAACATCAGGAATCAAGTAGTAGGCAGTTAAAGAGCCAAGCCTAATCGACTCCACAGGCTTTCCCAATAAAGGTAAAATCAGACAACCTGAAAAGTGATTGAAGAAAGGATTTCTGGAAAGAACTGTGAACTATGGTCTAAAATTCTGGCTACTTGTTTTCCTGCAAATAATTAAAACCACAAATAACAAGGGTTGCCTATATATGCCACAGCATTGCTCTGTAACAAAAACTATCGTTTGAGAGAAAAATCACTGTTGGGGGCGGGGGGAAGCTGGCGAAAGCTTACCTATTTGTTCGATTATTAAAAATTTATCGTATTTCTGCTAGGAGCCAGAAACTGTGCTAGGTTTCTGGGTTTACAGAAATGAATAAAACACTATCTTTGTCCTCAAGCAGTACAAAATTTAGGAGCCAGACACCTAAGTAAAACGGGATGGGAAGCTAAGTTCAAAAGTGCTGACTTTGGTCAAGATAGGAAGACCTGGGAATTCTCGTTTCCAACTTACTCCAGGAAAGCTGACTCCTGCCCGGGGAAGATGCCACTAACTTCTGGGCAGGCAGTTCTTTCCTTTCCCAGAAGGGCAATAAGCAGAAAACATACAGACACAGGGGAGAGGATTTAAAACTTGACAACTCTAACTGCAACCTCAAGGCAAAATTTTTTAGCAGGTTATATAACAGATTCTGGTACTACCCACTCATAACATCCAAAGTGCTACTGGTTCCAGTTTCTGATGTGATTTGGGAGGGTGGGCTGGGAAATAGTCCTCTATCTCCTAGGGCCTTTATAAACAATGAATGATGAGATCTTATATGAGCCATCACTGAGTGGTACAAAATCCAGAGCAGTATATCTGAAGTAATTTCCAGCATTTCTTTGTAGATTTTGAGACCAAATTTAAACAAAACAGGATATTCCGTTTCCTAATGATTGCACCTTGCTAAGGTATAATTTAGGGACTAAATCTGTCTAACTCAACATTGAATCCAAAGCACCTAGCAGAATTGTCACTCAATGAATATATACTGAATGACTCAGTAGTCACTACTGGAAGAAACTGCTTTGTACTTTTCTCTTGGAACAAAAACTGGATACAATCATCCTGTGTTTGAAAGTTTTTGTGAGCAAGAAGAAGTCACAGTGATGGTTTATCTTAAGTGAGTCTTTTTACATAGCCATGAAGGTGGGGAAAGGGCAGGTGGTTTTAACTAACTGCACTGATTTTATGTAACTTCCTTCTAATATATTTACTCTATAGAAAATTCCTGGGTGACACTGAAACTGCAATGACCTTTGCTTTCCCCTGAGGTTAAACTCTAATCAAGAATGCCCTAGACTCCAGAGTTTGTAGTAACATTCAAAAGCAAAAGGGGAAATTTCTAAATTGTCAGGAACTCCTCTGAGAATCTTCATTGTGGAGGAGGACAGCTGTCATTTAATGCCTCCTCCCCTCTTTCTCCACAAAACAAGTAAAGCTCACTCTGGATCCCAAGTCCCGCAAGACTAGAAAAGGGTTGTGAGGATGGTGACTACTAAGGTCAAACCTAAGGCAATTCTGGCCACTCTTAGGAAATAGCTCTCTAGCAAAAATTCATTTGCACCAGATCAGTGCCCAATCACAAACCCAAGGTGAAAGCACAGCCACTATCTTTTCAGGTCATCTTTCTCACCCTCTGCGTTCCTAGCTACCTTTTCCCTTTTCCCTCTCCTAATTGTGTCCCCATTCTTTTCCCCTCTTAACTCAACATGTCTCTGACCATACTCTCCTTTTCCATTCTGGAAATCAAAAATACAACATCCTCACAAAAATCCCTAGTTTCAAGCTCAGAAATCTGATTTAGGAGGAGTTTTTCATTTCTTTTCCCCAGGAGTTCAGGAAGATTCACAATTTTTGCTGTCGGGGGCTATGAGTTCATTATTGCTAGTCTTTGATTTATCTAGGCTACCTCTCCAAAAAGAGCTGACATGTAGCTCCACAAATCAGCTAATAAGCTAAGTCTATCTCTTCTGGGCTATCATTAACCCTCCGATCCTGACTCAATGACTCACTCAGGGCCCTGACACTCTTGGCTGAGAAATACATAGTTAAAAGGGCATGCACTCCCCTCAAAGTGAAATAACAATCTCAATTCAATTAATTCTTTAAAAAATTATTGAATATTTATTTTATGTTAGGAGGTACTATACTACGAGATGGTCATACAGAAACGTGCAAGTCCAGACTCTGCTTTGAGGAAGCCAACAAGTACCCAATTCATCAAATGTAGATAGAATGTCTACTATGTACTATTTACTGTATTAAGTGCTAGAGGAAAAACGAGCAGTACACTGGAAAGCAAAGTAACACTCCCAAAACATAATCTCTCACCCTAATGTAAAATTAGGGAGACAAACATCAAAGACCCTCAGCCAGAAGCCCTTGGGATTTAAATTCCTATATAAATTGGAACTCTAGGTCCCTTGCACACCTTTTCCTAGGAACTAGTTGTTTAAGAAGGATCTTAGAATGTTATTAAAAATGCAGAATGAATAAAGGATTAAAGACGTCTTCAACACTGGGGATTCCTGAACCCTGGAAGGTTTCATCTCACATATGGCACAAAAATTCATGTTTTTCACAGCTGATTTTCTTGGAGAGCTTTTTGTAGGTAAAGTAGAAAAACAATCTGAGGATACAAAGGTTGAAACTGTTCTTATGCTCCTGGGAACTGGCTGTGGGGTCTCTTCCCCCCAAAGTTGATTTTACTTCCAGGGCTAGGTTTTAAAGTAGGTAGCTGTCCCTATAGCAGTATTCAAGGGGTGAAATACGTCCTTACCTTCCGAAACTCCATCACACATTCTTTTAAGTCCTAAAGAGCAGCAGTATGATAAATTGGAACCAGGCATTTCTCGGTCCAAATTCTGGCTGTACCATTTATCAACTGTTTGATCTTGCACAAATCAGTTACCTGACTGAGTCTACTCTAGAATGCAAGGCTCTTGCCTTGCAACTGACTCTTCTTTCTGTAAAAATGCCTTTGTTCAGATGAAAATTAGACAATTCTTTGGAAAGATAAGGGTGAAATCTTTTCCGAGCAATAAAATATTTCTAACAGAAACAAGTTTCTTGGGGGCATATGTAGAAGAGAGACTGTGGGTGACAACATAGAAAGAGTCACAGGCTAACATAGGAGTTGGGGTTAATAGAAAGTTGTCATGCAGTGTGGAGCCTGGTGAGTGAACTCCTGCTACAATCATCTTGCCCAGTATTTGCCTTTATCTCACATTATGCCCATCTTATGAAGCTGAAATGAAGGTGGGTAGGAGAGGGTGCTCGAAGAGGAACTAGTACGTTTCCAAATTTGGTTTCCTTCTCTCTCTCAACATTATATTATGGAGAATTTCAAATATAGAGAAAAGCTGAGAGTTGAAAGAATTTTAGAAAGAAACTACCCTCTAGATTCTAGATTCCAGATTCTACCATTAACATTATACTATACTTTCTTTATAAAATATCTGCCCAACTCTCTATATCTCTATCCATGCATTAATCCATCTTATTTTTTTGATCAATGTCAAAGTAAATTGTAAACATCAGTACACCTCCCCCTAAATACTTTAGCATGTATATCATCAACTAAATTTAATATTTGATTCTCTTCTTTCTTTTGATATAAAATTTACATACAATGAAATGCCCAAATATTAAGTGCATTTGCTGAGTTTTGACAAGAGCACATCCTTATGTAACCCAAACCTCTGTAGGCATACAGAACACTACCATCACTTCAGAAAATTCCCTCATATCCCTTTCCTATCAATCCCCCACTCCAACATTCCCAGAGGCCATCGTTGATATAATTTTTTCCATAATAGATTAGTTTTGCCTCTTCTAAAACTTCATACAAATGAAATTATTCAGTAAGTCTTCTTTTCACCCAGCATAATCTTTTAAAGATTATTCATGTTGCTCTATGCATCAATAATTTGTGCCTTTTTCTTGCTGAGTAGTATTCCAGTATATGAATATAGGAGTTTATTTAGTCTCCATGGATGTTTCCAATTTGGAGTATTATGAATAAAGATGCTACGAACATTCTTTTATGAGTTTTTTGTGAACATATGTTGGCTCCATTTTTAATTTTACTGCATGCATACTGACCCTAAGCACAGAATTCTTAAGTTCATAAGAAAGTCTTCTCAAGTCCCTAAGAAAACTACCGTGGTCTAAGTTCTACTGATACAGGAAAAATCTGAAGGAATTAGAGTTCAATTAAAAGAGTGCTGGACTTCTAGTGAGAAGACCTCAGCCCCAACTGAAGTTGTGTGTTATTAAAAGAATAAAATTAGATGTTAAAGCACTTTGAAAATTTTAAAGTGAAAACAAAAGAAATATGTCAGCCTATGTTTCTCATACTAGAGTAATGTGTACTCCCAGTGAAGTGAAATAGTATGATGCAATAGGTAATATTTTTTAAAAAGTGAGGAGAGGAGCAAGTCACAGATGATATGATCTTATACACAGGAAACTAAAGAATCCACACAAAAAAAATTAGAGCTAATAAATGAATTCAGCAAATTTGAGGAATATAAGATCAACATGCAAAAAATCAGCTGTATTTCTACACACTAGCAACGAATGATCTGAAAAGGACATTAAGAAAATCCCATTTATAAAAGCATCAAGAAGAATAAAATATTAGGAATAAATTTAAGCAAGGAGTTGCAAGACTTGTACACTGAAAACTACAAAACATTGCTAAAAGAAATTAAAGATGACCTAAATAACCAGAAAGACATAATATTGTTACGATGGTAACACTCTCCAAAGTGCTCCACAGATTCGACAAAACCCCTACCAAAAACCTACCAGCCTTTTTACAGAAATGGAAAAGCTGATCCAAATATTCAAAAATATGGAATTTCAAGGGGAAGCAAATAGCTAAAACAATATTGAAAAAGAAGAACAAGGTTGGAGGACTTACACTCTAACTTAGTACAAAGCCACAGCAATCAAGACAGTGTGGTACTGGTATCAGGAAAGACATATAGATCAATGGAATAGTAATGAGAATCCATAAGCAAACCCATGTATCTATGGCTAATTGATTTTAGACAATAGTGCCAAGACTAGTCAATGAGGAAAGAATAGTCTTTTCAATAAATGGTGCTGGGACAAATCGATATCCACATGCAAAAGTGTGAAGTTGGACCCTTACTTCACACTATATACAAAAATTAACTCAAAATTAATCATAGTCTTAAGTGTAAAATATAAAACTATAAGACTGTTGAAACATAGGAATAAATCTTCCTGACCCTGGTTTAGGCAATAGTTTTTTAGATATATACCAAAAGCACAAGTAACCAAAGAAAAAATAAATTGGACTTCATCAAGAACTTTTGTGCATCAAAGGACACCAGCAAGGAGGTAAAAAGACAACCCAAAGAACAGGAGAAAATAATTGCAAATCATATACCTGATAAGGATCTAGTATCCAGATTATATAAAGAATTCTTACAACTCAACAACAAAAAGACAAACAACCCAATTTAAAAAATGGACAAAGGATTTGAATACACGTTTCTCCAAAGAACATCTACAAATGGCCAACCAGCATATGAAAAGATCCTCAACATTATTAGCCATTAGGGGAATGCAAATGAAAACCACAATGAGATATCACTTCACACCCACTAAGGTGGCCATAATAAAAAAGATGGACAATAACAAGTGCTGACAAGCTTGTAGAGAAAAGGAAACTCTCATATATTGCTGGTGGGAATGTAAATTGGTGCAGCACTGTGGAAAACAGTTTGGCAATTCTCCAAAAGTAAACATAGAGTTATCATATGACTCAGTAATTGCACTCCTTGGTATATACCCAAAAGAACTGAAAACAAGTGTTCAAAAAATCTTTTACCTGAATGTTCATAGCAGCACTATTTCCAATAGGGAAAAGATGGAAGCAGCTCAATGCCCATCAACTGATGAATGGATAAACAAAATGTGGTATATCCATACAATGTAATATTATTCAGCCATACAAAGGAATGAAGTACTGATACATGCTATTAGTCCACATGGATGAACCTTGAAAACATGCTAAGTGAAAGAAGTCAGACACAAAAGATCGCATTGCATAATTTCATTTATATTAAATATCCAGAATAAGCAAATTCACAGAAACACAAAGCACACTAGTGGTTCTCAGGGCTAGGAGATGGGGAAATGAGGAGCAAATGCTTAATGGGTACATGGTTTCCTTTGGTGGTGATGAAAATGTTCTGGATTCGACAGTGGTGATGGTGGCACAACACTGTAAATGTACTAAATGCCACCATATTGTATACTACAGAATGGTTAAAACGGTGAACTTTTTGTTATGTGCATTGTACCTCTATTCTAAAAAAGAGGAGGGGTAAATACAGCCTGTCTTCCTGAAGTATCATTTTTACTTAAAGATTTTTTCCTCTTACTTTTTTCCAAAGGTTTTTACATTAAACAATTACAATATTATGGAGTAGAGTGCAAATTTTACATACACTTAAAAATCAAAACACTTCAAAATATTTCAAGTTAAGACCAGCAGCTATTTGGGTTACATATGTACTCTCTTCTCCATAGGAATACTTTGGTGGAAAAAATACTGCAAGAAGATATCAATGTACAGAACCAGGATGCTCATCTGGGCCACAATCATTTCTAGAGAGTAGAACAGAGAGGAGGCAGAAATGCTTTTTAACGATAATAGACTAAGATCACCACCACTGAATTTATAACTTGCATGAAGCCCTCTGCACAAGAAAACCCTGTCACTCAGGAGAACAGGCACTAAACACCCCCTTGACAGTTCCTCCATTCATTTAAGGTCAAACTCAAATCTTATCTACTCTACAAAGCCTTCCTTCATCATTACAGCCCATGATGATCATTCCTTTCAGGACTACCATAGAACTTAATGTTTTTACCACAGGTATATTCCATATGCTACTTGATATGACTTAACTCTTAAAGTATTTGTTTTTTCAAAAAGTGTATTAAGATATCCATGGAGGCACCTGAGGCATAGTGGAGTACGTTTTCACTTGGAGGCATAAGAAATGGGTTCATGTTTTAGTCTGCCATTCACTAGTGGTATGTTATGACCCTAGCTGGACACATTTCTCCTCTTCTGGTTTTAGAGTCCTCACCTACAAAATCTACATAGTAATTAACAAGGACTATAGAGGTCACTGTGATAACCAGAGAATTAAGTAGAACATTTTGCAAACTGCCAAATACTATACAAAGGTGAAAGATTCTTAGTATTTATATTTTAATGGGTTAACAGCCCTGTAACTTTACTGTGAAAATTTTGAAAGCACAGCCTATGTTTATGTCCTCCATAGCTACAAGCTGTGTCTGAGCACAGGATAGCCATTCACAAATAGTGAAATGAATTAAAATCAAACCTAAGAACCCCATGTCACAATTTTCAGTTGACAGAGGCAGTTAAACAATGCTGAATAAAGGAATAAAATGAATTAACTGAATCTCACTGTGAAGCTGCCAGGAATGCCCTCAAAGAGAATAGAGCTGACCTAAGAAGTAGAATGGAGAGGGCGATGGCAGATAGTCAACCTGCAGCATGGTATTTTACTTGCACACAGGTACTGTGCCTCACCTCTCTTCTCATCTAGACTCAAAGCACCTCTGGCAAGGTTCTCCTTAAGTTACACCACTCTCACGTTTTTCAGCGTTAAACATTGCTCCTCCTCTGAGCAGAGATTCTAAGGAGACAAACTGTACCAACAATCCCTCAGGAGTCTCATCAAGGAGTTTCTCCTAATGTGCTAAGTACTTTGTGCAAATTGCCCTCCCAGAAGCCTACCTAACACAACAATGATGCCATGCCCCAGATTCCGTTTCACTTTATCAGACACCAAAATTCCTTTTCCTAGACACTTAATGCATGGGAATGCCAAAATGACACATCACTGTACACTGGTCAAGGATTCTCTGATTCTTCAAGATGGAACAGCAGTCAATAACCCCAGAGATGAATGGCTCAATGCAGTGAACTGAAGGCTAAGGAGTTTCAGATTTCTCTTCTTTAAAAAACACCCTACTGGGGCTGGCCCCATGGCCAAGTGGTTAAGTTCGCACACTCCATTGCAGGAGGCCCAGTGTTTCGTTGGTTCGAATCCTGGGCACGGACATGGCACTGCTCATCAAACTACTCTGAGGCGGCGTCCCACATGCCACAACTAGAAGGACCCACAATGAAGAATATACAACTATGTACCGGGGGGCTTTGGGGAGAAAAAGGAAAAAAATAAAATCTTTAAAAAAAAAACACAAAACACCCTACTAACTAGAACCATTTGGTAGGCTGGTAGAGTGGGCAATATATTGACACTAAAATTAAATTCAAAGCTTTTAAGTCAGAAGTCCCATTTAAGATAAAGAAGAGGAAGATCTAAAAAGGAAAATGTGCTGAAAGATGAAGATCACCTTCTCTGAGACATCCTATAGAAGACTGCTTAGGAATTGCCAGTTCTTTAAAAGTTCATTTAGGATGGTCCAAGGACTTGAAGGGGATCTGGATGGGATGATGATAATAACAACAATGGTAACTAACATTTATTGAGTGTCACAATGTGCCAGATAGAATGCTAAGTATTACAGACCACAACTCTATTTAGGTAAGTATTATAATTATTGCCGTCTTAAAAACAAATAAACAGATGTTTCATCAAAATAACTTGCCTTTGGTTACTCAGCTAGTAAATGATAGGTGCCAGTATGCAAATTCATATCTGAATTTCTCCCAGGCTTAACTCCTTAATCTGTATACTCTATTGCCTCTTACAGAAAGCCTGGACAAGCAGAGTTCCCTCTTCTCATCCTGTATCTACCCCAAACCCAGGAGAGGAGCTGTCTGTATAGTTGGCTCCTATTCTCTTCCTTAAATAGGAAAAAACTAGTATCAAGAAAAAAATCAAGGAAATTTGGCAGTGAGGAGTGTGTTGGGGAAAGAAGGAAGGAAAGAAGATGAAAAGAGAACTGAGCACTTAGTAAATGTCAGGCATTTCACATACTTCTTTTTTATATTAAAGCAAAAACATCTTTACTGGTTTTCTGATACTACCTAATTATTGTAAACCTTTCAAATAAAAAAAGAAAGTAAAAAACTTTCTCAATCTCACTTCCCAAAGGTAAAGTCTAACTGATTTGATGAAATAATATAATAATACAATAAACACTCATATTTTGATTTACGTAATCTTCATAATTCTGAAGACAGGTGGTATTCTTTTAGAGATCACACAACAAGCTGAGAGAGATTAAATACTTTGTCCTGGATGATATAGCACAAAACCAGGAAGTCTAGTGACTTCAGAGTCCAGGTACTTTTCACTACTGAGCTTTTGGCAGCTACGTCTTCTTGTGTGTTCCTTTCTGTTTCTTGCCTTACACCTCTCCATGTCCCCAGACCCCCAATCCTGTTCCTATCCTCAGTCCAATATATTCCAATTTTCTATAAAATACTCCCATAAAATGATTTCTGATAATGGCACTTTCTGGTAAGCGAAAGGAAGAACGAAAAAGTCTTCAACACATAAAGAAATAGGTATTTAGGGAGGGAATTAAAGGCTTTAAACAGGCATAATGCGCAAAACCTCATGAAGTCTTTATGGCTATATATTTTTTTAATTGGACAGTCCAATATTAGGAATAGGTATTTCAGTTTTCTCCATACAATCTCCCTCCCCAAACTTTCCATCTATTTACTCCCTCTCTCTCTTAAGTAGATGGTCAGGAAAACCTCTAAGAAAACTGGTTTCTAAATTGATTACATCTAAAAAACCAAACAACCAAAACAAACAGAAAAACAAGCCAAAAAAACAGACACTAAATAATTTATAGGTATCCTCACTTGGAACACGCATTCCTAAGTATAGACGTTAGACAAGAAGATAGCTGAATTAGTTCACAACAGAGTGATGACCAAATAACAGCTTTTATTCCTGAAGTGAAAGGGGGAGAGAAGTCTTTTCGTTTTTGCCCTGAGCTAACATCTGTTGCCAATCTTCCTCTTTTTGTATCTGAGCTGCCGCAACAGCATAGCTGCTAACAGGCCAGTGTCTACACCCAAGAACCGAACCTGAACCGCTGAAGCAGAGCATGCCAAACTTGACCACTAGGCCATCGGGGCTGGCCAAGAAGCCTTTTCTTAAAAGAGGGACTCTATACAAAAAGAATGGAACTGGAGCTGGAAAAAGCTAACTATCTTGGAACATTCTTTAAACAAAAAACCAGTATATGCTTTAAGTCAAAGCCCTCTTCCCACCCCTATCCCCAAATTGAAGCCCAGTCAAAGTTAAAAGTATGGTCATCTTTAGTAAAAAAGGGCTTATGACTTACAGTAGCTGGGTAATTTTATCTGTTGTTAATATCTGCATTATGGTGAGAAAAGTTCAGAAGTGAGAGACAAGACATCTGGATTACTTTCATCCAAGCTCCGTCACCGACTCACTATCTTGGACAAGTCTCTTCAATCCCCCAGGGTCTCAGATTCTCCAGTTGTAATATGGTAGTTCAATCAGATGATGTCTAAAGCTACCTCTAATGCTTATAATGCTCCTAAGAGTTGGGCTCAGTTTCTTAGATTAGAAAAAAATCAGCCTTTCTCAAACTCTGATCTACAAGATTTACTGGGTGTTCTGCACCAGGGCTTCTATAGTCAAATGATTTTAGGGAATGTTGGGTTAAAACCCATCCTGCACTGAAATGTCAGAGATGCTCAATAAGCCATATTGTTCCTCCTTACATGGTATTCTTTAAAATACAGTACTGTATTCTAGAATCCTCCACATGAGTCATCTCAGATGGAAATGACCTCTCTGAATGACCATTAGCAACTAAGCTAAGCAGAGAATTATATTACCCAGCCTGATTACAGTGACATCATTACACAGATAAAGTCCCTGATGGGATAAGTATCTGCTAATCTATTTTTTGAGCAGATAGTCAATAAGGTCTGAGCAAATATCATTAAATTTCAACAACACTACCCATCACTCAAAACTACAGGTTAAAAAGCTACTCAAGCAGGAAGGAATACATTAACATTAGACAGTCCCAGGATAACAGACTTTCAATTCCAAAGATAAATTTGTCTTAGAAGCTATTTTGGCATCGATCTGGGTGCCAGGAGGAAATGGTTAATCTCTCTGATGCCTAACTTCAAGTATTTTTTCCTTTAGTTGGAATACTTCCCCTGGGTATCTGGAATCAAAATGTATACGGCACATGGTTATGTGAAACAGTATGTTTAAACAGTTGAATAGTACATGAAATAGTAGCACTGGACATTGGAATGTCAAAGATTATCTAATCCAACTTGTCTTCACCCTTAAAACATATACATACAAGCACACACTTCTCCCTCTGGCTAGTCAGTGGCAGGGTCAAGATCTGAATCTAACTTTTATCTCCTATTCCAGTGCTCATTTCTTTATACCAGGAAAAAATATAGAAGATATTTATGTTAATAAGCAATCTGTGAAATTTTGCTTTTAAAGCAGCAGATTTAAAAAACACTAGAAGATTCTATCTGTACTTTTTATTAAAACTACAAAGAAATTGCAAACTGAATTACATATGATTTTAGAAGAATATATCATGCTATATAATGACTAGAATAGTGGCCATAATCATGAATTATATAACTAGTTATTCATTCTTTCATTTATTCAACTAAATATGTGCTAAAACTATACTATAAATAATACACTATACTAGATACTAGGGATTTAAACATGAATAAGATTGTAATCCTCATACATCTAACACATTTTTAGTCACTGATAATGCAAATATCAGTATTTACTAAGTGTTATTATGTGCTAGGCATTAACCTGCCCTCAAGACTCTTAGGATCTAGTGAATGAGACAACATTTACATACAAGTGAGGGAGGCAGAAATCTAAGATGGCCCCAGATTTTCCACCCTAATTCCAGGATTGCTGAGTCCAATGGATTTTCCTCCCATGAATAGGTTATTATATGGCATAGTTGACTTTAATAAGGGCATGTTATCCAGATGGGCCTAACCTAATCATGAAAGCCCTTTAAAAGAGGAAAGTTTTCTCCAGCTGGTGGCAGAAGAGGAAGTCAGAGATCTGAAGCATAACAAAGATTTGATGTACTGCTGGTTTGAAGGTTGGGAAGGCCACATGTTAAGGCATGCGGGCAGCCTCTTGGAGCTGAGAGCGGCCCCTGGCTGACAACTAACAAGGAAACAGGGATCTCAGTCCTATAACTACAAGGAACTGAATTCTGCCAACAAGAAGAATGAAATTAGAAGCAGACATCCCCTCTGCATCTCCAGATGAGAACTCAGCCCAGCCGACAACTTCATTTTGACCTTATGATACCCTAAGCAGAGAACCCAGCCACACTATGTCAGACTACTGACTTACAGAACAGTGAGCTAATAAATGGGTATTGTTACACAGCAACAGAAAACTATACAACAAACCATTACTACAGGAATTGTTTGAGTTCATAGTGTCTACTAAAGTAGCAAAGTAGATCTGGACTAACACACAGTCTGTTTTCAAGCCAGGCTAGAAAGGTTTTCCTTATACAACAGAGTCCACACGTTCTCCAGAAATCTTGAGAGAAAATTTTCAAGTGAGGCTATGTGAATTCTGCAGTGAAGGGTCTTTGAGAATATTATGGATTGTTTCACTGGAAGCTTCTGATGCTTTCCTTCTTTATAAAGCACCAGAGTTGCCCAAGAGCGAGGCTATTTTCTGATGTCAGGTTCTCTTTCCTTTCCTAGGGCTACCAGGACAAAACCCCTAGAAGGCATGGAGCTTCTCTTTTTCTCTTTCCCTTCTATTCTATCATTTAAACATCTGTTAGATGTCCATTATGTGCCAAATATCACACATAGATAAAAGACTATAGTGACTCAGAGGAGGTGAAAATTACTTCTGGCTATGAGGGGGTAGGGTATATTTGGAAAAGCCAAAAATTACTTTACCAGGCTTTTGGATACGCAAAGAGGTCTAAGTTAAAGGGTCAAGGAGCCGGCCTTGTGGCTGAGTGGTTAAGTTCGCGTGCTCTGCTTCGGTGGCTCGGGGTTTCGCTAGTTCGGATCCTGGATGCGGACATGTCACTGCTTGTCAGGCCATGCTGAGGCGGCGTCCCACATAGCACAACCAGAGGCACTCACAACTAGAATATACAACTATATACTGGGGGGCTTTGGGGAGAAGAAGAAAAAAAAAAAGATTGGCAAAAGTCGTGAGCTCAGGTGCCAACCATAAAAAAAAAAAACCAAAAACTTTAAAAGGTCAACAAGGCTTAAGGAAGGGTTCTGCTCCAGAATTCCAAAATCACTATTCCTCTCACTCCAGCGACTGGATGCAAAGCCCTTGTCTAACACTGCAGTTGCTGCATGAGTTGGCATTCTTCTAATTTAAACTTGATAAACAGATGAAATCAGATTGCTCATACAATCCAATTATGTTGTCAAAGACACAAGCAGTTCCCTCTCAATTCATGGCAGGGACTGCAAATGTTAAAAATGGATGAGTTTCATAGGGATGATCAAGGCTTCACAAACAGTGACTACACGTATTGTGCTCACTTAGTGCTAGTAATGCTCAAAATCAAGAAAAGATTTAAAAGTAGAATCATTTAAACTCTATCTTTATAACACCACCATCTCTTCCTTCTTAGTTGTTTTGTTTTATTTTAAGTTCTACTGCGTGGTTTTGAAAAGTGTTTCACAGGTGCTTAAGAAAGATGTATATTCTCAAGTTGTTGGGTGCAGGATCTGTAACTGTATCTGTTAGAACATGCATATTAACTATGCTGTTCAAATGTTCTATATCTTTACCGCTTTTTTGATGCTTGACTTTCAAATAATTAAGAAAATGTACTGAAATCTCTTAGCAAATATATTGCATTTGTAAATTTCTTCCTCTGGTTCTATCAACTTTGCTTTATATATTTTGAGGTTATCTTAGAATTATTAAAGCTTCTAAGTGAGTTGAACCTTTTCCCCTTAAAATATATCTTGTCTGATATTAATATGGCTACCCTAGCATTCTTCTTTTCTTTCTAAACAGCTTTGTTGAGGTATTATTGCTACCCTAGTCTTCTTATGTTTAGTGTTTGCTAGTATATCTTTTTTGATATTTTCGCTTTCATGACCTTATGTTTTGGATTTATTTCTTGTAAAAATCATATAGTTGAATTATTTTTAAATCCTATTTAATAATCTCTCTCTTTTAACTGGTAAATTTTGGCCATTCACATTATTGGGATTACTATTACGCTGCAACTTAATTGTACTTTTCATTTTCCCTGTACATCTTTTTTCTCTTTTCCTACACGCTTTTTGTTTTTTTTAAGATTGTCACTTGAGCTAACATCTGTTGCCAATCTTCTTTTTTTTCTTCTTCTTCTTCTTCTCCCCAAAGCGCCCAGTACCTAGTTGTATATTGTAGTTGTGAGTGCCTCTCCTGGTGCTATGTGGGATGCCACCTCAGCATGGCTTGATGAGCAGTGCCATGTCTGTGCCCACGATCCGAACCAGTGAAACCCTGGGCTGCCAAAGTGGAGCGTGCAGACCTAACCACTAGGCCACAGGGCTGGCCCCTCCTACAGGCTTCTTTTTGAATTTATTAATTTTCTGAGTCCTGTGCTAATGTGGAAGTTAGATACCTGCTATTTCTCTTGGCAGTTATTCTTCAAATTATATTGTTGACTTTAACTACATTTGAGGTTAAGTGATGTCATAATCCCCATCCTAAATGATTCAAGGACCTTGGAAGAGTGCTTCTCAATCTTTAATGTACATATGAATCACCTGGGAGTGTGTTAAAATGCAGATTCCAAGTCAGCAAGTGTGAGATGAGCATGGCATGCTGCATTTCCAAGCTCCCAAGTGATGTGATGCAAATGTTTTCAGCTTCTTTGCCTCTTTTCAGGGATATTCTATGCTTGCATAAGTAAACTATAATTTCTCCTCTTTTTATGCAAATACTAACACACTGTATACGTTTTTGTACTTCATCTCTTTTTTAATTTAAAAAGATATTTTGGAAATTGTCCCATATCAGTAAACAAAGAGCTTCCTCATCTTCTTCATTTCTTTTTTTGGGGAAGACCAGCCCTGAGCCAACATCTGCCACCAATCCTCCTCCCCTTGTTGAGGAAGACCAGCCCTAAGCCAACACCCATGCCCATCTTCCTCTCCTTCATATGTAGGATGCCTACCACAGCACGGCCCAATAGGTGGTGCACAGGTCCACACTTGGGATCCAAATTGGCGAACCCTGGGCTGCCGAAGTAGAATGTATGAACTTAACTGCTGCACCACTGGGCCAGCCCTTCGCTTTTTTTTTTTTTTTTTTTTGCTTGCTTGAGGAAGACTGTCGCTGAGCTAAGATCTGTGCCAATGTTCTTCTATTTTGTATGTGGGACGCTGGCTTGATGAGCAGTGTGTAGGTCTGTGCCCAGGATCCAAACTGGCAAACCCCAGGCTGCCAAGGCAGAGCATGTGAACTTGACCACTATGCAACCAGGCCAGCTCCCTTCCTCATCTTCTTTATGGCTTTGTTTTATTCTATTTTATGAGCTATCTGAAATCTCACCTCTTCCCTCAATGCTCTTTACGCCTTCAGGACTATCTCCTTACCAGACTTCTTTCCCATCTCTATCATTGTAGTTCAGTGTGACCTCTGCTTCTGCCTAGCTTCTAGCATTGCTCTCACTCCATCTTTGGAGTTTAACTTACATAAACATCTCACTCTAGCCTCCACTTCAAGTTCTCACGATATCAAGTTAAGCATAAATCGATCTGAGTTCTACGACTTGCTCACTGAAAGAAATCTCAGAGACAACAACTCTCAGCCATCTACTAAGGAATAAGAACCAAGCCAAGGAATATGACCTGACTGTATCACATTATTTCCAAGACTTTGCATTAAGATATAGTAAAGCAAGGGTTCAGGGCCTAATCTGGAAAAGAAATGGAGGTTGAGGGGCTAAAACTCAGGAATGAATGACAGAAATAAATATCAATTTGTGTTGGGGGTAGTCAGAAAAGGTGAGAATAAGATTTACTGCTATTCTTTTTTTCTATTTTTTAATGAACAGTGCCCAAAATTGGATAATAATCATCCTTGGTTCATGACATACTGTCATCATTTATCCACACATTCACTCTATTATTCTGATATCCTTGACTCATTGTAAACACTGCAAAGTGCCCATGGGGTTTCTAGATCCTTGTGAAAATCACAATGAACAATACCACCATCTCTGAATAATATCTACTACTCTTAATAGACTTAAGAATGGCAAATGAGTTAGCAATGATAAGCTTTAAACACAACTGGAACTGTGGCTGCGAATTTGGCTGATGGTAGTATTTCTGAAACAAAACCATTGCTCTACCTGGTCAGAAAGTCCCTTCCTGCACAATTTTCATGTACTGAAATTCTGCCCTAATCTTCAAGGTTAAAATAAAATCCCATGTTCTCCTCCAGAAAGCTTTCCCTGATTATCCAATCATACACAATTTCTCATTTCTCCTTTACCTCTTACCACCTGCATCATTCATTTCATAACTCTGATCACATTCTGCCTTGAAGAATTCTATCTTAACAACTAGTTGCTAAGCTAGATTGCAGAGACTATGTCTGAGTCATCTCTGTTATACCCCAGGCACTTAGACATTGCTGTTGATTAAGAGTCTTCACAGTAATGGTGCCAATGTCCTAAAAGGATTTAATGTATCTCCACAGAGACACTGTCCTAATAACACCCTCAATTCAGTCCCACTTCTTCTATAAGGGATATTTACACCATACTCTACTATGCTTAAGGACTGCATAAGTAACTTAGCTGCATTCGCTTCTCAGATCTCTGTACTGTTTTCTCATTTCCTTCTTTTTTAAAAGTTAAGATATAATTCACATACCATAAAATTCAGCCTTTTAAAGTATGTGCATACATTGTATGGATATACCACATTTTATTTATACATCATTAGTAGACATTTGGGTTTGTTCTACCTTTTGGCTAATATGAATAATGCTACTATGGGCACTTTTCATGCACAATTTTTTGTGTGGATATATATCTTCAGTTCTCTTGAATTTATACTGAAGACTGGGATTTCTGGTTCACACTGTAACTCTATGTTTAATCTTCTGAGGAAATGAAAGATTTTTTCCAAAGCAGCTGCAACATTTTACAGTCCCAGCAGCAGTGTTATGAGGGTTCCCATTTCTCCAATTTCTCGTCAACAATTGTTATTGTCCATCTTTTGTATTATAACAATCCTAGGGAGTATAAAATGCATAGCTGAGTGGTTTAAGTTCTACACACTCTGCTTCGGCAGCCTGGGTTCTCAGGTTCAGATTCGGGGCGCGGACCTACTCCACTCATCATGCTGTGATGGTGGTATCAGCCATGCTGTGGAGGCATCCCACATACAAAGTGGAACAGGAATGGCATGGATGTTAACACAGGGCTCATCGTCCTCAAGCAAAACAGAGCAAGATTGGCAATGGATGTTAGCTCAGAGGAAATCTTCCTCTCCAACAAAAAAAGACATCTCACGGTGGTTTTGATTTGCATTTCCCTGGTGGTTAATGATGTTGAGTATCTTTTCATCTGCTTCTTGGCCATTTGTATGTTGTTTAGAGAAATGTCTGTTTAAATTCTTTGATCATTTCTTCATTGGGCTGTCTTTTCATTTTTGAGTTATGAGTTCTTTATATATTCTGTTTGCTAGACCCTTATCAGATAAATGATTTGCAAATATTTTCTCTCATTCTGTGGGTTGTCTTTTCACTTTATTGATAGTGTCCTAAGAAGCACAAACATTTTAATTTTGATGAAATTTAATTTGTAATTTTTTTTTCTTTTATTACTTGTGCTTTTGGTGTCATACCTAAGAAACCACTGTCTAATCCAAGGTCACAAAGACTAACACTTACAGTTTCTTCTAAGCACCATATAATTTTAGCTCTTATACTTAAGTCTATGATCCATTTTGAGTTAGTTTTTGATTTAGTGTGAGGTAGGGGTCCAATCTAATTCTTTTGTATGTGGATACTCAGCTGCTCTAGCACCATTTATTGAAAAGACTCTTCTTTCCCCATTGAATTGTCTTGGCATTCTCGTTGAAAATCAACTGACCACAGACGAACAGGTTCATTTCTGGACAATCAATTCCATTTCATTGATCTATATGACTATTCTACACCAGTAACACACTGTTTTGATTACAGTAACTTTGCAATCAAGCTTTGTAGCAACTTTTGAAATCGGGAATTGTGAGTCCTCCAACTGTCCTTTTTAAGATATTTTTAGCTATTCTGGGTCTCTTGAATTTCCATATCATTTTAAAATCAGCTTGTTAATTTCTGGAGGGAAAAAGCCACGTGGAATTTAGACATGGAGTGCATTGAATCTGCATATTAATTTGGAGAATAATGCCATCTTATCAATGCCTTCCAATCTATTAACATGGAAACTATTTCCATTTATTTAGATCTTTAATTTCTTTCAACAATGTTTTATAGTTTTCAATGTATAAGTCTTGCACTTTTGCTAAATTTATTACTAAGGATTTAATTCCTTTTGATTACAAATGGAATTGTTCTCTAAATTTTATTTTCAGATTATTCATTGTTGGTGTATAGAAATACAACTGAATTTTTCCTTTGCAACCTGGATGCCTTTCTTTTCTCGCCTAATTGCCCTAGCTACAATCTCCAGTAAAAGGCTGAGTATAAATGGTGAGAGTGGACATCCTTGTCATGTTCCAGATCTTAGAGGGAAAGCTTCCATTCTTTCACCATTAGTATGATGTTAGCTGTGGATTTTTTTTATAGATGGCCTTTCTCAGATTGAAGAAGTTCCCTTTGATTCCTAGGTTGTTGAGTGTCTTTATCATGAAAAGGTGTTGGATTTTGTCAAATGCTTTTCTGTGTCTATTGAGGTGACCATGTGGGTTTTTTCCTTTATTCTATTAAAATGGTGTATTACATTGACTGACTTTCTTTTTTTAAATTTTTTTTTAGATTTTTTTCCTTTTTCTCCCCAAAGCCCCCTGGTACATAGTTGTATATTCTTAGTTGTGGGTCCTTCTAGTTGTGGCATGTGGGATGCCGCCTCAGCGTGGCTCGATGAGCGGTGCCATGCCCGTGCCCAGGATTCGAACCAACGAGACACTGAGCCGCCTGCAGCAGAGCGCACAAACTTAACCACTCAGCCACGGGGCCGGCCCCTGACTGACTTTCATATGTTGAACCAATCTTACATTTCTGGGATATACCCCACTTGGTCGTGATGTATAATCCTTTTTTTTTTTTTTTCTTTTAAGATTTTATTTTTTCCTTTTTCTCCCCAAAGCCCCCTGGGTACATAGTTGTATATTCTTCGTTGTGGGTCCTTCTAGTTGTGGTATGTGGGACACTGCCTCAGCGTGGTTTGATGAGCAGTGCCATGTCCGCGCCCAGGATTCGAACCAACGAAACACTGGGCCGCCTGCAGCGGAACGCGTGAACTTAACCACTCAGCCACGGGGCCAGCCCCCTATAATCCTTTTTATATGATACTGAATTCGATTTGTCATTATTTTGTTGAGGATGTTGCGTATATGTTCATAAGAGATATTGGCCTGTAGTTTTCTTTTCTTGTGCTATCTGGTTTTGGTATCAGGATAATGCCAGACTCTTAGAATGAGTTATAACATGTTGCCTTCTATTTTTTGGACGAATTTGTGAAGGATGTTAATTCTTCCTTAAATACTAGAAAACACCAGTGAAGCCATCTCATCCTGGGCTTTTCTTTGTGGGATTTTAAAAGATCACTCTTAATTCAACTTGTTTAATTTTATGAGTTTCTAGATTTTCCATTTCTTTTTATGTCAGTTTCAGCACTCTGTGTCTTTCTAGAACTTTGTTCATTTTAACTAGGTGATCTAGTTTATTGGCATACAAGAGTTCATAGTGTTTCCCTTATACAACCCTTTTTATTTCTCTAAGTAGCAGTAACATCCTCACTTTCATTCTTGATTTTTGTAACTCGAGCCTTCTTTTTTTCTTGCTCTAGCTAAAGATTTGTCAATTTTGCTGATCTTTTCAAAGAATCAACTTTGGTTTCACTGATTTTTCTCTATTGTTTTTCTTTTCTATACTTCATTTCTTTCCACTCTAATCTCTACCTTCTTCCTTCTGCTTGCTTTGGATTTAGTTTCCTCTCTTTTCCAGTTTTTTAAGGTCAAGGTTTATGTTATTGATTTAAAATCATTCCTCTTTTTTAATATAGGCATGTACAGCTATAAATTTCCCTCTAAGCACTGTTTTAACCACATCCCATAAATTTTTTGTTATGCTGTGTTTTTGTTTTAATCTCAAAGTACTTTCTAATTTCCCCTGTGATTTCTGCTTTAACTCATTGGTTGTTAAGAATGAGTTGTTTAATGTCCACACATTTGTGAATTTATTACATTTCCTTCTGTCAAAATTTCTAATTTCATTTCATTGCAGTTGGAGAACATCTTTGTATAATTTAAATCCTTTAAAATGTACTGAGACATGCTTTATGAATTGACATAAGGTCTATCTTGAAGAATGTTCCATGTGCATTTGAGAAGAATGGGCACTTTACTAGTGTTGGGTGAAGTGTTCTACAGATGTCTGTTAGGTTTAGTTGGTTTCTCGTGTTGTTCAAGCCCTCTATTTCCTTACTGATCTTCTGTTTAGGTGACATATCCATTATTGAAAATGAAATCCTGAAGTCTTCAACTATTACTATGGAGTTGTCAATTTCTCCCGTCAATTCTGTCAGTTTCTTTTTTTCTTGAGGCTCTGTATATGCAGGTGCATATATATTTATAATTGCTATATCTTCTTGAAATATTGACCTTCTATCAATATATAATGCCCTTCTTTGTCTCTAGCAACAATTTTTACCTAAAGGCTACTTTGTCTGATATCAGTATGGCCACTCCAGTTCTCTTTTTGTTACTATTTGCATGGTATATATTTTTCATGCTTTAACTTTTAAACTATTTGTGACTTCAAATCTTAAGTGTATCCCTTGGGTACAGCATACAGGTGGATCATGGTGGCTTTTTTTTTTAACCCATTCTGCCATTATCTGCCTTTTGATAGGAGTGTTTAATTTACTGTCACATAATGCAATTATTGTTAAGGTAGGATTTACATCTGCCATTTTATTACTTCTTTTCTATATATCTTTTGTATTTTTTGTTCCTTTATTCCTCCATTATTGTATTCTTCTATGCTGAATAGTATGTTCTACTATACTATTTTAATACCCTTCTCATTTTTTCACTTTTTTAAAAAAAATTATTTTCTTAGTGGTTGCCCAAGGGGTTACAATTAACATCTTAACTTGTAACAATCTTGTTTGGATTAATACCAACTTAATTATAACTTAAATACAGAAACTTTGCTCCTATATAGCTCCATTCCATTCCTCCAATCCTTTGTGCTGTTATTATCTTATGAATTACATCTTTATGCAGTCCATGCATCACTTAACGATGGGGATACATTCAGAGAAATGTGTTGTTAGGCAATTGAGTCGTTGTGTGAACATTATAGAGCGTACAAAAGAAGAACAAAATCTGCTGCCCCAAAATGTGTCTCTTTAACATGAGGATTCTTTTAGGATGACTATTTTTAACAAACAAAAGACTCAGTTTTTCCTGTCACCGCCTCTTTAACTGCCTAAAAGAATTCAGATTAAAAAAACCTGTCTCAGGAAGCAAGCTATCACCTTAGCATAATATGAACTAAGCAGTAGACAGGGAGAAACATAGAAAAAAACATTTTTGGGGCTCCCCTCTGTGTTCTGTTTCTGTGTGGCCAAAAAGACATTTGTTTTTCAAATGTTTGCTCCTTTTCACCTACCTGTGAATTGCCTTCCTTCCCTTTGAAGTCTCTGACTCTCTCAATCCCCAACATCTTCTTTTGTTTTTAGCTGAGGATGGTTTGTGTTTTTATGTTTTGGGGGGGGTTTTTTTTGGTGAGAAAGATTGTTCCTGAGCTAACATCTGTTGCCAATCATCCTCTATTTTGTATGTGGGACGCTACCACAGTATGGCTTGATGAGTGGTGTGTAGGGTCACTGCCTGGGATCTGAACCCGCAAACCGTGGACTACTGAAGCAAAGCACACAAACTTAACCACTACGCCACCAGGCCAGTCCCGGAGGATGGTATTTAAGGTGAGGGCTTCAGTCATTGTGGTGAGATACTCAGTTTTCCTGGGTTTCTCCCACGTATACATGTTGTTAAATTTTTGTTTGTTCTTCTCTTGTTATTCTGTATCATGTCCATTTAATTCTTAGACTGGCCAAAAGAACCTAGAAGGATAGAGGAAAATTTCTCCTTCCCCTACAGTTCTTATGCAAACCTAGATGGTATAGCCTACTACACGCCTAGGCTATATGCTACTTACAGGACCACCGTCATATACACAGTCTGTCATTGACCCAAATATCATTATGCTGTACATTACACACCCATCAACAGAGATTTATAACTATTGCTAACAATGAACACTCCCATTTTTTATCTGGAAATATCTTAGTTTCTCCTTCATTTTTGAAGGACAATGTTGTTAGATATAGAATTCTTGGTTGATAGTCTTTTTCTTTCAGCATTTTGAATGTGCCATCCCATCACCCTCCTTTCATGTCTGATGAAAAATAAGTTGTTAATCCTTTCAAGGATCCCTTATACATGATGAGTCACTTCCCTTTTGCTGCTTTCAACACTATCTTTTGGTTCAGCTTTTGACAATGATTATGATATGCCTAGAGGGGACCTCTTTCGAGTTTATCCTACTCAGAGTTTCCTGAGCTTCTTGGATATATAAATTCATGTATTTCATCAAATTTGGGAAGTTTCCTGCCATTATTTCTTCAAATATTATTTCTACTACTTTCTCTGTCTAATTTGGGGATTCCCATTATATTTATGTTGGTATGCTTGATGGTACTCCACAGGTCTCTGAGGCTCTGTTCATTTTTTTTCTTCCTTTTTTATTTCTGATCCCCAGATTGTATAATCTCAATTGACTGATCTTTAGGTTCATTAATTTTCTTTTGCCTGCTTAGATCTGATATTGAAACTCTCTAGTGAACTTTTCATTTCAGTTACTGTACTTTTAAACTACAAAATTTCCATGTATGTATATATATATATATATATATATATATACATACATGGAAATATATATACTTTTTTATTGTTATTCTCTATTGGAAAGACATTATCCTCATGTTTTCCTTTAATTCTTTATACATGGTTTCCTTTAGTTATTTGAACATATTTAAAATAGAGGACTAAAGTGTTTGTCTATTAAATGTCCCACAACTGGGGTTCCTCAAGGATAGTTTCTATTGAGTGTTTCTATTCCCCCTGTGTATGAGATATACTTTTCTGTTTATCTGCATGTCTTGCAAATTTTCTTTTTGAAAAGTAGACATTTTCAAAATATAATGTGGCAACTCTAGAAATCAGAATCTCTCATGCCCCAGGGTTTGTTGTGGATTTTGTTGTTGTTGTTGCTGCTGCTGCTGCTGCTGCTGTTTGTCTGTTTAGTGACTTTGATAAACAAAATCTGTATTCTTTGTTGTATGTGGCCAGTGAAGTCTCTGCTTGGTTAGCTTAGTGGTCTCCTAAGGATTGGACAGAGATTTCCTTAAATGCCTGGAACTGATAAGTCTCCTACTCTTTGCTGAGGGGGTCTGTGTGTTTTGGGGCAGGACTTTGATACTCAGCCAGGCAATTTACAATTCTGCTCTAGCCTACACATCCTGCTTGTACCAAGCCTCAAGTCAGCCAGAGGTGAAAGATTAGGACCTTCTCAAGTCTTTCTTGTAAATGCACATAGCCCTGCACATGTGCATGGCCTTCTAGATTCCCAGAAATATGCCAGAGCTTTCTGAAGTCTTCTATGGAGCTCTCCTTCTCCAACTTTTCCTTTTAAGTTTCTACCACCTTGGGAAGCCATGTTGTTAAATAATTGCCACTGATTGTTTTTAACAAACACCCTCAGAGAAAAGGCTTTTCTCACTGGGCAAGTTTCCAATCAGGTCAATAAAGACAAGCCTCGCAAATGGAGTCTTCCAGGGAACCATCAGACAAGTTAAATAATAGCAATTCTTTGGGAATGGGGCCTTGAAGGAGTGCCACCCTCTTTCTGCCCCACCAGTGGCTGCCAGTCTGCTGGTTTTAATGGTGATTGTGGGCTCTTCGTTTTCAAGGCTACAGTGGAGCCAGGCAGTGAAGAGGGGAAAAAACAATTTAAAATACCACAAAGCTTTCTGTTCTTATTAAGATTAGGCCATTTTACTTAAATAAATGCTCTCCGGATTGCCGTAGGCCTTTAGTTAATCTCCACAGTTCTGACAAAGTTGAGTCTGACAATTTTTATCAATACTCTCATTACTTGTATGGAGAAGATTGCCAGAGGTCCTTACTCTATCACTCTCACTGATGTAACTCTTCATTTCCTTCTTTTATTATTTTTTATTTTAAAGATTGGCACCTGAGCTAACAACTGTTGCCAATCTTCTTTTCCTCCCCCCCCTGCTTTTCTACCCCAATCTCCCCAGTAGATAGTTGAATATTTTAGCTGTGGGTCCTTCTATTTGTGGCATGTAGGATGCCACCTCAACATGGCCTGAGGAGTGGTGCCATGTCCGCACCCAGGATCTGAACCGGTGAAACCCTGGGCCGCCAAAGGCGGAGCACGCGAACTTAACCACTCGGCCATGGGGCCGGCCCCCATTTCCTTCTTGACTTAAGCAATTTTTCTTAACTTGATCCACTTTTCATTTTTGTTTATTCCTGCCTCCTCAAAGTCTCTATCTTCTGGTCCACAATTTCTTTCCTCTTGGATCTAGAGGCACTGTGCACTTTTATGAGACATTTCTATATCATTCTTTGATATGTTTTTATACCTGTGATCACGTTCTCTCCCAAAATACGCTCTCCCTATTATGGCAAACTCCAATTCATTCTTTATGATCTAGTTCAAATATCAGCTCTTCTGTTAGGTCTCCTCCCTCCATCTACCTGTGAGCCAAATCAATCACTCCCACATCTTCTCCTATAGCCCTCTCTACATGCATCCATTATAGCCAGCATATATGTATGTGGACACATATATATGTATATGACATGAAAGTGGAGATGCCATGCAGATAACTGAAACTCAAAGGAAAGGTCTTACTAGAAATAAAAACTTGGAAGTTATAAGATTAAGATGGCATGAAGTCTAGGGCAACGGTTGAGATCACCTAAGAGAAGAATTTACAGAGAGAGAAGAAACAAGGTTCAGTTATGAGCCCTGAGAAATACCAACATTTAGGGATCAGGTAGAGGGGAATTAATTAGGAAAGGGCACTAAAAAAGAGCAGCCATTAAGATAGGGGAAAGAAGGAGGGTATGGTCAGTTGTTCTGAATGCTGCTGAAAGAGTAAATTCAATGAAGATAGAGAAATGCCAGATGAATTGTCCAATGAGTGTCCAATTTGTCCAATTTGGTAATGGTCCGTTGCAAAAAGCCATTTCAGTACAATTGAGGGGATGATGCAGAAGCCAGACCACACTGAGTTGAAGACTAAATGGAAGATGAGAAAGAAAAGACATCATGTATATACAATTCTTTCTTGAAATGTTTTCTTCCCTTGGCTTCAATGACATTCTGTTTTCCTGGTTCTCCAACCTATCTGGCTGCCTTTTCTAAGTTGATTTTGTTGGGTTATCCTTTACACACCTTAAATATTGAAGTTCTTCTGAATTTAGGTCATCTAATTCTGCTCTTTCTCTCTCTTCCACCTAAGGACTTCAGTTACCACATGTAAGCCAGTAACTCCCAGATTTTACACTGTATCTTTGTCTCAGATCTCTCCTCTGAGCTCTAGACTTCTATATTCAATTCAAAATCTCAAAGTTAAATTCAAAATTCCCCTTCCACCATTTTTCTTCCAATGTTCCAGATTCTCTGTAATTATATCATTATCTTCTCAGTTGTTCAAGATAGACACCAGGGAGTCATGCTTTATTTTTTTCTCCCCTTGTGTACCAAAACCAATCCAATAGCAAGTCCTATCCATTCTACCTTAAAATATGTCTAATTTATCAACTGTCTATGGGCCAAGCATCCAGAGGCTGCTTATCTACATTATCTTTCTCATTAAGGCTCACAAGTACCCAATAGGACAGGTATTAATCCTCATCTTGAAATTGAAGCTCAGAGAGTTTAAGTAACTTACTGGAGTAACACAAGAAGTAAATGGCAGAGAGGGTGAGATTTAATACTAAATATGCCTGACCTGACACTGCTTCTGACTCCCTTTCTTAACCTCTCTGAGACCAAGTCTCCTCAGGAGTAAAATGAACCTAATATTTCCTATCTTTAGGTTGTTATGAAAATTTTAAAATAAACTATAAGGTACATATTTGCAGTAGAGGGTATGAATTCAATAAATGTTAAATTCCTTATATTCTTTCATTCTTTCCTCTATAGTGTTTCCTGGGCCAGCCCAGTGATATTAGGATCACAGAGATGAACAAAGATTGCTTCTTTCCTTCAAGAAGCAAATAATTTAAGGAGACAAAATGGCCACACATGAAACAATGAGACAATAATACAAGACAGTACAGAATTAAGCATTCAATTGCATGGCAGAGGCTCCTTTAATATAATTTCATAGAAAGGAGAAAGGGCAGTTGGAGGATGGGAAATGGGAGTGGGTTTCTGAAAAGGACCTATTAGAACAGTTAGGATATATAGTAAGGATATCAGCAAAGCGAGACAGGGCATTCAGAAGAAAAGATACTCATGTGGAAAGGAGAATAACATGCTCAGAGTCAGTGATGAGAGCAACCTGATTTCAGCAAAAGGTGTTCATTCTTTCTCACATCAAAGTATTTTTGCTACTAAGTTTCCTTGTTACAATTTAACTTCCACTGGAAGCAAAGGAAAATTTGAGTCCATGATTAAGACCAAATTTCCTGGCAGGCAGAGCCATCATTAAACTGTCTACCCGTATTCCCACGGAAGGGGAACGAGCCAAGATTCTGACCCATGAGATAAAAATACCTCAGATGCTGGGGTGTGCTTTGAGAATAATACCACACTGTCAAATGGGTCTAATGACATCAGTCACCTTTTCCTAGCTTGCATCTCTCAGTCACAGCTAACCCTGAGAAACGTCACCATTACTATATCCAAAGTTTCCTTTGATAAAAACCCACAGAGACCACCAATACGCCCACTAAGCCTGGGACTTGGATTAAGTAGTTTTTATTCTCCAGAACCTATTCAATAAGCCAATTTGGCTTCTATGACAAAGAAATGTGACCCATAATTTTCTCTATCATTCAGCAGAGCTTCTGGACAATGACATCACAGAGTATTAGAAATGGAAAGAAACTTAAAGATTACTTTGGTCCTATTTTTACTAATAAGGACACAGAGACCCAAAGGGGGAAGTGATAAATTCAAGTCAAGGGGATCCTGCAGGAGAGGAAGGGTTATCAGGGTGGCCAACAGACTCTGGAGAAGGAGAGTCACATAGGGCCCATAGTGAGAATAGTAATGGAAAGTAGGGAAAAAGGAAAAATTTCATAGAGCTATTTTCAGAGCTCCAATGGTTCTTTGGTATTGATCAAGAAACCTAAAAGATCATTCTAAGGTCACCTCAAACTATGGCCCAACAGTCCCTTCCCCCATTTCCTAAATGTTCCGGGTGGTCAATCGATAAACATTTATTGTGTAGCAACTCTGTAAAACATTTAGAAACATCAGCAGGTGTAGAATGCAATGATCTATGAAATATAGTCCCTTACCCCAAAAGCCTACAGTCTGGCTGAGGACATAAGAAATAATACATGAGAAATGAAATAATGTTAGTGGTCAAGGGATTTCAAGTAAGTGGTATAGCTAAATAAGTGTTCTGAATTCAGGGAGCTTGGAAAGAGTTTAATAGGTAGAAGTATAGTGAGAAGGCTTCACAGGGGAACTAGGACATGACTAGGATAAAAATTTGGCTAGAAGAGAAGATGGTAGAGACCCTTCAAGCCTGACTGGAGCTGAGGACTTAAACTTGTAGAAGTCATCATTGATGAAGAGGAGATATACTCAGAGGAATTACAACAAAAGATCAGACTGGAAGCAGCAGCAAGTACTAAAAGAACAGTTAACCTCAGTTTCAAGATTCAGTTCTGTTACCTACTTGTTATGTGGCCTTAAGGAAATTATGTAACCTCTATAGAAATTAGAATAACAATACCTTCAACACAGGGTTATCACAAGAATTATAAAATAAACATGGATAAGCACCTGGAATAGCACCAGGGATATGGTAGGTGGACAATAAGCTGTTGGGTATTTTTGTTGTTGCTAATTTTGTTTGGTTTTTGTTTGAAAGTAAGTGTTTGAAGGGAAGTGCTGGGTCAAGAAGATGCTAGAGATGCGAGGATGAAGTGAGTTAAGTCCAGCACATGAACAGAGTAAGAAACAGGAGAACTGGAAACAAATTTTCCACTCATGAAGTGGTGGAAATCGGATGAGAAAGAGGATTGGTTTAGACCTGTCATTCTCAAACAGTGGTCCAGCTCTAACTGGGGATATGAGAATCATCTGGAAAGTTTAATAAAACAAAAATCTACGATCCCAACACTGAGGGTCTAATTAAAGAGATCTGAGATAGAAATGGGGAATCTTTATTTTTTAAAAAAAGTTCTGAATGGATTTCTGATGCACATGAAGACCTAACAATTTCTAGACTTGATAACACTTAAGGTCCCTTCCAAACCTAGGAATCTCTAATTCCAAGCAAGCAGTGAATTCTGAAGGCCTGAACTACTATCCTGAAAATCCAGGCATTCAAAGATTCAGGAAATTGAGGCCTAGCCAGCCGCACTATACGATCTTTTGGAAACTGTATGATCGTGTCACTCTTTGGATAAAAAAAATTAGTCTTCAAGACAAGCTCTGCCTGCCTTTCAAGGATCTTTACAACTCAGGCCCAGCGTACCTTTTTTAAGTCATCCTTTGCCAACTCTACTCCATGCAGCAAGTCATACCATGTTCAAAAGCATGCATTTCATGCTTCTGCATTTTTTATGTATGTTATTCTCTCTGCCGGGAATAATCAATCTCCTACCCCACCCCAACTAGAGTCCTTTGTCTATCTGCAGAAATTTCACTCACCCTTCAAAGCCACTCAGACACGACCCTTCCAGATGTAATTATTTACTTCTTCCTCTGTGGTCTTCGCCTCTCTCTCTATAAGCCTTTCTCTCACTTACCATGGTTAATTGCTCTCATATTTGTAGTCCCAGCTAGAATGAGCTCTTGGAAAGCAGTGACTGTGTCTTAACTACCTCTTGAAGAAAGAAGAGCACGTAGTTTTTTCTATATTTGGATCCAAACCCTAAATATCTTTAGAAATTGTGTTTTAAAACAGTGAGGAATGTTTGAACATTGGTGCTCTGTTTAACAGTGAAGGAGTTCATGTATTTTTTCACTGTTTCCTCATAGGTGATCCTAAGAAGTTCAAATTCCAAGAAGTCTCTGATATATGATCTTAGACATGTAAGAAGACTTAAAGATAGCGTATTTGGGGGGAAAACCCCCACCTTTTTAAAAAGAATTTTCTTTGGTAAAAAATAATGACTGATCTGTAGTAATTTGCCTTAATTACCTGTTATGGTGACATCTCTGTCCATTGATAGTTGATACCTATTCTGTACAATTATTTTGTAACTTGGCCAGAGTAGTTCTGAAGCTCAAATCCAGGAGTTTTCTATTAGAAGGCTCAATGTTCATTTTGCTATACCACAGGTGCCTCACAACGTCCAAGCAAGGCTTTAAAATAAACACTTCTACATAGACTCCTGCTTTACATTTATTTGATGGTCAAATTCTCTATTTCCATAAACAGGTAGCAGAGATGTTGAGCAAGGCGCAAGATATAGAGCCTAGACCACTGTCAAGTTCCTACTAAGTCTTGAGGTTTTGTTATTCTGACAGAAGAAAATACCTAGTATAAATAATATCCATAATCCAATTTAAACACAAAAAAATTTTCCCCAAATTAAGTATAGAATAAGAACCCTGTGACAAATCAAAAGACCTGACTTACAAGTCCTAGCTTTTTGGCTTGTATTGGAAGTGATCTCTAAATAGGTCATCTTCCCTGTCTAGTCATTTTCCCTTATTTTAAAATAAGGATGATATCACTTGAGCTGTGAGGATCAAAACAGACCTTGAATATGAAAGCTCTTTGAAAGGAATAAAGTACTTCCTCAAGAAGAAGAAAGAAGCAAGGAAAATCACATACATTAAGTATTTATTATGTACCAAGTGCTATGCTGGGCACTTACGAATATAAATATATCATCTTAATTAATTTTCACAATAACCCTAAAAGGATGTAGGGATCATTTATGAATAAAGTCATGAAAGTTCTGAGAATTTAGATATCTTGCCAAGGCTTCATGATTCATAAATAGAACCCAAGCTGTTTTGCTTTCCACTTTTTATGTAGATAGATAGATAGACAGACGATAGATAACTTTTTTACTCCAAAGCCCAATCTTTTTCCTATTACATCATGCTACCTCTCAAAAAGTCTATAACAATCATACTTCTTCTCCATAACCCCACAGTTGAAATAATCAAATTTGCCCATAGAGGTCACAGCAAACAGTTTGGGAAACACTGACATTAAAAGCTCACTTAGCCTATAAACTCTCAAAACGTTTCTGAGAAAAAAATTAGGGCAAGGTTGTTGTCTTCTCCTAGCCACAAGCTCCTTAAATTGGAATAATGTGTTAAAAAGCACATATCTCCACAGAATATGTATAGAGACTTCCTGCAGTACCAATTTTATACAATGATTTTTTGGGGAAAGGTGGGTATTTTTAAAAATCCTACTTTTTCTGAGTATGCACTTATAATAAATTCAATATAAAAATATAAACTTAAATGAAAGTCCTCTTCAATCTCCCCTCTGAAAATAAACAGTTGTGTTTATCTTTATTCCAGAATTAACTCTTCCATCTACCAAGATTATGAGGGGAAGAGAAAGACGAAATAAACTTTGAATTTTCCCTAAAGAAAATTTAAAGCATGATGTTAATATTTAAAGAAATAAAAATGCATTGTGGAATAGAATTTTTTAAGTTTATATGAGTTTGTCTTACTATAATGTTTTAAATGTATCTATCACTCAACCCGAAGTACACCGTTTAGTGCTATGCTGTTCCCCTCTCCCGTAAAACCTTGGGGTTCACCTTCCTTTGTCATTTGGGATATCTGTGAGAAAAAGTCAGAAGAGCACTACCTAGCCAGTCTGTCAGCGATGGAAACAGATAAAACACCATGACTTCAATTAGGTCAAGGTACAATAGGCAGTAAAGCTTCAATTATCAGGCTCTTGGCCGGAAACAACCTGCTATCCCTGCCATCATCCCAGATGACTTTCTGTCCAGGAGCTCCTAGCTCCATTCCCTTACTTCTGACTTGCCAAGTCTCAGTTACCAAAACTTGAAAGTTAGTCCAACTCTCCTAGTTCACAGCTGAGGATCCTGAGGTACAGAGAAGTACACTAGCTCAAGCTCTTATTTGCAAGAAAGCGGCAGAGCCAGGACTTAAACTTGGGTCTTCAGGCTCTTAATTCAGTATTCTTTCTACTGCCTTGTGTCATCTCTCTTTTTGGGCTGCTCTAACTTACATGAAGTCAGTATTTGTACTTGGTGTTTCCGTGGAACCTTGGGTATGTCCTGTTTTATTTACATGGTCATAAAGTCTACCTCTAACCAGGCAAGTCCTACCTGGCTATTCAAAGACAAACTAGAGTTTCCTCATAGTCCTTCATAAACAACAACACATTTGCAGGAAAATAGCTTAAGCTTTCTGATGGCCACAGCCAGAGACTTTCTCTCTTCATCAGCTCCGGGTGTTGATCTCTTAGGGGGTGTTGATTTTATAACTGGTAAGGACCAAGGGGCCCATCAAAAGAAAAACAAAGTTTAGAATTAAATTTGTGAGAGGTGTCAAGATGGCGGCATAGGCGGACTCTGAATTCACCTCCTCCCATGGACACAATTTACAACTACTCTGGGAACAACTACCCCAGAGAGAGAACTGAAAATTGGATAAAAAGAACCCCCACAACAAGGGACAGTGCTGACTGAGGTAGAAGAGGCAGAAATTCTTTTCTGGAGAGAAAAAAGCCACCTTCGCAAGTTGCAGCACTTCATGGCCAGCTGGGAGCAATCGTAAGGCACATAACCTTCCCTAGAGGAGTGGAGGAGCTAAGCAGGGGAGTGTTACTGCTATAAGCATCCTTTGGACTCAGCACAACCAAGACGAGTCTCATACATCTGGCATTGCTGGCTACTAACAATGGGGAATACCCCCAGAAAAGCTATAGGTCACAAGGGAAAAAAATTAGTTCTTAAAGGGTCTATGCACAAATTCACCTGTGTCAGAAAGCAACCCAAAATCACCAGAAAGAAAGGTGCACAGTCCTTTGGTGAAAAGAACTCATCTGATAGGCTCTGGGTGCATCTCAGTGAGAGGTGAGACCTCTCCAGGGACTGAGACATTGGCAGCAGCCATTACTATGACCTAGTGCAGGTGTGCTGACACAAACACTGGCAGACAACATTGGAGTTCTTCCCCTGACCTGTTAGCCCAGGGTCTGCCCCACCCACTAGAGGACCTATTTAATCCAGCTCAGCCAGGGCAAGCAGCCTGCCCTAGGGACTGGCCCCACCCAACAGCAAGCCCTCAGGCAACTTGTGGGCCTGCATAGGCTGGGTTCCTGGATACTTTGCAGCCAGGCGAGTGGGTCTGCCTCTGTGGGGTAGGGTGTGCATGAGGAGTGGGTGGAGTGTGTGGGGCATAGGTGGAGTGTGTGGAGGCTCTGCAGTGAGGTAACAGGGTCCACTTCAGGAGGTTGGGATGCACAGGCAGGGCAAGACTGTGTTGACAGTGTGTGTGGCCCTGTGGGCAGTGGAGACTTAGCTGCAGAAGACTTGTGCTTCTCAAACAGCCACATAGGGGATCAGCCTCACCTTCCAAAGCCTAAAATAACTGGGTGCTTCTGTGCCTGGGGCCACCCCACTCAGCTGTAGTCCTGAGACTGCTGACAACAACCTTGCAGGCTGGAGGTCTATAGCAATTTTAAGCCCCTGAGCCTCGCAACCAGCCATGCTGGGGGCCTACTCACTTAAGAGAAAAACTACAACAGAAATGTGCTATTAGACCTTGCAGCCAACCATGCTGGGGCTTCCCAGGCTGATAAAGTGACTGAAGGGTCCACAGCAGCCACACGCAGCTGAGAATTACAACCAGCTGGCCAGGGGGACAGCCTAGCCTCCTTGGGCACTTGCAGCAAAAGCAACCCTGTGACAACAAAAGGACACATGTAGCCCACACAGGGGTCACTCCTGAAACATTCTGAACTGGTGATGAGAGGGAAGCACACTGCTGGGCCTCATAAGGCATATCTTACATAAGGCCACCTCTCCAAGATCAGAAGATGTAGCTGACCCATCTAATACATAGATATAAGCACAGAGAAAGAAGCAAAATGAGGAGGCAAAGGAATACATTCCAAGTAAGATAACAGGACAAAACCCCAGAAAAAGAACTAAATGAAACAGAAATAAACAGTGTACCTAAAAAAGAGTTCAAACAATAAGTCATAAGGATGCTCACTGATCTTGGGAGAAGAATGGATGAACTCAGTGAAAACACAAACAAAGAATTAGAAAATATAAAAAAGAACCAATCAGAAATGAAGAATACAATACTGGAAATGAAAAATACACTAGAGGGACTCAATAGCAGAATAGATGACACAGAAGAATGGATCAGCAAGCTGGACAAAAGACTAGAGGAAATCACCCAAGCTGAACAGATGAAAGAAAAAAGAATGAGAACAGTCCGGGGGAACTCTGGGACAATATCAAGCACACTAACATTTGTATATAGGTGCCCTAGAAGGAGAAGAGAGAGAAAACAGGGCAAAGGACCTATTTGAAGAAATAATAGCTGAAAACTTTCCTAACCTAAGGAAGAAAACAGACATTCAAGTAAAAGAAGCACAGAGAGCATGAAACAAGATAAATCCAAAGAGGCCCACACCAAGACACATTATAATTAAAATGTCAAAAATTAAAGACAGAGAGAATCCTAAAAGCTGCAAGAGAAAGGCAACAAACTACATACAAAGGAAACCCCATAAGGATATCAGCTGACTTCTCAGCAGGAACTTACAGGCTAGAGGGAGTGGCACGATATAAAGTGCTGAAAGAAAAAAACCTACAGCCAAGAATACTCTACCTGGCAAGGTTATCATTCAGAATGAAAGGAGAGATAAAGAGATTCCCAGACAAGCAAAAATTAAAGGAGTTTATCACCAAGAAACCAGTTTTCCAAGAAATGATACAGGAACTTATTTAAATGGGAAAGAAAAGACTACAAATAAGAATAAGAAAATCATTTTTAAAAGGCAATAAAAAAATCACTGGTAAAGGCAAAATACAGTAAAGTAGCAGATCAACCACCCATGAAGATAATATGAAGGTCAAAAGACAAAAGTACTAAAATTACCTATTTCAATGATAAGAGTGTAACAGACACACGCACATAAAAAAAAGGGGGTTACATATGACAACAAAAACGTAAAATGTGAGAGGAGGGGAACAAAAGAGTAGAGCTTTTAGAAAGAAGTCAAATTAAAGAGACCATCAACTTAAAATAGATTGCTATATACATAGGATATTATATATGAACCTCATGGTAATCACAAACCATAAATCTATACTAAACACAAAAAAATCAAGAGAAAGGAACCCAAACATAATACTAAAGAAAGCCATCAAACCACAAGGGAAGAGAGCAAGAGAACAAGAAAGGAACACAGAAGAACTGCTAAAACACCCAGAAAAAAGGTAACAAAATGGCAATAAGTACATACTTATCAATAGCTACTTTAAATGTCAATGGAATAAATGCTCCAATCAAAAGGCACAGGGTGGCCAACTGGATAAAAACACAAGACCCATACATATGCTGCACACAAGAGACACACTTCAGACCTAAAGATACTCACAAACTGAAAGTGAAGGGATGCAAAAAGATACTCCATGCAAATGGCAATGAAAGAAAAGAAAGCTGGGGTAGCAATACTTATATCAGACAAAATAGACATTAAAGCAAAAACTGTAACGAGACAAAGAACAGCACTACATAATGACAAAGGGAACAATCCAACAAAAGGATGTAACACTCGTAAATATCTATGCACCCAACATAGGAGGATTTAAATATGTAAAGCAATTATGAACAGACATAAAAGGAGAAACAGACAGTAACACAATAATAGTAGGGGACTTTAACTCTCCACTTACACCAATGGATAGACCACCCAAATAGAAGATCAATAAGGAAACACTGGCCTTAAATGACACATTAGACCAGATGGACTTAGTAGATATATAGAAAACATTCCATCCAAAAACCGGAGAATACACATTCTTTTCAAATGCTCATGGAACATTCTCCAGGACTGACCACATATTAGGCCACAAAACAAGTCTCAATAAATTTAAGAAGACTGAAATAATACCAAGCATCTTTTCTGACCACAAAGGTATGAAACTAGAAATCAACTACAGGAAAAAAATCAGAAAAGCCACAATTATGTGGAGATTAAACAAAATGCTACTGAACAATTGGGTTAATGAAGAAGTCAAAGTAGAAATAAAAAAATACCTGGAGACAAATGAAAATGAAAATCCAACATGCCAAAATTTATGGGATACAGCAAAAGCAGTTCTAAGAGGGAAGTTTATAGCAATACAGGCCTACCTCAACAAACAAGAAAAATCTCAAATAAACAATCCAACAGTGCACCTAAAGGAACTGGAAAAAGAAGAACAAACAAAGCCCAAAATCAGTAGAAGGGAGGAAATAATAAAAATCAGAGAAGAAATAAATGAAACAGAGACTAAAATAAAAACAGAAAAAAATAAATGAAACCAAGAGCAGGTTCTTTGAAAATATAAACAAAATTGACAAACTTTTAGCTAGACTCACCAAGAAAAAAAGAGAGAAGCCTAAAATAAATAAAACCAGAAATGAAAGAGGAGAAATTACAATGGACACCTCAGACATATGAAAGATTATAAGAGAATACTATGAAAAGCTATACACCAACAAATTGGATAATCTTCAGAAATGGATAAATCCTTAGAATCATACAACCTTTCCAAAACTGAATCAAGAAGAAATAGAGAATTTGAACAGACCAATCACCAGTAAGAAGATCAAAACAGCAATCAAAAACTTCCCCCAAAATAAAGTCCAGGACCAGATGGCTTTCCTGGTGAATGCTACCAAATATTCAAAGAAGACCTAATACTTATCCTTCTCAAACTCTTCCAAACGACTGAAGAGGAGGGGAAGCTTGCTAACTCATTCTACGAAGCCAACATTGCCCTGATACGAAAACCAGACAAGGACAACAAAAAAGAAGAAAATTACAGGCCAAAATCACTAAAGAAAATTACAGGCCAAAATCACTGATGAACATCAATGTAAAAATCCTCAACAAAATACTAGCAAATTGAATACAACAATACATTAAAAAGATCATACACCATGATCAAGTGAGATTTATTCCAGGGAGGCAGAGATGGTTCAACACCCGCAAATCAATCAATGTGATACAGGACATTAACAAAATGAGATATAAAAATCACAGGATCATCTCAATAGATGCAGAGAAAGCATTTGACAAGATATAGCATCCATTTATGATAAAAACTCTGAACAAAATAGGTATAGAAGGAAAGTACCTCAACATAATAAAGGCCATATATGACAAATCCACAAACATCAGTGGGGAAAAACTGAAAGCCATTCCTCTAAGAACAGGAACCAAATAAGGATGCCCACTTTCACCACTCTTATTTAACATACTATTAGAAATCCTAGCCAGAGAAATCAGGCGAGAAAAAGAAATAAAAGGGACCCAAATTGGAAAAGAAGAAGTGAAACTCTATTTGCAGATGACATGATTTTATACACAGGAAACCCTAAAGAATCCACTAAAAAACTTTTAGAAATAATAAATGAATACAGTCAAGTCGTAGGATACAAAATCAACACACAAAAATCAGTTGTGTGTCTATACACTAACAATGAAGCAGGCAAAAAGAGAAATTAAGAATATAATCCCATTTACAAATGCAACAACAGCAATAAAACACCTAGGAATAAACTTAACCAAAGAGGTGAAAGATCTGTACACTGAAAACTAGAAAACATCGTTGAAAGAAATTGAAGAAGACACAAAGAAATGGAAAGATACTCCGTGCTCTTGGATTGGAAGAATTAACATAGTTAAAATGTCCGTACTTAAACATCTACAGATTCACTGCAATCCCTATCAAAGTTCCAACAACATTTTCCACAGAAATAGAACAAAGAATCCTACAATTTATATGGAACAACAAAAGACCCCGAATAGCCAAAGGAATCCTGAGGAAAAAGAACAAAGCTGGAGGTATCACACTCCCTGATTTCAAAATATACTACAAAGCCATAGTAACCAAAACAGCATGATACTGGCACAAAAACAGACACATTGATCAATGGAACAGAATCCAGAGCCCAGAAATAAACCCACACATATATGGACAGCTAATTTTCGATAAGGGACCCAAGAGCATACAATGGAGAAAGGAGTCTCTTCAATAATGTGTTGGGAAAACTGGACAGCGACATGCAAAAGAATGAAAGTAGACTGTCATCCTACACCGTGCACAAAAATTAACTTAAGATGGATTAAGGACTTGAATGTAAGACCTGAAATCATGAAAATTCTAGAAGAAAACATAGGCAGTATGTTCTTCGACATCGGTCTTAGCAGCATATTTTCAAGTACCATATCTGACTGGGTAAGGGAAACAACAGAAAAAATAAACAAATGGGACTACAACAAACTAAAATCTTCTGCACAGCGCAGGAAACCATCAACAAAATGAAAAGACGACCTAAGAGTTGGGAGAAAATATTTGCAAACCATATATCTGAGAAGAGGTTAATATCCAAAAGATATAAAGAACTCATATATCTCAACGACAAAAAAACTAACAAATCAATTAAAAAATGGGCAAAAGATCTGAACAGACATTTCTCCAAATAAGATATACAAACGGTCAACAGGCAGACAAAAACATATTCAACATATTACTATCAGGAAAACACAAATCAAAACTACACTGAGATACTACCTCACTCCTGTCAGAATGGCTACAATTAACAAGACAGGAAACAAGTGTGGGAGATGTGGCGAGAAGGGAACCCTCATACACTGCTGGTGGGAGTGAAAACTGGTGCAGCCACTATAGAAAACAGTATGGAGATTCCTCAAAAAATTAGGAATAGAATTACCATACCATCCAGATATTCCACTGCTGGGTATTTATCCAAAGAAGGTGAAAACATGAATGTGTAAATATATGTGCACCCCTATGTTCACTGCAGCATTATTCACAATAGCCAAGACTTGGAAGCAACCTAAGTGCCCATCAAGGGACAAATGGGTAAAGAAGATGTGGTATACACACACAATGGAATACCACTCGGCCGTAAGAAACTATGAAATCTGGCCATTTGTGACAACATGGACGGACCTTGAGGGTATTGTGCTAAGCAAAATAAGTCAGAGGGAGAAAGCCAAATAATACCATATGATCTCACTGACAAGCAGAAGATAAAAACAACAACAAACAATCACAGAGAGACAGAGATTGGATCAGTGGTTACCAGAGGGGAAGAGGGGAGGGAGGAGGGCAATAGGGGTGATTAGTCACATGTGTGTGGTGATGGATTGTAATTAGTCTTTGGATGGTGAACATGATGTAATCTACACAGTAATTGAAATATAAGGAGGTAAACCTGAAATTTATATAATGTTAAAACAAATGTTACCACAATAAAAAAAAAATAATTAAATTTGTTAGTCTTAATGATATGTGTCCCCTGGGGCCAGACCAGTGGTGTAGTGGTTAAGTTTGCACGCACTGCTTCAGAGGCCCAGGGTTTGCAGGTTCAGATCCCGGGCGTGGACCTAGCACAGCTCGTTAAGCCACACTGTGGCAGCATCCCACATAAAATGGAGGAAGACTGGCACAAATGTTAGTTCAGGGCCAATCTTCCTCACAAAAAAAGAAAGAGACAGGTGTCTGCTGGAAGCCAAGTCAGACATCTAGGCAGAAATTTTCTTAAAATGCTTTTAGTCTATATCCTGGTAATCAGCCTATAGTGCTTTCAGGGCTACCCAGTGCTTACTGAATTCTCATATCTAACCACGGCACATTATAGATACGAAAACCAGGCACCAGAAGGGACTACCTAGAATTATACCTCTCATAAAGAGCAAAGGCAAGACTAAAACCCAGGATTCTTGATTCCAGCCCAGGATTTTCCCCCTGCACTCCACTCACTCTTAGGTAACAGGCAACTGCTAGGATACCTTGTCTACCTTTCTGCATTGTCTACTGCTCCCCAACTACCCTCCCTGACTTCCCTAGAAACCTAATGCCCTTAGGCTCCCTAGAGGCTGCTACAACATAACCCACCCAGGGCTGCTCTAAAATTAATTATTCCTACTAGATTGTCATCTGATCTACTGTCCTGGAGAAAAGAACCTGATTAACTAATCTGCATATGGATTTAATGGATTACACTTTCCGGAGGCATCTGCAGAGCATAAGAGGATATCAATTAACAAAAAGAGATTAAAACTCTCTAATATTCTCAAGGGCTCCTCAGAGAAAAATGGATCAGTCTGAACGACATCAAGAGATATAATTAGGAAAATTAGAAATAGTTAGATATTATAGGAAAGCAGCTTTCGCCTCAACATTTTAAAGAAAATTCAAAGTGTTCAAATGGATTATCTCGAGTCAGCAATAAACTGATCAATGAATAGTTTTAATTAAAACCTGTATGACTACCTAAGAGGGATGCCTTAAATAGAATTTCTGAATTATATGGTAGGGAGAGACATGTCTGGACAAAGGACTGTCCTAGCATTCTCCTCTCCCCATCCCAACCCATGAAAAACATTACATGGCCTCTAAGCTTTGGTCATTTTCTACTTGGTAGAGTATTGGTAGCATATGGGGGTAAATTTAGATGTCATGGTAATTCTGCTAGGTAGATGGAGGGGTTAGATCTTCCTCAACCCAAGTGGCTCCTGTTTCCAGACAGATTAAAACTAGCAGATGATTGAGCTATGCACCAGCCTCACCAGAGACCACTGGGTGGAATGGATGATGAAGGGCCTTCTTCAGTGGGAGCAGCAGCCCATACATAGGCTCCTTATGCTCAGAATCACTACAATCCAGAGTTAGAAGCTAGAGGGACCCAGGAGTTTCAGGAACATTCAAGCACTTCTAGTATTTTGGGAGCGTTTTCCTAAACGTGAAGGTTTTCCAAGACTAAGGGAGAACTGTGGAGGAAGGAACAAATATTTCTCTCATCCTTAGCTCTCCCCTTGAGGTTTCCTATCCCTCACTGCTCCAGTTCCCCCATCCTAGGGTAAGATTTGTTAGCACCAATGCCAAGAGTGGTGGAACTCAGTCACCGGCATTTTAGGTAAAAAAAAATAGAGATTTGTACAAAAGACATAATTAAGAACAATAGGAATGGTTATACATCCTAGGTAAGTAGGTTTTTATCTTAACATCATCAAGAGCTTTTTAATAATCAAAGTAATCCAATGGACTCTCTCTCAAGTGGCAGAACCTTTGAGACCAAAAAGTTCAAGTCCTTTGTAAATAGATAAGAAAAATCAAGGAGACAAGTGAAGAGTGACAGCACTAAGTCAAAACTTAGGTCTCCTGACTTCTAATTCAGTACCATTCTCCTGTACAATAAAGGACTAACACATGCAGGAAAAACCGTACAAAATAACATATATCATAGGACTATAAAAGTCCTAGAATTGGATAGTAGCAATAGATGTATCTCCTCTAAAACCTCTCATATAGGTTTTTATCCACCTTATTTGTAAATGCTTTGTAGTAACAAGGTAATATTTACTTCCTAAATTAGCCGATTTCACCTTCTGACAGCACTTTAGAAAGGTCTTCTTAATACTATACTTTGCAGAAAAAACTTAACATAGCAGGCTTGAGACTGCTATCCTTAGAAAGGCCTACTTGCAAGGTTGGCCCTTGGCTGATATCTAGGAACTTGGATTTCAGGAGGGTACCACCATTCCCAGACTTGTAAGAGTGGCCTTCTGTACCTCAATTGTTTGTACAAACAATGTGGTTGAGGCTGAACACTTGCTTTCCTTCTAGGGATCTGGAATTATGGTATGTACTAGGCAGAAAGTGCCTACATGACCAGCCCCCAGTAAAAACTCTGGGCACTGAGTCTTTTAAGAACTTCCTTGGTAGACAACATTTCACACTTGTCACAACTTGCTGCTGAAGGAATTAAGTATATCCTCTGTGACTCCACCAAAGAGGACTCTTAGAAGCTTGCACATGGGTTCCTCTAGACTTCACCCCATGGGCTTCTTTTGCTTTGTATACTTTCATTGCAATAAATCTTAGCTGTGAGTATGACTATATACTGAGTCCTGAGAATCCTTCTAGCTGGCCAATCATCAAACCTGGGGATGATCTTCAGAACCCCCGAGCCACATAGTGAGCCTTATTCTGCCTTCCTTAGTTTCTGCCCATTGGTCCTTCAGTTCTATGCCTTAGAACAAATGCCAAAGTTAATGACAAACCAATAAGCATACAAAGAAAGAACAATGTGGGTTTTAGGAAAGTTCACTAAAGGAAATAATATTTAAGATGGGCCTTGAAGAAACAGTGGCATATAGATAGATGTGAAAAGAGATTATAAATCAACCCATTTACATAGTCAGGCAAGCAGTTCAAACATAGGAAAAGGCTGGGGATTGGCAGGGGAGGAGCACATGTGGTGGCAAAAGGATGGATTAGATGGCTCCTGAGAAAAATACTCCTGAGATTTTGATTCTCTAATTTTCAACCACTGTTGGAAATCATCAACTCAATTATAGAACCTTTCCCAATTCCAGAAATGTACAGAACACATCCTTTGGGTCTATTATAAAGCACTGATCACTATCTGAATTGTCTTCTAAGTATTCTTTCATAACATTTGCAATTTGCATTGGTAACAAACAAACAAAAAAGGGAAATGAAAGGAACTAAAAGCTCAAATATCTGAAATGAACAACCAAATAATATGCACTAAAATAAGGAATTCCAAAAAAGCAAATCATCTTTCAACTACCTTTTTATCGTAGAAATGCAAAATATCTGGAACAATAGCTCATTCCCTCAGAAACCAAAAGAAGGTAATATTACATATTCTATTTTCCTTTCAAGTAGCTCTTTTTGTAATTTGATATTATGGACATACTTATAGCACTGAATTGTATGTGCATAAATAAAAGGACAATTGTATGTGCATAAATAAAAGGCAGCTTTTCACTTCTTTATTCAACGAGTATTTATCAAGCATTTATATGCCAAGCACTAACCGGCTAACAGTGCAGATTAACCTTTGACTAAACTGTGCTGTTTGCTCTCTAAAAATGCTCTAAGTCTAAATTCCAGATGTGATAAATTCTTTCATCAGTGAAAATACATTAATAGATGATGCTATTTACTTTCTTCATACTACTTAGCAATTAAATTATCTTCCCTCTAAGGTGTCAGTCTTCAAATTCTTACGGTTGAACACTTTTCTTCCATCACAATTAGGGACAGCAAATACTCTAAAAAGTTCTATGCAAATTTTGATTGAAATCTGTGGTTAGGGTTAGAGTTATTCTTACAGGAATTTTCCTGGGTCTGAATTGATCTTAGCTGAGACACCGGCATCAAGCTCAATGCTTAATCTTACCTACTAAACTAACTAGCTCTGGAGAATAGTTTATGAAGGAGACACTAGCAAGATTGTCCCACTTGCAATCCTGCAGTAAGTAGCAAAATTAATCAGAAAAAAGAGAGGAGATTGTAACTCTACTTCCAGTACCTCTCCCTCTGTCAAATTCTATTCCACTGGTCAACAGCTGGTTCAGCCTTCCCTCAACACCCCTTCCTCCTCTGTCTTACCATCCATTTAAAAACACACAATTTCCCAGGTCAAAGTTAACTTTGACCAATCTTGTTCCTCCAAACCATCTGTCACTACACAGGCAGCTGACATGTTGTAATCTTAGCATCCGTGGGCTATAAGGGTAACCCAAGTTTATTTCCAGAGCAGTGTAACGGGAGATTCAGGGCTTTGTAATGACACAGACACAGGTTCAAAACACAGCTCTACTACTAAGCAGCCATGTGACGTAAGACAAGGTACTTAACTTTTCTTAGCGTTGGCAGAAAATAATACCTACCTCATAGGACTGTTGTGAAGATTAATTAATACAGGTAAAACACTTGGCATAGAGTCTGGCTCCTAGTGATGACAGATTTAAAAAGGTAACTATTATTAGCATTATTCCCTTGGATTATTTTTCTCTTCATTCTCACTTCCCACAGTGATCATGTTACCATAATAAAAAATTGGTATACACAGTCTGATAAAAAAAGTTATTACTTTCAGGTTCAAAAAGCAACCCGGGAAATATATTTTATATGGCAAAACACTGAATTTTGCCTAACATCTTCACAGCTCATGGGGGTAGGGAGAGTATTTGAAATCAGCACTGAGAAAATTCAAGAACAATGGTAACGCAACTGCACTTGGTCCAGGCACTCATCACCTCACAGTGGAATTGCCTCATTAGCCTCCTGACTAGCCTTTTTCCCACCTCTAAACGCAGCAAAGCATAATGCGAAAAGCATGAACTTTGGAGTGACTCAGACATGCCTTCCAGTCCCGGCTCTACGACTAACTAGCTATGTGACTTGAGCTTGTCACTCTACCCTTCTGTGCCTCAATATCTTCAACTATAAAATGGGGATAATAATAGTACCTACTTCACAGGATTGTAATTCTTAATATATGTTCTAAAGTGTTTAGAACAGTGCCCGGCAAATAGTAACTACTCAAGGAATGTTGACTATTAATATTACCAGCTATGTCCTCTTTAAAGATAGTAACGAACTCGTTTTAAAAATCTCACATGTAATCTAGTTTTGTAAACAACAGGCATTACACATGCTTTTCTTAATAAATAAATAATTTTTAAAAGCATTTATGTACTTCTAACGAGATTTCAGAAATGGAAAGCATAAATCACTGGCCAAATACAGGAGAAAACATTACCTCAGTAGTTCTTCATATACAGGAATTTGTTATCAGAGAAAAGAGAAATAATAGAATACTTTTCAAATAATTACCCAGGGGATTTAATTTTTTAATTTAAAGAAAACTGCAAGGCTACGAAAAAAAGGAACTCAGCAGCATCCACAGATAAATATGGACTGCAGGTTACTTCACTCTTCTACTATAATGGCAGGGCATCCTTCCTTGCTACCTGTGCTAGGTAGGTAAAAACCCATAGATCATATCAATTCATATATCAATTGTACCCAAAGTAATTTTCCTCCAAATAGAATAATGGATTTCTCATTATATTATCTAAGCATTTAATGTAAAAGCTTTTTCCTGTGATCTCAATTCTACTTCTTTGGAGAAGATGAAGCTCTACATTGTGAAAACAACATGTGTGACAACTTTAGGCTAATTAATGATACACAGAAAGCCACTGGACTAAAAATAAGACCTGGGCTTTACTTATTTTTTCTTTTTTTTTTCATTTTTATTTTTGTTTTTATAGCAGTAACATTAGATTATAACATTATAACTTTCAGATGCATATCCTAATATATTTCGAATTCTGTGTAGATTACATCATGTTCACCACCCAAAGACTAATTATAATCCATCACCACATATGTGAGCCTAATTACCCCTTTCCCCCTTCTCCCTCCCTCCTTCCCCTCTGGTAACCACCAATCCAATCTCTGTTTCTATGTGTTTCTTCGTCATTATTTTTATCTTCCACTTATGAGTGAGATCATAAGGTATTTGACTTTCTCCCTCTGACTTATTTCACTTAGCATAAGACCCTCAAGGTCCATCCATGTTGTCACAAATGGCTGGATTTCATCCTTTCTTATGGCTGAGTAGTATTCTAGTGTGTATATATACCACATCTTTTTTATCCATTCGTCCCTTAATGGGCACCTATGTGGCTTCCAAGTCTTGGCTATTGTGCATAACGCTGCAATGAACATAGGGGTGTGTGTATCTTTATGCATTTGTGTTTTCAAGTTCTTTGGATAAATATCCAGCAGTGGAATAGCTGGATTATATGGCAGATCCATTCTTAATTTTCTGAGGAAACTCCATACTGTTTTCCATAGTGGCTGCACCAGTTTACACTCCCACCAACAGTGTACAAGGGTTCCCTTCTCCCTGCATCCTCTCCAATACCTGTTGTTTCCTGTCTTGTTAATTGTAGCCATTCTGACGGGAGTGAGGTGATATCTCATAGTTTTGATTTGCATTTCCCTGATAGTTAATGATGTTGAACATGTTTTCATGTACCTGTTGGCCATCCGTATATCTTCCTAGGAGAATCTCTGTTCAGATCTTTGGCCCATTTTTTAATTGGGTTGTTGGTTTCTTTGTTGTCAAGATGTATGTCTTTGTATATTTTGGATATTAACCCCTTATTGTATATATGGTTTGCAAATATCTTCTCCCAATTGTTAGGTTTTCTTTTCATTTTGTTGATGGTTTCCTGTGCTGTGCAGAAGCTTTTAAGTTTGTTGTAATCCCATTTGTTTATTTTTTCTGTTGTTTCCCTTGCCCAGTCAGACATGGTACTTGAAAATATGCTGCTAAGACCGATGTCAAAGAACATACTGCCTATGTTTTCTTCTATAATTTTCATGGTTTCAGGTCTTTAATACATCTTGAGTTGATTTTTGTGCACGGTGTAAGATGATAGTCTACTTTCATTCTTTTGCATGTCGCTGTCCAGTTTTCCCAACACATTATTGAAGAAACTCCTTTCTCCATTGTATGCTCTTGGGTCCCTTATCGAAAATTAGCTGCCCATATATGTGTGGGTTTATTTCTGGGGTCTCGGTTCTGTTCCATTGATCAATGTGTCTGTTTTTGTGCCAGTATCATGCTGTTTTGGTTACTATGGCTTTGTAGTATATTTTGAAATCAGGGAGTGTGATACCTCCAGCTTTGTTCTTTTTCCTCAGGATTCCTTTGGCTATTCGGGGTCTTTTGTTGTTCCATATAAATTGTAGGATTCTTTGTTCTATTTCTGTGGAAAATGTTGTTGGAACTTTGATAGGGATTGCAGTGAATCTGTAGATTGGACATTTTAACTATGTTAATTCTTCCAATCCAAGAGCACGGAGTATCTTTCCATTTCTTTGTGTCTTCTTCAATTTCTTTCAACGATGTTTTCTAGTTTTCAGTGTACAGATCTTTCACCTCTTTGGTTAAGTTTATTCCTAGGTGTTTTATTGCTGTTGTTGCATTTGTAAATGGGATTATATTCTTAATTTCTCTTTTTGCTACTTCATTGTTAGTGTATAGACACACAACTGATTTTTGTACGTTGATTTTATATCCCGCAACTTGACTGTATTCATTTATTATTTCTAAAAGTTTTTTAGTGGACTCTTTAGGGTTTCCTGTGTATAAAATCATGTCATCTGCAAATAGTGAGAGTTTCACTTCTTCTTTTCCAATTTGGGTCCCTTTTATTTCTTTTTCTTGCCTGATTGCTCTCACTAGGACTTCCAACACTATTTTAAATAAGAGTGGTGAAAGTGGGCATCCTTGTCTGGTTCCTGTTCTTAGAGGGATAGCTTTCAGTTTTTCTCCATTGAGATTGATATTAGCTGTGGGTTTGTTATATATGGTCTTTATTATGTTGAGGTATTTTCCTTCTCTGCCCATTTTATTTAAAGTTTTTATCATAAATGGATGCTGTATCTTGTCAAATGCTTTCTCTACATCCATTGAGATGATCACGTGATTTTTATTTCTCATTTTGTTAATGTGGTGTATCACACTGATTGATTTGTGGGTGTTGAACCATCCCTGCACCCCTGGAATAAAACCCACTTGATCATGGTGTATGATCTTTTTAATTTATTGTTGTATTCAATTTGCTAGTATTTTGTTGAGGATTTTGGCATCAATGTTCATCAGTGATATTGGCCTGTAATTTTCTTTTTTTGTGTTGTCCTTGTCTGGTTTTGGTATAAGGATAATGCTGGCTTTGTAGAATGACCTAGGAAGCCTCCCCTCCTCTTCAATTTTTTGGAACAGTTTGAGAAGGATAGGTATTAAGTCTTCTTTGAACATTTGGTAGAATTCACCAGGGAAGCCATCTGGTCCTGGACTTTTATTTTTTGGGAGGTTTTTGATTACTGTTTCAATCTCCTTACTGGTGACTGATCTATTCAAATTCTCTATTTCTTCTTGATCCAGTTTTGGAAGCTTGTATGATTCTAAGAAGTTATTCATTTCTGAAGATTATCCAATTTGTTGACATATAGCTTTTCATAGTATTCTCTTATAATCTTTTGTATTTCTGAGTTAAGACCTTGGCTTTAATCTGAGCTCATTGAGTGTATCTATAAGAACTTCGGCAAGTCACTTCATCAGTCTCTGCCTCAGGTTCCTCATTTATCAAATTGAGAAAGGACTATCTGATCTTCACATTTTTGTAAGGTGAATGGAATAATTAATGATATATTTAGTAAGCTATGACTATTCAACAGGTGCGCAAAAATATAATTAATTTAAAATTAGCAAATCTGGGAAAGAAAGTGACATCTTAAAGTTCTTTTGATAACAAGAAAGAAATCCACTACAAATTACTTAACAAAAAAAAAGAGAATTTACTGTAAGGATGTAGAGACATCTCAGAGAACTCAAGAGCTGAGCCTTTTAAGGAACTAGAATCAGAAACTGCAGTCATCAGGAACTAAAGTTTCTCTCTCTCTCATCATTGCTTTTTCTCTGCTTCAAATTAGTGTCTCTTGGGCCCATTTCCAGATTCCACGGATTAACCTGACTTGGTCCTGTAGTCCACTCTTGGTCCAATCAACTGAGTCTGGAACAGGAAGAGTTCTCAGAAAAAGGAGAGCATCATGAACTGAACAAACAACTCAAATTTACCTACTACAGGTAAATTAGAAATATTTTTAATATTAAACCCTAAGGGCAAGAACCTATACACATTTTTCTTCCAGGTCACATGGTGTGGCCAAAATGGGTGGGAGCAGGGGAAATGTAAGTATGTTTAAAGGCAAGTTGTTTACATAATTGACTTAAGCATAACGTAACTCTCTTACATCTTGAGAGCTAGAAGAGATGAATCCAGCTTTAAAGCTTAGGACTCTGAGTGCTAAGCAATTCCCAGACTTGTCTCACTCAACTACATGCCCTCCTTTCAACACACACTAAATATATTCCATCTTACTGAATAGCTTATATTCCCCAAACATGTCACGTGTTTTCATGTCCCTACCCCTCTGCACATGCTGCTTCCCTCTACTTATTCATTCAACATATATTAGTTGAGCACCCACACCCCACACATTATTCTAAGCACTACATAAGGCTTCATAGGGTTTATATTCTAGTAGAGAAAGAAAAAGCATAAATAAGTATACAAAGAAATAATTACTGATATTGATAAGCACTATGAAGGAAATAAGCTTTGCCAACCACAGATGGTATGAGATTACTTTCAGAGAGAATGAAAAAGGAGGACAAAATGATGAGGAACTCAGTACTTTAATTTAACAAAGTCAGGAGAGCGTCTTTCTTCCTACCTCACTGGCCCTCCTTCTCAGTCCCCTTTGTTCCTCCCCTTCCTTTATCTAGCCCCTAAATTTAGAGTTCCTTGCAGCCTGGTCATTAATAAGAAAGTATATTCAGAGGAATCCTACTCCCAGTCCTGTCCTGTACACCTTGTTCTCCAATGACCACATCTCCCATAGTTAATAATTTTTATTAATTTTCATTTACCCTTCCAGTGTTTCTTTTCTTTTTCTTTTTTTTTTTTTTAGGAAGATTAGCCCTGAGCTAACTACTGCCAATCCTCTTCTTTTTGCTCAGGAAGACTGGCCCTGAGCTAACATGCATGCCCATCTTCCTCTACTTTATACGTGGGATGCCTACAACAGCATGGGTTTTGCCAAGCGGTGCCATGTCCGCACCCAGGATCTGAACCGGCGAACACTGGGCCGCTGAGAAGTGGAACGTTGGAACATAACCACTGCACCACCAGGCCGGCCCCCCTTCCAATGTTTCTTTTTGAAAATACAAACAAATGAATACATACTTCTGTATGTAGTATGACAGGAATTCATACTTCTCCTGTTTCTTAAATAAAAGCACACTATCCATACTCTTCTATACTTTTTTTTTTTTACTTATTATACCTGAAAGATGAGTCCTCATTCCTTTTTACGGTTGTATAACATATCACTGGGTGGTTGTATCATAATAATGGACATCTGAGGTTTTTTCCAATCTGTCAGTAATATAAGTAATATGGATTTGGATATTAATGCCCAACTGAGAGCCAGAAATGAAACCTCAGGCCTGCACAAGGCAGACACTGAAACTAAGACTGCTGTATAAAGCCAGGCCACAGAACAAATATAATAATAATAGTGACTAATTTGAATGTAAAAACAAGTGAAGTATAAAAACTAGACAACAACAACAAAACATAAGATGGAAAAGAATAATCAGATTAAGACTGCGGAATTGTTCTAGAAGAGAATAAACAAATTGAGTTTAGACTTTAAGTCAACTGCCACTTTACAACTTTAAGAGTAATCACCAAAGGAACACAAACAGAAGTCTAACTTCCAAACTAATGGAGAGGGAAAAGCAGGGAGAAAAGAACCCTGCAATCTAGTAGGAGGTGGGAAAGAAGAAGAAAATGATGAATAGTAAAAGCAGAGTAATGAGCATAATACAAACAGTAAATACTAACCCAACATATCAGTAATTGTAATAAATGTAAAATTTCAATAAAACAAAAATTGTTAGATTGATTTTTAAATCTATTTATATGCTATTCACAAGAGACATAGCTAAAATATATAAACGTGAAAAGTTGAAAGTAAAGGGATGGAAAAAATATATGACACTAACTATCACCCAAAACTATATATGAGACATAACAGAACTAAAGGCAAAAAGCATTGATGGAGGGAAAAGAGGCTTACTAAGTATAATTAACAGCAGCAATCTAGCAAGAGGATATAACTACTTGGAAACAAGTATGGCCCTAATTTACAGCTTCCAAATATATGAAGCAAAAGTTGACAGAATTGCAAGGAGAAACTGACAAATCTATACTTGAAGTGATAGATTTTAACAAACCTCTCTAGATAACTGATAAATCAAGAATAAAATTATTAGGTCCATGAATATTTGTATAATAATCAGCAAGCTTGATCCAAGAAACAGTTTAGATTCCAAGAATAAAAGAACACATATTCTTAAGCACACATGGAGCATTTATAAAAAGTGATTTATCTAAGGCTTTAAGCCTCAACAAATTTCAATGCTCTTCCTGTTCCCTCTGCTCAGTTGACTGGACCAGGGGTGGACTATAGAACCAAGTCAGTATTATTTATAATAGCCAAAAACCCAAACATCCATCAACCAATGAAAATGTCCATCCACTTGGGAAAACAACTGGGCATTTCCTCAAAAGGTTAAACATATAGTTACCATATGAGGCAGAAATTCCATGCCTAGGTATATACCCAAGAGAATTTAAAACATATGTTCACACAACAACTTGTACATGAATGTTCGTAGCAGCATTATTCATAATAGCCAAGAGTGGAAAGAACCCAATGTCCATCAACTGATGACTGGATAAACAAAATATGGCATATCCATACAACACAAAAATTTATTCAGCAACAAAATGGAATGAAGTACTAATACACTAAAACACAGATTAACTTTGAAAACATCATTCTAACTGAAAGAAGCCAGTAAAAAGAGACCACATATTGTATAATTCCACCAACGTAAAGAAAGCAGATTAATGGTTGATGATGGCTGAGAAGGTCAGGGGAAATGGAGTGTGACTGCTAACGGGTACAGAGTTTCTTTTGCGGGTGATGAAAACGTTCTAAAATTGACTGTGGTGATGGTTGCACAACTCTGGATATACTAGAAATCACTGAATTGCACCCTTTAAATGGGAAAAATTTTAAGAGAAAAAATAATATCACTAATATTATTATCAATAATATCAATAATATTCCTATTGAGAAAACTCAATAGGAAGGTTGGAAGAAAAATTGAGGAAATCTTCCTAAAAACACAGAAAAAACTCAGAGATGGAAAACAGAAGAGAAAAAAAATTAAGAAAATTAGCTAATCAGTTCAAAAATTTCAACATCCAAATAACAGTAGCTCCAGAAAGAGAGACCAGAAAAATATGAGGTGGAAATTAACAATGGAAGAATTCATGAAAGTGTCCCAGAATTGAAGGACTTGTTTTCCCTAATGAAGGGGCTTTACAGAGCTTAGCACAATAAACGAAAAAAGATTCTCACCAAGGTTCAATATTATAAATTTCAGAAGAGCAAGCCAAAGAGAAAAGTCTAAAAGCTGGTGGGAACAGACCACATACAAAAGATCAGTTATCAAACTGGCTTTGAACTTCCCAGGAACAATATTGGAATCCAGCAGATAACTGAGCAATGTCTTCAACATTCTAAGGGGAAACCACTTCCAACCTAAAACTCTAAAGCCAGCAAACTGTCAATTAAGTGCAAGAGTAGTACTAAAATATTTTCAGACATGAAAGGTGGAACTTTAAATGTTTCTGTAAAAAGAGAAAGAGATCAAGTACATACCAAATACCTTACTACATTTGAGTTCATTCAAATTTTAATTTAAAAAATTTAAAGAAAGCTTGAGAGGTGAAAACCTGAAGACAGATTGAGCTTGAGAAGTTTTTCTAGGAAAGGAACAAGGAAATTGGGTAGGTAACTATAGAGGAGTACGGGAGTCAAGGAAGCTCTTTTTAAAAAATTATTTACGATAATTAATTCTAGAGCTTATAATATTCTGATGGGAATGATTTAGTAGAGAGGGAGAAACTAATGCCACTTGGAATGCCCCCTCCATCAGTTCTGTCAGGCCTCATTTACAGCAGCATAAAGCTTCCTAAGGAGCTAAGTCAATACCCACTAAACCTTTGACAATTTTCTGAATGCCATCAGCACCAATTGCAATCAGATCCTTAGGCTGGACCTATGTGACTGCATATAAACCCTGCTGCTACAGAGTGGCAAAGACCAGGAAGTGAATCTATCTTGGAGGTAATACTGCTGATAGTGCTTAAAGGGCTAAGAGAGGAGGCAATCATTCCAGAAGTATTATCCAGGAGAAATTATAGATTCTCTCAGTGCTCTGGGCTCAAGCTATGAATGTGGTTGTGATTCTTGATATTTTTATCACACATCAGGAGCTCCAAGCAAAGCCATATAAGCTCTTGAATGTTAGCTCTGGAAAGGATCACAGCAATCACCTTGTCCACCTCCTCAGTGTGAAGATGAACAATTTAAAGATCTGGGATGTGTAGTGATTTTTCTTAAGGTTAAAAGGCGGCCAGAAATTCTGTGTAAAATGATTTGGGATCAATAATGTTAGGATCAGATTTTTTAAAAATCAACAACTTTTATTGTTTCAAAATAAAAAATAAAAATCAGAGGCAGAGCTAGAACCAGAACTTAGAACCTCAAGTTCAATTCTCTTACATTTCTTCCTGCCGTGCCTTTCATCAATGATAACACATTTGTACACTTGCTATCTCCTCCCTGAATGCCTGACAATCCTATATTACTGTATCATCGTATACTGCAGAGGTTACACTAACTCAATTGATAAATGGGCCAAACAAAACACAAATGATTTTGGTACAAGCACAGCCACTTATTTGCCAAGACCCTACAGAAAGACCCAAGATACGTATGTGCAAACAGCTCACAATGCCTGTAGCGTAGAAAAGTCTGTGCTACTGAGTGTTACATGAAATAAATGGACCTTCTCATCTTTTAATAAAAATGATGGTCTGATCTCAACTTGAAAATATCAATAGCAATGACTCCACATACAGGAACAAGTGCCTAGGAAAATGTTGAATTCAAAAAAAATTACTAAGATCCCAACAGGTGTTCAGCCCTATATAAGATGCTGTGCAAGATATAAGAGACTAAGGACAATTTCTGTTGTCGGAGAAGTTTCATATAGTTAGTGGGATGAGACTGACATACTTACACTATCAGGAAATGGCCTTAAAAATTACATACAATAATTCTTTCATTTTGCAAGGGGGGAAACTGAGGCTAGGAAAAGCAAATGGCTAGTGACCCAGCTCACATGAGAACTCAAGTGTGCTGACTTCCTATTTACTGTTCTTACCACACCAGCTATAACAACATGTTGATGAGTAATTTTAATGTTTAAATCTTTTCACAAAGGATTTAAGAGTGTTCCCAAACACACATACAATAGAGAAGAATAAAATATAAACTGACAGTTTTAAGGCAAGGAAAATAGTAACAGCAAAAAAATAATGAAGCCAGAAGGAAGAACAGTACAGATATATGTTTCACAAGGTTCTATACACAGTCGCTAGTGATGAACAATAAATTTGGCCCTCAGTGTCTGTACAAGAAAACAATGAGGGAAAACCAATCATACTTGTAGCATCATTAAACGATAACAAACCTTTCTCTGTTTAATTTTCTTTACTCCTTTGTCAAAGATCACGTGACTATATTTGTGCAGGTCAATTTCTGAGCTCTCTATTCCATTCCGTTGATCTATTTGTCTGTTCTTTCACCAGTACCACACTGGCTTGATTACTGTAGCTTTTATAATAAGTCTTGCAATCAGGTAATGTGAATATTGCAACCTTGTTCTTCCTCATGTTGTGATGGCTATTCTAGATCTTTTGTCTTTCCATATAAACTTTAGAATCAATTTGTTGGTATCAGCATGCTGAAGTTATGGCAATAAAAACTTCTCAGACAGAAATGCAAACTAGTTTGCTGGCATTTTTACTGGGATTCCATTGAACCTATAGATCAAGTTGGAAAGAATATCCTAACAATATTGAGTCTTCCAATCCATGAACGTGGAATATCACTCCATTTATTTAGATCTCCTCTGATTTCTTTCATCAGAGTTTTGTAGTTTTCTACATATATTTCCTGTACATATTTTGTTAGAGTTATACCTAGGTATTCCTTTTATTTAGATTTTAGATTTTCTTTTATTTAGATTTGCACCTAAACCTTTTTTTTTGTAGTGCTATTGTCAATGATAGTGTTTTGTGAATTTCAAATTCTAATTGTTCATTGATGGTACATAGGAAAACAACTGATTTTTTGTATATTAACCTTGATCCTACAACCTTGCTCTACTTGCTTATTGGTTCCAGGAGGTTTTTTTGCTAACTCCTAGGAATTTTCTACATAGACAATCATGTCAGCTGTGAACAAAGACAGTTTTATTTCTTCTTTCTTGATCTATATACCTTTTATTTCCTTTTCTTGTCTTATTGCACTAGCTAGGTCATCCAGTACAATGCTGAATAAGAGTGGTGAGAGAGGTCATCTCTTCCTTATTCCCAATCTTAGGGGGAAAGCATACAGTTTCTCACCATTGAGTACGATGTTAGCTGTAGGTTTTTTGTAAAATGTTCTTTATCAAGTTGAGGAAATTTGCCTCTATTCCTAGTTTGCTGAGAGCATTTATCATGAACGGTGTTGTATTTCTCAAAGGCTTTTTCAGCATCAATTTTATTGCTGTCATTATTATTATTATTCAAACATCTCTTCTGTTTTCTCTTTATTCTCCTTCTGATATTCTAATTACATATAAGTTAAATCTGTTGAAATAGCCCCACAATTCTTGGATGTTCTGTTTTTTTTTTTAACTCCTTCTTTTCTTTGCATTTCTATCTGAGAAGTTTCTATTGACATATCTTCAAGCACACAGATACTGTTCTTGGCTATGTCCAGTCTACTAATTAGCCCATAAAGGCATTCTTCATTTCTGCTACAGTGTTATTTCTAGAATTTTTCAATTTTTTGTACAGTTTTCATCTCTCAGCTTACATTATCCATTTGTTCTTTCATGTTGTGTACTTTTTCCATAACAGTTCTTAACATATTAATCAATTATTTTAAATTTCCTCTCTGATAATTACAAAATCTGTGTCATATCTGGGTCTGGTTCTGATGCTTGCTTTGTCTCTTCAGACTGTGTTTTTTTAATTCCTTTTAGCATGCCTCGTAATTTTTTGTTGAAAGCTAAACCTGATTTATCAAGAATCAGAAATGGGGTAAACAGACCTTCAGTGTGGCGCTTTATGCTAACCTGGCTAGGAGTCTGGCTGTGTATAACATCTGCTGTGGCAGTAGGTGCCAGAGCCTTCAAATTACTCTAGTGCCGCTGTTTGTGTCTCCCCTGTTGTCTTTGGGCTTCCCTGAGAATTCCTCTTCATACAGAGTCTGTGTGCTGCAGCTCTTTCAGCTGTATTCCAGTTATTGTATTGAAGCCCTATTGGTGTGGTGGTAGGATGTGGGGGGAAAGGAAGCATTCTATAATCTTATGATTAAATCTCAGGCTTTTAGAGGGCCTGTGTCTTAGGCTGTGACCTTCACAAGCATTTCTCAGCTTCTTTCCTCCTTTTTCACTTAGGTGAAACAGTAAGGCTAGAGGGGACTGGAGTCAGAGAAATGTCCTTTCCAAAGGTAGGATAAGGCTCTGGTAAAGTCTTTTCTCCTGGAGAGCAGACCTTTATTACGGAGAAGGCTCTAGGTATATTTTCATAGGTTACTCTTCTCTTTCTGCCAGAATCAAGACGGGATCTTTCTTTGCTCTTCACAGTGAAAACCTGGTGGAGTTCTGGATGTAATACCCGTGAAAGTGCAAGGCTTCTCTAAGACTGTGGCTGCAGGAGTTTCTCACTCTCAAGCTAGTCCATATTCAACCTCCAGCAATTCATTAAAATTATTATTTAAGTGTTCCTACCAGTTCATGACTCCAGCAGCTTCTGCTCCAGCTAAGCAGATCTCAGCTGTGACATTTTGGATTCGCCTGTCTCTCCATATTTTGGGGTAGCAATGTCAATGCTCTGATAAGAAAACTTACTTATTATCAGTTTCTTACTGTCCAAGAAAAATTGCTGATTTTCATTTTGTTCAGCTGTTTCTTGTATAGGGATAGGAGTGATGACTTCTAAGCTACTTACATGTCAGAGCTGATACCTGCTGCTTGCATTTTCATCCTTATGGTTTAATCAATTCCTCTCTTGAGGAATCACCTCGGCAACATATTACCTGGGATGCATGTAATCAGTGAGGTAGATTTAGATATGCCTCAGTGGTGAAATCCAGCTCTTGGTCAAACACTAAGGCACCCTTATCCAAACAAGTGGCAATGTGGGGCTCAGTGCTATCATTAGAAGATGGTTTTATAAGATGAGAAAGTAGTTGGAACCAACAAGGAACTGGAATGACAAGGGACTTTCAGGACATGGCAGGGGAGGGGCTGGAGAATGACAAAGGCGAGGGCTCCTCTTAGAAGCCATTCTCAGCACTGTTACAACACTCCAACAGAATCTTTTGACTAGGTCAGGGACAGCAAAATTATCAAACAGATCTCCAGCACCCAGGCTCCTTTCTGGGTTTTTCTCTGCCCATGCCTCTGTCCTTGTTTCAAGGCTAACTTTGTATTCCCTTCCCCAGTGCTTTTATCTTGACTAATTCACTAGGTCCACTTTGACCTGCCAGAGCCTGATTGTTATCGGAAGGGCTAATACTAGAATAAGCAGAAACAACAGAGGCAAAATGTCCACCATTGCAAGGCACGGTTTGCTTCAGGACAGAGTTTCCTGCCACTGGCATATTTAAACAGAGAGGGAACAACTGCTTGTCAGAAAAAGAAGTAAATTACTGTTATCTTATACACAGACATACAAAGGCTAATGACTGGAATAACTGACATTCATTCTGGGAAAATAAAATCTGAGTCTTGATTCCTTTCTTAGTTCTATATATATATATATATATATACACACACAGAGCATAACAGCATTTAATGTCTTTGATAACGCAGCTGGGAATCATTCAGAGATCATTTACTATCATTAAAGGGATCATTAATTTGTTGGAAAGAAAATATATTTATGCTGTCAAGATCTCCAACTTACATCCGAAATCTATTGTTTCAGAAACAGGCAAATGGTCTACTAAATCAACCTCCAGATGGCGTATTGATATCTACATGTCCTTATAAACATTATGGATAAGAAATTCAAACAGGTAAAGAAATAACTAGGAAAATTGAAATAAAGGATAAGGATCAAATTCTAGGCATGTGCCCTTGTTAAACAATGCAGAGATTCTGATTCAGAGGGGTTGGGGTGGGACCCATGGAGTATGCTTTTAAAGTAAGCATCCTAGGTGATTTTGACCAGGTAGTCAGAGGACCACAATTTGAGAAACTCTGCTCTCAAATGACCAAAATAAAGAATATGTTTCAAGTATACTTACAAAATTATTTTTTAATTTTAACGCTTTTAAAATTATAGAACCAACTCAATTTACATGCTTATTTTAAGCATTTTCATCATATTTTTTCAAAAAATTTTCCCTGATTGACTCATAGTAACAATAAAAACATGTCAAGGGAGTTGGAGAGGTTGTGGAGAAAAAGGAACCCTCACACACTGTTGGTGGGAGTGCAAACTGGTGCAGCCACTATAGAAAACAGTATGGAGATTTCTCAAAAAGTTAAAAATAGAAATACCTTATGACCCAGCCATCCCACTACTGGGTATCTATCGTAAGAACCTGAAATCAGCAATTCCAAAAGTCCCACGCACCCCTATGTTCATCACAGCACTATTTACAATAGCCAAGACGTGGAACCAACCTAACTGCCCATCAACTGATGATTGGATAAAGAAGATATGGTGTATATATATACAATGGAATACTACTCAGCCATAAAAAAGGACAAAATCGTCCCATTCACAACAACATGGATGGACCTTGAGGGTATTATGTTAAGTGAAATAAGCCAGACAGAGAAAGACAAACTCTGTATGACTCCACTCATAGGTGGAAGTTAACATATAGACAAGGAGATCTGATCGGCGGTTGTCAGGGGAAAGGGCGGGGGTTGGGGGAGGGCACAAAGGGTGAAGTGGTGTACCTACAACATGACTAACAATAATGTACAACTGAAATTTCACAAAGTTGTAAACTATCATAATCTTAAAAAACAAAAAACAAAAAAAAATGTCAAGGGAGTGGGAAAGCAGAATGACAGAGTAAAGGAGGTCAGTTCCCTGTAAATTAAGAGTACAAACAAAGTTATCAATGGATAAAATGCTAAGAGAAACACTTCTAGGTCAAAATTAAAACTATAAATATATATATATAAAACTATAAATATAAATAGAAACCAACTTTCTAAAATCAAGCTGCAGCCAAAGAAATCACAGTTTGAATTTTAGTCAACCTACAGTCATGTTTACATGGTTAAATCCAAGTTTATACAGTGTTCAGGGCTAAAATCAACGCCACATAAAACAATGAAAATAAAATCCCTTCCTGTACCCCATATTTCTACATGTCTACGATTATTCTCGTACTGCTCAGCTGCTGTTCTATATTTGAAACTCATTTCAAATATCTTTGTTCATGTTTCACCAGAAAAAAAAAATTCCCCTAAAAAAAGGAGATTTAAAGGTATCATTGTATTTTCATATCTGATGCTGTCTTCTTAGAGATATCAATTTTTTTTTCTGTTAAAATAAGTAATACAACTAGTCTTTCTATGTAGTAGACAAGCTGGGGAAAGAGAATTTAATATACATGTTTCCACAGAATTTTTAATATACACAAAGCACACAACTTTTCAGAAGGGTGACTAACTAAAGTGCAGATACTACAGACACGGAATTTAGAGAGAAATTAGTGTCCCACCCACACTTCTACTTGCCAACATCAGTCAGGGAGGAAAGCAGGAGGAGTCTGTAATTTGGAACCGGATCAGGTTTGGGCTTGAACTTCTACTCTGCTACTTATTACCATGAGCAAGCTGTTTAGCCTCTTCGAGACTTGGTAAAACAAAGATAGTTAGTTTTGAATATTAAGGTAATGCGAATGCCCTAGCACAGAGCCTAGCACAGAGTAGTCAAAAATTTTTTTAATATACAAAGCTCTCTTCTTTTCTCCTCTCTGCTCACTAATCTTCTTGTTCATTAGTTTCAGACTACAGAAGACATTGTTTTCTTTAACCTTTACGTTGTAAAATAAAACAAAGATACAGAAAGCCACATCACAAAATGTATTGCTTAATGAGTTATTATAAAGCAAACACCCTGTATCCACCATCCAGGATAAGAAACAGAATTTTGCCTGCCACCCTAGCAGCTTCCCCAGTACCCTATGCCAACCCTATCCTCCTCCCTTCCCCTAAAAATAACCTCTATCCTGACTTTTACAGTAATCACTTCCTTGTGTTGGCACCCAAGCGTACATTCTTAGACACTAAAGTTTAGAGTTGCCACTTAAAAAAAAACTGTATGTGTCTTCTAAATCCGTTTTAACCCACAGGTTTCCCTCTTCATCTGTTTCCTTTCCTTATGGTTAATCTGTTGAAGAACATGGGGCATTTGACCCATATTTAGAATTTTCCACAAGGAAGATCAACAAGTTCCCTTGGCCTTTGTGTTTCCTACAAATTGGCAGCTGGATCCAGAGGCTTGATCAGACTCATGTTAGATCCCTTTATGTTCTTTTATCAGGAGCTCATAATGTCTGCTTGTCTCTCTTTCCGGATTGTTAACAGCTGTTGATGTTCAATGTCTAGATGCATTTATTCACTAGGAATTGCAAAATGGTAATACTCTAATTTAGCCACTTTCATGCAACAATTTACTTACTTCTATGTACCAGCAACCAATAAATAGAAAATAAAATTCAAAGAGTAATATCACTTATAATAGCATCAAAAGAACCACCAAATACCCAGGGATAAAGGCAACAAAATATGTGAAAGACTTCCACACTGAAAAACTACAAAATGAAATTGAGAGAAGTCACAGAAGCATCAAATAAACGGTGGGATACAGCATGTTTATGAACTAGAAGATTCATAATTACAAAGATGTCATTTCTCTCAAAATTGATCCACCAAGTCAACACAATCACAAAATCCCAGCAGATCTCTTCCGTGTGCATGGAAAGCCATTCTTTTTATGGATTTCTTTTTTCCTTTCAGTTTATTCTCCTTTCTAATTTCATTAAATGGACACAGTTCATTTGTTTTAGAGTTTTCTTATCTAATGTATGTATTTAAAACATAAATTTTCTTCAAAACTCCATCTATGCTTTATTCCTCAAATATTGCTATGTAATGTTTTCATTGTTATTCAGTTTTAGGTATTTTAAATTTGCATTAATTATTTAGCAGTGTGTTTATAAATTTTCAAAAATACACAGAGAATTTAAAAAACTTGTCTCTTTGTATTAACGTCTAATTTCATCGTGTTGTAGTCAAAGATCGTTCTTTATAATACCTATTTTTGAAATTTGTTGATGTGTTCCGTGTGACTTGTTCATATTAATTTTTATAAATGTTCCATGTATATTTGAGAAAAATGCGTATTCTTAAATTGTTAAATATAAAAATCTATATATCCAAAATACCAAACATCAAGCATTTTAATTTTTAAGTCTACCTTCTTGACCTATCGATACTAAACTTACCAACAGTAATACAAGATGCTAGAAAACGGAAGCAATAATTTTCTAAGTTTTGGAGAAAAATTATTTTCAGCCTAGAATTCTATATTCTACTAAACTGCAAACCAAATGAATGAATAGAATAACAACATTTTTGAACATGCAGTTTCTCAGAAGATTCATCTCTGAGGCACCCTTTCTTGAAAACCTCCTGGAAGATAAACTCCAGTATGAGCATATGAGAGAGTAGAATAAAGCCAAAAGGAAAAAGTGGGATCCACGAAACAGTAGCTAATCCCCAGAAGAGCAGTAAAAAAAAAAACAGGTCCAGGATACAATAGGCCTAGATAGCAAATAGTACAGATTGAAACAGAATAGAGGGTTCTGGGAGGGAGATCTCCAGACAGGGGATGGAAGAGGGGAGCATTGGTAGATTTTTCAGATAGTGTTAGTAATTAACTGTGTTAGACACATCTCTTGCCCCTCCTCAGATTCTCTTGGCTTTACTTGCTCTATCTGCAGCTGCCACCACAGTGATTCTGTGTGGGCTCATATAATTCCACCTCCGGAGGCCAACAAGCTATATACCCTGAGTCTCTGGATCCTCCCACAACTTCCAGATCCAGATGAAGTGTCACACTACAGAAGGTAAGATCTTGCGTCCCACAAAATTGCCAAAAACACATCTAATGATGCAACCAGGATAGGTGGGGAAGGAGGTTATTCTTCATGGGGCAAATTTTAACCAATGGGAGATAGAAAATAGAGGGAAGTCAACAGATAAAATCCCTTTCCCTCTTTCCAATGGACTATTTTAACAATTTTCAGTACAGCCTGTATGGAAATGTCCTGAGCAGTGAGTAGTTGAACCTGCCAAACAACCAGCTGTTACCTCTTCATGGCTTGTTGTTAAGCAGCAGCCGGTGCAGAGATGCATCACCTTGCATTTGCTTCCCATTCTTCCTGCTTCACTTCTCTTTACCCTTATTCTTGTTGCCCTGGGATTGCACCTCCCAATAAATGATTAGCATTTAATGCTTGCCTCAAGCTCTGTTTTCCAAGGAACATGGACCAAGTCACAGGTGTATGATGGATTCTGACAAAGAGCAGAAATATTTCTTTTTGCTGAGGAAGATTCACCTTGAGCTAACATCTTTGCCAATCTTTACTTTTTAGTATGTGGTCCACTAGCACAGCACAGCCGCTAACAGAGCAGTGTAGGTCTACACCTGGGAACCGAATCCAGGCTGCTGAAGCAGATCACTAGGCCACTGGGGCTGGCCCAGTACTAAAATTTTTAATTTAGATTTGTAAAAATTATTCAAGGAAAAACATCAGAATACTATTAACTCCAGGAAAAAAAGAGCTGTCTAAGGTAAGCACAACACATCATCTGGCTCTACAGAAAACAATATTTACATAATTATAATAATGTAAACACTAGTCACTAATATAAAGTACAAATTGTGGAGTAATTAAACGTGATGGATGGAGAGTAGAGGGGGAGTGTGAGAGCCAAGTTTACCTCTACCAGATAATGAGAAAGAAGGATCACTCAATCAGAATCCTATTCCTAGCTCTAAGGTAATTCAGTGTGTGATCTTGTACAACTTGTCTAATTTACCTTTGTCTCAGTCTCTTCACTTGTCAAATGGAAATAATACCTGCCACGCCTTTTGAAGCAGGTTGTTATAAAGGCAAAATAAAACAATGTGCATGGAAGTATGCTGAATAACAGAAAGGTCATCTTTCAGAAGTGGCATGGCAACCAGCAGCAAGTTCAAAGTACCATCCTAGGGTCAAAGGAAGAGAAGTGGGATGTGCATTCAAATCCCCTAAGCTCCCACTCTTTGAAAGCTAAACTGCAGAGGCAAAGCTAAGAACTTCAAGAATCGTATGATCCTTTGGCATTAAAAAAAAATTTTATTTTCCCTAGGAAGCAGGCAGATATAACCAGGCCTGGCTCCTATGGGTAATCTTGATTAAAACAACCTCCTAACTTGTTTCCCTGCCTCTAATCTCTCTTCCCATCAATCTGCCTAGCTAGCTTAACATTCCTAACCTAACTCTTCATCATCTTATCCACAGATCAGGGAACTACAACAGCTCCAGATCCCTCAATTTAGGTTGTAGCTCCTCTCCACAAACTTGTATCAATTTCTCTGGTCCACTCAGATTTTCATTTTTCTTGCCCTCTTCCAACAGTAAACTTTATTTTTTTTTCTTAGAAGTATAACCAACAATTAACTCTTAACACTTGTTTAAATTCTACCCCATTTTTACAAATCTTGACTCCCTCAGACACTGCCTAAATTCTGGGAAGAGCAAATATATCTTTTACTCCTCCTAAGCACTAAGCACAGTTCTAATCAGGTGGTAGGTATAAAACAACAGAAATGAATAGAACAGAAGTTACTTAACCTCTTTAAGCTTCCAGTTTCTCTTCCCTAAAACATGGATAAGACCTTACAGAGATACTGTGAGACTTTTTAAAATGATATATATGAGAGAGTCTAGCACAACGTTTAGCATGTAGCTAGCATTCAATAAATGTTTGCTGAATCTAAATATTTAAATGTGGATAACACCCATCACATATGATTGGTGGGAGGATTAAATATGTGTCAACATACTTTAAAATGGAAACAGTTTTCAAAGGTGAAGAATTATTATCATTAAAAAGCACAACATAAAGAAACAGAATAGAAGAGGAAACTCTCAAGAAACTAACTCAGAAACAGTAGCCCACGTGGGAAATATACGGGATTTAAGATTTCTGGCCTATGAAAAGCTTCCTTCTTGGGGAAGCTAAATGAATATGTGAGAAAGTTTTTGCCTCAAGAGGTGAGATCCTAATACCTCAGGCACACACAAGGCCTTGAAGCAGATGCTATTTAAGATTCAAAGGACATCCTTTGCAACTGACCCATTTAAGGACTATTCCCTCTGGTCCAGAGAAGATCTTTGGTAAGCCACGTCCAAGTGGGCTAATGCAGGAACAAGCCTGAGAGTTCAGTTTCAGAGCCCCAAGATCCACTTCAGGCTGGAGAGTAGCTCAGAACTAAAAGTACTCCATAAAATAAAGAACGTAAACCATAGGATCTCTTAAGACATTTCAGTTCTGACATCTGGGGATTCATTTGTATAGTCATGTGCTGCTTAATAACAGGGTCACATTCTGACAAATGCATCATGAGGAGATTTTGTCATTGTGTAAACATCACAGAGTGTACTTAGCCAAACCTAGATGGTATAACCTACTACACACCTAGGCTATATGTTACTAATATTATGGGACCACTGTCTAATATGTGAAACATCGTTATGTGGCACATAACTCTACTAAGAAAATTTATTGGAACAGCAGCAATTTGATTCATAGACCATCACTACCCAAACTAGAAGAGCAGCAGTAGCTCTGGAAGAGAAATTATCACTCCTTGTTCCCCTGGCAGAGATGTAGAAAAATGTAGCAATTCAGTTCTCAACACAATACCCTCTGCTTATGTTCTAATTATAAAAAAGAATATTTTCCACTGAAAGCCACCAAGAGAACCTACAAAAACTGACACTATATCCTCTTGCCATGATCCTATTAGGTCATCTTAAATCCTTGTTCATCCAGAAAGGTATAATTTTTGCTAAAAATAATATGCAGGATTTATTACTTTTTTTATCTTCGTAATCTGGACTGTTTTTATTGAGAGGACTCAAAGAATGAAAGACAGGTATGTCCTTCGTCATACACTAAGCATTGGCCTGAGCGTCAAAAGACTTTGATTCTTGTCCAGACTTTTCTAATGACTTGCTGTACTCCCTTTGACAAGGCACTTATCCTTTTGCTATTCTCCTTCTAGGTCTGTTTTTTCTCTATATTTAAAATGAAGTTTGATCAGATGATCCCAGAGATCTTTCCAAGTCTACAAACCTACGAAAGCATTCCAAACTGGAGCCATCATTGTCAAGGAATCTACACTAAATGAAGAGAGTAATTTAAGGATCTGCTAACATTTTAAGATTCTTGCAGAGAATTACAATATTGACAGCCTAAGAACTGCTAAGATTGGTTTGTGCTGTGCAGATCTAGGGCTTGCCTGGAGCTCTCCAGGGTACTGATTCCATCCATCTCTGGCTGGTATTTGCCCTTCCACTCCTCTTGATGCAAGCATGTTTCTAAATCTAGCAACCACCCAGGCAGAGGTGTGGCACAAACATATGCATTGCCCAATGGATATACATATAAACAAAAAAGAACAATGTCATAACAGAAAACATCACAGGACTGCAAAAGAAATGAGTTCCAAACCATAGTTTTCATTCAACACATACTAGCCACTTTACAGGAAGTACTGTACCATTTTCCTATACAACCCCCAAGCCATCAACAGCACTCCAGTCCTAGACTAGAACCCAGGTCTCTCAATCTTCAATCTAATGTTCTTTCCACAATTCCACTGTTTCTCCTTTGAGCCCCAATGTTAAATCTCCCAAAGTTATGCTAAAAGAGCAAGAATTCAGACTGTCTTACTTATCGTATACCTAGCACAATGGCCTGACATACCCTAAGTTTTCAATAAATTTTTGTTAAATGAGTGATAAAAATGAGACCATGAGAATTTCTAAACTTCAAGTGCCTCCAGTTTCACCATGTCTCATTTGCATATTCATAAAACCCTGAGAATTCCATCTTATACAGAACTCAAAAGACTGACACACAAGCTGTTCCAGGGCTTAGGTCTGCATGTGACTGCAAAATTAATAAACCAGCTGATATAATGACTAAAAGTAAACACTACTGCAGTGACTGCTGCAATTCCAGTATAGTGATTATGAACAGGGGTATGGAATTGGACAAACTTGGATTTGAACCCCAGCTATAACTTACTAGATGCATAATTTGGCATATTACTTACCTTACCTAAGCCTCACTTAACTGTAAAATGGGGAAATAAAGTATATACCCTCATAAGACTGCTGAGAAAATTAAATGAAACATTATATTAAACTAGTATATTTTAGTATAATTTAGTTTAATATAATTAAACCAAAATATATTAGTTTATATATAATATATAATAATATATATAAAGAACTAGTAAATATTACTAAGTAGGCACTCCTTAGATTGTCTCATTTATTGTGTAACTGGCCAGTGCTCAATAAATGTTAGCTATCACCATCATCTTTACAATAAATTACTGAACTCCATAACTAAAATGAAGACTTTATATTTATCACACAGTAAACATTGGCCTGAGAGTCAAAAAACATCAATGTTTGTCCAGACTTTTCTAATGACTTGCTGTACTCCCTTTGACAAAAGAATGCAAAGAATTTTGTAGGTAATAATGAAATCTCATACTATCCCCTTGAGAAAGTAAAACACAGCAAACATTGGTTGCCTCATTTTAAAAAGGCTCAGAGATGCTAAATCTTTCACTTGGAGTCACAGAAAACGCTCAATCCACTAGGGACAAAAAATGGGCATTCTGCCTTTAAGTCAGAAGCAAAAGGTTGAAATATACCAAGTATGTAACCTGTAGAGGGTCTCACAATCAGGTACCAAGGAAACTAAAGTACTCTCACATCCAGTTACTTGCTAAGTTATTGAACTACCTTAAATCTGAATGGCTCAGAGCAAAAAGCATGTTAATAGCTCTCTTCAAATTAAAGAGAACATTCACATTATGCCTCCTAAATACCTACAACAACCAAATGAGAAAGGCATCAGAACCTTTGCTACTGTTTTACAAATGAAAGCAATCTGCATCTTAACAAATTCTCCAGATGATTCTGATGCACACTAAAGTTTGAGAACCACTGTCCCAGTCCCCGCCAATCTTCTTTTGCCTCTCTATTCAACTTAGATTCCATGACCTAGTATTTCAATAACCTAAATTTCCTTTCCTTTTCATCCTCTCCACCTGGTAAAACCTCAAAAACCCTTGATAAGCTCAATTATCCACCGTCTCTAAATGTTTCTCCAAGTTGCTGAGGAATGCCAGAAAAAAAATAAAACAAAATAGGGAAGACTGGCACCTCAACAAAGCCTTCAACTATCAATAAATCATGTGTTTGTCTGGTCAAAAGGCAATGGTGATTTCAAACCTTATTCAAACCCTTTAAATAGCATCCCTTCCTTCTTCCTTCCTCATTCTCAGTAGATGACCTAGCCTCCTACTTAACAGAGAAAATAGAATCCGCCAGATGGACACATCCTCAACTTCCCACCATCCAATCTACACAACTTTCTGTATCTTCACCCATATTCTCCTCCATCCTTTCTGTTAAATAAATCAGGTGGACCTCCTCTTTTCTAAGACCAAAACCACTTGTAAGCTGGACCTCATTTCCCCTTTCTCTTCTTTTTTTTTTTTTTTTCCTTTGAGGAAGATTAGCCCTGAGCTAACATCTGCTGCCAATCCTCCTCTTTTTGCTGAGGAAGAGTGACCCTGAGCTAACATTCATGCCCATCTTCCTCTACTTTATATGTGGGAAGCCTGCCACAGCAGAACAGGAGCACTTAACCGCTGTGCCACTGGGCCAGCCCCTCCCCTTTCTCTTAAAGGAAACTCAGACTATCAATTCTTCTCTCTATATATCACTTAGCTTTTCTTTAAGTTAATTATGGCACATAATTGGTACGTTGGTATATACAATGAAATATCACGAAGTCATGAAACAAAGAATAAGGTAGTTCTTTCTGTCCTCATATGGAACAGTCATGGAATACAACATACCTTCCTGAAGTTCAAACCCACATAACCAACTGCCTACAGTCATCCTCGACTTGAATGCCTCATAGGCATTTCAGTCACAATGTGTCTAAAGTAACACTCGTCATCTCACCCCAAAATCTGTTCCTTCAGGCTCCCCCAGTGTTCCTCATGTCAGTAAACAGCACCCCCATCTACCCAGGTGCCCAATAAGAAACCTAGGTGACATACTTTGCCATCTCCCTCTCCTTCATCTCTCATCTAATCATCAATCATCAAGTCCTGACAATCTTATCTGTAAAATGCTTCTTATATTATTCTACCTCTCTCCATCTCTACTGTCACTATCTTTGTCCAAACCACCATCAGCTCTCACCTGGGCTTCCGCAACAGCCTTCTAATGGTTTCCCAGCATCCACATTTCCCCTCCTCCAGTCCAGTCTCCACTAGATTGCAGCCAGAGCAGTCGTTTCAAAATGAACATCTAATCACGGCTCTCCTCTGTCAAAATTCTTATAGCTTCTTATTTCTATTAGAATAAAGTACAAAATCCTTAGCCAAGCTTATAAGCCCCTGCATGATCTAACCTCTGTTTACTCCAGTCTCATTTCACATCACTCTCCCCCTCTCTACCTTCCAGTCACACGGGGATGTGTTTCTTCAGTCTGACTATGCTCTTTCCCTTTCACAGATGTTCCTTCCCCTGGAATGTTATTTTCCTTATTTGCTCCTATTCATTCATTCAAGTTTAAATGTAATGTCCTCCGTGAAACTTTTCCCACTCCTCAGATTTGGTCAAGCCAATTTTAATTCCCCCTTCTCCCAATTTACCATTCATTCATTCATTTATTCATTCAACAAATAGTGATTAAGCACCTAAACTGTATCAATTGCTATCCTAAGTGCAGAGAATACAGCTGTGAAGAACAATGACAGCCTCTTTCCTGATTAAATTTGTATACTAGTGGAAAATATAATCATTAAACAAATTTAATTACAATTGTAATAAATACTATTGAGGAGAAGCACAGGGTGCTTTGAAAATTAATGTCTGGTAAATGGGGGAAGGAATTCAAATCCAGGGCTTCTGACTCCAAATTCTATGCTTCTTTCCCACTACACAATGCTATAAATTCAAGCTTCATTTTTATTTCTAAGCATAAGTGATTTTAACTTTCTTCTTCTTAACTCCAACAGATTCAAGTTCTATATAGTTGTCTCCTGTGCTTCTGGGAGGCAGTCCTGAGCTCCCCACCACTCAATATGGCAGCACCTGAACTCCATAGGGCCCACAAATCAGCTCACCATGAACACTGTCCTAGGAGACTCTACTGGGGTAGGGACTGTGGGGGGGGGGGGGGCGGTAAATGACAAATGAAAACAAGTTACAGTATAGTGCAGGGCCATGTGCAGAGGACTATGGGAACACAAAAGACGGAAAGATTAACTTTGTCTGGGGCAATAACATATGTGAAAGTACACTGTAAAATGTAAAATATTACTCAAATGATTGTTATTAGTAATAGTAATAGTGGTGGTGGTCTCTCTAAGCAATGGAATCCTCCAAGACTCCAAAGAAAAAATCCAAATAGAAAAACAGTATAGCCATTTACTTATTTAACCCAGAAGAAAAACTGAAATATATTTCTCCTCATTCAATCTTAGCATCTCATTTTAACTGACTTTACACTTTACAAACAAAATTCTTATTTGCAGCAAAGGGCAAATTAATTTCTGTATTTTTATCCACTCTTGTATTGCACCAGAAAAATCTTAGAAGTCTGACAGTTCTGATTTATTATGACATCTCAGTCATTAAGCAGTTGCTGAAATTGAAAAAAAAAACCCACTAAAACACTAAATGCCGTAAACTCTCTTTAAATTTCATTTTTAGCACAGATTTTGTCACACCACAGGTACAGCCCCCTGGTGGTGGTATAATGAAATGACACTGTATTGAAACGGGACTATGACTAGATTACTAAACATGTAGAGAGCCCAGGCTGGGAACCCCTGCACCATATAATCTTTAAGGTATACAACCAGATTTTTAATGATTCTGGCTCTGCCACTTCTTAGCTGCATGACCTGGGGTACATTTCTTAACCTCTGTAATCTTCAATCTCCTCATTCATAAAATAGGAATGATAATTGTACCTATCTCACAGGATAATTATGGAAATTAAATAAAAAGTGTAAAGAGATTAGCACAGTGCATAGCACTCAATTCGTACTCAATAAATACTTGCCATATAACTCTTACTATCTCTTTCAGCTCAAAACTCCTATGAGTTCTATAAACCCAACGCCACAGAGCACAATAAAATATAGAAAACCTATATTATAGGTATTGCTCTTATTCCCCAATAGCAGGAATGTGCTGTAGTTCACAAGAAGAACCACGACCAGGTAGACTTATAGTTAAAAGGGATGCCAACTGCTCATCTAGAAATCTCAGTGCCATTACACATTTCTATGAAACTAGATAATCACGATCCAAGATAAAAGGACTCCTCCTATTTTGAGGGATTCTAATGTTTAACGAAACGTTTTCATCAGATTCCAAATATCTCGTACCAATTCCTCCAGTTCTTGCCTGTAAAAGAACGGAAAACAGTTGCTCAGAATTATTTTGACCAGAGAGCAAAATAATTTTAGACAGTTACTAAGTTTTCAGTCATATTTCTGGAACCCTTTACTTTTCCACAAGGATCTTATTTCAGATCTTTCAATATCCTAATTACTCATGCAGTGGGAAAGACAAAATGAAATACAATATGCCACCAAGAGTGCAAATAAGTTTGACTTACAGGAGAATTCCCATTCTCTTTTGCCTTTACTCACACTGTTCATGTTCATGCCTTAGCTCTCCTCCCCTCATCTGAATCCTACCTATACTTTCAGGTCCAAATTATACTTCTCTTCTGGCTCTCTGATTTCATTCTATCATTTGACTTTGTGAGTTTAACACAGTTATCAGCATTGCATTCTAAGAAAGGAAACTAAAACTCAGAGGCTAAAAGATTTGGCCAAGTTTACAGATCTGGTAACTGACAGTGCTATGATTTTATAAAGCCATTGAAACATCAGTGATCAGATTTAACTATAGGGAAACACAATGACAATTTAGTAGCACCAAGAACCTCTAGGCCACCAATTTGGATTATTTTCATGAAAAAAAAAATCCAGTTTATTTCAAACAGATATCAAGATAGAATTAAATATACCTCTTAATGAACCCAGTGTACTCATTTTAAAGATAATAAAGGCTCAGAAAAGCTTGTTTAAAGTTACTCTTTCAGTTAGAACTCTCACATTTACAAGGGTAAACTACACAAAAAAATAATTTACTAGTTAACACACTTGAAAAGTCCAGGTCTGAGTTGAACAGATCTTAGGAGTCAAAGGACCTGGTTGCTCTTCATCTCTGTTTTGGCTTAACTCCCAGGCAGAACTTCTGAGGACTCCAATCTTACGTCCTCCCAAGTTCACGTCCAGTATAAAAGGAATACATATCTTCTCTAAAACACTGATCAAAAGTCAGAGTCATCGATCCAAACTGAGATTGGTGCCCATTCGTAAATCAATCTCCATGATCAGAAGAATGTAATACTTTAATCAGCAAGGCATGAATCACAGGCCCATCCTTGGAGTCAGGGGTGAAGTGGGCTCTGCCCAAGGCACAAGGCCTGAGTTCTGGGGAGGAGATGACTCCCCAGAGGAAAATCTGGGCACTGGTACTAAAAGAAGGAGAAATGGACACTGGGAGGCAAAAACAACAAAAGTCCGCTATAATGATAGAACTAAATAGAATCATATCTGAGACCAGAACTTGTATTGTGACTCCCAATTCAGTGTTCTTTCTATCATACTATGCTACTCCCCTGGAAGAAGAAACTATAAAAGAGGATCTCAATCGGCTCTACGCCTTAAATTATCTGCAGCTTAAAATGTTTTGCTTTGCTTCTTTTTTTGTTTTTTTTTTTCAAAGATTTTATTTTTCCTTTTTCTCCCCAAAGCCCTCAGGTAGATAGTTTTATATTTTCAGTTGTGGGTACTTCTAGTTGTGGCATGTGGGATGCCGCCTCTGCACGGCTTGATGAGCAGTGCCATGTCCGCGCCCAGGATCCAAACCGGCGAAACCCCAGGCAGCCAAAGTGGAGCGCATGAACTTAACCACTCAGCCATGGGGTCAGACCCTGCTTTGCTTCTTAAAAGCTATTTTCATGAAAAGACAGCTTCACAAAACTCTCCAGGAAATAATTCTGCTCCATATGGAGAGTTTCAGCATCACTTTCCAAGATGACCTCGGCCTTATGATCTACTTTCCATCTACAATCAGCAGGACCAGCCAGATAAAATAGAGGGTAACCTATAAGGTCAAATATTAGGGGAATCAAAAAGCTCCCAACACAGACCTCTACCTCACTACTTGTTAATATTTTTAAAAACTCTACCACCAAATTGAACTGGATTTGGAAGGCCTAGCAGGCTGCCTGTTTTCCTGGAAAAATATAGACATCCTAGGAGGAAAAACACATTTAATTTACTCACTCGACCAACACTTAGTGAATGTGAAGCAAAAAAGCTAGACATTTGGGGCATAAGAATGAGCAAGAAAAACCATTCCTTTCTAGGTGTTTGCAGTTTGGGTGGCAGGCACGTAACATGACTTTCACACACTGTGAAAGTGCTATGACAAATGTCTTATAAAGTGATTTGGACTACAGCACAGCAACACTTCAGAACAGAATGAAGTGAGAGTCAGAGGACAACAAGGCCTAAAGAGGGTGTGGGGTACATCACAAGGGATGATAACGATGTCACTGAAAAGGAAAACAGGAAGAAATCAAAAGTGAACTTTACCTTCCAAAGGTTGGCATTGGAACGTAGAAAGCAGGGAAGAGGGAGATGAGGAAAACAGAAATTCAACTAACAATTAATTAGCAGATGTTATGAGTAAGGATTCCTAGTAGGTAATATGGAAGATATAAAAATGAACAAGACAAGGCGCCACCCCATGGCCAAGTGGTTAAGTTTGCGTGCTCCGCTTCAGCGGCCCAGGGTTTCCCCAGTTCGGACCCTGGGCGTGGACACAGCATCATTCATTAGGCCATGCTGAGGCGGCATCCCACATGCCACAACTAGAAGGACCCACAACTAAAATATACAACTATGTACTGGGGGGATTCGGAGAGAAAAAGCAAGAAAAAAGAAAAAGAAGATTGGCAACAGTTGTTAGTGCAGGTACCAATCTTTTAAAAAAAAAAGAACAAGACAAGATTCTCATCCTCAAGAAGCCTACAATATACCTGGGCAAATAAGACACAGGCAGAAATCACATAATAAAAGATAGACTGTGGTAAGTGTAATAAAACTGAAACGGATAAACTGCTATGGAGTTTCAGATGAAAAGGAGATAAAGTGATAGAGACAAAGAGAACATTAGGTAAACAGGAATCCAGGAAAGTTTTATGAAGGAGGTGTGACTATGTAGGTGGTGAGGAATAGGTAAGGATTTTGGGGGATACAGATGCTGAAAGTCAATCCCAGAAGAAAGGTCACATGAGATGCCTGGCCCTCTTTTGACTAAGCCACCTTTCACATCTTTAACCAATCTAGTAGAGATGGACTGCCGCAATTCAGTGCCCAGTCCCTCGGGGGGCCATAAAAGAAATTCCTCAGGCAATCAAGAGAAGAAGAAGGTATAGAGCTGAAAACAGAATGACAGAATATTCTTAAAAGACGAGCTTTCTATTTTCTCCCTCTAAGCCTTATTTTTCTGACCTGTAAAATATGGATAAATAATTCCTACCCACATAAAGTTGTTGGGAGATAAAGTAAAATAACATATTGAAGTGCCTAGAACACACCTGGTATGTAAAAGAACTTTTCGTAAGTAATTTTTTTTTGCTCTTTTGTATTAGCTTTGTAAGGCTGCCATAACAAATTACCACAAATTTAGTGGTTTAAAACAAGTAAAGTTTATTCTCTCTCAGTTTTAGAGGCTAGAAGTTTGAAATCAAGGTGTTGGCAGGGCTGTGTTCCCTCTGAAGGCTGTAGAGGACCACTGGTTCCTTGCTTCTTCCAGCTTCTAGCTGCTATCAGCAAGGCTTGCTGTTCCCTGGCATGCAGATACATAACTCCAATCTTTACCTCCATTTTCACATGCCCTTCTTTTCTCCATTTCTCTCTGAGCCCTCTCTTCTTATAAGGACACCAGCCATTGGATTTAGAGCCCACCCTAAATCTAGGATGATTTAATCTCAAGATCCTTAACTAATCACATCTGCAAAGACTCTACTGCCAAAAAAGGTCACATTCTGAGGTGCCAGGTGAACATGAATTTTGGGTGGACACTATTCAATCCACTACACCTTCCTTCTTCAGACCCATATGAGTCTGAAACATTTGCAACATCTTTTATAACTGTCTAGTTCACAGTTATCTTTTCATTGCACTCCCAGCATATTTCCATGGTATTGAATAACAATATCTACAAATTCCTTCAGGAAAACTGGGATTTTAAGGCAAGTCAGCATTTTCAACAGACCCAGAAACTGGGCCCCAGTTCTGTCTCTACCAGTTAGCAATGTGAGTTCTTCGGCAAATTATATCAACTATTTAAGATTCAATTTATTCATCTTTAAATGGGAATATCATAAAATTTGGGGAGAATTAAGTAAAATAATAAACGTGAAAGCATTTTGTGAACTCTAAAGTAATATACAAATGCTAGTTATTATTTACAAAACTTTCAATGTTTAATTATTTAACAAAATGTACTGAAATGTGCCAACCACCATCTTAAATACCATGAGGAGAAGAGAAGGAAACAAGATCCATGGCTTCAAAGGGCCCACAGCCCAACAACACCAATATACAAATAAAGATTATGAAATTATTTACCACTAAATTATTTAGAAATTACTATATATGTTTGATAGAGCAGAGAAGACAGTGATCAACGCTAGCTTGAAGGAGGAAAAAATTGAGCTAAGTCTTATAGGACAGGTAGGTTTTAGCTGGAGAAGAAAGAAATGAATGCTGGGGAGGAAGATTAGACATTAAGACCAGATGTAACAAATTTCAAAACTAGATACTGTGCCTAGACTTGATGCAGAGTGTCATGATGAAAGCAGAGTTTTAGGGGAAAAAAGCCTGCAGCATTTACAGTCTAGATTGGCAGGGGAGAGACCAAAGGCAAGGACACCAACTAAAAGGCTATGGCCCTAATCCAGAACGTGTTCATCTTCACTCGCTGCTAAAATCGTGACTGGCAGCAAGATCTGTAATTTCTGGAAGGATGCTTACTTCTTGGGCAACAATTCTAAGTTTTTCCCAGGATTCTGTCTTGTGCTGACCTCACTACATCAATCACTGGACTGTACAGAAGCTTCCATTTCACATTTCTCATAATCTCAGGGCAGAAAAGAAGTGTGGAGGACACAGACCCAATTCAATCCAATGTAAAAATCCTCTCTAAAGTTACAGCCTCTGCTTAAACACTTCAGCCAAAGAAATACCCATTTCACCAAAGCCACCATCCCTGTAAACAAGTGAGGTCAAATACATCAGTTTCTTGCAGAAACTCTTGGTCGGCCTGAGTCCTGGGCAGCTTTTCATCTGGGAACGTTGGAGTTCACCACTGCTAGAGTGGAAGGAGGAATAACATGATCCTGCAGCTTTTGACAGAGATTCAAACCATACCCAGTAGTGGCTGGCTGCAGGGAGGCAGGTCTGAGTCAGTCTGTCAGGCGATGAAATTCTCACTCCATCTGCTCTGAACGAGTTGTCTGCCAAGTTTGATGCCTGGACACATAAGCTCCCACTCCTACACCCACCACTTTCTCCTCTGAGAAGGAGAAACAAAATCTGTTTCAAAGCTTCATCTTTTCTCCTCTTCCCAAAGCCCAGCTGTAAGAAATTGCCTTTCAGTTATAGATTATGGAAGAGAATAGAGAAGCAGATATTCCTCTAAAAACCCCAAATGGGCAAGATGACTATAATATGACATAGATTAAGCAAATGCTGCCTGGCTCCTCCATTGTTAACACATTAGTTCCTTGCTGGGAGTTGATGCTCTTCTTTTATTCCTCCATCTTTCTTTCCTTTATCTCTTCTTTTTTGAATGAAATATTGGATACATATTTTAAAATTTGATGCAGCTAGAAGTTATAAAGCCTACTAATAAAAAGAACACTCATGAACCTACCACTCATTTTAAGTAATGGAACTTGCCAACACCATTAAAGCTCTCTAGCACACCCTCCTGCCACACTCTGGCTTCCATCAGAAATAATCGTTATGCAGAACTTTGTGTTTATCACTCTTCTCTCCTACTCACCAGAACTGGATTAACTTGCTAATCCAAAGACCTGCTACCTCCTACTTTTCGACTCCAAAGTCTACTTTCACTGCCTTTTCTGTCTGCAGCTACACACTTGCCAGTCCATCCAAATTCCAGTCATCTTTGGGAATTTGAATCCCCATAAAATCCTAATTCATGACAATCTAACAGGTGAACACCAAAGGAGTCTCTCTTCCTCAAACATGAGCACAAATCTCTCAAATCATCAATTTATGTTCCAAACTGGCATACTTTATACCTAATCACTCCACACTTTATCATTATTAACTAAGTATACAATGAGTATTCCAAGCTCCCCCAACACCAAAGCCCACCTGGTTAATGTGGGCATTGCTCGAGGCCCAGAACCTCACTGTACAGCTTGCATGTCATCCACACTAGACCCTTAACTACTTAAGGGCAGGAAACATGTCTTCCTTAAGCCTGAGGCTTAAAGATGGTTTTGATTTAGGGGTTAAGCCCTGATTCTATCTGATCTCAAAAAAGGGTGGCCATACAACTAAAAAATTTGAATTTCTTTCTCTCTATCCCCAACTCCTCATCTGAGATAAGCTCTCTAGTCTATGATTATACCCACAACAGGGCCACTTCTGTTAGGAAATGCATAAAGCTAGCTTTACAGCTCATGACATTCCTTCAAATAATTCATTGCTTTATTTGGCTCTGTCTTACTTCTTTTCCTTGCAACATCAATCCCTATTTAAGACAGGATAAGTACTGAACAACCGAAAAAAAACAAAAACAAAAAACTTTGCCTCTCTGTTTTCTCATCTGCAAAATAGGGACACCTCTACCTAGTATACAGTGGAAGATTAAATGACTTCTACCTAGAACAAAGGTAGAAGTTTAAATAAGATAGCATATGTAAGGCTTTTAGCATGGTGGTGGCACATAGCAGAGTGAAATAATATGAGTCACCTTTCATTTCTCTCTGCATAATGTCAGAAGATCCACTAAACACACTTTGTAAAAAGCCCCAGCTATGAACAAAATGCTAGCAAACCAAATCTAGCAATATATAAAATGGATTACATACCATGGCTAAGTGAGACTTATCTCAGGAATGCAAGGTTGGTTCAACATATGAATATCAATGTAATACATCATATTAATAGAACAAAGGACAAAAACCACATGATCATCTCAATAGACACAAGAAAAGCATCTGACAAAATGCAACATCCTTTCATCATAAAAACACTCAGGAACCTAGAAATCAAAGGGAATTTCCTCAACCTGATAAAAGGCATCTATGGAAACAGCCACAGTTAACAATACACTAATGGTGAAAGTCTGAAAGCTTTCCCCAATGATCAGGAATAAGACCAAGATGTCTGCTGTCTCCACTTTTACTCAACATTATACTAGAGATTCTAGCTAGGACACTTAGGCAAGAAAAAGAAATAAAAGGCATCCTAATTGGAAAGAAAGATATAAAATTATCTGTGTTTGCAGAAGACATGATCTTGTATATAAAACATTCTAAGGAATATACACATACTATTAGAGCCAATAAATGAGTTCAGCAAGGCTGCAGGATATACAATCAATATACAAAAATCAGTTGTATTTCTGCATACTAGTAATGAATAATTCAAAAACTGATAAAACAATTCCATTTACAATAGCACCAAAAAGACTAAAATTATTGGTAATAAATGTTTAAAAGGAAGTACAAGACTTGTACAGTGAAAATTACAAAACATTATTGAAAGAAATTAAAGATCAAAACAAATGGAAGACTTAATTGAGGCCAACAATCTTCCAATTAATCTATAGATTCAACACAATCCCTATCAAAATGCCAGCTGCCTTTTTTACAGAAATTGACAAACCAATCCCAAAACCCATAAGGAAAGTCAAGGGACCCCAGAACAGCCAAAAATCTTGGAAAAGAACGAAGTTGGAGGACTCACACTTTCAAGTCAAAACTTACTACAAAGCTACAGTAATGAAGACAGTGTGGTACTGGTCACTGGAATCCATTGTATCAATGGAATAGAACTGAGAATCCAAAAATGAACCCATAATTCCTTGGTGAATTGATTTTCAACAAGGGTGCCAAGACAATTCAACGAGGAAGGAAGAGTCTTTTCAACAAATGGTGCTAGGAAAAAATAGATATCCGCATGTATAAGAATGAAGTTGGACTCCTACCTTAAGCCATATACAAAAATTAATGCAAAATGGATCAAAGACCTAAATGTAAGAGATAAAACTCTTAGAAGAAAACATAGGTGTAAATCTTCGTGACCTTTAATTAGGCAATGGTTTCCTAGATATGTACCAAAAGCACAAGCAACAAAAGAAAAAACAGATCAACGACTTCATCAAAATTAAAAACTTCTGTGCTTCAAAAAACACTATCAAAAGTGAAAAGACAACCCACTAAATGGGGGAAATATTTGCAAATCATATCTCTGGTAAGGTACTTATATCTAGAACATACAAAGAATTCTTATAACTCAACAACCAAAAAGACCCAATTAAACCAACCCAATTAACTTAATTAAAAATGGGAAAGGAGGGGCCGGCCCCGTGGCCGAGTGGTTAAGTTCACGCGCTTCGCTGCAGGCGGCCCAGTGTTTTGTTGGTTCGGGTCCTGGGTGCGGACATGGCACTGCTCGTTGAGCCACGCTGAGGCGGCGTCCCACGTGCCACAACTGGAAGGACCCACAACTAAGAACATACAACTATGTACCGGGGGGCTTTGGGGAGAAAAAGGAAAACATAAAATCTTTAAAAAAAAAAAAAAAAGGGAAAGGATTTGAAGACATTTCTCCAAAGAAGATATACAAATAGTTAATAAGTACATGAAAAGATGCTCACTACTATTTTATTTTATTTATTTATTTATTTTGCTGGGGAAGATTCACCCTGAGCTAACATCTGTGCCAAGCTTCCTCCATTTTGTTTGCGTGTTGCAGCCACAAAAGTGGAAATAATCCAAATGTCCATCAACTGATGAATGGATAAATATAATGTGGTACATCCATACAATGGAATATTGTATAAAACGGAATAAAGGAATAAAATTCCATAAAAAGGAACTAAGTATTAATACATGCTACAAGGTAGATAAAAACCTTGAAAACATTATGCTAAGTGAAAGAAGCCAGACACAGAGAAAGAAAAGGCCACACATTGTATAATTACATTCATATGAAATGTCTAGAATAGGCAAATCCATAAGGACAAAAAGTAGATAAGTAGTTGCCTGGGGCTGGGGAAAGGAGGCATGGGGAATGACAGCTAACGGGCACAGGGTTTCTTTTTGGAAGGATGAAGATGTTCTAGAATTAGATAGTGGTGATGGTTATACAATCTTGTGAATATACTAAAACCAATTAATTATACACTTTTAAAAGGTGAATTTTATGGTATGCAAATTGTATGTCAAATGAAAAAAGCCCCAGCTACATATTTTTTTTAAGAATACTTTTTTTTGTTTTGGTGAGGAAGATTGGCCCTGAGCTAACATCTGTTGCCAATCTTCCTCTTTTCTTTTTCCTCCCCAAAGCCCCCGTATATAGATGTGTATCCTAGTTGTAAGTCCATCTAGTTCTCCTATGTGGGATGCCGCCACAGCATGGCCTGCTGAGCGCTGTGTAGGTCCATACCCAGGATCTGAACCTGTGAACCCTAGGCTGCCAAACCAGAGTGCATGAACTTAACCACTATGCCACCGGGCTGGCCACCCAGCTACATATTATATCAGTCTCTTGCTCCCTACTCTGCCACACACCTGGAAATTATCTAAACTCACCACTGGCCACAGCATAATCTGTTTCATTCCCAAAGTGAGGAAAGTACTAAAACTGCTTATAACTCTTTACTCTGTATACTTTAGAAAGGTTACTCTTCTGATTAAGTGTTCGTTCTCCAAAATCTTTTTTCTGACCTTGATGCCCAAACTTTTTTCATAACTTTCCCATTTTTTCCTAAACTTTTTTCCATTGAGCTACAAAATTGCTATCACTCTAATAGCAAAATTATTTTGCTTTCAGAGTCATGAAGTGGAAAAAACATGGGTTTTGAATTCAGAGAAAGATTCAAATCCTCACTTACCACTTTCTAGCTGTATGTAACTTTGGGGACTTACTTAACCATCTGGCCATATGTAAAATGGTGATAACACCTCTTTGAAAGTGTAAGGATTCAATGAGATAATGTATGTAAAGTGCCTGGTCACAGTAACTTTTCAATCAATATCAGTTCACTCCTTCTCACTGTTTTGTAAAATGGATGACGCTGGCATTGGCCCCAACTGTGCCCCAATCTGAAACCTGTCCTCAAACAGGGCAGGAACCCATAGGATCTAGGGACATCTCAAGGTCACAAATGAGAAAAAGGAGGCAAATGAGCGAGACATCCTTCATATGTGTTTTGTTGGGAACCTGATTCCCAACCTAATACAATTCACATGCTCATTATATCAGGCTCTGAGGCTCTCTAGGCAGGAAGACAGGTGTTTGACAGGAGAATGAAAAGGGACACTGCTCCAATTACCACAGATGGGATGGCATTACAAATAAACATATGTTTCTGGGGAGAGAATGAGGAGATCCGTTATGGAGAAGAGCTGGGAAGCCTGAGCCACAAAGCTGACTCTAATTTTTCAGAGAGAAGGTAAAATTACTATCTTGCCGCTTCCACCTCTGATGATGAGTTTAAATGGTAAGAACACCACTGAGTTTATCACAGTGTGGAGACTTGCTGTCCATCAGCAGAGCCTCCCCAACTCCCCTATCCTTCTGTTTTACACAAGCACTACACATATATCCAATACTCTGAGCCAATTAAGAAGAAATTAGTGTAGACCCCAGGTCACCAAGGCTCTCTTTAATCAAAATCACTTCTGAGTGTGTGAGCATCACCATTGCCATAGCTACCATCCAAACACTGCTTTGTAGATCAGGGGTCCTGAGTCTAGAGGAGCCCAAAATTTATTAAGCAGTGCTAATTCAAATGATATTTACAATTCTTCACTAGTCCTCAAATGTCCAAGTCCCTTTACAAAGGGGCCCGCTGACCCGCCCAACCTCATCTCCTAGCATTTCTCATTCTTCCCCTTTCCAACAGACACAATACCTACATCAAGAACACAATATTTCCAAAATAGCAATGTCTTTTCACACTTTCTTGCCTCATTCCTCTACCTGAAATGCCTATTCCCCTCAATCTCTTAAGCCACCTAGTGAACTTCTACCCTTCCTTTAAGTCCAGCTCAGATGCCTCCTCTTTGGTTAGTCCTTCCCCAACCTCCTACCTTAGACAAAATTAATTATATCCCCTCCATTCCCTCATAGTGGTCAGAGGATAGCATGAAGGCTTTGTTTATATAAAGGAAATGTTAAGGGTGAAAATTTTGCTCATTTCACTTTTTGCCACTAATAATCCTCATAAAGTTTTCACAAAGTGATACTTTCACTCAGTAGAGATCATCTAGTCTAGTGGATTTCAAGTATATGTCATATAATCCTTTGCTTTAACTAAAATCTCAGGAAGAAGCTCAATACATATATAACAAACCCAGAGCTTCTCTGGCTGTAATAATATACAGAAAATCCAAAGTATCTCCTACTTGGGTCTTTCCACAGTAGGCCCTGAGGATGGCCCATGGAACCACTAACCCCTTCTTTTTATAAATTAGAAAACCTGGGTCAAAAGAAGGGCAATGTGATATTCAAGAGTATACAATTTAGTAGCAGGGCCAGGATCTAGGTCTCCTGACTTCTAGCTCTTTCTATTATTACATGGCATTCCTGCCTTCCTAATCTTGGGGGGGGGGAAAGTTACATGAAGAAAACTGGTGAGGGAAGGAAACAAGAGGCTTAGCTGGCCTTAAAGATTCTACGGGAGCTTCTTCCGTCAGCCTGCCAGCCAGAGCAGAGGATGTGCCAGTATAATATCTACCTTGAGGCAGTCTTAATGACCGGCTGCTAAGAGCTTCTATGGGGAGGCAAAGAGGGCACAAAGTAGGGGGAGGTGCATGGTTGGGAGGCTGCTGTTTGCAGTGCCAGTTTAGTACTAAGTCTCAGAAGGGGGCCACCTATATAATAGGCTTTCAGGGTCATCAAGAGCCCCTCTATCCACCAAAAAAACCCAAAAAACAAAAACACCTCACAGACAAACTGCAGTTTCTATGTGATGCAATTGGTTTGGATTCAAGCAGATCTAGGTTGGATTCTGACTAGCAAATAATAGCTGCCTGACTAACCTGTCTCAGCTTTCTGGCCTATAAAATCAATGCAATGACACTGATCTTACAGTTTACATGAGCATTATCTTGATTAAACAAGACAATGTAAGTAAAAGCGCTTAAGCCATATCCGGTATATAGCAGGCATTCAATAACCAGATGTCTCTTTCTTCCTTTATGTTAGATATAGCCCTCTCTGATTTTCTTACAATATAAAAGCCTTTGATATTTAAAATACTGCAATACTGAGTTATTACAGACTGAATGTTTGTGCGCCCCCCAACCCCCCCCCCCCCCCCCCCCCGCCAAATCCATATGTTGAAGCCCTTCATCACATTTCCAATGTGATGGTCTTTGGGGGTGGGTCCTTTGACAGGTAATTAGGTTTAGAAGAGGTCATAAGGATGAAGCCCCTATGATGGGAATGGTACCCTCATAAGAGGCTGAAGAGACCAGAGCTCTCTTTCTTGCCATGTGAGGATACAGCAGGAAGGCAGCATCTACAAGCCAGGAAGAGGACTTTCACTAGTATTTGACCATGCTGGAACCCTGATCTTGGACTTCCAGCCTCCAGATTTGTGTGAAATAAATATCTGTTGTTTAAGTCACCCAGCCTATGGTATTTGTTACAGCAGCCTGAGCTGACTAAGACACAAGTGTTGGTAAGGAATTTTTATATACACTGCTAGTAGGAGTATAAACTAGTAAACACGGTAAAACTCTATAAAACTGTTTGGTAGTGTCTACTAAAGCTGAACATACATATGCCCTATAACCCAGAAAACTGCACTCTTGAGTAGGAAACACGAGCTTATATTCAACAAAAGACATGTACAAGAATTGTTCATATCAGCATTATTCATAACAGCCCCAAACTGAGAACAGCTTAAGTATCCATCAACAGTAGAATGGGTAAATAAATTGTGATATATTCATACAATGGAATACAAATGAGCCATGAAAAAGAATGAACTAATGCTTCATACAAGAAAACAGATGAATCTCAGGAACAAAACGCCAAACAAAAGAAACCAAATATAAAAGAGTTGTATGCATGATTCTATTTATATAAAGCTCAAAACCAGACAAAATGAATACGGTGAAGGAAGTCAAAATAGTGGTTACATGTTGGGGGAGAATAAGTAAAGACTGAAAGGGGTATTACAGAAGCTTAGCAGTTATGTTGTATATCTTCTGTCATACTTCATACTTTGTAAAAACTCATTGAACTATATATACATTATTTGTGCACTTTTATACTTCAATTTTTTAAAGTTTACAGGGAAAACAAACCCCTGGGAAGATAACAAATTGAAGTCACAAGGTCTCAGTACTCCTGTAGCCTAGGACTACACCCTCTGACACCTTTGTATCCTCTCTCTTTCTGCTCCACTGCCATGGTCCTATTACAAGCCTCCAGAATCTCATAGATGGACAACCAAAACGTGCTCCTAAATTGGTCTTCAGGCCTGCACAAGTTCCTCCTCCACCTCATCTTCTACAGTCTCCAGATAAACCTTCCTAAGCATGGCACTGATTGAGTCACTCCCCTGCTCCAGAACCTTCACTATTCCCCACTGACTACAAGATAAAGTAAAAATCTCTGAGCTTTGCCTTCAAGGTTCTCCTTATAGAATCCCAATCTACTACTCCAGGATCAGCTCATGATTCCTCCTTATCTTAATTCACTGCTTCCATCAAACCACTTACTGCCTCTGCACATGGCCCAAAGTTTGCCACGTTCTATTGTTTTGTTTTGGGTTTTTTGAGGAAGATTAGCCCTGAGCTAACATCGGTGCCCATCTTCCTCTACTTTATAGGTGGGACGCGTATCACAGCATGGTTTGACAAGCGGTGCACAGGACCGCACCTGGGATCCGAACCAGTGAACCCCAGGCTACCAAAGCAGAACGTGCAAACTTAACAGCTGTGCCACCAGGCTGGTCCCTCTATTGTTTTGTCTTCCTCTTTTTGCAGTGCTTGATTCTCCTCTAGGAAAAGGACTTGGGCAGAAAGAAACTAATCATTTGGTAAAACGATGAAAAGCTTAACAAAGTCTATTCACTCCCCAAAGCTACTCCTCCATCCTTCCTCACTATTTCCTTAAGGGGAAAATAATACTTTAGAAACTTCAATTTCACCTTCAAATGATAAAAGATTGGCTGAAAAATATAAAGAATAAATCTAGCTCCCGGCAAAAAATAAAAGCAATCTTATCCCTCTATTTCTTCGTTTCCTACATGATGGTTATGGTGATTACCTTTTACTTGCATAGCAGTGTAGAGTTGACAAAGCACTTGCATAAACTATTTTATTTCAATAAAGTCTCACAATAACCCTGGAAAGTAGGCATTCTCATCCACGTTTACATATAAGGACATCAAGGCTCAGGTGATCACTAAGATTACTTTACAGTTCTCATATTCCTGTGATTCTCTGCAACAGATGAGGTTTATTTCTGACAACTTCCTACTACTCTTCTGACCATCTCTCTCAGCCCATCTCCACTCCTTCACCACCAGGTATCTACTCTATATCCCATCCTTACAGAGTGTTGCTCTCATACTGTGGTTGTAATCTCCAGTATGTTGCCTGAGACCACCATACTCATCCTCCTATAGGTACTCATAAATTCCTAGGGGCCTCCAAGGTTAGAAAGTCTTTAAGATACAAAGAATGGATCTTAAATGGTGAAAATTTAGGCAACATAAGAAGATGTGAGAATGATATTTAGAGAAGGAGACTATCCAGTGCCTCCAAGAAATTCATATTTCTTCAAAAAAAATTTTTGAGGCCTACTATACGTCAGGCTGCTAAATGCTAAAGCAAAGAATAAAACGTGGGCCTTGCCCAGAGGAACTCAGCCTAGTGTAGACCCCACAGGTGTCAGTCCTACACATAGTACAGACTCTAGCTCAAAGAATCTGATTTTTGACTCCACAATCATAGGAGTTTCTTGCCAAATTAAAGCAAATCCCCAAGAAGACATTCTAGCCACTGCCATCCATTCCTCTTCATTGACAATGAATGTGCCACTCAAAATCAAACCACCAAGTAAGCAAATCAACAAGTAAACTGTCACAAAACCAGAGCAATCATTTCACATAACGCATTTATCAACAAACATTAGGGAAAACATTCAAGCTTACCCGTACTCATAGAAATACATGTTAAAGTAGTCAAATACTGATTTTACACCTGTTAACACTAAAAAAGATAATACTGTGTGCTGGAAAGTGAGGTGAAAATGGTTGATAGACTGCAAACTGGAAATCTTTTATAAGAAGTAATACAGCAACATCTATCAAAAGCTACACACATCATCATAATCTTTGATCAAGTAGTTACTTCCGAAAATTGAGAATGCTTATGGCCTTTCTATGTAACAATGGTGAAAAACTGGAAGTCAACACAGTTCTCGAATAGAAACATAACTGAACAAATCATGATACAACAGCTATGAAAAATATATAATTATTAAGACTACAGAACAACATGTAAAAATTATTTATAAGTAGAAAAAACAAAACATGAAATTACAGCTAGACGACAATCACAATTATGTAAAAATATGTTCACATATGGACAAATACTAGAAGAGAATATGGAAAATGTAAAAGCAACTACTCTATTGCTATGGTGAAACGAGAGAAATATGTTCTATTTAGAACTTCCTTTACTCATGTTGATATAACAATAAATCATACTTAATTACATTGCTTGTCTAACTGACTATCTTCCCAAATAAACTATAAGCTTTGTGAAGACAGGACAATGTCTCTTGTGCTCTGCATTCATGGAATAATTCATGAAAGAATGAAATACTTGAGAAACCTCAAAATAAAGATTTCCAGAAGGGGAGTGGAGGTGGATCATTACGGACAATCAAAATACTGATCTCTATATGCCTATTTTTAAGCTCTAACCATGAGAAAAAACAAATCAACCCACTGAAGAATCTCTAGGAAGTCTTTCTTCCCTCAACGCCACTGCCCAGATCTTTGCTGCTAAAGGGTCTGGAAAAAAGCAAAAGGTTCCGGGAGGTAGGCACAGCAGCAGAGTACTCCCAGGGTTTTCAGGGAACATGTGGAGTCAGAAGGGACAAGAGCTTCATATCTTTCACCAACCCCAAAACTCATGCCCTTTGACTCCAAGAACATCGCCCAGAACAACAGATGGAATTAAGGGCACTGCGGATGGAGGGCAGGTGTGGCGAGAGAGACTGACTATGTGAAAAAAAAAAGGCAGAAAAAAATATATCAGCAGGGAACAGTCTCTTTAGTAGGAACTTAAGTCTGATGCCATCCTAAGCTCCAGCTAAGAAATAAATTTCCAGATACAAAGGAAAATAAGGAGCTATAAAAATAATTGAGCTCTGGAGTGAAAATCCCCTTTCCTGACAACTTAAAATCAGTCTGAAATACACCAGAGGCACCAGAAGGACTCTAAGTCATAGAAGTATTATAAGCATTAACAAAAACACACAGGGAAAGGAGACAATCTTTAAGTTATTTTTCAACCAACCTACGCAGCACCTGTCACAGACCATACAGGCTCTTTCCAGCTTAAACAATTTTTCATCCATCCTTGGTGCTTTTAGACGAAAACATCATAATTGACTAATGCAGGGCTCAGAAAGGAGTTTAGCTGCACAGAGAAAAGGCACAATGAGTAAGAAGAAAAGGGTACAGAGAAAGAAGAATCTAGATTCGAGATGCAGCTCTACCTATCTCATGCTGTAACTTTAAGTAAATCACAATCTCTCTGAGCCTTGGTTTCCTAATCAAAACAGGAAATTATATGAACTTACCTCACAAGGTTAAGGTAACAATTAAATGAGATGATACATGCACATCAAAATATATAATAAATTATAAAGTTTTATTTAAATATATGACCTTATTACAGAGGCACAAATGCTTCAATTTCCTTCCTGGATCAAGTTAAGTTGCGTGCATTTTTCAACTAAAGCTGACTGCATAAGTCATCTGGAGGCTACAGGAAAATCATTCTCATCCCACTTTGCCGAGTCAACTGATAGTTTACTCTTTCAAAGAGTAGACTTCTCATGCGGGCAACTGGCAATAAAGAATGATTTTCCTTTCCCCCAATCTTAGTTCTGAAATTTCACTATTCATTACTTAGGGCTAGAGAAGTTTTTCTATTTTCCAGCTCCTTCCATGAAAACAGAAAAACCTATGAAAAGAGATTGCCAATAACCATTACCAACTCATAGTTGAGCAAAGACTGATTTAGCCTGATGAAAATTAAAGGCTAGGAAATTGGGATGTCAACAACAATTTGACCTACGATTCCCAAGAATCTCCTCTTTTCAAGGAGGTATCCACCACTATTGTCTCTAACCACCACAATTTCCCCCAAATACCAACACTTCAGCATCTAAAAATTTCCCAGACTAATTTTGCACTGAAAAATAAGGACTCATGTCTAATTTTGTTTCATAAAATATGTTCACCTCTGGAATGCGTCCCAGGTCATAGGACTTATGTCCACAGACACAGTGTGAAAAGCATCAGTGGGAAGAGAAGGCACAGGAAAGTAAAAAAAACAAAATTCACCACCTCCACAGTTCTGACTATAATCAGTAGCCCTGAGACTAGCGCAAACTTACTTTCTCCCCTAAATTCTTACTCCTGATAATTAGAAAAACTACCAATGACGATACTTAAGAGGAAATTAAGTGGGGAATTCTGCCTCATATCTACATTCAGTCCCACCTGCTACTACAGTTTCAGTCCATATATATTTAAATTTGTTGTGTGTGTTACAGTTTGCAATCTGACCTCACAACAATCCTATAAAGAAAGTAGGGCAGATATTATTACTCTAATTTCAAGGATGAAGAAACTGAGATTCAGAAAAGAATAGCAACTTTCTGGCCTAAATTAAACCAAGACCTCTGACTCTAAATCCCTTATGCTTTTCAGAACACCATGATGATTCTTGAGATCTTTTGGCCCCATTCTCTCCAGAGAAGATAAATCCCAGTCCCAATCTTCCTGTCACCACCTTCCATGGCACTATTCACTGGCTCTTTGTGTCAGAATCTAGCAGTTTCTGCAAGAGAATCCCAAGGTAGCACTAAAGGGAAATCATTAAGCTAAATATCGTTGGAAAACAAAGAAGTTTGTTAAACGGCTGGAAGAACTGATATTCCTGCCCACTTAATACAAGTTTCCAACTAGATTAGCTAACCACCCAGCTCTATAGCACGTGCAAACACAGTCTAGGAAGACTGTTGAAAAATAGACAAGACCCAAAGCCAAAGACCTAGGTTCTAGTCCTGACTCTTACTTCTTGGCTATGTGACGTTGGGTAACCTCCTTATCTTAATTCCTTCATATGTAAAATGAGAATAACACTAATTACTGCCTCACAAATACTACTGAGTGGAGGATTAAATGAGACAGTGGATGTGACAGTGCTCAAAGTATAAAGTTTCTACAAATAAGCCAACTGAAAAATATCTTTCCCGGAGACTGTTTCAAAACACTAGTAATCAGTGTTTTCTCAACTATGCGCAAAAAACTACTCCAACCAAAGTGAAGGAATATTCATCTAGGTTTGTCCTATTTTTCCAAATTATTTTTAGTGTCGTGGAAACCTGTCTACAAATGATTTTACTTGACTTGAAGATTCTTATAAATATTCATATGGTAAGCTGTTGTCTTAAAGCTGCTATGAAAATCTGCTTGTCATAGTGGAACATTTATTGAACATCTCGCATGTCCCAGTCACTGTGTTAGACATTTTCAGAGTTTATTTCAATTGGTTCTCATAAGAATTCTTTGTGATATATTTTATCTCCTCCTTATAGATGAAGAAACTGAAGTTCAGAGAGAACAAGAAATTGCCAAAGGTCAAATATGTGCCTGCGTCACTGAGGAGAAGGAACACCAAGGAGTGGCAAGGGGAAATTTGGAACATTGTTGTCTAGTAGTTACAGAACATGGTGGTGAAGACCACAGACTTGGAGTTGGACCACCTGGGTTCAAATCCCGGGTTCACTATGAGCTTTAATTTCCTCCTTTGTAAAATTAAGTTAATGATAGTAATTTATTTCATAACCTAGTAAATGAGTCAATATATCTACTTAGAATAGTCCCCTGCCTATCATGTGGTATACCCAATACATTAGGAATTATTATCATCATTTCCACCATCCTGCTAATCCAAACTTCTCTCCTTCTTCCCTCCCCTGAAACTTGTATGCTAACTAGCCTAAATCTCTCCTACACACCTTACTCATTACTGTTGTTATGCTGTTGCTCTTTCTCTTCCTTTTAATGGAAATGTCTCGCTCCTTCCCCACTAATCTAAATCCCACTCAGCCTTCAAAGTCTAGCTCAGATCTAACTCTCTGTGAAACATTTTCTTTCCCGGCCCATAGCGAGTTCTTCTTTCTCTGAACAACTCTTCATACTGTCAAACAATCTAACTTTTAGAAATCACATGATTTCTAAGGGCCTCTGAAGATAGATGATTTAGTCCAAATTCTTAATTTTTTAAATAGAAATTGAGGCTTAAAGAGTTAAACTGCCTATGATGACACAAAAAGTTAGTTGGCAAAGTAGAGACTTGAATCCAGATATTTTAAATGTTTGTAATTCTCTTTCTAATATACTATCCTAATTTTGTCTTGCTTGAGATTCTGTATAAGTTCTCAAAACTGAAAGCATATATTCTATAATTATCTGATTCCAAGTATTTCACTGGTTTTGTAGCCTTCATGGCAACAAACACACTGGAGTTAGCAGATGTTTGCTGATTGATTAGCATATCAATCTTTCATTGGTGATGTCAGTAAACACAGGACTCTACAGAACTTAAGTTCTCACTATGAGCTATTCACCAGTGGGTGATAGGGACTGAAGAGGGAACTATATCCATATGTATCCCTAGAGTCGAATCACAGGGTCCAAAAAAGAAAAGACTCACTCTCTATCACTGGAACCTGGAAGTATAAGAGAAACACAGTCTCCAGCTGGGTTACTATGATTAGTATTAGGCCCTCCAAAGATTCAAGTCCACGATACATAAAGAGGACCTCAATTTCCTCCTACAAAGGCCAAGCCTCTTTTTTTGCACGATTAAATCAGGCTGAAGTTATTGCATAAATTTGTTAGGTCCCTTGAATGGAGAAATGGATAAGAGGTAGATATCCTGGAAAGGGATTATAAGCTGTGCTTGGGAGGATTGGAATGGAAGAATGGTCCTAGACAGAAGGAAGAAAAGAAAGAACAGACTCTAAAATTTGAGAAAGGCTCAAGTAAACAAAGACATCTTAGTGCCTAGGCTGAGAAAAGGGAAGAAGTAGAGAGCACAAGAGATGTTCCCCACAAAGAAAGAGCAAGCAGGGAGTGTTCATGCACATCAGAAAAGAGTGAGAGAGAAGAAGAGTAGGTACGTCATCAGTCTCATGTAAGGAGGGCGTAGGACAGTCTAACCTAGTAAGAATAATTAATGCTTTTATAGCACTTTACAGTTTATAAAAAGATTATTACATACACCACTTCTTCTTGAATAGTCACTTTGGTTAATGTAGCTGCTGTTTGTTCATATTTACAGGGAGCTGAAGAGTTGCCTTTGCTCGTCATTTGTATTTTCATCATTTTTTTCAAAAGTCATTGATTGGCCCCAAAAATAATTACTGAAAACCTTCTTTGTCATACCAAATGCTAGGGATACGGAAATTAGTTATAGTCATTGTCCTCAAGGGGATCTCATCATTGAAGGTGTGGAGATGGAAAGACAAATAAAACCTGATTATAATACAACAAGCTAATTGCAATGAGAGGTAAGCAAGTGTAATATGGTTTCTAACACAAATTGAAAGAATTTAAGAAGGGAGTAAGTCTCATCCTAACTCTAGAAGACTCAACAACTGAACTGAGTCTTGAAGATATCCAGAACTGTCCAGGCAAACACACAGGAGAAGAGAAATCTTTCAGGTAGTAGTAGATAGACATAGGGGCATGGCACATTCAGTTAAACCTAAGTAGTCTGTCATGGCTATATCAAAGTGGGTGAGGAATCAAGGAAAGGTAGGACTGAAGAGGTAGGCAGAGTCAGATCGTGAAGAGCTTACTGTGTACTTTCTTTCGACACCTTTCAGTCACAGTGCAGTTTAGTTCTCCTAAACCATCCTTTGGATAACCCAAAGGAATTTTTTCACTAAAGAGAAAGAAACAGGCAGCTTGCATGACCCAAGACTGGAGTTTCACACTGAGCGAAAAGTTCTCTGGATACGGCAAGAAAGCAGGATTAAGTTTAGAAAAATGGGCTCCTTGAGAGCCAAGAGTCAAGATAGGCTAGGGAAGAGAAACTCAGTCCTCAATTTTATTCCATTTGCCCCTGCTCTGTTCAGAGCTGCCATGGACCAGGCAATACTTTTCAGTATCGTGGGCTGCTATGGCTCTCATTCAGCACTAAATCTCTAACGATTATGATTTGGACTGGTTGAAAATTAGCAATTAAGTTACTTTGTATTTCACAGAGCACAAGTGAGAGCAAAACTGTTCTGAAGCTATATTTGCAATGAATAAGGATGATTTTCAACACAACAACAAATACCTCTAATCCTAGAATACTTCTCTCTCTCCACTGTTCCCTTCTATCCCTTTCCTCATTCTGTGGATCTCTCTCTCCTCAACTCAATTTGGCAAAGATTTACTGAACTCAAACTATGTTTCAGATACTCTGCTGAATGATACAGATACAAAAACGAAAAAAACACTAAGCCTGTCCACAAAGAACTCACTATCACATAACGGATCATTTTGTTGAGTCCAGTGATAAAGATATCCACAGGACTGAAAGAGGGCATGGAGGCGACATAGACGCCTAATATAATCTAGAGGGTAAGAGAAGGATTTCTGGAAAAGGAAATATTCATTTCAGTCTCAAAAGATAAATATGAGTTTAGTCAAGAAAAGGAAGAAAAGAGGAGGAGAGGCAACTACAGTAGGAGTAGACAGCATAAACGAAGACTAGAAGGAAGAATGCCACAATGTGTGAATGGAACCGCAAACAGTTCAGTACTGCTGGAAACTGAAGTTTAGGGATGGAAATGGTTAGGAGGCTGGAGAAGTAAACAGGGGTCAAATCACAGGAGGGCCATGAACTTTATTTACAAGACACTGAAAGGCTTTAAGCAAAAGAGTGAAAAGGTCAAATTTGCATTTTAAATAGTTCATTCAAGCTATTAAGTGGAAAGCATAATGAGACTTGCAGATGTTCTAGGTGAAAGCTAATGAGAATTTGAAATAGGCAACCATTTAGTGTCCTCTGTTGAGACAGAGAATATGAGAAGAGCTGGAATAGGAAGGAAAGATAAGGAATTCAATACTGGAACAAATGACCTTAAGTTACCTTTAACCACCCAGATGGAGATATCCAGCAGGCAACTGAACATATGTCTGAAGATCAGGACAAAATTTTGGGCTAAAGGTAAAGATTTGGGAACTGATTGCATTCAGGAGGTAACTGACATCTTGAGAATGGATGGACCAGGGAGAATGTGTAGAGGGAAAAAAGAAGTGGGAAGAAAATGGAGCCCTGAGGAACACTTACATTTAATGAGGTAAGCAAAGGAAAAGAACAAGAAGAGTGAGAAGGAACTTTAAAAAGGCAGGTAAGAAGAAAACAAAGAACGCAGTGTTCAGAAGCCAAGGGACCTCCAAATGGAAGCTAAACATGTCAACCAATCACTGCAGGTGTATACCACCACCTTCCTTTGGATTTAGCAATGAGGTAACCTAGCAAGAACAATTTCAGTGTTACGGAGAAGGTGGAAGCCCAATGTCATGCAGGAGGGCAAATATGGGATAAGGAAGTGGAAACAAGAGTGAGATTTCTCCATCATGTCTGGAAGGGTGATTAAGAAGGTAAGGAGTAGTTTTGCTTCTTTATTTACAAGGATGAAGCAACCGTTAGAAGAAGCAATCAGTAGAAAATAAGAGTATTGAACAGAAGGAAAAAGAAGGGATGAAATTTAGAGCAAGGTTATGGAGAAGGCAGGAGGGGAGGGGTCTTTTTTAAACAACAGTACCCTCATCCTCTGAGAACAGAATAAAGAAAATGAGTATTGAGGTAAGAGAGAGAAGCAGAACAAGAGCATTCCAAAGGCAACTGTGTAATAATAGCACAGAATCCTGAAAGTCAAGTATGTGTTCAGGGAGAGGGTAATCCAGAGAGGAAAAAAGTTTAGGATTGAGAGAGCAGTGAGAAATGAGTCTAAAAAGATAAGCTGGAGCAGGTTGTGAATAAGCCTAATGAGCAACAGTGTCTTAGAGAAGAATGTTAAGAAGGAAATTAACTCAATAAGATCTGCGAATGCTTTTGTTTTGTTTAAGAATACTCTGGAGGCCAGCCCCATGGCCAAGTGGTTAAGTTTGCATGCGCCGCTTCTGTGGCCCAGGGTTTCCCAGGTTCAGATCCTGGGTGTGGACTGAGCACAGCTCATCAAGCCATGCTGAGGCAGTGTCCCACATAGTAGAACTAGAAGGGCCTACAACCAGAATATATAGCTATGGACTGGGGGACTTTGGGGAGAATAAGAAAGAAAAAAAAAAAAAGATTGCCAACAGTTGTAGCTCAGGGCCAATCTTTAAAAAAAAAAAAAAAAAGAATACTCTGAAAGCAACGTGAAAGATGGATTGGATAGGATAGGGGCAAAGAACACCACGTTAAAAGGCACCACTTTTTAAAGCCATTCTGTATATATTTCTCACTTCCTTCACTTCCCTCTGCAACCACCCTTTCTTAATTAGTCACAAGAGAAGCTGAAGTAGAGCTTTTGCAGAATTCACTTCACTTCTTAAATAAAGATTTATGTGGTCCTGTCCCTAATTGTTAAACATAGCTGAGTCAAATGGGTAATGTTTCTCTCTTATTAAAAAGAACAAAAAACCCTCTAAATTATATTGCCTTTTCAAAACTATCAAAGAAAGCCTTCAATAATTTTGTCTTTGAGCCAGTAGCCCTCAATTAAAAAAAAATAATCATAGGGGCTGGCCCCATGGCCAAGTGGTTAAGTTCGCACACTCCACTTCAGTGGTCCAAAGTTTTGCCAGTTTGGATCCTGGGCACAGACCTAGTACCACTCATCGAGCCATGCTGAGACAGTGTCCCACACAGCACAACCAGAAGGACCTAGAATATACAACTATGTACCGGGGGGACTTTGGGGAGAAGAAGAAAAAAAAAGACTGGCAATAGATGTTAGCTCAGGTGCCAATCTTTAAAAAAAAAATAATAATAATAATAATCCCCATCCCTGAAGTCTGAAAAATAGACAATGACCTGCACAAAAAAATTTGGATAACTCAAAAAAGGGACCAAGATAGGTGGGGTACCTGTAGTTGGAAACAGGGAAGGATGCAATAATCACTAGTATGGCTCTTTACCCTTTACAAAGTGCTTTTGCAGCACCTTATTTTATTCAATTCTCACAACAATGCTATGAGATATACATATTGTTATCTCCATTTTACAGATAAGGAAACTAATATTTGTCTGTGTTATTCCAGAACCTAGAACAGTGTCTGGTATATAGTAGGTCTCCAATGAAAACATATCAAAAGGCAGGAGAGGGAGGCTCAGAGAAGTTATGTAACTCTGGTAGGGTCATACAGTTAATGGTGGAGCCAGATCTCAACCCTAGGTCTTCTGACCCTTAATCCTATATTCTTCACATTGTTTCACGCTGCTGAAAAGGAGAAAAGGGTGGAATGATTGAATATAATCATAATCTGCTTTACAATGCTACATGAACTGATAAAAATTTCAGAAATGCCTGCTGTCAAGCCACAAACACCAAGGCCAGTCTACTTCCTCCTGTTCTTAGTCATGCTGCTTGAGCATCCTTAGAGTTCAGGGATCTGTGGTATTTGCTCACTTTATTCTCTCCCCAGGTCACCTGCCCTATTCTAAGCTGCTTTCTCCTGCTGCACTGAAGCAGGGTCTGCAGAGTAGAAAAGCCTTCTATATCATCCTCTCCTCTCTCTAAAGGGCTTGGTGTAGGCTTCTGGTACTCAATCGCATCTATGCGGGAAGCTAAAACAAAGGATGACAATGCTACCCAATGAGTCTGCAGAGGTCTCACTCACAAGATTTAGAGGGGCGCACATAGTGTGAGTGCCATTAAACATATAAAAAACAGGATGCAACTCTCCATCCTGAGGCATTTAACCATGCCTTCACTCTATGTAATCAATCTGATCCCGAAAACGCTGTGTGTATATAAAATGTTTGTAAATTTTTGTAATTTCAGAAGCAGCGGGGCCCTTGCTATTTAAGTGAATTATGTGGTAAATCCTTTTGCAAAAGAAACAACCTTTTTTGTAAGAAAAATTAATCTCCTAATTTTTCTGCTTGGTAAATTTATCTTTTTTTTGTAGAACCCAATCTATCAATCTAGGTTCAAATCCTGATACTTCCACTTAATAGCTATTAATACTGGACAAGTGACTACTTTTACAAGTCTGTTTATTCATCTATGAAATGGATATTCTATTTACTGCTCAGGATCACTGTGAAGATAAAATGAGATAATGGGTACGAATATGTTGTGTAAACTCTACAGCACAGTGCACATGACAGGGATCAAGAAATAAATGCTATTAGCCAACACTTAAACATACGTCTACAAAAGTTCTTAGATCTATTAAGGAGAGAGGAACTCAACCACAAGTCCCCAGTTCCCATCATTGAGAAGGAAACACACACAGCAGGCATTACAGGATGAGCTCCCTTTTTCAGGATACCACAAGGTAGCAATACGGTAAGAAAGAGGGACTGAATGGAGAGTACTCGATGATGAACTTTTCATCCAAGGTCATGTTTAGTCATTTATTAACCTATGCCTCTTCTTCCAAAGATTTACAAGCATTACTACACAGAATAAACTAGAGAGCTAAAGTTTCTGAAAGAAAATGGCACAAAAATTGTAACATGGAATAATGCAGTGCTGTAAAGGACCTTAGAGAATGTCTGTTTCAGTCCTCTCATTTGACAGATTTTAGAAAATCAAAATCCAAAGAGGCAAAGTGGTTTACCCAAGAATACACGGAGGCACACTTTTATGGTACAAACGTTTCTAACCACAACGTCTTCATTCCTCAAGACAGTCCACCTCTGTTCCCATAGCACCCTTTACATACTAATTACTGTACTATACTAAATTCCTGCTTAAATGTCTGTCCTCTCCCCTATTGGACTAGAAGATCCCAGCAGACAAGGATACGCAACTTATCCTTATATTCCCAGCACCTGGCTCGTGTTAGACGCTCAGCTGCATGGAACATATCCCAATTAAAATTGTTTTGTATATTTTAGGGAAAGGTATCCAATTTTGGAAAACGTGCTATTTAGGCCTCCATTACTTTTTGCTTAGCAACATATTGAAAAGGCAAATCTAACTATAGATCTGAACTTGGGTTCAGAAAGACAGTAAGTAATCTTAGGTAGACAAGGACAGTAAGATAAAAATGGGTCCCTGAAAGGAAGATCATCATTATAGCAAAGTCTTACTAACTTTATCATATTGTTAGATTTTCATGACTAAGTCTCTGCCTCCTTTAACCATTTTACAATGACTTTAGCTGAAACAACAATAACACAAATAAGACAGTGAAATTGGTGGTATGGATACAATGTGATATGTTTATACGGTTCTTTTTCAAGCAGTTACTAACAATTTCACAATGAAGCTTTACAAGAAGTACACACAACATTATGTTTTAAAAGAAAAAGGATTAAATTTGAGGGATCTACTCAAAGAGTGACTTAAGAGTAGAAAGAAATTTGAGCTGGAGTCAGAAGATGTGAGTTCTGGTCTCCATTCTCTAACTTCTTATTTGACCTTGGCAAATCATTCCATTTCTCTGGGTTAGATGATCATTCAGGTTCCTTCAAGTTCAAATGCTATAATTATAAAATCGAAAGTCCCTATCAATCCTTGAGAGAGTCAGGGATGGAGAAAGACAAAAGGTAGAAAGGCAGAAAGATTGATGGTAAAATAGAGGGATACTGTGGTACTGTGGTATAGTGGGGGAAAAAAACCTCGGTAGAGAGACTAAAGTTTACATTCTAGCTCTGATTCTGCCATTAACTAGTTGAATAACCTTGGACTTGTCACTTTCCCTCTTTAAATCAAGATTTCCCCATATATAAAGTAACTCAGATGATCTTCTGGGCCTAATAACCCAGAATTCTAAGCTATAGGCTACTGTTGCTATAAACAATGAAATTCTATGGAATCAGTATGTTTATGTTAGTCAGAAACAGGACGTATAGATAAAATACTTAGCAGAGAGAAGCCTCAAACCTCACTTGAGCTTCCCCCTCCCAAGTTTCAATTAAACTTTTCTAGAGCTGCTCAGAAGCACTGGACCAGACAACTTACTTTGAATTCCCCTATTCTTAATGAAATGCCTAAAGGATGACCAGAAAACAATGGGAACAGGTACTGCCTAGATAATACATCAATCCAATCTCTTCATTGTCTCCCTCTTTTCTACGAGTGTACTTTCCTTATACTATCCACTGTCTGGACTTGGCCAAACCTATCTCTTTTGATTCAAATTCTTCAAGGCTCAGTTCAAATCTCACCACTTCCATGAAGCACTCATTTCCCACTCTAGCCCACATCCATCTCTCACTCTTTTAAACTTCTATAGTAAACTTCCATAGAAGTAAGTTTACTTCTACAGAAGTAAACTTCTACATTGCTTTGGCAGAGATTAAATGATATTCGTAAAGAGTTTAGCACAATATCTGGCATATAGCAGTTGCTCAGTATATTAGAGCAGTGGGTGTTGTTGCCAAACCTTTACCACTAATCACATACCCTTTAGTTCAGTGCATCTTAAATTTAAGGTGCATGTGAATCACCCAGATATCTTATTCAAATGCAAATTATGATTCAGCAGGCGTGGGGTGGGACCCGATAATCTGTAGTTCAAAAAGCTCCTGGTTTATGCCAGTGCTGTTGATTCAAGGGCCATACTTTGAATACAAGGAGTAGTTTTTAGTCAACTTTTTAAAAAAGTGATTTATCTTATCTATCCACCTGGTTAGAAAGATCTTAGAAGACAGATACTATGTCTCATTTTTCTTAGCATATATATCCTATATATGAGAAGGTGCTCAATAAACATCTGTGGATTTATCATATCTGCAGTCTCTAGATAATCTAGATAATCTCTCAAACACCTGGGCTAAACTGATTTTCAAATTAAACACTGAGACACACTAGGATGAAAAATCTCACTTGGTCACTGGAATTGGAATCACTGGAACAGAAGCAGGAGAGAATCTGAGTGTAAAATACAGAAAAAAACAACATATACAAGTGGATGCGTGTCCCTTGTTTAAGCACAAAGATCATTAAAGTGCAGTCTTAACTGCACTTCAAATTTAGGTACGAACCTTAAAAGAAGACATGCATTTCAGGCAATATATATATATATATTTTAAAACTAATAATAATTACTAATAAGGCATATAGTGAGCTTGATTTCATTTATTTAGGGAAGCAGATACGTTTTTCAATAATCTTTTAGTGTGCAATTAATCCAAAGGTCAAGCAACCAACGAAAACACATTTCAAGCAAAAGAAAGAGAGAGTGAAACACCCTCCAGTTTTCCCATCAACCTGGTCAGTGGTAAGGTCCCCAATTTCCATCGCCCACAATTACACTGATAGAAATTCAAAGGACTCTGTTGTGTATTAAGGCTCCTCTGAGAGGCTGCTTATTTTAAGCCATTCTTTCAAATCTCCAATTACTTAAATGCTTGTCAAAACTCTCTTTTTTTTAAGCATTCTGTAATTCAGATGGGACCAATATTCTTAAATTCTACTGGGAGGCTACACTCTGATTTCCTATTCAAGGACCAGGAAAATAATATTGGGCATATATGACATCTGCTCACTGAATACTATTATGGGTAGCTTAAACAGTGAGACAAATTTACTAAAATCAGCCTTTAGAGCAAAAAGCATCCTTTTAAGTCCCTGTGCTTGTCACAAGCGGGCACCTGCTCCTTAACTCAGAGACTGTTCAATAAAACCACTCATCAATATTTAACTGAGATGCTTTTAACAAATTTAGACACGTTAGAAGAAGACAAACTCTGGAATTCTGAGAACTGCTATTAAGCACAGAAACACAGAAGCACAGAACTGCTGTCAAGCGCTAGACTCAAACTGGGTTTATGAGTTTTAATAAATCAATGTTATTACTTCAGAGAAAATCGGACAACAGTTGGGAGTCAGCCCATAGGACAGCGGCTTCTATTACTTCCATCAAAAGTCTAGTCTCCAGGGCAAGGCAAATTCTCCGGTTCATGCCAGGCAGGCAGTCTTGCTGGAGAATAGTACTATCCAGGAAGAGTTTCAAATCTCAAGCCACTGAAGCAGTTAGCACTAAACACAAATCTACAGCAGCCTCATCCTACCCATACAGATGAGTATCTTTCTACCTGCAAGTACCTAACTTGTAATTAGATTTTACCAAAATAAATGCCTTCAACAGGGTGGGAGATTAGGACAAAGTGCAAGAGGGTCAGATTCTTACATAAAAAATGAATCACCAATGTTCTCATTTCTCGCCTCTTCTTCCTGGCTTTTCTTCAAGACTCATCTTTTGTGAAGCTTTCTCCAATAACTCTGGCTCTCACTGATCACTCCATTTACTGAATGCCTGAAACACTAGTCTCGTCTAACAATTCCAGATTCCTTTTTGTTAAGTGTTTCATGTTTCCATTTTATCTCCCAAATTTGAGTGTGAGTTCTCTGTAAGGCCCCTACACCACCTAGCCCTTAGAGGGAGCCAATTATTAATACTGCTACTACTAACATAATAATAGTGAGGCAACATAACATAGTGAGGTGGCAACAGAGGAGTTAAAGGGGCCTAAGTTCGAATCCCGGTCCTACCATTTGCTGGCTGTATGACTGCAAACACATTACTAACTTTTTGTAAGCCTCAGTTTCGTGGTAAGAATTCAATGAGATACATATTAGAGCACCTAGTACAGGGTTTGGCATATAATGGATGCTCAATAAAGCTTAGTTACCTTCCCTTCCCACTTCATACCTTCCCACTTGTTAACTTGAACTGAGTTATTGTCCTAGGGGGCTGCCAAGGAACCGTCATATACTCATACCTATCCCATCACACTCTTGCTTGTGCTTTTGTCATTTCCTAACAAAAGTCCCTGCAGATTTTTCTACTCCATTGTCATGAGAAAAGCTAACTACACAAGTCACCCAAATAACTACTCAGAATGGTCATATTAGGGGCCAGCAGGAGGGCATCTCCACATCTGCATCTCACTTTCATCACACGCACGCCAGCACTCCCTCCCTCGGGGTCTCCCAGTGAGAAAATGATAGAGAAAAGCAGTGAAGCAGCCAAAAGAGGAAATGGCGATGAACAGCTCTGCGGTCCCTCTGTGCCTCCCTCTTGGGAGGAAACACTCAGGTCCAGTCTTCAACTTCAACTCTTGTGAGAAGGAAACAAACAGACAAACCCTTGCTGTATTCCAGAAGAAAGAGGAACCGAGCTTCCTCACCTCTTCATTTCTTCAAGCCCTTCACCTGTCAACTCCACCCCAACCATCCCCTGGGTCAACTTTCTTCTACATAAAACAGAACCTCTTTAAACTGATTTGTCTAAACGGACCTCATGCATGCTTTCACCAACTGGAGGTAACATCTTCCCCCAGGCTTCAGCACTCTAAGTTGGAACATCCTTCAAAAATAATAATAACTCTTGAAGTTCCCCACCTACTGCATTAAGGTGGATATCTTTTTGTGTCCCTTTAATGTTCCAGAATATTTTACCTCGGTCATCACCTTTCCAGCTGAAAAAGCCCACCATCACTTCCTCCCCCAACCCACATACCAAAAAAACAAATTAAAAAAATCCACAAATGCTTCCCCCCCCACCTCTAGAAGTACAAATATAAAAATGTTATTAAACAGACTTCACCGCGCTCCACAGCAACAAGCCCGTGTACCCTGGGCTCCCGTGTACCCTGGGCTCCCGCATCTGCGATGCGACCAACCTTGATGTCAATACTGAGATCAGCCTTCGTCCGGCGAGGTGAGAAAACACCCGCTCCCCGTCTCCCCTCCAAAATACCCATTTCCATTCCGAATTCACCCGTGCCTCATAAACGAGAACCTTTGTTATTGGCCTTAAATGTCCCTTAGGCGACCTGGGACCGTTTTCACCCCAGCTTTGACGTGTCTAGACTGAAAAGTCGGTCCCCTCCGTCCTCCCCTCAAAAAAAAGAGCCCTCGATCTCTTAAGCCTCTGCCCCGTGGCATGAAGCAGTTTCTTCTCTGACGTGTCTTTGGGGATCTGAGACAACTGAAGAGAGATTTCACCTCCGGAGTCACCTCTCCGGGCCGGCCACTTGCACCCCCGGCCCCACCACGCGCGCACGCTCGTCCCCAGCTGCCGGCTGCGGCACAGCGCACACCCGCCTCTCCGTCGCCGGCAGCGTGTCCGCGCGGCCTCCCGCAGCCCGGCAGGCCCCGGGAGCCCGAGCGGCGGCGGCGGCCGCGCACCTACCAGTCGGTGTGCGGCTCGTCGACGACCAGCAGCACCTTGGCCTTCCTGGCGGCGGCGGGCGCGGGCGCGGGCGCGTCCACCAGGCCGGCCGAGGCGGCCGTCTGCTTCACGGCTTGGGACAGCGAGCTGAAGAAGCTGCTGCCCACCGACGGCGCCGCGGCCGGCTGCGGCGCGGGCTGCGGCGCGGGCGCCGGGGCCGGCGGCTGCCTCCGCTCGGGGCCGGGCGAGGCGGCTGGGGGCGCCGACGAGGCCGAGGCCGAGGCCGCGCCCGGGCCGGGGGGCGGCGGCGGCTGCTGGGGCTCGGGCCGCTGCAAGTCGGTCATGTAGCCATTGGGCAGGTTGGCGATGAAGCTGCTGTCCGACAGCCGGCGCCGCAGGAAGTTCATCATCTGGCTTGAGGGGCTGGGGGCGCGCGAGGCGGCGGGGCCGGGGGCGCGGAGGGAGAGGCTGAGGCGCGGCGGCTGCGGGCTGAGGCGACCAAGCTCCGGCCGCGGCTCGCGAGCCCAGCAGACAGCCGCGGCGGACTGGGCCGGGCGGGCCCGGCTGCGCGGGGCTCGGCGCCAGGGAGCGGGCGGGGCCGGGGCGGGGCCACGGGTAGTCCCGCCCCAGCCGCAGAGCGGGCGCCGCCCCCGACTGGCCGCCTGCGCGCGGGGCACCTAGCGGCGGGCCTCCGGGGTCCGGGGACCTGGGGGCGGAGGAGAGCCAGGCCTCCTGCCGCCTGAGCGTGGCTATATGAGGCTGGCGTGGGAGTTAGTGCTGCTCCTCGATTATAGGAAAAAGCGAGCCGAGAGTCCCTACCACCTTTTGGGTTGGGGAGGAAAGAACCATGTCCCACCCGAGAAGGAGGCGAAGGAAATCGTCCTCACTCCTTTTGGAGGGAAAAGAGGTGTCAGCCCCCCTACCCTGAGGTGAGAAAGGAGCCGTTCCCGTCGCGCGCGTGCGCGCGCACACACGCACACACACACACTCACACTCACGCTTTAGTGAGAAAGAAGAACCACCTCCTTTCGCAAAGCTGGGAGAAAGGTGCCATCTCCCCAGACCCCGGGTGAGGGAGGAAGGAATAATCTGCCCCCGCTAACACACACACCCTATGGTAAGACCAACAAGAACTACCCTTTCCTCAATGCTGCGGGAGAAAGACCCCCCTCACCCCAAGGTGAGGAAGAGAAGACTAGTGGGGAAGCACAGGGTCATCTCTACTTTGGGGAGGAGGGAAGAAACATCCACTCTACCCTGTCTTGGAAGGCGGTGCAGGGCGCATTTTTGGCTCCTGCACTATAGGGATGGCTCAACTAAGAGCACTACTTCTCTCCCCTCCTTCTCGACCAGAGAGGGAAAACGATGTGTAAGACTGGAGACCTCCCTGCAGGACACCCAAGTGGGATTTCTAAGGCTCCCTCATCCCTTCTGTGTTTGCCCCTCTGAGCAGCGTTGGTGCATCCTATGTAATACCAAGGTCATCTCTTCAAGGTGTTTCTTTCTGTTTTTTTCAGTTCATTGATTGGCCAGATCTGCCCCGACCTCCATGAAGACTTCTCTGATTACCACCTTCCCATGTGCACTCCCTAAATCTTATGTGACCTCTGGACCTTTGTTTTCACCTCTCATGACATATCCTTAATCCCTGTGTTGTACTGGAGCAGGATGCAGCAGATACACTTTGCAGGCAGACCACCCTGGGTGATGTATGACCTTGGGCAAATTAGCCCTCTGAGCTTCTTTTCCTCAGCTGATAAAAGGAGCTAAACAACCCTTTTCAAAGTTGTTAGAGTAAATGAGATACTGTAGGTAAAGCACCTGGCACACAGTAGGTATTCTAGTAGTGGTGGCTGGTTTCTTATTTTTATTTGAACTAGTTCTCAGTTAATATTGGGCTGAATGGAATCCATGAGTGGCTTGTCAATATTGGCAGGCAGTTCTTGCTTCCTACATTCTAGCTGGCACTCACCTTGGGGCTTGGAGATGCACAATCCAGCTCTGAGCCAGATACCCAGTGATGTCTGAGAGGTCTTCAGCCAACTATAATAATACAGCGGTCTTCCTAACTCCCATATGCCAAGCAGTGGTAAGAGCTGGATAGACTGATAGACTGATATGAATGGAAAGTGGCCCCTGTCTGTGAGAAGTTCACAATCTATGTGGGCAAGAGGAGAGAGTGGGGAGGATAGACACAGGAACATTTAACCACAATAAGATATGAAAAATGCTAAATACAGTTGGGCAAGGTGGTTTAGGAACACCAAGGAGTGAGAGATTCTGTCTGTGAGGCTTAGGGATGGCTTCTCAGAGAAGTTGACATTTGAGATGAGTCTTGAGGCAGCTATAAAAGTTTACCAGCAGAGAAGTGGGGAAAGCACTCAGGCAAAGAAGGCCTGGAGGAATGCTAGTTGATGACTCCTCCATTCCTGGAGCCTTCCCCCAATCCTCCAGGGTGGGTTAAGTGTTTCATTGCCTGTGGTTGGCTTTGTCATAGCCCCTGAGGAAATTATAATAAAATATTCTGGTAACTAGAATGTAAGCTTTTCAAGGGTAAGGTTATATCTTAGCCATCTTTGGACCCCAACACCAAGTGCAGTACCTAGCACAGAGTAAGGACTCAGCTGTTTGACAATTGAACTATACTGTTACCCAACCCCATTCTTGTATCTATTGAAGAATAAAAGTAAGTCACTAATAACTAAATAAATTTAATTTAATGTATTGCCCTTGCTATAAGTATTTTTTAGAGAATCAGAGGAATCTTTTTCCAAAGGCAGGAATCTCTAATAATGGGATTTCAGATACTGTATCGTGTCATTTTTTTTGGATGATTGCATTATCTCTCTTTGTATTTCAACAAGGAATTCCCCCTAACCATTAAGCTTGTAATGTATGTATAATATTTAAAAATCAACCAATTCACAAACATGTTCTGAGTACCTAATACCTGCAAGGCATTATGCTGGGCACTGGAGGGTAAAGAAGATTTAAGAATTAATAAAACCCAAGTTCTGCCCTTAAGAAGACAACTCATAAACATGTGAACACATCACTAGCAATAGAAGAGCACTCTGTGAGTGACAAGAAAGTGGAGCAGGCAGTGAGCATCAAAGGAGCCAGAAAAGAAAAGATCTCTGGGATTAGAAGAAGATTGCACAGGGGAAGTAGGGCTCAGACCTTGTAAAACGGGTGGAATTCAGATAACCAGGACAGGGTAGAAAGGCAGCTGTTACAGAGGATAGCAAGAGCAAATCAGGGAAGCTGGACTGGATAAGTCATAAGAATGTATAAATCTACTCCTTGAAGGCAAAGACCTTAGCTGTGTTATCACTATATTCCTTGAGCCTTAGAATAGCACCTGGCAGATAGTATGCAATCAAATATTTGTAAGAGAGGCTGTAGTTGTGTGTATGTTTATGTTGCTAGTGCCTATCAAGTTTTCTTTTTAGATGGCAAGCCCCTCAAGGTGAGTGATCTCATCTTCTGCTTCTCTCAGAATTATCTACAAAGCCTTATATAACATCCAACACACAGTTGGTGTCCCAATCTTGGGTGCTAGGTCAGAATGTTCCCAGAGAATTGCTTAGCTATAGATTCCTTCATTAATACAATGGAGACCCACAAGACCATTAAAAATTATTTATCAAATATTCCATTAATTTATTAAATTGTTCTCTGGTAGGTTCCAGTAAGAATATTACTCTTATAGAAGAACAGACTATTTTCTTATAATTGGGCATGGGCGGTCATTAATCTGTTGTATATGATCAGAAGATTTTCATTAGCTGGCACAACTGTAAATCACATCTGCTTAAACCAATATTCTCCATGTTCCTCTGAATCCTTGCCAAGAAGTGTCTCTGCAGCATGCAAAGATACTTTATTATAAATGGGCTTGGGTTTTTAATGAGCTGTAATGAAAATCTTTCCCTTATCCTTACTTGTGGATCCTGGTTCCAGATGCAGGGAAAATATAGCACTATTCGTTTATCTTATGTCCTGTCTTTTCTCTGGAATTGAAGGGAGAGTAGGATTTGGAAGTGCTACAAAACGCAAAATTCTGGTGCAGTTAGGGTCTTTTCTACGTATCTCCTGCTGAGACCAAGCAGCCGTTCTCCATCTCCAAGTGGAAGGCATTTCTCCCACAGCAGTCAGTGAGCGAGTCTCCTCTTCAGTGGAGGAGACTAAGCCAACTGTTAGAATCTCAGAGGTCTCTTCCAGTTCTAGAAGCCCAGGACTCTTTGAGGTCCTTGTTTGTGTAATCTTTATCTTCCCACTGAATTGTAAACACAAGTAAACATCTGGCAACTGCACATGAAAGAATCTTGCTAAAATCAGGAACCAATGTAAATGCTTTAGCACCTCTTTAATCTCTCTCTTCCCCTGAGCAGCAATGTCGAGGAGAAAGCTCACAACAGAGAAAGGGGGGTTATGAGACTGAGGAGCAATTGAAGTGCCTTCTGCAGGCAGAGCTCAAAAACATAGCTTAAAGGAAAACCTGGCGTGTGAGCCACCTGGCAAAAGCTTGTTGTCTCGGTGTCCTTCCAAACAAGGAAGTTTGCTGGAACATGCCACCCTTGGCCCTTGCTCACGTCGTAAGATCAGAGACCCCATTCAAACTCACCTGCCCTAAAGAGGAATAGAAAAAAGTTGAGATTCTTGAACCGTGGCTTCTAGTCCTGGCTCTATCGCTAGTTGGCTTTGCAGTTGTCAACAACTTGCTCAGCTCTCTGGGCCTCTTATGTAAACAGGGAGTGATGCGTCTGCCTTGGGCCTCTCATGAGATAATATGGGAACATTTTGAAAGTGGCAAAGCTTTACCAGAAGAGGCATCGTTATTGCCTTGCATACTATCTTGTTACCTGTCGTTTGGAGAGCCTGGTCGAATTGAGAGTTTGTCATCTCCATTCACGTGGGCCTTCCTGACACTCAGCCCTTCCTCCTCCACTTCTGTACAGAGGACAGCTATGTCCCCAACTTTGAATTCTCCAAGGGTGACCACGTCAGCTGAGCCAGTTTGCTATAATTAGGAATCACACAAATATAAATTCAATTCCTAAATCTGCCTCATGGTAACTGTGTAACTTTGAACAAATCACTTTCAGCCTCAGTTTCCTCATCTGTAAAAGAATGGTGATAATTATCATGACAACCTTGAAGGACTATTGTGAGGACTAGATAAAATCAAGTATATGAGACTATTTTATAAGCTGTAAAGCGCTATGCAAATGTTAGCTCTTAATATTTCTAACACCAGGGGAATCACAGAACTTGCCAGCACCACAACTAATATAGAGAAAAGGACTCTCCCCACACATGCTTATCCCAGCTCCCCACACATGCACACCCGAGAGAATTCATGGAAGGCAGGAGGTCGACCCTCTGCAGCTTCCCCTGGGCTTAGTCAGACCTGCTAAAATAAATGCAACAACCACTTCAGCTAATGGCTTCTACCTTCCTGGGTGACCTTGAACAAGGCACTTAACTTCTCTCTCTAGGCTTCCATTTCCTGGCCTGGGAAATGAGGGAGAGGGAGCAGAGCTGAGTGATCCCCGAGGTCTAGTGTTGTGAGATTATCTGGGTGGAGCCCAACAGGGAGAAATAAGCACCTGATGTCACCAGGCTGAGTCAAGGAATACAGGGGCCGAGTCTGGGGAGCAAACACTGAGCACTGACAGATGGTTTTAGGGAGAGAGAGAGAGAAGCAGAGGCACCCAGGAGAAACACAGGTGGCATGAATTCTTATTCCAGGTCTGCTCCTGACTTAAGGGAGTCAGAGATGGTCCCATTGCCAAGTCTTCATTTCTGACAGTATTGGGGACACAATAATAACTACAACTGATTGGATGCTCACCACGTGCCAGAAACCGCCCAAGTGTTATCTCTTTTAATCTCCCACACGGGAAACGTTAAATCTCCCCTTTTTACCAGTGAAGCAGTTAGACTTCAGAGAGGTTACACCAACTAACATGAGATCTTAGAACTAAAGTTGCGGAGCTGGGAAGCAGGTCTAGTTGCCTGCACAGCCCATGAGATTCCCCATTAGGATATACTGGCAGGCCCCTTAGAAAGGTCCCACCTATCAGCAGCTTGCCTAGTAAACACATTTAACAGAAGCCATAGAAGAAATAATGTGCCCTCCTGGACTCTCCTCATAAGCTTCCTTGCCATCTCCCTTTGCCCAGAGTCCTGCAGACATAGAAAGCTTGGTGCAGCAAGAATCCTGGGTAAACATTCCCGCCCAAGGAACAAGCTAGCCTCAAGCAAGAAGAATCTAGCTGATGAGACACCCCTCCCCCATACACCCCAATCCTACTCCCACCCAGCTTGGACCACAGCTCCCCACAGAGCAGCTCTGGCCTCTTGTGGGATGCGGGTGTATCGGCTGTTGCCATGGTGATAGAGGAACATTTCTGTCATGCACACAGGAGCAGCGCAGAGTGGGTTTCCCCCGCCCGGGGAAACTCAGAGGATTCATCAGAGGATGTTTTCTAACAGCATCCACACTGCTTCATGGATAAGAGGAAGAGCATCTCTTCTACTTACCATTTGACCCACCCCAGGGACAGGGCTGAGCTTTCTGTACCAAGTCGATGCAGAAGGCAATCCCCTCCCTCTACCTCTGGTACAGTTCATCTTCAAAGAGGCACCTTCTAGGTGGTAAAAGAGATACTTACAAAATGCTAGTGAATGGCTGGTGTGTTTACAGAAACATTTGCAGTCGGTGACTCCCCAGTCCAACTTGGCTGCTCCTAGACTGTGGACCAATTAGATCTTTAGCATCAAAGCCATGTGAGTTTATCCTCTGCCTCAGCCACTGACTAGCAAGGTGATCTCATGCAATTTCTTTAATGAGACTCAGTTTATTTATCTGTAAAGTGGGATTCATTACTCTTTGCAAAGTTGTTGAAGAAAATTAAATGAGATCATGTGTCAATAGTGCCCAATACAGTATCAGGCACATAGTAGTTACATGTTCATGATAGCAATTATTTTAAAGAAAGAAATGTAATGAAACAGATGTTCTGATTTGGAGATAGATAAATATTTGAATCCCTGGCTCACCACTTAATGGCTTAAGAACTGTGTAATATTCTGAAGTCAATTTTATTTTTGACTCTCAATTTCCTCATATGTAAAATGAAGAGGTCACGACGAGATTCATAGACTCAGGACCTATGAGATTCTATGTGAAGGCTTTATTTAGAAGGCATGCTTATAATTTCTCTACTGGGAGCCTGAGAATTTGGGCTAAAAAGAAATGAAGAAGACATCTTCTTTACTGGTGAAACGGCATATGGCATCAGTGGCATTAGTCTTTAATATAAGTATCTGTACATTGAGAAGAACCTTTCCCCCACCGCCACCCCTGATACCACATTGTATGAGTTCCTGCATGGCTGTCCCCAGGGAAAGATTCCTTAGTGCCAGGGCCAGCTCTGAGCAGATGGCCCCATTTCTTCTTCTCTTAAAAACAGCCAGCTCCAGGGATCAGAGAAAAACAGAGTCATAGTCCCAGTTTGAACACTTGACTGTTGTATTAATGAGTGTGATTCAACCTGAGAGCCCGTCAGCACTCTCTCTCCATCCCCTCCCCTTCACCCTGCACATCTGTAGGACTCCACCACAGCTAGAGGCCCTCGGGAGGGCTGAAGACACCTAGCTAGCTTGCTTGTCCCCTGTTCCTAATCAGGAGTGAGTCAGTATTCCTAGTTCTTGGTTTTTATCTTCTCCCTATACTGTCAGTATCAAGAGAATGTCTTTTCTCATCTCCAAAATAGCATCTGGTCCATTTGAAGCAGGCTAGCAGTAGGCTCTCTGCCAGCGCCTTTAATTCTTGGAAGATGGAAGGCATCCCCCAACCAATTATCTAAAAGTCCCCTTGCCTGATGATTCAGCCAACCCCTCCATCATGAGCCAGTCCTGAGTATCCTAAAGTCACCTTGAATAGATCAATAGTAATGATCACTTCACACATTGCCTTGAATTCTTACAGCAACTCTACAAGGTAGGAATCATACCCTCATTTAAACAAATAAGGAAGCAGAGGCTCAAAAAAGGGAAGAGAATTCCGCAAGGTCACACAGCCTGTCACAGAGAAGCTGAGATTCAAACTGTAATTCCCAACTTTAGGAGGAAGGGTTGAATGCTCACTTGCCCACTTGCTTTTCCTACAGGCCATAGTGAACACTTTGGAAAGTGCTGGGGATTAGAGACCATGGCAGCCAAGGGCTCCAGAAAATCAGCCCCTGTGTCATCTCTAGTGTGCCTCCAAGCCTTTACCCAAGCTATTCCCTCTGCTGGCGATGCCCTTCTGTATCCCTTGGAGCACGGTGCTGTAGAACCACCACAGGCTTTGTGGTAGACAGAGCTGTTTTGGAATCCTGATTGTAGCACTTGCAGCGTTATGATCTCAGACAATTTATCTAATCTCCCTGAGATTTTCTTCCTCTGTAAAGTAGGGCTATTTCATAATGTTGTCACGAAGATTCAAGCTTAAAGGGCCTAGCATGGTGCCTGGCAGTTAGCAAGTGCTCATGATTATAACCAGTCCTTCCAAACACATCTCAGGCACCACTGCCTCTGTGAAGCCCTCCCTGACTGTGCCTCTGTGCCCTAACATTCATTCATTTTTTTCCTTTCTCCATCCAACAAATATTTAAAATACATAAATAACTCAGTGATAGTACTCAGCACGCAATATTGTAATTATTGAGTCATGCTCTCCTTCCCTCATTAGACTGGGATCTTTCTGAGGGCAGAGATTTCTACTGAGTCATCTCTGAATCCTGAATGCCTAGTCCAGGGCCTGGTGAGAGGAAGGAAGAGCGGAAGGAAAATGAAAGAATAGAAGGAAAGACAGAAGGAAAAGGAAGCAAGTCATAAGACTGCTTATGAAAACCTGCTCCCCAAAATACCATGCCTCAGTATCCAGGCAGACAGACAAAGCACCTGGTCCTTCCCCAGCCTCGTCTGCAAATGCCTCCCAATTCCACCACTAACAGCAGCCAACCACAGGACTAGAATATCAATGACCACCTGAATAGGAAGCCTCAGATGAGCCCTGCATTGAGAGTGGAGAAGGCAAGTGGTGAGCGGTAAGGCGCCTCTGCAGAAAGGAAAATTCCGTTTTTGCCGCCGCTGGGGATAGACAGCCGTCCCAGGCCTGGAAACAGCGTGTGCGGGCTGTTGACTGAGCTCCGCCCACCTCCAGCATCTGCGGCTGCAGCCCCGGCAACAGCTCTGCCTGGCAGGTGATGAAGGCAGCTACCGACTCAGTAGGAAGGCAGGAGACTAGCCCAGGTGGAGGGGCCTGAGCCCCAGAGCTCATAAGAGCTCGAGCTTGGAGCCCCATGCCTTGTGCAAAAGTATCCAGGAGGAGGGAAGAGGGTCTTCTTTCTCCCTGCTCCCCAGGCAGTGCCCTTGCCCACCACCAAATCCTCTGAGGGACTTTTTAAAAATTCCATTCTTATCCCACTGTCCTTCCTCCACAGAGGGTAAAGCCCCTTGGTAGCCAGGCATTCACGATTCTCCACACTACCTTGCTAGCTCATCTCCTAGCCTTTCTTGAACTGCTCTGCAGCCATACTTCACTTTTTTCTTTTCCCCAAACAAGGCATGCTCTGTCATACCTCTGTGCCTTTGCTGATGCTGTTCCCTCTTCCAGAAGTACACCCTGCCCGTGCTTTGCTGTATGACAGTCAGTTTCCCAGAAGCAGATCCTGAGACGAGGATTTGAGTGCAAATAATTTGCTTAAGAGGTGATCCCAGGAAGCACCATTGAGGAAGTGGACAAGTGAGACTGGGAAGGGAAGGAAGCCGAAGGTGCATTAGTGAGCAGGTTACCACTTTGGGCAGCTGGGGCCCTTTCCCACTGAGCAATGCCGGTAGATATTATAGGACACATCTTGGAACCGTCCCACTCAATGGCTGGGAAAGCTAGAACATTCACCCACCAAATCTCATTCAAGAATGGCTGAGTACTGCTCCTGGGAACATAAACTCACCTGGTAGCCTGCCCTGCACAAAAGCCAGGCCCATCCGACCACCAGAGCTAGCTCTCAAGTGGAGAGTTATAGGGTACTAGTACTCTCTGATACCCTTGCCAGACTAGCTAACAACTCCTTGTCTTTCAAGGCCCAACTCAAAAGACAATACTTCTAATCCCAAATAAATTTCATATCCCCTTCCTTTGAATTCCCAGGGCATGTTAAACACACCTCTATTGAATGTTCTTCCTTATTCATTATGATGACTTTCTGCCTATCTTCCCCCACTGTACTGTGGGCTCACCTAGAGCAGGAATTGTGACTTTATCCATTTCTATGTCCTCAACTCCCAGCACAGAATGGCACGTAGATAGCAGGTGCTCATTAAATATTAGTGATGGCAGAGAAGGCTAATGAACATTGGTGAATTCCAATACCAGTCCAAGATTCCATTTTTCTGGGAGGATACCTGACAGCCTATTGCCTTTCTTGATTTGAGGAGAAAATCATGTCACATCTTTAGAAAGTATAATCCTGAATGCTACCTCAATTCCTCAAGGTGATCAATTGTCAGCATGCCCAAGATAAGTCTATCCAAACAGTCTCAGATTGAAGCAACATAAGCTTTACTTTGCCATCTGCCCTGATGTGGACAGACACCTCACAGTGGATGAAAAGGCATTGGATTTACACAAATTTGTAGTATATAACAAACGTAACATCGTCAGCCTGTTTTAGGATCCATGGCACCCATCCTAGAGTAGCTTAGCTGTATGGCTAGGGCATCCCTTCGCCAGAACCCTCAGAAGTCGTCTCAGTCTCAAGGGGACTGGGTCTTACCTGCAAGCTGGCGGCAGGAACTGGAACCCAAGTCAAATCAGATGTGAAGTTTCCCCAGATAGCCTGAGACAATACTGCGAGAGTGGAGATTTAAAATTGTTGCCAAAACGGCATCCACTTAGGAAATATGAGGAGAGGGAAAAAACATGGATTAGCAATAAAAAAGATAGACTATCCATCAGTAAACTTAACAAGATGCATGCAAATTCTATTTGAAAACAAAATTAACATTACTAAGGGACACCAAAGAACGCTTAAAAAAAGAAAGGTGTGTCATTTTCTTGGGTAGGAGCACTCAACATCATAAAGATGTCATTTCTCCCTAAATTAATCTGTAAATTTAAGGCAATTCCAATAGAAAAAATACCAACAGATTTTGGGGGAGAACTACGCAAACTGACTTTGACATTCATATGGAAAAATAAACAATGGTTAGCTCGGAGAATTCTGAAAAGGAAGAGTAGAAAGGGAAGGACTGGCTCTCCCAGATATGAAAACATGGTATTCGGCTGCAGTAATTTAAAAAGCGTGGTACATCAAGAGACAGACAGATCAATAAATAGAAAGCTCAGAAATAAACCTAAATACACCTAGAAATCTAGTCTAGAATAAATGTGGCACTTAAAATCATTGAGGAACGGGATGATTCAATAAACGTTGTTGGAATAACTGGATAGTTATCACAGGAAAAACTTAAATTGGATCCATATCTCACACAGTACAGCAGAAAAATTTCAGATGGATGAAAACCAAAACAGTAATAGAAGAAAATGTAGGGAATTTTGTTTATGATCTTGGAATAAGGAATAGCTGTCTAAGAATGACATGTCCCAGTCATAAAATTAAAAAATTGACAAATTTGACCACCATAATGTTTCTCATGGAAAAAACCCTCGCATATTCAAAAGGCAAAAGACAAACTGGGAAAAATACTGGCAATTCATACCACAGGGGTCGGACTTAATATATTAAAATCTTCTATGTATCAATAAGGAAAAAAATAACAATTATATAGCAAAATAGGTAATAGACATGAAAGAAAGAAAATACAAATGACTTCTAAACTCATGCATAGTAAGAGAACTGGGTGACAGGGAAATGCCTGTATGCTCTTTTGTATCCTAAATTTTGCACCATGTGCCTATATCACCTAGTTAAAAAACAAAACAAAACAAAACCTAAGCTCAAAAAGAAAACCGAAAAGAATTACTTTTTTAATATTAATCAATAAGACCCTGGGTACTAGTTGAAAGGACAGCTGTGGGCGTCGAAGGCATACATGAAAAAACAGGTAATAAAGTCAGTAACTGAGAGAGGGGATGGGATGCGGAAGTATAGTGCGGTGATCAATCACACAGGCTTTACTGTACAAGTCCCAGACCTACTTTGTTCTAGGGGTGTGACTTTGGCAATTGACTTCATTCCATGGCCTTCAATTTTCTCCTTCTGTAAAATGGGGACAATCACAGTCATTACCTTATAGGGTTTTTCTGAGTTTCAAAGAGGTGATGCACGAAAAATGCTTAGGATAATGTCTGGCATATAGTAAACGCGTGAATGTCACCTTGCGCATGCTCGAAAGACAGTGAGCATGACAGGTTAGTGGCTGTGCAGGGTAGATACAGAGTCCTAGACCTCTGACCTTTCCAACCTGACTCCTGTCAAGCTGTGTCTGGACTTCCTACTGGAGTCACATAGTCATCTCCTTTTATCTCAGAAGATCCACAAGAAACACATACTCCAAATCCTCTTTTGCAGTTATTCTCTTTATTTCTGAAAGCTTCTGATACCTAGGAATTACAGATTTCTGTTGACTTATAAAGGGCTCTCCAGCCTTGAAGTCTCCTGGAAAATTCCATTATGGCTCCAAATACACTAATCTATAACTGTGGCTCAATTCGGCTCATGGTAAGAGTTCAGTGTGTGCATTTCGCACTGTGCTGTGGCTATTCCACCTCAGGACGTTTCAGTAAGACTATCCCACCCACTCATTGTATTCCTGCCAGACCTTAAAAGCAAGCTATAAATGGTAGCTGATACCCTAGGCAATCCTGCAAGGCCAGTGGATCCCCACTGCTATCTGATCCCAACCTACCCCAATCAATCTGTCTTCCAGGTCTGAACTCCTGGCTCCATTCCCGGACTTTGATCCCTGCCTCTGGCCCCTTCTAGATTTTTTGCATCTGGTACTTCTCTGGCCTTTGGATCTCAGGGATCCTGAATAATTTTTTATTTGCATAACCATTATTGTAGTAAAGGACCGTACCTTTGTTCTCCCATTAAAGGGAACTCAGATAAGGCTGGCCCATGACAAAATTGGAAAGATTCAAGTTTGCCTCTACTGCCTTCCCAGTCCCAATTCAGGACCCCTGGCCCAGACTTCATGTTGCTATTCTCCCCTGGGCACTATCTATAACGCTTTACTCTGCGTTTCAATCATCAATAGCCTCAAGACACCAGCTGATAAGTTTTAAGAATGATTCCCACCGCCCCCTTTTACCATGGATTTTCTAAGGAGTTCTGAAAACCTCCAATGCCTCCAAGACCCTATGGAAATTTTTGTTTTTTTGTATTATCTGTCTAGCATCCTCTTCCCCAACCTCTTCTTGGGCACTTTCTCCTATACTCCATCCACATGGCTGCCATGTTTTCACATGACTCACTCTCTTGACGACAGTCAATTGGTTCACCTGACCCACGTCAAGCCAATCAGAGTCTTTCTCTGGGAGTTTTTTTTTTTTTTTAACTAGATTAAAAATAATGACTAGTCTCTATGGTGTAGGAACTGTAAGGTGAAATGCAAGAGTTATTCAAAGCCCTTTTTACCACCTCTGTCAGTTCAAGTCTGAAAAGCATATACCAAGGTGAGATTGGACATGGGAGAGATTTCTTAGGGAAGCACCTGTGAAGGATAAAGGGGAGGGAGCAGGCGTAGGGCAGGGAGAGCTTCAGACAGAAGCACATTTCTAAGAAAGTTTGGGCCAGGCCTATGGGGATTCGCCAAGCCAAAGACATCCATCAGAGGAATGGACCCCCACCTGCTCAGTTATTGGCTAGAAACAGTCTGGGGGAAGCGTGGCTTCAGCAATGCTACTGTGGATCCAGGGCAGAGCAGCTAGGCCTTTCAGTCCACTCTGCTCCCCACAGCAGGCTCTCTTGAAGGAGTTTGTTAGTCCAGTCCTCTGAGAAGGAGTAAAACAGGATTAAGTGTGCAGGATTTTATTAGGCAAATCACCAGTGAGAGGAAACGGGAAGGGAACCAGGCAAGGCTTCGAGAATCATCAGACTGCAGTGTAGGTGTGACTCCAGGTGAAAGAGGAAGAAGGGAGCATCCCAGACTACCATGCAGTCCAAAGATTTGACAGGCTGTGAGTCCTCAAGCCCAAGTCGATCGTCAAGGGGCTCTGGTCTTCTAGGAATGGGCCTGCCTTAGTGTCCCTAACACACTCAGTCCCTAGCAGGGAGCAGGTCATGGAAAGCACGGCCTCAGGGCAAACATAGGCAATGAATTTCAGCAGCTGGGACCCTTGGTCAGTGAAGCTTTCTGTAGCTGCAGGTCTGTCAGGCCCGTTCTCATGGCCACCTCAAGGAGATCTGAGTGGTGCATTTACAGAGCCTCCAATACCACCATACAGAGAGAATGCTGGTTGGCAGTAAGAATGACACCAAAATACTGAGAAAAAGGATACAGAGCAAATCCTGGCCCTAAGCCCCTGTTGCCACTTCTTCCTGAAATCCAGATTCCCCTCCTTTTCACATAATCTGGCTGTTCAAATTTTTCTTGGTGAGCCAATCAATTCCTCTTCTTGCTTACAGTAGTTTGAGTTGGGTTTCTGTCACTTGCAGCCAAAAGAATCCTAGTTAATACAGACCTAAAGAAAACAAACTTGAATGGTGGCATTTCAGCATTGTGACATTTGGTCAGGGAATTCAAATCAAGCCAACTCTCAGGGCCTAGGTATGAGGAATGCACAGACCAACGAGATTGCTGTGGGTACTCCCTCTAACAATTGTCAACTTGAATTGAATTTGATGGATAAATGGCTGCTTCTTTACTATATTATGAATTCTTTAAGAGCAGGAACCATGTATTATATCTCTGATATCTCTAGCGTGTGTACTGCTGCCTAGCACGTGAGGCTCAATAAATAGTTGTTGAATGAATGAGAGACAGTCTCTGCCTTCATTAAGCTCCCAGTCTAGTAGCAGAAACAGACAAATTAAAACCCCAGTACAGTAAGTGCTACAATAGAATTATATATATTCAAGTTGCTTTGGAATGAAAGAGGAAGGAGCATTCAATTCTGCCTCAAGGGATCAGAAAATATTTTACAGCTGAGCTGAACTTTAAGGGATAAATAAGACAACACCAACAAAAGAAGGAAGAAAGTTCTTGCCAGGCAGCGGAAAGAGCATCTACAAAGGTATCATGATATAAATGTACGAGAAAGCTTCAGAAACAGCAAATAGAGTTTAACTAGATTATGAGCTCCTGTGTCTTATAAACTGGGTCTTTTTTTGAGGGGTATCCAGCACTCAGCAATGGCCTGGAGCATAGTAAGTACTTAATGTGTTTTTTCTTTTTAGGTTTTTTTCCTCAGCTTTATTGAGATATAATTGACATATAACATCATGTAGTTTAAGGTGAATAATGCGTTGATTTGATATACATATATATTGCAACATGATTGGTTAGCTAACACCTGCATCGCATCACATAATTACCATTTCCTTTCTTGTGGTGAGAACATTTAAGATCTACTCTCTTAGCAACTTCCAAGTACATAATACAGTATTATTAATTATAGTCACTATGCTACATGATGCTTTTTTTTGTAGAATTTCAAAGTGGCTGAAGCATGATGTTGCATGAAGACAGGCGGAAGGTCTGTAAACAAGTTGGAACCAGGTGGTAATAACTAATAATAAAATAAAATAATAATATATAGTAACAACAATAGCTAACGTTAATTATGTGCTTGATGTATACCAGGCCCATGCTGAAAACTTCATGTGTGATCTCATGTAATCCTTTCAACAACCCTATGAAATAGGCACTATCATAATCCTTTTTGTTACAGCTGAAAACACTGATGCTCAGAAAGTAGAGCAACTTCACTAGGGTCGAACAGGGAGGAGAGGGCCGAGCTGGGGCTGAAACCCAGGTCTGGCTAATTCCAACGGCAGGGAGCTTCACCACAACACTGCCTCCCTTGCTAAGTGTTAACCTGGTTCTGAGGCAACGGGGAGCCACTGGAGCCATTTAAGATCTACATGACACCCTCGAGCTACACTGCATCAATGACCCCTTTCTCCTCTTCTCTGGTATGCAGAGTCTCAGAAGTGAGCTGAGGTATGGCCAGAGTGACGTGACAACATTGGATAGGAGAGGCCAAATCAAAATTAGGAATGAGATTTGGGTAGATGCCAGCAAGTGGTCTGAAAATGTGCTCTCAACCCAAGTACTGAGGACCTGCACTGTGCCAGGCCTGGTGTTTGGCACTCCCGTTGCATCCTCTTGTCCCATCCCCCTGTGCACAGGCCCACCGTGTGCATGAGGATTCTGAAGCTCGGAGAAGCGTAAGGTCTTGCTTAAGGTCACTTAGCTAGTTAGTAGCAAAGCAAGGATTCTAACCCGGGTATTTCTGACTCTTAAACCCATGTTCTTTTCACACCAGGAGACTGCTTTTCTCCAGTTTTTATTTTAACCAACTCATTCTTCTTTCCTATCCTGGCTGTGTAACCACAGGGGCAGCTGTCTTCAGTTTTGGAGGGATTGTGCCAAAACCTTGGGTTCACCATCTACACAAATGCCTGCCAGTGGTCAGGGCTCTGCCTGTTGGTCAGACTTTTGTGTTTGATCAGCTATGTCAATAGGTCTGTCTCTGGTCCCCAAGCTGAGTCACAATCTAAGGTAAGATGCCTTCATGAGATTAATTGGGGAAATTCCCAAACATTTACATCTTTTCCTAGGTTCCTCAGGGGAATCACCCTCTTCCCAGTCTGTGTCGTTGATGAAAAAGCGTTCGTTGTCTCTGTTTTAAAATCTGCAGTTCTGTTTAAATGTGTTCCTTAAAGTTATGCTCTGATAAACTTGGATCTATAACTGGAAGCTCTCTGGCTGAAAAGAAAAATTTTGGTAACGATTTCTAAACTAGCTGTCAGAAAATGGTAATTGGAGAAAAAATGAGTTTGAGGCATCAGTGCAATCATGCCATTACATAAACTGTTTCTTTCTCCTTCTATTTCACCCAGAGGTGAGAAAGGATCCCTCTAGGAAAAGGAGCATGGCAGAAACTTCTCTGGCCGAACAAAAATGCTAACAAGGACAACTGAGGTTGTTCCACTAATGTTCGCCAACAAGGAGAGGAATATGAAACAGAGAAGCCACTGGGAATTGAGAAGTCTCTGGAAGGAGGCTTAGTGTCAACCTTGTTTGAAGCATGTTCAGCATGGATAAGCTTTAGGAGGATTTAATGCTAGGAGAGATTCAGAGTGTTTCAAAAATATCATCTACCCAGCAGCCAAATCAATTCTCAGTTCTGGCCCTTCCTGTCTTGCCCTACCTGACAGCAACTCTCCTTAAAAGCTAAGGACAGTAGTGAGGATGGAGCAACTTGCTCAGGGTCACAGAGCCAAGAAGTGTGAAGTTCAGGGCTCTTTCTCCAAGCTCTTTGTGGCTGTGCTCCACATCTATATTATATTTGTAGGTGATCTTAGAGAGAGAAATCAGGTCTGCCTATTGTTGTCTTTATCCTTATTCACAACAAAAACTTGTCATTAACTGTTAGAGTTCCTTGTTAGTCTAGATCAGTTCTTCAGCAAAGTAGAGAGATTTGTCATTCAAGTCCTCAGATCCCCCATTTTTCACCTTTTTCCTTATTCCTCTTACTCTTGCCCTAAGACTCATGTCAGTCTGCTCCCGTTCTCCCTCTTGATTCCTGCTCTCCAGTTAAAACCTGCTGTCAGAAAACGGTGCACATATCCACTTTGGAATGCTTGAGCAACTGCATTGCAACAAGGATATAAGAATAGCCTGAGTTAAAGGAATTAATATTTAATGCTAGAACCTCAGAGACCATCTAGTTGGGAGCATGTTTGGGGGAGGCATATCTTAGGGAAAACAAAGTCTTCCAGGGCTCTCAAAGTCATAGCAGTAGGGAACCACCTATATGCATTCAAATCAGATCCATTTCACCAACTGTATAGATTTGGGCCAGTTTCAGCGAAAGACAGCATTGTGCGTCAGAAATCACAGTGGACCAGGAATCATCTGATCTTTGTTTTCCTCATATGTAAGCACTAGAGATTGTATTTTATAATCTTTTGTTTAACATTCTAGAATTCAAGGGTAAATTTTCGAGGGCCATAGCTCTGCAAGCAGTCAGCCCTACTTTAGGGTGTCATCCCTGTCTGGTGTCATTCCCATCTGGGAAAAGTTGGCAAGTCACTGAACCTCACTAAGCCTTTTTCCCCCATCTATATATTGGGAATTAGAAGTACCTAGCAGCCCTGGTGGTCTAGTGATTAAGGTTCATGCTTTCACCACTGCGGCCCAGGTTGGTTTCCCAGTCAGGGAACCACACCATCCAGCTGTCAGTTGTCATACTGTGGCAGCCATATGTTACTGTGATGCTGAAAGCTATCCCTCCGGGATTTCAAATACCAGCAGGGTCACCTATGGTGGACAGGTTTCAGTGGAGCTTCCAGACTAAGACAGACTAGGAAGAAGGACCGGCTACCCACTTCCAAAAAAGTTGGCCATGAAAACCCTATGAATACGGCAGAGCATTGTCTGCTAGAGCAGCAGAAGGTGAGAGGATGGTGCAAAAAAGACTGAGCAGGGTTCTGGTCTGCGCTACACAAGGTCGCTAGGAGTCGAAATTGACTCAACAGCACTAACAACAACAACAAGGTACCTACCTCAGAGACCTGTGATCAAGAAGTTGTGTGGTGCATGAAAGGGCTCAATAACTATCAGTCATTATCTTCATGCTTCCCGTTAAAAGGTGATGAGTTCCTCCACCAGCAGCCTGTCACCTGATAGTTGGATACTCTTTCAACAAAGTTTGAGGATGAACCTTCCTTTGCTTTTACTGAATTCTCTAAGCTAACTTCAGAGAGAAATTTATGTCCAAGACAATTGGAAGTCTATTGAGAAGAAGGAAAATGATTTCTTTCTTAAACAAATGAAGCTTTAATATTCTAATTTTTCACCTTAGCATTTATGAGTCACTGAAATTAATTGGGTTTGGTATTGAAAGCAGCACATTATCCTCCTTATGTTTTCATAATCAGCTCCCTGGGAAGTATTTTTAAAGAGAAATCAGTATGTCACACCTGGTCAGCATTATAACACGATTAGTTCTTAAATTAACAAAGAGGAAAAAAAATATCACATTTTGTTAAGTCTTCTTGGAAATAAAGTTAGATTCTAGCAGCTCAACAGTTTGTAACAATTCAGCATGGATCATACCCAAGAAACTATTCAACAGAAAAGTGTGTATTTTATTCAACAAAAGTCAAAATTTTGTCATATTTTAAAATACCTTATTTACCTGAGCTCCTTATTGTATCGTTGATTTCTTTTCCATCCTCTCTTTTTAATGCACAGTAAATTCAGCATCTTTATAAGAAATATAGGTCAGCAAAAAGAAAAGAAAATCCCCTAAATTCTGCCATCTAGTTACCCAAACCAGAAACCTAGAATTCATCCTTGGTTTCTCCTCACATCAAAAGAATTGCCTAATCTTGTCAATTCTACCTCCTTAACAGCTCTGGAATCTGGAATCTCTCCAACCCACTGCCACTAACCCAGGTCAAGCTCTCATTCTGTCTGACCTAGATCTGTGCTACTCCAAATGTGATCCATGGAACAGCAGTGTTGGCATCACCTGAAAACTTGCCAAAAACGCAGAATCGCAGGCCCCAGACCTATTGAATCAAGATCTACATTTTAGCCAGATTCCTGGGTGATTCATATGTGTGTTAAAGTTTGAAGAGCATGCACTAGACCAGTTCAGGAGTGGGGCCCCAGATTCCGCATTTCTAACAAGCTCCCAGGTGATGCCCCATGTGGTTCTTCCACAGACACACTTTGAGTGGCTCCTTATTTGTTTCCTTGTCCCCAGCTTGGCCTTCTTCCAATCCAATCCACATTTAGCCAAGAAAAGAATTTTGCCAAAGTGTATTTGATAATGTCATTTCCCTGCTTAAAACCCTTCAGTGGTCCCTGGAGTGGACATTTGTCTTAGTACTAGTAATAATTATAGCAGTAATGGTTGTCGTTGGGTTTTCATCGTTTTGGAGGGGCAGTTTGGCTGATCCCCTTCCTAGTTTGAGAAATCCTCCACCATCTAACTCTACATAGAAGGTAAAGGTAGCCTTCCAGTGTAGAAGCTGAAAAGCCCAGAAATGCCCTCTTTCTCAGAGCTTCTGGCAACCAGAAGCTGGGCACATGACCTTCGTTTGGCCAAGCTGATGCACCTTCTTGGGATTTTGAATCTGGAGGTGGTGATGAAAAGAAACAAACCCAGAAGAACGGCCCCAACACCCAGTTTCTAGGGATGGAAGTGGCAGAGGTGTCCAGGGCTGGAGGTGTAGGCCGTGCGAACTGGGATGTCCAGTGTTCAGCACTGAGAGTGGCAGGGTCCCCAACAGTCTGCTTCTGAGGTGACCTTTGCCTGTGATTCTGGCTGTATAATTTCCTTCTATTCCTACCCACTTTCCAATCCTGGATCCCTAGCCTTCTGGCAATTCAGTGAGCTATCCAATGTCCTTTCAATTAATTCCTTTTTTGCTTATATACTCCATAGTTGGTTTCTGTTGTTTGCAACTAAGACTCCTGACTGGTAAGGGTAACCAGCCTTGAAAATCAAGTCTAAACTCTAACTCTTTGTTTTGTATTAGTTAAGGTAATGGTATCTCTGAAACACATCAACTCTCACATCTCAGAAGCTTAACACGAGAGAAGATTATTTCTTTTGTATATGTACTCCAACAGATGTGATCCTGATTTCCAGGTGGTTGTTCTTTAAGAAACCAAGGTCTTTCTACCTTGAGGCTCCTCTATCTTCAGCGTGGCTTCCAAGATGCTAGTCTGCATCAGACTGGTGAAAGGAGGAAGAATGTGGCACTGTTTATCTGTGACTACAGTTAGGTATAAGAGCAGGTTGGACAAGCCCTTGGCGCTGGTGGCTGAGTGGAGAAGGGTATCAAAAGATAGGGAAAGAGGTCTGGAAGCATATGGCAGAAATCTAGCTATATCTGTCAAGGATTCTTTAGGTTACAAATAACAAATCCTCCTCCAAGACATCTTAAGCCAGCTAAAAGATAGGAAAGAAATTGATTATAAGAAAAGAGCAGGATGCAATGATCACCTATTGTCTTTATTGCCCTATATCCAGCCCCCTGCCTATGATGGGGGTTTCTTTGAGGAGCCACCTTTCCCCATTCTCAGTCCATGTTATTTGAGTGGAACTGACACCATCCCCTGGAACCATGTCTGGCCAATTGGGCATTCCATCTACTTGAACACAGTGATAGCCTCAGAGTTGGTCATATGGCCCAAGGTAGCCAATGGCTCAATGGTGAGACCTTTCTTGAAACTTTTGGGAAAGAGACACTCTCAGCTGATGAAAGTGTAAGAATATATGCCTGGGGCTTCCAGCAGCCATCTTGCTACTATGGAAAGAGCCTGCCTGAAGCTGACACCAAGACATAAGGAAGCAGATCCGAGGAATAGAGACAGGTTCCCAACAGAATTAAGCACAGGATCAGATATGCCTGAAGCCAGTGTTATTTTTAGAGCCAATGGATTCGTTTTCATTTAAGCCAGTAGGGGTCAAATTTCTATCATTTACTTCCTAAAGTCCTGACTAACACAGGCAAGAAGTCCAACTGGGGAATCCAGGGACTCAGTCTCTTTCTCACTTTCTGTTTCTCCAAAGGCTCATTCATCTCTGTTTCTTTCTCTGTGGCTGCCTCATTCTTTTCTTTCTACAGAATTTCTGCCTTTGTGTGTATCTAACCATTAATGACCAGCCCATAGCTCCCCAGTTTACATGTCTTCATTTTGAGTGACAAGTGGAGACTATCATGCATCTCAAATCTAATCCCAAATTTCTGGGAGAGAGAATCTGAGTGATGCAGCCTGGGTCAGCTGTTCAATCCTGATCCAATCATCTAAGGCTTAGGGGGCTTTGGCAATTTGCATAACTTTCTTGAACCTCAGTTTCCTCATCGGTACAGTGAAGATAATAGTAGTACCTACCTCATAAGTTTATGAGGTGGACTAAATGAGATCATACATGTAAAGTTCTAAGCATAGCACCTGGTGTATAGTAAATATACAGTAAATGTAAGCCACGAAAGTGATATTTGATTGGTAATGATGATGCTCCTCCTCTGTCCTTGTCTCCCTAGATTCTGCCTGAATTCAGGTGGTGTTGAGGCTGCAGGGGGCAGTGGGCACCTGAGCTGTGGATAAGAGGAGGTTTAGAGGCAGGAGGCCACACAGGTGAATACAGGATTCCACCCAGGAGGCAGCCTCTAAGTGTGCTGAGAGAGTGACAAAGAATGCTTAAAACCTGGTCAAAACACTCCTCCCTCCGGTTAAGGAAGGCTCCTCGAAATGAGCTCTTCTCTCCTAAACTGATGTTGCTGCCTTCAGAGAAATTCTCAATCACCTCAGCCCTATCCATGGTTCTCCTTAGAGCTTGTCTACACTGACAAGCAGAGTGAAGAATTCAGAAAGACTCGTGATGGCAGGGTTTGAAGCATTGATCTCATTGAATCCTCACAACAACCCCCTGAGACGGGTATTACTATTATTCCTTCTTCATAAATGAGAACACAGAGTCTCAAAGGGGTTAGGTAGCTTGGCCGAGGTCTTGGAACAAATAAGTGGCAAAGCCACAGTATGAACCCAGATCTCTTGGATTCCAATCCCCTGTTCTTTCTATTGGGCCATGCCTGATTCGGCCGTCTCAAGATTCACCAATCTATCCCACCGGCTAAATAAAATCCGTTACTTTTGTGACCTTAGCCATTAGTCTCACTTCTCAAACAACTGGTATAAGCCACAGGTCACCTGATGGAGCAGAGGGGAATTGAACATAGGAGGTAAGTTCTAGAAAGTAGGCAGGGGCTAGATTTTGGGAGTTGGCCTTTAGGGTGTGGTCAGAGGGAGCTACTCAAGACTCTTCAGTGCTTAGAGGGAAGTCATGCTAAAAGACATCTCTCTGCCATTCTCATACTGCTATGGACTGGATTATGTGCCCCACAAAATTCATTTGTTGAATCTCTAACCCCCAATGTATAGATGGGGCCTTTGGGAGATGATTAGGGTTAGATGAGGTGATAAATATGGGGCCCTCATGATGGGATTAGTGCCCTTATAAGAAGAGGTGCCAGAGAGCTTGCTCTCTCTGCACCATGTGAGGACACAGAGGGAAGGCCAGGAAGAGAGCCCTCACCAGAACCCAACCATGCTAGTGCCCTGATCTTGGACTTCTAGCCTTCAGACCTATGGGAAAATAAATTTCAATTGTTTAAGCCACCCAGTCTATGGTATTTTGTTATGGCAGCCTGAGCTAAGATAGATTTTGACTTGTGATAGTTAATTTGATATATCAACTTGACTAGGCCATGAGGTACCCATGTGTTTGGTTAAACATTATTTCTGGGTGTGTCTGTGAGGGCGCTTCTGGATGAGACTAACATTGGAATGGGCAGACTGAGTAAAGCAGATTGTCCTCCCCAGTGTGGATAGGCCTCTTTCATTCCATGGAAGGCCTAAATAGAGCAAAAGTTTCAATAAAGAATAATACCTTCCCTCTGCCTGACTGTCTTCAAGCTGGGAGATTGGTCTTCTCCTGCCCCTGGACTCAAACATGAACTGGAACTCATACCATCAGCTCTGCCAGTTCTTAGATCTTCAGACTCAGGTTGGAACTGTACCATTGGCTCTCCTGGGTCTCCAGCTTGCCAACTGCAAATGTTGGACTTCTAGCCTCCAGAACTGTGAGAAACAAATTTCTGTTATCTAAGCCACCTAGCCTATGGTATTTTGTTATGGCGACCCAAGCTGACTAAGACACATACCCAAGTCCAGACTACATTTGGAGGTTCATTTTCACCACTCTTACTTAAATATGTGTTCAGGGAGGGGAAGGGAGATGAGACACTTCCTAGTTGCATCTCTAGGGATGGGCCCCATCCCTCTATCCCATCTCCATCACGGTGGGCAGGAAAGGCATAATTCAACCCCCAAGGGTCTTCAAGTTTCGTGGCCTGAAGCCCCAAAGGACCATCCAAACTACCCCATGGAGGGCTGGGGAGGAACCAATTACTGGGACGGGATACAAGGTCTCTTCCCTTTCTCTCCATTCACTTTGTCACTGTCTTAGTCTAATCCTTCTTCAATGTCTGTCCAGGATTCTTGTAACAGCCTCCTAGTTGGTCTGTGTGCCACCTATCTCTTCTCTCCCGACCACCCTTCACCATGCAGCTGGAGAAATCTTACCTGGTCTTGTCCCCTCATTTCTCTGCTAAGAACATGGGCTTCAGAGCCAGACTGCCTGGATTGCCTTCTCTGTTCTGCTATTACTAGCTGTGTTGCTTTAGCAAGTTACTCGGTTTCATCATCTGTAAAATTGGCATTGTGGTGGGTTGAATGGTGGCCCTCCCAAAAAATATGTCCACATCCTAGTCCCCAGAACCTGTGAATATAATATTGTTTGAAAAAGAAATGTCTTCATAGATGTAATTAAGTTAAGGATCTCGGAGTGAGGTCATCCTGGATTACCTAGTGGATCCTAAATCCAATGACAAGTGTCAAAAACCAATTCACCATAAAAATAAGGGTTTATTTCAGGATCCCCGGTTCTATTCCATTGATCTATATGTCTGTCCTTATGATGATCACTTTTTAATTTAAATATAACTTACATACCATAGAATTCACCCTTTTAAAGTGTATAATCCAGTAATTTTTAGTATACTCACAAAATTATGCAACCATCACCACTGTCTGATTCCAGAACATTTTTATCATCCGTAAATCCCTTTTTGATCCTTTCTTTCAATACAGTAGCTTTGGGTGACAGATGAGCTTTAGTTCCCAGTTTTGTTTTGCCCCTGTAGCTGGGTGACCACCTCATCCTTGTTTGTCTGGGAACTTCCTGGTTTTAAAACTGAAAGTCCCACATCCCAGAACCCCCTTAGTTCTGGGCAAACTGGGACAGGTGTTCACTTTGCCTGTAGGATATGCTGTCAATGCCCTGCCCACGTTCCTTACCACTTGGTTTGTACCAGCTGCCTTTCCACGGCCAGTTCCTGTATCTCTTTGTCTAAAGGCTTTCTCTAAGCCATGGAGGCCTGCTCTTCTCAGAGCAGCGGGATGGAGCTAAATCCTGCCCTACGGGAGCCCCCCGATGGCAACTGGAATACCAATACCCCAGGTCTGTCACCTCTCAAGCGGGGAACTCTGAAGGTGAGAGTTTACACTGGCGCCTATAGTTTCCCCGGCAAGAGAAGCCCCAACCACCCACGCAAGTGAGAGCCTGCTTGATAAGGTGCCCTTTATTGCCTGCCTTCCCTTGTTTGTCCCACTTCCCCGCTCTCGAATCTTTATCTGCTACTGGTCAAATCCAAACTAAGACAGCTCCCATTCCCAAATCTTTGAAACAGACAACTAATGCTTTCTCCAATGTATGGAAAGTGTTGTGCAAATGGAACTTCCGATCTCTTCCTCCAACCAGATTGCGGCCCATAAAGCCCCCCAGATAGAAATCCTGGGACTGCCATCACTTTGCTGGACATATCTTGATACCCCCACCCCCAACACACGCACTCCCTCACCCAGAGCGTACCCCACCTTCAGTCTTTAAGCTCCTCCTTGAGCCCAGGGAAGGCCTACTTCAAAGCAGGAAACTTTCTGGTCATCGCTGACTGGGCTCCGTCTGATGGCACAGAAGCAGATGAGCACTTTTTATTCCTGTTTAGTGTCAACGTCAGGTCCTCTCGGCAGGCGGGATCATGCCCCTGCCTATCAGTGGTGAGGGCTGTCTGGGCATCTGAGAAAAATGGATCACAAGCCAACTGCAGGATAAATGCAGAGCAGAGGAAAGCCAAATTATGAATGTAGGAAGCTGGAGCAATGGGATCTGATCCGAGCCACACCAAGAGGACCCCTCCCCACCGGCTGCCCCAAAATCTGTTCCCACAGGACTGACTTGTGTGTGAGATCCCACCAGTAGGGAGTTGTACCAGATTGTATTTTCCAAAGACAGCAGCACAATACATGTCCGTCCCACGTGTTCTTCTCATAATGTGACATTGATGTTCCTCCACTGAGAAGTGGGGTCCATGTTACCACCCCTTGAAACTGAGTGGACCTTTGGTACTGCCTCAGCCAATGAGACAAGGAAGACACAACACTGTGTGAACTCCAAGACTAGGTCATAAAAGGCAGTGTGAGTTCTGTCTGGCTCTCTTTTGGGATACTTGCCTTGGGAACCCAGTTACCATGTTGAGAGGAAGTTCAGGCCACATGGAGAGGCCAAGAGTGAGAGTTCTAGCTGACATCAGCCACCAGACATGTAAGTGAATGAATCTTCAGATGATTCCTACCCCCAATCTTTGGGTCTTGCACCTAAGGACCCAGACATCGTGGAGCAGAGTCAAGACTTCTCTTCTCTGCCCCGTCTAAGTTCCTGACTCACAGAAATTGTGAGAGATAATAAATTATTATAGTTGTATCAAGCCACTAAGTTTTAGGGTAATTTGTTATGTAGCAATAGACTACAAATGCAGGAGTGAATCGCTCAGCTGCACTAGAGAGCAGCCACTCTAAATGCAAACAAGTCCAGATGGAAAAACAGATGAAACTGGGTATAGTCATTCACACTTTAGTATGAATCACTCATACTTGGCACCACTTCCCCATCCCTACTAGAAGAGAGATAAGATTGAAAGTCTTAGGAAATGGGAGATAGCATAAGGATGTAGGAAAATGAAGGGGCAGAAATGGATATGGGCGTTTTGTAGGGAAAGATCTGGACTTAAAGTCAGACAGGCCAGGGTTGGGTTCTAGTCCTAATCATGCCCCTTTCTGATAGAATTTCCTCAGATGTATACAACAGGCTCTGCCACTAATTAGCTATGTGACTCTGAACACACTTAGTTTCCTCATTTATAAAGTACTCACAATAATACCTAGCTATCTTCTGAGATTGCTGGGAAAAGCAAATAAGACAATTGTTATGATTGTAAATGGCCATGTAACTTAAGAAAGTTGTAGGATGTGGTGGACCAAGTAGGACTCAGCAGATCTGGGTTCTAGTCCAGGTTTGCCAGTAACTTACTCTGCAACCCTTGGAAAAGTCACTCCTATCTCTGTTGCAGCCCCCACAAAACTCATGCAAATGTAAGCTCATCTCTAGACCCATGCATCCTCGGTGCAAGGCCTTCAATCATCAGTGCCAGGGAGGGTTTCAGAGTTTCAAAGTCACTAGTCCAGGTAACAAGGTAAGATCAAGGTCAAGTTCAAAGCAGGGTCAAGCTGGCAAGATGAGAAGCCAGTTATCAGACAGAGTTAAGAGGGTCCAAGGTGAGTTCCATTTTCTAAATATACCTTTTCAGCTATGAGAACAAGAGACCGGGGAGGCAGCTCATAACTGGTAATGGGACCGCCCATTGCCTGTGGAAGGTATCACTTACGAGCCTCGACTCTGGAGCTCAGACACCTGAGTCCCAAACCCTAGCCCTACCCCCGCTCAGCTGCAGCAGTCTTGGCCGTGTTAGCTAACCTCCCTATGCCTCAGTTTCACCATCTGTAAAGCAGAGGTGATGATTACAGCACCTTGGTGAGAGGTTCTTGAGAAGGTTACACGGGCGCGTGCGGTAACAGCCCTTTCACATCTAGGAAGCTGTCCCTAAGTGAAGCAATTCTGGCTGATGTTTCCCAAAGGGAGGAAAATGATGGGTATAGAGACAATTTCAGAAGGTAAATTCACAGGTCCTTCAACATAAAATCATACGACTCCCGGGCCGGCCCCATGGCGCAGCAGTTAAGTTCGCACATTCCACTTCTCAGCGACCTGGGGTTCACCCGCCCAGATCCCGGGTGCAGACATGGCACCGCTTGGCAAGCCATGCTGTGGTAGGCGTCCCACATATAAAGTGGAGGAGGATGGGCATGGATGTTAGCTCAGGGCCAGTCTTCCTCAACAAAAAGAGGATTGGCAGCAGGTGTTAGCTCAGGGCTAATCTCCACCCGCCCCCCCCAAAAAATCACTCTACTGCCCACCCTCACTAAAAATCACTTTTCAATGCTCTTCTGATCCTTCTGACTATACCAAGGACAGAGGGTCAGCTTGAGGCTAGCAAGGCTCTGAGGCCTCTCGAGCACTTGCCAACTTGCTGAGCCCCCTCTAACAAAATGAAGCCCATGGCCTGAAGCTCACAGACTTTCCAGGAAACAGTGTCTGGCTACAATTTAATCACATTTTGCTTTTGTTATCTATCTTTTTTATAGTTACTTTTTTTTTTGCGAGTGATTCTGGTTTTACATTGATGGTGGTGGTAAAATTTTCTTTTGAAGTAAGTGTAGTTTTTAAGTAAATCTATTTTTTACTATTAAACATATAGCAGTATATATGGTTCTCGGATATGGATAAAGTCATGACGGTGGTACTTAGATGATCGAAGTTTGCGAAACATGGTATTAGGCTGCAAAGGGCAGACGTGGCAATTCCTGGATCTCCTGATAATTAGTCCCAAGTGCGTCCCCACAGCCCCCTGTTCCATTTCCCAGGACGCCAAGAAATCATGGTGCTCTCTTGTCCTTTCAAACGATGCCAGAATGTAAAGTGAGACAAACTTTGCATAATTTTGCAAGTACATCCTCTATAAATCAGCAATTCCATTTCTAGGAATTTAATAAAATAACCAGAGGTGTCCTCAAAGATACACAGTTGAGAATATTTGTGGCCACGTTATTTATGGTGGGGAAAATTGGAAACCATCTAAAGGGCCAAAAATAGGGGACCAGTTTAGCAGATTATAGTATATTCGAAAAATGGACTGACCTCAAAACAGTAATATGACACTCTGTACAAAGTAGTTCTTTAAGGACTTTAGATATGTTAACTCACTTAATCCTCACAACAATCCTACAAGGTAGATGTTATTATTATTAGCCCCGTTTTACAGGTGAGGAAACTGAAGCTCAGAGAGGTTAATTATCTTGCCAAGGTCACACAGCTGGTAAGTTGTATAGCTGACATTTGCACCCAGGCCATCTAGGTCCAGAGTCCACGTACTTAACCACTCCTCTCATTGAAGCTGATGTTGTAGATTAAAATTTATTGACATGGGAAAGTAGTGTTCCCAATGTATTGCTAAGTGAAAAAGCAGGCAGGAAGAAAGGAAGATCTGGAAAAGCATTCACCATCTGTCAAAAGAGGTTATTTCTGGTTGGTGGGATAATATTATTTTTGTTGTTTTCTTCTTATATATGTTTTCCAGGTTTTCTGTTCTGAATGCTTATTATCTTTATAATAGAAATGAAACTTATGAAAAGATGACTTTTCTCCTTAGTCCTCCCATTCCTTGCTGCCTCTAAAGACAATTAGTTTTTCATGATGATAATAAAATTAATGATGATAATAATAGCCAACATTTAACGAGCTTTTTGTATGCTAAAGAACTGACAAGCGTGATTCCATTTAAGCACTGGCCACTCCAGAAAGGACCACTCACATATGGTCTACATTATCGATGGGGCTGTGAACGATGCTGCTTGGAGCCGTGCAACAAGCCACCTGTCAACACCCTGCAGGGTACGTAGTCTGATCATCTCCATTTTATAGAAGAGAAAACTGAGGCACAAAAAGGCTAATTAACTTGCCCCACCTCACCCAGCTCGTGAGTGAACCAGTATTGAAACCCAGGCTGTCTGACTTGAGGGTCTGTTCTCTTATTTTTAATTGCAGAGGGGAGCTGCATGAGGCATGACAAAGAAGACAAAGTAAGCTCTGGACACCTAGACAAAGACCACAGAAACAACAGAGGTGTTGTGGCAACATGAGAAGAGCACTGGCCTGAGAGGCAGGACATCCACGTTCTGGTCCCTGCTCTGTCCCCACCTAGCTATGTGACCTTATGAAAGTTCCTCTTTTTTTTCCCTCTGGGCCCAGCTCCCCTATCTGTCAAATGAAGGAACTGGACAAGATGATCTTTAAGATCTCTCCCAGCTCTGAGAGTCTACACTTACAGATGGCATCCCAACATGGGCCCAGAATCTCGCCCTCCCACTCAGCATGGACCGCCCTCCCGCCTGCTCGCTCAAGGCAGTGTCTCTCCAGCTGACCTACTTTGTGTGGGGAGGGGAGGAGGGCAGAGAGGAGCTCTAAGCAGGGAGCGAACAACCAAAGGTTCGCCCGCCCTCCCGAGAGATTCAGGCCCCTCTGCAGAGTGCTAACAGTTGGGACGGTGCCCCCCACCCCACCTGCTTCTGAGGCCTCTCCTGCCTGCTCCGCAGAATGCAGCAGGCTTAAAATATCTGCCAGGGCGGCGGGGCTGTGTTGATGCATTGCTTTTAGTTCTTAATCATGTTGCTGATTCACCAGGGTATTTCTCTGACTTTCCAAACATGTTTTTTTAAAGTCATTCTTGCAGGATCTTCAGGATGTTTTATTAAACAAAAAAGCAAGGTGCAAAACAGTGTGTATAGGGTGAGAAAAATAATTTAAATATACATTTGTGTTTGTTTGTGGAGAGAGAAAGAATGAATAACTCCGAGAGGAGATATGAGAGACTGGTAACCATTTGTCTCCCAGGAGGGAGATGGGGTGGCGGTGCAGTGGGGGTGGGGCAGAGGTAGGAGGGAGACCCTGTGCCTTTTGAATGTGCATGTGTTACTACCTAGGCAATTTTTAAAACTCAACAAAAAACATTCTTCCTCCATCTCAACACCATATAATGCCAACTCTTCTTTCTCCAAGATATTAATTTGCTAGGCTGCCATAACCAAGTACCACTGACTCTGTGCCTTAAATAACAGAAATTTCTTTTCTGACAAATCTGGAGGCTGGGAGTCCGAGATCAAGGTGTGGGCAGGCTTGGTTTCTTCGGAGGCCTCTCCACCTGGCTTATAGATGGCCGTCTTCTCTCTGTGTCCTCATGTGGTCTTCCCTCTGTCAATATCTGTGTCCTCATCTCCTCTTCTTAGAAGGACGTCAATCGTATTGGATTAGGGCCCACCCTAATGACTTCATTTTGTCTTAATTACCTCTTTAAAGATCCTATCTCCCGGGCTGGCCCCGTGGCCGAGTGGTTAAGTTCGCGCGCTCCGCTGCAGACGGCCCAGTGTTTCGTCGGTTCGAATCCTGGGCGCGGACATGGCACTGCTCGTCAGACCACGCTGAGGCAGCGTCCCACATGCCACAACTAGAGGAACCCACAACGAAGAATACACAACTATGTACCGGGGGGCTTTGGGGAGAAAAAGGAAAAAATAAAATCTTTAAAAAAAGAAAAAAAAAAAGATCCTATCTCCAAATACAGTCACATTCTGAGATACTGGGTGTTAGGACTTCAACAAAGGAATTTTGGAGGACAAAGTTCAGCCCACAGCACTGCCCTACACAGACGAACTCACCCCTTCAGACCAGTGGCCTTCTGAGGAACATGTATAAGCTCTTATACGCATTCCACTTAATCGAGCGTCTCTTGTGAGGGAAGCATTGTTTTAGGGTTGAGAGTAATAGTCAATTGAGTTAGTTTTGATTCTGGGCAGAAGGTAGATAGGGAGATGAGAAAGAGTGCTAGACTGAAAATCAGAGACCCGATGTCAGATCCTGGCTCCTCCAGATCCTGGCTAACCATCCACCGTTTTATCACGTGTAAAGTGCAAGTCATAATACAGACCTCAAAGGGCTGTTGGGAGGATTAAAGGGGAAAAGGCATGTAACATGCCTGGTTGATAGTAAGCATTCGGTACATAGCGTTTACCATTCATCTCATCTCCCACCTGGCCTGTGGGTTCAGAGAGCAGGGCCCATGGTGTTTTCATCTTTCTGGCCCTGGAGTGCAGCGGTGAACAGCAGGGCACGGCTGGGCAGCTTTGCTGGAGCAGGAGCCCAGACTGATCTGTGAGTCCATGTGGATACACCCCAGAGGGACTTTCAGAGATATCGTAGGGGCCACCTTTAAAAGCAGCTTTCTAAAATGAAAAAAAGATATGAGTACGAGTGTTCACATGACCTCCTGGGGAACCACAGGCCAGTGAAGCCAGGGATGTTTGAGCTATATTTAGAACTTCTGTCTTTTATGCCACACAGATCATCCCGGGACAACTGGAATGACATCAGATTCGTAGTGGACATCTGCTGTTTTGATCTGCCGTGCATTGATCTTCTGATAACAGAATTCCACTTTTCCTTTGGGGAACCACCCTAACCCCTTCCCAGCCCGCGTGGTTTAGATGGGCAGACCACATCTCCAGCTCACGGAACAAGCACATGGCTTGCTTAATTGTGGTTGGCCAGAGATTAGCATATGATTCCAGCTGGGAAAATCAGCAATTCCTGGGAGTTTCACTGGCACCATCAGGAAAGAAGTGCCCTCTTTTCACCAGGGTTGCTAAACTGTAACTTTTAGTGGCCATTTTGCCACCGTGAGGGAAAGCCTGCCTGAGATTCTGGTTACATTGCTTGAGCACTTGGATCGAGCCTTGCCTGAAGCCAGCCAGAACTAGCCCTGAACATCTCAGTTATGTGAGCCAATAAACTCCTTATTTCTTAAATTGGTTTGAGTTGGATTTCTGTCACTCTCCAACCAAATGAACAGCACATTCAGGATTAGTTCTCAACGGCTTGTCTCCACTTGCAACTCTAATCCTCTCTTTGTAGGCCTAGATCCATTCACTACTAAAAATCAATTCTTCCAACAACCTGCCTGAGTACGGCTGTTTGGAGTTTACAAATCTCTTTCAAAAACCTGGGGTTACATGTGTGAAAATAGATACTGGAGAAGAAGAGGAGGTGTGAGGAGAGCTGGCTGGTAATTCCACCTGCCAGGCGTATCCGAAGGCTGATTCTGGCCCAACTAGGACACTTCACTACCAGGGGGCTGATTTTGTGGTCTAGGCCAGTGGGATGCTGGCGCTGGCTTGTACCATCCAACAAGAGGATTTGTTCAATATCTGGGAATTTTGCAGTTGGTTGTTAAACCGTTGGTAGCTTGAAATCAGCCATGACGAGAGTATTTATACCATGGATATCACCAAATACCACAAATCAAGGGTTTTTTCCCCTTGGAGGGTCCATTTCCTAGCAAACCAACAGTCCCAAAATGACCAGCAAGAGCGACTGGTAAACAACCACCACCGACATCTGTATTCCACTTCACAGCACTTTCTCACCTATAATCTCGTCCTGTGCTTCCAGCTGTGCTGTAAAGTAGAAATTATCATTCACTTCCTCCCAGTGGGGAATCCAAGGCCTGGAAAATGTCTTTGTCGTGGTCAGGAGGCAGAGCTAAGAAATAAACTCAGGTCTTTAGACCCCTGCCTAGCATTGTTTCCCTGACACCCCAGTGGGAAGTGGCTGAAATATCAAAACAGAGTCTAAACAAACAATTTGGTCACTGAGTATGGAAAAGCTGTTTCTATAAAAAGAGCTTTTTAACAAAGTCTTTCTGAACAGAGGTGGCCAATTAGGAAGGCAGTTGCCCAAGGGATTAGCAGTAATACTACATATTCGATCTGCTGAGAAAACACAGCTTCGCTTCTAATAAATTATATACCTCACAAATTCTATTTGTATAGAATTTTTTGGTTTATAAAGCCCCTTCAAGTATGTTGCCTCTGTAAATCAATTCCTTTAAAATGCTCAGAAACTTACGCCCTGTGTGGCAGACTGATTAACCCAAAACCCACCACCAGCACTCTTTTTCCTTTAACTACCTCCACTAAAAAAGTCTGAAAAAACTAAATATTTACTTTTTCAGCCTCCCCTAAAGACCTACGGACATGTGATTTAGTTCTGGTTCTTGAGACTTAAGCAGAAGTCTGTGTTCCTGATAAAAAGTACTGCCTTTTCCCTCTTCATCCTGCCTTAAACGAGGACATGATACCTGGTGCTGCAGCAGCCATTTTGTAACCAAGAGGTGATAAGACAAAAAGCTAAGTATAGCAGAGCAGAAAGAGAGCAAAAGCATGGGGTACTTGATGGCATTATTGAGTCTACTCCAGGTTGCTTCCTCTAAATCTTTTGTTATGTGAGAAAAATAAACTACTCATTGGGGTATTCTGTTACCTGGAGTGGAAACACTCCTAATATAACTAGAAAGTCTACTTCTAGGAACTTATCCTAAAGATCATCTATAATAGAGAAAAACTGCAGTCTAAATATCCAACAATAGGAGGTTGATGAAATAGATTGTGGGGTGGCCATATAATGTATACTATTCGCTTACTGAAAATTGTATTGCAGATAAGGGATTCTTAAGCTTGTATTCTTAAAAAGTGCCCTTAAATTACATACAGACGTTTTTGTGTGGGTGCGTATGTGCATTTTTTGGGTATATAATTCTTATCAGGTTCTCAAAGGTTTCAAAAGAGTTCAGACTATTACACTATTACCATTATTACAACTTAACATCCATAGAAAGATGGTCACAATATATTGGGGAAACAGAAATTTATAAAACAGTATTACAATATTTTTCCATATTGGAAAAAATACAAATATTTTATAAATGTATGTATGTGTGATAACTAAAATTTACAGAATACATACTTAGGTATCCAAAAAAGAGCTTAATTTCTTTAAACTGAACTGATCTTAGGCTACTATCCCACATTCCTACTGATTGTAGAAAACTTAATCTCGAAATTCACAATAACTCAGACACTCCCTGATGTCAGGTGATCGGTTCAAGGTCCTCCCCATTTCCTTCTCCTTCTCTGCGTCTCTAGTTCTTCTGTGGACAGATGCCTCTCCCTGGAATCCTCTACTCTTCCCTGGCCACTGCAGTTATCTTATTTGGTTCCCATCAGCAGCCTCTGGCATCTGCTGCTAACGTCTGTGTCCCATACTGGCTGTCGGTTGAGAAGGCTGTGCACTCCTGATCTACCTTGCCCCGCTTTATTCTCAGTCCGCCTGGTACCATCACAGGAGTCCATGGCGGGGATTCTTAGCTGCTTCCCAGCATCTGAAAGGATGCCCTCAGCCCTGCCACTCCCACCCAAGCAATGGCTGCTTTGCCCCTCGGTTTACCAGGTTTGACAGGGAGCCACTTTAACAAACTTAGATGCTGGGAAGAGAGGTTCAAGTGCCTTCTGGTTTCGTATTCCCGCTAAACCTATTTAGGATTCCTAATGCCCAGGCCCAGTCTCAAGTGTGGGGCCGAGCTCGAGCCTCTTCTCGGAACCCAGGTAATCCGTCAGCTCTGGCCTCAGCCCGCCAATGCTCCCTTTTCTCTCCAGATATTCCAACTCTTATGTCTTTTTTTTGGACCTTCTTCATTCTGGGGTTTATCATCCGAACACTGTGCTCTGAGGCTGCCAGGTTTGCTCTTTTATATACAAAGTCAGGCTGTTGCAAATTTGGAGATGAACATTTATCTTTTAAAAAAATCCTGGCTTTTGTGAATCGAAAGTACTTGACTTCCAAACTTTCGTCCCTGCTCGAGGTTTTCAAGTCACCTGAGGAGTAGCCAAGAATTTGGTCTTTTGTTTTTCTAGACTATTGTCCCTCATGGGTAAGGCCTGGAAAATGCCCAAATGGTGGACCTAAAACACAAAAGGTACGAGGAGCATGTGTTAGGAGAAAACAACCTCTTAATAACTCAAAATATTTTCCTGTTGCGTATGCATTGGTAAAGATCTGAAAAGATGCACCGTGAGGTGTTATCAGGCATCATCTCTGGATGATGGGATAGCTATGGTGGAAATTACAGAAAACCAAACTAACAGCGACTTAAAATAACAAGGGTATCCTCTTCTCACAAAATAAGAAGTCTGGAGGTAGGCGGCTGCTGGCGCTGGCTCAGCAACACAGCGTCGTCAGGGCAGCATCTGTGCAGTTCTCTTGGCCTTTCCCTGTGGTCTCAAGATGGTTGCAACGCCACCCGTTACATCCCACATTCAAGGGAGAAGGGATGGCACGAGCCCCATCTGCTCATTCAAGCCAGAAAACCAAAAGCCTCACACTTTCATCTCATTGGCCAGAACTGGGTCACACGGCCGCCTCAGCTTCCACCGAGGCTGGGAGAACCAGCAGACAGCTTGGCACCAGGTTAGCCAGCCAATGGTGCCCACCACGAAGGATATTTACATTCCTTTTTCTTCCTGCTTCTCTGCGTCTTGTAATTTTTCCACGAGTGACAAATATTATGTTTATAATAAGTGCTATATTTAATTAAACACAAATAATGCTCAGAAATCAAATCCACTGCTTTATCTGATCCTCCCCACAACTTGTCCTGGATAATCTTACCCTTGTGTTAAGAGAAAGTAAAGCTCAGAAGTAAAAGGACATATGGCAAACTGTTGACAACACTGAACGAAGAAAACGGGTTTCCGGACTCCAAATCCTCTGATTTTTCTACTGCACCAACTTGCTGTTAAAGATCAGGAAGCTTATATAGGAAACTTCATAGTTATGTTCAGAGAGCCCAGTGGAGGTTAATTAAGCACAGGCACAAAAGGCCTACTTCCCACGTTTCAAGCAACCCTGAGTCAGGCTCCCACTAAGCCTGTCCCGTCTGTCCGTGCCTCTCTACCTCCCTCCTGCCTCCTCCTTCCCCTGCCCTCCGTCCTCACACTCTCTGCCCAGCTTCTCCCACCTGCCACCCCCAGCAAAGTGTCACTTAGTGGAGAGAGCTCCAACCTTGCTTCAGCTACACCTGATTCCAATTTCTGATCCCACCACTTACTACCTATGGTTCCTTGAGCAGGTTGCTTAACTCTCTGGGCCTCAAATTCTTCACTTACTAAATGAAAACAGTATTACTTATCTCATAAAACTAATTTAGTAATTTTACAAAGCAGCATGAGTGGTAGCTTCTCATGAGATATCTGATGCTTAGTATGTGCTCAATTAATCATAGTAACAGTAATTGTTGTCATAGTACAGAAGCTCAACAACTTTTGAAGCCTCAGCCTATACCCTTGCATTTTTTTTTATTAAGGTTATGAAAGTTAACATCCTTGTGAAATTACAGTTGTACATCATTATTAGTCATGTTGTAGGTACACCACTTCACCCCTAGTACCCTCCCCCCAACCCCTTTCCCCTGGCAACCACCGATCAGTTCTCTTTGTCCATATGTTAACTACCACCTATGAGTGGAGTCATACAGAGTTCGTCTTTCTCTGTCTGGCGTATTTCACTCAACATAATACCCTCAAGGTCTATCCATGTTGTTGTGAATGGGACGACTTTGTCCTTTTTTATGGCTGAGTAGTATTCCATTGTATATATATACCACATCTTCTTTATCCAATCATCAGTTGCTGGGCACTTAGGTTGGTTCCATGACTTGGCTATTGTGAATAATGCTGCGATGAACATAGGGGTGCATGGAACTTTTGGAATTGCTGATTTCAGGTTCTTAGGATAGATACCCAGTAGTGGGATGGCTGGGTCATAAGGTATTTCTATTCTTAACTTTTTGAGGAATCTACATACTGTTTTCCATAGTGGCTGCACCAGTTTGCATTCCCACCAACAGTGTATGAGGGTTCCCTTTTCTCCACAGCCTCTCCAACATTTGTCACTCTTGGTTTTGGATATTTTTGCCATTCTAACAGGTGTAAGGTGATATCTTAGTGTAGTTTTGATTTGCATTTCCCTGATGATTAGTGATGATGAGCATCTTTTCATGTGTCTATTGGCCATCCGGATATCTTCTTTGGAGAAATGTCTGTTCATGTCCCCTGCCCATTTTGTAATTGGGTTGTTTGATTTTTTATTGTTGAGTTGTGTGAGTTCTTTGCATATTATGGAGATTAACCCTTTGTCGGGTAAATAACTTGTGAATATTTTTTCCCAATTAGTGGGCTGTTTTTTTGTTTCAATCCTGTTTTCCCTTGCCGTGAAGAAGCTCTTTAGTCTGATGAAGTCACATTTGCTTATTCTTTCTATTGTTTCCCTCATGTGAGGGGTTATGGTGTCCGAAAAGATTCTTTTGAAGCTGATGTCAAAGTGTACTGTCGATATTCTCTTCTAGAAGACTTATTGTTTCAGGCCTAATCTTTAGGTCTTTGATCCATTTTGAGTTTATTTTAGTAAATGGTGAAAAAGAATGGTTGATTTTCATTCTTTTACATGTGGCTGTCCAGTTTTCCCAGCACCATTTGTTGAAGAGACTTTCTTTCCTCCATTGTATGCCCTCAGCTCCTTTGTCAAAGATTAGCTGTCCATATATACCCTTGCATTTTTACGAACTAAGGCAAGCATGTGCCAGAGCAGAAGGTCGTCAGCTCTGCTCTCTCAACAGAGCCATCACTTGTGCAGTGTCACTATGCATTTAAAGCAAGTGGATTTAGGCGCAGACTTTGAGAACCCAATCAGGTTGCTAAGTAGAGGACTTTCTCAATAGAGTATAGTTTTGAGCACAGGTGGTTGAAATCATAGCTCTGGCACTTACTAGCTGTGACCTCGGTCAAGTTACCTGAAGTCTCTGTGCCACAGTTCGCTCATTCAGAAAACGGGGATGATAATTTACCTTACAGGGTTGTTGTGAGAATTCGATCAGTTAATTTATGTAAAGCACCTGGAATAGCGCCTGACACGTTGAACGTGTTACATAGCTCTTCACTGTTATTTTCTCCCCCTCCCCCTCCTCCTCCCCCTCCTCCCCAAACCCCCCCCCAGCACCTGGTTGTATATTCTAGTGCAGGTTTCTCTGGTTGTGCTATGTGGGATGCTTCCTCAGTGTGGCCTGCCCTTCACTACCCAACCCTTCCCTCACGTTCCTGGGGTACAGGTCCTCGTGTCCTCCTTGTCCATGCTTGCCACCTTTAATCTTTCCTTCTCCTTCTGCATCTCTTTCCCTCTGCCACAAGCCTGGAGCGGAGGACTGACTGTAACACCAGCTGTATCAGAGACCCAACTCCAATGGCTTAAACACATTTTTATTTTCTCTTCTCTTTCTCTTACGTAAGAAAAGTCTGGAAGTAGGTAGTTCTGGGCAGGTGTGAGAGCTCTGTCATCAAGCAGTGTTGCTTAGCTAACGGCTTCCATCCTCAAAATCACCTCATGGTGACAAGAATGACTGCAGTTCCAGTCATCACATCTACATGTAGGAAGGGGCGCGTTCACAGAGGTGACTCGGCACGGTCATTGTCCTTGCAGGAGCTTTCCTGGAAGCTCCTCCCAAGTACTGCACGGGAGCATAGAGCATTTGGCCATCTTACCTTCTGGGGAGACTGAGAAATATAGTTTTTCATGTGAGCACACTGTCACTCCCAACAGAGTCCTGTGTCAGAAGCCAAACTCTGCAAACTAAATAAAACGAAGCAGAAAGATGAGTTTATTGTGAAGGTTTCAACCTGCCAGGAAACTCAAGGCTACAGGAGCAACGAGTTCTGAGTTGCTCCCAGACTAAGGATTTTTATTGGGTAAATATAGAAGTTATTTGGCTTCTTCAGCTGATTGGCTGCCTGTGGTCTTCTTTCTTACTTTGAATCAGGTTAGCAGAGTCAAGCAAGAAAGGAAGTCCAGAGATGGCACGAACAGACTTGGTGTTTGGGGATTGGCTGGTGTCCTCTGCTGATTTCTGAGAAGAGCTATAAATTCCTATAGTGTTAGGTTTGATTTCCTTTATGCGCCCACGTTGACCATCTCCATTTTGTCCTTGACATAAGTGCCTCCATTTTAGTTTTGTTCTACACCTATTGTGATGGAAAACGGTAAGTGGGTAAGTGGCTAGCTCTCAAAACTATACTATCTTCAGGAAGAAGAAAAGGAGAGTGGCCATTGGGTAGGCAGTTAGGTGCCCCTACTACTCCATCCTAGGATTCCTTCAGCACAGAGCACTGTGAGTGCTTGGGAAGGACTCTCCGATGGACCGTTTAGGTAGATGATGAGATATCTAAGAAGCACGGTCCAATAATGATGGGTCCCTAACTCATCTTTTAGGGAGGAGGGTTCAGATTAACCCAGGCCTTTTGTTTTGCTGAATAGAGATGTAAGTTTGAATCCAGAGCTGTTTTGCTTGGACAACAGAGAGATGAAATACTGCCAAGAGGAGTCCTATTTGTTTTCATCCTTAACACCAAACATTAGCCTTTTCTCTAAATACCCTTTTAACAAATATTAGAAGAATGAGGATTTGAAAGGATGCCAAATTATTCGCCTGCCTGGGACAGACATTTCTGTGCTCACCGGTATCTGGTCCTCCTTTGCCTCTTTCTGAGCACATAGGAGGAGTAGCTACCCAGCCCCCTTGCAACTCTGCAGGGCTATGTGACTAGCTCTGGTCAGCAGGCTGTAAGCAGAGGCCACATATGTCACTTCCAGGCCTAAGCACGCAAGAGCAGATGTGAGTTCTCATTGCTTGTCTCTTCCCCCCACCATGATGAATACAGAGGTCTTGTGTTGAGGTGGTGGAGGTACAAAACTGAAGCGGCCTGGCTCACTGAGTGTCAGCACATGGAGGACCCTGCCCCAGGGGTTGGAGGGGCTCTCAGCAGATTGCGACCAATCAAGAAATAAATTATTGGGGCTGGCCCCATGGCTGAGTGGTTTAAGTTCTGCACACTCCACTTCAGCGGCCTGGGTTCATGGGTTCAGATCCTGGACACAGACCTACTCCACTTACCAGCCATGCTGTGGAGGTGTCCCACATACAAAAAAAAATAGAGGAGGACTGGCACAGATGTTAGCTCAGGGCTAATCTTCCTCAGAAAAAAAAAAGAAGGAAGTTTTTCATAATAATTCAAAAGTAAAACAACCCAAGGTCTATCAACTGATGAATGGATAAATAAAATGTGGTATATCCATACAATCGAATATTATTCAGCCATAAAAAAGGAAACTACTGATACATGCTACAACATGGAGGAAACTTGAAAACATTATCGTCAGTGAAAGAAGCCAGACACAGAAGGCCACATATTGTTTGATTCCGTTTATACGCAGTGTCCAGAATAGACAAATCCACAGAGGCAGAAAATAGATTACTGGTTGCCTAGGGCTGGGTTGAGAAAAGGAATAAGGAGAAACTATTAATAGGCAGAGAGTGTCTTTTTTGAAGTGATGAAAATGTTCTAAAATTAGATAGTGGTGATAGTTGCACAACTCTGTGAGTAGACAAAAGCCATTAATTGTACACTTTCAATCGGTAAATTTTATAATATATGAATTTTATCTCAATACTGCTATTAAAAAAATACATTTTTGTTAAGTTCAATCACTGAGATTTCAGGCCTAATCTGTTACTACTAAAGCATAATCTGGTCCATCCTCGATAAAACACTGCCCAAGGTGCCCACATGTCTATGGTCTGCCTCAGCTATGATACAGCATGAATAAGGTACCATGGGAGCATAGAGCAGGGGTTAACTACCTCTGCCTGGGGAGCCGTGGAGGAATTCCCAGCCAAGGTGCTGGGACTTGAGCCAGTCAGAGGCATTTTGACCAGAGGGCTGGAGTGGGAATGCTGTATTTTAGGTCACTCCGACACCAGGGCAGAGGCTGGATGCACTAGGTAAAACCCTGGGTCGGAAGCTGGGAGCTTGAGTCTGTTGGTCCCACAGACACACCCTGCTGCCAGACCTCCCACATGCCGGCCCCTCTGCCTGGTACACCCTCCCCTCACCTCTTCACCTGGTAAGTCCTTCTCATCCTTCAAGCCTCAGCCTCGAAGTCACTTCCTCCAGGAAGCCTGCCCCAGCTGCACAGACTAGACTAGAGTCCCTTATGTTGTGCTTTTGGAGTATGCCATCCTTCTAGCACTTGTCTTGTGATTAACTACCTCTTATGTCATGACTCGCATGTGGTCTGTCTCCCTCACTGAGCTCTAAGCTCCAATGAGCCATGCTTGTCTTGTTCACGGTTGCACCCTCACCGCCCAGCACAGTGTCTGACCCACACTAGGTGCTCAGTAAATATTTGGGGACTAAACCAGGTGGGCGGGAACCTGAATTGGTAGATGAATCTAGAATTCTATTAGCTGGCTTGAAGGCGAGATTTCTTTTGAAGGGAAAGAAAAGCATGACCTGAACTTCCATGAGAACAGGGAGTGGCGAGAGTCCAGGCTTTGGTGTCAGCCTGGCTCAGTCATGCCCCAGCTGTGTGACCTAGAGAAAGTCACTTTCCTTCTCTGAAAGTCAGTTTCTTTCTCTGTAAAATGGAGACAATAATATTTATCTCATTCAATCAGAGTGTGCACAAAACAGCTAGCATTCAGTCACACAAACGCTTGATAAATGACAATAATAAAAAAAATAGAGCTTTATTTTCTCAATCCTGACAATAATCCTTTGAGGATTATAACTCAGCATGTCCCAAACTTGCGCAGTTATAGGAATCTCCTGGGAGAAACGCGGTATAAATATAGATTCACAAACTCTCGTCCTGGATGTTCTCATTCAGTGGGACTGGGGTGAGGCATGACGACTGTATTTTCATCAGGCATTCCAGGCGACTCTCATGAGGAGGTAAGTGAGAAACACATCAGGTGTTATCATTACCCCCACTTTACTGATAAGGAGAGCGAGTCTTAGACCAGGGCTTCTCCCATGCGCTCTAATGTGCAGGAGAGTCACCCGGGGATTCTGATTCGGTAGGTCTGGGGTGGGGCCCGAGGTCCAGGAGCTCTAGCAAGCTCCCAGGTGATATTGATGTAGTTGGTCTGAGGACCACACGGAGTGGAAGGGGCGGGGCTGGCCTGGAGAGTCAGCTCACTGGTCCTCAGATAGCGATACATTGGTGTCAGCTTAAAATGCTGATGCCTGGGTCCTGCTCCTGCAGATTCTGATGTAATTAGTGGGGGGTGTGGCCTGGGCATTGGAATTTTTAAAACCTTCCCAGATGATTCTACCATATAGCAAAGTTTGAGAACCACTGGTTTAGGTAAAAGTCATATAGTTTGAATTCATAACTAATAAATGGCCAAGCCAGGATGTGACCCCAGGGCCAAGTATCGTGTGGGAGAGTCTACAAAATGGTAACTGATATTAATATTATTATTATAAAGATATTATCATTATTTGAGGGGGGACCCCAGAAATAAGGCACATAGAAGTAACATAAGGCTGGAGTCAAAATCTAGAGTTTGCAAGCACGAAGTGGGCCAGGCCACCACATCGGCAGGGGCTAGTCTGGGAGAGCGCCCTGCTTATTCCCCAGCTGTGGGCAGACAATGGCGGACAAACATGGGTGCGTGCCTCGCTCTCTCTCCCTGGCAACCCTCCAAATGGCATGAGCAGCTGCTGAGGCCTGAACTCACCTGGCACCCACACTTACAGCTTTTTGAAGATGGAGACAAAAGCCAGGCTGCCCTGCCCTTGAGATCAGAGAGGTATGATTGGACAATGTTGAGAAAACTGTAGCAGCCCCTAACTCAATTTCTTACCCATTATCCTGGCGAAATGTCTCCAGGGAACAGACGTCCATGGCCTGATTAACTAGAATGCCAGACCACCGGAGACAGACAAACATTCCAACCACAAAATTCATTTGGAAGACTCAAAGCAGAGAATGCTGTCAAAGAAGACTGGCTGTAATTTCAGAAGCCATAAGAGGCACCACTTGACATGAATAATAAAAATAAAAGCTGTCATTCACCGAGGGACTGCTGTTGCTGGTCGCTGTTCTCAGTTCTCTCCACGCATGATCTCCCTTCATCCTGGAGTAGGTACTTTTGGCCCCTCTGAATAGGCCAGGGGATGCACGTTCAGAAGTCCCCAGGTCACACACATCTCTTCAGTGGCAGAGATGGGGTCTGAACCCCTCCCTAGCTCTTAACCACTTTGTGTTCTCCTTCTCACTCTGGTAGCTGAGCCTCGTATATCATTGCCTGCTTTGGCCTTTAAACAAAGAAATATTCTTCCTCTGACTATGCAGTGTAATAATTATCCCAGATGAGCCGAGGGGAGACGGAGCCCAGCTTCTCTGTACCCACATCCATCTCTCCAAGTGCCTGCTCTCCAGCGAGTAAACAGACAGACTTTGGGATGGCTGCAGGGCCCCAAAGAGAGAAACAAATGATGTACTCAGCTTTGAAGGGTGCCAGCACCAGAGAAAGAGAGGTTGTTTGAGCAGCTTGTCTCTGGTTTTTCATCAGAGCTTTCTGCTGTTTTAATTTGCCCCAGGGATCTGGAAAGACAAGGCTTCTATTCCAAAGGCTTCGTGCAGAAACAACTACAGGTGTGGTCATTTAATTTCCTATCTTAAAAAAAGACCAGGTGACATTGTGAACCAGCTGGCAGACATTTGTTCTAAAGAGCAGGATTGTGACTAGCTCCTATTTTGTCCCTCCACCACAGGGCATACTAGTGTTCTGTGTCCTCTACCAAGGATCCAGCATTCTCTCCCTCTGCGTCTGATCCCTGAAGCCTGAAAACCCTTTCACAGGAGGACAAAAGCTTTCCTTCCCTAATTAGAGAGAGGGCTTAAAGGCAGATAGCCTCTGGAGGGAGAAAGGCAAGGTGAAGTCTTTCCATCCTATCAGCCAGCAAAGACCTAGAATCATCTTGACCTGATTCTGTCCTTTAGCAACTCACAACTAGGAATGTCTTCCTGAGGGCAACCGTAAGCAAAAAGCTGGGAGCAGTCTTCGATTTTAAGCTTTTGGCTAGCTAACGAATTAACGAGCAAAGAATTTGAATTGCCTTTTTGTTTAATCTGCAAGATAATGAGGAAATCTCTTCCCTCAAGTTCAGAGCTAGCTAACTAGTTAGGGAAGAACTGAACTCCAAGGTGGATTGCAAGCTCTTTTGTTGGCTTGAATCCATCTGGGTTTGGAGACTGTTTAGCTAGCAAGCAAACAAGCAAATCGTTTGGGAGACCATCTTGGTTTTTATCATTTTGGCTACAAAACCCAGACGTTAATCTGTTCCCAATTCTTTCCTTAGCTATGAAGTGTAACCTTTGTTTCTCACCAGGCTTGGGTTGCAAATTGGTCACATACTAGGCATAATTATAGTTAATCTTGATAGAGTGCTTACTATTTGCCGGACACGGTTTTAAGGGTTTTATATGTATGAACTCATTTGCTCCCTGCAATAGTTCTATGAAGTAGGTACTATTTTCATTCCAATTTGCATATGCAGAAACTGAGACACAGACATTAGGTAACTTCAAGGATACAGACAATAAGAGGCCAAGTCAGGATTTGAACCCAAGAAATCTGACTCCAGAGGCCACATTGTTTTTAAATTTTAATTGTAAACATTTTATAAAAGGATAATAGACATACAGAAAAACGTACGTCTTAAATGTACAGCTCAAGAAATTTTCATGAAATGAAATTAACCCAGATCAAGAAACAGAACGTGATCAGACCCCAGAAGTGCCCTCCTGCTCAGTTCTAGTCCCTACGTCTGTAACTGAGCAAGGGCTCATTCTGCTCACTGCGACTTTAAAGCCAATTGATTGCAAGACGAGTTGGTGGTTGAGAAAAGGATTTATTCAATTAGCCAGCAAAATCGGAAGATGGCCGACTCATGTCCCAAAGACCATCTTAAACAAGCACACAATCTTAAGGCAGTTATGTAGGACTAGTGGGCTATGAAGGAGGGGCTCAGGAACGTTGACCATCTGGCATTGGTGACGGGAGACGCCATACCAGGTCTTTCAGTTGTCATCCATCATGGATGCCAACATAGATGTTCTTCTCTGAGGAGGTCGTCATGTTCCTAAGAAAAGAACAAAGTTATCATCTATCACTATGGGGAGGTACATGTATCAGCCAGGATTATTTCCCAAAGCGCAGCTATTTATCTCCTAGGCTACATGCAGGGTCAAACATATACAGTTTGGGTGAGTTAGTCAGAGGGTATTCTAAGTTAGAACATGGCTTCCCTCATGTCAACCTTGCTTTAGGCCAGTATCATCCCCATCTCAGGATAACCACTATCCTGATTTCCTACTGTCTAAGATCCTACAATCTTTGCCCCTTTTTTAACTTCATATAAATCTAATCATATAATATGTATGCACCCTGCAGTGTCTAGCTTCTTTCATTCCTCCTAATGTTCGAGACTCATCCATGTAGTTGCCTCTCTATCCCATTCTGTTGGTCTATCTATCCTTGGGCCAATACCACACTCTTAATTACCACAGCTTTATGTACCATCTTCATATCAGATAGTACTAACATAGAGCTACAGTAATTAAGACAGCTTTGTTCTTCTTCAGGATCACTTCGGCTGTTCTTAGCTCTTTGCCAAGCTCATCAATCTCCACCAAAATACCTGTTGGGATTTGTTTAACTGGGATTGCATTAAAATTATGAATAAATGTGGTGACAATTATTATCTTTACAATAGTGAGTCTTCCAGATGAAGCGTCCCTTCATTTTTTTAGATCTCTAATCTCTCTCAATAATGTTTTATAGGATTTTGTTTTTGTTTTTTAGGTCTTATACATTTTTTTTCTTTTGCTGAGGAAGATTCACTCTGAGGTAACATCCACTGCCAATCTTCATCTTTTTATATGTGAGCCACCATCATAGCATGGCCACTGACAGATGAATGGTGTAGGTCTGCACCCAGGAACCAAACCTGGGCCACCAAAGCAGAGTACACTGAACTTAACCACTAGACCACTGAGGCTGACCCTTATACATCTTTCATTCAATTTATTCCTAGATATTTGATGTCTTTTATGCCATTATAAATAGATTTTTTAAATTTCATTTTTATTTGTTTGTTTCTAGTATTTAGAAATAAAATGATTTTTTGTATACTAACCTTGTATCCAGTGACCTTCCTAAATTCACTTATTAATTTAACCATTTTTGTGTAGATTCTTTTGGATTTTTTACATGCACAATCATATCTAAAAATGATGATGTATTTGTTGCTTCCTTTCCAATAACTATGCCTCTTATTAATCTTTCCCGCTTCAGAGGTCATTTCTTAACTACTATGCTACAATCCAAATTGCTGTACAGAACACCAGAGCTCTCTGTAAAACCCATTTCCCTCCTAAGTCCAACATTCCTGGGAGCCCACAGCAGGTTTTTTTTTTTTTTAGGAAGATTAGCCCTGAGCCAACATCTGCTGCCAATCTTCCTCTTTTTGCTGAGGAAGACTGGCCCTAAGCTAACATCTGTGCCCATCTTCCTCTACTTTATATGTGGGACACCTACCACAGCATGGCTTGACAAGCGGTGCCATGTCTGCACCCAGGATCCAAATCGGTGAACCCTGGGCCCCCGAAGCGGAACATGTGAACTTAACTGCTATGCCACCGGGCCGGCCCCACCACAGCAGGTATTCTTTACATGTGCTCATTGATCAAGTTAGGAATGCCTTCTGCCCCAAAGAACAGAAAACCCGACCTTTGTGGCATAAACAAATAAGAGGAATTTTTTGTTGATGTTTTGTTTTGCCTAACGGAGATCCTAAATAAATGGCTGCTGCAGCTCCAGCCATCACATCCACTTTCAAGGCAGGAAGAAAAAGGAAGGAGGCAAGGGCCTCCATATTTATATCCTGAGTACTTTCTCAGAAGTCCCAGAGCAGATTGCCCCTTAGGACACATGGACCAGAACTAAGCCATGTGGTCATTGCTAATTTCCAGGGAGCCTGGGAAAGTGGGATATAGAATTATTATAACTGGCTTAGACAAGATCCATAATCTGGGCCAGACACATTACCTCTTTGAACAAAATGATAGTTCACTTAGCAAAGAAGAAGGCATGGTATCGGGTGGGCAGCTAGTGGTGTCTACCATAACTCAAACTTACCTCCACCATGACAGGCTTCTGCCTGCTCTCTCTTGCACCAGCTGGGTATTCCTGTGTCCCCTCTGGACAATAGCACCTTCTGCCACAGCTGAAGCCTCCGGGTGGTCAAGTTGCCCTGTGATGTAGCAGCCAAGTGAGGGGAATGCTTCTCACCTCCTTTCATGCTACCCTCTGTCAGAACTGTCACACAGTAGTGCTGCTCGTACTCAAACGTTATAGAATTTTTAATAAAACAGATCAGTTACAATCCTCTTCTTTGCAAAGACCTCAACACAAGTGTCCAGAGCTGAACCCAGAACCAAGTGAGAACCAGGACACTGTGCACATGGCCCCAGTGAAGACCAGAATTTACTAGTGAGTCAAGCTTGTTATACTGGGTGCCCACTCTCCTCTTTCCCAGGAGACACTGGTGTTCTAGTGAGCCAAGATTCTGATGTGAATCCCTGCTCAGACTCCAGCTGGGACCCTGGCAATACACATGAGTAAGCAAAAAACTAGGAAACCATTTTGGCTTCAGAGCACTTTTGAACTGGGATAACAATTTTGAATTTTTTAGCTAGCCGGCAAGTCTAGAAATGTGGGGTCTAGACCCAATCCTGGCACTAATTGGCTGCTTAATCTTAGGGAATTTCACTCCCTTCTCTGGGCTTCAGTTTCCCTACCTGAAAAGATAAGAGAGTTTGACCAGATGGCTTCTCACATTCAACCCAGCTCAACTCTTTTTAGAGCCCACCCCTATGAGAGTGTGCTAAGGGAATGCCCCAGTGGGCCCTCAGTTTTTCGTCAGCTTAGATGCTGAGTATCTGAGGAGGAGGTCTTAATGTTAGCACCATATTAAAGATGACGAAACTGTGAGTCACAAAGACAAGGCAACTTGCTCAAGATGGCACAGCTAATAAGCAGTGGATCAGGATTTGAACCCACTTCTATCTGACTCCATCCTGGGCTCTGGACCACCATGACATGCGACCTCTATCAGCTCCCTGGGAATGGAGCCTGTGCAGCTACTGTGCAAAGCCTCAGCTGCAGAGAAGAGAGTCTTGCTTCTGGGTGGAGTGGGAAGGGCTCCCAGCTGAGGGGCAGGGCTGTCATCCACCTACTCCCCCTCCCTGTGCATTGTCTGCCCACATGACTACAATTCTCTGCAAAGCCCTCAGCTTTTCTCTACCATAGACTTCTTATTTTATTATTTCAATATAAATGATTTACTGGGAATTGTTACTCCTCAGACTGCTGAGCCTGCCGTAGAAATCAGATTGCCCTAATCTATAGCTAAGCTGAAACATATCCTTAGCTATAAGGATTCAGAACCGAGATAGCAGGCAGGCCATCACACTTGCCATCTGTATCATTTACTCAGCAGTGCATCTCAGGACCTGCCACATGGGAGGCCTGTAAACACATCCACATGTGTGACTTCTCTTCCCATAGTCTCCACGGGAGGTTACATACACATGCCAAAAATTCCACCTAGGAAACTTTTGTGAGAACTTATGTTGTATTTGTTGAGCTGCCTCAGTTTTCCCAAAAGAATCAACCTTTGGGAGGACAAAAGGCAAAAAAACAAATGGGAGTATTCAGTTTATTGACAATTTTCTGAGGCAAAGGCAGCCAGGATTCCAAACTCCTGAGCTCTCCACCATCACTTCCCACGGCAGGTTCAGGAGGGAGATTTGCAGAAATCTAAGCAATACCCACGCCTCCTATCCTAATAAGCTTGGTGGTCCATAGAGGAGCAGAAAGGACTTCTTTTGCCCCCTGGGCCTGAAGCTCTTAGCCAGTGCTTCTTAAAGTCTCTGGTGAAGTACCATTCCTTTTTCCAATCTGTCATAGACCAATAATTCTATAAAACACAATAAAAGTGAATTACTAGGGAAAAAAATAAGAGGAAAGACATACAAAATAAAAGCCTGAGTGTTTTATTATTAGATTCAATAGATTCAATATAGATTCAACTAGATTCAATAAAATTACTCTGTCAAATTGCCCTAAAAATTTCTAAACACTTACTCTCAATTTCGGTTCTTACCTTGTCCAGATGAGTTTCAAACAGCTTACAGATCAGCACTGGTCCCTGCACCAAAATTGAGTAGCACTTTGCCAGAAAAAAACAAAGGGGCAACTATGTGGCATATGTGCCACCAGTCTCCTATCCCACAACCACAGCAGACACTGCTAACTGATCACAACACTCATGCCTGAGCACAACTCCGGATTCCTTCTCAGCACATTCATGCACTCCCAGAGTCAGATTGCATACGCAAAACGAAAACTATTTGCTATCCCTGGTTCCCCTTTCCAGTCCCACCTACTGATCCTGCCTCTCTGACTATGCAGACCTTCTGTCCTGAGCCATCCGCTCCACCCCTCCTTTCCACTCCCTCCAACATGGATAGGTCTTCCCCGTTGGAGGGGCCAGAGCCTGCCTGTGGGGGAGGCAGCCCCAGCACTGGATTCCTTGGAGGGAAGAAAGAGAAGCACAATCCTGAAATTTCAAGGAAAGAAAAGACCGAGAGAATTTCCCCCAACCCCCCGCAAACCAGTTCTATTTACGATCTCTTTACACGCCCCTCCCCCCCCCCCAAACAGTATGGCCTAATCATGTGCTTTGAATCTTTCACTAGAGAGACCATCTGCGGAGCACCTGCATTGTATCAGATCTTATTTTAGGTGATTAGTTTTGCTGTCTCAGTTGATCATATAACACCACCATGAAATAGCCATTATTATATCCCCATTTTAACAGAGGATGAGACTCAGAGAGAGAAAGTCATAAAGCTTGGATTCAAACGGAGGTCAGTTGCCTTCCAAGGTCTGTGCGTTGATTCGTTTTATGTTCAATCTCCGTCCAGACCCAGTTTTGGAGTTGGGGAAGACAAGCTTGAGCTCCCTCTAGAGGTGACATTATGCAATCCACAGTCTTCTCCAAGTGGTACTACCAGACAGGAGTGGCAGCACTTCCCCTCCTCACCCCTAGATGGCAGTGGAGGGCAGACCAAGGCTCAGCCATAAATGCAGCCTTTTTTTTTTTTTTTTTTTGAGGAAGATTAGCCCTGAGCTAACATCTGCTGCCTATCCTCCTCTTTTTGCTGAGGAAGACTGTCCCTGGGCTAACATCCATGCCCATCCTCCTCCACTTTATATGTGGGACACCCGCCACAGCATGACTTGCCAAGTGGTGCCATGTCTGCACCCAGGATTCGAGCCAGCAAACCCCGGGCTGCCGAAGTGGAACGTGGGCACTTAATCACTGAGCCACCGGGCCGGCCCCCTCAGCCTTTTATCTTAAAGATCGTATACTGATGCGCATGGAGGCATTACAGTGTCTGCTCCTACAGCCCTTAGGTATTGCTAGGGCAGTTAATTGGACATTATTCATTTGCTTCTCTGGGTCCTGGAATCTTGACATTTTAAAGTGGGAGGCTACAGAGTGTCCACCCAAAAAACTGAAAGAATGAGTCAGTATTTTATCAAAAGCATTGGCTGGAGAATTCACCCATCTGGCCTCAGCAATCTGGCCTCCTAGACAACGGTGGAAATAAATAAAGGCAAATAAGAAAATGAGAATAACAACTGCTACTGTTTATTGAGCTCCATATGCCATGTGCTGTGATAAGCATGTATATGTTCCTAAATATATATGTATATATATTCCTAAAATCCAAACAACATTCCTTTGCATTTCCTCAGTAAAGGGGAAATTTTTCTACTTTGGGAGAGCAGTTTTTCACAAGACCCTAGAGTTGTTTGGTATAGAGGCAGATGAATCAGGTGGGCGATGGAACTGAATCAGGGCTGTATTTGATCCAAAACGAAATGATGACGATAGAGTAATAAGATCAATTTCCTATGTGTCCCAGAAACCAGCTCTGAAGACTGCTAAAGAGGCGGCCGTGGAAGATTTTGAACGCTGGCAGCCTCCCAAAAGATTATTTGTAGTCAAGGTGACTTTTTTTCCCTTTCCAGAGAAGCAGCATTTATTTGTTTTCTGAATTGCAAAGTGCATTTATTTTTCCTGTAGAAGGTGGAAAGTAGAAAAGATTAAAAACAAAAACATAAATTATTTGTAATTTCCTGTGATTGTTTTTGTTGTTTCCAATTTTGTTGCTATTAAAATTATGCTGCAATGAATATTCCTGTATATATTTTTTGTACATTTCTGATTATTTCCTTACTATAAATTTCTAGATATGGAATTTCTGGTGGATCAAAGAGTATGCATATTTTTAGAACTTTCAAAATTCATTGCCAAGTTGGTAAGTGGAAAATGTTATCTTATTTTAAGGTGACTGTTTTGATCATTAATAAGATGGAAATTTTTTATAGATTTGTTATTGTGTTTGTTCTTTTGTGGGTTGCCTATCCATGACTTTTGCTTATTTTCATATTGCTGCATTTATCTTTGTTTTTCTTGTAAGAAATGCTTGTAAAGTGAGGCAGCCAGCCCTTTGTATGTCATGTACTTCACTTTCCCTAATTTGTCACTTGCCTTTCAATCTTTAATGATTTTTTTTGGTTACATTTTTTATTTTCATGTAGTCAGAATATGGATCTTTTTCTATACAGTATCTGTCTTTGCATATAGATTTAAAAGCCTTTCACATATGCAGATAAATATTCATTAAGGCGACTTCTTTGCGTGTTTTTGGGTTTACAAACACTGGTATGTTGTTTTGAAGTCTCAGCACTTTATAGTCACGCTTTTTAATTTATTCTTTCAGTCATTTTTTTTCAACCAACATCTGATGAGCACTTCTATTTGCCGGGCTCGAAGCCCACAGTCGGGTGTGCAGTGATGAATATTTTAAGAGCTCAGAGATCACCCTGACCGCACTCTACTTCGGCCAAAGCCAAACCTGGAAACCCAGGAAGCGGTAGCAGCAGGACAAAGAAGCAAATGGTGGGCGCTCCCCTCAGTCTCCTCTCCTTGACCTCAGGGTGTCCCTTAGATGCCAGTGCTTACTGGAGTTCTGGTCTAGGTCTTCTTTCCTCTCACTCCTTCAGCGTCCCTGAGTGATCACCTCCAGTGCCTGTAGGGGTGTGAGGACCCCCATAGCACCCTCCTGAGCACCAGCTACATGTGCTACCTTCATCAACACCCGTGGGCCCCACCAGCGCCTCCAACTCCACACATCCCACATGGAGCTCATCATCTTCCCCACAAACCTCACTGCCCTTGCTGAGCTCAGGAAATGGCCACACTATCTACCCAAGGGTCAAGCCAGCAGCCTGGGGTCACCCGTCATTCCTACCCTCTCTATTGCCTCTGGTATCTAACCAATCACCAAATCTTGACAATTCTGCCACCTAACATATTTCATCTCCATCTCCTTCTTTCCAAACCCATCACCAGGACCTTACTCTGGGCCCCCTCATCTTGCACCTAGATTACTGCCCCAGCCTCCTAACTAAACTCCACACTTCCTGTCTGGTCCCCTTCCAATCCACCTTCCACAGAGCAGCCAGTGATCATTCTAAAGGGCAACGAAGTCCACGTCATGTCCCTCCTTCAGTTGATCCTCACTGCCCTAAGGATAATGTCCATGCTCCTTAGCCTGCCCTATAAGACCTCTTGTGATGTGGCCCCTGCCAATCTCTCTAAACTCATCTGTCATATTCCTCGCCCATCCCTCCCTCCAACCACATAAACTTCTGCCAGATCCCTGAATGCACCAAGCTTTCTCTTGCCTCCAGGGCTTTTCAAACGCTGTTTCTTTTGCTTGAAACTTTTTTCTCCCTCAGCTTCACCTGGCTAACTCCAATTTTTCCACAGGGCTCAGCTTAGATATCACCTTCTCCAGGAAGCCTATGTGAAATCCACCCCCACGACCAACGACTTGATGAAGTATCCCTCCTCTCTGCTCCCACAGTCCTCCTCCTTACTTATCTTAAACACTGTACCACAACTGCTTGTTTACTTGCTTATCTTCCTCTTTGGACTGTGGCATAGCTGCATGGGTTATACATTTCACCGCTCAAAAGAGACAATGATGTAAAGAGTGCCCCCTGAAGTTATGCAGTGTACGCCCTATACAACTGTATCTGGAAGCCCTACCTGTGACCCCCTTGAGGAGCAGGAGGACTATATCCTGTTCACCCTCGTATTAACACATGTGCTCAGGAAATAATTGTTGAATTGATAGACAGATAGATGGATGCTGAATGGGTTGATAGATGGATACAGAACTTGCTCCTTGGTCTCCAAGTCTGCTGGCCAGTGAAAGTCCACATCATTCTTTATCTTTGTCATCTCCCATCTGCTCTGCTCGCCTCTAAGCAGTTCACAGTCTCAGCGGCCTTCCAAGCAGGTACCTTATTTATGGGGGTTAGTCCTTCTATTGCTTAAAATCAAGACTCATTTCTCTTCAGTTGCTGCCCCAACTCCTAAGCGTCTGCTGAAGGTTTAATCAGGAATGACTGATGACCTAGGATTACGTGGGTTTTTGTCTTTGGCATTATGAAAAGTTAACCAGACTCTCTGCTGTGAAGGGCATAGAAGATTTAAAGAGAAAACAACTCAAATCTTCCTTCCTTTCCCTACCTCCTCTTTTTCCCACTGTTTAAAGAGAAATTGCCTTTGGAAAATTACAGAGTTTTTCCCCCTACATCCTAAAGAAGAAAAAAAAAAGAGTTTATGAGAATTATAACCAAGGGACTGTGCCTAGGAAACACTTGAAGATAAACTATGCAGATATGCCAAGTGAAATAAGCCAAACTCAAAAGGCCAAATATCATTTAATTCCATTTATACAACATTCTTGCAAAGGCAAAACTCTAAGGTCAGAAAATAGATTTGTAGTTGCCAGGGGTTAAGGGGTCGGGAAATTTGGGTGGGGACCGAACGGTTCTCTATCTTGATTATAGTGTTAGTTACACAACTGTATACATTTGTCAAAACTTGCAGAACTGGGGCCGGCCCCGTGGCCAAGTGGTTGAGATCCTGCGCTCCGCTTCAGAGGCCCAGGGTTCCACCAATTCGGATCCAGGGCACAGACATGGCACCACTCATCAGGCCATGTTGAGGCAGCGTCCCATATGCCACAACTAGAAGGACCCACAACTAAAAATACACAACTATGTACCAGGGGATTTTGGGGAGAAAAAGGAAAAATAAAATCTTTAAAAAGAAAACTTGCAGAACTGTACACTAGCAAGGGAGAATTTTACTATATGTAAACTATACTTTAATTTTTAAAAGTGAAAAAAGCTGTACCATGCAGAAATCATTAACAGCAATGTAAATCTGAAGGATGCAGAAGGTAACGTATGGCTGTTCCAGTTCTGTTTGTTTCTATTCATTTTCTACCTCTGGAAATTCGTGGAGAATGTGATTTTTTTTTTAAAGATTTTATTTTTTTCTTTTTTCTCCCCAAAGCCCCCTGGTAGATAGTTGTATATTCTTTGTTGTGGGTCCTTCTAGTTGTGGCATGTGGGATGCTGCCTCAGCGTGGTTTGATGAGTAGTGCCATGTCCGCGCCCAGGATTCGAACCAACGAAACACTGGGCTGCCTGCAGCGGAGCGCGCGAACTTAATCACTCTGCCACGGGGCCAGCCCCGAGAATGTGATTTTTTTCTCACCCTCCCCTTTCTCAAACTAAAACAGAATTGGGTATTCTACTCAATACCCAATTGTGACGCTACTTCCCAGCAGATGAATCCTGGACAAAGTGCTCAACCTCACTGGTCCTCGGTTTCTGGGTTTCCTTTTCTACAGACTGGGGATAATCATACCCATCTCTCGGGGGTGTTTTGTGAGTGCTAAAAAGATAATGTAAGTGAAGGCAGATATAGTCCTGGGAAAACCCATAGTAGGTAGAGCGCCATTTTATTCATCTATCCATCCATCCATCCATCCATCCCATCCATCTATCCATCCATCCATCCATCTATCCATCCATCCATCCATCCATCTATCCATCCATCCATTCATCTATCCATCCATCCATCCATCTATCCAACCATCCATCCATCTATCCATCCATCCATCCATCTATCCATCCATCCATCCATCCTCTACTGATCACTTAGAGATTAAAAGGGAAGAAGGACCAGTCAAAGAACTTTGTTAAGGGTCTACTGTACTGTGGCAAACACTTTCATTTAAAGTTTCTCATTTAATCCTCCTAACTCCATGAAGAAACTCGGATTCAGAAATATCAGTTTGCACAGCCAAGAAAAGGAGTTAACAGGGTACAAATTTTTATGAGTTCACCCACGCTTTCTCCAGGTGTCAAAAATTCTGATTTTCGAATGATTATCTCTTTTGGCCCTCACAACAACCCTATGAGGCACACAGTCTTATCCCCATTTTATAGTTGTGGAAACTGAAGTGTTGTCCCTTGCACAAGGACACACAAAGCTAGTAAGTGACTTACTCCTACAGCTCCAGTCCAGCTCTTGTCACTGCTAACTGGTCCAAGTCAAGTTGCCGAGTATGGCATGCACCTTCTTTCACCAAGCGAAGACCCAGACTGTGTGTGCTGCAGTGCCTGGAGAATGCACAGAGGAGGAAAAGCTATCACCGTCCTGAGCGGTAGGAGACGCCTGGGGTTTAAAAGCATCCTGGTAGATAAAGAATGTGCATAGTATGGGCTTTTCCATTATTCAGAGTGTGGACCTTGAGCCTGTTACTTTCACCTTCTGAACCCGTTTCCTCCTCTGTTAAATGGAGTTTGTTATGCATGTCAGTTGGAGCTGTGGTGGGGATTTAACGAAATTTCTGTGCAAAAGCACCAAGTACAAGGATGGTCCATAGTAGATGCTCAATAAAATGTAACCTTTCAGGGGCCTGCCCAGTGTGCAGTGGTTAAAGTTTGCATGTTCCACTTTGGCAGCTTGGGGTTCACCAGTTGGGACTTATGTACCGCTTGTCAAGCCATGCTTTGGTAGGCGTCCTACATATAAAGTAGAGGAAGATGGGCACGGATGTGAGCTCAGGGCCAATCTTCCTTGGCAAAAAGTGGAGGATTGGTGTCAGATGTTAGCCTAGGGCTAATCATCCTCAAAAAAAAAACGTAACCTTTCTCTCCCTTCCTTTTCACAGTCCCTGCCCTCTCAAGGTTCAATCCACCTGTGAGCAGGTGGTCATGATATTTATGGTTTGTTTAGGTGCAATGGGGTGCTCAAATCAGAAGCACCCACTGAGGTAATTGGAATGGAATGGAATCATCTTAACACCTGCCTATGTCGGGTCAAAGGCTTGGGACAAGAAATCTAAGGAGGCAGTTTATGGGGTTACATGTTACATGTGGATGTTGAGTGTTTAGATCAAGACTCCTACCCTCCATGTCAGAAGGATTAGAAGTGTCCTTGGAGGTAGAAAAGGGAGTTGTTGGTGAAGTTACCTTGTGCCCCGGGCAATGCAGCTGGACAGCGACTGAGCCAGGTCTATGGGGCAAAGGTGGGCGTTACTCCCACAGGATGCTACTGGGTGCTGTTGAATGAGGTCCTCACTCCTCAACCAGGAAGACTGAGTCCTTAAGGCCGCCGCTGGGAAGTCCACAGACACTGACTCATTTCCCAAATGCTCCTGGTTGCAGGTGAGGGACAGTATTCACACAGGTAAAAACTGGATGGTGAGCAGAAGCTGGCTCGGCTCCTGTCCATGTGGTCCTTTCAGGTCCAAATCCACGACCTCTCTACCTGTCATGCCCTCTCTGTCTCGCTCTCTCTCCCCTCTAGCATAGAAAATCATCCTGTAGTTCTGAGGACAAGAGGCCTTAATCTGAGTCCTCAAATTTTTTTCCCAAATCTATTGAATAGGCCCTGAGTTCTTTTCATTCCCTTGAAAGTCTAGCCTTTGGGAACTCAGAAGCCAGAAACAATGCCCTTTCCTCTGCCACTGCGTTCCTTCCCTGGGATAATTTGCCTCAGAATAATCTAGCCCAGGGGTTCTCAAAGTAACTAGTAGCGACCACATCACCTGGAAACATTACAAGTTCAAGTTCTCAGGCCCCACCTCAGACCTACTGAGTTGGAAATTCTGGGAGCGGGGCTTGACAATCTGTTTTAACTAGGCCTCCAGGGGACTCAGGCACAAGATACAGTTTGATAACTATTGCTTAATTGACGGCTGAATGGTGAGGTGAGGTGGGTTGGGAAAGGGTGGAGGAGGAATTGGAAATACTAAGGGGACGCACAGCAGTTACTATTTTAGATGTATTCTCCTCTTATCACAGCGACTCACGATTGTAGCTGATATATTTGACTACCCATGATGCACCACGCCCTAAACCAGGCACCTGACCTGCCTTGCTCACAACCACTGGTGAGGCAGGCGCTATCCTAATTCCCATTTTCCGGGTGAGGAAACTGAGGAGGGGATTAGGAATTTGCCTTTGGTTATGCAGGAAGTAGTAAGGTCAAGGTTGGGAATATCGTAAATCTGTTTAAGAGCTCCATGTTAGCACTAACTGAAAAAAATCAGGTTACAAAATAGTCAACAGTATGAAAAGTAGCATTCAAAATTACTTTTAGTTTCTTCTTTCTGTTTGTCTTCATTTTCCACGTCTCTCCAGAAACATGTTTTGCTTTTTAATCAGAAAAAATAAGTTGCTATTTTTAAAAAACAATCTGTACACTATGGTCCCATATTGGTAACGTAAAACATATCATTCTGTATAAATGCACATATATATTTTACATAGATATATTAGATATATCAATAGTTATTTATTCACAGGAGAAAAGACTAGAAGGCTCAGCATCAAAATGTTAGCAATGATTATCTCTGTGTGGTAGGGAGGCAAATAATTGTAATTTTCTTCTCTTTGCTGCTCAGTATTCTTGTATAATAAACATAAATTACTCTTGTAATCAGGAAAAAAAATATTTAAAAAATCCAAGGCTTTCTGACTCCAACACCAGGATTCTCTCACAGCAAACTGTCAGTGCTTTCTTTTAAAGCCTTTTTTTCTAGCTTTTCCCAATAAACCAGTCTTGTTTTTTGTCCCCTGTTGTGACTAACCGCTCATCCTGCTCCACATCATCCAAGAAGGAATCAAACCTTCCAGCGAGGAGCCTCCTGCAAAGCCGCCAGATGATGTCTCTGATTCCGAGTTTGCCTGCCATCCTGTTGTTCTAAATAAAGACTAGGAGCACACTTTGGCTTTCACTAGATAATAGTTGAGCTCTAGCTAATTATGGTGCGCTCCTCTCTGGATTTTTGACTATAAGTACATGAGAGGCAGTGTTCCCTCCTGGCTCCTTAAAGGATTATGGAATCATAAGATTATGGAATCATCTGGGGCCAGCGTGGCCGAGTGATTGAGTTCCCGCCTCTACTTGGGAGGACCGGGGTTTTGCCAGTTCGGATCCTGGGCGCGGACATGGCACCACTTGACAAGCCATGCTGAGGCGGTGTCCCACATGCCACAACTAGAGGGACTCACAACTAAAAATACACAACTATGTACCAGGGGGCTTTGGGGAGAAAAGGAAACATAAAATCTTTTTAAAAAAGAAATACTTAACTCCTCTGGGCTTTAGTTTCCTTCTCTCTAAAGTTAGAGAAAGTAATGAATGCCTTTCAAGGTTGTTATGAGGAATCAACGAGAAAATATATGTGAAATTTCCTAAAGTGCCTGGCACATAGTGGCTCTCAACCTTATTTTCCTTCTTTCTTGAAGATTCATAGTTGGATCTCTAGCTACTAACAGTGGGCTGGTTACTTAGCCTTTTTCAGCCTCACTTTCCTCATCTGTTAATGAGGATAAGATTTCCTTTCACCTTTATCCTGAGGCAGTGAACACAGACATGAGCTGCCCAGATGCCCCTTAAAGGAAAGACTCGTTGCCCCAGCTGTCAGCTCCGACAAGCGTGGCTTCAGGGCAGGACCTCTTCCACAGACTGACCCAGTGGATCTCCAAGGACACCCCACTTCAGCCCACTGCAGTGTAGCCCTAATGGGGCTGGCCAAGGCTTTATGATGCCTGCATTAGAGTTTGACTTCTCCCTCTGCCAGTCCATCTTCCTCCCTTTCCTGCCACAGCTAGTGTTCCCTAATAAATACACTGCATGCCGAACCCCATCTCAGTGACTGCTTGCAGAGAACCCAATATGGGACAGTTGGTATCAGGAGGAGTCTCAGAAAGCAGGCAATAGATGAGGGTTTGGAGCTAAATCCCTCGCCAGTGAAGAATCCATCACCAATGGAGGTGGAGCACATGCAGCCCCTAGCACAAGGAGCTGATGGTCAAGTTGTTAGAACTTTCACCTGTGGTAAAGTGGGATGGCACGTGCTGGTGGAAGGGAAGCACAAGCGGGTGTGATGTACCAGGTGTTTGAGAGTACGGGCAAGTAGTAGCTATGAGGACGATGGCATTGGGTGGAGTATTAGTTCCCTAGGGCTGTCTTAACAAATTACCACAAACTTGACAGTTTAAAACAACTGAAACATATTCTCCCACAGTTCTGGAGGCCAGAAGTCCAAAATCAAAGTGTCAGCAGGGTTGGTCCCTCTGGAGGCTCTGAGAGAGGATCTGTTCCATGGCTCTCTCCTCGTGCCTGCCAGCAACACTTGGGGCTCTGTAACTCCAACCTCTACCTCCATCTTCGCATGGCCCTCTTCTGTCTGTGCCTCTGTGTCTCAAATCTCTCCTTTCTCTTATAAGGACATCAGCCCTTGGGTTTAGGGCACACCCTAAATCCAGGATCATCTCATCTCGAGATCCTTAGTTACATCTTCAAACACTCTATTTCTGGGTAAGGCCACATTCTAAGGTTTGTGGTAGACATATCTTTTGGGGGCCACAATTCAACCCACTACAGATAATTATCCCATAACACCATGGATGCCTTAGATAAACATCATGAAAAGCTGCTGGATTGATAAGCAGATGAAAGCCATGTGTGAAAGCCAAAGACCTCCTGACAGCTTACGGAAAGGCTCTCATCTCCCGCAGAAGGAGGATGAGAGCCCAAGCCCAGGCCCAGACCTAATAGGTAGAGTGGCCAAGCTCCAGAGAAGACTGACTGCTCAATCAAGGGAGCTCTGTCACGCCACAGTTAGGGCCCTGGTTGGAAAAAAAGGGACCCTGACACTCGAGAAGGGGACATCTGGTCTAGACTTCCTCTAGAGGCTCTGAGCCAGCATAGGTAGCCTGCCCCTTCTTATTAAGACCCAGAACTCCCCTTCCTTGCTTGAAAACAATGGAGAGGTTTCTCCTCAACAAGATAACAGTTTCCTTCCCCAACTGGGGATCTTCCCCCACCTGCTGTCCTGGCGACCAGGCCCATAGCTAGGTGACATGCTAGGCCTGGTAAGGAAGGGAAGGGACTGCACCCCCAAAGAGCTGTGAGACCGAGCAAACGTGTGTCTGTAGAAGCCAGGGGAGCACGTGTAGGACTGGATTCTGAGGATGCTTGAGCAAGGAGGCTGAGGATCAAGAACATAAGATTGGATCGTGGAGAGCTGATTGATTGCCAGCACTCTTACAAGATACAGGGATTAACACCCCAGCAAAGAACTCCAGGAGATGGTGCAAACTCTCCCTCAGGATGGTTCCTAAAAGCACAGGAGAAGTGATGGCCCATGCCAAGTGAAATTTCAATTGCCATGGCTGACCATGGAAAAAGGGATTAAAATGCTCAGGGAAGTAGATATACTATAATAAACCGAAAGACCCACCTGAGCATTATGTTCCATGGGAAGCCCAAGAGGCTACACTGTCTACCAAGGCTGTAAAGAGCGGGCTGGTGAGAGGGACACCAGCATCACTAAAACTTCAGTGATGAACGGTTCTCTTCTGTAAGCCAGGCCTGACACTAGGAAAGACCGGTAAGGACTACCATTGATGGCAGTGGAGATGACAGGACCCCCAAAACAGAGACCAGGTGGTGGCACTTAATTCCCAGAAGCCAGGTGGATGCAATTATCGTAGTAAACAGCAGGCTGGAGTGGCAGCCAAGGGGCTGCCCCGCAGAGCTGGTTAACAGTGCATAACATCCGAGAGCAAAATAGACGGCAGCTTGTACCATCAGAGGACATCAAAAGAGACGATCTGGAGGCCTAGGAAAGTTGTCCTAAGAAAAAGCCACCTTTTGAACCTAGAATTCACTGACTGAAAATGAGCCTGGGTTCCCCGGAGGAACGAACCTTACAACACCATGGCCAGTATACACAGTAATTATCCCCTAGTCCTTCCTTAAAGGGACCCGCAGCCGTTTACTCTGATAACTGTTCTCTGAGGAAAGGTGAATACACAAATATTTTGAAGACTGTTGAACACAGGGTCTGAGCTGACACTGTTAACAGAAGACTCGAAGTGTCACTCCTCCAGTTAGAGTGGGGGTTTATGGGCACAAGGTAATAAACGGAGTCCTCACTCCAGAGACCAGGAAAATGACTAGCCGGCCTTAAGAAGTCCTTCATGACCCAGTGTCTGCTCTCCCTCCAGACTTCTCTCTCACCACTTATTCCGCTTACTCCCCAGAGCTGGGCTCCCTGCACTCCTTTGATGCTTCATCTCCCATCCCCGTCCGTTCTCTCAATTTCAATCCCTCTTTCAATCTCTCTCTCTCTCTGTCTCACCTCCTCTCTCTCTCCCATCTCTCCCTCTCTTCCTCCCTCCCACCACCACCTTACGTCTTTCCCTCTCTCGATTCTCCTCTGTCTCATCTCTCTTCTGTCCTAATATGTGTCTGTTCTTCATCTTCCCATGTCCCTCATCTCTCAGTCTCACTCTGTATCTCTCTCTCTCACATTCACACACACACACACACACACACACACATGATCTCAGGTTCTGTACAAGCTTATTCACCTGTCTTGAATGCTCCCCTCCTCCTCCACCTTTCTCCTAGCTAACTTCTATTTGTGCTTCAAATTCCTTCCAAGAATCTCCTCTGAGACTCAGGGAAGCCTTCTTTATTCTTTCTCTGCTTGCTTCAACCATGACATGAACTAGACTCTTTAAAATAATCAGGACTTCCCAAATTGACCTACAGATTCAATACAATCCATATCAAAATCTAAGATGGCTTCTTTGCAGGCATTGAAAAGTTGATCCTAAAATTCATGTGGAAATTCAAGGGATCCAGAATAGACAAAGCTACAGTATTGAGATAATGTGGTATTGATATAAGGACAGACATATAGATCAATGGAACAGAATCAACAGTCCAGAAATAAACTCTTACATTTATGGTCAATTGATTTTTGACAGGGATGCCAAGATAATTCAATGAAGAATGAATAGTCTTTCAACAAATGGTGCTGGGACAACTGGATATCCACGTGCAAAAGAATGAAATTGGAACCCACCTTCATCATACACAAAAGTTAACTCAAAGTGGATCAAAGATCTAAATGTAAGAGCTAAAACTGTAAAACTCTTAGAAGAAAATCTTGGATAGAATTTAAAACCCTTTCCCATCAGGGAAATGCAAATCAAAACCACAATGAGATACCACTTCACAGTCACTAGGAGGGCTTTAATCAGAAATGCAGAGAAGAGCCAGCCCTGATGGCCTACTGGTTAAAGTTTGGTGCTCACTGCTTCAGCAGCCCAGGTTTGCTTCCCGGTCATGGAACCACACCACCTGTCTGTCGGTTGCCATGCTGTGGCTGTGGCTCACATAGGAGAACTAGAATAACTTACAGCTAGGATACACAACCATGCACTGGGGCTTTGGGGAAGAAAAAAAAAGGAAAGATTGGCAACAGATGTTAGCTCAGGATGAATCTTTCCCTGAAAAAAAAACAAAACAAGACAGATAATAATTATGGCAATTTCTCAAAAATTTAAACATTGAATTACCATATGATCCAGCTACTCCACTTCTGAGTATGTACCCAAAAGAACTGAAAGTAGGAACTCAAACAGATACTTGTACACCCACGTTCGTAGCCTCATTATTCACAAAAGCCAAAATGATGGAGGGAAGCAACCCAAGTGTCCATCAACAGATGAATGAATAAATAAAGTGTGCTATATACATAGGGTGGAATGTTATCTGGCCTTAAAAAGGAAAGAAATTCTTGGGGCCAGCCCAGTGCCATAGTGGTTAAGTTCGCACTCTCCATTTTGGTGGCCCCGTGTTTGCAGGTTCGGATTCTGGGCACAGATCTAGCACCACTTGTCAAGCCATACTGTGGCGGTGTCCCACATAAAATAAAGGAAGATTGGCACAGATGTTAGCTCAGGGCCAATCTTCCTCACACACACACACAAACCCCCAAAAAAGGGAAGGAAATTTTGACACATGCTACAACATGGATGAACCTTGAGGACATTATGCTAAATGAAATAAGCCAGTCACCAAAGGACAAATACTGTATGATTCCACTTATATGAGGTACCTAGTAGTAAAGTTCATAGAAAATAGAATGGTGGTTCCCAGGGGCTGGGGGAGAGAAGTATAAGTTAGTGTTTAATGGGTACAGAGTTTCAGTTTGGGAAGATGGAAAAGTTCTGGAGACGAATGATGGTGATGGTTGCACAACAGTATGAATGTACCTAATACCACTGAACTGTGCACTTAAAAATGGTTAAAGTGGTAAATTTTATGTTATGCATATTTTACCACAATAATAAAAAAAAGAATGTTTATAGTTGCCTGAACTTACCATTTTGTTTAAAAAATAGCACGTTGATCATTAAAGGTCACAACACTATTAAAGCCACTGACACTCAATCTGGAGGCACTGGGGAGGCCCATGTACCTCCCTGGACCTTGTGACTTTGTCTTAGAAACGAGGTAGGTAGGACCAGATCAGTCCTACTCCCAGCTTGGAGTCTCGGGATCCCTGTGGACTCCAAATGTAATAAAAAATATCCTCTGGTTACTTTCAATATTTCCAAATAAAACCTAATAAAATTATTCTTTTTCCTTCCAAACGCCTTCCCAGAGCAATAAAAACATCACGCTTCTCTCCTGTAGACTGGGGTTATAGGACTGCAGGGTGGACTCAAAGGTTATTAGTTATTTTCACAGTGGAGGGAGGAATGGGTTCAGGCTGCTTATGTAACAGCTGCTACTGGTGCAGGGGAGGGGACTGTTACCATGGAGGCTAACTGGAGAAGTACTTCGGAGCCAGCAAACGGCACAGCAGTTTGAGGGGGGCCACACCACCTACAGCTGGAGAAGGAAGAAAGGATGTCACGCTTGAATGGACACAGGTACTCACGGTGGGCAAAAACACCCCAGTTGAAACAGTAGTGCCTTCAGGTTCTGTGACAACTGGAGTCAGGCTCAGCAGCTGGGAGAACACGGCACTGGCTACATGGCAGCTGAGAAGACCAGAGAGCTGTTCTTGAACTCTTGATTCCGTAAATTAGTGATTCTCAAATTGTAGCTTGCATCAGAATGATCTGGAGGGCATCTTAAAGCCCAGAGTGCTGGGTCCTGCCTCCTAGCCATTTTGTTTCAATAAACCCGGGGGGGGGCGGGGTGGGACAAGAGAATTTGCATCTAACCAGATCCCGGGCAATGCTGAAGCTGCTGGTTTGAGGACCACACTTTGAAAACCACTGCCCTACTGTACTGATCAGCACAGGCTATGCCAGGCTACAGTAAGAAATAAACCCCCAAATTGCAGGACCTTAACACCACAAAAGTTTATTTCTTGCTCATATCTCAGTCCAAGGAAATTTAGATAGTCCTCCCCCATATTGTTCCCATGCCAACTTCCCTGTGGAAGAGAAAGAAAGAGAGTACCAGGAAAGTACATGAGATGGTTTTAAGGCAGTGCCTGGAAGAGGTTTATATCACTTCTTCTGCCTCACATTGGCTAGATCTCAATCACAGGCCCTCAACCCAACCGGGAACGGCAATATTCCAGGGTGTCCAGAAAGAAAGAGATAGTGTAGTAAACACACAACATTATCTGCCACCAATCCATCATTGATTCCCACTGTCTCTCCCTCCTCACTAGCAGATTTGTTTTGGTATACATTTATTTTTTTAACTGAAATATAGTTGACATATAACAATGTGTAATTTAAGGTGTACATGTTGATTTGATACATTTATATATTGTAATGTGATTTCATTATAGTGATAGCACTTCCATCATGTCACATGATTGTCATTTCCTTTTTTTTTTTTTTTAAAGATTGGCACCTGAGCTAACATCTGTTGCCAATCTTCTTTCTTTTTTTCTTCTTCCTCTCTCCAAAGCCCCTCAGTACATAGTCGTATATTCTAGTTGTAGATCCTTCTAGTTGAGCTGTGTGGGACGCTGCCTCGGCATGGCCTGAGGAGCGGTGCTATGTCCGCGCCCAGGATCCGAACTGACGAAACCCTGGGCCCCGAAGGAGTGCTCGAACTTAATCACTCGTCCATGGGGCCAGCCCCCTCATTTCTTTTTTGTAGTTGCAATGATTAAGATCTAGTCTCTTAGCAAGTTTGATGATTACAATACAATATTGTTGTCTATATTCACTAGACTGTACACTGGATCTCTAGGACTCATTTGCTACTAGTTGCAAGTTTGCACCCTTAAACATTTCTCCTATTTCCCCAATCACCAGCCCTGGGTGACCACCATTTTCCTATTTTTTTTTTAAAGATTGGCACCTGGGCTAACAACTGTTGCCAATCTTCTTCTTTTTTTTCTCTGCTTTATCTCCCCAACCCCCACCCTCTTCCTCCCCCCAACCCCGCCGTACACAGTTGTATATCTTAGTTGCATGTCCTTCTAGTTGTGGGATGTGGGACGCCACCTCAACGTGGCCTGACGAGCGGTGCCATGTTCTCTCCCAGGATCCGAACCCTGGGCCACCACAGCAGAGAGCACGAACTTAACCGCTCGGCCACGAGCCGGCCCCTTACTCTATGTTTTCATGAGTTTGGCTTTTTCAGATTCCACATATAAGTGATATCGTATAGTATTTGTCTTTCTTTGTCTGATTTATCTCACTTAGCATAATGTCCTCAAGGTTCATTCATGTTGTCACAACTGGCAGGATTTTCTTCTTTCTCATGGCTGAATAATATTCCATTGTATATATGTGTGTATATATATACACCACATCCTCTTCATTCATTCGTCCATTGACAGGCACTTAGGTTGTTTCCATAACTTGGCTGTTGTGAATAATGCTGCAAAAACATGGGACTGCATATATCTCTTTGATATCCTGTTTTCATTTCCTTTGAGAATATACTCAGAAGTCTAATTGCCAGATCCTTAGTAGCAGATCTTGTTTCTGTCCAAGGGATTTACTCCTCCCCCAGGAGTGTGGAAGCTGATACCACCATTGGCTCTAGAAACCATCTATTAGACTGAGACAGTCTGCATTGCCCGAGATTGGTTTAGGTACCCAGGCTCAAGCCAATTAGTGCACATCATTCTCTTGTCAACTGTTATTGGTCCAGGGGTGGACATGTGACCCAATCAGGCTGAAGGGAATAAGGAGGCTGGAGAGTATCCTATTGGACTTGGAGTGAGGAAGCAAGCTGCTTCAGCTGACGCTGGCAACCATCTTGAGACCAAGAAGCCAAGCTAGAGGAGGCTAGAACGTAGAGAAGAGTAGAAAAATGGAGTCATAGCCCTGTTCTAACACCTGAAGTCTACTTTACCTCTGAATTTATTTTAAGCTACTTTGAATTCAGACCTGTTATGTGTAGTAGAAAGTAGCCAAATGGATATACCTCTCAAAGCATAACGATGGGAACAGAAATACTTTGTTTGCCAGTCCTGGGACCTTACTTGTACTCCGGGGGCTCTACAGGTGAATGAATGGGGTTACACTTAACAAATGCAGGTTGTGTGATAGAAGTTATTTCAAAAGGTAGAGTCCAGTGAGTATGAGCTACAGGAGATTGTAAACTTTAAGAATGTAGAGGCCATGTCTCTCCTTTCCCCTGCTATAGCCCCAGAGTCCAGCCAGTGCTTGGCGTACACAAATACACGAAACATTTGTTGAATGAATACATCACAAGAAACTGGTAAAAATGAGTCCTTAGTTGTAAGAATGTTGGGAAGTCATCTAAACATTGTAAACACAGAAACATTGGGAAAATTACATTAAATAAGATAATGTATGTAAAATCCCTAGCACAGGGTCCACACCTAGTAAATAAATGGAAACTGTCATTAAGATCACTGGAGTCAATTAAGCCAGGCCATCTTGAAAGTCCCTTTTAAATCTAATTATGTCGTTGTTCTAGGACACAGTTTAGTGATCAAGAATGTAGACTTTATTCACAATTTTCCAAAACTGGAAACAATCCAATCCAAATTCCATCAGCAGATGAATGGATAAACAAACTGTGGTATAGCCATACAACAGAATACTGCTCAGCAATGAAAAGGAATAAAATACTCACACATGCAATATGGATTAATCTCAAAAGCATTAATCCCACATGAAAGAAGCCAGAGACAAAAGCCTACATTCTATATGATTCCTAGTATTATACAGCATTCTTAAAAAGGAAAAATTGTAGAGACAGAAATCATATCAGTGGTTGCCAAGAGCTGGGGATACAGGTAGGAGATTAACTAGAAAGGAGCATGGTGGAAATTTTTGGAGTGACGGAAATATCCTATATATTGATTGTAGTGGTGTTACACAACTAAACATTTGTCAAAATTCATTGAACAGTATGCTAAAAGAAAAGGTGACTTTTACTGTAATTGAACTATATCTCAATAAACCTGGATTTTAAAAAATGTAACATGCAGACTGTTTTTATAGATTGAAATAATACAGACGTGGTTTCAAATCCTGGCTTCAACACTTTCTGTGTAACTTTAAAGATGCTTCCTTAATCTCTCAGGGCTTATGTTTCACCGTCTTAATAATATCAAAGAAGCTTTTACTCTGGGTAAGATGGAGTAAGCATACTCTACCCTCTGTCACCCACTGAATGCAACGATAAAACCTAGACACGATGCCTGGAGCAGATGTTTGAGGTCTCCGGAAAGTAACTACTAGCAGTCAAATTAAGAAAGGAGACTAGAATCAAAGTACTACTAAACTAAATGAGAGTTTATCACTTTTTTTTTACTCCGGTGTCTTCCAACTTGGACTCAACACAGCCCCAACCAGGAAGTGGACATCCATATGGGCAGAGAAAAGTCCTCCAGTTGTGGCTCTAGGAGCAGAATAAGGGTGTCCTGATGCTCAGAGAATGTGAGGGATTTTGCCTGAGTTTTTTTCTTCTTTTTTTTTTTTCTTTTCTCAGTTTTTATACGCTAGTCCCCAAGCAATTGTGTGGTAGTGGCAGTGACAGCAGTGGCAACAAGGACTCATAGAAGCCTAAAACTCTGAGAGAGGGGGAAACCTCCTCTCCTGTCAGAAGAGATGTGGTCCCAAAGGGGTGAGTGAACCTGTTTATTTTTCTCTTTCTTGACCCCAGATGTGGGTGTACACATTGGAAGTGAGCAGCAGGGCAGAAGAAACAAATCCCCAGCTTTCTGCCTAAGGGTTAGAAAATATATAAAGTGTGAAAGAAAGAAACTACAAAAGAAACCTGAATAAACAGAGAGACTGACATACCATGTTCATGGATCAGAAGACCCAACATAGCAAAGAGGTCAATTCTTCCCGTACTGATCTATAGATCTAACATAATTCCAGTAAAAGGGAAATCCAATGAGGTTTTTGCAATTATAGACAAGCTGATTCGAGAATATAGGGAAAGGCAAAGGAACTAGAATGTAAAACAATTTTGAAAAAGAATAAGATTGAAGGAATCACACTACCCAATTTTAAGACTACCCAATTTATAAATCTCCATTAATCAAGACAATGTGGTACTAGAGGAAGAACAGACATGTAGATCAATGGAACAGAAAAGAGAGTCCAGAAATACACCCATATGGAATATAACCAACTCATTTTTCACAAAAGTACAAAGGCAGTTCAATGGAGAAGTGACAATCTTTTCAACAATTGGTCCTGGTAAAATTATACGTCCACATGTAAGAAAGTGAACCTTGACTTAAACTGCACAATTTATACATAAATTAACCCAAAATGAATCAAAGATCTAATTGTAAAGCCTAAAATTATAAAGGTTTAAGAAGAAAGTATAGGAGAAAAATGTTTGTGATCTAGGATTAGGCAAAGAATTCTTAAACATGACACCAAAAGCATGATCCTTAAAAGAAAAATTTATCCCCTGTTGGTAAATTGGACTCAATGAAAATTAAAATTTTGCTCTGTGGTAAACATTATCAAGAGAATGAAAGGATTAGCTACAGAGTAGGAGAAAGTGTCCACAAATCACATGTCTGACAAACAGCTCATATCCAGAATATATAAAGAACTCTCAAAACTGAACAGCAAGAAAACAAACAACCCAACAACAAAATAAGCAAGAGATTTGAACAGACATTTTACCAAAGTGGGTAGACAGATGGTGAATAAGCACACAGAAAGATATTTTGGGGGTGAAGGAAGTATTCTATACCCTGACTGTAGTGGCATTTACATGGATCTATACATGTGTTAAAATTCACGGAACTGTACATTAACAAAAAAGACAAAAAGTCATGATAATTTTAAAAATAAAATTAAAAGAAAAAATAACATCATAATAAAAGTACTTTCTTTATAGGGCTTTGGTTTTACAGGCATGGAAGTACCAACAAAGAGGTGTTTGTGCAGAAGCTGTAGGATTTCTTCTTCAATCACCTTCATCCATGAAGAGGCCCAGATGATGCCCAAAGCAGGAAGATGCCAGGCAAAATGGTCACATGTTCAGACTCTGGAGATTTAGACAGTGTCATTCTAAACAAGATTCTTCTTAGAGTTTTGTCAGTTTGGGGTCTGAACAAAGATATGCTCAGAATCGAAAGCACAGATATTCTTGGGTTTTTACAGTCACAAATTATAATGATAATTCATGTTTCAGGAAGCACCTCAATTTCTCTCTTAGGTTGTGAAATCCTTCGGTGCCTTCAGGCAAAAGAGGTCGACATGAATTAGTCTTGATTGGTTTGGGACACTGAAATGATTCTGGGACAGCAGAGGAATGCTTGGCACCAATGTTTCCCAAATTGATGCCACAGAACAATAATCCCAAAAGCTATTGAGAGAGGGGGAGGGAGCGAAAGAGGGAGAGGTAGGGAGAAGAGAAGGAAATATAGTCTGGAAAACTGGAAAACGCCACATGTTCTATTTTTCTCTTGGAGATTCCCAATGCATATTAATATATTAATGCCCTGAGAAATTTCACAGAAAGAATTCTATTTGCCTCTATTTAATCTGATTTCCCAAACTTAGTTGACAATAGGTTGTTTTTCCCATATAACTCCAAATAGTAATAATTCAGTTAAACTCACTTTGGTACTCGCTGCTCTACCGCAAACCCAGAGTGTGGACTTTGGTGGCTAAAGATAGACTTGGCGTATGCTAATTAATTCTTTCTTCTCCGGCTGGGTTCTTTGCCCACTCAGTTTATCCCAAAATTCAGGACAAGTTTTCCAAAGACATAAAGTAGGCACTTGCTCACTTGCTTGAATGTCAGAGACAGTAGATTAACAATAATAATCATAGCAAATGCATACCTGGTACTCACTACGTGTCAGGTATTTTTCCAAGCACTTTATGTATGTTAACCAGTTTAGTTGGCGTGACAACCCTTTGACTTAAGCACTATTATTATCCCCATTTTATACATGTGGAAACTGAGGCACAGAGCTACTTGCCCAAGGTCACACACAGACAACAAATGGCTGAGCCGGGATTCAAACTAGGCAGTCCGGATCCAGAGTTCACATTCTTGACCACAGTGTATACTGCCTCTCAGATGAGATCCATGCCCTGCTCCCTGAAATGCCACGGCTATTCGTCCGTTTCTTTGGCACTGTAAGTCTGTGATCTTTCAGAACTCCACTGGAAAGCAGTGTCCTCTCAGTGAGCACTGCAAGGCCCTGTGTAGAGGCTGTCCTTTCTCTCTAGAATGTTTTCACTACTCTTTCTTGTCCGGTAAACTCCTGGTCATCTTTCAAGACCTAGCCCAAATGTCACCTCACAGCCCGATTCCCGGCCAAGAAGCTTTCGCAGAAACTCCGAAGAGCTGTCTGACCGCAGCTGTGGTACAGATCTTGTCTGTATTTTGCTGTGATTGCTTTGCTTTGTATGCATGTTTATTTTTTGTCACCAGCCTATGACGTTCTCAATTGCAGAACCTTTGTTTCAGGCACTGTGGTAGGGTAGGCACTGAAGGGTAGAAAGATGCATGAGATGTGGTCCCCGACCTCAGAGAGCCCCCGAGCCTTTTACCACTGTTCTAGATAGACACACCTGATATTTGACAAAGGCTGGAGAGCTGCAAGAAAAGGGTTTTGTGGGCACAGAGGACAGAACAATTACTGCTGATTAGAGAGAGGTGATATTTGAGCTGGGACTAAATGATGAGGAATTTCAGTGGGAGAATGAATGAGTGAAGGAATCCTTCGGGAAAACAGTTTTGTGATATTTTTATGGCACAAGAGGGAAAGGATTAGACTTGGAACCCGTACTGGCAGGGGCTGCAGTTGGCCCTGTGACTTCAGGCAAATCACTTCATTTTTCTGTGCTTCAGTTTATCAATCTGTAAAATTGGAATAATAACCACTCATTTCCCAGGATGTTTTTTGAGAATTAAGTAAAGTCACGTGTGGAAAAGTGCTTTGTGTTAAATGCCAAATGCCATAAAGGTGTTTGGTATAATTATGCTTCTTAATTCCTCTTGTATCTTGTCTCTTAAGAATTCGGTAAGATGGGAAACAGCGATTGAGAACTTACTCTGTGGCAGGCACCATTCTCTGTCTCTTCTGGGTACTATTTCATTTACCGTCCCAACAATCCTATAAGGCAGATATATTATTATTGTGGTCATTCTACAAATGAGGAAAACAAGGCGCAGAGAACTTCAGTTGTCCTGCCCAGGGTCACACAGCTAGTAACTCCTGGGGTCCACATTCAAACCCAAGTGTTAACACAGAGCCCCTGATCAGAGACTAAAAATGTATTAAAGATCCTCTCAGTCTGAGCCAGCTATGACACATCAATCAGCTGAGAATGGAGAGATGCAACAGGTGACCCTCCTCTGATGAGACAGAGATCAAGATCCCCTCTTTCACCTCCATCAGCGGATAAATTGAACATATGGTTAGTTATAAGAACCACAGAGCTCGCATTTTTCCCCCAGACATTTTCTGTTCTTTACTTAAACACTGATCAGAAGAAAAACCAAGACACAAAAGTTAAACTGATTCCTTTTGTGTGTGTGTATGAGGAAGATTGGCCCTAAGCTAACATCTGTTGCCAATCTTCCTCTTTTTGCTGAGGAAGATTGTCACTGAGCTAACATCTGTGCCAATCTTCCTCCACTTTTTATGTGGGACACTGCCACAGCATGGCTTGATGAGCCATATCTAGGTCTGCACCCAGGATCCAAACCCGCAAACCCCAGGCCGCCAAAGCAGAGCCTGAAAACTTAACCACCATGGCACCAGGCCGGCCACAGAGATTCCATTTTTAAAAAGTGGAATAGATGGGGGCTGGCCCCATGGCCGAGTGGTTAAGTTCGCGCGCTCCGCTGCAGGCGGCCCAGTGTTTCGTTAGTTCGAACCCTGGGCGCGGACATGGCACTGCTCATCAGACCACGCTGAGGCAGCGTCCCACATGCCACAACTAGAAGAACCCACAACGAAGAATACACAACTATGTACCGGGAGGCTTTGGGGAGAAAAAGGAAAAAATAAAAAATCTTAAAAAAAAAAAAAAAGGAATAGATGAACATTCTCCTAGTGAAACCTAGCCTGACAACATCATTGTTAAGGAATACAAAGCCAACAGCTGGATAAATCATCAAAATGAGGCCCAACATTCGTTCAAATCAAGTGGCATTTATCCATATTCTAAAATGGCTCTCTAAGGTTTTTATTCCATTGGTATGAGAGTTCCAATAGAACCCTAAAGCGATTATATAGAACACTAGGGCTATTTAATAGCTTCTAACTTAGCAAGCCATGGTAATTTAAAAGGGAGCGGATGAGCTGCTGGGAGCAGGGAGATTTCTGCTGAAGAATACAAATGTGTTCTCTGCTACACTGCGTCTGCCTCTTTCTGGGGAAAGGCAAAATGCACACAGGAATGTGATGGAACTTTCCAGCTGGTGGTTTTGTGTTATCAGAAGGCAAGTGTTTGTGAAAACGAAAATTACTGATAATTAGGTGTGAAAGCCTGTAAGGGAGAAAAATGGAGAAACATTGCAGCGTCTTTATTTATACCAAAGGCTGAAGACTATTGGTGGCAGTGTGAATTGCTGCAATCTTCTGGGAGGACGCTTAGCAATGGGCTGGCACTTTGACCCAGCAATTCCACTTCCAGGAATCTGCTTTATAGTAATACTTGCACATGTTCACAAAGGTCTGTGTACAAGGATGTTCACCGTAGCAAGTGTTTGTAGGTATGAAAAATGGAAATAATCTATATCTATCAAGATAAAAATATTTAAACAATATTTAAACAGCATATCCACGTTTCAGAAAAGTTTGCTGCTAATAAATGGAATGAGATCTATATATTCTGACATGAAAAGGTGTCTCTGATATGTTAAGTGAAAAAAAGCAAATTTCAAAATAGTATCTATCACATGATTCAATTTAAAAATGTTTTCAGGGGCCAGCCCAGTGGTGCAGCAGTTAAGTTCCCACATTCCACTTCGGTGGCCCAGGGTTCACCAGATCGGATCCTGGGTGCGGACATGGCACCACATGGCAAGCCATGCTGTAGCAAGTGTCCCACATACAAGGTGGAGGAGGATTGGCACGGATGTTAGCTCAGAGCCAGTCTTCCTCAGCAAAAAAAGAGGAAGTTTGGCAGACGTTAGCTCAGGGCTGATCTTCCTCAAAAAAAAAAAAAAGGTAAAAAAAAATGTAAAAGTGTTTTCAATGTTAATGTAGTCATAGAAAAATATCTGGAGGAATATGTACCAAAGATTACCAGCGGTTCCCTCTGGGGGATGGTATAGATATTTTCATAATGTACATTTTTATGAGCATGGATTACTTTCGCAAAGAGAGGGGAAAAAACAAAGAGTTGAATTATTTCCTCAAGGGAAGAAAGAAAAAGAAAAAGAAACCCGGCTGGTAGAGGTTTATTCACTGTCTTTGGGTGAAAGGTTTCAGTGCAATTCCACAGAGAGTGCATTTCAGATTCTGGCAGTCTCGGCAAGGATGCGTTTAGTCAGAATGGACCAAAATGACTGTGCTCGCATCGAGACACTGCGACGCACTGCGTCTCCCTCCTCTGTCCTTGTCCTGGTCTCTTGATTGTCCTTTTGCCTGCTGCTGCTGCTCCTCAACCTTTGCTCATGGACAAGAACCAGCTGATTTCCCAGCCCCTTCTCTTGCCTCACAAGCTGCCCGTTGTAGAAGTCACCAAAACATGGTGGTAAAGAGCTTGGCCTATGGAGTTTGGGGGCCCTGGGTTCAAATCCTGACTTCACCACTCTCCTGTGTAACTTTGGGAAGCTTGCTTCTCCTTTTAGGGCCTCTGTTTCCTCACATGAAAAATGATGATAATCTTAGAGAACCTGCTTCAGAGGGTCTTTGGAATGATGAAAATGGATAAGTATAGAAAGCGCTTGGAGGGGCGGCCCTGGGGCCGAGGGTTTAAGTTCATGCGCTCTGCTTCAGGGGCCCGGGGTTTCGCGGTTCGGATCCTGGGCATGGACAGGGCACCGCTGATCAGGCCATGCTGAGGCGGCATCCCACATGCCACAACTAGAAGGACCCACAACTAAAATACACCACTATGTACTAGGGGGCTTTGGGGAGAAAAAGGAAAAATAAAATCCTTCAAAAAAAGAAGTGCTTGAGAATAGTAAATTAATAAACAAATGTCATCTATTATTATTGTCACGGCGTCCTACCAATTCTTCCTTGGTAGAATCTCTCCGGTCTATCTTCTGCCTGATAAACTCCTGCTCATCCTTCAAGGTCTGACTCAGATGCCATCGATGAGAACCCACCTCTGGTCTCTTCCTACACACCCAGAACTGATTAGCACCATCCCACCAGAGGTTCTGTGTGGCGCTATGTACAGAGCTTCATGACTGCCTGTTACCTTCTACTTTACTTGTCTGTCTCCTTCACAGACCCTGACCTCCTGCAAGGCAGCAGCCCTGTTCTATTCATCTCCAACCCTGAGCACTCACCTCAGCGCCAGGCCGAGTTTGGATACAAATAGTAATCATGTTTCAAGTTGAATTAATCGCATCCCTGCCTCTGTCAGCCCAGGCCTGGCGTCTTTAGTTCACGTGAAACTATGGTTACAGCTTCCAAGTGGTCTCCTCCCCTCTTCTTTCCCTGCTCCAATCCTGGCTAACATTTGAGCCCCACAGGTCCTGCTCAATACCCTTCAAGGACAGAGGAGAATTGTAGGACGGGAGCCACACCTGGGTTTTAGCTATAGTTTTGCCACAGGTTGATGTAATCCTAAGCACATTGCTTTTTCTCTCTAAACCATAGCGTCTGCATCTGTAAATAGAGGCAATCGCCGCCTCCCATGAGGCAGTAGGGTGGACTCAATGAAAAATGCATGTGAAATGCATCAACATTACCCAAATGTTAGATATTACTATTTCTGTTATTTTTCAGAGGCAGTGTACATCGGGGAAGAGTATCTGAGAGCCTCTGTCCAGGAGCTCTCCAGCTATGCAAAAAAGAGTTTCCTCCAGAAACTGCATTTAGTACGCCTTTTGTGAAACCAATCCCCAAAACAAAAGGGCAAAGACTCTTTCCTACCCTTAAAATTAAATACAAACATCAGAGAACATTGTGCAGGCTTTCACCATTTATGGAACATTTTCACGACCATCACAGGACTTGAAAAGGTCTTTAATGGGAAGAAATCACAACCAGATCTTAGTGATAAGCTCTGGGTGCTGAAACTGGGCAATGATTTTGATTTTATTTGTTTTCCTAAAGCTTCAAATCTTTGCAATTTTGGAGGTAGACAGAGACGATAGCTGCACAACATTGTGAATGAACTAATTGCCACTCTGTTGTACATAAAGTGTGCAATGTTATGTGAATTTCACCTCATTAGAAAATCTTCAGTACACGTGCAAGATTTTATTGTCATTTACTAAAACGTGGGTTAACCCGAGAACAAAAAAAGCCTCTAAAGGCCCCAAAGCGGTGCAGTCAGCTGACACTCTCCCCCACCCATTTGCCGAATCACGGTTGCAGAGGGCCAGGTTCCAGGCAGCCAGCCTGCAGCACGCTCCTCCGACCACCAGGGGTCTCCACAAGGCCCTGGCCGCCTCCCAAGCCGGCGAGCGCCTTCTCTTGCGCCTTGGAAGCGCGTGTGCGTGTGAGGGGCGTGGCCCCTGGTGGCCGGCTGCTCCGCCGGCACGAGCCCCGCCCCCCCCCGGAGCCTGTGCCCGAGCCCACCGACCCCAGTCCTTGCCGGTCCCTCCGGTTCCCACCCCCGGCCCCAGCCTTCTCCCGTTGGGGCTGGTCCCTGACTTCTCTCTCCCCACGTGTAACCGCCTGCCGCGGCATCTCTGGCCCGCTGTCCTCTGCCCGGCTCTGCTCCGCCGAGGCTCCCGGTCCGTGAGCCCCGGCCGCATGGCGCTGCAGGCGCTGCAGAGCTCGGGGGTGGCCTTGCGCAAGATCCTGTCTCACTTCCCCGAGGAGCTGAGTCTGGCTTTCGCCTACGGCTCCGGGGTGTACCGCCAGGCGGGGCCCAGTTCAAACCAGAAGGTGAGCCCGGCCCGCGGCCAGCCCCACGCCGGGCATCGGCGTGTCCTCACGAGTTCCCGTTTCCTTCGATCCCTCCAGAGCCCCAGAGCTGCCTGTCCACTCTGCGCACTGCACGTATCAACTAGTAAAGTACACACCGTACGAAAGTGTTGCTAGTGCAACGACAGCGTTAGCTGAGTTTTGAAGTTTAAGTAGGAGTCCACTCCGGTCTAGATGCAGTGATGCGGGGGGAAAAGCTGCTGCAGAGGAAAGAAAAAGAAAGGAAGGAAAAATACTTGCCAGGTGCTAGTTCAGTGTTCTCAGCCGTGGCCGAACATTGGAGTTTTCTGGGAAGCTTTAAAAATTTCTACCTACTGGGATTCTGATTTAATTGGTCGGGGATGAGGGCTGGGCTTCAGGAATTTGTAATACTTTGCAGGTCATTTAAATGCGCAGCCAAGCTTGAGAGTCACATGGATAGCTGTGGGGGGAAACACAGAATGATCCTCCTCACTTCAGGAAGCTGACGACTGGTTGTAGGACCTGGGCAGGTGCAGTGAAGTTAACTAACAGCAAAAGTTAGTGGGTGACTAGTATATTTATTCATGCTCAGGCCATTTAACAAAAGTATGTTTAGGACTAGGTGTTGTAACGCTTCAAAGTTGGCTGAGCACAACGGCTGTGAGGGTACAGTTTTCTTTGTGATTCCACCTTTTTTTCCCCCTCTTGAAAAGGGGGGAAAAGTTTGCTTTCAAAGTAGAGACAAATTTCAAGACACGGCAGAAGAGTGGAAGGCAAATATTTTCCACTTAAATGAGGCTGTTATTGACTTTCTCTGGAAAGGCTTTAGAGCTTTTGTTGAGTTAACATAAAAGGAGCAAAAGTCTGAATAGAGAGACTGTGTGTGTGTATAACCCGTGTTCTGAACTGGATTTCTACTTGCTGGAATTCGTGCACAGCCTGACAACAGTTTGTTGTCATCTGTGGTAAACTAAGGAAATGAAAATGTGCAGATTGCAATAGGACCTCCTGGATTTGGATACCTGGCTGTAATCTGTCTTCCGATTAAAGTTCACCTGCTCACTTCCTGGTGAGGCCATCTATACTGATGCTTGGATTTCGTGTTTCCCACATTTAGGAGTATTTAAGTAATACTGGTCTTTAAATTGACAGCATATGAGAAATTATAGATTATAGGTATATAAGAAATTATCGACTAGTTATTTTTTCTAACATAGATTAACATAGTTAGAAATTTTTTTAAAACATGTCCTCCCCAGATGTTTAGTATCACCAGTGGTTTGTGGATCACACTGTGGGAAACTCAGAGCAGGCCTTAGCTTCCTGATGCTATGGCTGCCTCTTCATTTTTCCATGAAGATTTTCCTTTGAGCAGATCTGGAATTCCCTCCCAGAGGAGGTCCTTCTTTCCCTTTCCCTCACTCTCATTCCCTACAAGTTAGCAAGTCTTGGAGATTCCACGCCTAGTCTCTCAGATCAGTCCCTACCCTCAGTGCCTTAGTTAACATCTTCTTTTCATTTCTCACGTGGAATCTTACACTTACCCTATGTGATTTTCCTACCCTTAGTACCCCCTCCCTCCAATGAGCTTTTCTGCAGGAGAATTTCTTGGCATGGCAACCACCTCCCTCTCTGGTCCCATCTCTCGCCACTCCCTGCCTGGGTTCTGTTCCAGCCATAATCAAACTAAGTGCAGCTCCCAGAACTTGCCCCGCTCTCTTAGCCACAGGAGCGTTCTCCTCTAACAGGGCTCTCTCCCCTTCCTCAGGCTTTTCCTATTACTTTCCCCAAGCCTGCTTAACTCTTGCACCTTCTTCAAGACTGATAAATCTGAGTCTTGGAAAATGTAATTTTATAGGAAAATTTCTCTTTCCTGTTCTCCTGACCTCATTCTGAATGAAGTTAGTACGTTTTGCATTCCACTGTCGAGTCAACTTAGTGATAATTTGTCTGTTCTCCCCAGTAGACCCTGAGCTCCTTACTTCTGTCCCAGGACCTATCAGAGCTCATTGTAGGTGCTCAGTGAGTGGTTGGTGAATGAGTGAGAGTTGAAATAACTTATTTCCCATTACAGAATACTTTATAGACCTTATCCATAGGGTGTTATTTGATCTGGAAGACAAGTGGAGCCTTTTGGCTACATTTGGCTGAAAGGCATGTAGCATGGTGGTGCAGCACCCAGAATTTGGAACCAGACTACTTTTGTCTGCTACTCACTAGCTATGCGTCCTTGGGCAAGGAACTTACTCTGTGCCTTGGTTTCCTTTTCTATAAAATTGGGATAGAAACAGTACCTACTTGGCAGGATTGCTTTGAAGATAATGTGAGTTACTGTATATGTAATATATAAAGTGTTGATGAGCGCCAGAACAACAATACATGTTGTCAGCATTGCTGTTATTTGTATTGATGAAAACAAAGCTCAGATTGGTTCCAGAGACATGCTTAAATGTCTGATGACAACCCCAGGTCTCCTATTAATCCTAATGGCACAGAATTTTAGAGCTTTCCACTCTATCTAGGTGCCTTTCTTAGGAATCCAAACTAAAATCATTCTCTTTTTTCACCTCCCAGGCTGCCATGCTGGACTTTGTGTTCACAGTAGACAACCCTGTTGCATGGCATTCAAAGAACCTGAAGAAAAATTGGAACCATTACTCTTTCCTGAAAGTTTTTGGACCCAAGATTATCACATCTGTCCAGAATAACTATGGTGCTGGAGTTTACTACAATCCACTGATCACATGTGATGGGAGGGTAGGTGACTTCCAGCCTATGTCTTAACTTGGGCAACTGTTCACCTTTGTTATTAGAATACCAGCTAAATATGTGTGTTCTGGCAGTCAGGAAATGTCCACACTCCCGCTGGCTGTCTTGAACCCAGGGACAGAGCAGTAGCTGGAGTCCTCATCTTCTCTTGACTGTGATTGTAGTGTGAGAAGGTGGTCAGGCATGTCTGTCTTTATTTTTTGCCTTTGGCCATGTGGTTCTCAAATTTTAGTGTGCATTAAAATCCCCTGGAGTTGGGGCCAGCCCCGTGGCCAAGTGGTTAAGTTCTTGCGCTCTGCTTTGGCGGCCCAGGGTTTCGCTGGTTTGGATCCTGGGTGCAGACATGGCACTGCTCATCACGCCATGCTGAGGTGGCGTCCCACATGCCACAACTAGAAGGACCCACAACTAAAATACACAACTATGTACTGGGAGGATTTGGGGAAGAAAAAGCAGGGAGGGAAAAAAAAAGAAGATTGGCAACTGTTGTTAGCTCAGGTGCCAGTCTTTTTTTTTTTTTAAGATTTTGTTTCATTTTTCTCCCCAAAGCCCCCAGTACATAGTTGCATATTTTTAGTTGTGGGTCCTTCTATTTGTGGTATTTAGGATGCCACCTCAACACGGCCTGATGAGTGGTGCCATGTCTGCGCCCAGGATCCGAACCAGCGAAACCCTGGGCTGCTGAAGTGGAGCGTGCAAACTTAACCACTCGGCCTGCCCTGACAGGTGCCAATCTTTAAAAAAAAACAAAAACAAAATCCCCTGGAGTACCTGTTGGATGTGCAGATTGCTGGACCCCGCCCCCAGAGTTTCTAATTCAGTAGGTGTGGGGTGCGGTTTAAGGGTGTGCATTTGTTAATTGAGATATAATTGTCATATAACATTGTGTTAGTTTTAGGAATACAACATAGTGATTTGATATATGTATTTATTATGAGGTGATCACAATATGTTTAGTTAACATCCGTGTAACATGTGTAACACACACACTTACAAATTTTTTTTCTTGTGATGAGAACTTTTCAGATTTACTCTCACAATGTACATGTGTATCAGCTCATCAGGTTGTATGCCTTAAATATATATGATTTTTGATTGTCAAATATACCTCAGTAAAGCTGGAAACATCTTTTAAAATCAGTTCTCTGCTCAAAGAAAAAAAAAGATTTACTCTCTTAGCAATGAGGATTTGCATTTCTAACAAGCTTCTAAATGATGCTGATGCTGCTGGTGTGGAAAACACACTTTGAGAACCACTGATTTGGTCAGTGGGAGGAATAGGCAGGCCCATTAAGGATCAGGGTGGGGATTAATGTTATCTGTACGGAGGGGCAGACACTCCCAGGAGGAAGATGGAAGTGAAGAGGGTATCACAAGTGGTTGGGAGCATGTGGTGCCAAGTGGTGGGAACCTCTTGGTGCCAGCAGGTGGGTGGAATTTAATGATGGGTTGTTGGAGCACAGGTAGAGTACACAGATGCCAGCAGAGAGTTGTCTGACAGCAGGAACCTGCCAAACTGTCTTTCAGATGAAGGAGTCCAATCCCTAAGAGGGCTCTCGAGAACTAGGCAGAATCCTAGCCTGAGAGGACCAATGGGGGACTAAGTCAGACGCCTCCTAGAAATTAGCTGGGCTCGGGACGACACACCGGTTCTGCCAGCTGTGCCAATTCTGCTCATGCTGCTGATTGCTTACAGCAGTCAAACTGTGATGTGCAGACGGATCACCTGAGGATCTTGTTGAAATGCAGATTCTGATTCAGTCTCTCAGGGATGGAGCCTGAGATTCTGCATTTTTTTTACAAGCTCCCAGGGGATACGGATGCTACAGGTCAATGGACCACACTTTGAAGGGCAGGAGGGTGGAGTACTGACTTCAGAAAGATTTTGAAGACCTATCTGAACTTGGCAGGATTGAGTGCTGTGATTGATTGGTGATGTCTGCATAGCCTTTGGGCCATATATTTACTTTTCTGGTTAAGTCCAGTCCGATTCCAACTGCAGATGAGGAAACCAAGGTTTAGACAGAGGAAGTGACTTTCATAAGGTCACGCAGCTGGTTTGTGACAGGCTCCAACTTCCAGGCTGGTGGTGTTTTCATTATGTCCCAGTTGTTACGTGCCTACAGCAAGAAGGGCTTTCTGCAATACTGCGGCCAGAGCGGAGTGAAGAAGGGCATTGGAACAGCACAGCCTTCCACATCCGCTTTAGTCAGCCAAACACGTAGCTTTGTTCTTTCTCCATAATTAATATTATGCTGAGCCTATCTCTAATTAGTAGTTTCAAACCGTATTACAAGCTCCAGTAACCAAATGTTTGGGCATAATTATATACCAAAGGGACTGTACTTTTTAATTGAAATTCTTTAGCTACTTCTTAGATATTTGCAGCCTGAGAAGGCTGTTTGGATACTGAAGTTCAGGAGTGAGTCTGAAGGTGTTTGTTGAAGCAAATTGGATTTTGTGAACTGCAACAACTGCTTTCAGAGTTTGTACAAATTACTACTGAAATGAGGTTGACCATAATTCCATGTGTTTAGCACTGATAAAGAGGTTTTATTTTTGGACGTTGCTTGGTAATTATAACAGTGTTTCAAATAGTAGCGAAAGAGAAATTCATCTTGTAAAGGATGTCAGTGAAAACTTTTAATTAAAGAAAATTTCTTGTCTTTTGTGATGAAACAAACATTGGAAGCCCAGACTGAAATCCAGGGACCTAATTTTGACTCTGCTACTCATGACCTTGGGCATGTCATTTATTCTTTCTGAGCCTCAGGTTTCTGATTTCTCAAATGAGAAGCATGGACTGTGTCATCGCTTCTCAAACTGTGGTGAAGGACAAGTTTTTTATTTCCAATCCATCGAGGACCAGTACTAGATAGCCTCTCAGAGCCATTCTGCTGTTAACGTTACAAGAGCCTAAGTTAGAACATTGGTCACTTCACCACGCATACCTGAGAGGACACATCAGTCTTGGAAACTAATCCTCTGCCAAGGGTTTTGGTGGAGATGTCTGTTTTTACAAGGTAGGCGTTTTGAGTGACTTCAGAAGTCAAAGTACTATTCTAGTCAGAAATTTATTTCCTTATATTTTGTGTTTCCCTAAGCAGTAATGTGATATTTCCTCTTTTTCATGCCCATTTCTTTTTTAGCTTATCAAATATGGGGTTATTAGCACCAGTGTTCTGATTGAAGATCTCCTCGACTGGAATAACTTATACGTTGCTGGACGACTCCAGAAGCCGGTGAGTGAGTGTTTTGTTGGCTGCCACGTTTAGGGATGTCTGTCCTCTCTAAACCCGGCCTTACTTTGATCTTTGTGACTGCAGTGAGATGGAACTCCAGGAGACAGAAATGAGTTTCAGACTCCATTTACCTCCTACAGAATCACGGCCAAACAATATTCAGATGTTACTGGTCCTGCCCTCTCTCTAAAGATTTTCAGTTGTCTGAATGGATCGGGCTCAGAGTCGGTCCATTTAGGCTGGGGGAGGATGGCAGAGGAGGTGCCCAGTGCCTCTGTGGAGCCTCTGTCAGCAGGACCCAGATCAGCTTTTCTTCTAGAATTTAAGTGCCACGGGGCACTGTTGTCCTCTGATGTGTCCCAGCAGCACCTGGGACAGTGCCTGGTAAGCTTTCAGCAAGTACCTGTTGAACAAGTGAAGGAACCAGATGGTCACTCCGAGAGGGCTGGATTCTGATCCCCTTTATTAGCCTCCTCAGGCTGATGGTGAGATCCTCTCATAACTTCTCCCTTCATTTTGGGGGGGGCTTCTCCCTGTGCTTTAATAGAAACAGAAAACAAACCAAAACAGAAAAAAGTGGGAGAGGACTTGAATTTTTGACAAGTATTTACAAATACCACATTTCTTCTTCTTCTTCTTCTTCTTCTTTTTTTTTTTTTTTTTTGAGGAAGATTGGCCCTGAGCTAACATCCGTGCCCATCTTCCTCTACTTTATATGTGGGACGCACAGCATGGCTTGCCAAGCAGTGCCATGCCTGCCCCCGGGATCCAAACTGGTAAACCCCAGGCCACTGAGAAGCGGAACATGGGCACTTAACTACTGCCGCACTGGGCTGGCCCCCGTGTTTCCTCTTTTCTGCAGACACATAGTCTGTTATCTGAGCAGGTGTCTTTTCACAGTTTAAGAACGATGTGAACTAGTCACAGTACTAATCTCACAGCAAGGAAAAATTTTCTCTGTGCTGTCAGAGGGTCTCAGCCCCACAAAAGGGAACATGGTTGTTCTCAAGTGTCTCCCAAGAGAGTGACTCTGCTGCTGCTTTTGTCAGTTCTGGCAGTAAATTAGAGACTTATACAGCTTGGGCTCGCTGGGTTGTGTCATAAAAATCTCTTTATTGATATGTATGGACCATTGAGATTCTCTTGCCTTGCACCTGGGTTTAAATTTAATAGTATAGCTCATTAAAACATCCAGAAACACTTGATCTGGGCTTTACACGAGTATATACATATTTTTAAGTGTATCAAGCTGTAACCCATTACATTTGTGCACTTCCCTATAGGTAAGTTTTTATTCAGTAAAAACATTTTTTAAAAAGTCCATAAACAATAGGCTTACTAAAAAAATTTCATATCTATACCGATGAATGTCTCGTCTCCAGGCTGGATAACTAGTAAAGCTCATAGTCAAGCAAATATATGCAATTGAAAATTTGTAAATACTCATTTTTTTCCCCGTTTTTTTCTTTTTAACTTATAAAATATGTAGCTTGATGGGAAGAGTAATGAACATGGGATTAGAAGCCTTGGGTCATATTTGTTCCTGCACTTACTGGCTGTTTAGATGAACTTGGGCAACTTTTCTTCCTGAGCCTCAGGCAATTTATCTGTAGAATGGGGACAACAATACTTGCTCTGCCTACTTCACAAAGGTGTTGAAACGTGGAAGCTGAATGGTAATGCTGGCAAGAACGCAGGTATTTTAGAATCAGACAGATCTAGGGTGTGGTCCCGGACCAAGCCCGCTCTGACCCTGAACCAGTGGCTCAATCTTCCCGACTCACCTGTTGATGAGGCTGATGACATTGACCTCAAAAGGCAATTGAGAAATGCCTAGATCTAAAATAAATGCCTGGCACTTCGTAGACACTTAGGAAGTGGTCTTGCCCTTCTCTCTGTCCTAGCCCAGCTCAGTTATTTTGAGATAAAATGAATATTGAATGTGAAAGTGTTATGTTATTCTCTGTACTCTGCTTTATGTACTTGGAATGTTTCAATTTTTTTTAAATTGGTTTTAGAAAACTCAAACGCCATGAAATCTCAGAATGTAAGCTCTGAAAATGACCTCAGATTTCATCTAAATGTCATATATCCTGATAAAATAAAAATAACAATTCAAGACAAGTAGTAGCAGCTGTAGTCGTACAGGCAGAACTGCGTTTCTCAGCTAAGAAAATGTTACAGCAATGACGATCCCTTCTAGCACAAGAAAATTAGCCTATCTTAAAAAATCATTTGGAAGTGTTAAACATAATATATGGTTAAAAAAAAAAAGGAAATAGAAAATAATAAAGAGATGAATTAACTCTTCCACCCACTCCTGCCCCCTGGTTTCCTTTCTAGTGGAAATCACTGTTGACCAGAAAATTCTCAGTGATAACTATCTTTACACAAACTATTTTCACCTCTAGGTGGCAGCAAATATTAATCAAATGAATAAATCTGATGAAAAGAAAGTGTCGGTAGCATTTTGGACCCCAAAAATGGGTGAATGTCTTAAGAAAGAATTGTAATAATATGAGTGAATTCTTTGTTTTTGTGTGTTTTAAAAAAAGAAGCTACATTAAATTATATTGTCTAGAGCTCTAAAATTATCTTCCACATTGCAAATAGAATAGAATTTCTCAATCGCCAGCAATTTAAAGGAATATACAGAAGATATTTGGGAACTCTCTTTACTTTACATTCAGTTTTGCTGTCATCTAAACTGCTCTAAAAAATAAAGTTTATTAGTAAAAGAAAAAAGAGGGGCCAGCCCAGTGGCGTAGTGGTTAAGATCATTCCACTTTGGTGGCCCAGGGTTTGCAGTTCATATCCTGGGTGTGGATCTACACACCACTCATCAAGCCATGCTGTGGCGGCATCCCATATACAAAGTAGAGGAAGATTGGCGTGGATATTAGCTCAGGGACCATCTTCCTCAAGCAGGGAAAAAAGAAACAAAAGAGGAAGACTGGCAAACAGATGTTAGCTCAGGGCCAATCTTGCCCACAAAAAAAGAAAAAAAACAAAAAGAAATGTAAAGGACTACCTTGCTTAAAAAGATGGACATTTCTGGAAAAAGTTGAATGTAAATTAAATTTCTGTCATACTTTACCTTTAACTTACCTCATAGTTCAGGAGTTAACCCTTTTTTATTTCTAGTGCAGACTTAAGTTTCTGAGTCATCTTCCAAGTAAAGAACCATGAAATTTTAAGTATTTAATAGAACCTTGTGATCAATCCTTTTTTAAGTCAAAAGAACTATAAAGTAATATTAATAGTCATTTCCCTAATTTATTTAACATAAGTTTGGATTTTTGTATTTAATATTATTTTAGCATATAGATAATTTGGCTAGAATTTTTAAAGCATCCATGTTGGCATACAATGGTGTTTTGCCGCTGTGTTAAGATTTTAATGCATTCATTGCAATATATTTTCTATTTGCTAGTAATATAGCTTTTCTAAATAATTGCTTTATTGAGATATAATTCACATACCATACTTCAACCATTTAAAGTGTACAATTCAACGGGTATCAGTATATCCACAGTTTTGCAACCATCACTATATTGTAGCTTTATTGATTTACTTTTGTGAATAGAAGAGTCCCAATGGTATAAAAGATCCCTGTATGGGAGTTGGAAAACCTGGCTGCTTAGTCTTGGCTCTGCCCAGCTGTGAGCAAATCCTTGGGCCTCTAGCCTTTGAAATGCAAAGATTGTGCCATTCATTTTCTTATTCAAAAGACAACAAAGTTTCTCCTCTGTGTATGCCAAAGGAGTAAAATAGCACCACATTGCGTGTCCTGGAAGAGCCCACAGTCCACCAGGTAGATAATTAGTAAGTTTTCATCCAGCTCTAATGTTCCTTGTTCTTTCTCGGCTCTCGAGCAACACCGTTTGGACAGATTAGCCTTTTGGTCATTTGTGATGGAAAACGTCTGCGGAAGTGTCATTGGTTAGTGGAGTATTTGAAGAGTAGGTAGGGCTGTGTTCTTTGTGACTGTGACTTCACTCTGCAATTCGAGTTCTCTCTCCCTGTGACCTGTGTTAGAGAGCCACAGTGACTTTCTCTTGTTGTGTCTTGAAAGGTACTCACAAATCTCTTGAGTTGGGCTTTTGCAAGCCCCCTCGAGTGTTGCCCCTTCCTCTCAGTAAAGATTTTCCCCTTGGCAGTCGTGCTGATGCTGCCTGTGCGGTTCAGGTCGGGGCATTCCCAGTAAGATACAAACAGCTATTCACAAATCTGAGGACTTTCTTTTTCTCTCAGGCCTCTCTGGCAGTGTCCCAGGAGTTCACTGGCTTTTCTTTCTGAACGACAAATAGCAGTGTTACTGAGACCAGCTCCTGGTTCACCTCACACTGGACAACCAGAGCAGGACAGTGGCAGAGTCTTCTGAATTGACAGTTTCCCTTTGAGTGAGGCTGCTTTTATTTTCACTCTCTTAACCTTCAATAGCAGACTGCTTTTTTACAACCTAAGTAGAACAACTTTCTTGGAGAACAAATGGCATTTCGTTAAATAGGAAAATTTTCCCAAGCACTCACTCTTTTTTTGCATCTTTGATTTGTTAGCATCTCAGAATAGCTTCTGTTTTCATTAAGTTTCTGTAAAGCCACCAAAAAGAGAGAGGATGAAGAATTGTTGAGGAGAACCTGGAGGTAAAGAGGCTTCACAGGGTTGTGGAAGGAGCTCTGGAGAAATCAGGGACCTTTGTCCTCGTCCAGCCACTGCTTCTCATGGGGAAATCTTTTAATCCTTGGTGCCTCAGTTTCCCTGTTAGTCAGATGAGGAGGTTGCCCCCTAGATCCATGATTCTTTATGGAAGACAGGTTTGGAGAAGTTATTCAAGGCGTAAACATAGGAGTTACTTTAGGATTTCACCATTTGTTTTAATCATCTTTCAAGATAAAAAGTTAACCAGAACAGGGGGCTGGCCCCGTGGCCGAGTGGTTAAGTTCGCGCGCTCCGCTGCAGGCGGCCCAGTGTTTCGTTGGTTCGAATCCTGGGCGCGGACATGGCACTGCTCATCAGACCACGCTGAGGCAGCATCCCACATACCACAACTAGAAGGACCCACAATGAAGAATATACAACTATGTACAGGGGGGCTTTGGGGAGAAAAAAGGAAAAAAAAAAATCTTTAAAAAAAAAAAAAGTTAACCAGAACAGATCCCTAACTGAATGCGTGAGAATAATTCAAAATATTTAGAGCTGGATTTGCCAAGTATAAGGGTGTTACCCTGATTTTTGCCATCAACTCATGATGCAACCTTGGGCAAGTCATGCTACCGGGCTCCTCTTCGGTTTTACTTTCTGCAGATGATTGCAATAATACTAAACTCACCCAAGTGCTGAAAGGCTTAATTAAGAGCTAATAAGCCCTTGTAATTACGAGGGAGGAGGTGGTAGTATTGAGTAAATCAGCATGACTTACCATATGAGAGTTTTTTATGTTATAAATATTCCCTTAGAAAAAAAGTAGGGACAAAAATAAAAGATAGAATTTAGGGTCTTAAGACTGATTTATAAAATAGTTATGTTTTATAATATTTCTTTTTACAATTAAGAAAAAAGAGAAGAAACTACTTTGAGATATACATCTTTCTCTTTCCTTGCTAATAACATTTTAATTTGGAATTTCTCACAATATTTGTCTCTTTTATGTGCCATCTTAATTTTGTCAGAAATGATCCCTGTTTGACAAAAGGCAACTTAAGCTCTATTTTCTAGACTAAGAGGAAAATTTGGTGATAGCACTAAATGGTTTAGAGATGGTGGGTACATTTCAGATATACGGAAGTCCTTATTAGGGTCTTCTAGACCCTTTCCTTGCTTAGAAAATCAGTCAGAAGCAGCATGATGGTTTAAAAAGATTATGGCAGGAGTGCAAATTGGCACAACCACTCCGGAGAGCAATTTGGCAATTCTGCTTCTAAGTCTGTACCCTAGAGCAGGGGTTCTCACAATGTGGTCTCTGCACCGGCAGCATCAACATTACCTGGGAACTGGTAAGAAATGTACATTTTCAGGCCTCACCCAGGCCCCCTGAATCAGACACTCTGGAGGGTGGGCCTATTAACATGTTGCAACAAGCCCTCCAGGTGATTCCGATGCTCACTAAAGGGGAGAGAACTTTGGGCCAGAGAAACTCATGCCTTGTGCACCAGGAAACACAAGGAAGCTCACTTCAGCTAAGGGTTCATATGCAATATCTCATTTAATTTTCCCGGCAACCTTATGAGCTTGATTCTGTCATGAGCCGCATTTTACTGATAAGGAATTATGCCCATAGTCACAGAGCTAGTAGGAGGTGGAGCTGGGACCTGAACACGTTCTTTTAACTACAGTGCACTCTTTAAAACTGAGAATCTCAGAGCAGACTGGAGAAATTTGTATTTTAATGGATTTGGGGAAAGTCAAAGACAGTAGCTTCTGCTGTGTATTCAGGAGAAAAATCCTTTTAATTGATTAAGGCATTCACCTGTACATTAGGCACTTTACATTTATTATCTCATTCCATCTTTATAACAATTCTTTGATGCACACCTGTTATCTCCATTTTATAGATGAGGACTTACGTTCAGAGAAGTTAAGTAATTTGCCCAGATTCACACAGCTAGTAAATACCTGGACTTGAGCCCATACCTATCCCTAAAACCTATGTTCTTCGTGCTGTAGCTAATTTTCTTTCCTTTTTCCTTAGTCAAGTTCAAAATCAGTTCTAAATAGAGCATGAACTGCTCAGGTTATGTATGGATAAGAACAGAGATGTGTTCTAAATAAAGAAGTAGGGGCCGGCCTGGTGGCACAGCGGTTAAGAGCGCACGTTCCGCTTCGGCGGCCCAGGGTTTGCTGGTTTGGATCCCGGGTGCAGACATGGCACTGCTTGGCAAGCCGTGCTGTGGTAGGCATCCCACATATAAAGTAGAGGAAGATGGGCATGGATGTTAGCTCAAGGCCAGCCTTCCTCAGCAAAAAGAAGAGGATTGGCGGCAGTTAGCTCAGGGATAATCGTCCTCAAAAAAAAAAAAAAAGAAGTAAAATGCCTTTGTCCATCATAAAATTAAGTGAAGAACAATGAAATTATAAAATAAAAAGATATTAAATTTCTCAAAAGACATTTATTCTTTTGTGCTGACTTCTTTTTTTCAAAACTCATGGAGAGTTTCCTCATTTAAGAGAAATATTTATTTTGTTTTCTTTCCTGTGTCATGATTTCTCTGATTTTGGCATAGAACAGACTCTGGGATTACTTATTCAAATAATAACTATTTCCTATCAGCTGGCCTAGTATTCCAGGATCTTCAGGGCTCGAGTTTGGGACAGTTCCAGCGCGTGTGTAAGCCCAGAGCTTGAGCACCAGTCCGCTTGTGGAATTTTTCTTCTGAATGTTCTGGTTCTTTCAGGTGAAAATCATAGCGATGAATGAGAATGTTGCTCTTAGGTCAGCCCTCGATAAGAACCTCAGGAGTGCTGTGACCACTGCTTTCCTCATGCTCCCCGAAAGCTTTTCTGAAGAAGACCTCTTCCTAGAAATTGCCGGACTCTCCTATTCAGGTTAGTAGGTTTGATGCCCATATTTTCTGCAAGAAGGAGATCTGCTGTTTGAGAGCCGTGCAGACATCCCGCCTCCTCAGCCTACACTGGAGTTGCAGCAGCCTTGGTTCTGATCCCATCACTTCCTGCGCAGGTTACGGCAGAGAGCCCCGTGATTTGCCTCCAAGGCCTCTTCCTTTCCACGTCTGTACCCTGTACCCCGGGGTAATCTTTTTATTGTTGTTAATTTTTATTTTGAAACAATTTCAAACTTTCAGTAAAGTTTCCATAATAATACAGAAAACTCCCCTATACTTCTCTACACTTTCCCCAGATTTACTGATTTTAACATTTTACCACCTTTGTTTTATCATTCTTTCTGTATCAGTGGTTTTCAAATGTTAGTGTGTATCAGAATCCCCTGGAGGCTTGTTAAAACAGACGCCTGGGCCCACCCCAGGCAGCTGATTTAGCAGGTCTGGGGTGGAGCCCCAAAATTTGCATTTCTAGCAGGTTCCTGGATGATGCTGATGATCCTCCAGGGATCCTACTTTGAGAACCACTGCTCTCCCTGGATATGTAAATACGCTGTATTCTGTATTTCTTTCTCAACTGTTTGAGAGTAGGTCATACATAGCATGTCCCCGTTAGACCATATTCTTCTGTATATGATTCCTAAGAACAAGGACATTCTCTTACATAACCACAGTACAGTATCAAATTCAGAAAGTTTAATACCAATAACAGTACTTTTATCAAATTGATGATCGGTATTCCGAATTATTGTCCCAGTAATGTCCTTTATAGTATTTGTTTCCCTCCAGTACATGGTCCAGCCAAGGATCATATATTCTATTTAGATACCATGTCTCTTTTATCTTGCAATCTGGAACGCTTCTTCAGCTTTTCTTTGTCTTACAAAGACAGCCTTTCTTTGTCTTATATGACATTCACATTTTTGAAGTCTACGGACCAGTGATGTTTGTGCCCTGATAAGCACAAGCTCCCTTCTGAGCAATCTATGGGGAGAAATTTGAGCATCATGGGAATATGCTGCTTCTTATCAAACTGTCCCTCCTGGGGTTGAGCATCCGTTGATGACTCTTGCTTGAACCAGTCCTTGCCGTGATGGTTGCAAAGCGATGACCTTCCAGCTGCGCCCTTCCTCCGCGTTAAGGAAAGCTTTCCCCTCTTCCCATTCGTTTATTTACTTGTCTAAATACTGACTTCCTTTCCCTTTCCCCTTAAACCAGTTGTGTTCCTCAGAGATGTTAGGGGCTCCCTCCAAGGGTGAGGGGAATGCTGAGAAGATGGAGACCCTTCCTCACCCTTGCTCCAACCAGGCGAGTGCTGTGCTGATCTGTTTAATGTATTAAGGACCCATGTGAAATTTCATTTACACGAAAGTACTCTGCTATTTAAAAAACAGGTTGAAAACTACTTTCTTAAATAAATACCTCTTTCTCAATTTTTATATATGAGTCAAAGAACTCTATGCTCAAAATATTGCAAAAGCAGTATACTCTTCTTCTGAATCCCTGTACAGGTAAGATTTCACAGAAATGTAATGCTGATGGACTGGAGCCCTTTATTGACTTTGTGGGAGAAGATGCCAAACCGTTCTCTGCTTTCCCACCCCACTGCCACTCCTCTGTTTTTTCCCACGTAATCAACATCAGCATAGTGTTAGGTGGATTCGAGGAGTTCTGTATAAATTCTGAACATTGACTGAAGAAGTTTATCCACTCACATAACTGCTTTTACCTATTTGCAGACTTTAAGTTAGCGTTCAGGCTGCTGTCAGTCTTTAGCGGAGTTTTGCTTTGCCTCCTGGAAGCACTGTGTTTTGTGCTCCTGGTTTATCCTGAGCTGTGAGGCGTATACAAATTGATCAGTGAATGCTTGCTGACTCATAGCAGTGTCATCTTCTGTTTGGCTTCCTTTATAACATTTAATAAGGGCTGCTGGGTAGTAACACTGTACCAGACACAGATCAGTAGGTAGGTGAGTAGATAGATAGATCGTTTATTCCATCATTGAATCCTCACACAACAGCCCTATTTATTCACCAGATATTTATTGTGTGCCTTCCATGTGCCACACTGTGCCAAGGCCTAGGTGTACCTTAGTGAGCAGGACACGAGTAAAACTCCTCATGGAGTTTATGTTCTTTTAGGAGAGACAGACAATAAAGAAGCAATAAAGTAATTTCAGTGCTATAAAGAGAAGAAAATAAATCAGGATGAGGGCAGGGCTGTCTTTACAGTGCACTGTCAGGGAAGGCCCTCTGAGGGATCTGAGATACCTGAGCTGAGATCTCAATAGTGATACGGAGTCAGCCCCAGGCTGTCGGGAAAAGAGCAGTAGGGGAAAGTGAGTTGCTCCCTCCAAGCCTGGTTTCAAACTTCGGTGTGTCTGACTACAGCTTTCTCAGCTTCCAGCCTCTCCCATTTGTCATCCAGTCTCCTCTGGTTTTCTTGCCATTATGTTTTTTATTGCTTAACCCAGATTTGGATCTGAGAATTTGGCCAAGTATCCTACATTACTCATTTCAGTGAAGTTGGCTTCTTTTTACTGCAAAACTTAGGACACGATACTTGGCAGATCCTCCCTAGAGGGAGCCAGTTCCAACTCTGTGCAGTCCCTAGCTTATGACTGAGGCGTTTTCCAAAAGGCCTTCTCTAAGCCAGTTGTTTAGAACTCGGAACATGTTTTCCCATTGAGTCGTTATGTATGAAGGTGTTCCTAAGGCAGGGCGCGGTCTGATTAATGGTTGTCTAGTCCATAGTGTGATGGAACTAGACTAGAGTAGCGAGGCCAGGAAGGATCTAGGCCCTGCAGGTAACTGTCTTTCTTAGGTATGAGACTTGCCCCAGGTGATGTGTTGAAAAGCAGGCCTTTCCTCCTGCCTTTCTTAGGCTTCTGAGAACCCAGTATCGGCACTGACTGGTTTCTATCCTTCCACAAAGCACCCAAACCTCCCAAGCCCTCAGAATATTCCAAACTTCAAATTGTCCACCAATCTCATTTTCATTTGCAACTTTGACATTTATTTTCCACCTGTTTCCAGTTGAGAGATAATATGTTGTCCTTAACCTGTGAAGTTCACCGTTTCTCCCTGGAAAGGTGGGGGGAGGGGAGGGCTGGGACAGAGGAAGCAGTCCCTCTCGGTGTTGTTGGACATGTTCCTGCCGGTAAACACTGGCAGAGGCAAGCAGCAATAGTAGTAGTAATAATAGCCCCTTACATTTTATACAGTATTTAAGGCTCACTTTGACTGCCCTGGAGTCAGGATTTATGGCATTATTGTTGTGAGTGATGGTGAGAAAGGAGTAGGTGGCAAATGAGAGCCTGCAAAATTGGGGAGGAGCAAAGCTTTCCAATTCTTCAGTTATTCTTAGAAGTCAGCATTTAAGTAAGCAGAAAAAGAAAACCAAATGAACTTTAAAGGGTCACTTTGAACTTTCTTATGTAAATACAAACTATTAAAATGACTAATTTTAGGTAATGATCCTGGTTTAACATTTATCAAGTGAATCAGCATCCCATGCGTTCTAAAGAATTAAGATGTAATTTCACATTAACGAACTTACACAGTCACAGTGAGTCAGTGATAGACTTAAAAACAACAGGGGTGGAAAAGGCCCGGGCTTGTGAAATTCAGAGCATGGCTTGTTTAGGGAAGATGGAGTAGATTGGGGTGACTGAAGTTCATGGCTTTTGGCAGAAGGAAATGGCATTTATTATTGTGTGCCAGAAACAACTCTGAATGCTTTTGATGTAATAAGTAGTTTTGTTATCCTTGTGACACCCCTTTGATTTGAGTGCTCTATTACCGCTCATTTTACAGATGAGAAAACTGAGGCCCAGGGAGATTACCTGTCTAACGTCACTTGTCCAGTAGGTTAGTAGATGGTAGGGCTGGAATTTTAGCCTACGCTCTTAACCATTTAACTTCTCTGCTTCTGGTATTTTGGAGAAGAGGTTAGACCCAGGCCAGGTTGAGCAGGGCATTGAATACAAAGTTAAAGGACATTGGAAGTTGACAACCTGTACACAGCTAGGCGTCATAGAAGGTTTCAAGCATTGCAAGATGGTCTAAGATTTGTTGTTGTAGAAAGATAATTTTCCCAGCACTGTGCAGGAGGGAGAGAGACCAAAAACAGGGAACAGTTTTATTCATTTAGCAAAGAATCGTGGGTCTCCCATGCCAAGCACTCTTCCAAGCCCCCAGCATCCTACTTCATTGATAGGTACTGCTCAGAAAAGGGTTGCTGTTGCTATTTCTTACTAGTATTGTGTATTGTTGTCGGCTGCTTAGGTTTTCCTTGGGTTGGGACACCATTATTTGTCCAGTCTTTCAGTGGTTGGTGGACACTCAGGTTGGCTTCCTTTATCACTGTTTTGTTTCTGACACTGCTGTGAAACTCTTTGGACAAATTACTTCGGTAGCGGAAGGGGGTGTGGGGGCCACTAACTCCCTTGAACATATTCTCCAAAGTGGAATTATGTTTTCAGTTATAAGAGTTATAAAACTTGTTACATGTTGACAAATAACTCCTGTCAAAATTAGCGGATTACTTAGATCAGGTGGATTGAAGCTTGACAGCCTGATTCATTTGGCCCTTTACAGTCCTTAAGGAATGCAGGACGCCTTCCAACATGCTCCTGTAGGAGAGAGTAGGTTTCTTTCAGTGCCAGATTGTCTGAACACAGGCTCAGCTCCTTCTAGGAATAAGACAAAGCAGTGAGGAAGTTGCCAGTTGAGTGATTCTTGGAGAAAAATATTAGAAATGGGTGCCAGCACTCCAAAGTGTGAGTAAACATCCCCATTTCTGGATCCTGGTAGAAGCCAATGAAGAAACTTTTTCTCTAGAGTGAGAACTCTTAAGATTTATTACATGACAGTCATACCATCTGAAAGCTTGCAAGCAGTGTCATTGGCTGACCTGCATATTGGGGATTGACTGTTTCAGGAATCTGGAAGCATATTTCTCTATGCTTGGCATGCTTGGGCTTTTGCTGAAGTCTTCATTGGAATTCTTTGTACCCAGTAGTCACTTGTTAATTTCTGAGAATGCAGCACTTTTAAAGCGATGTTATTAATAACATCTAACGTTTAAGGACACTGACTGTGTGTCAGGTACTGTTCTAAGTGTTTTACAGGTATTTTCTCAAGTAATCCCTGAGACTTATAAACAAGTTACTGTTAGCACTTCCATTGTACACTGGAGGATACCAAAGGCCAGAGAAGTTAAGTAGCTTACCCTGTGTCATGTAACTTGTAAGTGCCAAGCTAGGATTTGAACACAGGCATCTGGTTCTAGATCCCTTGCTCTTTTTTTTTTTCAAAGATTTTATTTTTCTTTTTCCCCCTCAAAGCACCCAGGTACATAGTTGTATATTTTTAGTTGTGGGTCCTTCTAGCTGTAGCATGTGGTATGCCTCCTCAGCATGGCCTGATGAGCGGTGCCATGTCTGCGCCCAGAATTCGAACCAGCGAAACCCTGGGCCACCGAAGCAGAGCACACGAACTTCACCACTCAGCCACGGGGCCGGCCCCTAGAACCCTTGCTCGTAACCCTTCACTGTTCTACCAAGGGTCTGTCTGTCATGGCAGGTGACATTTCTGGTTCTCACCTGGGACACTTCTCCCAGGGACCCACGTTGCTCACCCTCCTACTCTGTCATCTTTCTCTGCTTGTGTTTTCTCTATAGCTCTTTCAGCTGTTTGAATACTGTTTGTTTGTATGTGTGTGTGTGTGTCTTTGGTCTTTGTTCCACTGCTGGAATGCAGAGGGCAGGAATTTTTGTCTTCTTTTGCTCCCTTTACCCCAATGCTAACTGTGGTACCTGAGACATACTAGGTGCTCAGTAACTATTTACAAATGAATGATGAATGATTGTGATATTGGTTCCTTCCTGAACCAGTATTGTAAAGCTGATTCCACCCATCCCTCCCTTCACCCATCCATTTTGTGTTCTCTAAAGTGTGGAAAAGAAAAAGTGATTCAAATTTGTATCACCAAGTGCATCAACCATTCATTCGTATCTCACTCTCGTCCACATGTTGGTGAGTGTGATATGGTGTCTTTTCTGCAGCCATGGAGATAACTTTTGAGGATGTGTTTGGAATGGCACATTAGACTGCCCCTGGAAATACTGCCTTAATCATAAATTGCTGGTGTGAATGTAAAATGGTGCAGCCACTTTGGAAAACAGGCTGGCAGTTCCTCAAAATATTAAACATGGAGTTACCATTTGACCCAGCAGTTCTACTCCTAGGATCTACCCAAGAGAAAGGAGAATGTGTGTCCATGTGAGAACTCGTAAGCAAACGTTCATATCAGCATTATTCATAATAAATAGCCAAAAAGTGGAAACAACCCAAATGTCCATCAAAGGAGTGGATAAATAAAATGTGGTGCATCCATACAATGGAATTTTGTTTAGCCATAAATAGGAATGAAGTACTGGTACAACGTGATGAACTTTGAAAACATTATGCTAAGTCATAAAAGACCATTTATTGTACAATTCCATGTATATAAAATGTCCAGAATAGGCAAATCTATAGACAGAAAGTGGATTACTCTTTGCCTCGAGCTGGTGGTAGAGAGGTTGGGGGAGATGGGAAGTGAATGCTAATAGCTACAGGGTTTCTTTTAGGGAGGCTTAAATGTTCTCAAATTAGATGGTTACATAACCCTATAAATGAGCTAAAAAACACTGAATATACTTTTCATGGGTGAATTTTATGGTATGTGAGTTATCTCTCAAAAAAACACTTAGAAATGAATATTATTTTGCCATATCAACATCCAGTTTGCCCTACTGTTCTTAAATGTTACCACATAAGAAATACCCACTTCTGGAACCTGCACTGAAATGATCTGTTTTCATGTCACTTGCTGCCTGAGGTAGGGCCTATATCTTTGTTTCTCCACTGTCTAGTACAGCTCCTAGAACATAGTAGCTACCCAAATATTTATTGGACTGAGATGGCAGCACTATTTCAGTTAGTTTAAGAGGGTGGGGCCGCCCTGTGGCTGAGGGGTTAAGTTTGCACACTCTGCTTCGGCAGCCCAGGGTTTTGCTGGTTCGTATCCTGGGCGTGGACATGGCACCGCTCATCAGGCCACGCTGAGACGACGTTCCACACGCCACAACTAGGACCCACAACTAAAAATATACAACTATGTACTGGGGGGCTTTGGGGAGAAGAAGGAAAATAAAATCTTTAAAAAAAAAACAAAAGAGGAAAAGAGTTAGCCGGTCATCATCTTCAAAGTCTCAGGGCTTCCTGTACCCTCCATCTTTTGCCCATCCCAAATACACATCATAACAACAATAATTTCCACTTTACAGTTTACAAAGCATCCTCTAATACTTTAAGTAATCTCTATCTAAAAGCAACCTTGTGAGGTTAGTATGATTGTTACAGCCATTTTACAGAGAAGGAAATTGACTCAGGAAGGTAAGTGACTTGACTCCAGGCACCGTGGGACGTTGCCAGACTTGAAAGCCTTTCCACTGACTACTCGTCCCTCACATCCGTGTGTTCATAGTGAGGCCCCTGACCACTGGCGGCATGCCGGAATCACAGAGCAGGACAGCTACAGATGGTCTCCAAGCCTTTGAGTTTGTCTGTTTTCAAAGTCAACAGCGATTACCCTTTTGGTTCCCCATTGTGTTAGACTGGCAGTTCTCTGCCTTGAGCAGTCAAGAGTTAAACCCATCAGTAGAGGTATAAAGTAAAAGTCACCGTTGCTTTTCTCAATCCCTGTGTTTTGTTGCAAATATATCTCTGGAGGTAGGAAAAATTCATTCTTATGATCAGTTGCTGGTTCATGCTGTGCCTACGATTTTATTCATTTTGTTCTGAAGAAGCGGGTAATAAGCCCATTTGCTTTGCTATTCCCTGTGGCCACACTGGTTCTGCTGCAGAGCGGTTGGAGAAATTCAATTCCGCAGGCATTTATTGACGTGCCTTCCATGTGCCAGGCAGTACACAAGGGGCTGGGGATGCAGAGGTGAATAAGTCCGTCCTTGTTCTCAGAGTCCATAGTATTTTCCAGGCCCTTCAATCATAGCGTGTTCTTTTGGAGAGGATTTGGATTCATTTGCTTTTACATTAAAATACCGTCCCTCTCTCGGAAAGTTACCATCTAAAATATAAGAACTTTTTGTTTGTTGAACATATAGAAAGAGGGGAAATGACCCAAATATTTAGAACTCTACAGTGCTGCAAATTGATCTTTCACTTCAGAGCCGGCAAGGTTCGATTCCGAGTTTGATGACATTTCATCCCTTCAGGGATTCATGGAATCCATTTATAGGCTCTAAATAAAAATATAAGGACTTACACAACTGAAGGGTAACCCAGCTGCCTTTCCACTCACATTTGCCAAGACATCATGTCTGTGCATCCTGTGAATTTATTTAAAAATGCTAGAAGTAATATGCCACCATTACGGAAGTGAGGGAAATGATAGAGGAAAACTAGTCACCTAAGATGTCACTTCTCTGATTCTGAGAGGATGGCTGGACCGTGGACAGGTTACTTTGCACTTCATCTCCTCATCTGCAAAATTGGGAATAATTAGGACCTCCTTTATGAGGCTTTGCCCGCACTGAATGAGATAGTAAGTGTAAAGCATACACATAAAAAAGGCCACAATAAATGTGTATCTTATTAGAGCAAAAATACCTATTTTTATATAGTCCCTTTGTCTTGTTTTTCCTGTTTTTTTACAAAGTTGTTTTCTTGTACTTTTGTATCCTGGTTTCTTAACTGTATGTTGTTATATGATCATTTTCCATCTTGCTGTGTGTGATTACTGTAATTTTTTTTTCTAAAATGGGATCATATTAGCACCCATTTCCATTTCTTTCTTTTAAGTATGCTTCTTGGTGAGGAATGTTGGCCCTGAGCTAACATCTGTCAGTCTTCCTCTTTTTTTTTTTTTGCTCCCCAAAGCCCGGTACATAGTTGTATATCTTAGTTGTAGGTCATTCTAGTTCTTCTGTGTGGGATGCTGCCACAGCATGGCTTGATGAGTGGTGTATAGGTCCCTGGCCAGGATCCGAACTGGCCAACCCCTGGCCACCGAAGCAGAGTGTGTGAACTTAACCACTTGGCCACAGAGCCGGCCCCCACTGTAATTTTTAATGGTTACACACTGTTCTGTGGTAGGTTATGGGTATACTGTCCTAGCTTATCCATTCCCCTTTTGTTGGGTTGCTTGCAGTATTTCAGTATTAGAAATCGTGCTTCAGTGGTTAGTTGTGTGTGTGTAGCGTATTCGCTTACTTCCTGGGAAGTCTTAGGCAGGTTACTTCATGTCTGTGTCTTTGTTGCCTTGATGCTAAATGGGGATAGGATGGCATGTACCTGAGAGGATGGCTGTGTGGACAGAATGAGGTGATAGCACAAAGCACTTGGGACGGCACCTGGCACTTACCAGACACCAGTGAACGTTTCCTCTTAACCTCTCTTTGGGTTTATTTCTTTGGGCTTCTTTCCAGACATGAGGTTTCTTCATTCCCCACTTTCCAGAAGGATTTTAGCAGTTAATGATGTCAACAGCATTATGTGAAAGGACCAGTTTCTCTACACCCTCACCAGCAGTCGTCCCAGAGTTTAACTGTGGAACTCTCTTTCCCTTTAAAATAAGAATGAAAAAATAAGTTCATCCTATTGACGAAAATAATCCATAACCAATCTGTAAATCAAAATGGGGGTGAGTTTATCATGAGCCACATCTGAGGACTGGCTTAGCCCAGGGCCTGCCTTCCCCAAGGAAGGAAGGGCACCAAAGAAGTGGGGTGTAGAGAGTGCTTATATACCATCCTGAAACAAAGAGCATGCATCACATATAATAGGAATGTCCCTTTTACAACAGTCACAAGATTGCCTAGCCAGCACAGCACAGTGATTCACACAGCAGGTAGCAGGTCTGCTGTCTCAAGCTGGGTGGTCACAGGGTGGGCGCAGCAATCAGTTCCTAGCCTAGGGAGAGATGCTTATCCTTAAGGAAATGCCATTGTGGGGGAAGTTGCATCTTTATCTTAAGGCCATTTGTTCTTGTCTTTGGGACTTAGCAAATGCTTAAAGCAGATATAGGGTGTATGCTCACCAGCCACTTTAGGCCCTTTTGGAAGAAACAAGGTCAGGCTGAATGAGGTTTACACCAAATGGCTTCGTCATATACTCCAGTATCCTATTGCTTGCCATTAGTTTGTCAACCCATATTCGAGCAGCTGTTATGACCAGAGCTTGCTTCTGCTCGCTGCCTGAGCAGTTAGACCTCATGCCACAAAGGTCAGGGTCCAGGAGTTGTTTCTAAGTCTGTTTTTTTGAAGCTTGCTGTCCCCAGCTGCTTTTCACCAAATTGTGTGTAAGTTGGTCCTTTGAAGCTTAGAAACCCAGCATATTTTATTCCTTATTCAAGTACATACTTGTGAGTATCTTATTTTTCTAGAACAAGCCAACAGTTTGCTCTAGGAAAATCTGTTGTGCCAGGTAATCATCTCAGTGATGCCTTCCCTTCTTCAGAGAAGAAAAATCGGCAAGGGTAACCGTGTGTCCTGCTTTGTCCAGTTTGTACTCATCCTGGCGTGATTATTCGTGGAGCCCCCTTCACCCTCAAAAGTGACCTGGTTTGGATGATACATTGTATCGTCACCTCACCCAGGACATTGCTCAGCAGCTGGGGTATCTCTCCGCCTACACTTGCCACCTCACTGCTCCCCTGGACAGCTTCCTGTCTGTCCCACAAAGGTTCCGGCCACGTTGCTATCCCCAGGCTCTCCCTGGGAGGTCCTCCCTTGACTCCAGCCTCTTCTGAATTAACATTAGCGCAATAGGCATTCACTCTGGTTTTCTTGGTTTACCACTCTTTTTCTCCCATATCTTGCTGATGATTGTCAATGGCATAGGCAGGGCAGGCACGTTAAATTTGTTTCAAAAGTTGCTCTCTGTCCTTCAGAATTGTTTATTTTGCAGCTCTATTCAAAGTTCCTCATTTCTTACCTCTTGCAATTTATAACATTATATCTGCCTTCAAGTTCATCTTAAATGTAAACCTCTTCTTATGTAAACCTCTGCTTCCTAGGACTTAACACTCACTGCTCTTGCGCTTATCAAATATAGTAAGGTTGTTTATATTCATAAAGCACCTCCAAAGCCCTCCTGCAAGCACAGCAGGCAGGGCTGAGCTGAGTAAGCAGCCGCAAGGACACGCCTAAAGTGGTTGGTCACAGGCAGGGTTTTGTTCACAAGATGGAAGTTTATGAATGCAGAAGCTTCTGCATTGGGAAGACAAACACAAGTTAGCTTCTCTACGAGGATTACCTTTTGTACATAGGTAATGCTATTTTAATGGGCATAAAAGGCTTTGTAATTTGAGAGGCTTTCTTTTCCCCCAAACAGTTGCCTGTGTTCCTTGGGTCATGTCTTCATGGTTTTAAGGAGGCAAAGCAACTGTTTTTTGGGGTTTTTTTTTGAGGAAGATCAGCCCTGAGCTAACATCTGCTGCCAATCCTCCTCTTTTTGCTGAGGAAGATTGGCTCTGAGCTAACATCTGTGCCCATTTTCCTCTACTTCATATGTGGGATGCCTACCATAGCGTGGCTTGCCAAGCGGTGCCATGTCCGCACCCGGAATCCAAACCGGCGAACCCCGGGCTGCCGAAGCGAAACGTGTGCACTTAACCGCTGCACCACCAGGCCAGCCCCAAGCAACTGTTTTGAGTGAAGAATCCTGCCAGGTTGGATTAGTGCAGAACCAGTTCATGGGACAGAATGTGGATTCTCAATGGAAAATTTGTTTTCCCGTTTGTTTTAACCAGGCGACTTTCGGATGGTGGTTGGAGAGGATAAGGCAAAAGTGTTGAATATTGTGAAGCCCAACATGGCCCACTTTCGTGAGCTCTATGGCAGCATACTGCAGGAGAATCCCCAGGTGGTGTACAAAATCCAGCAAGGCAGACTGGAGGTAAACTGTGTGTGAAAAATGAAATGCATCTTGTTTCTACGGCAAGACCTATTTTAAGGGAAAAAGCAGAGGTAGAGCAGTGGGACTAGTGTGGTCATATTTATAGTCTAAAAAGTTAGGCTTGTACGTAAACATATTCTTCTGTGTATTTGGAATAATGCTAAAAGGTAACACAAGATACTAGTAATAGGAGCCTGCCCTTGGAGAAGGGAACCAGGGGCTGACGGGGAGAGGGACTTGTCTTCACCATGTATATCTTTTGCCATTTGAAAGTCTTACTATGCGTATTAATTACCAATCAGAAACAAGTGAAAATAAACTCTCAGATTACCGTCTTTCCATCCCCGATCCCATTTGCCTCCCCAGAGGTAACCTTATTGACAGTGTGGTGTATATTTTTCCAGGTCTTTTTGCATGCACTTTTGCATATACTTATTCATATACACATGTATGAAACAGTTTAGTCTTTTTTGTTTGGTTTTGTTTTACATAAATGGACTCACACGTATTATTCTGAAGCTTGTTTTTTCCCGACTTGTATGTTTGTCGTGTCTTTTGCTATTTCAAATAAAACTTTCTTTCAAGGTATTTTAAAAAATAATAGTATTAGGGGTCGGCCCGGTGGCACAGAGGTTAAGCTCAAGTGTTCCACTTTGGCGGCCTGGAGTTCACCAGTTCAGATCCCGGGTGCAGACCTATGCACTGCTTGGCACGCCATGCTGTGACAGGCGTCCTACATATAATATAGAGGAAGATGGGCACAGCCGTTAGCTCAGGGCCAGTCTTCCTCAACAAAAAGAGGAGAATTGGTGGTAGATGTTCACTCAGGGCTAATCTTCCTCAAAAAAGAATGAATAAATAAAAATTTTTAAAAATAATATTAAATATTTGAAAATAAAAATCAAGGAACCTTTCTTTTGAGAAAAATAATTCAGATTTAAGATTTTTTTACACTATAGAAACCAGTTTTATTAATCTTTAACATAAAGAACACTGTATTTTACTTTTTTTTATGCTCTTCCTCTTCCACATACTAGGGGCAACTTAAGTTAAATTGAATAACAAATTACTGGAATTTCTAGAACTGAAAGGGAACTTTAAAAAATAGAAATTAAAAACAAATAAAAAGTAAAATAAAATAAATAAATAAATAATATAAATTATTTTAAACATAAGAATAGACAAGCCCGTGAATGCCCAAAATAGCCACCACTCAGTTTAACAGATTTTTGCCATGTTTGCTTCAGGTGGAGGTATTTTGTTTTTAATTTTTGCTTTTTCTCAAAATAATGCATTCACGTGGTTTAAAAAATAAAAGTTACCTTAATATTTATAACAAAAAGTAGAGTTCCCTGCTGTGCACCTTCTTAGATCTCAGTGCTACTTCCCAGAGGACGCTGCTTTCATCTCATTGGCTGATTCTTCTGATATTTACCTCCATGTTTCTAAATGCAGCTATGTGCTACATAACGACGTTTCGGTCAGTGATGGACCACATGTACAGCAGTGGTCCCGTAAGATCAGTACCAGGTAGCCTAGGTGTGTAGTGGGCTGTACCATCTAGGTTTGTGTAAGTGCACTCTATGATGTTGGCACAACGACGAAATCGCCTGATGACACGTTTCTCAGGACATATCCCCATTGTTAAGCAACGTGTGACTGTGATATGATTTGACTGTTAGTTACTGATTTTTTCTGATTTTATACTTTATTTTTGTCATCTTTCTATGGAAGATGAGGATTTTTTACTCTCTTGTGCCACCCCCATCAACGTACACACTCATGGACACACACGTACACTCTTCCCCTCCCACCTCACCGCCTCTTGCTCCATGTTATTTCATAATTTTTGGTTGGGTTAATAATCAGTATTTGCTTTATTACGACAACTTGCTTTTTTTCCTTGCTGAGATACACTACTATGAAATTCCTGTACAACTTTGTTTTTCTTGGAGTTAATAATTGTTTAATTTTTTCACTTGCTTAGTTGTCTGCGTACCTGTAACTAATTCATCCTCAAACGTTCTTAGAAAACTGTAAAATTTCTCCCATTGTAGACAAACACATCAGGTGTTTTCTGTTTCTTGTTTTTCTTGGGGACCTTCTTCCTGGAGCCCTCTGTCCCCTGTTCCTTTCCGCCTGGTGGTTTTCCAGGATGCTGCACGGCTCTTCTCCTGGAACCTCCTTTCATTATCACCCTGAGAGTTTCTTTGCCTTTCTCCTTTGCTAGTTTTTGAGTTTCTGGATTTTTCCCTCTCTCATGGTTTACACTTTAATTTTGATGAGGTACATGCCTTGTAGTACCTTCCTAGCATAGGTTGTGAGGAGGTAAATTTTTTGAGACCATGTCAATCTGAAAATTCTGCCCTCATACTGCTTGCTAGTTCGGGCTGGATATCACGTTCTGGGTTGGAGATAATTTTCCCTCTGAGTTGCTAAGTAACGGCTTCATTTCTTCTAGTTTCTAGTGTTGCATTAAAAAGTCCAACAACAGGGGCTGGCCCCGTGGCCGAGTGGTTAAGTTTGCGCGCTCCGCTGCAGGCGGCCCAGTGTTTCGTTGGTTCGAATCCTGGGCGCGGACATGGCACTGCTCATCAGACCACGCTGAGGCAGCGTCTCACATGCCACAACTACAAGGACCCACAACGAAGAATATACAACTATGTACCAGGGGGCTTTGGGGAGAAAAAGGAAAAAAAATAAAATCTTTAAAAAAAAAAAAAAGTCCAACGACAGTCAGATTCCCTGCCCCCTGGATGTGACCTTTTTATCTCTGATGTGTTTAGGATCATCTCTTTTTTTCCATAGTCCTTAAATTTCATGATGATTTGCCTTTGTCTTTGTCTCTGCTTTTCATTTATTATTCTGGCATTTCAGGAGCCTTTTCAGTCTGGAAATTCATGAGCCTCAACTCAGGGAAATTTTATTTTATTATTTCTGTAATAATTTCTTCATATCCATTTTCTTAGGTGGTCCTTTCTGGAATTCCTGTTAGTTGGTTATTGGACCTCCTGGTTTGATTGGTTTTATCTTTATTTTTTTTCTCTTTCCTGTTTCTTTGTTTTTTCTGTTCTGCTTTCCAGGAGAATTTTTCAAATTGATCTTCTAACACTTGTATTGAATTTTTAATTTCCTCTGCTTCTTCTTTTTTATAGCATCCTATTCTTGTTTTATGAATGTATTATCTTTCATCTCTTTAATGATCTTTATTATAATTTTTGAAGTTTTTTTCTTCCTCTCTACATTGTCTCTGTTTCTCTTAGTTCCTTTTTTCTGTTGATTCACTTTCATCTGTTATGTTAGAGGCTTTGCTCAAATATTTGGCTTTGTGACTTGTTTTTAAAGAGAAAGGCACTTTTTAAAAATGCGGGCTGGAAGTCCTTTGTGATGGAGAGGGCTTGTCATCTGGTGGGCTTCACTATAGGATTATGGGGCAAGGACCTGGCTGTTTTATTGAAAGACCCCAGTGTCAGTATCTGTAGAATTTCTCCTGAGAGACATCATTTACCCCCTAGCTAGAGGATGGGGCAGGGTAACGTGCCTACCTGCCAACTTTGTAGAAACTGAGCAAGGGAAAAGGACTGGGCATTTCCATTAACTATGGAGATGAACTTTTCCACATTCCTCACTATGGCCTGCAAAAGCCTGCATGATCTAGGTTCTAACTGACTTCTTATTCTGGGGAAACTTACAAGAATAAAATTTGTGGGCTAAGCTACAGTTCCCAGCACTGCATCTGGTCTTGAGGCTGCAACTGGTTATCTTCTCCCTCGTCTGCTACCCATCCTAAATTCCCCTCACCCTCGTCTAGCACTTCTGCTGATCTAGTTGAGGTGGCCCAGATCAACATTGCTAAGGACTCTAAGACCCTGCTCACCATGTCTGTCTCAGGCTGTGGCTACTGTACTTTCCATTTACCATCGAAAGTGGGCAAGGGGTACTAAGAGATGTATCAGCAGCCCCACCTCCTGATGATCAAGGTCAGTTACTTCTGCCAGCATGGTGACTCATTTCTTTGCTAGACTTTTGGCATGGGATTCTAAAGTGATTGGGTGGCAGTCATAGCTTTAAGTTTAATAGGATGCTTGTAGGAGAAGCATTCCTCCTCTGGGAACTAGGACCTCTAGACTCACAGTCCTAAAGTTGTGGAGATGGGAGGCACGGATTTCCCAAGTGGGTCACTGGGAATGACGGTAAGCAAGGGCCGTTCTCCTTGCACCCCTTGGTTCCCAGATCCACGTGTTCTACCAATTGGGAACATAGTACTGTATAACAGTCATTAATTTAGGATATAATGCCCCCCTATTCTCACAGGGTGTCATCGCCAAGCTGGTGCCTCAGCTGTTCTTCATTGCTCTATCATAGAATTTTTCAACAGTGGCACTACTGACATTTTAGGCTGGATAATTCTTTGTTGTGGGGGCCAAAAATTTCCCCCCTTTGAGAACTACTGCTTTACCAGGCTAGCAGCTTTGGTGCAGTGTGTGGTATGAACAGTGGAGCCATGCTCCTGTGTCCGTTGCTGCACCTCTGCACCTCCTTTGCTCTAAAGTGGGCCCCATAAGTGATGTTCCATGATCCAACCATGTCAGTGAATCAAACATTCTGTAAGCCCTGTACAATGGTACTGGCTAGGTCCTGGCGGGCAGAAAAGGCAAACCCATGCTCAGAATATGTTGTCACTTCCATTCAAGATGAATTGCTGCCCCTTCCCAGGTGGAAGGGGTCCAGTGTAGTCCAAGTGGCTGGTTAGTCTCGAGATGGTCCTTTTATTAGGATCTCAGCATTGGCCTCTGTTGCTGTCAAGATAGACTTTCAGCAACAGCAGTAGCTAAGTCAGCCTTGGTGAGTAGATGCCCATGATATTGGACCTAGATAGGACCTCTGTCCCTGCCACCATGGCTACTTCTTTTATGAGCCCTTGTGCCAGCACTAGGATGCGTTGTTGAATCAACTGGCTGAATTGCTCTTTTGGTTGTTGTTGCTTCCTCTGTGATGGATGCTCTCTGATGGACATCAGCATACAAAGATTGTCACACTTTGTGCCCCCTCCCATAGATCCATCCACATGCCTCTTCCCCCAAATTCTTTGTCTTCAGTCTTCCAATCTTTGTTTCTTCAGGCCCTAACCAACCAGTGAACCATTCTCCACTCCCCATGAGTCGTTCTATATTCTTACCTTGGGCCGCTATTTCCATGTGAAGTGAATGACCAGGTGAACCACTTGAAGCATACCCATTGGGAGGATTTCCCCTCATCAGTGTCTTTCAGAGCTATCCCTGAGAGAGGCTAGAAGGCATCATTTTCAGCTTGTACATACCAAGCCAAATCATCCATGAAGTAAGCTCGTCCTTTATCCTCCTCCATGTAGCCATGTACATGAGCCAATGGAGAAGTAGAACAGAATGCACTGGTGTCTCAGCGCGTAGTGGATATTATGGGGGTCTAGGTTTCCTGCTTGTGCACCTTACTCGTGCCCACTGGCCTTGCTCATGTCCAGTGTTGGTGTCCCTCTTCCATCTTACAGTAGATTGCTATTGAGCCTGCCTGACCTTATGACTTGGTGAATCTTCCAGATCCCAGCTCATGATGGACAGTTCTTGATTCATGGTCATTTGATGTCCCATGGTTAAAAGGTCCATGTCTACCAGGGTCTAGTATCTAGGAGCTGATTTCAGTTGGTATCTGGTTCTTTACAGCAGATGGCGTGGCCTTGCTCCAGAATCTCAGCAGTCTACAGTGTAATTCTCCTGCTGGGAGTTTCCCAAAGCTTCTTTCTACACTGAGGATGCCGTTAGTGCCATGAAGTTTACACAGTTACGTGGCCTAAGTGTCAGGACTGCTTACACTACTGCCTGGATCTGTTACAGAGCTCTTTTCTGCGCTGAGCCCCTCACAAACCTGGCATCGCTTTATATCACTTGAAAAATGGTCTGAGCACTATTCCCAAGTGTGGAATGTGCTGCCTACAGACCCTGAAGAAGCTCGTCAGACATTGTGCTTTTTCCTTAGTGGTGAGAGGTGCAAGACGCAATAAGTTGATCTTTACTTTGGAGAGGATATCCCAGGATGCTCCAGACCACTTGATCCCTGAAATCTTCACTCATCTGGTGGATTCCTGAAACTTCATACAGTTCATCTTCTACTCTCTGGAGTGCATATGTCCACCAAGGCCTCCCACACACTTGCCCCTTATTGCTCACCAGGGGACTGTAGCAGCCTATCGTTGATGCAGTGGAACAACATGAGATTACACAGAATGTCCAAAGAGACGGGTTTCCTTTGAATACCTTATGGCAGTGGATGGGAGGGTTAACATAGCCCTGAGGCAGACCATAAGGTGTACTGTTGTCTGTCTTGTATGAACATGAGCTCCTTCTGATCCTCCTTCCTAACAGAGTGGAAAAGGGTGTATTTGCCAGGTCTTTGGCCCTGTCAAGGCACCTACAGTTCTGTGGATCTGTGCTGGCAGATTTAACCACACCTGCAGGCACAGCAGACGCAGTTGGGGTGTCTACTCGGTTGAGTTTGTGGTCGTCTAATCTAATCTGCCAGAATCCATTTGGGTTTTATGAGGGTAAGACTTAACGAAGATATGATGAGGACCATCAGTTCTTTTATTATTCAAGGTTCTCCAGAGAAACAGAATCAATAAGATATGTATAGAGAGATTTATTTTAAGGAATGAGCCCACATGATTATGGGGGCTGGCAAGTTTGAAATTTGCAGGGCAAGCTGGCCGGCTAGGGACCCAGGGAAGAGTACGCTGTAGTCTTGAGTCCGAGGGCAATCTACCATCTTCCTCAGGAGAGTTCAGTTTTTTTTCTTAAGGCCTTCAACTGATTGGATGAGGCCCACCTACATTATAGAGGGTAATCTGCTTTACTCAACGTCTACTGACTTAAATCTTAATTACATCTGAAAAAAATACCTTTACAGTAACGTCTAGGCTGACGTTTGACCAAGAAGCTGGGCACTATAGCCTAGCTAAGATGACACATAAAATTAAACATCACACCCCTGCATCCTTTTGGTCTACAAGTGGCTCTAGTCTCTGCCATTCCTCCCATGATGTGTTTTTATTTTTTAAGTTCTCTTTTGGCCGGGGGATAAGAATGGCAGCTTCAGAGGCTTCCACTTGGCCTTCCACACTACGACAGCTCCAAACTGCCATCTCAGAGTGTGCTTTCTAAAAGGCCCACTCCTGGTACCAATTGTGAAAGATGGGATTGGGCATATTTGAAACAGAGACCTCATCGTATCCTGTGGTGGCTCTGTGGAAATAGTCAGCCCTTCCTAATTGTCCCAACTGGGGACAAAGAGGCCAGGCCTTTGTATTCCTGCATTTTCCAGTCATTGGATATGGGCAGCTCCCTTTTGCTGAGGACGGTTCTGAGAAGGACTCTGAGAGAGGGTTCAGCCAACCTTCCTAGCAGCTAGTGGAATGAGTACCTTGGCCCTGATGCCAGGTTCTGAGTGATGCAGCACAGCATCCACTATCATATGACCATATCTGCTCTTTTAAAACATCAGCTTTATTGAGATGTAATTCACACGTCATAAATTCAGTGGTTTTTAGTAAACTCACAGAGTTGTGCAACAATCACCACAGTCTAATTTTAGAACATTTCCCTCACTCCAAAGAAACCCCATACCCTTTAGCAGTCCCTAGCTTTCCCTCCTCCAGGCAACCACTAATCTACTTTCTGCCTCTATGGATTACGTATTCTGGACACTTCAAATAAAAGGAATCATATAATATGTGGTCTTTTCCATATCTGTTTTTAAATTGCAATTTGACTCTCATGATTTAACTGAGTGCTTTCACTTTCATGTTTTAATGAGAATTAAAGAGTAAGATCATTAGGATTTTAGCAATTTATTTGAACATGTTGCCTAATATTTTGTGTTTAAACACATGCTTTCAAGAAAAAATTCCAGTGTATTCTTTTCCTAAGAGAAAGCAGTGGCAAATACTATTTTCTAATTCCTCACGCCAATTTGGCATCCTGGAAGTTTCATAGGTAAAACCTTACAGAAATAGAAGGTCCTTTTGACTAATCTCAATACTTGGCCCCAAAATATGAGTCCATAAATGTCATTTCCAGCAAATTTTACAGAAATATCCACATTTCTTGTCATTTATCTAGCCAAAGCTAAATAGAGGCCCAATCCGGTGAATTTAGAACCATCTTAATGATAAATATGAAATATTTAGGTTAAAAAGACCTTTCACCATACTGGAGCCACTAAATAAAAGTATTTTCTTCTTCTTTGCATAGATTTTATACATAAAACTAGAAAATCCAGACATTGGCATGTATCTCAGTAAATATTTGTTGAATGAAAAAAAGAGGTAGAATGAGTGAATTCTAATTATTAATAAAGTTGGTCATATCTAGAAAATCTGAATCTAAAATTTAATACATTTGTTTGTCTAATTTTCATAAAGATTGGCACCTGAGCTAACATCTGTTGCCAATCTTTTTTTTTTTTTGTCTTCTCCCCAAAGTCCCCACGTATATAGTTGTATATTCTAGTTGTAGGTCCTTCTGGTTCTGCTATGTGGGACACCACCTCAGCATGGCCTGACTGAGTGGTGCCATGTCCGCGCCCACGATCTGAACTGGCGAAACCCTGGGCCACTGAAGCAGAGCGCCCGAATGTAACCATGGGGCCACGGGGCCGGCCCCTCGTTTGTCTGATTTTTTTTCTTACTGTTCTCTTAGTTAAAGTTAAAACCTAAACATTTGTTAAAAGAATACAAGATAGATTCTTACTTGGAAAATAATGTGATGAGCTGTTGAGGGCAGTGTTACTGGTTCTCAACTTGGCAGGCAGTCAATGTTTACGTGATTTTACAAAAATTTAGTTCCATAAGGTAAAGTGTAATAAACTGGGAGGTAGGGATGCTAGGTGTGGCCTCAGCCTGGGGCTAACTTTTGATTCAAATGTTTCTAAGTAAAGTCTGATGCATAGTTTCATGTAAGTTTAATTTCTGTGTTTATCTTTCAACTTGATGTATTTTAAAATACATTGAGAACAGAAACCACTGGTATAACTTACTCCTATTTAAGAAATAATAACTAAGTTTTACTGATGCAGTTGTTCATTCCTTTATTCAACCAATGTTTTTTGAGTACCTACTATGTGCTAAGGGATTGAAAGTGAATAGGATTAGTCTTTGTCATCAATTTAATACTACAGTTTATGACACAGAGCATGGTATCTAAAAAGCCCTAAAGGCAGGAGACACAAATTTAGATCCCACGCTCTCTTGTTGGCTGTATGATCCTAGCTGTGTTACTCAGTGTCCCCGTGTTTAAAATGGGAGGGATCATTTGTGTGCCTGGATTTGCTGGGGCTGCAGCCTCACTTTCTTTAACTGCTGGATTTAAAACAAATAGAAATTTTAAAACTGAGTCAGAAATTAATCCTTGAAGGCGGCTTCTATTCTTTTCTTACATAGAAGTAGAATATTATAGAAAAAGAATTGGCTTTTTTGAAGGGGCTTAGAATCCTGAACACATACACATTCAGTTTTAGAGAGAGTCTCCTTAGCATGCTGCCTAGTCTAGGTGTGAGTTCATCTATATTTGTATGATTTTAAAAAGAACTCGTGTCTTTGAATATTTATAGAATTCAAAGCATTTTCCATAGACGTCATCTTTTTTTTTTTTTCCAGATAGATAAAAGCCCAGAAGGACAATTCACTCAGCTAATGACGTTGCCCAAATCCTTACAGCGACAAATAAATCATATTATGGACCCTCCTGGAAAAAACAGAGACGTGGAAGAAACTTTATTAAAAGTTGCTCACGATCCTGACTGTGGAGAGGTGGTGCGTCTAGGTATGTTTGTGACTCTGGCGTTGAAGAAGTGCTGGCTGTGGCTAAAAGCAGGCTTTCTTTGACTGAAATGTATTCCTTATTCTTTCTTGCCCAGTGAGCTTGGGAGATAGATGGCCTCTAAGAAGAAAAAGCAGTAACAATCTGGGATTTTTCCAAATATAAACTTTCACTTGTTTGAAGTGGGGTGGTGAAAGTACTTCTGTTTTCAGATTCCTGGGCCCTAAATCACTGTCGAAGGGTGAAACAATGTTTCTTTTGGTTCCAAAAGCATAACTTCTAGAAGGTATTTCAGAGAAGAACACGTCTGTGTTCTTCATGGTGGTCTAAGAAGGAAGGAGACCGGTGACATTTTTAGTGCTCTTAAACATCAAGAACACAGCTTTTGTCAGCTGACTCCCATTCGATGTGTCTCATGGTGTATTCAGCAGGTTCCCTGTGACATGGCCTGTGTTCTACATATTATCCCCAAGGCCTGCCTAATATTTACCAAAAAATCTGAACCTCATCTTCAGAGACCCACTTCCCTTTGAGCTGTTAAAGGTAATTTACAAGGTCAGTCAGTAAAGAAATGATGATGAAATTGAAAACGACTTCCTCCCTCAGATGAGTACATTCTGCTGTTTTATTGAGTAAATATTTACTGCGCTCCTCCGGGGTGCAAGCCGCTGTGCTAGAGGCCATTCACAGTGATGGTGTTGAACATCATCTGCAGTAGGCAGACTCCACATGCACTCTCAGGACCTGCGCCAGGTTGTCGGAGGTCAGCAGGTGCCCAGGCTGAAGAGAAATGTGGAGACATATTGTTGGTTTGTTTTTTACTTTAACGTGATTCTGGTCACTGTGTGATGTCTGCCGCCTTTCTGAGCGAATGGAGGATTGTACTGTTGTTCCTCACTTAGGAGTCCTCTGTATGTGTTTTCAGAATGAGTTTTTCTTCCATGCAGAAACATTTGTTTATCTTTTCACATCTTGGAATTGAGAACCAGCAGCCTTAAGCAAATTTAAAGTCATAACATGACCTTTGAGGGTCACCTAACCCACCCACTTGTTTTAAGGTGAGGAGGCCCAGGCCCAGAGGAGGTCAGTCATTTGTCTGTGCTCACACAGCTGGTTGGTGATGCAGCTGGCAGCTCCTGTTTCGTGACCTTCAATCCTGATACCGTTTTCAGAGTCACTCTGTGACACCAGACAGAGTTAGATTTGTTGGTTTTATTGGATAACTGGGAAGAATAGATTTCAGATTTTAAAAGTGTGACTATGACCAACCTCTGGCTGTCTCGGAACCTGTTTGGTTTTTCTTCACAGGCCTTTCGGCAATCGTGAGACCCTCTAGCATGAGACAGAGCACCAAGGGCATCTTCACTGCTGGTAAGCACTTCAGGAAGTTTGTGCTCAGTGCGCCTGCTGGACTGGGTGGCCTCAGCACTCCGGGTTAGATGTAAAGCTTTGTCTGTATTCTGCAAGTCCTTGGGAAATGATGAATTTTGATGGTCATAGACTAGGGCATGGCAATAACATACAGACGGTAGAATGGTGCTGTAATCTGGTTGTCTGAAAAGTCAAACCAAGTGATGGACTGTTCGAAGGCTTTACTGCTCCTCTCAGTTTTCTGAATAACTCCTTGTGTACGGGTTTTCTCCCTCACGTTTTTTATTTATGAAAGTTACATGTGCATATCATTGCAAAACAGCAGTGCCTTGCTCTTCCCCTCATTTCCCCTCTTCAGAGACAACCGCTGCCAGATCTCTTAGTTATTTTTGTTTTCTCTGCCAACTCTCTAAATGATAGTCTTAGGCTGTTGCCTCTCTCCTTGTCAGCTTTGGGCATCATCTCTTGACTTCTCACTCTGGCAGATTAGAATTCAGCTCTTCCGTTCACCTCACCACACACGCTCCCCCTGCCATCCCTCTGTCCTCTTAATGTAGTTGTGGGGAGCTCTGCTGAAGTCCATCTTCAGAGCTGACATTGTGTGACTGTGTTAATGTGGTTCATAGGTGAGCCACATAACAGACTTTTCCTTCCCTGTGAAACTGTCTTTGCCCACGGAGACTGTCTTCACCGTCTCATGTGAGGGGTCTCGTTTCCTGTATCTCGTGTCTTGTACTTCGTGGTGCACGCTCGTTTTGGTGAAGCACACCATCTAGTGATTTCCTGAGGAAAGGTGCATGGGAGTCAAATTTGGGACCATGTATGTCTAAAAATATCTCTAATCTAGTCTCACACATAATTGAGGCTTAGGCTGGATGTAGATGAGAAATAATGTTCCTTTAGAATTTTGATATCACTGCTTCGATCATCTTCCTTCCAGGGTTGCAATCCAAGTCCAAAGGCATCCAGATTCCTCATCCTTTGTGTGTGTTCTTTCCAGAAGCCTGTTAGGTCTTCATTCCCCCAGGGCTCTGACATTTCTCGGTGATGGGCTTTGCTGTGAGTCTGTCTTTATCTAACGCTGGGCACTCATTGCCCTTTCAGCTTGGAAACTCGGAATATAAGAATATAAGAAAACTCTCTTATTCTTTCTTTACTTTCCTCCCATCTGTTTTCTCTCTTCTCTTTCTGAAACTCCTTTTATTCAGACCTCGGACCTCCTAGGATAGTCCTTTGGTTTTCTTTCTTTCATCCCTGTTTTCCATCTCTTTGGCCTTCTGCTTTGCTTTCTGGGAGATTTTCACTTTAGCTTCCAAGCCTTCTATTGAGGTTTTATTTCTGCTATTATATTTTTAATTTCCAGGAGCTTTTTTGTTTTCTCTTTTTGTTCTCTGAATAGTCCTTTTTCTTTTTTGAATTTTAAAACATCCTGTTCTTGTTTTATGGGCTTAAGCATTTGAGCATATCTTTGGATATTGCCAAATGGCCTCAAAGTGGTTATGTCAATTTATAGTCCACTAGCAGTAAACGAGAGTTATGGTTTCTCTCCATTCTTTCCAACACTTGATATTTTTAAATGATGGACTTCACTGGTTCAGTCTTTCTTTAGGTAAGCGTCTACTGAGCATCTCTCGTGCTAGCCACACTGGATACAAAGCAAGCATGATACCATCCTGCCTTCAAGGGATTCATAATCCAGAAGGGGAGACAGGCGTGTAAATAGAAATTCACGGTTCCTGGGGGAGAAATGGCACAGAGGAAACCCAGAGAAGGGAGTGATCTTTCAGCCTGATCCTGATCCCTGGGTTGAGATGCCAGAGAGCTGGCGCGGTCATACCTCTTCCCATCTCTCACCCAGCTGCCTGGATACACAGCCAAGCATTTGGCCCCAAGGACACAGCGTTGCCCTCCTGAATCTTTGGAAAGATTCAACAAAGATTTAGTAGCACATGTGCCAAATCTACTAAGCTGAAGGTTTTTCTGCCACTCTGGTGTGTAGCTTTGCATTTCCAATTACGATATTTTATTTAATCTATGCTCCTGCTGGGTTTCCCTGGCAAGGCTGAAGATGGGGTGCTTTTGTTTGCTTGGGTGGTTCAAGCTATTAATCTGTGTTTTGTGTGATTGCAGCTCCTTGCCATAATCTTCTTTGGATGAGGCTGGATGCTTTGTTTTTTTTTTATTTTTGGCCTCCGGTGCTATAAGGAATTCTTAGATTGATTGATGATTTTTTTTTAGTGTGATAATGTATTATAGGTTTTTTAAAAAGTTCATTTTCTTTTAGGAATACGTACTAAAATATTTACACATGAAATGACAGGATATCTGAGATTTGCTTCAAAATAAAACTTGGTGGAGGGCAGTGGGTAAGGGGTAGATGACACAGATTGGCCATGAGTTGATACATTGTTGAAGCTGGATGAAGATACATGGGGACCTATTATACTATTCTTTTAGGAGTTTGAATTTTTCTCTAATAAAAGGTTTTTAAAAATTCGTGGTTATCGTCTCTTGACATTTCAACCTGAAATGAAATCTTTGGTCCTCTTTCCAACACTTGTTCTTTCCAGTCGCCAGCAGAGGGCAGTGGGTAACACCTCACAGAACCTGCAGCCCAGATTTCCTTGTGGCCCTGGAGTGCCCCGTGCTGGTTCCCCTGAGGGCTTACTGCCTGCTTGCCTTTCTCTTCTAAAGATGCTTCATTGGATTGTGGAAGTCCAGAGTAGCAGAATGTGTGTACCCTGCCCTGAGGTTGCAGAAATTGTGGCAAGTGATAAGCATCTCTTCAAATTATATGTTTATAATTTGGGCTTACTTCCCTTATGCTCTGGCTTCTCTGGTTTATGGTGGTCGCGGGCTGTGATGAAGGCGGCCCAGGCCAAAGGGAGGAGTTTGTGAGTCCCAGAGACTAGGGTTCAAATTGCAACTTAACTACTGTGACTTGGGCAAGTTATCTTGTTTTTCTGAGTTTTAATTTCACAGGGATAGTTATACCTGCCTCACCAGGTTGTAAAAATCATATCTTAAGATATGTAAAAGCATCTAGCACTGTGCCTGGTCGTTCCTCTTTTGGTATCATTACCTAAAAGTTTCCTGACCTCTCTTTAGAATGTGCCACTTTGCACTGTCAAATTCAAATGGCTCACCTGGTCTCCAGCTGGAGTGAGCCGGCAGCCCTAGGCCCTGAGCGGCTCTGAGTGGCTCTTTTACTGCTTCTCTTTCCTCTAACTTCGCAGTGAGCTTCAGAGCCTCTGTCCTCCTGTGCTTTGTGCAGAAGGCGTCTCATTATAGTCGTAGCTGTTGTTGTTGTGTCTTGCTTTCATTGGTTCCATTTTCCCAAAATCTCCGAAGTTCTACCTCTAGGCCACTTTTCAGCAGCTGACGTATCATCTGCAGGGTGAGAAAAACCCAGTTATTTGGTCAAGTTTTTATTTCTTTGTAGCCATCATCACTCCTCCCCTTTACAACCTCCCTCTCAGAGTGGGGGTAAAAAGGAGATCCAGCCTTCCCCTTAGCCAGTAAATACCTCTTATATTCAAATACAGTTAAACTCAGGGGGATAGCTAACCAGGAGCTAAGCTTGGAGTGAGCAGACATTGGCTTGGAGTTGCAGTTAGTCGTTTCTTTGCTCTGTAACCTGGGCATGTTAATGAGCCCTCCGTCCTTGAAATGGTGGGGGTGCTAGTACACAGCTCACTGTGAGTTCCCTTGGGTACTCAGTGCCTAGCAGGTGCTTTATAAACTTAGCTGAATCTAGATCTAAAGATCACTCTATTCCTAGACCAGGTGGAAGCCAGGCTTCTCTAACCAGCCCAGAGGATTGCCGTTTCTCGTAAGCCGTGTCAGATAACACGGCAGCGTGTTCTCATGCGGTCCAACACTCTATCTTTATTTGTTCCCTTGAAATTCCCTTACCATTGATAGGCTCCTGTTCAAAGATGAGTACAGAAATGCTTCCAAAGCCAAACGCTATATTTTCCCTTTATCTTGGGAGTTATTATGCAGAAAATCATACTGACTTCTCTTAGACTGTGCTGTTAGGAGAAGAGCAGAGTTCTCCTCAGGGCAGCGATCGGCAGCTGGAGCTAGCCAGCTAAGGAGGAGCGAAAGATGAGTGTTCTCCTGTGGGAACTGGGAAAGACATGGGGGAATTTAGTGATTAGACTGAGGAGTAAGCAGGAGCCAGTCAAGGGGACGCCTTAAATTCCATGAAAAGGAATTCAGAGTCTATTTTGAGGCAGAGGGAAGCCACTGAAGGATTGTAGAAAGACCACTAGAGCTAGAGAATAGAGAACAGATTGAAGGCAGATGAAGCTATTGCTAGGAAACCGATTCGATGTGGTTGTAGCCAGCCTGGTGAGAAATTATGGCAGCCTGAACTCAGGTCATTGCAGTGGAGGTGAGAGAAGAGAGGCAAGCAGTGTTTAGAAGGCCAGTTTCTAGGTCTTGGTAATTTACTTCCCACTTGGTGGGAGGCGAAGGAGGGAGAGGAGTCAAAGCTAGCTCCCACGTCCCTGGCTTGGGAGCAGCGGACAGGGGTGCCATTCTCAGAGGTGAGGGAGGTTGAGGGAGGATGATGAGTTTAATTTTTGAAATCTTGCTTTATTTTTCCCCATCTGACTTTCTGGTCAATCAGAATTAACTCTGGGGGCAGATACCTGTTTACCTCTCCAGCTTCAAAAGATCCAACTGAATTCACAAGACAGGTTTAGTCTTGTTCCTAAAAAGATTCTGGGATGCCTCAGTTGGTCCTTACCAGCCCTTTCCTGGAACACAGTAGAATGGATCATTGATGATCCTCTGCATCTGATTTCTTATAACTAAAACATTTCGTCCATTTTTTGGTACCTACATATTTAAATAGGAAGAACACTTAATAATAGTTAAGATTTTTTCTGATGATTTGCTTATTGTTTAAACCTACAAGATCTTAACATAAGTTGTACTTCTGCCTCAGAAGAGATTTTCTTTGTAGATATTTATTTATAGTTGGCAATTAATTGGAAGAATGTTTGGGGGCCTGCTGAATTTTTCTCCTAAAGATCTGAAATACAGAATTATAGGAAGGTAGACACCTCACACAACCTAGTCATATCTCTGCTGCACATTGTTTCCTGGAGAATTTTGTCTGTCATTGGACCCATCAAATTTTTTTTTTTTTTTTTTTGAGGAAGATTAGCCCTGAGCTAACTACTGCCAATCCTCCTCTTTTTGCTGAGGAAGCCTGGCCCTGAGCTAACACCCGTGCCCATCTTCCTCTATATGTGAGACGCCTACCACAGCATGGCGTGCCAAGCGGTGCCATGTCCACACCCAGGATCCAAACCGGTGAACCCCGGGCCACTGAAGCTGAATGTGCGCACTTAACCACTGCACCACTGGGCCAGCCCCAGACCTGTCAATTTAAGGTCACACAGAGAATTCATAGTTTTGTGTCACTTTGCTGTAGGTCCCATGAAACAAGCTGGAAATCAACGGAAGAAAAACCTATGGGCCATATGTTGAAGTAGGTTTCTGTATGCTTCCAAAACAAAATCCTGACTTTAGATACTAATCAAAATTCGTAATGACTAGCTTTAGGTAAATAAGGATCTGTCTCAAGTGAATATATCTAAAGAGATCCTGCATCTTCATCCATCAAGGAAGGAACAAAGATGATGGTGATGGTTCTTGGAGTCAGGTTTCTCTCTTAGCAGGCTGTCTTCCTTCAAAACACATTCTAAAGGCCAGCCCCGTGGCCCAGCAGTTAAGTGCGCATGTTCTGCTTCTGTAGCCCGGGGTTTGCTGGTTCAGATCCCAGGTGCAGACATGGCACCGCTTGGCAAGCTATACTGTGGTAGGCATCCCACCTATAAAGTAGAGGAAGATGGGCACGGATGTTAGCTCAGGGCCAGTCTTCTCAACAAAAAGAGGAGGATTGCAGTGGATGTTAGCTCAGGGCTAATCTTCCTCAAAAAACAAATGAAACAAAACAAAACAAAACCACATTCTAAATGCAGATTTCCTAAATCACCATCCTTTTCTTTAAAAAGTAAGCAGAAACCGAAAGTAAGCTTAGTGAAGACCAAGTAGAATTCTATGGACTGTAACCTCTGAAGGCAGAGATCATAACTCATTCGTACTAGTATCTCCAACAGCCAGCTCAGTGTCTTGTCTGTGTCGGTGCTCAGTAAATACTTGTTCAGTGTATTTCAGTGACTGAATAAATGACAGATTCTAGATCTCCTTATAGTAGGAAGAATCTCCCTATATACAGAAAAGTGCACAAATCATAAATTTGGTGAATTTTCACAAAGTGAACACGCTCATGAACCCAGAGCCCAAATGAGGCATAGAACAGAACGACTCCCTCAGAAGCCCCCCGGTGCCAGTCACAGTCACTGCTCCTCCGGGAGGAACTGCTCTCCTGCCTTCTGATGCCATGCTTCTGTTTTCCCATTTTTGAATGTCATATAAATAGGTACTCTCTCATGCCTTTCACTCCTCATGACATCCTCGTAGCATCAGTGAGATTCATCATGGTATTGGGAGTAGCAATGGTTCATTTATTCTCATTGCAGCTAGTCCATCGTACGAATACACCACGTTTATCCATTCTGCTGTTGATGGTTTCTTGGGTTTCCAGTTTGGGGCTGTTGCAAGTAGTGCTGCTGTGAATGCTTTGTGCCTGTCTTTTGGTGAGTGTGTGTGTGCATTCTGTTAGGTATACACGTAGGGGTAGAGTGACTGGATCATAAAGGCTGTGAATCCACAGCTCTGGTAGATCCTGCCAGACAGTTGTCCAGACCCCGCTCCCAGCAGCAGAGCTCCTGTGGCAGCCCCTCCTTGGCAATGCTTGGGGTTAGACGTCTTTTTCATTGGAGGCCGTCTGGTAGATGCGTAGTGGTATCATGTTGGAGTTTTCATTTAATTTTCCTAATGACTAATAAAGTTGGGCATTTGTTCATATATTCATTTGGATATCCTCTTTTGTGAAGTGCCTATTCTAGTCTTTTGCTCATTTTTCTGTTGAGTGATCTGCCTTTTCTAACTGAATTCTCCATATAGTCTGGATATAGGTCTTTTGTTGAATGTATGTAATGCCAAAGTCTTCCACTCTGGGGGTGTCATTTCACTCTGTTAATGGTGTCTTTTGGTGAAAAGAAGTTCTTAATTTTACTTAGTCCACCTTATCAATTTTGTCCTTTATGGTTAGCAGCTTTTTGTGTCCTATTTAGGAAATTCTGCCTACTCCAAGTTCACGAAGTTTGTCCTCCACCTTTATTGGAATTAGAATATTAAGGCAGAAAAGATCCTTCACTTTAATCTGTTGTTCTTAACCTTTTGCAAATGCCTGCTCCCTGTGAAAATCTGACAAACTCTGGGCCGTCTGCACAGAAGTGCACTGTACACGTGCTCGGCAGACTCTCCTGCAGTTTCCAGGAGTTCACAGACTGATTTCAGGGGGATCAAAGCCTGCCTGTGGGCCCCACGTTAGAGCACCCCTGGTCTAGTCCAACCCGCTCATTTCGCAGATGAGGAAATCGAGGCCCAGAGAGGGCGAGTCCCACTGTAAGGTTGTGGCCCAGCTGGGACTAGAATGCGGGTCTCTTGATTCCTATTCCAGTGCTCTTTCTAACACAATTCCCTGCTGCAGTTTTTCTGAGAATATTTCTCTGGCAGAGCCTTTGAAGGGAGGGACTGTTTTTAATTACAGAGGTTTCTATCCGCTAGCAGCAAAAATGGCTACATGCTGACGCTGATGTACATTGTGTATTTACCTTAAATGTTAAGCTCCAAGGAGCATGTGAGTAAGGTTTTTGAAGTTGAGCTGGGACTTGTGGTCAGTGCATCTTTCTCTGGCTGTGACTCAGTGCCCCGGGGTTGCTGCGTTGGACTTACTGTGTGCAACTACCTGTATTCTGCTTAGTGTCTTGATTGTTTCTGGCTAGAATTTTAAAAAGCACGTTATGCAATAAGTTTCCAGTCTCAATGCTCAAGTGGCTGAGGTTTACCAGAGTGGTTGCTCCAGGGAGAAAATTAAAAGGGGTGGAGGCAGGGAAAGGAGCTCTGAGTTTCTCAATTAGGCCATGTCAGTTTGCAAGTAGTCGGTCAGTAGACAAGCCAGGCCAGAGTTGCTAGAAGTATTCGCTAATAATTTTACTGGTACCCTGCCTTTTTACCTGCCACTGCCTGCAGTAGCCTCTTAAAAAGCCCTAAGCAGACTAGGCAGCTTGCAGGTAATGTGGCCAGGTGTTTTCAAGAGATCGCTCAAACCGCAGTGCTGGGAGTCTCCAGAACAAATCCTGTTCCCTCGTCAGCCGAGCCTACAAAGTACACTGCCAGGGGTGTGCATTTCAGACTTGCAGCACAGCCCACAGTTTGTATCTCATGGTGAAAAACACTGTTTGCATCTTTGGACCACACCCTGAAACACAGACTAAATGACTTCATCTTCAACACAAAGGAAGTCGAGCCGTGCTACCATCTGCAAATAGGATCCTATTAGATCTCACAGACAAATGACACCCCATTTGTTCTATCCCCTTTTACTTCTTCCATAAGCCCCCAGAGAGCCTCTTCTCCGGTTTCATCAGGTACTTGTGATTAGGTAGATGCAGGGTGCTAGAAGGTCAGATACCTGAATGAGGTGCATCTTCCATCTTTTCAGAAGTGGTTACTAAACACCTACTATGTGCTGGGTACTGTACGAGGTGAGGGGGATACAGGGACGAATAGGACAAGGTCCCTATCCCCAAGGAGCTCCCAGTCCAGGAGGAGGGACGGGTGAGTAAACTGATGGTGCCGTACCATGTGGTACGTGCTGTGTGAGAGGTCAGCACTGGTGCTGTGGGACAAGGAGGAGCAGGGTCTGAATCACCTGGGACGTCAGGGAAGGCACTGCTGGAGAAGAAGTCTCAAAGGGGACTCGGAGGCTACCAGATGGGAAGTGATGGAAACGAAATTCCTTCTGGGCAGATCAGCGGGGTACACCGTGACACAAGCACTGAGCTGGGGGAGGTTGGGTTGTGGGCACTGGGAGTTAGAAAGGGGCTGAGGATGCCCACTCACATCCACAGTCTTGTCTTTGTTCGTCCTTTCTCCTCCTTTTTAAAAGAGCTGCTAAATTCAAAGGCTGCCACTCTGCTCGTAAGTCAAAGATGCACTCACCCCAGAAGCTCGGGTGCCTTTGGCCTCCATATCACTGCTTCAACAGATGCCTGAGTCAGAATCTCTTCGCCTCCTGTCGATCATGGTGACCTTTAATAACCTTTGGCTCCCGGGGTCTCCTGGACCCTCGGTCAGCCCGTCACTGCTCCCTCCAAAGACAAGTCTCTGGTCCGAACATCACGGAACCTCCAGCTGTAAGCCTCAGTTCTCACTGTCTCTTCTTTTCTCTTTTAGGCATCAAGAAATCAGTGATTTATAGTTCACTAAAACTGCATAAAATGTGGAAAGGATGGCTGAGGAAAACGTCCTGATTTTGGTTGCTTTTATATATGTTATGTATAGATGAATAAAGTGATCATTTTTGACAGGACAGTGTTACTTTGACCCATTGCTTGAATCTGTAGTTACTTTGGTTTGCATAATACTTGATTTTTTAAGTATGTATGTGTCATACTTGATTTTTTAAATGTATGTGTGTGACATTTTTCCAGGGGGACCCAGATACCTTTGAGGACTTACTGTGAGAGGAGAAGAATCCTCTTTCCGTGCAAAACCATCTGGGTCCTGCTGTCATAAGAACGTTAGCTGTCGTCTGCATTTTTTGTACTTGAGCGTTAGAGCCCCAAGAAACGGTGCGTACACTCACAGACCTGCAGCCCAGGGGTTACAGGCAGGGAGTCTGGCTCCTCCGCCTAGTCTCCCCCCTGTTCACTGGACTTTTCCAGTGGGAGCTCAAGTGTCTCATCAGCATCTTCCTGGATCTAGGTTTTTCACGTTTCTCTTTGTTCTCCATGAAGGCATGTGGCAGCAACTTTCGGGTGAAGAGCCTGTGGCAGACCCCTTGCAGAGCTTTCCCTGTTGTAACGGGTAGGAACGTTTGGGTAAAGAAAACCCATGCAGAGTGCCTTGGATAGCAAAGGGCTCAGTAGCTCAAAGAGCTGAAAAGTCAGAGGTGTGGTGGGCTTCAGAGCTGGTTTGATTCAGCAGGTTAACCGAATCATCCGGGACCCAGTTTCTCTCCATCTCTCCTTTCTCTGGCCCTTGCTGTGTTGACATCACACCAAGGCTGACACCCATCTTAATTCTGAGACCACTGGCAATAACTTCCAGGGCTGTATGCTTCCCCATCTGCATTTGGGGACACATAGAGAAGCCCTTTTAGGAAAGCAAGAAAGCTTCCCAGCAGCCCACAGCAAGCCTCTGTCTGGTTCATGGGCCCTCGCTGGGTTACTTGGCCGTCCCCACACCAGTAACTGGCTGAAGGATGGAACCAGGCTGATGAGTTTAGGCCTGAGCCACTTGCCGCACCCAAGAGTCAGCCGGCCCTCAAGCTCATGGCTGCAGGGAAGGAGTGCACTGCTGGCTGGAAATTGAGGTGCAAGGGCTGCTGGGAGGCAGCCATCTTGTCCACCTCGCCAGTCACGTTGGTCCCTTCAGTCCAACCTCAGGCTTTGTCTTTCTTTTCTTCAGGTTGTCTTGTCACCTCGCACTGTTTCCACTGCCCAGTGCTCTAGTGCAGACCCTTAGGTTCTCCTGTAAATTTGAACAGTATTTCTCTACTTACTTTTTCCACCTTTGGGTTCAGTTCATTCCAACCCAAATTAGAAGCCTCATGGTGTAGAGAAAAGAGCATAGGCTTAGGATATGACCAAACTAGGTTGAATCTGTGCTCCACTGCTGACTAGCTGTGTGATTTGGGGCAGGTTATGTAGCCTCTCTAAACAGTTTCACCATCTGTGCAACGGGGATAATGTTACAACCCTCCCTGGGCTGTTGTGAAGACCCTGTGAGCCAAGTGTCCTGTGTACTAGGACCCTGCCTAGTAGCATTCAGTAAATGATTGTTGCCACTATCATTTTGTATCATTGTTTTTGTACTATTTTCTTCTGTAAATCTTTTTGTTTCTTTGTGTCAAGTTCTTCCTCAAGAAGCTGAAATGATTCGCCGCTGCCTATAGGATAAAATGAAATTTTCTCATCAGCCTTAGTCAGTTTGGGCTGCTGTAACAGAATACCACACACTAGTTGGCTTATAAATGACAGAAATTTCTTCCTCCCAGTTCTAGAGCCTGGAACCTGTGATCAGGGGACCAGGATGGCCGGGTTCTGGTGACAGCCTCTTTCTGGTTGCAGAGAGCTGTGTTCTCGGACCTCACGTGGTGGAGAGGGCAGGGCCAAAGCAAGCTCTCATGTCTCTTCTTATCAGGGCACTAATCCCAGTCATGAGGGCTCCACCCTCATGGTCAGATTACCTCCCAAAGGCCCGCCTCCCAGTACGGTCACAATGGGGCTAGAATTCCCGCATGTGGATTCTGGACACCAACATCCAGTCCACAGTAAGCCTATTCAGGACCTTCTATAAACTGGCTTTATTTTACTTTAACTTCTGCCCCCTGTATCTGATACAGCTTTTTATGTCCCCAACTGCCTTGCAAAGTAGATACTCAGTAGAGCACAGAAGGTGAGGGTCATGTTCCAGATGAGGATACCCCTCCAGGTTCCCACAGCAGCCTCAGCGAAAGCCTCTGCACAGCACTAGTGGAGAGGCCCCGACCGGCAATCAGATGAGGGCACCTGAGGCCCCAGGAGAGGAAGTGATAGCCTCGGGTCGTAACGTACGTGAGTAACGTAGCTGAGACTTGAACGCAGGCTGCAAACTCCCGTCTAGTACCTTTCCCACACACACTGTGGGTTTCACAAGTGTTGAGTACCCCAGTCTTTGTGTTCCACTTCCCCTAATGTGTTCTTATCTTCCTTTTCCTCAATTCATCTTGGAATAAAGACATCTAAGTTGGGATTCATCAGACAGGTATATAAGGATGAGAGATGACACTTCCTCTGAGGAAAATTGAATTCTTTGGCAGAAAGTAGCTCTTCTCAAATTCCAGAAGACCGGAAACATAAATGTACCTGGGAGTCATACCTCTTTCCAGCTGTATCCTTGGGCAAGTTATTTAACCTTTCTGGCCTCAGTCTCTGTGCCATAAGGTAGATATACTCATACACAGCTGGCAGGGCTGGTGTGAGAATTAAATGAGAGAATATAGGTAAAGCACCTACCATGGTTCTTGGCACATAACAATAGTTAACGTTTCTGCAAGTCGCTTTGCTGTTTAATTCAGATGGTGAGTTTGGATAGCCAGGGATAATCCCACACATATCAGTCGGTGTGCAGTCAGGAAAACAGAAATCATCTTAGGTATATCAAAGAGAGGGGATTTAAGGAAGGGAATTAGTTACAAAGTTGTTGAAAGAGGTGAGCTGGAGGAGAAAGAAGGGGTGACTGCCAGAGGTCAGGAAGCGGCAGTGTCCCTGCGCTGGAATCTCCAAGCTGACCTGCTTGCTGTGTTGCTGGAGATGCTGCCTGTGGTGGTTTCACAATGTATCCACAAATTCTTTGGCCCTCGTCCCGTCAGTAAGTGGAGTCTAGTTCTTCCTTGATTATGGGCTGACTGACTTCTAACAGATAGAATGCAGCAAACGAGATGTTCTGTGACTTCCAAGGTGAGGTCCAAAAGGTGACACAGCTTCCACCTAGCTCTCTTTGAGACACTCGCTCTTGGAAGCCAGCTGCCGTGTTGTGAGGAAGCCCAGGGCACATGGAGAGGACAAGAGTCAGTGTTTCAGCTGACAGCCTGCATCAACTGCCAGACGAGTGAGTGCGCAAGCCCTCGCAACTGCAGCTCTAGCCGCTGCCCGACTGCAGCCAGGTGTGAGACCCCCAGCCGGAACTGCCTAGCTGAGTCCAGTCAATTCCCGGACCTCTGAAGCGGAATAAGAAAACGATTATTGTTGTGAGAAGTCAAGTTTTGGGGAGACTTGCTATGCAGAGTTAGATAATTGGTCCCATGCACCTGCCACTGTTGGAGCTGCCAAAGAGGTGCCACCACTGCCCAGATGCCCCTTGGGGACCACAAATTGCTGGTGCTGTTGGGGTCAAACCCAGGGACTTCTCTCTTCTCCCACCCTCTGATCTCCCGCCACTGTGTCTAACTGGCAAAATGTAATAGAAAGTCACCTGCTCAGACAGCCCGGGAAGTGTAGCTTGCAGACGCCTGCCCCCAGCAGCTCAGAGTGGGTGCCGAGAGTGCTCAGAGTGGGTGCGGCCAAGGCCCAGCGGTAGACAACCGCCATGTCCACTCCCTCGGTGCCCGAGCACCCGCACCTGCCCTCCAATCCATACATAAATTCCTGCGGTAGCCACCCAGTGCAATGCGGCTGTCTTGTACCAGAGAAAATGCTCTCACTTTCTGGTAGGAAAGAGCATTATGTCCATCTCTGGGTGATGTTCATTCCTCTTGTAATCACAGTCTCACCTAGCTACCATTCAACCTAGACACCAACCTGTAATGCTAACCACAGACTCTCCTTATAGAAAATGACAGGAGAACGAAGAGGGTTAAAAATACATATGTGCCCGTCAGGGAGTGAGTGTGTGTGAGTGTGTGTGTGTGTGCACATACACATTATCAAGCAAGGAAGGAAATACAACTGCCTCACTTTTCTAAGCTGGTCGTGCTCCCACAGTAGATCCTTCAAGCATGTTTCTTCCATTACCCATTCCATGTTTCTGTTGTCCTCAGCCTGCACTTCAGCTGGTGAGTGTCCCTTATCTGAGGAGGTGACCCAAATGGTCATTCCTGAAGGAGCTGTGTCCTCAGTGGTCCTGTCTTTACTGGATTGCTCTAGTCTTTCGTTAACTTTTACTGTTGAACATGGTTCCAAGTTTTGCATGTTGAATAATGAGAATTAGAAAGTGCTTACTAGGGGCTGGCCCCGTGGCCGAGTGGTTAAGTTCGTGCGCTCCGCTGCAGGCGGCCCAGTGTTTCGTTGGTTCGAATCCTGGGCACGGACATGGCACTGCTCATCAAACCACGCTGAGGCAGCGTCCCACATGCCACAACTAGAAGGACCCACAACGAAGAATATATGACTATGTACCAGGGGGCTTTGGGGAGAAAAAGGAAAAAAAAATCTTTAAAAAAAAAAAAGGAAGTGCTTACTATTCTGAGGAATGTTCTTGTGTTAACTCGGTTATCCTCACAGCAATGCTATAAGGTAGGCACTATTATTATGCTGCCTCTACAAATGAGGACACTGAGGCCCAGAGAGGTTAAGTAATTTGCCCAAAGTCGCAGAGCTAGTTAAGTGGTGGAGCCAAGTTCAAACCCACGCGTTTGGAAGTCTGAATCCAGCCTCAGTGCTCTTAACCACTATGCTGTTTCACACGGAGCACACAGGAGGTGCTCAGCAAACGGTAGCTGTTACTGTTGATGTTACTTCCATTTGACTGATACCTGTCTTGAGAATCTTTTACTCACCATGTTGTAAAAATAACCATGGACTAAATAAAGCCTAAATAAAGAAATCATTCTGATTTCTGTTTTAATTCCTTAAAACACTTGCAGAATTCACAGCTGTCCCATGAAAAGCTTGTCCCAAAAAAGATCTCTGCAGATTGTCAGCTGTGGCTTCCGGCCATAACATCCCCTTTGTTAGCCAGGAGATCTTGGAAAAAGCTTTGGGTTTACTGACTAAGGACTCATGAGCAGATTGCAAGTCAGCCAGGGACCTTGGGCCCCACGTGGAGGAGTGGATGGTTGAGTTTGCTCCCTCTGCTCCAGGACAAGCAGTCTTTGGGAGACTAGAGAAAGAAAGGCAAGACCTCAAGTGCAAGACAGCCCAGCACTGGAGGCCGCCTCTGCCCATGGCGTGTGTCAGAGCCCAGGAGACCCCCAGCCAAGCATCAAAACAGCCGTGTGCGCAGTGAGACTGATCCTCTGTCTCATGTGCAGGCCTCCTTGGCCGCAGGAGGTAACCCTGTGGCTCCCTGGGCTGGCTGAGGCGCCACGGCCACGGCCTGGCCTGCAGCTCCAGCTGAGCCGTGGGTTCTTGCTCCTTTGAGCTACTGTGTGGCCCCATGTCTCGCACCTGAGCCTGGCCCCTCGCTGCCCTCCGGTTCACCCAGAGCTGGTGGCCACCGAACTACCAAAACACCCTCAGTGAACAGGAAGGAGCGGAGGACTGAATCTTATCAGACACACTGTGTTTGACTAAGAGAAGATGCTCATCAGCCTGGCACTTGTCCTACCAGGAAGTCGCTGAGCTAGTCTAACCCACAGAAACGTCCACTCCCCAAATTCCAGCCTGTGGTGAGGAGCAAAGGAGTACAGTTTCACCGGCACAGGCCAGCATCTGTGAAATCTTTTCAACCAGTGAAGGAGTGAGTAGAACGGGAGGAATGACCTAACATTTATTGAAGGCCTGTGAACACCAGGTGTGATAGGTAAACTGCTTCACTTAATCCTTACCCAACTTCTACGACGTAGATACGATGCCCACTTTTTTACAACCAGGCAAACTCAGGGTTAAATAGGTTAAATGACAGGCCTACAGCCCCAAAGCTCGTACCTGGCAAAACTTGGATTCAAATTCAGGTGTGTCTGTCTCAAAAGTCCCTTTGTTCTCCAGTATCACACCCCACTGTGGGCCTTGCCTGCAAGATGTGGATAATTCTCTCCAAGTTTATCCAGATGATCTCTCCTCTGATTGTTTTCAGCCATCACTGGTCAGAGGGCTACAGACACCTGGTGTAGTTTCTTTTATACCATTTCTGTTTTTTCTATTTCTTCTGAGATCAAGTGGAGCAATAGAAAATTCCTTCCTAGAATCATCTAGAGAGATGATGCATGATATGTTGGAATGGATGGGAAATTTAGAGACCCTCACTTTAAACATTTAAACTCCCTCACTTTACGGGTGGGATAAGTAAGTCCCAGACAGGTCGTGATGGCCAAGGTCACATATATTTGTTGACAGCCTGGACTAAAACCTGCATCTCTTACTTCCTACTTAATTCCCCTTCCACTTCAACCTGCTGTTCTACCCACCCAGCATATAGGTCAATTAGAACAGGGCCTAGAGTTTCAGTGGCGTTGATGGGATCAGGAGGAACCAAACTGCTGGGCTCACTATTCTTTTCGAAAATTACAGGACACCCCACCTAAATATAACTCCTAACTCTAACTTAAGTTTCACTGTCCTCCGCCCCATCTTGTGTAACTGACTTACCGTAACAGATACAAGAAAATCTTCCCCTGGAATTCCAGGTTTCAATGGGTCCGGTAAAGAAGTAGATCAGAGGATATGGCAGGTGGAAAAGCAGGAAAAGTAAAGGCTAAAGGCTCTCAGAGAGGAGAATTTAATTCAACTGGTGTTCATTCAGTGTCTGCCAAAAGTAAAATGTGGTTAAGCAGTGTTGGGTTGGAGGGAGAAGAGACAGTCCAAGATGACTCTGCTGTGATCCGGCCATATATCAAGCTTCCGTACATCAAGTAAGGACGACTGACTTATCGTAATATATCATAATACGAGATGAGAAGTGATCAGTGCCGTGAAGAGAAGTTCATTCATTCATTGATTTCGTCATTTAACAAATATTTCATAAACGCTTACTACATGTCAGGAACTGGAGCACCAATAATGAATAAGACATTGTCCTGACTGTAAAGATCTTTCAGTGTGGAAAAGTAGTGAGGTAAGTAAATTGGGAATTATATTTCTCTGATAAATGCTTAATTATAGGGGTAACTATAGGGTACTATGGAGAAACATAAAAGGGATGGCAAATATTGGTTAAGCCCTTACAGTGTGCCAGGCACCCTTCTGAACACTTTCCATGTATTTATTCGTCTAATGCTCAGCACAGCCCTGTCTAATAGGGACTCTTCTTATTCCCTGTTTTATGCCTGAGGAAACGGAGACACAGAGAAGTAATTGTTTGCATACTGTTTCACAGCCAGTAGATGACAGCCAGGATTCAAAACTGGGCCATCAGGTTCCAGAGCCTCCCTCTTAACCTCTTAGCTGAACTATCTCTCCATCACTCAGTGTTCATCCAGCGTGAAGGGAAGGAGCAAGTGACGCCCAGCCTGTGACTTTAAGAACAAGTAGGAGTTACCCAGAGGAGAAGGAAGAGTATCCCAGACAGGCGAATGCTTGTTCAGAAGCCCTGAATGAAGAGGTCACGGTGCGTTTGGGGAGATAAAGTTAGCTCAAGATGAATAAAATTCCAGGCAGATACCGCACAGAAGTGAGGCTGAAGAGATGACTGAGACCAGATAGTGAAAGGCTTTTTGGTATATTAATATGCCTTGTATTAATATAAGGCTTTTTGGTATATTAATCATTATCCCCAGAGCAATGGAGAAACCAGCAAGGGATTTAGGGGCTGGAGAGTGGCAAAACTGGATTTGTGTTTTATAAAAATCATTATGGGTGTCACGTGGAGAATAGTTCAGAATGGGTAAGACTGTGACCTGAGAGAGAATGGCGTTTCAGGGCAGAATCATTGAGAATGGACCAAAAGGGACAGATTCAAAAATGTTTAGGAAGTAGACACGCAACAACTTGTTGGTTGAATATGGAGAAGGTGGAGCCAAGGTTCTGGCTGAGGCGACTGGGAGGATGGCATGCTATTTCCAAGTTGGGCAGGAGGAGGAGCATATTTGGGGGTGGCATGAAGACGGTGATAAATTCAGGTCTGGACATGCTGGGTTTGGAATGTCTGTGCGAGATGTGCAGGAGGAGTTGGCTACATACGTCTGGAGCTGGAAATGTAACTATGAGAGTTGGCAACTAACAGATGAGAGTTAAAGACACCATGGAAGTGGATGAGGTTCCCCCAGGAAGTATGTAGAATATGAAGAGAGGAGAGCCAAGGTCACAACACTGGAGAATGCCAAGATGAAAGGAATAGGCAAGGAAACCTGAGGGGTAAGGAGGGGTCAGAGGAAAACCAGGAGAACTGGGTCTCAAGTCATGCAGGGGATGGGGAGGAAGTGTTAAAAATTCTATTACTATTCCCCTAAATAACCATTTTTCCCTCTTTGCAGTGCCCCGTCCTATTGGAGGATTAATTGTCTTCCCCCACGGACATGAGGTTTGGCCTCATGACTTGTTTTGGCCAGTGAAGTGAGAATGGGAGTGACGTGTGTCACTTCTGAGCAGAAACTTTAAGAGCCATCCCAGAGCGTGTCTTATTTTCCCTCTGCCGCAGGACTGGCACTGTCCCAGATAGAGGCTACTCCACCAGCTTGGGCTGAGTGAAGACCGCATGGAGCAGGCCCATGCTACACACTTAGCATGAGTGAGAAGCAAACATTTGTGGTTGTGGCCGCTGAGATTTTGGAAGCACCCGTTACTGCAGTATAGCCTAGCCTACCCTGACTGATAAAACGGGAAAGGTCAGGTTCAGTTGGGAGGGTCAGAAAAGGTTTCATGCCGTCTGTTGATTTATTGATTTTTGACAAGGGTGTCAAGACATAAATGAGGGGAAGAATGATTTTTTTCAACAAATGGTGCTGAGACAATTGGATATCCACATCAAAAGAATGAGATTGAACCCTCACCTCACACCATATACAAAAGTTAACTTAAACAGATCGAAGCCTAAATGTAACAGCTAAAACTGTAGATCTCTTAGAAGAAAACACAGTTAAGTCTTCATAACTTTGCATAAGTCAAAGCCTTCTTAGACAGGACACCAAAAGCACAGGCAACAAAAGAAAAAATAGATATGGGGCCTGGCCGGTGGTATAAGAGGTTAAGTTTGCATGCTCCACTTTGGCAGTCCGGGGTTCACAGGTTCGGATACTGGGTATGGCCCTACAGAGCATTCATCAAGCCATGCTGTGGCGGCGTCCGCATACAAAGTAGAGGAAGATTGGCACAGATGTTAGCTCAGTGACAATCTTCCTCAAGCAAAAAGAGGAAGATTGGCAACAGATATTCGCTCAGGGCCAATCTTCCTCACCAAAAAAAAAAGAAGAAGAAAAACAAATAGATAAACTGGACATTACCAAAATGTAAAGCTTTTATGCTTCAAAGGACAAAAAAGTGAAAAGACAATCCACAGAATGGGAGAAAAATATTTGCAAGTTATATAACTGATAAGGCGCTTGTACCTAGAGTATATAAAGAACTATTACAACCCAATAATAAAAAGACAGCCATATTTAAAAATGGGCAAAGGATCTGAACACACATTTCTCCAAAGAAGATATACAAACGGCCAATAAGCACATGAAAAGATGCTCAACTTTATTAGTCGTCAGGAAAATGCAAATCAAACCACAAAGAGATACACTTTGTACCCACTAGGGTGGCTGTAATCAAAAAGATAGGAAATAGCAAGTGTCTGTGAAGATGTGGAGAAATTGGAATCCTCATACACTGCTTGTGGGAATGTAAAATAGTGCGGCCGCTGTGGAAAACAGTCCGGCCGTTCCTCAAATGGTTAAACATAGAGTTACCGTATGATCCAACTATTCCACTTCTAGCTATATACCCAAGAGACACAAAAACGCATGTCCAGACAAACACTTGTACGTGAATATTCATAGCGCCATTATCCACAATAGCCAGGAAGTGGAAACAACCCAGTGTCCATCACTATTGAGTGGATAAATAAAATGTAGTATATGCCATGCAATGGAATATTATTCAGCAATAGAAAAGAATGAAGTGCTGATGCATGCTACAACATGGTGAACCTTGAAAATGTTATACTGGGTGGGAACGAAACTACACACAAAAGACCACATCTTGTATGACTTGATTTATATTAAATGCCCAGGATGGACAAATGTGTAGAGACAGAAAGTAGATTAGTGGTTACCTAGGGCTGGAGGTGGACAGTGAGGGGTTTGGGAGTGACAGCTAAGGGATGCAGGGTTTCTTTTCGGGTTATTGAAAATGTTCTAAAATAGATTGCGGTTATGATTGCACAACTGTGAATACACTAAACCCATTGAATTGTACTTAAATTGAATGGTTTACGTACATTAAATGGTGAATTATATGGTATGTGAATTACATTTCGATAAAGCTGTTAAAAATAAATAAAGATTTCATGGAGGAAAAGGCATTTGAGATGGTCTTAAAGGAATGGTGGAAGTTGAGTAAGTTGAGAAAGAACAAGTGAGAAAGCATAAAGCCTGAAAAAGTGAAGAGTTGACAGGAAACAGGAGTAGGACTTTTTTTTTTTCACCTAAGAATTTAGGGTTTTGTTTTAGGGTCTCAAACCAGAGCTACCTGTCATCTCTAAGCCCAGCTACATTTTAGGACACAGACAAATCAAATGGTGTCCTCCTGCCTTTGTTTACTCCTCAGTGTGTGCCAAGAAATACCTGGGCATCAGCTATGCTGCTTCACTCCTCTACTGGGAGACAGGACTCCTCAACCAGTCCCAGAGCCAGTGTTGCTCTCGGAGAGGTTGTCGGGACCTTCGAGTTGAGCATCTATAGACCTCACCACATGAGGAAGCAGGACCGAAGTGATGGGCCCAATCTTACCTCATTCATATATTGAGCAGCAAGTTTCTCAACATTCTTTTAAAGAAATTGGAGGAGCAAGTAGTGTTACTAAGACGAGAGGAACTTTTAAGCAGGAAATTGCGGTAATTACATATTTTCCTCCTTTGCTGCAGATACGTAGCCAATTAGCTGGCAAGAGCCCACAGACCTTTGCGTCCTTGTGCAAGTGTGACAGACAAAAGTCTCAGTCTGTTGATACAGCCGCTTCCCTTGAGAAGCACTAACTGGGGATGAAGTCTTAGGTGGGTTCCCGGGGAAACAGACTCCAGCGAGGGGATCTTCCTGTGGATTCGTCACAGCGTGCTCTGAGAACCACACCTGTAAGAAAGCGAGAGCATGGGGCCGGCTCCGTGGCCGAGTGGTTAAGTTCGCGCGCTCTGCTGCGGCGGCCCAGGGTTCGGATCCTGGGCACGGACATGGGGCCGCTTGTCAGGCCACGTTGAGGCAGCATCCCACATCCCACAACTAGAAGGACCTGCAACTAGGATATACAACTATGTACTGGGGGGGGTTGGGAAATAAAGCAGAAAAAAAAAAAAAAAGAATGAAAGCGAGAGCAGCAGAGCAGGCAGAGGGGGAAGCTGGGCTGGGATGTAGCTGCCATAGGGGCCTCGGTCCTTCCTCCAGGGATGCTCTGGAGGTGGGTGGCCTTGCAGTGTGGTCCCACATTGAGGCAAGACAGCTAAGCCTTGATCGCAAGGCATCAACTGGTTGTTGGATGTGGGACCTACCCTTGGTAAAGTGACTTCCTTTGGCTGGTGGCAATGCCCGCAGAAGGACTCTCCTGTGGCAGTCAACAGTCCTGGCAGCTGGAGGAATGTTTGCTCTGTTTCTGGAGGGAAATCTGGATGGTGCTGAAGTCAAAAGGGGCTTCTGGACCTTTTTCAGCTGTAAAACCTCAAAGCTCCCATAATTTAGAATAAATATTCAAATATTCAATGTTTATATATTAACACTGTTTTTTAGCAGTTTTCTCCAAAGTTCTCACAGACCTCTGCTGCCCGATATGGTGGCCACTAGACACTTGTGGCCACAGAGCCCTTGAAATACCACTGGTCCAAACTGAGATGTGACGTAAGTGTGGAATAGAGACCAGATTTCGAAGCCTTAGTATGAAAAAAAGAACGTAGAATGTCTCATTAATTTTAATATTGATTGCATATTAAAATGATAATATTTTGGCTACATTGGCTAAATATATTATTAACGCTAATATTAATACTAATTTCTCCTGTTCCTTTTTGCTTTTTTTGAATATGCTTTTTTGTTTTTCCTTTTTCTCCCCAAAGCCCCCCGGTACACAGTTGTATGTTCTTAGTTGTGGGTCCTTCTAGTTGTGGCATGTGGGACACCACCTCAGCGTGGCTTGATGAGTGGTGCCATGTCCACGCCCAGGATTCGAACCGACGAAACATTGGGCCGCCTGCAGCGGAGCGCGCGAACTTAACCACTCGGCCGCAGGGCCGGCCCCTTGAATATGCTTTTAGACAATTTAAAATTACATGTGTGGCTACCATTGTATCTCCACTGGGCGGTGCTGTCATGGACCTTTACACTGGTTTCTTTCTGGAGTAGGAAGAGGGCCGTTACTCTTATGTGATGACCGGGAAGAACGATATGCGTTTCTTCTAGTCGACCATGCCTTGTCCACAGAAAGCTCTCACAAAAGTTTGCAGAGGAAAATGATGAAGCAACAACACCCCATTTTGTTTTACTTCCCTCTTTTAGGTGCTGCTATGCTATTTTGTTTATCAGATTCTTAGCTTTATCACAGATGGGAAAGAAGAAAGATTGTGGGTGTGTCAAGGGTGTGTGAAAGAAAGAGTAACTTATTAGGACGCTGTGATGTCATTCAAAGAAAGCAATTGGATGAAGGTTATGCAAAAACAATGGCTGCTATTTGTGCCGTCTTAACAGCTGTGAACACGTTTCTGAGCGCTTTTTCACAGGCATTACCTGGTTTGAGCCTCATAACAGTACTGTGGGATGTATATTTTTATTATCCTCATTTTGCAGGTGAGGAAACTTCCATCTCTCCAAGCTCTGGTTTACATTACCTGCCTGGCCTGCTGGGCTTTGAGGGTTGACCCCTGCTCCTTGGCCAGTTACATGTTTTTTGTACTGAAAACCTGATTGAAACCAAATGAGCAGTGTTCTAATCTAAGTCTTAATTCAAGGATCTTGATTGAACTTTTTAATCAGATGCATTTACATTGTGATTTAAATACTTATTTAGACCCAAATCCACCCCTAGCACAGGATAGTCCATTCGAGTTTTCATTTGTAAGTCCACTCTGGTTGTTTGACATAAACTTATTATGCATCTTTCTTAACTCCAAGATAATTTTAAAGTTTCCTTTTTGGGAGAACCAGATGCTGAAAGAAATTCGTTTTTCAGAGTTGGGAGCTATTCCAGAATATGAAGCTAATCAAAACAGATTAACTGTGAATTCACAGGGAGGTGACCCACTGCCAGCTCAGCGGGCCAGGGAGGGGTGCGGGGTATTGCCACTATTTCTGCTAGGAGCACAGTCACAGCCAGCACAAATGTAGAGATGTCGATGGTTTTATTTAACTAGAACAACAAACATATGTTTTCCAGATATTTTTATTTACGACAAAAAAAGCAGAAGATTTTTTTCCAATAAAAGAATGAGAACTTTAGAAATGTTTAACTCATTTACAAATGTAAAATACATTTATTTATTTATTTTTTAAAGATTGGCACCTGAGCCAACATCTGTTGCCAATCTTTTTTTTTTCTCTCTTCTTTTTCTCCCCAAAGCCCCCCAGTACATAGTTGTATATTCTAGTTGCGAGTGCCTCTGGCTGTGCTATGTGGGATGCTGCCTCAGCATGATCTGATGAGCGGTGCCATGTCTGCACCCAGGATCCTAACTGGCAAAATCCTGGACCACCAAAGTGGAGCGCGGGAACTTAACCACTCAGCCATGGGGCCGGCCCCTATATTTATTTTAAAAATATGTACTAAGTAGGTTGTTTCCATGAGATTGGCATGCAAACCTTAAACTATATGATTATTTCATACATGATTACGTGTGTACGTAAGATTACGTAGCGAACACTCTTCTCATTTTCTCCTTCTTTTTTGTTCACAGGACAGAGGAGAGAGCATTCCCACCCTCCAGTTCCCAAATGATATTTCCACATAGTATTAACTTCTCTAAAGGAAATACATATTCTTTCTATGCTTATTGCTGTTAGAAGCTTAATTATCCACTCCAAAAGTGACTACGTGGCTTAATGGGAAAGACGTGGCCTCTGGGGGTAGTCAGACATGGGTTCAAATCCCAAGCCTACTGCTTATCAGCTGTGTGGCCGTGGGAGATCATTTATCCTCTAAGAAGCTGGGTTTCCTCTTTTGGAAAATGTGGATAATACCTACCTTGCAAGGGTTGGCAGAGGCTCAAATTAAATGACTATGGTAGTATTTTATCTGTCATAAAGCTTACATGGAATATCCTCTGTGATGAACTTCAGTGATTGAGGCAGTGTGGTCTGATGGAAAGCGTTCTGAATTTGAAGGCCAGAGGGGAAAGAAGGTAACTGCTTAAGTACCTACCATTCTCCTGCACTTTACATAAGTTGTTCCATTTTCCTTCCAATAACCCTGCCAGGTAGGCGTTAATATTCCCACGTTGCACTCTGCTCTGCTCTCTGTACTTCTTAGATTTACGTTCAAATTTCTGTTATGCCCATTACCACGTGGGCTTTATTCTAATGCTCAGTGTTCTTATCTGTAAAACTGTACGTATTGATCTTGATGTCACTTAGTATACCTCACCTGCTTTTTGGAGATGTCCACACCCTGTTTAGAGCTAGATTAGCTCTAAATAAAAAAGCAAAAGGTCAAATGGTTACCTTTAGGATGGAATGGGACACGAGGCATGGGAACACCTAGCTCACAGTAGGAGCTCAGTAAATAATCATGACATCTGGATCTGAATTAAGTTACTTCCGCCAGCATACCAGCACGACTTTGTTTGAAAGCTTCTCAGCACACACATCACATCTCTTAAAATTTGTAAGAGTTTATATAGCAGAGATGTGACTGCAGAATGGCCAGGTCCTGGGCACCCTGATGAAATTATACTGAGGTCCTAAAAAACATAGTCAAAGGATGAATTGTCCACAAGGATGTTGGAGATCTCCAGGATGGTGGCAGGGAGGGTGACAGAAAGGAAGACGGTGAGCAGGGCTCCAAAGGCTTCAGGGACTGTCAGGAGGCCATTCGGAAATAGTAATAAGAAAAGTATTCTGGCTCATGGCCTGTACCTCAAAGGGAGAGATGTTAGGTCTGGGGGCAGCCTTGGGAGCCAGGAGATGGCAGGCTCCACCCCAGGGCCTGTGGCGTGTGGGTGCTTCACGGAAAAGCGCATGGCACAACTAGGTGATCTTGTGCTAGCCTGGCCATCTAATTAATAGCCGCTCTGGAACTCCATGACTGCTTTTGTTGGCAGGGTGGAGGGCCTGCCTGTGGCAGCTCGCTCGGTTTGATGGAGAGCTTTCCAAGTGCACATATAAAGGGGAAAGAACACCTTTGGGCTCTCAGGGAAGAGCAGAAAACAACTCCCAGGGTTGGGGTTTCTCAGGAGGTGAAAGAACTCTGCCTTGCTCTGTTTCATCCAGGAAGTCTTCCTGTGCATAAATTATGCATTCATAGAGTCGGAGCACAAGGGTGCTCCAACCTGTTTGAGGTGGCAGAGCACCTGGCAGTCAGCTTCCTTTGCAGAAGGTGATGAAACACTGGCATTTCTATTTCTCATTAGATAGACTATGATTTAGCTCAGAATACATAGATGGACTTAGCATCTAGGTTGGGCTAGAAACGTCTGCTTAATTAATTGTGCATGCTGTTATAAGATAACAAAATCACAGCCATAAGCATACCGGCTCTTGGAGAAAACATGCCAGTGAGCTACTCGGGCTCCAGTTTCCAAGTGTCTCCATGACATTCGCTTCCAATATTCATTTAGCAAAAGGTTTGGATGTTCTGCTCATACTTAATAGTAGTCATCAAAGAAAAATGTTGGGAGAAAAACTTAAAATTGATAAAGCACTAGTCATTAGCTTTTTTTTCATAAGCAAATCAAAAAGAATAAAAAAATCCTATTTGGGGGACTTTGGAGTCAGAAAGACTAGGGTCTTTTAAAAAACTCCATGTAGGATTACTCTCAAGATTAGCATTAACGTACGGAAAGCCGCTGGCACAGTGCCTAGCCCATAGGACGAGGCTGAATAAAGGACAGGCATCATTAATATTATTGGCATCAGAACACTTCATCCAGCTCCTGAACACCAGTGTTCCGTTATGAGGGAAAACTGAGCTGGACAAGACCTAGAGACGACTGAGTTGTAATTTCCCCATTCAACAGATGAGGCAACAGAGACTCAGAGAGGAGCCCAAAATCACACAGCAAGTGTGCCATGACCCAGGCGTAGAATGGCAACCCTCACCGGCCTCCCTACCAGGCTGTGTTGTTCTCTTCTGCAAACCAAGCGCCTGTCTAAAATGCCCACGTTGTCCCTGAGGCCACCGGCTGTTGTATGCGTTCTCTTCTCTTTTGGTAGCCAGCCAAGAGGAGAGAATGTGCGGTGACTCATCAGGTGAGGCAGTCTCCAGTCCTTGGTTACAGTTCCTGTTAAAGAAAACACTCCTCTCCCGACTGTGCCCACACGTCTCTGTTTCTTGTTGTTTATTCCTCCTGCTGTGGCTTTGCTCTGTTTGGAGAATTTGTCAAAGAGGGCGCCTGCCGCCGCGCGAGGCCACAGCTCGAGATGCTGATATCGCGGCCACTTGGTGCAGGGAAGGCCCCGGGTGCTCAACCTGGCCTCGGCTGCAAAGGGGGAAGCTGGCTGCCCGCCTCAGGGCTCCAGAGAGCAGGTCTGGGCAGAGAGGTGACTGGGAGTGGAGAGAGCGTGTCCGAACTTGCCCGAGAGTCCCCAGGGAGAGAGAGACACCCGGGACAAGGGGAGGCAGAAGCAACAGGAAAGAATCCAGGTGAACGTGAGGGACCATACATAGCTTCCGCTACCTTAAGACTCTATTATTTAAAACACGGCCCCGATGCTTTAAAAGATGTTGGTTGGCTGTCCCCCTGCTCTTCTGTTCCCAGTCTGGACTTGCGCCCTTCGTGTCCTCCACCTTCCTGCTTAGAGGCTAGGCCAGGGCGGCTGGCCAGCGAATCACGTTCCTGAACTTCTATTATGTCACCAGCAGCCAATCAGAGCGGCTGATTAGTAACCAGTGTTACTTCCCCGGTTGACATAATCCTAGCCAAGAGCAAAGAAGCTTGACAGTTTTCGTCAGCAGGCAGAGCCTTTTAAACGGCATTTTGAAAGCCTGCGTATTTTTAGAGGGCCGCTCGTAAACTTTCTCCGTGCCTCCACCTCACGCTGACTGCTGAGCCGTCTGCACACAGAGGTGGAAAGCCAGTATGCAAAGCCTGCTGCAGACACCGAGACAGTCGCTGCAGCCCGAGAGAGGCACCTGCTGCTCACTTGCAGCTCCTGGCTCTAGTCCACGACCACCTGCGCGCCCACCTCTGGGTTCTAGGAGGTGCCCTGAACAGATTCTTCTTTACTTAAATCAACTGGAATCTGGCCTTCCTGTCTCAGACCCGAGGATGCTTTGCCAGGACTTTTACCTTGTTATCTAGGCTTCTCCTTGCCTGGGCTGTGAGTTCCATGGCAGGATAGTCACTGGTTTAGGCTCCGTATCTCCCAAGTTGCTGACACAGGAGCCTGCAGAGATCTCCAGTGGCCAGAAGGAATGAATGGTGTGCTTTGGCACAGCTTCAGGGTTCCACATTGCCTTGTACAAAACGCTGGCTGAGGGGTTGGAAGCAGTTCCACTTTCCAGCCCAGCCCGTGCTGAGGACCTGCCACTTCTTGAAGTCTAAAGATACCCTCTGCTTCAGTTAAAAGTCGAACTTCCCTTGCTCCGTTTTGATTTTCAGCGCTAACGAGAGAACTTCTGGGCATTCTTCCCTTGGTCTAATCTAGGAGTCAGTAAACCACGCCCCTCCAGACAAATCCACTCCACCTGGTGTGTAAATGCAGTTCTATTAGGCCGCGGCCAGGCTTCAGCATTTCCGCATTGTCCATGGCTGCTTTCACGCTACGATAGCAGAGTTGAGAAGTTGTGACGAAGATCATATTTTGGCAAGGCCAAAAATATTTGCTTTTTAGCCCTTTACAAAGTTTGCCAACCTCATAATTCATCTACCTGGCTGCTCCCAAAGTGATCTCTTTAAAGTTCAGATCCAATCATGCCATTCTTCTGCTTAAAAAAAAAATCTCAAAATCCACTGTCTGTAGACAGAAGCTCCCAGTGCGGCTCTGCACAACCTGGCCCACACTCCCTTCCATCCCTGCGCTGCACCCTCCACATCTGTTCATGCTCAGCCATGTCACCGGCCATGCCTTTGTCCACGCTGTGCCTGGTGCCTAGAACGCCCGTCTGCTTTCTCTGTCTGTCAAACCTATAAACATCCTTCAACACCAGATTCAACTGTCACCTCCCCTATGCAGCCTTCCTAGATGCCCAGCAGAATTAATTGCTCCCTCCTCTGTGCTCCCACAGCTCTTTGGACAGATGACTGTCACTGTACTGACCATATCGGATTGCAATGATGTTTCTATGTGTTTGTCTCCCCCACTAGACAGTGAGCTACTAGGGATCAGGGACCACGTCTCATTGCCTTTCTGCTCCTGCCAGGAACAAAGATGAATCAGCTGGATGATAAGTTAAGTCAGAAACAGACTTTTATAAAAGTGCCAGGAACCTGACTGTAACCATTTATCTGTGCCACCTCTCATGATTGATGGTCTGACTTCTTATCTCTGTACCTGCTAGGTGGAATATCATAGATGCTCAGAAAATGTCTTAATGAGTGCGTGTGTAGATGGATAAAATACAAATTTTTTTCTTCATTCTAACATCAAAATACAGTAAACACGTTGTCACATTCACTTTATCAAGTACATTTAGGACTTTTAAAAGTCGTCTGCCTTCATTCAAAGATATGCAAATAGCCAATAAGCCTATGAAAAGATGGTCAACATCCTTAGCCATCAGGGCAATGCAAATCACAACTACCGTGAGATGCCACTTCACATCCACTAGAATGGCTATCTCAAAACGACAGAATAACAAGTGTTGGTGAGGATGTGGAGTAATTGAAACACTGTATATTGCTGGTGGGAATGTAACATGGTGCAGATGCTATGGAAAACAGTTTGACAGTTCCATAGAGTTACCAAATGACTCAGCAATTCCACTCCTAAGTATATGCTCAAGAGGACTGAAAACATGCATCCCCATAGAAACATGTACAGCAATATTCATAGTGGCATTATCCATAATAGCAAAAATGTAGGGACATCATACATGTCCGTCCACTGATCAATGGATAAAGAAAATGTGGTATATTCCATACAATGAAATATTATTTGGCCTTAAAAAGGAATGAAATTCTGATACATGCTACAATATGGATGAACCTTGAAAACATTATGCTAAGTGAAAGAAACCAGTCATAAAAGGCTCCATGCTGTATGACTGCATTTATATGAAATGTCCAGAACAGGCAAGTCCATAGAGACAGACAGTAGATGAATGATGGCCTTGGTTTAGTGGGGATGGACGTGGGGGAAGAGACGGGCAAGAACTGCTAATGGGGAAGGAGTTTATTTTTGGGGTAATAAAAATGTTCTGGAAGGAGCCGGCCCTGTGGCTGAGTGGTTAAGTTTGCACGCTCTGCTTTGGCGGCCCAGGGTTTGCCAGTTCAGATCCTGGGCGCGGACATGGCACTGCTCATCAAGCCATGCTGAGGCGGCATCCCACATGCCACAACTAGAAGGACCCACAACTAAAATATACAATTACGTACCGGGGGGCTTTGGAGAGAAAAAAAGGAAAAATAAAATCTTTAAAAAAAAATGTTCTGGAATTAGATACTGGAGATGGTTGTACAACTTGTAAACATATTAAAATCATTGAACTGTGTACTGTAAATGAGTTGATTTTATGGTAGTAGATTATAAATTTTTTTAAAGTACTCTGCGTCAAATAAGAGCTAAAATTGGTGAATTCAATATCCTAGCTGGGAAATTGTGCTACAGTTTGGCAGATGTTACCACTGAGAGAAACTGCCTTAAACGTACGCGGGCTCTGGCCCTGTTGTTTATCACAACTGCACGTGAATCTACAATGATCTAAAAAGAAAAGGTTTAATTTAAAAACCTACTCTACCTCTTTCCTTTTTTTCCTTCCCCCCCAAAGATTGGCACCTGGGCTAACAACTGTTGCCGATCTTTTTTTTTTTTCCCTGCTTTATCTCCCCAAACCCCCCCTTTACACAGTTGTATATCTTAGTTGCAGGTCCTTCTAGCTGTGAGATGTGGGACGCCACCTCAACGTGGCCTGTACAGCGGTGCCATGTCCGCTCCCAGGATCTGAACGCTGGGCCGCTGCAGCGGAGCGCGCAAACTTAATCACTTGGTCACAGAGCTGGCCCCTCTACCTCTTTCCTCTTCTTCTCCTCCCCAAATAAGAATTTCTCAGAGCAGTGCGTCTCTGCTCTTTAAATGATGGTGCTGTTTGACCGCATCTTTTACTTGTTAGGAACCACAGGCCTGGCTAACAGACCCTGTGAGTTTCTCAAAAGCTGACCCAAGTGTTGGATGTGTCAGAGATATTTACTGTCTCCAAAAGGTGAAAAGAAAACCATGAAATCATTGACAAGTATTTAAATGTCTACAAAATATGATCTCATATCAAATAGCTGTAACTCAACTCAGCTCACTTATTTCTGTGTGTAAGTTTATTTTATATACTTAATATTTAATGTGGGATGTCAGGAGGATTCGAAACCAGAGGTAACCTGGTTTTGAATCCTGTCTTCACCTCATATAGCTCTGTGGCTTTGGATAAGTTTCTTGACTTCCTTGAGTCTTAATTTCATTATCTGTAAGAAGAAAATTGTAGTATCCGCTCCATAGAGTTGTTGTGAAGGTTAAAATTACATGAATAACTAATTCATGTTAAAAGTCTCAGTAGGGTACCTGCCCCATAGGAGGGCTCGATAAATGGTAGTTAAGATGATAATACCAAGGATGGCGATTTACACACTACGTTCCTGCTGTACGTCTGCGGGTAATGGGCTGGTGGTAGAGCCCTGAGCCAGTAGGTTCTCAGGTCCACTTGATAGTGGGTTTGTACTTAACGAGAGGTGGAGAAAAGGCATCTAGTGTCAGTTCTGCTAGAGGAACAACAGGAGGGGGAGAACAGAGGCCTGGTTACATTAGAGGCTCAAGCTAATATTATTTTTAATGAAAGCTACAAAAACAGTGGGGGAAAATCACAGGAGGGGTGGGGCTGGCTCAGGTTTGCGTCCTGAGGTCAGCTGGTGGTTGACTGAGTCACGAAGCATTTCGTGCAAATCGTGATCTGGTAATCACTGTATTTTCCTTGTGAAAACTAAGGATATGTGTTCTAAAAAAGCTATATTCTTTTAAATGTGTATGATTTGCCGTGTCTTATATATGAAAAGACTTGTAGACAACTTAAATTTGGTTACACATTTACTCAGTTGTCTTTATTGAAAAGAGTAAGATTATGTGACATCAGGACCTCACCAGCAAACCTGAGCTTTAAGGTTGTGTAAGGTTGTGTAACCCTCAGGATAACTGTTTGGAACATCTCTGCAAACGTGTCAGGGCCTGGCACCTCACGGAACACTGAGGACACGAAACAGTTCCTGTCCTCAGGCACACACAGTGCTACACCTATAAAATGTGAAAAAAAAAAAAAAAGAAACAAAACAGAGACGTGCAAAAAATAAAAATCAGTGAATCTGTGAATGTTTTATCTTGTTAGTCAAAGATAATATTGAGAGAAAAATCATTATGAGGGCCATCATGGTCCTGGCATTTGAAAAATATTGTTTTAGAAAAACAATATAGGGGCCGGGCTGGTGGCCGAGCAGTCAAGTTCACGTGCTCTGCTTCAGCGGCCCCGGGTTCACCAGTTCGGACCCCCGGCGCGGACCTAACACTGCTTATCAAGCCATGCTGTGACAGGCATCCCACATATAAAAAAATAGAGGAAGATGGGCACAGATGTTAGCTCAGGGCCAATCTTCCTCAGCAAAAAGAGGAGGATTGGCAGCAGATGTCCACTCAGGGCCCATCTTCCTCCAAAAAAAAAAAAAAAAAGAAAAAGAAAAACAGTATAACAGTAGAAATAGCACTGATATACCAGGCAATACAAAGATGAAAAATGGAAAGATCTGGGTTGTGGGGCAGGCTCTCCCACTTACCTATTGTGTGACTCTAGCCAAGTCATTTAACCTCTCTGTGCTTCAGTTTCCTCCTCTGTGACAAATGAATAATAAAATCCACCTAATCGGTTTGATATGAAATTAAGTAAGAGAATGTGAACTTGATTCAAATAGAAGGTACCAGTATAGGAATTAACGAGAATGTTCTCAGTGGCAGGCTGTTTACAGATAACCCAGGATCATGGAATTGTATTATTTCTAGATGTGTTTGTTTTTCACATTTTAGGCCAAAATTAGAGTGGAAAGTAAAAATTCCAGAACAATAGGAGATCACAGCATGATCCTAATGTATCAAGTTTTCAGTGTTTTGTCTTTCAAGAGCTTCAGGACCTTCAGCTGGTGAAAGAGAAATTCGTGTTTCCATTGGAAGGGCAAATGCTCATCAACTAACAGTGTGTGCTGGGTGAGTGCTGGGTAAGACAGGCTCATGCAGCAATGCCTGGACAACTGGAGAGAGTTCTCTGACCATTGTGATGTTTGCCGTGGGCATGGAGAGGGTAGGATAGGTAAGAGTTCTGTGTTCACTGGCCTTGCATTTCTAAAGGAAGTGGCAGCGTGTTAGCTTAGGGGAAGAAAGCAACAGAGGATTATGATAAATCTAGAAGACAGCAACAGGAGTCTAAGGTTAAGTCACTCAACAAACACTGACTGATCACCTATTTTGTGCCAGACCTTGTACAAGGCACTGGGGATGGGGAATGAATGGGGCTGTAATCCTCAGACAAGTTCTAAACAAGAGGCCTTGGAGTCGGAAGACTGAGGCTCAAATGCTGGCTCTGCCACTTGACCTATGACTTTGGGCACATGGTGGAGTCAGCCATGTAAACAATCGTAATACCATGTGAACAGTGTGCTAAGAGAGGTATGTGCAGAGGACCTGGGAGGCTTCTGGTCAAGATGGGGTCATAAGGTCATGCTTTGAGGCTTTCCTCTGCTCCAAATATATGAAGTGATAGATAAAGTGTGAAAAGAGAGACAGAAAACATAGCCACACTAACAAATATAATAAATGTCTCTGTGGAACAAAACTGGAGCACATACGTGAGTGACAAACGGGCCCGCAGGGCTCTGGGTAGAGAGGCAGGCGGAAGTGACCAGGGTCGGGCTTTTGTGTAGTCGCAGGAATGGCAAGGGCACCCAGAAAGATAAACGGCCTGGGGAAGGGCATCCTCTTTGTTCACACACATGCACACACACATGCATGTACACATAGCACACACACATATACCTTCCACCTATGAAAAGAGGCTAAGAACTCTGCAACTGTCAGCTATTTGGACCTATGGCTTATAAAGGTACGTCCCCTGGGAGATGGAGAAGTAAGACATGGGCCAGCCTGTGCCTGGGTTTGCATTTCCCCCACATGAGTGGAGAGCCCAATATTGGATGGGTGCCCAGGGCACCAACATAATACTTAATTCCAGACTAAGAGCCTGAGGGGCTGGATAGAGGCAATCAGAGACCACTGGACAGGAAGGAGGAGTGCAGCAGAGAGACTGGGGGGTCAAGAGGGGAAATGCATCCTCAAAATGAACGTGCAAACCAGAATCCCAAAGTCTATAAGGAAACTCAATGCTAAAACACAGAGCCAAACAAAACAAATAATCAAGAGATGAATTCACGCCAGATGTAATGAAAATAATCAAGCAACCTGAAGATGACTTTAAGATGATTTTGCTTAGTCTTCTAAGGAATAGAGGGAGATGCAGCAGCTATTTTTTTTTAAAAGGACAAGACATTAAAAAATAAAAAATGGGAAGAAATGAAAAATGTGGATATGAAAAAGAAGCAAAGGCTGAAAATGAAGAAACCATTGACAATGAAGTACTCATGGAGGATAGAAAGGAAAGCTCCTAATTCAATCCGTGGCAGAGCTCAGGAGGAAATGTTGAGTTGCTCGAAGGATTATAGGAGTGCCCCCTAGAACCCCTTTTCATGTATTGGACTGTTATACTCACTAGCTGTTGGGTTAATGTCAGAAACGGCAGTAGGCTGCTCCTCCCCTCTGCCCCTAACCCCGCCCCCCCCTGCTTTGGGGAGAAGAGTAGACAATTGCTTGCATTCTAGAGAAGAACATAAGCTTTGTTTGACAATGAAGCTAAGATATTTCCTTAAATTGGAAAGCTCCCTGACAGCGCAGCAACTTGCCCATCTAGAATGACTACAATTGTGTGTCCTAGAAATATTATTATTCAGCTCCTCATCTTTGTGTGGGTTTTCTACTGAGGAATATTTTCTGAAACCTGATTTATAGAGCTTGGTTTTAGTCTAGATGCTTAAACCTGGAAGGTGGAGGAGCCGGGATGGGGTGGCAAGAATGAATATTTCTCAAGCCACACACTGTGCTTGTTTGCCATACATTTTCTCATTAATCCACACACCAACCCGGGAAATCAGGTATTTTTATTCTCACGTGACATGAGCAAATTGAGGCTCCACAAGGTTAAAATGGTTCAATCAAATTGTCCCAGGAGGTGGTGAGGCAGGAACTTGAAGCCATGTTGGTCTGTTCCAACACTCTTCCCGCCGTACCACTTCAAAACAGAGACTGTGTCACATGTATGTTTGGGTTCCCAGTGCCTAGTACAATGTTTAAGTACAAGAAAGATGCCTCGTTAGTGTTTGCCAAGGGGATGGAAGCACCACTGATCAAGCTGTAAGCTCCTAAATGGGCAATTGCTCCTTCCACTTACATATACAGAAGGGAGCCGAGTAACAGTGAGCACATGCAGGTGAATCTCTGATGAGTATGTTTTATGAGAAAGATGAAAAATAATTGCTTTTTCATAATTACGTTCTTTAATCTCACCAAATCCTGTTAACTTCTCCCTCTTAAATCTCTCAAACCCAGTCACTTCTCTTCATCCCCGCCACCTCCATCCAGCCCAAGACACGTTTCTTTCTCCCCTCCATGCTGCCGTAGCCTCCCTTCCCACCTGGTCTGTTCACTTCTCCTTTGCCTCCCTTCCATCCACTCCCCACACTGCCGCCAGGATATTCTTAAACTGACATAGATACGATCATGTCACTCCCTGCTTAAAATCCATGAATGTTTCTGTTGCCCTTAAAAAATGAAAAGCCCTTAACACCTTAACTTGGCCTACAGAATCCTGCAAGACCTGCCGCTGCAGAGCTCTCTCTCCTTCAGGCAGATGGAATTGTCTCGTGCCTTGGCCTTGCCTGTCTCCTGCCTTCATACATGCTGTTCTTTCTTTTCTTTTTTTTTTTTTTTGAGGAAGATTAGCCCTGAGCTAACATCTGCCAATCCTCCTCTTTTTGCTGAGGAAGACTGGCCCTGAGCTAACATCCGTGCCCATCTTCCTCTACTTTATATGTGGGACGCCTACCCCAGCATGGCTTGGCAAGCGGTACCATATCCGCACCCAGGATCCGAACTGGCGAACCCCAGGCCACTGAAGCGGAACGTGCACACTTAACTGCTGTGCCACTGGGACGGCCCCTGTTCTTTCTTTTTTTCCCAGCCTCACTCCTGCTCAACCTCCGGGCATCAGCTTAGATATCAATTCTGCAGGAAGCATCCTCTGCCCTCCCGTGACTGACTTGGGACCCCTATTGTTTGCTCCCATGGCTCTCTGTACACCTCCTTTAAAAACTGCTAATTCAACTCTAATTGTTTCTTAAATGTGCCCCTTCCCCACTATCCTCGGTTCCTAACCAACTGGAGCTGTATCGTTCTTATTCACCAACATATCCTGAGCAGCTACTCAGTGGACGAACATATAAGAGACTCAATGAACACGCGTTGTCTGCATGAACGACTTTCCCACTGCACTTAAGTGGTGACATGCCCAGTGATTGAAGGGAAGTGACACAGAATTGCTTCTAAATCGCAGAATCAGAGCAAAGATTAAACAACCCTGTGATTTACTTCTGCGTGGCTTTTAGACACGGAGCTCCTGATGATCTGAAGAATAAGTTTAAAAGCATTGTCATTTTGCTGTCTGTGGCCGGCAGTTAATCAAGCCCCGGTGGGGCCTGCTTCCCATGCGGGGAGTAAACAAGGTGACATCATGGTGACACACTCCCAAGGGATTGTGCAACTTGTCGGCTGTTTGCTGGTTGGAAGAGTCTGTACTTGCTCTCTTGGGCCGCTAATCATCTTTGTAAGGCTTGTGATTCTGTAGGTCTTGGGGACGGGTGACAAACTTCAGTCTCCTGCTCCCTTCACCCTCCATGTGACCCTCAGGATCTAGCCTGCCCTTCTGGGGTGGTGGCCTCCACTGCACACCCGAGTTCCAGGAGAACAGCGCCTTTGCTCACTGGTTTTCAAACCCTGAGTCACTCAGAATTTCCCCTCACTTGAATTTAAATATAACACTGCTCCAGCACATTTGGTTTGTAAAACCTTCTCACGTACTCTCTCTCATTTGATGGCGGATCTTACGCTCATGGAAGAAAGAAGACAGAATGAAGACTGCAGTGTCCACGCATATTATAGACACCAACAGATTCAGCTTAGGGAGCTGGCAAGTTCTTCAACCCTTTATGCTTCAGTTCTTCTCTGTAAGATGGGGTAACAATAGTGACTACTGCATAGGATGTTCGCAGAGGTTAGTTAAATTAATACCTGGACAGAGCTGTCATCCTTCCCAGCACACAGGTAATCACTAAGTGTTAACTATTTTTACTACTATTATTATTATATTGTATTTTTTGTGAGAGGAAATGGGGTCTATTTAAAAGAACATGGGCTGTGGAATCTGGAAGCCTGGATCTTGACTCTATCGATTACTGGCTGTGTGACTTCAGGAAAGTCACTTAACTTCTCACAGCCTCAATTTGGTCTTATATAGGATAGTGATTAACACTGCTGACCCCCAAGAGTCATTGTGACTGTTACCTGAGAGACTCTGGAAAACCCCCGGGGCAGGCCAGGCACAGGGTAGACACCCGGTAAACGACAGCTCCTGCCCATTCCTCTGCACGGACAGCACATCGCTTCCAATGCACGACAAATGAGAACTGCACTCAAGGTCACCAGCAAAGGGAGGTCAAGGAGGGAGGGAGAGGCAGTGCTGTCAGATACAGTTGGTAGCATCCCACCAACAATAGGTCAACGACTCTTGAAATAGAACCAATACTTACTGAGTGCCTTAAGGGCAAGAAAAAGAGCTAACACGTATTGAGTACCTACCATGTGCCAGGCAGCTTAGATAAATTCATTTGAACCTCAGAAAGACCTACAAGGAAGGGATTAGTGCCCTACTTTACTGGTAATAAGACAGGTAAAATGATTTCTCAGGTCTCACAGTGAATAAACAGTAAAGCTGGAGTTCACGTCCAGGACTGTGTGATGCCCTCACTTCGCTTTTGTTCCCATTATAGAACACTCAGACACCTATGAGAGTCACACGGACAGCAGACAGTAGGCAGGAGGAGTGTGTGTGAGCCTTACCCGGGGTTAAACCATGGCGGGTGGTGAGAACGGCATGGCATCGGAGAAGCACAAGCTAGCAGACCCTTACAGGAGGGAAAGAGTCCTTTCCAGGGAAGGTGGGAGATGAGGCAGGAGAGGCGTGTGGAGGAGGGCAGGTCGTGGGGGGGTTTTTGCAACACCCTGACCCCTTAATAGTGAGAGGAGGACAGCAGCATCAAGCAGCCTTCAGGCTGGCCACCAAGTACACCTTGGTCACAAGGGCACATGAAATGGTCCTTCTCTTCAGGTTCAAGGTGGACATTCCCACCTGAGAGTATCCAGGTGCTCAGAGTACCCAGAGGTGCTTCTCCTCTTCTGAATTCCTTTTCCTCGCTCCTTAATAGGAATGTGTCCTCCACGTTCTCGTCTTTCTCTCCCTCGACGGCCCCCCAACCCTGTTAGTCCTTTCACATTCCCTCCACAAGAGCCCCCTCTTAGTTTCTGCCTGGATCCCTCGGGAGAGGACAATGGCCTTGGAGTTGTAGGTTGTGTGCGGGAGGCATCTACAAGTTCCAGACTTTTCACAAAACCGAGATCATGGCCCTCTTTGCATATCTCCTGTGTATGCATTATTATGCTTAGTCTCATCTCTTTCTCCATCTTAAATTCCATTCCCAAGGCTTCCTTTTGTTATCCTATCTTAGGCATTTGCCAAGGCCAGGAAGAACAGGGCGGGGAGGAAGGGAGAAAAAAATGCATCCCAGCACCCCAGGAGCAGGAGTTCGGACTTTCCCAGGGTCATCCTGGCCAGTCTAACATTCTAGCAAAGTCACTCTGGTGGTCAGTGTGGAGAGTATGTTTCAGGGGAACAGGATCGGGGTAGGGGGAATGTTGAGCGGGCTGTTGCAAGTATCCAGGGAAGAGCTGTGGTCCCCCGGCTGGGGACTGTCATCTGGATTAGGCAGGATGGTGAAGAAAAGAGAGATGTGAAACATATTTAGGAGGTTAAAAAAAATTGGTATTGGCTGTAGGAGGTAAGAGAAGGAGGGACTCACAATGACGCTCAGGTCTCTAGGGGGGCCGTCTGGGTAGCAGGTGGGGAGTGGAGCCGACTGAAGGCGATGCTGCCAGAGGGCTTTGCACAAGTTTGAGGAGCCTGCAGGGTAGACAGATGGGGGGTCCAGCCTGTGCTTGATACGCGAGTCCAAGGCCCGGGAGAGAGGGCTCGATTGCCAGGAGAGCAATCGAGATCCTCTCAGGTAGAATGAGCAGAACAAGGGGCCAGGGAAAGAAGCCAAGAATGGTAACACTTAAGGGGCAGCGGGAGAAAAAGCATCTCATAAGAAATACAGGGCCCAGATGATGCTGCCTGCCTATGTTATCTCCTTGTCTCCTGCCCTTCTTTACTTAGATCAGACACATGACCTTCCTCTTTCCCGGGGGAAACCAAGTGCCTTCCTGTTTTAGGTCTGCTCCTTCTGATGTCCACCACCTTCCAGGGCAGCCATTTTTTTAGACTATTTTATTGAGGTATAATTTATTTATTTATCTTTTTGCTTGAGGAAGACTGACCCTGAGCTAACATCTCTGCCAATCCGCCTCTGTTTTTTTGTATGTGGGACATTGTCACAGTATGGCTGGTGAGCGGAGTGGGTCTGCATCCAGGACCCAAAACTACAAATCCTGGCTGCCGGAGCAGAGGACGCCGAACTGTAGCCACTCGGCCATGGGGCTGGGCCCTATTGAGGTATAATTGACTTGTAAAAAGCTGTACAGGTTTAATGTATACAACTCAGTGAGTTTGGCAATAAGTATACACTTGTGAAACCATCACCACTGTTAAGGCCATAAACATATCCATCACCTCCCAAAGCTTCATCTGCCCCCCCTTATTTTTTTTTTTTAAAGATTTTATTTTTTTCCTTTTCCTCCCCGAAGTACATAGTTGTATATTCTTCGTTGTGGGTCCTTCTTGTTGTGGCATGTGGGACGCCGCCTCAGAGTGGTTTGATGAGCAGTGCCATGTCTGCGCCCAGGATTCAAACCAACGAAACACTGGGCCGCCTGTGGCAGAGCGCGCGAACCTAACCACTCGGCCACAGGGCCAGCCGCTGCCCCCTTTGTTATTATTATCCTTTACGTGTGTGTAGTAAGAACACTTAATAAGATCTACCCTCTTAGCAAATTTTAAGTGTACAATACAGTATTGCTAGCTATAGGTATTAAGCTGTACGGTAGATCTCCGGAAATTATTTATCTTGCATAACTGAAACTTTGTACCCTTTGACCATCACCTCCCTCATTTCTCCCTCCTCCGAGCCCCTGGCAACCTCCATTCTATTCTCTCCTTCTATGAGATTGACCATTTTAGATTGTACACGTACAGATGCCTGCCCCCCACCCCAACCTCATACCCATAGAATCTGAATCCCTGGGCATTGGTAAGTGTCAAATTCTCTACTTTGATGCACTCAGATGGCAGCCATGGTCAAGAAGCTTTAGAGTAGGGAATTTCAAGAAGGATCAACAGTAGCAAACGCAGCAGGGAGTTTCAACTATCTGAGAACTGAACAACGTCTGATTCGACACGCTGGGGGTTACGCCAGTCGGTTCAAATGGAGGGAGCTGCTCAGGAGGAAAGGTGCTGATTGCCTTCCACAGTCTACCTCCATCTTCTCCTACCAACGCTGCCTTGACTAGGGGATGCATTCTCCCCCATCTCAACCATGTGGTTTGGAGGGTCTGACCCCACCAGAGCAGACGCTTACTGGTCACAGCCATGTGCTTGCCTCCCACGGCATTAGGCTCAGGGCTGGAGATGGCCAACGAAGTCCAAGAAGATGCTTGCTTGGGCTCCTGAGTAAAAGTCTCTTCTGGAAACTCTTGGAAAAGACTCTTTTTCTTCCTCTGGATGTTGTGGTATGAGAGTATGTGACCTGGACCTGTGGTAGACATTTTGCTACCGCAAAAGCAGAAGGTGGAGGCTGCAGATAAACTAGATCCCACAGGAGGGAGAGCTGAGGGAGAGAGTAACTGGGGCCTCGGTGACAGGTGGGTCCCTGGGAACAAGCCCTGTCTGGGGCCAGATCCCTCTGAATACTTCAGTTCCATGGGCAAATAAATTCTTCTTATGGATGAAAGGGTCCCAACCAACACAACTATTCCATCAGGTTGGGCATCTGGTGAGTTGAGCATGAACTGGGCTTCAATTTGTTGATGCTCAGACCCGTCAACAGATTTTGTTGAAGTAGGAAGTGAATCTCAGCCTCCAATCTTCAGTCACCAGAACGATGTGAACTGTCAGAACTTCTGTCCTGATCAGTCTGTGTATTTAGAGAGTTAGGACATGGGTCTAAGAGGGTCAGAACTCTAAAGGAGGCTTGACTCTGGAAAGCAGATCTTTCACAACTGCCTCAATACAGAGAAACTTGTTTAGAAATAGTCACCCCATAGAGTCTTCTGTTCACATGGGCAACACCAATGCCAAGATCTTCCAGTAGCCAGTATGGCCACAGCAGTCTTCATAACCCAAGTCCATTCTTGCATCTTTAGAAACCAACATGGGATCCAGCAGATCTCAAGCTACTGTGGGTGTGAATGAAACTCCATTTTGCTTAATATCTCAACGCTGTACATCTTGGATTGTACGTCTTGGATTGTACGTTGTGTTTGTGTATTTATGCTTTGATTCACAGTAACTTCTCATGTTATAGAATTGATTTGAGTTGAACACCACTGTAAATAAAAAGAATAAAAATAAATAAACGTCTTAAAGAGGAAAAAAAAATCTGCCAGCAGAGCCTGACCAACTGTGGTATCAATGGACTGTCTTACCTGCGTCGACTGCAGTTGCACAGAATTCAGGGGCTCTCCTGTGGACCCTGATCATTGTAAAGCAAAGGAAACAGGCTTTGGTGGCTGGGACCCTTGGCATATGACTAGAAGAGTCCAGTTTCCAGGTTTGTACTCAAAAGAGTGTGGACTTGGGAGACAGGTTTAGGTTCAAGCCCTGGTTCCACCACTTACTGACCATGTGACAAGTAAGTTATTTAACAAATCTGAGCCTCTTTGCTCAACTGTAAACATGAGTGCAATCAAATCTACTTCCTTGGGTGTTGAAGGTCAAATGATAACACACATCATTTGAAAATGCCAAGCAGGAGCCCCTCAAGGCTCTCAGGCTTTTTTTGTGGTAATAGAGTGACAGCCACAGGTTCAGATCTCACTCTCTCCACCACACCATCCAGATGACCTCTCTGATAGCTCCCACGGAAGAAAAAGCTCTCGAAAGTGTCAGTTTCTGTTTCTTTTCTTTCTCTATCATTTTACTGCTGAATATGAGTACAAAGAACATTAATAACATGAATATGAAAACGTCTAATTACTTTGAGGCTAAAGAGTGGGATTCTAGTGTTTGATGTGAGTAGACACTTCTCATCTGTGTCCCACTAACATTTTTTTCAACTTTATTGAAGTGTAATTTAGATCTATCTTAAGTGTACAGCTCAAGGACTTTTGACAAATGTGTACACCTGTGTAACCACCAACCAAGATAGAAAACTATTTCCACCACTCCAGAAAGTTCCCTCATGCCTCTTTGCAGTCAGTCCCTCCTAAGCCTTATCCCAGGTAACCACTGAACTCATTTCTATCACCATAGACTAGATTTGTCTTTTCTGGAATTTCTTATGGATTAAATCATACAGTATGTAGTCTTTTGTGTCTTGATTTTTTTTTCTTAGCATAATGTTTTTGAGATTCATCCATGTTGTTGCATATATTGGCAGTTCATTCCTTTTATCGCTAAGAAGTATTCCATTCTATGAACATACAACAATGTGCTTTTTATCTATTTACCTCTTAATGGACATTTAACTTTGTTTACAGTTTTTTACTATTAGAAATCAAGATAGTCTGACATTTGTGTACAAGTCTTTTTGAACATTTCATTTCTCTTGGGTGCAGAATCACAGAGTCACATGATAAGTGTATGTTTAAACTTTTAAATGTTTATGAAATGTGCCAGTGTATGAAAATTCCAATTGCTTCTCATCTTTGCCTCAGCATCTCAACACTTGATATTGTTTTAGCCATTCTAGTGGGTATGAAGGGGTAACTCACTGAGGTTTGCTACTAACTTAAAAAAAATTGTAGAAAAATATACATAACATAAAATTTACATTTAACCATTTTTAATGTCAAATTCAGTGGTATTAAGTACATTCACGCTGTTGTGCTACCATCACACCATTCTGCGACCGAATCCTTTTCATCTGGCCACACTGAAACGCTGACCCCGTTAGACACTCACTCCCCATTCCCCTCTCCCAGCCCCTGGTAACCACCATTCTTCTTTCTGTCTCTATGAACCTGACTACTTTAGGGACCTCATATAAGTGGAATCATACAGTATTTGTCTTTTTGTGACTGGTTTATTTCGCTTAGCATAATGTCTTCAAGTTGTGTCCATGTTGTAGCATGTGTCAGAACTTCCTTCCTTTTTAAGGCTAATAATATTCCATTGTGTGTATATACCACATTGTGTTTATCCATTCATCCGTCAATGGACACTTAGGTTGCTTCCTTCCACCTTTTAGCTATTGTGACTATTGCTGCTATGAACATGGGTCTACAAATATCTCTTTGAGACTCTGCTTTTAATTCTTTTGGATATATACCCAGAAATGGGATCACTGGATTGTATGGTAGTTCTTTTATAAATTTTTCGAGGAAGCTCCATACTGTTTTTCACAGTGGCCGTGCCATTTTACATTCCCACCGACAGTACACAAGGGTGCCAATTTCTCCACATCCTCGCCAACGCTCGTTCTTTTCTGGTGTTTTTGATAACAGCATCCTAAAATGCTCACTGTGGTTTCGATTTGCATTTCCTTAATGATTAGTGATAGTGAGCATCTTTCTACGTGCATATTGATCGTTTGTGTATCAACTTTGGAGAGATATCCATTCAAGTCCTTTGCCCATTTTTCAATCAAGTTGTTTGTTGTTGTTGATGCCACTAGCTTTTAAACTGTCCTTCTCTTAGTATAGTTGTTCCATTTTATAGACAAGGAAACTTATTTCAGAGTGGCAAAGTGACCATAATAGTGCTGGTAACAGGCATTGTTCTTATCAAAGATAAAGATAAGCAATCGTTTGAATATTCATTTGCATATTGATTAAGCATACCTAAGGCCAGTAGAAGCCTGACAGAGCCTGGGAATACCAGATTTACAGATCCTAGAAGGAGACAGATAAGCAAACAGACAAGGTCACAAGGTAACAAGGTGACAAGCACCATAAAAGGGGAAGTACATGAAGCCAGTAAGGTACATTTGGGAAACCGGACGTGGTTTAGGGTAGCTGGAGCACTCAGGATAAGGGGTGGCTAGAGGTGAGACTAGAGACGGAGATGGGTTGGAGTTCTGAGTTGCAGACAACAGAATCCACTTGAGCTTATTTAAGCAGAAAATAAATTTGTAAAAGAATATTAGACAGTTCACCTTTCCAAGAGGGCCAGAGAGTGGGGCTTGGAGGCCACAGGACCAAAACAATGCCCAAACTGCCCCAGAGGACTTTCAGCAAAGACCCCACTGCCACCACTCTGCTGGTACAGTCACTGAGCTCACTGGCTGCAGCGACACGGACACCCATACCTCCACTATTTCTGCCCCCAAAAGCTGGTTGCCTCTGCTCTCCTCTTTGTCTTAAAATGTATTCTCGGGAGCGCCAGCTCCTCACATAGCTCGCTTGCGAACAAGATCTTTCACGGCTGTGTCTGATGGACACAGCCTAAGCGCCCTGGATGCGAGCTGGGAAAGTGAGCTTTTCTGGCTTCTATCTTCCGGAGGCAGGGCCCTAAGGGAGGGAACTCCCCAATCACAGGAAGGCTTCAAAAAGCAGTGGGCATGTTCCCACAAAAACTTGTACGCGAATGTTCATAGCAGCTTTATTTATAATAATCAAAAACTGGAAAGAGTCCAGACGCCCTTCAACAGGTGAATGGTTAAGCAAACTGGTTCATCTGTACCACTGAGTATTACTCAGCAATAAAAGGAATGGACCATTGACACACGCACCAACTTGAATGGATCTCCAGGGCATTATGCTGAGTGAAAAAGCCAATCTCAAAAGATCACACACTGTGTTATTCCATTTATATAACATTTTGAAATGATAAAATTTTAGAAATGGAGAACAGATTGGTCATTGCCGGGGGTCAGGGATGGGGAGGAAGGACACAGCTGGCGAGCGTGGTTATAATGACAGAGACAGAGGTAATGTTCTGTATCTTGACTATGGAGGTGGGTACACGGACCTACACACATGATAAAATGTTTTAGAACTAAACACACACACACATACACACAAATGAGGACAAATAAAACTGGGAATTCTGAATAAGACCTGTGGGTTGTATCAATGTTGATATCCCCGTTACGATATTGTACTATAGTTTCTCAAGATGTTAGAGTTGGAGGAAACTGGGCAATAGGCACATGGGATCTGTGTGTATTACTTATTACAGCTACATGTGAGTCTACAATTATCACTGTAAAAAACTACCGAAAAAAAGCAGCAAGGGGGCCGGCCTGGTGGCGCAGCGTTAAGTGTGCACGTTCCACTTCAGTGGCCTGGGGTTCACCGGTTCGGATCCTGGGTGCGGACATGGCACTGCTTGTCAAGCCATGCTGTGGTAGGCGTCCCACATACAAAGCAGAGGAAGATGGGCACGGATGTTAGCTCAGGGCCAGCCTTCCTCAGCAAAAATAAGAGGAGGATTGGCAGCAGATGTTAGCTTAGGGCTAATCTTCCTCAAAAAAAAAAAAAAAAAAAACAGTGAGAAGCCAGAAAACACTAGGAACTTGGGACTTTATTTTAAAAGCCATGGGGAAATATTGAGGAATTTTAAGTAGGAGTGACACATGTCTTCATTTAACACCTATTTCTGTCCAGTGGTAGGATAATGATATCCTGGTTTAAGTTACAACTGTGACATTTTAATTTAAAATAAAATTTAAAAGATCTGTGTAGGAGCCGGCCCCGTGGCCCAGTGGTTAAGGTTGCACACTCCGCTTTGGCTGCCCAGGGTTTCACCAGTTTGGATCCTGGGCGTGGACATGGCACCGCTCATCAGGCCATGCTGAGGCAGCATCCCACACAGCTCAACCAGAAGGACCTGAAGCTAGAATATACAACTATGTCCCGGGGGGCTTCTGGGAGAAGAAGGAAAAAAAAAAAGTTAAAATAAATAAATAAAAGATCTTTTTTTTTTTTTTAATCCTGATGTGGTTTCCCAGGGCTTCCAGCAAGGCAATTTTAGGCCCAACATGTGAGCTCTGATTCCTCCTGCAACAGAAATAATAAGGATTCGTTCTTCCATTCCTTGCTCAAGCATTTATTAAGCATCTGCTATGGGTCAGGCTCTGTGCCAGGCACTGTAGATTTGGCAAAGAAAAGACAGTCCTGCCTTTGAGAGACTGTGTTGTTAGACTCTGGGGAAAAAAAATCCATGGCTCCAATAAGAAAGGAATTTAAGTATCACGTAACCTGAAGAATGGGGACAAAGGTCCAGAGATGATGCAGTGGCCTCATAACGTCACCAGTGTCTCAGGCTCCTATTCTCTTTTTTGCTCCACCCTCCTTAGCACATCTCCTAGCCTCAAGCTTACCACGTGGTTGCAAGGTGGACAGCGTAGCTCAGCTCACGCAAGGAGGATGGAAGGAAGAGCGGCAGGGGACCTGCCCGCTGAATCATCCCGCCCTCCAGGGCCCCTTAGGGAGCTCTGCTGGCTGCTGCACCCGTCAGCTTCTGTTCTCATCTCACTGACCACTCATGTCTGCAAGGGAGCTGGGAAATCAGCATTCTCTTGTTGGGGCAGGGAGAGAATGGATAATGGTTGGTAACTAGCAGTCTCAAACACAAGGACTTGTAGTCTAAGTGGTGAGGCAAGCATGTAACTAGTTAGTGACAATATGGCATGGTAGCTGCTGCAGTAATCACAATTCCAGCCTTGAAGCAATCAAGGAAGGCTTCACAGAGGAAGAAACCTTTTGAAGAAATACCCAATAGAAGGAACTGCACTGCGTGTACCAAGGCGTAAAAGGGGCTGTCGTGTTAAAGCAGAGAGTAAAGTCTAATGGTGTCGGAGCATGAGGGGTTTTCAGGAACGTTAGGAGAAGAGGCTAGAAAAGTAGGCTGGGACCAGAACAGGAAGAGCCTTGAATGCTGTGCTAAGAAGTCTGGACGTGGTCCTAGAAAGTAGTCGTTCTCGGACTTTAGCATGCTTCAGGGTCATCTGTGGGGCTTGTTAAAACTCAGATTGCTAGGCCCCACCACTGGAGTTTCTGATTGAGTGTGTCTGGGATGGGGCCTGAGAACTTGCATTTGCATTTCTAACAAGTCCCTGCTGATCGGGGAACTCTGTGCTCTGTGTGGAGAGCCGCAAGCGTAAGGAATAGTAGAGGGACAGGAGTTTTCAAGCAGGGGAATAACGTGATCAGTGTTTTAGAAGGACCATCAGTGGAATCAACCTAGGGACCCAGTGATTTCCTGCAGAGTGCAGATCCCTCAGATACAGCAGCTCCCCAAGAGCACAGCCCTGAAAGGTCGGCAGCGGCCCCAGGGGCATCACACTGCTCAGCACACATGGTCTTAAAGGCGAAGGGCTCCGTGTGGAAAGGGTCTGGGTTTCAGTTCTGTCTCTGTGACCAACAGGCTGTATGAACTGGGGCAAATATGTTAACAATCTGAACGTCAATTAGGATACCAGTGACAATAATTACTACCATTTATTGAATGACTGCACAATTGTCTTGTTTAATACGACTGTCCTAAAAGATAGATATTATTGTTCCATTTTACAGGTAAGAAAATTAAGCCTCAGAGAGATTAAATAACTTGCTTAAGATTCCAAGACCACTAAAGGGTGGGGCTAAAAGTTTCAAAATCAGGTTTGTTTGTCTGTTTTTTAACTCCCAAGCTTATGCCCCTAACTACTTTGTCATGATTTCTGAAACTGGGGTTTGCAAATGTATTGTTAGGAACTTATGAGTTTTCTGTGAGAACTTTTTTTTCCCTGAGGAAGAGTCACCCTGAGCTAAAATCTGTTGCCAAGCCTCCTCTATTTTGTATGTGGGATGCCGCCACAGCATGGCCACTGCCAAGTGGTGTAGGTCTGTGCCTGGGAACCAAACCTGGGTGGCCAAAGTGGAGTGTGCTGAACTTAATCACTAGGGCATGGGGCTGTTTTTATATTTAGCACTTTGGATGTTAATCTTTAAAAAGTTGATATAAGCAAATATTGAGTCATCTGGATGACCCTTCCAGCTGATTCCCCGTCCCACATTTGCATTCATGTTTAGATTGGCATTAGGGCCAAGGTGAACAGTTTTAATCGTCCCAGACAAATGACAAAAGGACATCAGTAGTCTTCATTTGTGAATGATGTGCCCATGCAAAGTACAGAGCAGTTTCATACTCATATTACTAACATTTCGATTACGTATGACATAACATTCACATTTCACAAAACAGTATCATCTGTCATATTGAGTTACTGCTGTTGATTTCAACATTGCTGATTTGGTGGAATTGCTTGTATTTGGCTTGCAAATATGTTTGTGTTTTATAGTTGCTTAAAAGCTACAAGCTGCTAAAGAGCTTATATTAAGTTTTATGATGTGCATAGTTGAGTGACATGAGAACAAAAACAATGTGAGTCAACACTGGGAGTCCAGGGGAATTTTTGTTCATGAATAGGGGTCTGCAAATTGCTTAAGATGAAGTCTGGGTTCTGGCGTATAGTGAGCAGAAATGGTCTCTGGTTAATATAAGCAGAAATGGAGTTTCTCGGGTGGCTACAGAACAGATAGGAAGGCTAGAGAACCAGACACACAGAAAGTGGTCAGGGGCTACAGAGGGTGGGCAGAGCTGTCCCTGGAGCCGTTGGGGTGGGAGAAGCTCTGACTCTCCCAGCGCTGGATTCACCACTTTGAACCGGGCACTGCCGCTCCAGGTCTCTGGACGCTGCCACCACCAAGCCTTCAAATTGCTCTCCCAGGAGTGAGGATCCTAGGCAGGAGCAGCCCATTGGCTGAGCCTAGGTCATTTGCCTACCTCCTGGCTGCCAGCGAGGGGCCACGTGGCTCCATTTGGCTTCTGCTGACCCATCCAATGGAGAATTTCCCCCAAATAGGAAGGACTTCTAGACGCTGGGGATGTAAAAACCCAGCTGATGTCCACTATACACTCTCTGCTACAAAACAGAGAGAATGGTACCAATTCCAGGGATGTCAGCACTAAGTAGGACAACCTCATGAGCATCAGCCATAAAGCCCTGCCCACGTGTTTGCGGTTATCGATGAGCAGCGACCACCGAAGTCCCACTGTGATCAGGAGCAGTGACAAAAGCCCAGACCCCGCCACTGGTGTTTTTGTTTCCTGACCTACAGCGGGCAGATCAGGAGGGAACCACACAAGGTAATTTGAAAGGCCTGAGAAACCATGTCTTCCTTGAAAAAGAAAATTTTTTTTTCATTTAAACCAGCTTTTTCTGATGTTTATAAAAACACAGTAGCAAAAGGCTTCTGGTTCAGATTTTGAAGCTGAAATTCAGAAAACATAGTCCGTATCAGAGCAGCATCTTTATGTTCCCATCCTCCTGGGCTAATCGCATAACTGGTTTTGTTCTGAGCACGAGGGACGGGCAGCGTTTGTCCAGGTCTCTGGTGGCGCTTGCTAAAATGCTTCCCAGCCGGGCTTCACATGTGGCTGCAATTAACTGTGAAGAAAACCTTCTGCAGGAGGAAAAACTGTACCTTCTGTGCTCTTTATGATGAAACTGTTACCTTATTTTAGTCGCAAATCCTCCACTTTGAAGGTGTTTCATTTTAGGAATTGCAGGGGAAGTTCCTATTGTGCATTGCTTTCTTTGCAAAGATTTCTGTACCCGGAAATAGGTTTGTTTTTCTCCTTCCTTCTCCAATTACATGAAGGTGTTGGGAAAAAAACCTGTTTTGGCTACTGCACGCTCTGCCCACCCCCAACCGCTCTGACCTCATTCCCTACCACTCTTCCTCATTCCCACCCTACTCCAGCCATGCTGGCCTCCTGGCTGGTTTTAGAACATGTCAGGTACTCTTCTGCCTCTGGGCCTTTGCACGTGCTTTGCCCTTGCCTAAGCACATTCTTTCTCCATATAGACACATGATTTGCTCCCTCACCTTCCTTCTGGATTCTGCTCAAATGTTCCTTATTATAGAAGCCCTCCTGCTTCTAATAGTTCCCACCCCTAGCTTTCCTGGTACTTTCTCATTCACCCTGCCCTGTTGTTCTTCACTGTATATACTTACTTCTTTCTTTGGTTATTATCTATTTTCTCCTATTAGAATGCAATCTTCGCAAGGCAGAGATTATGTCTTCTTCCTTGCTAATCATCAGTGACCAGCACATAGTAGACACTCAATGAGTGAAAGCATATAATACCATTTAATGAATAATAAATGTATAAATAAAATAGATTTAGTGAGTAAGAGATAGTAAAAGCTGTCATTTAATGAAAAAGAGAATTACAAACATTATCTCTAATAGAAGAGTGAAATTATGCTGATGCAGTTAATGCATTGAGGCTCAAGGGCAATGAGGGGCCCACACCATGGTAGGTGGAGGTGTCAGGATCAGAAGCCACCGGGTAAAGGGGAAACGCAACATTTAAATCTTCAGTCTTGCCCCCTCCTCTGCAGTCCTGACTCATATACCCAGTCGCCTTGTTAGCATTTCCATTTGGATGTCCCATAGGCGGCTCCTACTATTTGTCCAAAATGGAACTCTTGATTCGCCTGCCCCCCGTGTAAATCTTTTCCTCCCCCAACTTCCCACTTCAGTTAATGACGACCTTCCGCCATTGCTCATGCCAAAAACCAAGGAGTCATCCTGGGTGCCTCACCTTCCTTCAACCCCTAAGTGCAAACCACCAGAAAGTCTGCCAACTCTTCTCTGACAGAAACGGCCAGCTGGCCACCCAAGCTCTGTGTTCCCTCTCCCTCGTGCAGAGCTGTTGACAGGCAGTGGCTGCCCACACAGCACTGCCTTTCCTAGCTCCCCATCGTTCTGGGGAGGCCATGTGACCAGTTCTCATCAATGGGATCTAAGTGGAAGTGATCTGTGCCACAACCAGGCCCAAGTGGTGAAGAAGCACACGTGCCTTCTCCATCTGCTCGCTGGATGAAGAAGATCCCGCAAAGCCTTCTGGGGCCCCAGGGGCTGGCAGAGTCACAAAATGGAAGGATCCTGGGTCCCTGAGTCACTGCTCAGAGGTGAACCACTTCGTTCTTCCAAAATACCTGTTTGGCTTTATGTGAAAAACCACCAAGTTTTTGGGGTCATCTGCTATAGCAGCTGGCACTACCTTAACTAGTACATCCACCTCCAAAACACATCGCAAATCTGTCTACTTGTCTTCGTTAATCTCTTATTTTATTTTGAACCACCGTCCTCTCTCCTCTGAAAGATTGTGCAAGTCTCCTGCCACCTCCTTGCTTCCATCTCCCTGGCTGCTTGTAGACTGAATGTTTGTGTCCCCCCAGGATTCATTGTTGAAACCTAACCCCCAATGTGATGGTGTTTGGAGGTGAAGCCTGTGGGAGGTGATGGGGTCTTGATAGCAGAGCCCTCATCAATGGGATTAGTGCTCTTACAGGAGACCCCAGAGAGCTCCCTTGCCCCTTGCACCCATGTGAGGACAGAACAAAAAGACGCCCATCCCAGAACCGGGAAGCTGGCCGGTCCCAGACACCGAATATGCTGGGAACCTTGATCTTGGACTTTCCAGCCTCCAGAACCATGACAGATAAATGTCTTTAAGCCACACAGTCTATGATGTTTTTGTTGTAGCAATCTGAAATGACTAAGACAGACCCAATAGTCTAAATCCACACAGTCATCAGAGAGAGCTTTTAGGAACACAAATCATGTCACCCCTTTCCCTAAACCCTCTCAAATGGCTTCTCTTTGCATGTAGAATAAAGTCTGACCTCCTTACCACAGCCTCTCCACTTCCCCAACCTTATCTCAAACCTCTCTCCCCGCCACTCATTATGGTCCAGCCACCCCGGCCTTCACCCCGTTCTGCAAACACGGCAGACTTGCTCCTGAGCCTTTGCACTTGCTCTTCCTTCTGCCTGGAAATCCTCCCTCGCCCCCATCCTGGTATGACTGGCTCCTTGTCCTCATTCAGGTCTCAATTCAAATGTCACCTCCTCACAGAAGCCTTCCCTGATCACGCTATCAGACTGATGCCATTCTGCCACCACATCCAGTCATTCTCTATCTCATTGCTCTATTTTCTTCATTGCTCTTATATTATTTAAAGTGGTCTCTTTTAAGTTATCTCAATTTACATGACTTAAATCATGTTTCCTGGCTGATTGTCTCTCTCCCCACCTCCTCCCCAGTAGAGTATAAGCTCCATGAGAGCAGGACCTTGTCTGTGTTGTTGACAGTCATGGCTTCAACGTGGAGAAGAAGAAATGCAGATGGATGGTGCTCTAGACAGAAGGAAGGACCAGGGGTGCGGGGGGTGGAGGATGGAAGGAAACAGGGAAGGAAAGGAGGGAGCGGGGGAAGAATTGCCCTAATTAGATCAAGGACCCTCACAGAGCAACCCCAGGATCCACACAAAGTTCCTGGGGAAGAAGAGTGGGCTGGGGAGAGACAGGCGGAAGGCTGGCTGGGTAGCCCTGTGGCTTCGGAGTTAGCCTCAAAGGTACAGAAATGACGTTGCGTACCACCCGAGGCAGCAGCTTTCTAGCCGCTGGAAGGCTCTCTCACACTCTGGAAGGAAAGGCACCCTTACTCTTCTTTTTTCCCTTTGTACAGAAACCTCATCTATCTTGGACCCAAACCTACTTCTCCTACTGCCAATAAGCACTGGAAAGAGCATGGTGCCTTCTCATATATATAATTCAGAAGAATATCGAACTGTAAAAATAGTGTAAAGACATGGCTTTACTCCAGATGACTATTTATTTACATTTGTCAAATTCTTTCAAAAATAGTTTTGTACATTTTGGTGCCCTAAATACAAACACAGTCCACTCACTGGGTATTCCAGCACTGTACGCAGTGGGGGCACATTGGACTCTGAACTGGGACCCACTTTTGTTGATTATGTGACCGTTCTAATGTATACAAATGCTTTTTTTTTTTTTTTAAATACAAGCTAATATGAATTCATCAGTCTAAGCAATGTTGACTTGGATTTTAAATCTGTCTTAAGTAATCAACCGGAGGGTCAATCAGATGAATGATGAAGTGGAAAAAATGCCATTAAATAATTTTAATACCCTTTTTTTTGGTTAAAGATTGTCACCTGGGCTAACAACTGTTGCCAATCTTCCTTTCTTTTTTTTTTCCTGCTTTATCTCCCCAAACTCCCCCAGTACACAGTTGTATATCTTAGTTGCAGGTCCCCCTAGTTGTGGGATGTGGGACGCCGCCTCAACGTGGCCTGACGAGCGGTACCATGTCCGCGCCCAGGATCTGAACCCTGGGCCACCGCCACAGCGGAGTGCGGGAACTTAACCACTCAGCCACGGAGCCGGCCCCTTAATACCTTTTAAAGTCCTTGATACTTTAAAAAACTCTGAATCTTTTTTTTTCAGTTAGAGCTTTTTCTTTTTTTTCCAGTTTTATTGAGATACAATTTGACACACAGCACCGTGTAAGTTAAGGTGTACAGCATAATGATCTGATGTACATATATTGTGAAATGTTTAACACAGTATTGAGTTAACATCCTTCATCTCATATAGATACAAAAAAAAAGAAAAAAGAATGGGTTTTTTTCCTTGTGATGAGAACTCTCAGAATTTACTCTCTTAAGGACAGAGCAGTGTTAACTACAGTCACCATGCTGCACATACACCCCCAGGACTTGTCTATCTTATAACCACAAGTTTGCATCTTTCGACTACCTTCCTCCGATTCCCCCTCCCCCCTCCCTGCCTCTGGTAACTATAAATCTTTTTTCTATGAGTTGGTTTCTTTCTTCTCTTTTTTCAGATTCCACATATAAGGAAGACCATACAATATTTGTCTTTCTCTGTCTCTATTTGTCTGTCAGTATTTGTCTTACAAACCCCTCTGGGAAGGAATCATTTACATTGTACAGGCGAGAAAATGGAAGTTTGGGCAATATCCGATTTTGACAAACAATGTAAAAAATGATGTTAGAACGCTGGTAAATTCCAATTGCATATGGTAGCCCATAGGGGATGGGAAACCAACAGGAGATATTTCCCTTCAGAGTTGAAGTGTTGGTCAATGAGAGTAGATTCAATAACTATTTAGATATTATCAAAGGGGTCTTTTCTGGGTGAGCTTAGTGATATTGTTGAAAGATTGCTAAACAAGGAGTCGGGCCAGCTGGTTTGAGCCCTGGTTTCGCACTACTCAAGTAGCTGCTCTCAGGCAAATGTTTTACCCTCTCTGAATGTAGAATGCGGTCAATAACGCCTTCCTCCCAGGATCACACTGCACTGAACGAGAATGCTCAGCACAGTGCCTTGCAGTAGTTGGCACCCAGGAATGTTGAACCTTCCTTCCTAGTTTACATTCTTCTTGCCTATGTATAGCACATGCTTGCAAGAGTTGAATGCAAAAGAAGAAACTGGAGCCAAGGGAGACATGGCAATCTTGGTTTGGAGGATTTCTCTCTGAGATGTCCTCCAGTTGATTCTACACTCAGAGAATAAAAACACATGCTCATTTTTGGTAAGTTCCTCAATTCAAGCCATTCTCTGTCTGAGAGGTAGCTAGTTAACTGTGGCCAAACTCTAGCTGGCCTTGAATCCAGCATCTGCAACATTCTTTCCTGTGGAAAATGGCTCTTATTATCTCCTGACCCAGCCCACTGACATTTGCCTCTAAGAAAGACAGCAAGAGTATGTTGCCAAGCTGAATTGCTCTTATAGCGTTTGAAGGAAAAGTCCTTGTGTGAGGATAAATCCAATCTTTGGATCCATGTGAGATATCACTCAGAATTCCGAGGTCTGAACAATTGTTCTGGCCATAAATCTGGTCTTGCTTAAGGGGACTCATTCAGAACTATGCTGGGAAAAGAGCTGATATTCAGAAAAATGCTCACCACTGACTTCTTGACAGGTTTCAAATGGTACCTCCCCGAACCTTGGAACACTGCCCTTGAGCACAGCTCTTCATCAAATCCCTCAAGGGGCTCCAGGCTCAGGTTACCACTGCTCAAAATGGCCCCATCATCGGACTCCATCCAGTTGGGTGAAGAGTAGAATCCATGTCGGGTCATGGTGGAGGTGAGGGTCATTTCTGGGCTCTGAAACAGTTGTAAGGAAAGGAAGGAAGGGCATTAATTGAGTGCTCACTGTGTTCCTGGTACTGTTAGATGCTTTCATATACATCTGCCTAGAAATTTTGCAAATGTTTTAACCTTTCGTAGTTCTATTATGACCACAGCCTGATCCTGTGGCCACATCTCTGAACTCTGAGCAGTACAGGACTTGGCAAGCCAGATCTGGGTTTGAATTCTGACTGCCTGCACTGGAATGACAGCTCAGTGAGGGCGCTGTTTGTTCACTGCTGTATCCCCAGTGCCTAGAACAGTGCCTTGCACATAGTAGGGCCTCAATACTGTTTGTTAAGTTGGAATTATCAGTTGCGCTGTTTACTTAGCTTCTTTAAAACTTCTGTTTCCTCAACAATAAAAGTACAAAAAAATAAAGCCTACATCATAGGATTTTTTAAGTATACTTTTTATTTTGAGATAATTGTAGATTCACATGCAATTGTAATAAATAATACAGAGAGATCCTATGTATCCTTTCCCCCAGTGGTAACATCTTGCAAAACTGTAGTACAATATCACAACCGAGATATCGACATTGATCAATCCATTGATCTTGTAGGATTTCCTTTCTAGGATTTTTATGTGGATTACATGCAATTATACAGGTATTATGTTTAGCACAGTGCATGCATGTTGTAAACATTTTAATAATGGTAGATAATACCCTTCTAGGAGACATATGGCATAAAACAGTGCTTCTCAAAGTGTAATGTGAATATGAATCATCTGGGGAGCTTGCTGAACTGTATCTTCTAATTCAGTAGGTCTGGATGGGGCCTGAGAGTCTGCATTACGAACAAGCTCCCAGGGGAGGCCTGATGTGGAGTGACAGGCTAAGCATGTGGACTCCAGAATCAGACTGCCGGGGTTCAATCAGTTGCACCCTTATTATCTTCAAGGCCTTGGACAAGTTGTTTAATGTCTCTATGCTTCAGTTTCCTCATTCGCTTAATGGGGATATTTACAGTCCCGACCTCATAGGGCTGTTACGAGGCTTACATTAGACAACTGTCTTAAAGCAGTTAGAACAGCGCCCGGACCACAGTAAAGGGTTCATTAAATGTTAGGTATCATTGTTATTTTAGATCATTTCTTATTCTGTACTGTTTCATTGAAATAAGATCATTTGAGTTTTTCCACCGGTTACCTTGGCCCCCCAAGAAGCAGAAATTCACCTGTTCTCACTCTACGAGAAAAGAAAGTAGTTACTGCTAGAAGGGAGTTTTAGAGCTCTTCTCGATCAAAAATGGTAAACATCTGGTTCACCAGTTCCTCTTCCCTGCTCATAGCAGACATTACTAATCAATCTCGACACTTTTTTTTTCACTGAACCTCAACTATGGCTTCAGAGTCTTTTTCAAGAGAAGGCTCGGGGCAGAGCTGGTGCTCAAGATGAAACCTGTTTGCCAAAACTAATGGTCTAAGCTCCTCACAAGCGTGGAGACAGACCCAGAGGTGTAAAATGACTTCCACGGGCTCACACTGTCACCTAGAGAACACACCTCTTGTGAACTAGAACCCACTCTTCTGTCTCCACAGTGCCCTTTGTGGAACAAGTTGGAGTGAAGAGAAGAAAGGAAGAACAGGAGTCATGTGAGCACATTATAAGCAAGGAAAGACATTCTTCCTACACAGATTAGCGCATTGAGAACAGTAAGAGCCTACGTGCGCTGTGAGCATTTCAGATTGGCAGCCATTGGCATTTCCCCCTTGCAAGTGGGCCATGGGAGGACAAACAGAAATAAACCACTTATTGGTATTTCGTGTGGAAAGGAAAACTGATTTTATAAGACACTAATTGGGGAGCCCTAAGAAATCACAAGGAGTCAACGGAAAGGCAAATACCTGATTCTTGCTTAATTGAACTCCTGAGGGCCTTTCGATGGGCTTCGTTGCTGCTGTCCCACCGGAGGCGGCTGGCAGCCACGTTCCATCCCCCGCAATTCGGCCTCTCCCCTCTCTCCCGCGTCTCATCGCCAGGCCTGCCTGGCTTCACGGACTCTCACAAACGCACGACTTCAAGGTCGATCAGACGGCGGCCATGTCTGTGGATTAGTAGAAAGAGACGGATCAGAGTGTCTCTCTGAGCGATTTGAACTCCGAAGGTGCAAAGGGAGTCAGTTCCCAGTGGGCGCCACAGCCAAAAGGAGTAGTCGGGACAGTAATAAAGGAGCCAAAGAGACGAGGAGGCTCCTTGGGAGAGGGATGAGAAAGAATTAAACAAGCAGGAGGCACAGAGACAGAGAGGGAGACTGACGGGCACTTTGTGGCCTGAGGAGGAGGCAGAATATGGTCCAGAGAGCAACTTGCAGTCCTCTGACTTTCTCTTCCTTTTAATTTTTAAATGTTTTAATATGAAAAGTTTCAAAGATATGCAAGAGTAGGCAGAGCAGTATAACAAACTACCCTGTACCTTCACTCGGCTTCAACCGTGATCGCCTCAGGGCCAATCTTGTTTCTTCGCAATCTCCACTCACCCACCTCCTTAATTATTTTCAATCATTCTTCTTTGTTTTAAAAAAAAAAATAAATTTCTGGTGCATTTATAAAATCCTAGGTTTGAAACACATTCTTATCAGTGGTCAATGTATAGAGTACCTTAATTTTTTCAGTTAGCTACTGAAGTCTTTTTTGTTTGTTTTACTTTTTAAATTTTTGGTGAGGAAGATTGGCCCTGAGCTAACATCTATGCCAATCTTCCTCTATTTTTCATATGTGGGATGCCGCCACTGTGTGGCTTGAGGAGTGATGTGTAGGTCAGCACCTTGGATCGGAACTCGTGAACCCTGGGCCAGGGAAGTGGAGCATGTGAACTTGACCACTATGCAACCGGGCCAGTCCCTCAAGCAGTTTTTTTGTTTTTAGAAATCTGCCCAGTTTTTTTTACTATAGCTCCTTATATATTTTTCACTGTGGTAAAATATGCATAACATAAAATTCACCATTTTAACCATTTTTAAGTATAACATTTTAAATATTTTAAAGTATAGTTCAGTAGCATTCACATTGTTGTGCAACCATCACTTAAGTACTCATTTTTAATAGGGAATCTGTGAACCCACCACCCAAAAGCTAGGACTTTGACAATAACCTATATCCCACCAGTGCCTCTTTCCCATCCATCCCATGCGGTCCCCCTCCCTAGATGATGCTGAATTCTCGAATCATCACTGCCTTACTTCCTTCTCATATAGTTTTATTGCAGGTGTATCTACTCCTACAATTATTTTCCTTTTATTTTTAACATTACAAGCAGGATATTATGTTGTATATAATCTTTTGGGACTTACTTTTTTCACTTCATGTTGTCAAGATTCATCCACATTGTTGCAGGTCACTGTGAGTGATTTGTTTAGGCTGCTGTGTAATATTCCATCGCGTGACTCTTCCACATGTCTGACACGTTCCAGTCCCGGTCCACCTGTGTCGTGACAGCATGCTAACTTGAGTATGTCTCCTTTCTGCACATCTAAAACAGCCAGACTAAAACAACCGTGCTTAGATGTTGCCAGAGCAAAGTCACGCTAACGCTGATGTAAGGCAAGCAGGGACATTAATCCTCGCAAAGGTTGAAGACTGGCCGCATCCATGAGAAAAGGCCCCCTGTCCCCATGATTTATCTGCAGAGTCAGGTTTGCTCGAAGCAGTGATGGAAATTAAAGAGGCAGCTTCGGGACCTCCACACTGACCCCAAATGGAAATCATTTAGCAGCATACAAATGGCAGAGTTGTCATAAAGATCAAATGAGATAATGATATGCGGGAACACTTTGCAAACCCCACGGCTGTTTTATAAATGTGTGGTTGTTACCATTGTTATCACTATTCATTTGCATTATCAGGGCAAATTATTTTCCTATCCCCTCCCCCCCTCCCCCCCCCCATGATTAAGGTGGGTGCCTGTTTATAAGTTGCCCCAGGAGGACTGCAGTTAAGGCAGGAAGAGAGAGGAGGGAGATGTCAATATTTATCAAATATTCTGCCTAGTCCTTATTCCCTGCAACAGCTCTTCCAAGTAGGAATTATTATCTCTGTTTTATAGATGAGAAGCCGGGCTTGATAACATGCCCCAAGTCCCGTAACTAACAGAGGTGGAGTTTGGATTCAAATCCAGGTCTGTCTGAATCCAAAGCCCTTTTTCTGTCTTGCCATGCTTCCTGACACCTGCCCGAGGAGCCCTTGCTCTTTCCTCCTTCTCTGCACTAATTTGGCAGGATGAAAACCTCCTCTTTACCATCTTTCTCAGGAGTTTTTCCTAGTCTGAGACTATTGATGAGCTAAAATGGAGTCTAAGTAAAAATATCTTTGGGAAGACTGGGCGTCTTCCCAGCTTTAATCTGTGAATTTTAATCTGGGAACGGAGAAACCAGGGGCAGCTATACCTGGTGGGCTTGTCACTTGGGTTGCCCCATCTACAGTGGCCTTGTGTGGACTGGAGGAGAGTGCGTTCCACAAGGAGCCAGAAGACCAGGGCTATGGTTCAGCAACGCCTCCGTTGTAGGTAAACCATCTAATTGCGCTGTAAAATGGAACTATTTTTTTTCTGCTTTTTTCTCCCCAAATCCCTCCAGTACACAGTTGTGTGTATTTCTTGTTGTTGTTGTGGGTCCTTCTAGCTGTGGCATGTGGGATGTCACCTCAGCGTGGCCTGATGAGCGGTGCCATGTCCGCGCCCAGGATCCGAACCAGCGAAACCCTGGGCCCCGGAAGCGGAGGGCGGGAACTTAACCGCTGGGCCACGGGTCGGCCCCAAAATGGAACTTTTAATACCTGTCCTGCTACCCAACAGGGGCTAAGATCAAGAAAGATAATATGCTGTGACGAGGAAATAATTGGGAGAAGTTTGAAAAGTGCCATGCATCCCGCGCCCAGCATTAATGTTAGCTGGAATTTGTTTTTATTGTCATCCTTCCCTCTCAGCAGTCCTCTCCCCGGGAAAGCCCTACAGTAGGAGCTCCTAATAATGACTGAGGTTTGAGAACAGCCAGAAGGCAAGCAACATGAAGCCATTTAAAGAAAACCAGAGGAAGTCCAGTCGCTGACTATTTATTTTATGAAGTTAGCGGCTGGATATGTTAAGCCAATGTTTTCTTAATTGTGGCAGTGTGAGAAAACAATGGGGCAAGGGCTGCTGGGGACGGGGACGTACCAGGCCTCCACCCTCCTGTCCCCGCCATCGAATCTCCAGAGAATGACAGGAAAGAATTGAAGACAGGCCTTTGCTTTTCGCGGTCACGTGTCTACGCTGCTGCTGTAATAAGAACCTGCACCAATTAGAAATGTTTCACCTCCTCCCCTCCGCCCTTCCCTGGGCACACTTCAGAGCAGACGGGGTTGTGGACTCCAGGAGTTTGCCAAACACAGCAAACGCTGGTGTGCGAGCGGCTGGAGGGGCTCTTTGCACTCGGCGCTCGCTCCCTGCCTCCTCCGCTCCCTCCCTTCCACACTGTTTTGATTTACTAGGACTTCCTCCTCCGGGCGAGGGAGGGGGAGGAAAGAGGCTGCCGAACGCCTGGTGTGCGCGTGTGTGTGTGTGTGTGTGTGTGTGAGAGAGAAAGTGCAGTGGTGGAGTGTAAAATGCTGTGATGGGAGGACGCCGAGCCGCGTCGGAGTGCCCCGGACTGCAGCGGCGGTTCTGATCGCCGTGGCACCTGAGCACACACCTCCCCGAGCAAGTGCGACCTGTCCCTTCAGGTACGTGTGGCCGCCGGCCTGTCTGGGCAGTGCGGCTGGGCGTGTGTGGGGAAGGAGAGGGTGAGGCGGTGCCCAGGTCGGCGCCCCGCGGAGCGCGGAGCCCGGGAGGCGGGAGGCGGGAGGCTCCGGCGCGCGGCGCGGCAGCTGAGCGGCGTGGTCGGCGACCCCGGGGCTGCCGCGCGGGCAGGCGGTGCCCACGGCGGGGACGGTGCGGGCTGCAGGTCCGGCTCCAACGCGCTCGCACCTAGCGGGCTGTGTGCGGCGGTTCGGGGGCGGCAGGCCCCGTGGGTACCCAGTATGGCTCGCCCGGGGACGTCGCTGTCACGCGGGCCGTGTCCACCGGGGCAGTGAGCCTACTGTGTGAATGTGGGGCGCGCGCCCGGCCCACAGCAGCAGGTCCTGAGAGCGCACGACAGGTTCGTTTGGGTTTGCGTGTGCACTGCTGGCGTGTTTCCACTGCTGGGCCCGCGGGCGAGACTGTGTGAGATGCCGGGTGCACACGGCGCGCCGGCTCCACGCGCCCTCGGGCCTGCGCCTCCCGCCAGGGGCCCCGCGCCGCACCAGGCCCTCGGCGGGGCCGCAACCCACGCGTCCGCCGCCGGCCGGGGTGAGCGGGCGGGCGGGGCGAGGAGCCTCTCCCGGCGCGGGACGCCGCCCCCGCCTCCTGCCGGCTCACCTGGCCGCGGCCCCCACCTGCGAGGCGGAGGGGCGGGCCCGGGGGCGGGCCCTGGCGGGTCTGGCGGAGCCCGGCCGAACCCGGGTGAGCGCGGGCGGCGCCTCATTCCAGGGATTCTTCGCGCTCCCGCGCTCGCGCCGCCGCGGAGCCTGCCCGGCGCGCGCCGCCCGCGTGTGCGTGTGGGGCGCGGAGGGGGCGTCGGTGCGGGGCGCGGGCGCGAGCGCGGCTGTGCGTCGGCGCGGCCCCGGAGTGCGCCCCGCGCCGGCCCCGCGCGCCCGGCGGGCCCGCCCCTGCCCCCCGCGGGGCCCGGCCGGCCCGAGGCGGGCGCGCCCAGAGCCGCCCGGCGGTGAGTGCGGGAGGAGCGGGCAGGCCGGGCGGGACGCGGGCCCGTCGAGGGCTGGCCTGCGGGGGCCGCCGGGGCGGGCTGGCTCGCAGCGGGCTCGGGGGCGTCCTCCTGGAGGGAGGGCACGGCTTGTCCTCGCGGGACGACCTGAGGCTGCCGGTGGGACCCGAAGCGTCTGAGCCCCCGGAGGGAGAGGTCCGGCGCCTGGAGGGACCCCGAGTGGGGGGCGTCCTGGGAGTCCGCGGCGCGGGCCCGCCGAGGAGGCCCCCGCCCTGCGTCCCCTCGGGCCTGGCCAGCAGCAAAGGAGGGCCGTGGGGTGGCCCTGCGGGAAGGGGTTGAGGGGGGGCGGCTGGGACGGTCTCTTTCCTCCTCGTTTACTTCCTGCCCCCTCCCCAAAACGGAGCGGCTCGCTCTTCCTGCACCGAGTGCAGGCCTCGCCGAAAAGCCAGATCTTTTCCTTTTTTGTTTCGCTTAAGTCTCCTTTAATTCATCACACTGAGATTTAAATGTCTTGGGCTAGGGTGACAGTACTTGCTGGGGCTGTTAACTCAGTCTTTATGCGCTTTACTGGCATGTGTTCATCGGTTTAAGCTAGATGATTAAAAAAATCGGTTTCACTTTGATCATTGGTGCTGTATGTTTGCTAGTTTTATTTCCTTCTCTCTGGCTAATAAGAACCAGCAGCCTGGGGGGCGGGGCAGAGGCGGCTGTTCTAGTTTTTATCAGCAGCTAGTTGTCCCCTGTATTTCAAAGGTTCTGTCTCTCGGTTTGTAGAATTTGAATATTTGCTTCTGAAGCCAAGCCAACTTGACGAAAGTGAAGGCTCGCATTTGTTTCCTCTGAACATTCAAAGACGAAAACAGTAAATGTTAATTTTCCTATTAGTATTTGAAGGTCAGTTTTGCATACCATTTTTGCATACCAAACTAAATAACTCTTTGCTGTAGTCTCTGAGTCCAAAGACTTGTGATGCTCATTGTTTTCTGCTTGCAGCTGGTGAAGCCTGCGCAGGACCAGAGGGGAGCAGCGTGGGTAGTTCAGAGAGCTTTGGGGTCCCCGCGTTAAGGTTGTACTGACTTCGCGGTCTTGGAACAAGTTATTGATCGTCTCTAAATCTCAACGCTCTAGTTTTAAGTAATGGGTTTAGAAATACTTTCGTAGGAAGTTTGTTATTTTATACTCAAGACACTTTTTTTTCCCCTGTGCGTTTCCTGTTGCATCTGGCTGAAAAGTCGTCCCCCTTATGGTAGAAATGATGTAAAGCCCTCAATTTGTTGTTTAACTTTGGCAAAGTTTTAATCCCAGGCTGATTCCCCCGCCACTGTTTTTTCACACTTCTGGGCAGCCTGCCTTTGCTTTCCGTTTGGAAGGAATGCAAACTAATTTTTATGTTGACCAAAACACAATACAATTAAGAAGATAATTCTGCTATAAATAACCATGGACTACATTCCAAAACTGTGAATGTTGTAGTAAAAACAGCTCTGGCTTATTTCTGGAGACTTGAGTTCAAGTCCTATCTCTGTTACCTACTAAGATTGTGACCAGAAAAAGCTACTTCTACTTAACCTTTGTGCATGCTTTTCCTCTGTGAGAGGGTGGTAGAATCTGTTCCGATACGTCACAGCATTTCAGGAATTACAGGGAATAATGTGCTTTGAAAAGTAGTTTGTGTTAAGTTATTTATAAAAGTCTTTGAAGGTTTGAGAGTTGCGTAAACACAGTTGTTGTCACTTCCCCCTACTGATTTAGAACTCTGACTTTATCTTAAGATTTTAACACTTCTTACAGACGCGATAATTATGAAACTAAAACTTTCTCAAATGTTCTTTTTTTCTTTTTCTTTTTGAGGAAGATTAGCCCTGAGCTAACATCCACCAATCCTCTTTTTTCTAAGGAAGACTGGCCCTGAGCTAACATCCATGCCCATCTTCCTCTGCTTTATATGTGGGACGCCTACCACAGCATGGCTTGATGAGCAGTACCATGTCCGCACCTGGGATCTGAACCTTTGAACCCCGGGCCACCAAAGCGGAGTGTGCGCACTTAACCGCTGCGCCACCGGGTCAGCCCCTCAAATGTTGTTTGATGAGAGTTCTGTAATGGGAAGTTGGTTTTAACTCCTTATGGAGTCAGCATTGTTACCAACCTCTTGGTGGTGGCCAAAACAAATCCAAAGGAAGATTTTACTTTGTGTCTCTTCCAGGTATCTCTCCTGGTTAGTTTTGCTGTGCAACTTTTAGTTTGCCTTAATAAAGTAATAAGTAAAATAACCATAATAAAAGTTATTTTGCAACTTTGTCTATGACAGATAAGAGTTGTAAGTTAAGGAGGTAAAAGTGGGGAAATTCTACTGTAACTGAAATTATGACAGTGTGTGGCGATTTTAACATGTCAAGTTGTCTGTTTTTTGCCTGTGTTAGATAAGCTGTTGCAGCTATGAGAACCTGGTGAAAGAGACAGTTTTTTTCTTTTGAGAAGTTTCTCCAAGATAGGTTAACTGAGGCTCGTTTGTGATTCTTTTAGGGAGCCTATCTAAAGTTAATGAAGTCTGTATGTGAAAGCTTAATAGAAGAGAAAAGCGAATGCTGCTCATCAGTCTGTAGCCATTTAGGATCTGTCCACATTAAAAAAAACAAAACCCAAGAACTTAGAAATTGAACTGCCAAATCTTCATAGTATAATCTGCCAAGGTAGGAAGGGAAAGAGTGTACGTGGGAAGTACTGAAGCCAGAAACATTCTTTCTGCTTGGGATACGATGTGATAGCTCTCTTGCAAAGGAGGAGAACCTTGTAGAATATACTCTGTGTCTCATGCCTCAGGTATGATAGCCAGGTACAGTCGATCCTCATTTTTTGTGGATTCCATGTTTGTGAATTTGTGTACTCGCTAAACTTTATTTGTACAGTAGTCCCCCTTATCCGCAGTTTTGCTTTCCGTGATTTGTTACCTACGGTCAACTGTGGTCCGAAAATATTACATGGAAAGTTCCAGAAATAAACAATTCATAAGTTTTAAATTGTGCACCATTTGACTGGTGTGACGAAATCTCTTGCCCTCCTCCTTTGTCCCACCAGGGACCTGAATCATCCCTTTATCCAGTGTATCCGTGCTCTATACGTCACCTGCCCATTAGTCATTTAGTAGCCTAGCCATCTCTTGGTTATCAGATCGACAGTTACAGCATTGCAGTGCTTGTGTTAAGTAACCCTTACTTAATAATGGCCCCCAAGTGCAAGAGTAGCGATGCTGGCAATGTGGATAGCCAAAGAAGCCATAAAATGCTCCCTTTAAAGTGAAAAGGTGAAAGTTGTGGACTTAAGGAAAGAAAAAAAAAATTGTATGCTGAGGTTGCTAAGATCTGCAGTGACTTTTATTATAGTATGTTGTTATAACTGTTCTATTTTATTATTAGTTATTCTTGTTAATCTCTTCCTGTGCCTAATTTATAAATTAAACTTTAGCATAGGTATATATGTGTAAGAAAAAACGTATATATAGGGTTCGATATTGTCTCCGATTTCAGGCATCCACTGTGGGTCTTGGAACTTAGCGTCAACGGTAAGGGGGGATTACCGTACTGTGAATAATGAGAATTGACTGTTTATTGATGCTGCTAACTAGAGGGCTTCCTAATAATGCAACGTGTCATTGGGTGGAAGATTTTATCTAGACTGTTAATAGGCTGAGAGTTGAGATTTTGGAACCCTGGAGAGTGAGACCTGGGGTGTTATGGAAAGTTTGCCAACTTGGATTATGATGCAAATTCATGTCTCTCATTTTTGGGGGTAATAGGTCCCTGAGAGGACATGGCACCTCAGTACTTGTGAATGGGAAATGTTAAGTATCCAAATGAAATAAATGGCAGGAACAAGCATGTGCAGAGTACACTGAAAATGCCAGGGAGTTTCTCTTAGATCATATGCTGTGCTGTAGGAGGCTGAGGTCTTAGAATGAAGAGACAGGTTCCCGATAGCCTAAATATGAGAAAGAACAGGATAGTTCGTTTTTATTTGACAACACTGTGGAAAAATGGTGGAAATCGGTAGTCTGCTCACAAAGTCCAGACTTGAATTTCCTTTTTCCTCTTTGGGCACAGTGGTGGGCACTTTAGGGACGGGGGTGGACTTCAGCCAGCGGTAAGAATTTTACGCCAGCACTGGGCAGCCTCACGTAAAGGTCATGAAATATGCTATAACCCTGGTTTGGTTTTGCAGCCTTAAGCCTATATGGATGGCCCTGAGTTGGCATGTGGTCAACTTTCATACAATCTTGCATTTGAGCAGTTTACACTGACACTGAATCGTATTATAGTAACTGAGGGTTTTAGTTATGGCGTGGTGGCGCTGTGTGCCAGCTCCTGTTGCCCAGGCCATCGAGATGACTAAATAGTGCATCCCTACCCCCCACCCTGCCCCGACTCCCCCTGAGCTGAGGAGATCCATAGAGTCAGTCCTGGGGCCTTTTTAGCATCAGAAAACCTAAAGGCCTTGAGTTGAGCATTCACTCGGGGGCTTCCATCCAGAGTGGTACCCTGATTCAGCCCAAGCTGACTGGGGCCTCAGCCTCTCTGCTGAGGTGATGGGAGGTGGAGACTGGCAGTAGGCAGAGCCGCGTTGATGGCAGGCACCTGAGGTTATCTTGTTTCTGATACCCAGTGTGCCCAACTGTGGAAGCTAAGAGCTTGATGGCTGCCCAACCTACAGACCTGCCTCCTCAGGTGTCACGAGAAGGGTGCTAACCCTTATGGGAAGGATGCTTCCCTACATCTTACCGACTTCCTTCAGATCTTAGGACGATGGGAGGACGGCCAGCAGAGTCGGCTCTCCTTCTGGGGCTTATGCTTGAGGTTGGCAATACTTGAAAGAAGCCTAACTAGGGATTTCACACATATTTATTTTTAATTCTCTGGAAATAAGCATAGAGCATATAGGTATATTTTTCAAATTTCAGACATTGGGCCTTCAAATGGATTTTCAGGAATGATTACATGTAGAGGTAAGGAATTGGATGTAAGTAGAAGCTGGTCAAGTCCTTCTGCCATTGTACCTGGTGGGGTGCCTCATATCATGGCAGTGTGGATCAATTACTCCTTCCCTGAGAAATGCCTAGACGAGGAAAGCTGGACCAGCAGAAGATCCATCTGTTTGTGCACTTTCTGTGGTAGTATGACTGTTGAGAGAGTATTTTGAATAAGGGCTGAAGTCCTTAGGGCTTCTGTTTAATTCCTGTGTACCTGGGCCCTGGGACCCTCTGTCTCTGCAGTCTGCTCCCAGTGTTGGCTGCCCCGCTCTCAGCACCAGCTGACTTGGTGTGCACATCTTCTTACCCGCCTTGGTTACTATTTGTGTGATTCCATCTCTGTCTCTGCAAGGAAAGTAAAATATGGCATGGTTTTCATGTTTGCAAGAGGAGAGGGCTTGTTTCCCTTTGCTTACTTTAGAAACTATCAGGTTGTTGCCTGAGGTGTATCTCAAAGTGTAGGAGAAAGAGGACAGACTAGAAGTCTTGCTTTGTTTGCCGATGGAAGATTTTTTTTTTTTGTTCTGATAACTTAAGCTAAATAACTGTGCTTTTCTCCAAAAAGACTTTATGAAAATCAGCTTAAGAATAGTAAAAGTAGGGGCCGGCCCGGTGGCGCAGCGGTTACGTTTGTACGTTCCGCTTCAACTGCCTGGGGTTCGCCGGTTCGGATCCCAGGTGCGGACATGGCACTGCTTGCCAAGCCGTTCTGTGGCAGGCATCCCACATATAAAGTAGAGGAAGATGGGCACGGATGTTAGCTCAGGGCCAGTCTTCCTCAGGGAAAAGAGTAGGATTGGCAGCAGTTAGCTCAGGGCTAATCTTCCTCAAAAAAAAAAAAAAAAAAGGAATAGTAAAAATAGCCTTGGATGGTGAGTCAGGAGAGTTGGATTCTAGTCTTAGCTTCTTACATTCACTTATATTCTTGGCACCTTGGTTTTTCATGTTTAGAATACTAATCCTGTTTGGTCAACTCACAGTGAGAATCCAGTGAAGCGATTTATGTGAACATGTTTTGAAAAAGTTTATGCTGTGTAGCCATGAGATGGTGGTAGAATGATAACATATTTCTCACTGAGTTTACAAGGTATTTTTGGTTACATTGTATCGTTTAATCCACATGCCAAGCTGTGACCGTATGAAGTAGGCAGTGTTATTACCATTTTCTTTAAATGAGGAAAGTTGGGCCTGGAGAAGTTAAGTGACTGGTCCCCACGATTACCGTTAGGCATTTAGAACAAAGCCTAGAACATCATAGGCTTTCAATGAGTGAAAGTAGTAAAGTAGGGCTCAAACTTAGGTTTTCTGAGGCTGAAGTCGTGGCTCTACTGATTCAACAGATGGTAAAGTATGAGAAGAAAAAAGGATTACACAAATGAGAGATATTTTTAGCAAGAAAAACAGGGAGGGACGGTCTGAGTATTTGGATGTTAGCAGGAAGAATGTGTGTTGCAAGAAGTTAGTGGACACATCAGTTGGACACACTGTGGGGAAGAAACAGCTAGGAAGACATTAATTCTTGTGTGCTTGATGTGCCTGAAGCTATGCTTGCATGTAGCCACCGCATTCTGTGACCATTTGGTCTTATTTTCATTTCACTTATCCATCTCACTGAGATGGACAGCTAGCCAAATGGACCACAGTGTGATCCACATTTGGTGTAAATTGCTCCAGGGCAGCGAGTTTCCTTTTTCTTTTCTGTAACATCTATATATAGTGTTTAATAGAAATAGTAGATACCCAAAGAAATTCTCTAAATTCTTCATGGTCAAAGGGGCCATACACCCCATGCCGCAGTGTGATAGTTCGTATTGTAGGCTTGTCCTGTGGTTGTACTTTATTAGCTGAGGCTGAGTTGGATTAGCCCAGGCAGTGGTCCTGAAGGGGAGAAAGAGTGATGGAATAGGGCCAGCAAGAATTATGTTACCGAATAGTGTGCATCTGGACGTTGGGGATGCCATCAGGTATCCCAGGATAGTGGTGGCTTCCTGTTCCTGGCTTTTGGCCAAGTAGCAGTGTGGCAGGAGCATCAGGAAGTTTGAACATGCTTCCCGCCCCCCCCACCCCATCCTCCTCTAGCCAAGATAGTCACTGCTTGTTCACATTCTTTCCTCATTATGCTGTACTTAGCCACTGTTACTGGAGAGCCATGCAGTGAGGCAAGCCTGGTGCTGTGGCTCTCACCTTGGAAATCTCCTTGCAACACTTCAATAACATGTCTTGAAATTCCATTCCCTTGCCTGAAAAAGTGTAATCTAATACACCCCATAATTTTATTCCCAGGATAGTTGCTCTTGTCTTTTTTTTTTTTCCCCCAATTTTTTTTTGCTGGGAAATATTCACCCTGAGCTAACATCTATTGCCAGTCTTCCTCTGTTCCCTGTGCCCCCCACCCCAAAGCCCCAGTACATAATTGTATATTCTAGTTATAAGTCCTTCGAGTTCTTTTATGTGAGCTGCTGCCACAGCATGGCTACTGACAGAGGAGTGGTATAGGTCCGTGCCCGGGAACCAAACCTGGGCCACTAAAGTGGAGTGTGCCCATCTTTAGCCAGTAGGCCATCCGGGCTGGCTCTCTTGTCTTCTCGTTGATTAAAAAGGTACAGTTCTTTGTGGAAGACCAAAATAATGGCTTTCAAATTTATAGCTGAGCACTGTTGTTAGCACTGAATGCCCCTAAATTTTAGTAGCAATAAAACTGATACCTATTATTTCCTAATTCTCAACCTTAAGCGATTTGAAAAGCTTGTTATTGGGGACAAGGGAGTCTGAGGAAAGCAATGTGGCCTGACAGAGAAAATACTGACCTTTGCTTGAAAACAAAACAAAATATATATTCTTTTCATGATGAGTAATGTTCATGTTTGACAACCACACACAAAAAAAGGTGAATGGATGGACCAGAAATGGGCTGCAATACAGTAGAACACCCTTGCAAATACACTTTAAGTCTTTTTCCAGAAGCACATTCCTCTCACTTTAATGACGTTATGATGTTCCAGGTGTCAGCATTTCAAGTGATTATATTTTTGGTTATTGCCATATTATAATGAAAAAACTATCACAGAAATGAGAACATGTTATTGGGAGGTAGTTAAATTTATTTTCCGGATGCTGCATAATCTTTTGCCAAAGGTAGTAGATGGTTTATGGCTCATAAAGGATGTAAAATAAACCAGACATGTCACTCCCCTGCTTAAAACCATTCAGACCATTCAAGGGCTTATCATGAACTTTGATTAAAATCGCAGCTTTGTTGTACCCTACAGGGTGTGCATGTCTGGCCCCTGACCCCTTTACCTCCTCTGCCCTCCCCCTTGCTCCCTGCACTGTGGCCACATTGGTCCCCACATCCACAGGTCCAGCTTTGGTCTGTTCTTGGTGTTTTGCAAATGCTGTGTCCCCTCTTCCCACCCTCTTGTCAAGGCTGATTCCTCTCATCCTTTAGCTCTCAGCTTCCGTTCCTCTCCTCAGAGAAATCTTCCCAGATTACTCCTAAAGTAGTGGCCAGTGACCTGTCTTTTTTCAATAGATTTACTGTTCTCTGCAATTTATTTAATGTGTTTGCATATATTTTGACAATTATTTTAATGCATATAAAGCCTATTCATTTCTCGTAACACCCTATGAGGGAGGTAGTGTTAATATCCCCACTTTACACATGGGGAAACAGACACAGGTAGAGTCACTTTCCATGGTCACACAGATAGGACTTGGCTGGGCCCAGTTCAGACCCAGGTTGGTGTCCAGAGACCACTCTTTTAAATAGCCATTATGCTAATTTGCCTCTCAATGTAGTGTGACCTTCCATCAAATACTGTCACCATAGTTGGTTCCCCCACATTACTGATATGCTTTATTGGGTTTGTTGGGCTCTGGGTATTGTACAAGATGTAAAAGTCAGACGTCTTTTTTTCTTTTTTTACTGTTATCTTCCGCCTTTATTTGTTTAGGTCTTTTGTGGCTAGATAATGCTTAGTCCCTCATCCTTCACCTGTATTCCTGTGCCAGCCCTTGTCATCCTTGTCTCACACCTGGTTCTTGCAGAAGCCTCCTAGCTGATGTGCCCCCAATGACTCCTTACTGCATCCCCTCAAATCAAACCATCCTCCACAGAACTGCTAAACCAGACTATCAACATTGTATCACCAGCCTGCTCAGGGACTGATGGCGACCGCTGGTCGCCTGCTGTGTTGCTCGTAAACCTGTCTGCCTGGCCTTCAGCTCTTTCCTAAACCCACTCGCATTATGCTCACTCAAACTTAACTTCTACTGCTTCTTACGAGGATTCTCAGTTATGACCAGGCTGGGCTCAGTCTCCCTGTCCCGGGTTGTCACTCCTGCCTCTGCCTTTCCTCGGGCTGTTGATCCAGCATGACTCTAAAAGTAAAGATAAGACAGGGTGCTTGCACCCGGGAAATATTCAGAGAAACGGTGTGATCCAGGTGAGTAAGAGAGGTGCAGGAGGAAAGTGACAGCCTGGGAGAGAGACACTGGGGAAGGAAACCTTTGAAGTGATTTTTTTGAAACGTGCTTGCATGAGTGTGCTCACATGCACGTGCACACACACACAAATATACACACAAACCAAACAAAAAATAGATGCCCACAAAATAAACACTTCAGCTGACACTGCTCTCTCTTTTATCACAAAATACACATTTTAGTTTTAAATTATATTTTGTCTTTTTTTATGCTCTTTTAAATTTGTCTGTTGTTATCCTATTCTGTATACTTTAGGTTGACAAACAAGATGCTAACTCCTTGAAGGCAGGGATCCTATCTTCTGTTTTCCTTGCCCTCTCCCCAGTACTTCACTGAACTCGAAATAATTGTGTAATAAAAATTGGTTGGCTTTGTTAATAAGGTTGCAGCAACTGGCAGGTGCCTTGTAGGTGACCCTCCAACACCTGATCTCTGATCTACCTGCTTTGAAAGTAACTCGCTCGGGAGTCTGGATTTCATAGTATCTGAAGAACTTAAATGTCTAGTCTGTGATGCTAGAGTTCTGCATCTACTTCTTTGTCATTTGATGCATTTATTCTTTGATATTTTGCTTCTATGCGTAACACTTTACTTTTGGGCATACTTCTCATAACTTAAGGTAGAATGTTAATATGTATCTGTTTGGGTTTAGAATTTTGAAAGTGTTGTCCTTCAACTTAAGAGGGAAATTAAGGAATTGCGAGTTTAAATACTGCGTTATAGAGTAGAATGCTTATCAGCATTTATTTCATCAAAATAAAAGACTTTAGCCCAGTATCTTGCCTGAGTAGGAAACTGGCTTGGGTGAAGAGAATATAGCTGAGTTCTTGGGAGTTCAGCAAAACTGTCCCTCTCAGTCTGCTCCAGACTTTTCTTTGTTTTCCCCACCTCTGAGCAAGTTCACAAATCCTTACTCTCAGAAGATGATCTTTTCTCTCTTACAAAGGTTAGGACTGTGGGTATCATTAATTTTTCTCTTTTACACCTCTGATTTTACTTATCCACCCTTTTCTCTGATAAGGAAGACGTGTACTCTGTTGGTATATGACATCACTGCCCTCCCAGTCACTCAGCGTCTTCATTGACTCTCCTCTGACATCTTGAGACCTTCCAAGCTCTGTCAGTTCTGTCTCTGCAGTTTTCTCTTATCCCCACTGCTCCCATGATAATGCCTCTCATTGCCTTTTGCATGCCTCATAGCTGTATTTTTCAAATTGTCCACCCTGCCTTTGGTTTCCCATTCTGTAGAATGGCTCTACTACATTTTGCATGGCACTAACAGAATAATTTGCTAGAAAACATGGATGACCGAGTTATTTCTCTACCCGGAGATTTCAGTGGTTCCTTAATATGTACAAAATCAAGCCCAAATCCTGTTAAAGCTCTGAGTCCTTCACTGGTGGACTGAGTAAAGTGCCCAATCGAAATTTCCATCCTTGTCTTTTACTTGCTGTCTCCATTCTAGTCTTGTCTTCCAGCTGATTTGGACATCTTGTTCTTGAATGGATTCTGCTTTCTGTTCTTCTCTTCTTGAGTGCTTTCATATTCATTGGGAGGCTCAGCTCAAGTTCTGTTTTCTCCACCAAGCCTTTCAGAATTCATCTGTATTTCTATAGGACTTTGTTTCTAGCACTGTTGTGGCACTTAGCACTTTTAGTTAATCCATCATTTCCCTAAGTGACCCTTAAGAGGTCTTTCAGGTTAAAAGAATGGTCAGTGACGTTCGAGAGATTTTGAGTATGTAAGAGCTACCATCCCCCTGCCTTTGCCCCCTGCCGAAGGCGCAGCAGCATATTAAAAGCACAGGAAGGAAAATAAGCTGCTTAACTTGGTTCACTCCAGTGTTTCCCAAACTTATTTGCCCTGGAAAAGATGTTTTTTCTTACAAAATATAAACATCCAGTGCAAAACACTTTGGAAAAACACTGCCTTAAACTAGATGTCTTGTAGGTGTGTCCACTGTACAGCTTGAAAGCTCTTTGAAGGCAACTACTTGGCTTCGTTCGTTTATCCTGCCTTAGCACCTCATAGATAATTAATGTTTATTGAATGAAGCCACATTGAAAGATCAAGAACTGATAGTTTTTTGGAGGCCTGAAGTATGAATTTTATACGGAAAAGCTGGTCTGCTTTGTCTTGTAACTGGCACATACATAGTAGGTGTTCAGGAAATGTTGAAGAATGCTGAATGAATGCTGAGTGTCTTTAAAGGGGTGCGGTTAAGAAGATATTTTTCTCAGTTGTTGAACTAATAGAATGCATTTATTTTCCCAGTAATTATGTGTGCATGCATGTGTATGTGTGTGTTTAAATAATCCAGAAAAGGGAAACTGGGCAAAAGTAGTTTGGTTTTCCACCATCTTTAAATCTTTTGCAGTTTTTGCTTTTATAGGTATGTTGTAATTTAAGGAAACAATTAAAAATAAACATCACGGCTTCTTATAGAGCACTAGATAAATTGGTGATAGGTAGTGGTGATAGTAAGTACACTATAAAATGTGACATTTTAAGGTAAAGATTCCTATTGAATTTAAAATACCATTTAACTCACCAATGGAATTCGTGCACTTTTCATGAGTACATTCAATATTTTAAGCTACACGGTTCTGCATTCTCTCTCAGCTAAGGAGGCCAAAGAACAGAATGGTTCAATCTTGGTAGTTTTTGTTAAAACTAATAAACTAACAACAACCGCCACCACAACAAAAATCTCAGACTGGTAGTAATGCTCTGTTCATAGAGTGGCCTTTGTTCTGAAAACGATGTTTTACAGGGTATGTCTGTACAGGCATGTTATTATGCGTGCACATAAACATTTATAAGCACAAATAATGCAGGCATGAATATTCACAATATCCCTTCTTTTGGTTCTGACATGAGCTGCTTCCTGGAGTCAGCAAGCTTTAGCTAAGTAGACAGAGTGGAATTTAGCCCTTTTCTCTATCTGTTCCTGAACCAAGTCCATTGGATTTCTCTGCAAGGTGGGAATTTCGTCCTTAGAATTGTGGTTTGCATTTGGTGGAGGAATCATTCTAATTGCTAACTACCAGAATTCTAAAAGAGCCTTTCCAATTCTGTTTACATTTTTTTTTCTGTTTAGGCTCCAGCCAGGAATGGAGACGCCGCTGGATGTTTTGTCAAGGGCAGCTTCTTTGCTGCATGCTGATGATGAAAAACGTAAGTCAGGAGTCTGTTGTAAGTGCTTTTTTACCTATGCCCCCTGTCTCCTGCACTATAATAAAATCACATGTTTCTCCACGTGGTTGTGTGGCTGTATGCTGTTAATTTTGGTTGTTTTCTTCAGAGATAACAGCATCTTGGCATCTTCATTTTTATTTTCAAGTGCCAGAACATATGAGTCTTTTAAATGTTATCTTTGGGTGCTAGGGTTGTGCCTTTAACTCCAGGAAGTCCATTCCTTCACAGCTTACTTTAGTGGGATCTGGAATGGAGTTACTCTTTACTGTCTCTGGAAGTTTAGATAAATATGTGTTGGTTGATGGACTAATTGACCTACAGAGAACTAGAGTTGGAAAAAAATCGTCCAGTATCATTTATGTCATTGGAAGTGTGCAGTATGTATCATAATGGGAAACAGTTGTGCAAATTCTGTTTGCACAGCTGAGAGCAAATATGGGGGGAAAAAACATTCACTAATGTGGTGGGGGAGGGGCAAGAGGAGAATGAACATTGACATTGGGAGATTTTTCCACAATGTGTGAAAGTGATTTTCCTGCTCATCCCCAGGTGTATTTGTTTTTAAATGTTCTTGTTCAAAGTTAAAATTGCTTGCCGAACAATATTTGCAAGAATGGCTGTTTTATGTGGGAACAAAGTTGTGTTCTTTTTCTAAGCACTAAAATACAGATAACAAAAATGTAGATAAGGTTGAGCTTCTACACCTAAGTTCTTGAAGATGAGCTACTTTCCAGTTTAGTTCTTAATAAATTGGCAACTGGAAGTGCGTGTCCTTAAATGTAAGGTCTGCCTTTTTACTAGCTGTTAAGACTTTTATTTTTCTATGCCTCAGTTTCCTTATTAGTTACATGAAATGACAATAACTACTTACAGTGTTTGTGAGGATCGCGTGGGCTGTTGTGTATCCAGTGCCGCCTTAGCTCTCAGCTCCTGGTGGGACTGCCTTGCCCGTTCTCTCTGGGCACTTGTGGGCCCTCTGATAGGATTTGCTCTGCTCTTCTCTGTTATCGGTGGGTCTGGGGTCTGCATCCTCCCACCCTCCTCCCCACTCACAGGGGATTATCTTTAGACTAGTGATTTGATGCGGTAAGCATTAAGGGTTCTTTTCAACCTCTTATATAATTTACATTTATTTAGCTTTTGATTGTTGGGAGGCTGTAGGTACCGGATGGTGAGGTGTGAGTACCCCTTCCCAAGGACAGGGAAGCTCAGGGATGCTGAGTGTCATTCCAGGACTTTGAGCTAAGGAGAGTCAGCTCAGGTTGCCAACTTTTATCTAAACAACAGAAAACCCCTTTATGTCTCTAAGATTGCAATAGATGTTACTGACTTGAATAGCTAGTTACAAACTTTGTTAAACATTAATATAGTTAATTTAGAAGTTTTTATAGGAGACAGAATTTTGAATTTCTCTGTTTTATAATGCCCATGTTTAGTTAGGATCAGTAAAACAAAACACTGTTGATACAAATGAAAGATAGAAGTAATGACCTCAGGGCAGCCCTTTGTGTGCTGAGTGCAGAGTCAGTTTCTTCTGTTTCTCTCAGGTTCACTCCTGGAGCCCAGCTTCAGGATCTGTCTGTTCAGGTTGGAGGCCTGCATAGTTGTCAACTCAGTGAGCAATGACTGAACGCTTAGGTATAAGGGGCATGTGTAGATAGATGCACAGGGGCAGCCCCTGCCTTCCTGGAGCTTGTGAACTGATTTGTGTGTAGACTCTTTGCGGCTGCAGAATGCACAGAAGAGGAGATGGGTGTTCTTGATGACGTCGATGCTGGGCCTCCTGGTAGCCTACAGTTTGGGAGAGCTGTTTTTATGCAAACAGAATGATGCTACTAAAGGAGAGAGGAGTTCTTACTTTCCTCCTGTGTTGAACGCAGCTATTAGTGGTTTGCAGAGTAAGGATAGATCCGTGTTTAAGGCCAGAATGATCCACAGAGTAGACTTTATTCTCAAATATTCTTGTTTGGACTCTGGCGATTCCAGTCGGTTTAGGAATGGGCTGGCATAATTCTGGTCTGTCTCTGTAATGGGTCCAGTTTCTTGGGATCGTTTTTTACCTTTAAAGAAGAGGAAAAAAAGTCCAAAGATGTCTATAATCGTTATTATTAACATCTAGGCAACATTTTTGAGAAACTTTATTACTTGGTGCTCTGTGCACCACCCGCAAGTGTAGAGCTCAAAAACCAGGCATTCGTTGTATTTTCTAATGCCTAGTGATGTAAGTATGTGGAGACTCATGCAATTTATAGGCAAAGTTGAGCATTACATTCAAAGTCTTTCAGTAGATTTCTGAAGTCCTATTTGGGCTTGTTCAGCCTGATTCAGCTCTCTCTGCCCTAGATGAATTCTATTTTAGCTTTTGTTATAAATTGGTCTTACACTTAACATTCTCCTCAACAGTTCAAAAAAGTCTTGTGTATGTAATCTGATTTGGGTGTCTAATTACGGACAAAAAAATGTGCTACTACTTGAGATCAGTTTCCCAACTCATGTAGGTGACCTCAATGATTCTCTTTTCTTTTGCTCATGGAGGACCGAAAACTGAGGCATTTTTGAAGATGTTATTGTTTTAGCATCTTGAAGGGAACAGTACCGATTAGGACTTGAGTATATAATACCCGATAGTCTTAAGGCTTCATTATGTCTACTAGGAGGGAATAAAAGAAATATCTCAACAGCACACTGTAGAGCGAAAGTCAATAGTGAAATGGTGGTTTTGTACTAACACAATAGTCACTTATCTGGATGGCTCAGAAGGAATACATTTACTTAAAATAATCATCCCACTGCTCATGAGACATCGATTTAATCAGCGTCCAGGGTAATCCTGGAAGGTACTTAGTGAAAATACAACGTGACGTTGCCAGTTTTCCATGTGCTTGAGGAATCTCTCCTTTCAGTGATGATTAAGCTGGTGCTGGGAACACCCCAGCCTTTTTCCGGGTCTGTTTTTAGTAGTCAAAACTGAGCAAAATTTGAGGACAGGACGCTTATATACACTGATGTTTAAAGCACACCTTCGTGCGTCTTTAACACGATACTTCATTTTATTGTGATGTTTACAAAATGTTTTATTTTTGGTAATTTTGTTCTTGGATCTTCTGATTATAAGACCTTCTTGTATCTGCTGACTTCCTCACTTAGATTAAAATAATTTTAAGAAACGTGTAACTTTGTTTTTGAGGATTTTGGTGGCAGTCTAATGAGTATGCGCATGATGGGAAAAAGCCAGCTAAGGCTGGCGTGAGTGATGTGGAAAGAGCCGTGAGGGAGGACGGCAGCTTGTGCAGACGTTGCTGCTGCCTCTGCGCCTAGAAATTCACGAACTCCTTGTTTGGTGAAGGTCACTGAAAGTTGACTAATTGATGCAGTGTAAATTACCATAGTCCTTCCAAGTAAAGCATTTCTAGGAGTGCAAGCTTTTATTATTGTGGGGACTCATGCCCTAGATATGTGGAATGTTTTCATGTATGTAGGTTGTGGTCTATTTTGCTGTAAAAAGGGAAAAAAAATCTATCCGATTGTAACGTAACGATCGAATGCCCTCATGTACTGTTTTCTCAGATTGATTTCTTTCCTCCAAGATCGCGCTCACCTTTAGCCAGCCTCCGCATCAATAAAGTAAACCAGCTGCTGTGCCCACAGGTTAGCGTGCTCCAGCCGGCACTTTGCTTCGACCGGATCAGCTGGTCCTGCTCCTGATTTTTTTTTCTCTCTTCTTTGGTCCCCTTTTATTTTCTTGCCTTTCCTCTCAGCATCTGATACAGTGGCTTTCAAACATTTTTGACCATGGCACAGAGTAAAAAAGTGTTTATATTGTGACCTTTGTACTCATATATTGACATAACTGATACGAAAGCTTCATGAGACAATACTTACCCTGACTCTGCACAGTGTAGCTTCATTTGCCTGTTATTTCCTTTTTTATTTTACTTTATCTAAATAAAAGTTAGGTCTTTTTTTTTTTTTTTTTAATTTTCAGAGTCAGTGCTCAAGAAAATGGTCACTCCCTTTTGGTTAAGCCTGTTTGGCTCCCTCTTGCTCCCTAAGGCATGTTCCCGGTTGTACCACGGCTCCGTCGAGACTGCCTGGAAGAGTCCGATTGAAGGACATCGATCTGCTCGTTTGTAGCCTAATTTGATGGCTTTGACCACTGCACTTGAGATTTTTATCCTCTCTATTCTAACACCCGAGAGGGATGCCGTGCATCCAAGGTGGGGGCTCACTGCGGCAGCGACTTCCGGAGAGGAGAGAGGAGTATTTGTAAGCGTCTAAAAACACCTTCCCAGCTGATTCTGACGTTGGGTCCCTTCCCCCAGATGAGAGTCATTGGTCTGATAATACTCCTTAGGGACTTCCGGATCTGCATCTTTAAGAAGGAGGGGCTGGATCCTTCTAGGTATGAGGCATTGTAATTCTCTGACTAGCATATCCTTTAGTCGGATTCATCAGTTGTTTATATTTTGTCCCATTTCCTTTATCGTTCTCTCCCTCCATGTCTCTCTCTACACACATACACATATATGCACATATGTATATATATGCAGGTTATTTTTCCTGCAACATTTGAGAGTAAGTGGGACATATTATGCCTCTTTACTCCTAAATGCTTAAGTATATATTTCCTATGAATGAGAACATTCTCTTGCATAACCACAGTATGGTTATCTTTATTATAATGTTACTTAAATAGAAGCATGTAACTGGGCATAAAAGCTTTGTGCTTATAGTTCTTTTACAACTTCATAAGCGGACTATGACTTTGTAATTTAAATGTAGCCAATCAAAGTTAGCAGTGACACAATAGATGCAGATCTGCAACAGCTACGTCCAGTTCCAGCTGTGCGGCACCCACTGCCCTGTGCTGGGTGTGTCCTTTAGTGTCAGGGTGCCCGTGCTGGGTGTGTCCTCTGATGCAATTTCCTCACCACTTTTGTCTTTGCAAACTCTTGTAAAATATGTCTTGAACAGATTATGGTGCCCTAAGTTGGCTTTCTCTTAATGGAAATGCCTCAGTTTTAGATTAGCTTTCTTTCTGTCTTTTTCTCATTAGACTGGGGGAAAAAATGCAAACACTGTCACCAAAATCATGTGCCAAAGACTTGGTTACGTAGTAGGTGTCTGATTCAGAATATGCTTATGGCAGATTTTAAAAAAGATTCTCATTGAGATAACAACACAAGTGAAAATTCTTCACAGACTCCTGAGTATTTTAAGTTAAAGGATTACTGTATTATCTCATTTACTTCTCAAAAACAACCCTAATCAGTAGGTGCTATAATTAGTCCCATTTTGTAGATAAGGAGATGGAGCCTTTACAGAGCTTAGCTAATTTGCCTAAGGATGCTCAGCTGGTCGTGGGGTGTTGCGATTTGAACTCAAGCAGCTGACTCTGAAGTCTAAGCCCTTAATTTCTCTGCTGTATGCCTCCGAGACAGGGCATTGAAGACTTGACTGCTAATATATACCTGTGTGTGTGTGTGTGTGTGTGTATATATATATATAAATAAATTTTAAAAAACCCAAACCAAAACCACACACACACCAAAACTTCTGTGTACCCCACCTCCGCTAATAAGTCAGCAATGAGGTTTTCGTTTGGAGAAGGTTTCCCAGCCAGTGAAATAGCATTTCCAAAGTATTAAGTAGCTGTAATCAGCCAGTCATTTAGGGTGGGTGGTGGCACGTATTGAAGAACCACTGGGACTGCCTTCTCTCGTGTCTGGCTTGGACACGCTGCCACAGGACCTCTTTTTGTGTTGAGCTTTCTTTTCTAGTAAGTACCTCAGTTAACTTAAGGAGAGGATCTCGGCCCCAGGCACATAGGCTGCTTCACAAAGTAACAGGATCCCTCATTGCCAAAGTGTTCAAGTAGAGATGAGATCAGCACTGTTCAGAGGCTTTGTAGAAGGGAATTGACCTTGCGTGGGTGGCTGCACTTGGTGACCTGAGAGTCTATGAGTCTGTGTTAGACCCTGGGCCTGTTCAAGGCCAGAATCCTGTTCTGTACTGCTTTGTGTTCCAGGCAAGTACCATTTGATGCGTGTGGTAGGCATTTAATAAACAAATATTAGTAATAAAATAACTGCTGGAGTGAAAGGCTCATCTCTACTGCGTTAATTTATTAACAGTGGCAAAAATTACTCATTAAAATTATGATTATCACCACTACTAATGTACAGATTCAAAGGAGTACCATATTCTGCTTGATAAAACTTCATATTTGCCAAACATTTTCATTTGATTCTTATAACAAGGCTGAGAAGGAGGTGTCAGTAAAAATTAAGCTTGAAGAAGTTGGATGCCTAATTCGAGATTGAAGTGTAAAAAGAGAAAAAAAAAGAAGCTTGAGGTGCCCCCCACCCCCCCAGTGCCTGCATATGCAGTCACATGCTATGATCCTTGGACTGGTGGTTAACTGAGTGTCGGCTGTTTGCCCTGAGCTAACGTCTGCTGCCAATCTTCCTCCTTTTGTGCATGAGCTGCTGCCACAGCATGGTCACTGACAGACAAGTGGTATAGGTCGGTGCCTGGGAACTGAATCCAGGCTGCTGAATTGGAATGCACCAAGCTTAACCACTAGGCCACTGGGGTTGGCCCCCACGCCTCGTTTCAGTTTTCATAATAGGGACTCAATTTACTGCCCTTTCTAAAGGTCACTAATAGTATGTTTGTGCTTTCAGTTATTTCCCTTTTGTGAACAATGGCATTGAAAATATTATCTCCCGGTAGCCTATTTTACTTAAAAAAGCTTCATGAAACATAAGGCAGGGTAGTATTATGTGCTTATTTAAGGCACTCTCTAGGTGTGGTGAGCTGCTTTAATCAACATCTGCCTTCCAGGGAGGGCACCTGGCATTTAGTCCGAAGGGCTACCCTCCAGAGACAGCCACGACAAGTGTCTCTGCTATTTTTGTAGTTTTATATCAGATCAAATTAGCATAGTAAATGTTAGAAATGGATCTCCACTGGTGAAAATAATAGCTTGTTAATTAGCATAATGGATGTTGAAAATAGATTCTTCCACCAAATAGCTCTTTAGACACTTGAGGATGGTTTATTATGATTCCTTTAAAGGAATATTTCTCAATCTGTAGAAATCCCTGCTGTCCTTTAATACACATAAAAATGTTATGAACTATTTTAATGTCATTTGCAATTCAATTTACAATATCAGAGTCAAGAATCATTGGGTGAAGTACTTCCTTTTTTCCGTTTGATATGTATCTTTCTCAGTGGCGCCTTTGCCTCCCAGCGTGTTCCTCCCTGCCCGTTTCGCTTCCCTTCTCTGCATCTTGAGAATCACTGTCCTAATCAGTATCTTGTCTGAACATCGCCAGTGCAAGCAAACATTCTTGGCTGGCAGTGTCTTCTAAACGCATCATTCGAAGTCACTGTCTTCACCAACCCTGGCTCATCAGTGCCTCCCTGTAATACAGTACATTCAGACCTAGGCAATGATTTTTCTGTGTGATCTGATTGAGTGTAGTGTACCTAGGACAACCACCAACTTTGTTCTAGTCCAAGAGTTCTTGGGGATGAAGAGACAGAAAGGGGTAAGGCAGACTGGTGACGAGTGCGTGAGGCAGCCAAGTGTTAGACTGTAGGGAGCAGTGGGAACCCTGGAGAACAGAGGCCTCCACTCCTTTTCAAGGGGCAGCTGCCACCCAGCTCTGACCACTGTTGTGTCAGACTTGGCTCAGGAGAGCTGATTGTGTGGGTCTCTTGCCAACTTCTGACCTCATGCTGGGAGCTCAAAATCAGCCGTGGTGGGGGTATTGACACCATGGCAAGAGCTCCAGATCAGGGAGTGGGGGTATTGACACCACGGCAAGAGCTCCAGATCAGGGCTCTTTTGGTTTTCTTCCTGACAGAGCCAGTTGTTACCATTTACCAGCACGCTGCTGGCTCCTGCTGACTTCTTTTACCTGGGACTGTGGGGCTGGATTTGTCAAGTTTTCTGATTGTTCAGGACAAACCGAAAGCTGGATCTTTATGTAAGATTACTAGATTTTTAAAATTCCATGTAAGCCAAGCAATAGTTCCCTTGCCAAGATTGGACCTACACATGACTATCTAGTTAGTGTGTGCTTTCTGGTCTAGTCTCAATACTTCTATTTATACAACCTAAAATAACAGGTTTTTTTTTTTTTTTTTTCCTGAAGTAACCTCACTTAGCTTCTCTCCCCTCCCCCATCATAGTTGTGAAATACTACAATTCTTTAAGAGGTGAGAAGGTGATATTTAACACTAAACCATCTTCTAGTGTCTGTCATCTCAATGTGGGCATTAGTTTGGATATGTGTATTTTTTCTTCGCATTCAGATTTTCTCTTGTTAAAAGACAAAAGCCACATCTTTCCTTCATCTTCTTTTGCTTTCTGATAAATTTATGTTACACACGTATGAAATACTTGTTGACTTGGCATTTGACGTAGATATAATTTGTAGAAGCAATACATTTGAGGTTTACACTTTTAGAGAAATTGAATCAAGTTTGAAAAATCAAACTGTTACATCCTTAGTGGCCTTAGATTCATTGTAACTGCCTTTTTATTGGGTCAAACTCTTGATTCCTTGTAAATGAAATGAACAAATCTTCATTTATTGGGAGAGTTACCATTTCTTTCTCTAGGATGGCCTGTCTCATCAAATTTTACAAATATATGTTTTTTCTCCCTCTGAAAAATATTGCTTAAATGTCGCTTCTTTCTTGGAACTTACCTTGTTTAACTGGACTGTAGTCACTTTTTAAAATGAACTTGGCAAGACAGGAATCTGTTTTGTTCATCAGTTAAGCAGTGGTTGAGAAGAATGATTTTTCAGTTCCCTAGCAAAGTGCTAGTTTAGGGTGCTTTGAATAATAAATTACAGTTTAAATTCCATAGGAATATTTCATTTACAAATTCAGGAGGACAAACTGGATTTTTGGAGTAAAATGGCAGCCTGAACATATACATCAGGCTCCCCTCTTACCAGAAGTCCTTAAAATGACAAAATATAGACATTTAAAAAAAATCGTAACACTGCTGGAAAACTAGAGAGGGGGTGTCTACCTTCAGTAGACCAAAAATTATGAAGAATTCCTGGAAAACTGAAAACATATGGGATTAGACTGACCAAAGGAAAACAAAAACAAAAATAAAAAATTATAACTCAAAACACAGGTGCAAAAGGAAATGGGATTGAAAGCAGAGCTTACAGTGACTAACAGCTGCCAACAGGAAGGGGCCCTGGAGCAAAATTCAAGAAATTAAAGTCTTCCATTTATAACAACGACCTCATGGCAAAGAACTGAGAACTGTGCCCTCAAGAAAGTGAGCATCCTGTTTGGGAGGATTCCTCACGTGGGTTTAGGGACCTGAGGGAAGTGGAGTAGATTAAGGTCGCCATGGCCACTCCTGACAAAAAGCATGCCGGAGAAGGCAGTGTAAGCCTTCTTGTAGGCAATATCTACTAAAATCCTTCACCACAAGAGGAAGGACTTTCTTATTTTGACAGGTTTGTGTATTTGTCTCCCAGCCTGCCTTCCTGCTTGTTCCCCACTCATATACCCTGAAGCAAAGCCCATCACTGGACACCTCTTATACTCTTACGTAGAGCCTTCAGTTGACCCTCCCCAAGGAGAGACCTAATTCCAGACATGAGACGTGCGTTAGTTGCTCTTGTTGATTGACCTGGTCTTTTATTCTTAAGCATGATTGACTATCGAAGGATCATCAGACATTTGAGGAAAACAAATAGCAAGAAAGAAAAGACCCAGGGTAAGCAGACTTTAGGGAGTGTTGGAGAAGCTGAGAACATGTTAGTTGATATCTTCAAAGAGATTCGAGATAGGGAATATATTAAATAAAAGTAGCCTGCTGTAGAAAAAAAGATAATTTAGAACAACAAAGTTCATGGAAATTCAAAATTTGATTGTTAAACTTAGATTAAATAGATCAGCTTGAATCAAATGATATGATTAGAGACAAAATTAGTGATCTGGAAGGTAGGCAAAAAAATTTTTACAGAATATTACAAGGAAATTAGGAAGTAATAGAGATCAACTCCAGGATCTTAGACGTCTAGTAGCTAGAAGTTCTGGTGAAAGAAGAAGATGCATTTATTAGAAAAATAGGAAATAAATGAGTCAAGTGAACAACCCAAATAATAATAATAAAAATGTACCCAAGGTAGAAAAAATTGCTCTCTGCTTTATCTTTATAAATAAAAGATTTGATGAGTTTTACCAAATCTTCAAGAAACAAATTTCCCTATAAGACTATTCTCGTTGTATAGAGCACTTTCTAATTCCTTATGTAAGGGTAATATAACCATGACACCAAAACTGGACAAGGAAAGCTTAAAGTATATGTATATATTATAAATAAGTTTCACTTATAGCATAGATATGAAAATCCTAAATTAAATACAAAAAAATTCAGTCTAGCAGTGTGTTCAGAGTAACATGTCACATGTTCATGTAAGTCCTTTGCATCATAGGAATGCAAGGATGGTTCAATAATAGGAACTCTTACAATATAATATTTATATTACTTTAGTAGATTAAAAGAAGCTAAATCCATATAATATTCATGACAGAAGTCCAAAGAGTATTTGATGAAATTCAGCATCTGTTCATCATAAAAACCGTTAGCATGATATGAATTAAAAGAAACTTTCTTAAACTAATAAAAGTTATCTGCTAGAAACCTGTGATGCATATGTTTAATAATGAAACAGTTTAAAAAGGAGTAAGACAATTTAAATAGCATTCAGCCTGAGATTCGAGCTAGTGAATTTTATTTTTTTCTTTTTTGGTGAGGAAGCTCAGCCCTGAGCTAACATCTGTTGCTAATCTTCCTCTATTTTGTATGTGGGGTGCCGCCACAGCATGGTGTGATGAGTGGTATGTACGTCGGTGCCTGGGAACCTGTGAGTTCCGGGCCACTGAATCGGAACATGTGAACTTAACTGCTGCACCACCGGGCTGGCCCCTAGCTAGTGAATTTTTTTTTTTTTTTTTGAGGAAGATTAGCCCTGAGCTAACATCTGCTGCCAATCTGCCTCCCTTTCTGAGGAAGACTGGCCCCGAGCCAACATCCGTACCCATCTTCCTCTCCTTTATATGTGGGATGCCTACCACACCTTGGCCCACCAAGTGGCGCCATGTCTGCACCCAGGATCCAAACTGGCGAACTCCTGGCTGCCGAAGCAGAACGTGCACACCCAACCGCTGTGCCACCAGGCTGGCCCCTGAATTTTTTAAAAGAGATATAAAAACTGAAAAGGGATAGGCAAAACTATAATTTTCGTCTATTTTAATAGTCTACCATAAAATCATAACAATAAATGGAGAAAAAAGCTACAAGAACTAATAAGAGAGTTAAGTAAAGTGGCTGGTTACAAGAATAGTGTAAAAAAAAATCAGTTTTATCCTTATTCACTTGCAACAACCAGTTAGGAATTATCTCTAAAAAAAATCTCATTCATGTATCAACCAAAGATATAAAATATTTAGGAAAATATCCAACAAGTAACATGGAAGACCTATATGAATATATTGTAAAACTATTGAATGATATAAAGATATGAATAAAAGGAAATACATATATTTCTGAGTAGGAAGATTCAGTCAAAGATTTCAGTTACATTCAGATTAATCTATAAATTCAATATAATCCTGATCAGAGTATCAAAAGTAGTTTTTAAATTGATAAACTGATTATGAAGTTTATTTCAAAATTTTTGAAAAATAAAGGATGAGGAGAGAAGAGACTTGATATATCTGACATTAAAATGCTCAGTGAATTCAATTTTATTACTATAAATGAAATAAAATGGGATACTATTGGTATAGGGATAACTAGAGCAGTATTTCTGTTTTTTTGATGGAGGTGTAATTGACATACAGCATTGTGTTAGTTTCAGGTGTACAACATAGTGATTCATTATTTGTATAGACTGCAAAATGATCACCACAATAAATCTAGTTAACATGCATCGCCACACATAGTTACAGAACTTTTTTTCTTGTAGTGAGAACTTTGCAGATTTGCTCTCTTAGCAGCTTTCAAATGTCCGTTACAGTATTGTTAACTATAGCTGCCAGACTGCATTACGTCCCCATGACTTATTTATTTTGTAACTGGAAGTTTGTACGTTTTGAATCCCTTCACGCATTTTGCCCACCCCCACCTCCTGCCTCTGGCAACCCCCAATCTGTTCTGTGTATCTATGATAGTGCAGTATTTCTTAGACTTTTTTTAAACTACAGCTCATAGTAACAGAAGCATTTAACAGTTCAACCAAGTGTACATATATACATCTATATGAAACAAGTTTCCTAGGATAATATTTTACTGTATCAGAATATGCTCTGCTATTTTCTATTCTAATGTGCTTCACTAAAAGATGACAACAGTGGTGGTTATGAAGCATTAAACTGATTTTAGGAACCACTAGTGGGTTACATTTTGTAGTTGGAAAAGCCCCAAGCTAGAGTAATTGAAACAGAATAAAATCCAGAAATACACACATACATATAGGTATATGTGTGTGTGTGTGTGTGTGTGTATGTATATATATGTGAATTTAATGTGTCATAAAGGCAAAATTTAAAATCCATGGAGAAAGAATGAAATTTATTTTTTTTAAAGCTAAGATGGTTGGCTAATCATTTGGAAGAAAGTTAGGAAGGTTTCTTGCCTCCTGCTATACACTCGGGTAAATTTCAGATTGGTTGAAGAACTTACAGACCTTAAGAGTCAACTGTGATGGACCTAGAATGCTTATAACTCAACACCCAGTCACCCAAAGGAGACCTCAGATACTGCTAGATTCCGTTCAAATCAGCAAATATGTGTTGCCCACCCATTTTTGAACAATGTGTTAGGTTCTGCAAACCACAAGCTCAGAGTCTTCAAGTGTAAGGAGACAATTATGTAAATAACTGTGACACACAGGAGAGGGTTGATCACGTGAGACATTTCCAAAGACTGTGACGGTTCTAAGGAGAAAGAGACCATCTGGTTGAGAGAGAGCAAGAAGAGTTTCATGGAGAAGGTAGAATTAGAGAGAAATGAGTAGAAATGGAGAGTGATGCCATGTTCCCAATGGGAACAACATGAACAAAGACGTGGAGCAGGCTTGGTGTGTGGCGTTCCTGGGGATGAGTGTCCTGTTGGCTGGAGGAAAAGCAACACAAAGGTGGAGAAATAGGAGATTAGGATAGAGAGGGAGGTGTAGGGGCATTGTGAGTGCTAGTGGGAGGAAATTCTGGTTGATTCACTAGGCAATGAAGAGCCATTGATGGATTTTGAGTAGGGAAATGATATTAAAAAAATTATATATATTTTAAAAAGCTTATATTCATGTATATATTTATAATATGGAAGGCAAATTATAAAAAAATGAAGTTAGGAGTTGAACAGTTTAGTTTAGCTAGAGATACTTGAATATATTTGTTGTTATTAGAAAACTAATCATCCTTTAAAAGAAACAACCTTGTAGAGGTTTATGTATTTCAGGAACATTTAGAGAAGCCAAATTAAGATCAATGAACAATAAAATAAAAAACATGCGGGTCTGTAGCTCCTGGGCTCTGACAAAGAGCTCTACTGAAGAAATTCAGTCTAGGATGGTTCTAATCTAATTTCTTCCTTCAGTGAAAGAAGTGAAGGGATTGGTAAAATGTCATTCATTCAGAAAGTTTTACGGAGGCCCAGATTTGTACAGAGAACCATGCTAAGCTTTGAACAGAACACATTAAAATGGATAAGACATAACTCTTGCTTAAAGTCTAAAAAGAGATAGACTTTAATAAGCGCTTGTATTGGTTTTCGATTGCTGCTCTAACAATTACTACACTTAGTAGCTCAAAACAACACCTGTTTATTTTATTGTTCCATTGATCTTAATTTGGCTTCTCTGAATGTTCCTGAACTTAGCAATTTCTGTTTTGACTATGGCACTTTAGGTCCACTTTTCCTCATTATATCCCTTCTGTCTGAGCTTTCAGAAGAATTTCAGAGATAAATTACAGGAAGCTAGTTTACCTTTGCCTGAGTAGGCCGTTTTTTCTTAATCTTTCTATATTAAATTTTAAACTTTTTTTTCCTGTTTTCCTAAGAATGGGTCGTTCTAGTCACCAGAGAGGTAGCCTTTCAGAAATTCAGTTTGAGAACGGGCCCTGCTCGCCCACGTCCACGACACCTCGCTTTTTCTCTTATAAACTTTAGAAGCAAAAGGAAAGCCTTATTGATATTTGTATCATAACTGTGTTCCAGCAGCAGCATTTTAACCAGAGATAGTCAATTATTCTTGAGACCTGTTGAAAATCCAGTTGTTCTGATTGTAGAATACTAGATGTTATTTACTTGTTTTTCAAGATTACGAAATTAAAATATAAAGTACTTGGTAATTGTCCTTGAAATATGTACATAAAAGCATATTTACAGAATATGTTAAATTTTGCTTTCTTCTACGGATTTGGTTATTTTTCATGGTATTGAACTTGAAATTTCAGTTGAGATTTATGGAAGTCTCATGATTTGATGTTCACATCTCATGTGGCACAGATAATTTTATAAATAAATTAATGTCCTAATATTAATAGCATGAAGGAATAGCATGGTTAAAGCTTATCAGTTTAGAAGATAATCAGTTACACTTTAATGTATGTTTTCTGTGGGTGAGTAAATTAATTGTTTACATCTTGGAGGGGAAGGAAGGGTTTAAAAGAATTTGGTTTTTACATCTAATTTGAATATTATTGGTTAATCTTGGCTATTTTTTTTTTTTTGAGGAAGATTAGCCCTGAGCTAACTACTACCAATCCTCCTCTTTTTGCTGGGGAAGACTGGCCCTGAGCTAACATCCATGCCCATCTTCCTCTACTTTATACGTGGGACGCCTACCACAGCATAGCGTGCCAAGCCGTGCCATGTCCACACCCAGAATCTGAACTGGCGAACCCCGGGCCACCAAAGCAGAACGTGCGAACTTAACCGCTGTGCCACCCGGCCGGCCCTAGGCTATTGTTGAACTTCAAAATTTGTACAACCGTAGTGTCCTGGGTGAGGATTCTCAACCCCCTAAGCTTTGCCTGTGGAGATTGGGATGGGCTATTTCTGCAATAAGAATAAAAGTAGGTTTTTCTCTTATTAGATTTGTTTGTAAGTGTACTAATATTTATGTACCATGCTGTTTTCTAGTGAGGCCAGTGAGCTGCTGAGTGTTTTACCACATAATGTTGGGAAGTGCCAGGATCTGGTTTTGGCATTTGATGTGTGTTATCCTACTGAAATAATCGATACACAGAAATTGTACATAATGCTGTGTTGTGGATGCCGTGCTGCTGGTTGTGTGCTGGCTGGCAGCTCAGCTAGCGGGAGCCTTGCCTCCTAGAGTCATGTCCCTTCTTGGGTGCAGCCTGTGTGCAATGCCTGGTGGAGAAGGGGTATGAGGTCCAGCCAGCCCTCTGGCCCTGACTGAGGGGCCCTCCGCTTTCAGAGCTTGCTGTGGGAGCGGCTGAGCCTCGGTCTCACTGCTTGAAGCCCATCTTCTCCGTCTGCTCTTGGCTCCTTCTCTTCCCCCACAGGGGCGATCCTGATTGCACTCCCACCCTCTTCTGCACACTTTCTCCGTCTTGCCCTGCTTTCTGAGGAGCCCACCGTGCAGCTGACCTCTGCTTCCCTTTGAGGACTTCTGGGCACACAGATGCTGCTTTAGGGTTACAGGGATGGACAGGACTTTGATTATCCTCTTGTTCAGTCTTCCCTCCAATGCAGAGGTGCCCGCTGCATATTCTTGATATTTGACTCTCTATCTAATGCTTGAATATAAGAGATGGAGGGTTTATTACATCATTCCACTGTCAGTTGTTAAACAATTTGAGGAGTTATGACAGTTTTGTTATCCATCCTTGTAACTTTCACTCCTTGGGCACACTTCTACTCTCAGCTCCTTAGAATGTCTCCTCCACTCTTTAGAATTGTTCCAATCTGCAGCCTTGGGATATTTGAAGAAAGTTGTCATATTTCCCCTAAATTTTCTCTGATCCCATTGAAATGCCTCCCTTTCTCACCTATTTCTTATTTTGCTGAGCTTTTTTTTTTTTCCTCCCAGCTTTATTGAGGTTTAATTGACAAATAAAAATTGTATATACTTAAGGTATACACTGATGGTTTGATATACATACATACGTATTGTGAAATGATAACCACAATCAGGTTAATTAACACATCCATCACCTTACATAGTTTTTTTTGTCGAGAGAACACAAAATCTATCCTCAGCAAATTTCAAGTATAGAATACAGTATTATTGGGGTTGGCCCCGTGGCCGAGTGGTTAAGTTCGTGCGCTCTGCTTCGGGGGCCCAGGGTTTCACTGGTTCAGATCCTGGGCACAGACATGGCACCACTCATCAAGCCACGCTGAGGCGGCATGCCACATGCCACAACCAGAAGGACCTACAACTGGAATATACAACTATGTACTGGGGGGCTTTAGGGAGAAGAAGGGAAAAAGAAAAAAAGATTGGCAACAGATGTTAGCTGAGGTGCCAATCTTAAAAAAAAAAAAAGGTACGGAAAACTAAATCATCCCCTTCTACGGACAGAAGTTAATGCCTAAAACAAACTGTTAAAACTAGCTGGCTCTTTAAATTATGTAGAATATTAATAACAATAAAGTCCTTAAAAAGTGGGCAAAGGATGTCAATATAATTCACTGAAATAAACACAATGGCATTTCAACATATGAATACATACATGCTCAATCTTGCTCATTAGAAAAGATGCCAGGGGCCGGCCCCGTGGCCGAGTGGTTAAGTTCATGAGCTCTGCTTCGGGGGCCCAGGGTTTGGCTGGTTCAGATCCTGGGTGCAGACATGGCACCGCTCATCAGGACATGCTGAGGTGGCGTCCCATATAACACAACCAGAGGGACCTACAACTAAGAATAGACAACTAGGTATGGGGGGCTTTGGGGAGGAGAAGAAGAAGAAAAAAAAAAGATTGGCAATGGATGTTAGCTCAGGTGCCAGTCTTTGGAAAAAAAAAAAGAATCCAGTATTATTAACTGTAGTCACCATGCTGTACATTACATCCCCAGAACATATTAATCTATTAACTGAAAGTTTGTGCCCTTGGACCAACCTCTCCCCATGTCTTCCACCTCCCAGCTCCTGGCAACCACTTTGTTTCTATGAGTTTGACTTTTTTAGATAACACATATAAATGAGATTGTACAGTATTTGTGGTTGTCCGGTTTATTTCACCTAGCATAATGCCCTCCAGATTTATCTATATTGCTGAAATTGGCATGATTTCCCTTTTTTTTTTTTGAGGAAGATTAGCCCTGAGCTAACATCTGCCAATCCTCCTCTTTTTGCTGAGGAAGACTGGCCCTGAGCTAACATCCATGCCCATCTTCCTCTGCTTTATACATGGGATGCCTGTCACAGCACGGCTTGCCAAGCAGTGCCATGTCCGCACCCGGGATCCGAACCAGCGAACCCCAGGCCGCCGAAGCAGAACATGCAAACTTAACCACTGCACCACTGGGCCGGCCCCAGGATTTCCTTTTTTTGTGGCTGAATAATATTCCATTGTATACATAGACACACCACATTTTCTTTATCCCTTCGTCCATCGATGGACACAGATTGTTTCCATATCTTGGCTACTGTGAATAATGCTGCAATGGATATGGGAGTGCAGCTATCTCTTCAAGATACTGTTTTCATTTCCTTTGTATAGGTACCCAGAAGTAGGATTGTTGGATCATATAGTAGTTTCATTTTTTACTTTTTGAGGAACCTCCATCCTGTTTTCCATAGTGGCTGTACGAATTTACATTGCCATAAACAGTGTACAGGTCTTCCTTTTCTCCACATCCTCACCAACACTTATCTTGTCTTTCTGATAATAGCTATCCTAACAAGTGTGAAGTGATATCTTGTGGTTTTGATTTGCATTTCTCTGATGATTAGCGATATAGAGTACCTTTTTGTATACCTGTTGGCCATTTGTATGTCTTTTTTGGAAAAATGTCCATTCAGGTCCTTTGCCCACTTTTTGATTGGGTTATTTGGTTTTTGCTATTGAATTGTATGTATTCCTTATGTATTTTGGATCTTAATGCCTTATCAGATACATGGTTTGCCATTTTTTTCCTACTCCATGTGTTGCCTTGTCATTCACTTGATTTTTCTTTGGCTGTGCAGAAGCTTTTTAGTTTGATGTAGTCCCACTTGTTTATTGTTGCTTTTGTTTCCTGTGCTTTTGGTGTCATATCCAAAATAATCATTACCAAGACCAGTATCAAAGAGCTTATGTTCTATGTTTTCTTGTGGGAGATTTATGGTTTCGGGTCTGATGTATAACTCCTTAATCCATTTTGAGTTGATTCTTTTTTAAAGATTGGCCCTGAACTAACATCCTTGCCAATTTTCCTTTTTTTCTTTTTTCTTTCTCCCCAAAGCCCCCCAGTACATAGTTGCATATGATAGTTGTAGGTCCTAGTTCTTCTATGTGGAATGCCACCTCAGCATGGCCTGGTGAGCAGTGTGTAGGTCTGTGCCCTGGATCCAAACCAGTGAACCCCTGGGCCGCCGAAACAGAGCGCGCAAACTTAACCACTCAGCCATGGGGCCGGTCCATCCCATACCATTCTTAATTATGTTCCAAATTGGGTTTATTCTTTTTAAATGTGGTTCAGACCAGGCCTTTGACATATTACTACATGTTCCATACATACTATTAGTTATCACTCCATTTTCGGACCTTTGCGCCAGCTGCACTCTCCACCTGAAATGCTTTTCTCCCAAGTCTGAATCACTGGCTCCTTCTTCACATTCAGTCCTCAGCTTGAGTGTCTCCTGGGGCCGCAGTATGACTTCCATGAGCCTCAGGCACTTCTGTGTTTGTAGGCACCTTCCTTCATAAAAAAAAATATTTAAAGTTATATTTTACAGTTCTCTTGGTATAAAGATGAATATATTAATATTATATATTAAAACATTCTCTTCAGCCTAACAGTTCATTTTTTTCTTCTGATTTTGAAAATAATTAAGCTGTTAGGCCTACAGTGCTTAACGGACAGTCAGCCCGAATGCGCCCTCCGCAGAGCAGTGGCACACTCTGTCACATGATATTATGGTACAACTGTGTTCATTGCTGTATTCTTACTGTCTAGAGCAGAGGCAGGCTGATGAATGAATGAAGCGAGAAAGATACATTGGGCTCCAAGTGAAAATTTCTGCTCTAACCAAAGTACATGAGAATCGTATGCTCTTAAAATGTTTAAACGTTTGTTAAGTTTTTATTATACAAATCATACCTGCTCATTGAAGAAAGTCTGATAAATTCAGAAAAGTAGAAAGAAAAAACTCATAATCTCCCACCATCCAGAACATCATGATTACTCTTTCGCTTTGTTTCTTCTGATCTCTTTTCCGTGCATCCTTCCTTGTTTCGTGTGATCACTGCTAGATGCTGGTTGCACTCTTTAAACTCTTTATGTTTTCCAATTAACATAATGTGAGCATTTTGGATGTTAGGAAATGTTCCCCAATACTTTAATCGTTGTATAATATACCATTCAGTGCATGGGCCAAAAGAGATGCTCCTTTATTGTTGAATTTAAGAGTTATTTCTAATTTTTCCCTTTTATACATGATGCTACAGTGAACATCTTTTATTCAGACAGCTCTCCTTCCCTTCCTCTTTTGGGGTTATTTCCTTATGGTGAGTTCCCAGAGGTGAGTTACTAGCTCCAAGAATGTATATATGCTGTTATTACTACTTCTATTGTGGCTGTCCTGGGGTCTTTTTTTTTTTTTTTTAATTATTCTCTGGCTCTTATCTTTATCACATATATTTGAGTTTTCAGTTAACCTTTTGATAAGTGGAATTAATTGCTTACTATTTTCTATTTATTGTTTCACATGTTGTTAGTTTCTTATTTCTAGGTAGGTATAAAATCCTTTAGGGTAGGGTTCTATATTCTCCAGTTTTCATAGTGCCTAGCAAAGTATAAAACTCATAGTAGGTGCTTAGTTTTGGTTGATTGGTTGAGAATTTTAGAAGGGGTAATTCTGGGGGAAAGATGACAAAACTTTATTGATATCAGATCAAATTGTCATTTTTGGACATATGCATTTGGAATTTATTCCAGAAAGAATAATAATCAACTGCATGGGAATGGATCATCTCTGAGGGAGAGAAGCCACAGCAGGTGAGAACAAGGCAGGGTGTGAGCCTTGGGAAAGGAACAGGAGGGGCGATGGAGGGTGGCCACAAAATAGTTACATATGTATCAATTTCACCTGTATTGGATATTAGCCTTTTCTTTTCAAAGTTTGTGATTCTGTAGACAAATATTATACTTCCGTGCCACACCACATTCTTTTGTATTTCTTTGATTATTAACTGAGATGAATAGCCTATAGGTGTCTTAAAATTATTTTAAAATTGTAAATCCATGGAGATTTTGAACTGCTGGTAGTCCTTGGTTCTCTGTTTTTTGAAGGTTATATAGTGTAAGTAAATGTTAAGAGAAAGTGAGAGTAAAGAATAAATGTAGTAAATTAGGTTCTTTGGAAAATGAAGTATATTTTTACGGAAGTTAAGTGTACATTATTGTATAAGAGTAAAATCAAAGGAAAACAGCCGGGTCAAGAAGGAATACCTCTTATTGACCCCAACATGAATCTAGTTAACTTTTAACAATTAGTTTTATTGAGTAGGATCTTTCAACTCTATTGAGTATAGCTTATATAATGTATTTGCTTTAGTTGAAAGTTATTAACCAAATGATGTATATTGCCTAATCTCTTAAGAAAGGAATCTAAATAGGATTAAGTGTGGCTGTTATCCCTGAGAAAGTTGGCAGATATTAGGCAAATTAGCTCTCTATCTCTAGTAATGGGATTAAGGTGAGCTTCTGTGAAGGTTTATGGAACAGATGATTTATATATTACTCTTCCATAGCTTTTCTTTCCCCCCAGGGTTTTATACTTGAGTAAAATATTTTATTTAAAAATAAATTCTGAATGAATGCATCCGAGTTGGTTTATGAGTAGATGAGTCAGTGGAGTCAGATGAGCGTCCACAGCGCCTGGGACCCTCTGAACGTGGTGAGCACAGCATTCGTCTCATGGCTGCAGCCCAGTCGGGGCCTCTGCTGACCTGTTGCATTTTGATGAAGACTGAAACAGCGGGTTGAAGGAACTGGGAACTTGGCCTGGTAGAAGAGAGGAGGGAAAATGTGCTGTTTTAAATTCAAGTCTGTGAGGAGCTGGCCTAAGAATTCAGTGTGATGTCTGCCCTTTCTTTTTCAGTTAAGATAAAGAGTTTAGCATTCTCTTTATTCCTTTTATAGAATTTTATATTGGTAACTTCTCAGGTAAATGTTTATAAATAGAGAGCTTTTGTTTCTCATAATTGGCTGCCTCTGCTTGTCTGTAGATTATTAGAAAATGTACAAATGAAGCCAGGAGACTTGGTTTCAATAGCAGTGTAACTTAGAGTGAGTCATCTGACCTGTTTGGTTCTGTGCCCTCACCTGTGAAATGATGGGGCTGGAGAAAGCTGTTCGAAAGTCCCTTGCTGTGCTAAGAATTTCAGCAAAGTCTCAGCAAGGGAATGCTAATAGAGCTCAGGATGCATATGTCAGTACTTTGCGGAAGTTGGACAGGTGATGTTTGCACAAGTATTGACTTGGAAACCTGTGTCTGTCTGTGCTGGAAAACTCAAAGGGAATTGTGAAGAATTTGCTAGGGATATTGAAAGAGAATAAAGATGTTTTATAAAATAAGAAAATAATAGGATAGTAGAACTTAAAACAGGAAAAAACACTAAATAGAACCATATGCTTTCTTCTCAAGCTATTTTAATCCAGTCTTAGAAAGTCAGGTGACTGCCTGGGTCGTCTGAAAGGTCTTCGCATCCTGAATTCGTTTGAAGTTGACCTTCTGTACTTAAATTCTAGTTATGTAGTTAAGTAGAGTTTTTGCTTTGCAAAGAGGACTCATAATTGCCCTTTGTATGGGATGATGTTTTGAAGTAACCACAACTTTCAGAAGGTCCAAAAGTTCTCGTTGGTTCCCTGATTCTGTAACTCTGCTGCATAAGACCGTGTGTCATTGGGAATCTTCAAGAATTTAGAGAAATAGGGAGAGCTTGGTAAAATGTTTTGAACTTTCAACTGTAAGATGAATAAAGTCTGAGGATCTAGTGTAAAGCCTGGTGACTGCAGTTGATAACACTCTGTTGTGTAACTGAAGTTTGCTGAGTATACAACTTAAGTGGTCTCAACAACAAAAAAAGTGAGATGATAAACATGTTAATTAACTAGATGGGGGAGTCCTTTCACAGTGTATACACATAGCACAGCACCACGAGGTGCACTTTAAATATCTTACAATATTATATGTCACTTATACCTCAATAAAGCTGAAATTTAAAAAAATTAAAGAGTTTAGAAAACTTGCCAGGAAAAAAGTCGTCTTCGGCTTTGTAGGAGATAAGCAAATGGCAAAAGGGATTTCATCTACCTGACAAGCAAGAACAATAGAAATTTGACAATTTTGTGACACAGTTTAGTGATAGGGTAGAGCAGGAAGTGATAACTGAAACAAAGATTAAGTTAATAAAAAAAATAATCAGATTGGTGAATATCAAGAACTTTGCTAGAATATTAGGCAGATATCCTATTCTTTTCTTTTAAAAAAATGCTAAGCATTTTGAAAACCTATTTTTAAGAGGCGTGTGGCTGGGATCCTGGGCTTTGAGCCAGGGTCTGGATTCATGGAATTTTCCCAGTTGCAGTAAAAAAAAAAAGTGAGTTTTAGATCGTATGTTCTCAGAATGATACCCTTTGGGAAGCATATTGCTGCGTAGATGATGTTCTCTACTTCTGAGCTGCTTCAGTGTGGTCCGTGGCATCACCTGGGAGCTTGTTAGCTCTTGGTCCTGCAGCAGAACTGCTGAATGAAGCGGCATGGTGACCAGGTCCCCCACTGAGTCCTGTGCCGTGTAAAATTGGAGAGGCACAGCTCTACACTGTGGTAAAAATGCTCTCTTTATTTTCACTTGTTCTTTCTTTTTTTGAGGGGGAGAGAAAGGAGACTCAATAGATTTTTTCCCCCAGCTTGAGGTATAGCTGACAAATAAAATTGTTTATATTTAAATTGTCCAACATGATGATTTCTTTTTTTAAATTAAAAAAAAATTTTTTTTTCTGGTAGCAGTGCTCCTTTATTCAGAGAATAACTTGGGGACAGGACCCATGGGCAGTAAGAGCTGCTGGAATGGAGACAGGACCCATGGGCAGTGAAGGGCTGCCAGGCATGGGGACAGGACCCACAGGCAGTAAGAGCTGCAGGCATGGGGACAGGGCCCACGGGCAGTGAAAGGCTGCAGGCATGGGGACAGGACCCATGGGCAGTGAAGAGTTGCTGGCAAGGGGACAGGACCCACGGGCAGTGAAGAGCTGCAGGCATGGGGACAGGACCCACAACATGATGATTTCATATACGTACCATTGTGAAATGATTACCACAATTAAATTAATTAACACATCCATCACCTCATATAGTTACTGCTTTAAAAAATTGTTACATTTTGTTAATTAACTGGGCAAAATGGTATTGCATTGCTTTTCTTGCAGAGAAGAGTTTGGTATGTTTATCTAAATGCCTCATTACTTCATAAAAGCACCATTTGTGCTTGCAACCAGACTGGAGTCTTCTTAAGGACAAGGACTGGCTGCTGTTGCTGCTTATCTTCACTCCACGCCTCTCAGCATATGTCCTGCCCATGATGGGTGCTCGGTAATAGCCGTGTAGGACACTGCCTTCCTCTCGGTCAGCTGGCTCCACAGACAAAGGGGGAAGTCAGTGTAGACGTTTTATTTATATTTATCTAAAAGTGAGCTTTACTAATATTTAATATAGATACTGATGATATTATATATAATTTTAAAAGGAATGTACAGATTTAGGGTATGAATGTTGAGAATTTTAATGATGGGTTACTTGATTAAGTCAAATCCAAGTGAGAACCAAGTGTATACATGCTGAAAGGGCCCATGGGTTTCAGGGAAATTAGCATGCGCTGTCCCCAGAGCTGAAGGCACTTGAAAATGATAGCGTTTTCAAGAGGAAGGAACCTAAGTTTTCCTTATTTTACATGTAAAGAAACTGAGGCCCAGACAATGGAGGTACTTTCCTAAGGTCGTGATACTTGGGATGAGGACAGAGGTTTTCCAAGTTGTGCTTCAGTTTTCTTTCCATTGTTCCTTCGGCTTCGGAGTGTCTTCCCGGGATCGAGGGGTTCTGTGGGGTGCCTCGGACGCCAAGGGTGTGGTGGAAGGAGGAGGGGTGATAGGAAGGGGTTCCGGTAGCCCATCTCTAATCTGACGATTTTGCTTTTATCTGTTTTAGAAACAAAGTGGCTCTTGCTTTTGTACACAGTTCATTCTTGAAAAAATATGTGATTGTCTTTACAGAAGGCTTAGCTGCTGGAAGAGGGATTCTGTTTAGTTTTAAAGCAGCTGCCAGAATTGATACAGTCAAAAGAATGTTACTCTCATCATTGCTCTAGAATAACAGCGTTACAGTGATACTCTCACTGTTCAAGACGTTTTTGGAGTGGGCTATGGGAAGTGTTTATGCACCCAGATAATGGATTTTAATATTTAAGCTTTGTTTTAGAATAGCAATCATATTGCCCATCTTAATCACCCCTTTTATTTATACCATTTATATTTAAATGATTAGATGTTCCCTAAAATTCTAATTATACCTTCAAAGGGTATTTTTCATGATTTAAAAGAACGCCATTTAAAGAAATGTCATAGACTCTAGAGGAAAATGTAAAGATTTCTGAAGAAACATGTCGAACAAAGACAATATTTAATTAAATGCTTGTTTATTCCAAGCTGTGTCTTGGGTGCCAAGGCTACAAAGATGAATAGTATAGGGTCCTGCCCTTGAGGTACACGCCACCCAGTGGAGTAGAAACAGACATTTAAATATGAATCACAGTTTAGGGACACACCCTTGCTATGTTGGAGGGTAAGTGGACGCCCAAAGAGAGGAGGGATTATTTCACGCTGCTTGCTGTTGAGTCAAGGACTCATGGGCATGGGATGGCTGCAAGTGGTTTTCTTGGATTCCTTTTATTTCTTTTTCTTGTCTAATTGCTCTAGCCAACACTTCTAGTACTGTGTTGAATAAGAGTGGCAAGAGTGGGCACCTTCATGTTGTTCCTATTCTCAGAGGAATGACTTTCAGTTTTCCCCCATTGAGTATGATGTTGGCTGTGGGTTTGTCATATATGGCTTTTATCATGTTGAGGGTACTTTCCTTCTATACCCATTTTATTGAGAGTTTTGATCATGAATGGATGTTGGATCTTGTCAAATGCTTTCTCTGAGTATTGAGATCATGTGGTTTTTCTCCCTCATTTTGTTAATGTGGTGTATCACATTGATAGAAGTGGTTTTCTTGGTGACAAGTTTGAGTTGAAAGTTTTTGCAGGTGTGGAAGAAATTCTAGGTAAAGAACACAGCGTGAACCCTGCACGAAGTCAGTAAAATGCGTGGATGCATCTGGAGAAGGGTGAATAAGGTAGTGTGAGGAGAGCACAGGGGGTGGGTAGCTGGTGGGAGATGAGCCCTGAAGGCAGTTCCAACGGGAAGGTAGGGTCCAGGACAGCAGGGATGTTGGCTACATCCTTGCGACCTGCAAACGTGCGTGGCATATAGCAGGTGGTCAACACAGGTCCATTGATTTAGTGGGAAGACTGTTGCAGTTTAATGAAGATCCTTCACCTGTTGCTAAGGTGCTTGTATTTATCCTGTAGCCATTGAAGGTTTTTTGTGAGAGAGATGACATGTTGAGGCATGTTTTCAAAATGTAACTCCAGCAGTGGTGTAGAGCTGTGCTTCTCCAGCATTTACTTATAGTTTTATAAGCTTGTGTGATTCAGTAAGTTGGGGAGGGCACATTAATTTGCACTTCTGAGAAGCTCCCCGGTGTTTCTTTTTTCTTTATTTTTTTAGGAAGATTAGCCCTGAGCTAACATCTGCCTCCAATCCTCCTCTTTTTTGTTGAGGAAGACTGGCCCTGAGCTAACATCCATGCCCATCTTCCTCTACTTTATGTATGGGACGCCTACCACAGCATGGCTTGTCAAGCAGTGTGTAGGTCCACACCCAGGATCCGAACTGGCAAACCCTGGGCTGCCAAAGCGAACGTGCAAACTTAATCGCTGCACCACAGGGCCGGCCCCTCCGGGTGTTTCTGATGCTGCTGGTAGCCTCACTTTTAGTAGCAAGGGGGGAACGGATTGGATCACTTCAATAAGCAAGTTTCCAGGAATAATAGTAAGCATGATGCATTTAGAAATAGCTGTTACTCTAAAAGGCTTTATTTGGGATTTAGAAGATGAGAGTAAAGCTGTTTTGATGTTTAAAATTCTGTCTCCCTTCTAAATACTGCTCTTCAGGTTGATTTGTTTGCTTATTTTTTTTTTATTAATTAATTTTTTTTGTTGAGGAAGATTCGCCCTGAGCCAACACTGGTGCCATTTTCCCTCTGTTTTGCATGTGGGTCGTCACCAAAGCATGGCCACCAACGAGTGATGTAGATGCATGCCCAGGAACTGAACTCGGGCCGCCAAAGTGGAGCGCGCTGAGCTTAACCACTAAGCCATGGGGCCGGCCCTTGTTTTTGTTTTTGTTGTTTTGGTTTATATCTTAAAGAAATGGGTTGCTTCCTGTGGCTTAAACATAGGAAGTTGAGACCCTCATGAAATATGTCAGAAAGGTTCTCTATTTGTAAGAAACCCTTGTTAATTGCAGAATAAAAAAAAATGTAACCCAAGTGATAATCATATTTAGAGAGTTGTAAAAGGAAGTGCCTTCTGAAGAAATTTTTAATGAGCTGACTTTGATGTTTGGTCACTTTCCATTGTCTTTCATACATTTGTTTATGATACAACAAATAGTTATTGTGACCCTTCTGTGTGCAAAATCTATATGTGCTGGTACCACACAGAAGGTATATAAAGTGAATTAAATAGGTCCTAAATGATTGTCTAGTCTAATAGGGAAGATAAAGCAATCAGATTAAAGGTAAATAGTATATATCACAGTATATGTGTATGTGTGTGTGTGTGTAGTATATACAAGTAGGATATGTCACGTTTTACCTTGATATCAGGTGGAAAGTGACATATACCATAAAAACAAGACAGGTAACATGTTATGTAAATTCAGAGGGACAGATAAGGAAAGATTATTAGGAAACTCACCAATCTTATTTTGCTCTGTGTTAACCATCCAAGGAAGCCCAAGCTATGTAGCCTGTTACTCAAAGTCATGCTCGCCTGGCTTTAGCTGAAGAGAACGCTGAAGATTAGCAGCTCAGTTTGGGACTTAGTGAATCTGAGAGGCTGCAGGATATTAAGTAGAAGTGTCAGGATGCCATTGGAAACAGCAAACTATGGCCCAAAGAGTCGGGCTAGAGATGTGAGTTTGTGTGCTCTGCTTCGAAGGCATTGTTGTGTGAAGTGAAAACTGCCAAGTGAAGGATTATAGAGACAGAAGAAAAGACAGATGAGAGAGATCTTTGCGAACTATTGCACAAGGTGTGCTGAATGAGCAAGTGGAATCGGGAAGGCAGGAGTACAGGAGAGCACCACGGAGGCTGAGAGAGGAATCTCATCCGGGCGTCAGCAGTCTTTGCTGCGGAGAAGTTAGGGAGAGAGAGAACTAATGAAGGTGATGTCAATGACTTATGAGAATAAATAAATTTCTCATTAAATGGATAAGAATCTCTACAAAGAATAGAGCGCGAACAAGTAAAACTATAATAGCATTCGTGTTTTGTAGGTTATTAGCTATTGTAGTGAGTTTCTTTGTAAGTGTGGTGTTTTATGGAGCCTCAGAAGGCTTTAGGTTTATAGGTCCCTGTAGATGCCTTTTATAGCTTGTGAGGTCTCTTTGGCTCTGGGTTCCAAGCCTGTTTTCAGTGTGAGGTGTAGTCATGCCCAAATGTACTTTCAAAATTCCTTTTCTTTTTATTAAAAATTTTTTTTCTGCTTTTTCTCCCCAAATCCCCCTCAGTACATAGTTGTACATTTTAGTTGTGGGTCTTTCTAGTTGTGGCATGTGGGATGCTGCCTCAGTGTGGCCCGACGAGCGGTGCCATGTCCGCGCCCAGGATCCGAACCAGCGAAACCCTGGGCCGCTGCAGCAGAGCGCACGAACTTAACCACTCGGCCACGGGGCTGGCCCCTAAAATTCTTATATGGAGACCAAAAAGCTTAGAGTCCCTCTTGGCTCTGTTTCTCTCACATCTCACAACTGTCCACTAGCAAATTCTGTTGGATCTACCCTCAAATATATCCGAAATCTGACCACTTTCCACCATCACCATTGCGATCTCCCTAGTCCACAGACACACATCTCTTGCCTGGATTATTGCAGAAGCGTGCCAGCTGCTGTCACTACTTCTAACCCTGTGCCCTTTCAGTCTTTTCTCAATGCTGGTGCTAGAGTGATCCTTTAAGAATGTAAATGAGGGCTGGCCCCATGGCCAAGTGGTTAAGTTCTTGCGCTCCACTTTGGAGCCCCAGGGTTTCACCCGTTTGGATCCTGGGTGCCAACGTGGCGCCGCTCTTCAGGCCATGCTGAGGGGGCATCCCACATAGCACAGCCAGAAGGACCAACAACTAGAATATACAACTATGTACTGAGGACTTTGGGGAGAAAAAGCAGAAAAAAAAAGAGTGGCGACAGATGTTAGCTCAGGTGCCAATCTTTAAAAAAAATATGTAAATCAGATTAAATCATTCCTCTGTTCAAAAACCTTCCAGTGGCCTTCCATCACATGCAGAGGTAAGAGCTGGCCACCTTATATAATCTCTAAGGCAAGCTAGACTCCTCATTATTCCTGGGAAGCTTGTCTCCCCTCCTGCCTCAGGGCCTTTGCACTTGTGGTTCCCTCAGCATAGACTGAGTTTCGTTCAGATAACCTTGTGGATTGCTCCCTCTCTTTATTCGTGTCTTTACTCAAGTGCACCTTCTTAGAGCAGCCTTCCTTCTCCCTGTTTCTCCCCTACCTGTGACTTGACTGCACTTTTTTGCTTTATTTTTTTCTCTTTTGTCCCTCATATGCACTAGAATATACAATCCATGAGAGCAAGGATTTTTGTCTTGTTTTGTTCACTGTAGAATCTCCAGTGCCTGGCACCTAGCAGGCGATCAGTAAATATGTGCCGAATGAAGGAATGCCATCTCAGCCCTCCCCTGACTGGTGGTGTTGTGGTGTAGACCTTGCTAGGATCTGCGTGCATGGACAGGACTGGGCTTTCTTTACAGGGCAGTGATCCTCCGTTCTTCTTCCTCCACGGCTGCTCAGCCAGCTCTTTCTGCCCACTCAGAAGTTACTCATCCTCCAGGCTGTGGGTTGGCAACATGGTGTAAATTGGCTTTGGCAAAGTTATAGGTGCGTGAGGCGTGTTGGGATTTGAATATGGCGGAATTTTTAGAGTAAGTGAGGACAGTCCAATCTCTTTCATTTTGGTAAGTAAGGTTAGGAACTTCATTTTGGAGGTAATTGAACTTATTAAAAAATTAACTAGAGACACTAAAGAAAATCTCCAAGAGTCACTACAAAGGCTCTGAAAGTCGGTACAGATGTCCTGAAAGGATGTGTGGAGATGCCGCCCTGCTTTCAGGAAGAGAGAGTGGGAACACACTTGGACTAACGAGTGGTACGGCTGTTCTGTTATACTTGAGGTCAGTTTTATTTTCTGAGAGAGAGAATTCTGTGAATTGCGGGGATCTGGGGCTGGTAGAGTTTCAATGGAGAAAAAGTGCATTTTGGACAAATCTGAAGGATTAATTCTTTTCCACGTATTTCTGGTGGGATGTTTAGTTCCAGAACTATGTTCTCTTTGAGGGAATTATTTCCAGTAATAACCCCTGAAAGGTCTATCTCCAAAGTGTAGACTAAGGTCTCTTTTATGTGGAAAGCGTTTCACCTCTGGAGCATATCCAAAACTGGAGGAGTTTTTACAAGCGACATTGTGTGTGTGTGTAATACATGTGTATGTGTACATATGTGTATATATATGTGTATTATATATATGTTTTCAGAGATTTTAATACAATAAAGTTCTATGACTCCTGAGTGAGAGACAAATGACAGAAAGTAAACCATTATCAGGGATTTAAAAAATGATACAAGTTTATTGTCATTTGCTTCTTGTTCATTCATTAAAAATTAGAAAATATATAAACAACAATAACAAAAACCATCTGAAGTCCTCCCCTCGCCCACAAGATGACTCACCATTAGTTTTGGTGTAGAGACCTCAAACATTTTCCTGTACAAATGCATAACATCACAAAAATAGAGTAATATCGAATGCAATAACATTTACATGTAGTTACCTAGATATACAATGTTGTATATACACTATGTACAGAAAAATGCAATCATACGTATATAAACAAAACCGGAGTCCTGCCATATATGGCCTGATTTTTTTCACTTAGAATTATTGTGAACATTTGTCCGTATCACTAAATACAGATCTACATCATCATTTTAAATGACCATGTATATAGATGTACTGTAATTTATTTCATTAGTTTATTAGTTTAGGTCATTTTCAGTTCAGGTTTTTTTTCTATTAAAAACAACACTATTATGAATTTTTTTGTATATAATATGTGTTTTTTTCTTAGGGAGTTTATTTTTAAGGTGGTTCCTAGATGTGTGATGAATATAATGATTATTTTTCTTCAAATAAAATATTAAAACGTGGTTACAAAATTTTCCTTTTTATGATTTGTGAATATGTTATGTGGGTATTATTATTACTATGGTAGAGAAATCTAGTCATATTTAGCTGTGCTTTAAAAGAATTGCATGTCTTGGAAAAAATACATGAAGTTGGAATTGCCTTAGAAAACCAGGATGGATGTTGACTAGTTATTAGTGTGTTTGACTTAAGCCCATTACCTGCCTCATACACAGCCCTGGGCTGAGATGACTGATCTTGCTAGTGGTGACCTGGCTTCAAGCTTCAAGGATGTAGAGGGAAGACTGAGTTCATCTGGTACACTTATGGTTCTACGTGTGCTCCACTCTGAGTGTTTAGTAAAATATTTGTTCTGTGATTGTCTTCCAAGTAATTGAAAATTATTTATTTATGGTGACTTTCAGTTAACGAGAGCATTTAATTAATACTCTGTTTCTCCCAAACTTGAAATAAATAGGAGTTTACCACAGTTGTTTCCTATAGTAAAACTACCCTGGATAGTTCAGCCTGTGTCTATACCTGTGTCATTGAGTTTACATATTTAGGTAATTTAAATTGACCAGAAGTTAGAATGTTTATCTTGATGAGCTAATATTAATTTTTTTTTTTTTTTGAGGAAGATTAGTCCTGAGCTAACATCTGCCACCAATCCTCCTCTTTTTGCTGAGGAAGACTGGCCCTGAGCTAACCTCCATGCCCATCTTCCTCTACTTTATATGTGGGACACCTGCCACAGCATGGCTGGACAAGCCTTGCGTAGGTCTGTACCTGGGATCCAAACCAGTGAACCCCCAGCTGCTGAAGTGGAATGTGCTAACTTAACTGCCATGCTACCAGGCCGGCCCCTAATATTAATTTTTAAGGAGTCTATTTCTAAACATGATTTTACCTTAGTTTTATTTGGCAAAATTCCACAAATAGAATTTCAATTATCAGGTAATTTACTCTCTGGATTCTGATGCATATGATTTCTCTGTTCAGACAGGTTCTGCCACTTCTGATTTTTCTCCAATACATTCTGGAAGTTACCTAGTAAATAGTATCTGATGCCTCGTGGTTTTTTGGTTTTGTTTTTACTTGGTTTTGGTTTACTTCACTTGCTCCTGGGAGCAAGGAATGAGGAATTTAAAGGAGAATATGGGACATAATCTAAACAGGAAGAAGTAGACGAGAGGAAAGAATCAGTGTTACAGAAGTATCAGATCATCGGAGTAATAATCCCGTTAATCCCGTTCTTCCGGAGTTTTCTTCTGAAACATTGTCTGCAATTGTGTACCATTTTAAAAAAGAGGGTCAGTGACAGACTAAATCCACGTGAAGAAGGAAGTTGAATGATGTGGGGTTGAAACCGTGAGATAGAGTTGAGGGAAATGGGCATAGTTAATCCAGAAAGAAGGCTGAAGTTGAGACAGAAGAGCTGGCTTCTGAATGTCCGAGATTCTCGCTGTAGAGGAAGGATGAAGTAGGCGTACCAGTGTTGCTGCAGTGGACCAAACTAGGATCTTGGGGCAGAAATGGCAGGAGCTGATTTGAGTTCGCTGGAAATAAGAAATGTCTAACATTAGGAGTTATTCGGCAGTGGAGAAACAGGCTCCCAGGGAGACAGCGAGCCCTGCGCGGGAGCCGAGGGGCCCACGGTGCACTGGCCTTGTGTACAGGGAGCGATGTCTTGAACTCTGGTGAGGGGGTGAGATTCACACAGCCTCTACACCCCTTCCAGCTCTGAAATGTTGTGATTTTATACATTGGTCGGTGACATGCTCAAACCAAATGCTTAGCCGTTAAAGTCTGTTTCCTGCCACTTAGTTAAAAGAATCTAATTGCTTTTCTATTGAAACTTCTGGTGGCCGTGCGGCCGCAGCCCTCTGTGTTACGACACAGTTACTTGCTTCAGCATGAGCAGCATCCCCCTGCTATAAACGTCCTTCTCCAATCCTAAAATTTGTTTGTTTTTTAAATTTTAATATCTTTATTAAGGTACTTGAGGATATAGATTTACAAAAGAGAATATGTCAGTGTAAGAATTCTATCATTGCATTAATTTAACTAACAATGAAAAGTTCACAATCCATTTCTAAGAAGTAGATGATACAAAGAAAACGCTGACTGAAAGGCTGAATATATAAACATAATTTCTGCAATTTATCCAACTGATGTATTCACCTAAAGGCATAAAGATTATTTACTAGGCGATTTATCACAGCTTTTGTGTGTAAAAGCAAAAAATGTGATAGTGAGTAACATTCCTCAGTATGTATATTTTTTTATTTGTGGTAAGAAAAGTTAACATGTGATCTGCCCTCTTAACAAACCTTTAAGTGCACAATGCGGTATTGGCTATAGGCACCGTGTCGTACAGCAGGTCTCTATCTAGAACTCTGTCATCCTGTATGGCTGAAGCTTTGCGTCCCTTGACGAGCAGCTGCCCATTTCCTCCTTCCCTCGGCCCCTGGCAACCACGATTCTACTGTTTCCATGAGTTTGACTATTTTAGGTTCCTCATATAAGTGGAGTCATGCGGTATCTGTCCTCCTGTGAGTGTTTACTTCACTTAGCATGATGTCCTCCAGGTTTGTCCACGTTGGCACATATGGCAGGATTTCCTCCTTTTTAAAGGCTGAATAATATTCCATTGTGTGCCTATGCCACATTTCCTTTCTGTGTGAAGAAATAGAAGATGGGATAAAAGATGAAAGCAGGTTGTGCATTAAGATGGTGCTATTCTGGGTGAATTTTTACTCTTTAATATTAAGCTGCTAATTCTACAGTCTTTAAAAAAGCTTATGTGTATTATATATATTTTATAGTTACTGTAGCTATTAAGGATCCCCATGTTCAAGGTAAATATGAAATTTGGTAGTTCAGGTTCCTAAGTGTAGGACTTCTTGAATATTCAAGAAGTTTTAAATATCGTGATTAGGGTGATGCGTGCTCTGGGTGCCGTTGGTGACCTGTGACTGTGCTGTCTCAGTTATTCGATCCTGGGTCTCCAGCTCTGGACCCAGGTTCTTATTTTAGCTGCCATTCCTGCCAGCCTTGAGGTTAAACTATTCAGAAGGTTTTAGAATGGGAAAGGACTGTAGCAAACTTTTGGTCTAAGTCCTTTATTTTAGAGGTGAGAGTGGCGGGCTTCCAAAGGAGAAGGTGGCTGCCCAGGACCACACAGTGAGCTAAGGGGGACTGGAAACCAGAACCCGCGCCTACACACTGCTGACTGCGTGCTCTTTCCATCGTCTGTGCAAAAGGAGTCAATGGGACTCCAGTTGCCTTCCTTCTGGGGACTAGTCTGTGTCCAGCTACTGTCTTTTTTGGAGCCATTTGGATGGAATTTTTACTTATAATGAGATGGAAGAAGAAATGGCAAGCGTGTTCTCTTGCATTGCTGTTCAGCATAGAGAAATTAACCCATCATTTTGCTAATCTCAGAAATAATGATATGTAAAGCAGTAGTATGTGGAGGAGAGCTGTCCACATGTGCAACAGCAGAATTTTTTTGTCAAGTACTGCTAATTTAATTTTGAAACGAGAATTGAGTTGGATGAATTTGCTGTGATTTTCACTTTCTTTTTCTTTTGCTTCTTTCCCAACTTATTCTGCATCCTAGACTGATCTTTAGACATTGTTTTTATCGTATCGCGCCCTCCCTCCCCACAAAAGGAACCTGCGGGGATGCATCCCTACTGTGCGTTACTGTACAGAGTCAGGTCTGCTTTCTGTCTCATTTATTCCTGGTCCTCGTCCTCTGACCCCTTTATCTTTTCAGTTATATTTTCTACTACTTTCCACCCCCTAAAGCCCTGGTTGGTTCAGTAAACTCATGGTTTGTGTCATTTTGATAGTTTGAAGAGCTTTTCCCTGGCTGTTATGCTTACCCAGCTTTTACTTGTCCTCTCTTTACCAGTTTTTATTATAAAGTGTGCTTAAAAAAAAAAAGAAGAAAATTCAGTTGGTGAAGAAAATCGCTCCCATCTCAGGTTCCTAGTTTGTCTGAGGTAACCGCTGTTAAGTTTCTTTTGTGTCTCTCTGTTGCTTTTCACGTCATGGTCACAAAATGGCTGCCTTATCTCCAGGTATCACATTTGCATTCAAGACAGTAATTTTAGGGAAGGGAGAAGAAAGAATATCATGAGCCATATCTGATCTTTTTATTAAGAAAAGCAAAAGCTTTCCCAGAAGCCCAAAGCAGACTTGTGTTTGTTTCTCATTGGTCAGGTCTGTGTTTCATGGCTGCTCCTAGCTACAGGAAACTCTGGAAGAGCGTATCGAGTGCTCTCGGTCCCTCTAGTGTGGCTTAGAAGGGAGAAGGGAGTTGGGAGTGTGTTTTGAGTTAGCCATCATATTGTGTTTACCACACATAAAATGTTCTCATATTGAATTTTGATGTTAATTTTATAGCAAGTCACTTTACTACATTTTCCTATTGTTTTGAATACTTTTTCAGTTGTTTCTCTTTTATCTTCCTGGTGTGTTATTTTAAAATTATGAAAATTTTGTTTTTTAAAAAAATTTCAGTTGTTTTTATCTCTTATATCAAGAAGGTTTCAATTGCAAGAAACGGAAAACCAAATCAAAATGATTTTAAAAAATAAGAGGAATTCATTAATTCATTGGCTAAAAACCCTGAAGGTCAGATGGGCTTCAGGTGCCTTTGATGAAAAGGATCCTGGTGCTGTCAGGCTCTGGCTTCGTTTCCCAGGATTCTCTCAGCATGTGGCTTTGTTCCTGGGCTGACCTCCTTTGTAGGAGCAGAATGGCTACCCCATATTAGCCAGAGAAGACTGTCTCTTCCGATAGCTCTCCTAGACTTCTTTCCAGAAAGTCTGCGGTAAACATCTGTGAGGCACGTGCTTGTCCTTGAACCCACCGCTGTGATTTCCTGAAGCCTGTGCCTACGTACCTAACTGGGTTTTCTTCAACATCTCGGTTTCGTTTATTGCTTTTAATGTGACATCCATTCTGTCATAGCCTAATTTTTCTTTTCAGTTTCTTCTCTGAACTTTGCTAGCTGTCTTTTCATCTCTCCTTGTTGTCTCATTGTTTCTTCTCTGAGCTCTCACTTCAGAGAGGTTATGCCTTTTTTTTTTTAATTCTCATAGAGAAATGTTGATTCATAACTTTCAAATTCTTGGCAGCGTAATTTCTCTGGTGTATTTTCTTTAACTTCTTGTTATTTGTAATGCTCCTTTCCTTCTTTTATCTTGCACTTTATTTGCATCATTCAGTCATGATTCCTTTCTCATTATTACTTGGTTTTTTAAATGGGGATTGTTCTTTCCGGGTAGCGATTTGCTGAGTGATTGTGACTGGGGGGTGTCTGGGCAGAGTGCTGGACCTATGGGCAGCTTGAATTTCAGTCTGTTGCCTCAGAAGACTCTCTTAGCATCACTCCATCCTGATAGTTTCCTACCCTCCAATACAGCAGGAATATTGACTATCGGTGAAGACAGTGTGCCCAGGTCCTTCTGAGTTAGAGTTAGAATGGACAACAAGCAGAGTTTGTGTTCATTTTTGTGAAGACTTGTGTATGGTGATCTTGCTGTTTGGCCCCACGGCTACCCTGCGGAAACTGAAGTGTGCAGTGGACTGTTTTTGTGGCAGTTTGGTGTTCTGTGTTTTTCTTGATCTCTTGGGAGCAAAGCTGAAATGACCATTCAGTTAATGTAAAGCTTAAGAGTCTTCTCCTAGGATCTCAAAGTTTTTTAATTTTTAGAACTAAATGTAAGTGATTTTCCACCGGTGTTTCATATACCCAAGTCCCCAAAGAGAGATAATTTTTAGACCTATAACATTAATCATACAAAAAATCCTGCTGGAGTAGAGATATGCTGAAGTGTGTGAAGTAAAACTCTTTGAAATTGAGATAGTTCACAAGTTGAAGAACAGCATACTTGATAGTACAGATGAAAGTATTTTCACTAAACAGAAATCCGAAAGAAGGAAGAGAACGTGGCGTGTATTGGAAGCCTGCTGGTACTCGCACCGGGCTAAGTGTTTCAGAGGAAACGAGCAAAGAGCTTGGCCCTTGAGGAGCTCTTGGTCTTCGTCTATCGGGGAGAGAGAGCCGGGCGGCGTTCCACCAGGCTGCGTTGAATGCCACGATGGAAGTGGTCAGTCTTCTGGGGGCAGTAGGGTTATACCCATTTTTCAGAGGTGGACAACCAGATCCAGAGGATTAAGTAATATGCCTAAACTCGCGTAGCTAGTTTGTGACAGATCCAAGACTGGGACTTGCTGCTGACCAACTCCTGGACTCCGGGATTGGACATTTTAAATATTTTAATATTTTTAGGTACTTTTGTCCTGAGTAGTCACTTAGAGTTCACTTAATATGCCTATGGAAAAATCAGCAAGTTATATCAAATATTTTGTGTCTGATGCAGTGCTCTGTTTGGAATGCCTTGTCCTTCAACCCTGCTTTGAAATACTATTCTTTTGGGGGCCCAGACCAGTGCCGCTTTCTTTGTGAAGCCCACACCCAAGTTCCTTCAGGAAACAGGATCTCTCCCTCCTCTGCCTTCTGTTGTGTGTTTGTAGTTCTTGTGGTCTGGCCTCAATGATAAGTTCTTCAAGGACAAGGACCACGTCTTACTCATCTTTGGGCCCCAGTCGCTTCTAAGCCAGTGAAGTGGTCCTTGTGTTAATGTGGCTCGCTGTCCACACTGTTCATTCGATGTCTTGCTTGCCGTGTGTCTAGGGTCCCAAAGACAAGTAAACAGTACTTGGAGCCGTGGAAATTCTATCTGTGTTGGGTCTAACTTCTGGATTTTCACCTCTGCTGTGACCCTGGGCAGGATATCTCTCTACCTGAGGCTTGCAATGAGGAGTCAGGAGTGTGTGGGGACGTTTTTAGACGTCGCTGCTTCTGGGGCTCGGCAGCATTCTTCTATCAGTAAAAAAAAAAATCTAGGTGCTACACTTTGTATAGTGTCTTCTATCAGCAGCCAAACAGTACTTTTGGCTCTTGCTCTTCGAAATATTTTCACATTCATGTACCAAGCGTACATGGTATGGATTTAAACATTTTATAAGTGCATATTTGACAAGTTATTTGAACTCTCTTTTCTTTTTATTCAATGTTAACTAAATGTGCATTTATGAGTGAGAATTGAATGCACGCTTTTACTCTTTCATGAAGAATAATGGGCCACATGCCAGATGGGTAAAAGGAGTAGTCTAGAAAGAGTTTATGTGTTCTTTTTCTCTGTGGCCTTCCCAGTTTATTAAAATTGGCAGCTGATTCTTTAATTGATGGTGATATTAAAACAGCAAACATATTGCAGTGCTCTGCCAGAAGGGCGACTGGAAGGTGTTAGGCCCTCTGTTTGCTTAAATAAGGGGGAGAAAGCTTCTGTTTTACGTGTCGGCTTTCCAAAGGAAAATATACTGGTGTACCTTTCCTTGGGGGTCCCAGGCCAAACGAAAGCACAGTGTTCAGCCTGTGCTTTCAGCAGCTGTACCTTTAGAGTGTCAATAAATACAATATGGCCGTTTGGCTACTGCTGTGGGGAGTAGACCCCTCTGAGTGTGCAGGTGCAATGTTGTGTTTTCTCACATTTCTCTCTCTCTCTCAAACTTGTTTTACTGGGAAAGCGGGGAAGAGAGATCAGGGAGAATCAGTTATTTCTCTGCAGCGTAAATTGGCATCACTGCAAGGAGGACCATAAGTTTCTTCTCGGCAGCCCTTACCACAGGGCTGTTAGCCCAGCTATCCAGTAACAGTAATCCTTGAATAATCAGAATCTCTAACAGCACTGATTGCCACTCAAAAGTAACAGGATTACACCTGAGACTTTTCTGGGTGAGGTGCTTAGGCTCCTTAACTCTTTAATAACTAGTCTCACCTAGAACTAGAGACAACCAGGAATTTTAAATCTTTTCATTCTTGTTGAACAGAAAAGCCAGTATTCTCCCTAGGTGGCAGGCGGCTTGCCTCAGTGATCTCCCCAAAGAAAGAAACGTAGCACTTTCGTCACTTTAAGCTCTGGCTGTTATCGTTGCTATTGTTAATTCAAACCATCAGGAAAATGAGCTAAACAATACTCTTCGTGTTCACTGTTAGGATAAAAATGTCTCTGTCTCTCTTTTTTGCCCTGGACGGTACAGCTCTGTCTCTCTCTCCACATCCCTTCAGACAGAAAAACCAAAGAAAAACAACCATAAACCCAGCAGAAACAACCCTCTCTAAATAATAATTACCATCATTTATAATGTAAAATAGGAAATTCTGTCTCGAGATTGCAAATGAAAGTAGCAGCCTATGGTTGGGTAGGAATGAGAAGCAAAAGGGAAGAGAGGAATTATCCAGAACCCTGGAATTTTAGGGCTGATTCAGGTACCGTAGAGATGGAAGAGAGAAGAATGTTGTCTATTGAAGTGGGACGTATGGTGAGTAAGAAAGAAGAGATGAGGCTTGGGGAAATGGGTGAGTAAATGGACATTTTGTGTGAAGTCAACAGAGTAATCTCTGGGATTAGATCCCTCTTTTTAATGCAGTCTTCAGAATATGCTTTTGCTTCATTTAAATAACGGATAAGTAGTTATTGTGACTTTTGAATATTTGACAGCTTTTAGGGTAATAAGAATGCTAAGTTTAACTGAGCACAGCATTATGATCATTTTTTTAAAGTTAAAAAAAAAATGCGTGTGGATGCCTTCACAGATATACAGCCGTCTTAAATTACTGTTCCCTCTTCCCGATGGACACACGTGTTACGTGGCGGTGGCATTTCTTGACACTCCTTTCAGAAATCCACATACGATCTAATTAAGCAGAAGGAAACTGCTAACTGGAACAGGACGACCTTTGTTCCTGCTTCTTTTTTATAGGTGTTGTTTCTGTTGGCGATTCTTTGGGGGTTGGAGGGGCGGGGCAGTCTTATTGTCTGAACAGGCCTCGCTTCTCTTCATGGAATAGCGAGAAACCCCATTGTCTTTAGGAAGGATGGCGGTAGTAATTCCCTGCGTTTGTATGTACTTTGCAGTTTAGAAAACACAAATAGCCGTTGTCTCATTGGGTCCTTGACAGCCTCACGCGAGGGGCAAGTGAGGTTTTATCATTTTACCCTTTTGCAGGTAAGGAAACTGAGGCTGGGAGAGGTAGAATTCCGTGACCAAGATCACATGGCTGAGCTGGACTGGGAACCAGGCTTTTCTGACTCTGTATCTAGGACTCTCTTTTACTGGAAAGCCAGAAGGAGACTGCAGAGAGCTCATCGTTATTAGGGCCCATTGTTGCTCTCAGCTTCCCGTTCTACCTTCCTTCTCCGCCTTTGCTGTCTCACTCCTGGCTTCACCCCTACCGTGTTTTCTCCTTGGCTTAGTCCTTAGTTCCTAGATCCTCTTTTCTCTTTCTCTAGGATCTGAGTCCCTCACTAGGACTGTGGGTTGTTGTTACTGGGGCCGCAGTCTTGGCGCTTCTCTGGGAGGCTGGAGTGTCGCTGATCTTCTAAGCCTGGTTAGAAGCCTGGTTCTTCCGCAGAGCTCGCCAAGCTGTCAGTGCTCTCCCTCCTGCCTCCCCTAGACTTTACGCAGAACTCAGGGCCTCCAACCCCGCTGGCCTCCCTCCGTCGCCAGCGTAGACTCTAGAGTTCTTTCGTCTCATTTGTTCTTTCAACAAATCTTCATTGATCATCTGCCAGGTGCCTGGCATTGTGTTAGCTGCTGGGGAAACAATGAAAAGGAAAACTGGGAGGGAGATGGACATTCATCAGAAGGGCACACATGTGATGTTACAACTGCCGAAGTCCTCTGAAGGGAGGTTCATGGCACTGCGAGAGTCACTAATAATTCACCACCACCAGCCTTAACTAGACACACACGCTGTGGAAATCCTACTGTGCTCCTCCAGTAAGTGCTCTGTCCTATTTCCAGGACCCCTCACACCCCACACATCCCTACCCGTGTGGCGATAAATAGGAAATCCTGTTTGTACATTTCTGGTCTTAATACAGGTGAGTATTGGCAGTTTATAAATTTCTGGTCCTGTTCCAGGTACGGAGCATCTGTAGTCTAAGATGACAGGCTGAGAACGAGGGGATTCATTTGCCCCTTCTGTGTAAAGCAAGACTGGAATTGTGTAAATTCAGGTGATCAGGTTCACAGTATAGCTTCCCAATGGGAGGGAACTTGAGCTGTTCTTAGGTTGGCTCACGTCGCCCCCTAGTCCTGCCCAGGAGTAACTCCCTGGGATGCAGTTGAACTCTGGAAGGTATGGAAGGCTTGGGGTTCCCTCAGCCAGGTGCTCTACTAAATTCAGTTCAAAATCCTCACCCAGTGCAGTAGTCCTGAACCTCAAGGAGAGGGGAGCGTGTCAGAATTATGTGGGGAGCTATTTCCAAACTACTGCTGTGTGTAGTTCTTTCCTGGGGATACATTCAAAATGCGTCTTTTTGGGCCCCACCCTAGATTTACTGAATCACCCTCCACATGTGGGGCCTGGGCATCCGTGGCTTTCACTGCCTCCTGGGTGATTCTAATGTGTGGCCAGGATTGAAAGCTGCTCTTCTAGTGGATGGATTTCTGGTGGCCCCGTGACTGTAATGTCCTCACAAATAGAAGCATCAATAAATAACAACCAAAGGATGATCGACAAGGCAATGTTGGCAAATCTATCCTTGGAAAGATGAAATTGTTTGCACTGTGAAAAGAATTTGATGGTATTGACCATTATGTGATTTAATTGAATACTTTCAACAAAAACCATTTAAAATATAGTTGACTTGGTGAAAAAAGAAAATTGGGACCATCTGCTTACTTTATGAAGACTCTGTTTTCCTTTATCCGGGTTTTTAGGTCAGTAATTAATTCAGGAAACTTGAAATGTCTACCCCTGTAGGCATTGGGGCATATATGAAGAAAACTAAGACACGGATCTAACTTCAGAGAGATCACAGTGTGGTGAGGAAGATGAATTTGTTTAAAATTTTTAAGGTACAGTTCTTACAGGTGCATGTTAATCTTAACATTGCAAATGATCTGTTTTTCATACCTAGTTTTTATTCAGTTGCTTTTTGTAAATCGAATGTAAAACTCACCCTTTGCAAGTTAACAATCATTGTAGACTTTAAAAACTTCTTATTTTTAGTTAAAAGTAAGACCTTGGGGAGCCAGCCCTGATGGCCTAGTGGTTAAAGTTTGGGCTTTCTCTGCTCCAGTGGCCCGGGTTCAGTTCCCGGCAGTGGGACCACACCACCTGTCTGCCAGTTGCCATGCCGTGGTGGCAGCTCATAGAGAGCAACGAGAAGGACTTACGACTAGAATATACAGCTGCAGTGGGGCTCGGGGGTGGGGGGGGGGGGGAGTAAGACTTTGGGTATAGTGGAAAATCACAGCTTCAGATCCCAGATCTACCACTCTCTGTGTGAGTTTGCACAAGCTACTTAGCCTGCTGTCTGTTTCCCATCTGTAAAATGGTACCTCATAGCATTGTTGTGAGGATTTAAAAAGAAACAAGATCTGTTAGAGAACCCAGCGCTAGGGCACGCACCATGCGCAACATGGAGCGAGTGTCATTTGTCCTTCTTTCCTTCCAGCTATAGGGAGAAAATAACATTTGAAGACAGTAGGACGTTGACTTCTTGAACTGTATCAGCTATTGATTATATGGCTAAGGGGAAAAATTCTAATAATGGTTTACTTCCATCAGAGTTTCTCAATAGTGGCATTATTGGCCAGATAACTCTTTGCTGTGGGAGGCTATCCTGTGCATTGTAGCATCCCTGGCCTCCATCCACTAGATGCCAGTACTACCCCCAGGTTGTGACAACCAGGCATTGCTGATGTCCCCTGGGTTGGGGGAAGCAGAATTGCCCAGGTTGACAGCCACTGCGTTAGACCCTTTCCCTCTGTTCTGGATGGTGAATCCTGTCCCTCTGCCTCTTACAGCCCTTTAAAAGTTTTTACTCTGGGTCAGAGAAGTGCACAGTCAAACCACAGTGAGGCCACTCCATGCCTACCAGAGTAGTGGGCATGGAAAAGATGGAAAAGTGTTGGCAAGGACATGGAGTAACCTGAAATCCCATACGCTGCTGGCAGGAGTATAAATTGGTACCATTGCTTTGGAAAACTATTTGGCAATATCTACTTAAGCTGAAAATGTGTTCACTCTATGAGTTAACGTATCTGCTCCTAAGTGTGTGTATGCAACAGAAATGCAGTCATATGTCACCAAAGACACGTACTAGAATATTTGTAGCACGACTATTTATAATATCCCCCAAATAGAAACTACCTAAATGCCCATCAACAGTAGAATGAAGGAAGTGTGATCTATTAGAGCAATAGAATACTATACAGCAATGAAAATGAATGATTTTTTTTCAGCTGCACATAAAAATAGGAATAACACCCATAAACATAATGTTGGGTGAAAGGATCCAGTCACATAAGAGTACATACCAAATGATTCTCTCTATGTAAAGTGTTCAAACTAATTAATGCTCTTAGAGGTTAGAATAGTAGTTACCCTATAGGAGTAGTTGTTAGAAGGGGGCACAAGGGGAGGAGGTAGTAAAATTCTCTCTGTTAAAAAAAACAGGTGTGGTGTCTGTTTTCTGGACTGGATCCTAACTGGTTGAAAGGGTGATTCCAGAGGTAGGAAAATGCTGTATAATTGATGAAGTACTATGACGGCAAATTGAACTGCTAATTGAAGATTGGGTCAAACAATGGGGTATCAGTGTTCTTAGCTCTTCAAATGTTAAATATTTGGGATTTTTCCTTCATTGTATTTCTTCTCCTGTTTTTACTATGGAAGTAAGTTCTAGCCAACCCTGGCAGGAATATGTCTGTGGATAGTTATAATTTTCGAGAATGTGAATATTAGAGTAATATTTTATTTGTGAATGTTCTTTGAATGGGATTTACTGAACCTAAATTGTTTGTAATAATGAAAGTCACTAAAATAATCATTTTTGTTTGCAAGGAAGCATTTGTTCCAAGCATGGAAGGCACTCGTAAAACTAGCAAGTTACAGTGTTTTGCAAGAGATTTCTCCTTTCTTCGGAATGTTAAATGGTTAAATTCCCTTCTCTAGTACTGATTTATTTAAAACAAGAGTCCTAGTCTGCACTTTTAAATACTATTTATATTTTAAATTCATGTTAATAAAGCAAATTTTTAATTCAATCATTTGATATCAGTTGGTTTTGTTGGAATTTTGTTTTTGCAAAGAGTGAGAGGAACTGTTTGTTGAAAGATATTTACTGTGACTTTTAAAATTAAATAAAATAAGAGGCTGACTTTGTTTAAAATCAGATGAGTGGCCCAAATTATGCAGTTTGCTTTTCAAAATTGTCTTTGCAATTTAAAATTCATCCCTAGAGGGTGCTATTGTACTGAAAGTTTAAATCTTTGATTTGAAGAACCATTTTAAGTTGTTTTAAAAGTACATATATTTGTGTTAAAATCCCACTACATTAAGTAAATGATCTAGTGGTACTCAACAGAAGTTGAGAGTGTTTTAACTTAAAAATGGTACCATTTTATGAACAATAAAAGTCAAGACAAATAGCTTAATGGTATTTGCTTTCATGAAAAATTTGACAAAATACTGTATATTTTTCATCATCATTTCAGTGTGAGCAACTCCAAGTTAGAGAAACAAGCAATATTTTATGATATGTTCAGGGATTCTTTCCTTGAAAGAAAACGTAGTATCATAGGGAACTTAATAGATATTCAGGTACACATTGTTGATACTTGACTTGTTTTAAAATTGTTTCGTTTTGGTGTCTTCTTTAATTCAACAGCTGTGTTGTTGAGGACCTACTGTGTAGAAAGCAGTCTTTATAATCTGGGAGGAGAGAGATCCATAAGTTATCTCATAGTCTGCCTTGTTTTATAATTAAGTGCAGCATAAGCCTAATATACCATGGAATGAAAGATTGGTTCCAGCTAATGGGCTGCTTGGAGAAGGTGGGCTTTTAGCTAAGCCTTTAACTTTGCATTCTGAACAGCATTTAAAAGAAAAGAAGCTTTGGTTTCTTCAGTCTTCTTTCTTACCACTCAATGCTAGGTTTTCACTTCCGCCCTTTTCTATGCTTTCCTTCTCACAACCTTGTCTTAGTAATTAAGGTAATTAGATAGGGGCCGGCCTGGTGGTGCAGCGGTTAAGTTCGCACGTTCTGCTTCTTGGTGGCCCGGGGTTCGCTGGTTCGGATCCCAGGTGCGGACATTGCACCGCTTGGCAAAACCCATGCTGTGGTAGGCGTCCCACATGTATAAAGTAGAGGAAGATGGGCATGGATCTTAGCTCAGGGCCAGTCTTCCTCAGCAAAAAGAGGAGGATTGGCAGTAGTTAGCTCAGGGCTAATCTTCCTCAAAAAAAAAAAAAAAAAAAAAAGGAAAAGATAGATAAAACAGTGGAAGTTCCTTGACCAGTGAAGTGTCTAACAAACATCATCATCATTATTATTGTGACTGTTCATATTATATTGAAGAATGTAACCATAAATTGCAGTGGATTCTAGAGATGCTCTTAAACATGCATTTTCACACATCCAACTTCTCGTTTAACCAATACCTTGGATCAAGGTACAGTCAGACTTATTTTCTTCCTTTGGTAAGGTCTTTTAAAATTATTATTCACATGTCAAGTTAAAGTGATTTCTAAAAAAATAAATGTGTGGTAAGGAGAAAAAAATGTTAAAATGAAAGCATTAGCTAAATATCTAGGTTGCTTAGAATCCTGAGAAGAAGAGAGCAATTGAATCCAGTGGGGGAACCAAATAGCCCAGTAGGGTTATTTATATTTCCCAGTGTCTTTGAGGAGATTATTATTAGACTTAACATTAAAATATTCCACTTCTGCAAGTGCTCTGATGAAAGCATTTTGTTTTTTAAAAAGTGTCTGGAGAGTGCTTTTGATCGCTGGCTTTTATTAAGCAGCTCACAGTTTTGCTAGCTCTGTTTTACACTGGTAGTCAACTCTCCAGCAAATAGAACAATTTTACCCAATAGTTAGCCTGGGCTTGCTTCTAGCATCATTTTACCATCATTATGCTAAGATGCTGCCATAGTGAACATTTATGGAGCACTTATTGTATGCCTTGGGGAGCTTTATACCAAGAACTGAAGCTTAGTTTTCCTTTTCTCCAGAAGCTTATGGTCTAGTTTAGGGGATCGATACTAATATGTGAAACGATTACTAAATAATGAAGACAGAAAGCAGGTGCATATATGTCTATGTGCTCTGGAAGTTTAAACAGAGTTTCTCTCTGTGGGCTGTTCCTTTTTTTTCTTCCAGTTTTATTGAGCTGTAGTTGACATACATCGCTATATTGCAGGCTGTGCTGTAGGACAGACACCTCATCATAAACGTCTCTGAATCTTACAAAGGTCTAAATACATGTTTGGAATTTTATTGTCTTTAGTTGTTAAATCTAAATCAAAAGGACAGATCACAGTGTTTAAAAATAAGGTATACGTATGTTCCACGGCTTGTGCCTTACCAGGGCATGTTTTCTCATTATGTGTCTGCTTTTTCAAAAGTGGGGAACTTCCTTCACCCTCACCTTGATTATGTAAGGAATATGCTCTTTGTAGGTAAATTAGAAATACAGAAAAATGTCAAAAATGCCCGCCACTCAAAGATAGGCATTATTAACATTTTGGTGTACTTTCTGTCTTTTAAATACATATGTATACTTTTTTCTACTTACGTGTATATATTCATAAATATATAAGAAAATTGATGCATCGTGTACATACTACTTTTATATCCTATTTTTGTTTACTTGTTTTCAGTTAACATATGTAGTACTATTATATAGTACAGAGTGTAGCATTTCCTCCTGTCATTATATATTTTTGAAGGAATTATAACAGCTGAATAATATTGTTAAAGACAAAATTCAGCCAAGTAAATTTGGAGATCTGATTGGCTTTATTAAAGAATTCATGAGTCAGGCAGTGTCCCATCCAGCAATTCTTGAAGGGTGCTCCAAGGAGTTGTACAGAATGGAAGGTTTTGATAGCAGAAGGAGGGCAAGGAATTTATTAGCAAAAGAAGAGAAAGGATTGTTTCAGGCCAGGTCCTCTTCTTTGGTGGGAGGGAGCGGCAAGGGTCTCACGCAGTTTACCTTACTGGTGCTGATCAGGAAGTTTCAGCTGACTGCTTAAAGGTTGCATTTCTGCGAGAGCGTGAAACTGCAGTTAAGTCTTGGTTTGCTGTCGTGGGGGCAAATGACTCCATTTGGGGCTATTTCTTTTTTAACAATATTCTGTCATTGATATACCACAGTTATAATGCATTCCCTTATTTTTGCACTTTAGGTTTTCCATTTTTCATTATTATAAATATAAGAATGATAAGCATCTTTATGTAACTCTTTGACCAAATCTTATTGCTTTCTTAAGACAGAGTTCTAGAAGTAGAGTCCAGTGCAAGCACAAGGATATGAGCGTTTTCCAGAGCACTGATAGCTTGGTGTGTGTGTCAGACTGCTCTGTAGAAAGGCATTATCTGCTTACGCTTCCACCGGCGGGGAACCCAGGTTCCAATGGCATCTCGCCTCACAGGCATTAAATAAGATCGAAAACGTCTTTTCTTTTTGTTAATTTGGCAGATGGAGAATTACTTAATTTTTTAAAAATTTGTATTCTTTAAGTTTTTAATGAGGCTCACTCGATTTTTAAAAATGTATCGGCCGTTTGTTTCTCATGTTCTTTGCTCACTTAAAAAATATTTAGATTTATTTTTTTCTATTTTTAGATGTTCTTTATATACCAAGACCCTGTATTTATCCTTCATCCACCATAATATATATTACAAATATATTCTTCTGTTTTGTGTTTTGCCTCTCTACTTGGTCTGGGTGTTTTTGGATGTACAAAAAACATAAAATTTGTATGTTCAGTCAAATTCCTCAGCGTTTTCCTCTATGATTTCTGTCTTTGATTTAAGGGTCTTTTCAGGCTTAGGAGATGTTTCCCTATTCCAAATTAGATAGTCTGAACATCTTCTTAGAGTATTTAAAGTTTTTACAGTAAAAACTTTGTATAACAGTAGATGTTTAGAGCTACTTATTCTGTACCACTTCCACCCCAAAAATGTTCTTTGCCTTATGTTTTAAATATCTGACTGCTCAAATTTCTTCGTCCTTAAAAAAAAACCGCAAAACTTCCTACCTGATTTTTTGTGGATGAATTTTAGAACCGTCTTTCCAATTTCCTTAAAAACAATCCCGTTGGTACTTTAATTATAACTATATTAGCCTATGAATGAACTTGAGAAGCATTGACATTTTCCAGTATTTGGATTTTTAAAATGAATGTGTTGATTGTAACCTGAAGCTCGGTCGGAATCTAGATGAGTGTTCCTCAAATGTGAGGACTTGTGGTCCCCAAAAGATGTTGACATGATCATGTCTTTAGATCATCCAGAGTGTGCTGGGAGTAGAGAGGGGGGAATTGACAATCTGCCTGTGAGGCGTTTTAACCCTACTGATTTTATTCAACAAGCATTTATTGATGGCCTACCATGTGCCAGGCTTATGCCAGACTGACCTTGCAAAGGTGAAGAAGGCATAGCCCTTGCTCTTAAAGCCTAGACCTGATTAGGATAGAAGCATGTACATGGGGAAAGGATAGCACAGAGCAGGGAATGAGATGGAAGGACGGCGGGCCCACAAGACATGAGAGGCATGTGCCAAGTCTTGAGGGAAGAATGGGTGTTTGCTGGGTAGACAGGCTGGAAAAGTCTTTCACCAAGAGAGAACCTGTGCACCGAGAAGAGAAATAATGTAGTTTTTAAGAGTAACTGTAGGGAGGTCAATGTTCTTGAAGCATACAGTGAAAGATGTGAGGAGCTGGAATGGAGCAGGCCCGGGTTGCCGAGGGCATTTACCATACTGCAGAGTCCGGCCGTTGGAGCTAGCCGGCCTCTAGCACAGGGCTTCTCAGACTGTCTGGGTGGAAGATTTAAGAGACATAAAATTACTCTGTCAAATTGCTATAAAAGTTTCCAAATGTTCACTCTTGGTTTGTGTATCTGTCTCTTGTGGATAGTGACAAGCAGTTCTTGAACCCGTCTGTGGACCACACGTCAGTAGCACCACGCTAGCATCCCGAATCAGTGGGAAAGATGTGACTAGGGGATGGAGGTGTTATGACAGATCATTCTAAACAAAAGTCAGAGTCTACCTGTGGAACTGTGTGCATACAGATGATTGCCGCTCAGAGGCCGAGAACCATGTTGTAAGTGATACTGAGATATTAAAGGAAGTTACTGAATATTTTACTCATATTTTTACAACTGTATTGTTTGAATTTGGTTAAATCACTATATTTAAAAAAACAAAACTATCCTTCTCAAACTAAGTATATAAAATGAAGTATCTTAAGGCAGGTAATTTTTTCCTTCTTGGATGAAAGCAATGTTTCTCAGCCTTGGCTGCATATTAGAATCACATGGGACCCTTTAAAAATGATACTGATGCTGGGCCTCACCTTAGATTATATATCAGGATTTTTAGAAGCTCCACATTGACTCTGATGTGCAGCCAGCTCTCTCCCACGTGGGTTATGCTAATGACTCATAACGTTTTCTGATTGAGAATTTATGTCAAGAACGTAGCACAATAATTGTTCTCCAAAGCTATCAGTTGAATTTGCATCTATACCTAAAGATATTAAGATTCAGTGCAATAATCTTGTCTATAATAGATGCAATAAGAGTTTTCTTTCTACCCTGCCTGCCAAATACCACAAAGTATTTTAATTATAAGTGATGGAATACATAGCTTTCCATATAGCTTATTCAGTACCTAGAATATGTAATCTAGCATTAATAAATATCCTTATAAATTAGAGCTTGTAAAATCTTGATTCTTCTGTTGCCTACTTCACCTGCTGCTATCCCTGTTACAGCCGTTGTAGCAGTGATGGCAACGGTGTTGGGTGTTGTGTTAATCTCCAAATGAGATTTGATTAGAACAGCTTGCCATGAACATGCCTCTTACCCAAAATGCAACTATTGCTGAATTTTTAACATATAACCTCTCGAAATTATTTATTTAACTCTTCTTTTAGAGCATTAAAATTTCAGGTCTTGGTCTACAATATGGCACACTCCTTGATATTTTCTAAATCTTCAAATACCATACAATAATATCAGTACAGAAACACTTCCTGTGGTGAATTGTCTATTTATGGTGCCAAAAGCTAGCTGTGATGTGCAAAGATAAAACCAGTTTTTCCCTGTTTTGCTAGTGTGTTCTTCATGTGCTGAAGTGGTTCACTCATTCAGTAAACAGCTTTTGGGCACCTACTTGTGCTAGATATTGGAGATGCAAAGCTTAAGCCCCAAGTCCTTCCAACAAGGAATGACATGGCGGCAGGCTGCTGGGTGCCTCTGGTGCACAGACGGAACAGCTTTTATATGTGCAAATGAAAATAATTTTACCCCCCACCCCATCATTTCAAGTAGACTTTCACTTTTGGATATATCAGTATTACTTGCTTAAACTCTCTGTTTTCCCCACCTTGTTCTTTAGAAGGTTATAATATTAGGGAAAAAACACTCTAAAAGTAGTTTTACCAATTATTTTGGGGCCATGGGCCAGTCTTGAATCCCTCTGAGCCTCAGTTTCCGCTGCTGTAAGACCACCCCTGCCCTGTCCATGTGATTGTTATGAGGATTAAGAGAGACGTTACATGTAGCAGCATTACCATCAGAAATTTAAATATAGGAAGTGTCAGTGGACATTGTAAAACAATTTTAAAAAGAAACCTTACAAATCTGTGTGTTTTATGGACCACAGCAAAACACTTGGGTTTCTGAAACTCAAAATTGAAGATACACCAAAGTTAAATGCCATGGAAGTTTGCTTCCATGATGGCTTTTTTACTTTTTTCTCAGCTCCCGAAAAAGAAACTTCCTGGGTTTTCTTTTCCCTCCTACGGTTTTGCAGTGGCAAGGCTGCTTCCTGTCAAGCGCAGCTCTGCCACGGGCCCTCTGTACAGACTCCACCTCCTCTTTCTCTTTCTTTCAAACACTTAGTACATTTAGAGACTGATCTTGTGCAGAAAATAGCCCCGCCGTTTGAAGAGCTCCAGGGGCTCAGTGAGCATGCTCCGACCCCCTCCCGCTGGGAAGAGGAAGCCCGATTGCATACGAGTCATACCAAGCATAGCCAGCATGTCAGCGCAGTTAACTTGCAGCGGGCTGTGAGGAAAGCGAGCGTGGCTTTGTCCTAGGAAATGTGCTTCGTGTTTTTCTTTTTTACTCCTTTTTTATTTTCGAAAAAAGACCTGTAAAGACTTCTGAAACAATTTTTAAATGCTCAATTGAGGATACAAAACGTATACCGTCTACAAATAAACCCTTGAAGGGTTTTGTGCGAGTTCGATTTTTTTTGTGCGTGTGTTCTTTTTTTTACTTTTACATACTTTGTTTTGATCATCTGAGGCCGGGCCTCCGTCTTTGTGAAGTTTAAGCGAAGAGCCAGGAGCTACTCAGCAATAATTGATTTTTGAAACGTACTCTTTTGGGGCGAAAGCAAAGAGCTGGTTTTCTGTGCTAGCCCAATAAATGCTATTTATGAAGATGGACCTGTTGAACTACCAGTACTTGGACAAGATGAACAACAATATCGGCATTCTGTGCTATGAAGGTAGAGCTTCCGTTCTGGAAACTGCTGTTCCACTGCTTTGGTCAAGGCCACTCCTTCTTTAGGGTTCTGAATGCCTTCTCTGCATTTTGTTCTCTTTCTTGGGACTTGAGGGTGCTTTGAAAAGCAAGCGGTTATTATGTACTGTTTTCGATACAAAGTTGGTTGTTTGGATCTGAGCCTTCAGGGTTCGGGCAGAGAGGGCTGGGGGGCGGGGAGGCGGTGAAATAGAAACTGTTAAAAGTTTGCTTTATGCTTGCAACATACTAACTCTTCAAATTTTTAACTCTTTAAAATGTTTTCTTTTCTTCTTCTTTTTTTTTTTTTTTTTGATTTCTGTTGACATTCTCATTAGAGGGAGTACTTCTAGGACCCAAGTAAAACTTAAATGTGTCGAGTTTTGTTTTTGTCTTTTTGCTTTGATACTTATTTTAAACATACACTCATGTTGTATTCCAGCAGTGCTTTGGATTTTCCTGTAGAGGGGAACAGAAAGTTACAGTGAATTTTTGTTTTTGGGAGTGATTACTCCAAACAATGAAGAATTTTTCTGTTCATTTTGGAGGACTGGAAGGGCACCCGTGTCACAGAGCACAGACTGGCTCTTTGTCTGATTTCCCATTTCCTGTACAGCTCTGAAAGAGTTCTGACATTGAAGGATGTTCCCTCCACACTCTGGTCCCTTGTGGAAGTGATTGCACAACACACCAACCAGAAAGCTAGATGAAAAAAAAAAAACAACTCCGGATTCTTATTGTTTATTACCTCCTACGAAACCATGAGGTATTTCCCCACTGCCTTGTAGTATTTGAAGCCGTCTCTGTTAGTAGTAAGAAGAGAGAAAGCGATTTCTTAATCTGTTGGAACATTATCTACGTGCGATTTGAAACAGTGGTAATGGCCTGGGTTTGAGTGGCCGGAGAGGCATCTCTGGGGGAATGCAGCTTGGCAGGAGGAGTGTTTTTTGTTGTAACCACATACAAATCGAGGCACCATCTCCTTTCTGATTCAGCAGGAGCAGTTTCCATGTTTTCTCCTACAGTGAACTGAACAAGAAAACATTGAAGAAATGTGGGAGGGTGAGCCGACCCACTTGTATTTTTCATGTAAAAATTTCAGGCCTGTTGCCTAATCAGTTGAAAACTTACCCTTTCCCCTTCAAGAAAGAAAATAATCTCATTCAATTTTTTGTTGTTGTTTTAATTAATTTATTTTTTTTAACTCTATGGATAAGGATCTCATACTTAAGGTTTTTTTTTAAAAAAGCTTTTTTTGTTTTTTCTTTACTCCTAGTTGTTCCACTGATACGAATTTTGGTGAATTGCTTTCTTTGAATCTGCTGCTTTAAGTATCATCTTACTTCTGAAGTCCCTCATTTAAAAGGGAGACTTCTTCAGAACTAAGTAGCAAGCGGCTGGGCTTGTTTCCTGTGAAATTAACATATTGCAGTTAGTTTCTTAGACTTTTTCAGTGAACAAGAAATGAAAACCTTAAGGCGATTTCCATTGACTTGTGTTTGTCATCGAGTAATATGATATTTTCAAAACCAAACCAAAACAATGATCAGCCTAAGAGAAGAATATAAGGCTTGCTAGCAAATTGATAGCACGATCATTTTTTATGTCTCCAGTTGGTGGTGAGGAAAAGCTTATGGAAAGCGTGCCCAGGTTGATTTATTGTTGGGTAGTAGGTAACACAGTGAGAGCAGTCTTCTGGCTTCCTTATTTGGGAGGACGAAACTTTGATTTTGAAAGTTGAGTAGGTATGTGGGATGATTTGCCATAGTCTGTTTGGTTTAAACATCTGCTGCTATTTTCCTTATTATGAAAGTTAACATTACTTTAACACCAAAATAAATACACAGGAAATGAAGAAAAGCACAGCAAAATTTGAGTGGTGTTTATAGTGGGTTGTTTATGTCCCAGTGGTTTTCTCAGTGTAAACACTGCACACATCTGCTCTGAACTCAAAAGAGTGTTTTGAAGATGGGCATAAATCTTAGATGGGATTTTTTTTTTTTGGTAAGAAAAGTTGGAAGAGTTATTGTTCCTTTAGATCTGACACTTTGAGAATATTCCTATTAAACATAGCACACCAGCATTCCTGGGAGGTTATTTGGAAAATGGAATGTGCAGTTGGTGGGCAGCATTTAATTCCACTGAGGGCACAGGCAAGTTTCACATCTCTTAAGAATAAGGGACACGTTAATTTTCTGAATGTTTAGTTTTAAAAATTAAGATGTTGATGGTTAGTTTTTCTTATTCTCTAGGTTAGTTATAACATATTCGTTAGTTTTATTAACAGCTCTACTCTTCAAAATAAACCATGTTCTGCATCGTCTTTATTCAACCTCTCTACCAACTTAGACACAAATAAGTCTTTTTAAACCAATTATCTTGTTGCATATAAGGTCTTCCTGAAATCCCACATTCACAAAGTGGACTCTGAGTGGTTTAGGTAGGGCCTCTGCTTGGTGAATTCTCTCTGGCACTTTCACTGTAGTAATCTACAAGCGTAATTGAAAAGAGAGTAAAGGAAAAAATTAACCACAAATAGTAGGTTTGGGTGGGGTGGGGGCCCATTGGGATAGGAGAAGAAGATTGGTGAAGGGCAGGGAGAGTTTAAGTCTGGCTAACTTCTGGAAACTAACTAATTACTTTCACTGGTGGTGAGCAAATTAGCAGCACTCTGCTTATGTTAGTGTGTTTGTTAAAACACCTCATGGTTTATTACGACAATCCTCAACCATTAACTAGTTCATTACTGAAAGTTCAAATCGGTACCCACTTGAATCCAGATTTTGCCTCCATCTGCATGAAAAGGTCATAGGCCATCCTCAGCCTTCATTTTTTCCCTCTGAACTGAGAATACTCCACTAGTAGACTGAACGCCTTGTGATGGCGGGGCATTGTCTTGATCACTGCTGTGTCCCTGAGTCTGGCACGGTGCCTGATTTGGCTCTCAGGAAGTGGCTGACTAAAAAAAAATCATTGAAATCTCTCCAGTGGCATAGTTGCTACTGTGTAATTTAGTGTTTAATTATATACGATCTTCTATTCTCTAATTATCTAATTATTGCAAAGCTATGCAAGTCCTTAGACATATCAAATACGTTTACCTTGTTTTTGCCAAGGAAACTGAGGCCCAGAGAGGTAAATTGTCTGTTTAGGTTTCTTGAGAAGGTTTGTAGCAGAATTGAATTGAGGAGGGAACCCACTGGTTTGGACTATCCTGTGGTTCTTCAATACCATACTGGCTCTCCAACATTATTTTATGTCTTCTGTCCTTAATTATTAGTTCTGAGATGTTAGAGACCGGGTCCTGTCCAGGGACCCTCAGAGCCCCTAGCACAGGATGCCATCTTGGGTGACGGTGCACATCCAGTCTGTCCTGAGTGCTTCATTCCTCTGCAGCCAGTTGCTGGTCTAGATTCCCAGGCCGTTGCTCAGGAAAGATGGTAATGAGAACTCCAGGTGACCAAGCTTGTTAGAATTCATTCTCCTTGCTACTCTGGCACTTAGGTTTGCTTTACTTTTTCTGATTGTGCAGAGGAGGCGGCCCTGTGTAATGCCAGTTCACACAGAGTGTTTCCCCAAGGGAGCAGGGAGCTGGTTAGACCATTGACTTTTCTCAAGATGGCCGACGGTTATATTTACATAATTATTTGCTGCTGAAAACTTAGGTGTCCTAATTAATGTGCTCACGGTTGGCTGTGGCTTTAAGCTGCTGTTAGTGATACTTTAATTATGGGTTAAGAGCCATTAGTGTGTAATTTGGTAGCAGATTTCTCCCCTTTTAATTTAACACTGTGATTTATATTGGGAGAAAGTAAGAATAAGTTGCATATTGTGATCATCTGAAAGCTTAAGAGAAGAGTATTCTAAGTTCCTCAAATTTTAGAGCTGTTCATTGTTTTAGAACATAGTTATCACTTGTTTCATCACAGGCTACGTTTAAATTAATTTTCTGGAATCTAAAGGAAAATGCACACAACAAGAGTTGTTGAGTGAGTCTCTGCTAGGGATGTGAGCAAGGATGGGGGATGGGTTTCTTTTGTTTCCTGCCAGTCTAACTACCAGCAGTTTAATGGAGTCCTGGTTTCATTGTTCTTTGTCTAATGACCTCAGAGGGATCAGGAAGCTTAGGAGTGTTGGGTATGATTAAGGTGAAAAGGCCACAGAGCAGATCCATTTTGTACCAGCCTCTGGTCCCCAGCCCTGCAAAGCAAGTCTCCAGCTGTGGATCCAGGGGTGTGTTCTGAGGTAGAACATCTGCAACTATTTTACTGTGGAAGTTCATTTTACTTTAGCTTGTTATTTGTAGGAGAGGGTGAAGGGTAGGGGGTGGGGAAGAAGGAGGGGAGGAGGAATGGGAGGGGGAGAGAGCAGGGAGAGGTGGGGAGAGAGGGAGTGAGTGTGGGAGAGAGAGAGAGAGAGACTGGGAGGAGTCTGATTAATAAAACATGCCCAGGTGAGCCCAAGAGGCTCCTGTGAGAGAGCTGGCCGGTTTGTGTTTCTTCTAATTACAGTTTGTGAAGGTGTGATTACACCCTCCTTCCTTCCAGCTCCCCACCCTTGTTTCTCTACCCTCTTCTGGAAGGATTATTTTACTTGGCTGTTTATCTCTTGGAGCCTACACATGGCTTTGTTTTGGAAGGCAGGTTTCTCTTCCTTCCTTCCTCCTTCCCTTCCCTATTGTCTGCATGGCCTTCTGTTCCGAGGGTGCTTCCATTTGCTGCTGTGAAGAAGGTTTTTTTAACAAGATGCCGTAGGTACAAAGAACTTCCTCATTGGCATGTGAGGAGATTCAGAACCTCTCAATATAGTTCGGTTCTGCTCGATTGTGAGGATATTGCAGAAGACAAGGTTTTGTCACGAAGAAATTAGATCCAGATTGACCACTTCTGCATGGACACAAATATATGAAACCAGTCTTAACAAGGGATTGTTTCTGGCTCTATCTGTTTTCTCTCTCTGTCTCAACATTTATTCAGTGACTGTTGATATGTGGTGGCATCTGTGTGTTCCTGTTGAGCTCATTGGGACTGTTCTCTAGTCTCGCTCAGCAACATCACTTTGTCCTCAAAAAATAGTCCTTCTCCGTCTTTTATTTTTTAGTGAGCTCGTATATCAGCACTGCTGCCCCTCCCCCAAAACCTTCAACCGTGGACACTTAATTTTAAAAGCAGAGTCTGAGATGATTTTGCTATCTCAATTAGTTCCCTCTCTCTGCCTTCCTGAGTGTTAGATCTTCTGCTAAGTTCCGAGGAATTATTTTCATCAGTTTGCTTTGTTGTCTTGCCTTCTTTTCTGCATGTTTTCCCCTTAGAATTCTGTAGATTGTTTTAATTTCAGGGTATTGTATACAGGATATGTTTTATCCTAACAATGTGAATTGCTAGTAGTTGAAAGAATGTTTATTTACCCTAAATGAAATAGAAAATCTATTCTTAAAGTTCTCTTTAATTTGTTGCTATTTATATGATCTTTCTGAACTCTTAACATTTCATCCATTTGTTTGCAAAGAAGTCTGTAAACATAACAAACTGAAATATATTTAGTAAGTGATCACAGAAAACTCAGTACTGTCCTTTTGTCACCCAATGCCTACACTCTGCTAAGGAATGTGTTAGGTCTTGGGGCTCGGACTTTGTCTGTCTGTCTGTCTTTCTCTCTGTCTCTTTCTCAACATTTTTTAAATGAAATATACCATATATCCATAAAAGAACATAAAACATAGGTGTAGTTTATAGTTAAAAAGTAAACAACTTTGTAATCATCACCAAGTCAAGAAATAGTAAATCGCCTCCTTCAAGTATTCTTTCCCAATCAAAATTCCTCCCAACCCCAAGAGGGCATCACAAGGGTAACTTGCTTTTCTTTATCCCTTTACCACCTATGTATGCAATTCTAAACAAATCAGCTTAGTTTTGTCTGGAATTTTTTTGAGCCCTGTATAATTGAAATTATCCTGTAAATCTTTTGTGTCTTGTTGATGAGGTCTTTTAAAGTAATAAGCAGGTCCTAAGAGGCTGTCTTTTCCATATGAAGCCCACTTATCTGAGAGTGTGGGGGATTGATAGGTGTGGTTGTCCAGCCTTCCTTCTCACTCACCTGCTGCTCCACTGTTTATTAAATAGAACTGGTGATGCCTTGGTCTGAACTTTTTTTCAGTCAATATTTTGTTCACTGTCTTTACCACCTGTTAAAGCACTCGATCACCCGTGCTGTAATGGGGAAAATGGTGTGTTAGAAAAACTTTTGCACAGTTTTGGAGAGTGCAAAGTAGGGGGCATTTCTGGAGATGCGTAGCTTAATTAGGGTCTGAACGGTGACTTTAGTTCTGCATTAATAAGCAATTTACTTAAAGGCTGAGACTTGTTACGAGTCAACTTTGTTGCAGTGCCAGGTTTCTTTGGATGTTAATCCAGGGACTTTTAGATACACAGAAAAAGCTTAAATTGTTCCAGTATTCAAACAATACTCTACATTGTATAGAGATGGCTGTTAGAGAGCAACGAAGATCTGAAACAATAGTCTACATTATGCACCACCTAAAATTATGAATGAAGAAGAATCATCCATATGTATTGCCCTTGATTTTTATTTTATATCTGTTTTGCATGAAAATAGTTGCCTGTTAATTCTTCTTTGCTAATGATTTGATTTTAATAGAGTGAATTACAGAATTTAATGGTTTCATGCAGATACGCTCTGCCAAGCAATTTAGCAAAGTTGTTTACACTACCCCAAATCCAGCTGGATGAGCCTATGCTTCTTCTCTGGTAGCAGATGAGGGAGTGATGAGTGCAAATTTCTGGACATTATCCCCCCCTTTGAAAACAAGCACGTCTTCCATTATGTGGCAGCACTATTAAAGTGACAAGGGATTGGTTTAAAATTTTATTTTCATTTCAGCAGCTTTTTCCTGTACCCATTTTCTCCTGTTCTTACTATGTGTGTCGTTTTAAACTATTGTTTTTCTGATGAGAAACTGATAAACTGTTGGCTGACCCCACCAAGAACCCTTGTTTTATTTCCCTGCTGAAAAGCTGTGACCTTTTTGCCAAGGCTTAAGATCACCCGTGAGAGTGATTTAGGTGGCTTTTTAAAAGGAATATGTAATGGCAGCTGTACCAGGCTTTAAGTTCTACTGAGTAGAGGGTAAATGTGATGGAAAATTGTGGTCATTCTTGTTATAAAACCTGTGCAAAGTTTTCTAGCACTGTTCTGCTGGATTCACAATTGGCAACAATTACCACTAGTTTCTGGAGACGGTGATTAGAGCCCTTTTTCAATTAGAGGATTTATACCAGTAAAAGATGGCTGATATTGGTAGGGGGAGCGGTAGAGTGAAGGAGAGTTCCAGAACTAAAAGCAGACATCAGACGTTCCCTTTGGTGTCTGATAATAAATACAACACGTTAAAAAATATATACATATAACACACACACACGTATGCATACCGTACTTGGTTCTATATTTTGTCCAAGAAAGAGAATGGCAGAGGGCCTTCTTATAATAGAGCTGGAAGGATCCTTATGTATCATTTAAGGAGAAAACAGAGGAACCGCCACATCTTGGCTTTCCCCCCTGCAAACTCTTTTGAATCCAACTCCATCCTTCCTTCCTTCCTTCCTTTCCGTAGGCTCAGTGAAAGGCTAAATCTTATATTGGTGCTCACAAGTCCCAGCCCTCTGGCCTCAGACTCATCAGTGATTTGTTCCTTTCCTCATTTCTCCTCCTTCCTCTCCTGGGTCTTTCTCTTCATCATGTGCTCATGCACAAAGTCTCTCCCAGCTTTAAAGTGAAAACAAATCCACCCTTAAATCTTGTGTTCCCCTCCAGCTATTAGACTTTCTTTCTCCTGCCATCCAAGTTATCGTAAGCAGGTCAGTGTATCTCCACTTCCTTTCTGCCCATTCTCTTCTCTATCTGCCATCATCTGATTTCTGCTCCCATGGCTCCATTGAAATTGTTCTGGACAAGGTCACTAATGATATCCTAGTGGCAAGTTCATTGGACGTTTTTTAGTCCTTACCTTAGTTGATCTCTGTACTATTTCATGCTGACTCCTTCCAAATTCTTAAAATTCTTACATCCCTTGGCTCAAATACTTATCAAGTACCCACTCCATTGGGAACAAGGTGCTGGTGAGCACATGGTGAGCAACAGTGACAGGGCTTTATGGAGCTCCTGGTGTGGTGGGTGGGAGAGCATGAAAGAATGAGGCAGGCTGATAAACATTAAAAATAAACTACAGTTACAGGTTGAGAACAGACTGGAAGAGAATAAGGAGAGGATGTAGAAATAGAAGAGGACGTGAACCTGTTGCAGTGCTTTAGGCAAGAGATGGTGGTAACTCCGATTGTGGTAATGGTTGTGGAGAAGGAGAGCAGTGGCCAGGATTCGAACCGGTGAAACCCTGTGCTGAAGCGGAGCACGCGAACTTAACCACTCGACCACCGGGCCGGCCCAGTCCTCTCTGTTCTTAGAAGCACCAGGCAGCACAGTGTCTGCTTATGGATGAATCTACTCCCCAGTGTCGTTTCATTAAAGATAAAGAAACATTGAAATTATGTGATTAACCCAGATACACTCAGTTAGTTGGGAACACAGGTGAGTTTGTTAACTCTTAGAATGTTCCCAGAGGAAGGAAAGGTAGCTGGGAAAAGGAGGGAAGAAAGAAGAAAACTCTTTAAATGTCAGACTCTGTAGGGAAATGTTTGAAGTGGGCTGGTTGTTGGAAATCACTGCCCTACTCATCTTATTTTCTACTTACTTGACTTTTGGGTGGCCTGTTAAACAAACTCATCATTTATGGGAAAACATTTAATACCTGTTATGTGCCAGGCGCTGTTTTATGTGCTGGGAATATAGCTGTTAATAGACAGACAGCAAGATCCCTGACTTTCTGGAGCTGACATTCTAGCAGGGGAGACAGACAACAGGGAAATAAGGAAGATAATCGCGGATTATGAAAACTGTTATTATTACAAGTTGATGCCTTAGTTGATTTACTGTTTAGAATAGTTGTATTTATACTTAGAAGTGACTCCTTTTATTTTCAAACTTCAGAATATAGATTTGAGTGGGTGATTTATTTGTCCCATAATCTTGTGAAGAATTTAAAAGTATATTGAGAAAACTCTTATAAAATTTCCTTTGGAATCTTTTACTTGGTTTATTTCCACCGTCAGAGAGGCAGAGTGCCTCACTCCATTATACCTGTCTGTCATATTGGGAATGAGCATTTATTGTAGTATTATCAACTTAAGAAAAAGGTCAAATGGTTCATTTGGGTTCTAATAGGAATAAAATATATTTAGAATTTAAAAATTCAATGAATTTTTAAAAAGCTCAAGAAACCAATGGATTAGCTCTATATTTCTCTTAAACTAGTCTGGTCAGACCTTAAAAGATATTGCCCTGAATAGGATAGATCCCACAACACCACAGGACCCTTTTTTTTGTGAGCTCTTATTTTGTGAAAATAGAGGATTTGGTGAGAGCTAGACAAGATATAAACCTTGGGCTTCATATGGGTAATGCTGGGGTGTTCTACCGGTTTGATTTTCCTTTTTCTTCCTTTCTTTTATTTTTATTGAGGCATGGTTAATTAGGGTGAGATCTTCAGGGCATGGCTTCGTGAATTTTTTCCCTATGTTCATACCTTTTGTGACCACCGTGCAGATCAAGACACAGAACCTTTCTGTCACCCCAGAAAGTGTCTTCATGCTTCCTTCCCAGTCGATACACATCTCCCAAAGATAACCACTACTTTGACTTCTGTAGTCATAGATTGCTGCTCTTAAGCTTCGTATAGAAGTAGGATCGTTTGATGCCAACTTTTTGTGTCAACACGTTTTTGACATTCGTCCCTGTGGGCAGGATCAGTAGTTTGTTCTTTTGTATTGCTGTGCTGTAGGCTGTTGTACGAATATATCACAGTTTGCTGATCTAGTCTAAGGTTGATGGAAATTTGTGTTGTTTTCAGTTTTTAACTATTATGAATAAAGTTGCCCTACACATTTTTTATTGTAAAATAGACATAACATATGATATAGTAACTGTTTTTAGGTGTACAGTTCAGTGGTATTTAGCATATTCACTCTGTGGTGTGCCCTCTGAACAGTTTTATACAAGGCTTTCTGTAGATACATGCGCTTGCTTCTCTTGGATAAATACTTAGAGGGGAATTGCTGGGTCATTGGGTATGTTTAACTTTTTTCAAAACTGCTCAACTGTTTTCCAAAGTAGTTGTGCCATCTTAAGCTCCCACCATCAGTGGATAAGGGTTCTAGGAACTCTGCGTCCTCATGAGTATTTGGTATTGCCAGTTTTAAAATTTTAGCCCTCCTGGGGGTTTATGGACAATATTAAGTTGTTTTTAATTAACTTATAACTCATTACTTATTAGAATACCTATTGTGACACTGCTGATTGGTACTATGTGCAAAAAGCCATATTCTCCACTTTTGATGAGTTGATCATCTAAGTTAGAGGCTGGAAGATGTTTCTTGTCTAATTTCAAGGCAGAGGTGGTGATTTTGGTATTGTCAAAGGAGGGTTGTTTTTCCAAATGGGTAAAATGCAAGCCATGGAAACCAGCAGGCAGCCCCATGGAGAGACGTGAGCAAACACCACCGGGGCACAGAGGACTCTTTTGGGAAGATGTTCGTTTAGTGCAGTGTTGCTTTGCCTCATTTCTTATTTGGCAATGATTCACCAACCACTGGCCTGTTAAAAGAAAGCTCAGAGATTCAGCTCTCTGGGCTCCAGGTTGATCTATCTTCTGGTTTGTCTGCAGTTCACTCTCTAGGTTCTTTTATTACCTCCCTCCCCTCTTTAGAAGGCCCTTCCTGCTCCTTTCCAGCTGCGTAAGTTCTGTATATTCTTCAGGGTGTAGCTACAACCTCCCTTTATGAAACTTTACCTGAAACTTTTTATAGGCAGGAACTGTGCTGTAACCTAAGTCCTCAAATGCCTAGCAAGAAGCCTTGTACTCGTTCAGTGCATGATCAGGTTTATATCCTCCTCTTTTGAGTTTCTGTAGAGTTTATATATAATATTCGTTTGGCAGTTATATCGCGCTTGTATTTTGTTATCTCTAATGTAAATAAAGTATGACATTAAAAGCAAACAAATGTAACAGCTTATACGTCTAAATAAGTAAGGTGTTTAAGCTTGTCTTCAAAATAGTTACCTTGGAAAATTACACATTTAACCTAACACTGTGATGATCTTATTCCGAGAACATTGTTGGGTTTTTATAAGTTGCCTTCAAGGTCCGAGTTACATTCTTTTGAGTATTGTAAATAGTGGCCAGTGATTAAACATATATTTACTAGACCCTTATGGAGCACTTACTATTTGCCAGGCCCAGTTCCATGTAAATATGCCTATAAAATGGTGAGCTAGTTTTTTCTATGTTCTTCTGAAGCCAGTTCCACAAGTGGAGTTTGAAAATATTTTTTAATCAGTGACGGCTTTCTTAGGATTAAGTAGGTTCAAGTCATTCCAGAATGACTACTTTGAAAATAACATTCATTTGCATGTTTACCAAAAAATTAAAAATTCAATTTCACTGCCATGTGTGTGTGTGTATATATATATATACACACACACACACACATACATATTTACATAGATACATATGTATATATACATAGATACATTATTTCACATTTTACGTATATAAAGTATATATATGAAACCATCACATCTGAAGTGTGTTACTTGAGGGCAAAGAGTCTGCCGTCTCCTGTGTATCCCTCTGCTAGTGGCACATCTCGTCGTTTGTGACCATGGCAGGCACTAAGTAAATGGTGGTGATTTGAGATCTTACAGCCCTACTGAGAGGGCTGAGGGAATTTGGTTGTTATCCTGCGCAGACTGGCAGCCTTTGGTTTTGTCGTTCCTCTCTTCAGCTTTGCTCTGTTGTGCAGAGCGATGGTTGCGAAGTTCTAGCGACTTATTCTTCACTTCACCGTATGGGAGATGTGAGTGCTACCTAATTTGTCCATCAGGGATTTTCCGTAGAATGAATCCCTCGTTCCTACTGAAAAGCGGGGGTAATTACAGCTCGTAGCTACCACAAAGGTGTTTGGAGTACAGTTCGGGGAATATTCGTGGCACCTTAAAATACTCATTACTGCCTTTAAAGGTTATGGAATCTCCAGCTGTGCTAGATCTTGTGCGTCATAAGAAGAAAAAAAAAAGCCCTGCCTTTCCCAGGGCTTATCTTTTAAGTAGCAAGAGGAGAATGAGAGAAACTCTGGTGACAGGAGTGACGCTGGGACACATGTACACCTATACAGGGCCTCGTGTTGTTGATTTTGTGTGTGTCTGTATTTTTTTTCAGTTTATTTCTTTGGGTTTAGAAGAATTTCTCTTCCACGTTTGATTCTTCTCTCCTTGGTTACCATTGCAGCTGTGACAGTTGCTTGGCTGATTCTTGTAATGCCCAGGGCTCATTGAGAGTCTTGGAATGATAAAGAGCCGCCATATTTACTCTCCTCATTGTTGGCCATGTTTCTGCTATAGCTTTTTATAGATGATAGTTTTTTAAAAAAAATCTAGTATTTTTTAATAACTTTACTGAGGTATAATTCACATACCAGAAAGTTCACCCATTTAAAGTGTACAGTTCCAACCATGTAAAGTGTACAATATACACCAATTTAAAATGTATAGTAACAGTTCTGCCAACCACCACCGTGGTCTAAGTTGAGAACATTTTCATCACCCTCAAAAGAAATCTTGGCCCCGTTAGCAATCACTCTCCATTCCCCCCTTCCTCCTAGGCCCTGGTGACCAGTAGTCTACTTCTGTCTCTAGATCTGCTTATTCTGGATATTTTATAGAAATAGAATCATACAATATTTGGCCTTTGGTCACTGGCTTCTTTCAGTTAGCATAATGAAAGGTTCACTCATATTGTAGCATTTGTCAATACTTCATTCCTTTTTATTATTGAATAATAGTCCCTTGTATGGATCCCTTGTTTGGATTTATCCAAAAGATAATGTTTTTGAGAAGCAGCAATAGCTCCTGGATAAGGTTGGGCTGGGCCATTATACCGTGCCTGGAATGCCTTCTTTGCTCTTCTTTGGCTGTGGAAAAGCAGGAGAAAAACATGCCATTTTGTTTGCTGATTTGCACTTGAACCCAGCAAAATGTCATGGTCCCAACTCTGTGGTATAACCCCTCTGGAGCAATAGCATGGTTTATTTTTAGTATCTGAGTGATTATTTCTGCTCGCAGGTAGACTGACAGTCCTGGCTTTGTCTTTGGTTCAGCTTTGCTCTCTCACTTATATGTTGTGTGGAGCAATGGCTGTATGTGAAGTGGCTAGACTCCCTGCTCTCAAGTAATTTATACTGTACATGTAGCGATTTTATAATATAAATTCTATTCGTTCATATATACATATGTGCATCTCTGAATATATATATATATATATGTGTGTGTGTGTGTGTGTGTGGGGCAGTGAAATTGGATTTTTTATTTTAGATCTCTAATTTCACATGGATATCTATTGATAGATACATAGCTATATTTAGAAAATTTATATATAAATTATATATATAAATTTAAAGGATATATCTATGTCTATACCTAGATATATCTGTATAGAAATATATATATCTATATATAGATACGTATATATCTATCTATATATTATATCTATATTTAAAGATATATCTATATATATGTACCTATATATGTCTGTATCTAAGTAGATATAAAGTTTTTGGCATTTTCAAACCTATCCTTTCAAAGACTTCAGATCTAAATGTCATTCAAGATAAACTATGATGGATTATAAACTACATGATCTATAGTTTTGTTCTCAGTTGCGTGGGGTCAGGTGAGATAGACTGCCAAATGTTAGCCATCCTACCTAGGAGGCCTGCTCATAGGATTTAAAAGAAATGTACTGTCCTTGATGAATTATCTGGCACCAATGGCAACATCCACCTATCATGAGCCATCCCTTCTGTTATGAACTAGCATTTGAAAAACAATCTGGGACAAAATAAAAAGCCTCTGGCACTTTTGAATTTTTGGAGAGAGAAACCTTTAGAAGTTAGCGTATGTGATTCTTTCTAAATTATTTTATTTCTTAATTATTTTTACTTTATTTCTTAATTTATAAATATTCTCAGAATGAAATGAGGTGCCTTTTTTTTTCCCTGAAGATTGGCACCTGAGCTAACAACTGTTGCCAATCTTTTTTTTTTTTTTCCGTACCTTTTCTCCCCAAGTCCCCCCAGTACATAGTTGTATATTTTAGTTGTGGGTCCTTCCAGTTGTGGCATGTGGAACGCCGCCTCAGCATGGCCTAACGAGCGGTGTCACGTCCGCGCCCAGGATCTGAACCAGCGAAACCCTGGGCCACTGAAGCAGAGCACACAAACTTAACCACTGGGCCATGGGGCTAGCCCCTGAAATGAGGTGTTTTAAAAGATGTATCCACCAGAGAGAATTTTGACCTCCCCCTCTTCCAGCATCAGTTAATGCTGGACTGTTCTTAACTCTGTCCTCAGTTTACCTTCTGTAGTGTCTCAGAGAATGATCACAGCGGCTTTGTGGCTGGCCTCAATTTAATCATGAGCTGCCAGCTGGGAGAATACTGGCAGTTTTCCTGATGAGCAAGTTGAGACTAATTTCTGCGGTTAAAGTGCAAGTTTCTCTCTGCTTCCTTCCCTGCCCCTCTCATCTTTCTGGACTTTGAGAAACTTACAAATTGGTAGTCATGGACTCTATCTGTGCAAGGCTTTTATTGTCTATCTCGTGGGCCACATTCAGAGCTTTTGGGGGAATGAGTTGTTTTGTTATGCACAAGACATATAGGAAGTATATGGCAGTATACATTATAGGGAACATAAAGCAGCAGATGGAATACCCATTTTCCATGTGGGGAAACTGAGGCACCAGTGAGGGTCACCCAACCAAGGTTCCGATGCTCACAGTCATCAGTTCTCCCTTCCACCACGTCACTGCCAAAACACGCCTTAGGCAGTTGGAAATGTTTGATTCATCGTAGTACTAGTTGATCATAGTATTTATCAGTTTTGAAAGTGGAAAAGAGACAAGAGAAGAGACATGCTGGTGTGTGTGGAACCTCCTGAAAAGGATGATAAAAGGACAGATTTCTAGGGTCCCTGGACAACTTTTTCATTACACCTGGGGTCAGGCCCCAGAACAGGCATTTTAAATAAGCGTCTCAGGTGATTCTGATATAGGTGGTTCAAGAACTGTACTTTGAAAAGCATTTTACTAACTGGTGAATGGGAGCAGCTGAATGAGAAATAATAAGGGAAATTCCCACAGACTGATGAAAATAAACTGAGAAGCACTTTTGCTTTAAATAGGAGCTCAGTAGATCACAATCAGACATAACCAAAAGTTAATTTATTCCCAAATTTTCAGGAATCCATTTGTCACATGAAGTCAATTTCGCCTGGATAGTCGTAGAAATATTCAGCACCAGCAACTTACAGAAAATCCTGAGATGAATGTAATTCCTCATTAGTAGACAACACCTATTTTTAATTCTTTACTGAAAATAAGATCCTTTGCTGCTTCTACTTCATAGATCCTTTCTCTATTCCTTCCAGCAAGTCCACAGTGCCTTGACATTATCTCATAGATTATCTGCTGTCTTAGCAAGGTAACTTGCATATGTGAGGGTTAATGTGGAAGCTAGGATTTGGGTACATATGAGGTTATGTCACTTTCTCCATCTGGGATTATCACCTCTCTGCTTTCAGCCGTCTTTGGGATCCATAATAGTTCTACTGTGAGACTCTTCAATGAATGTCCATCCACCTTGGGCAAGAAAGGTTGAAACGTTAGCCATTTAAGCTATTTGCTGAAATACCAAGTGCTTAAGTAAATGGGTCATCCCAAGCCTGAATATGAATGTAAGAGAGAAAATGCAAGAGTCTTTGAGGCCTCAATTCTCAATGCAACAGATGGAAACCTGTCAATTACATGAGCTCACATCTGCCTCTCTGATTTGGCTGGGCTTGTGCCATAATGTGCTGGGGAATGACTGATTCTGTAATCCCTACAAAGCATGGTTGGAGTGAGATTGACAAAGAACTAGACCCTAAAGATTAATGGTGCAGAGAAAGTAAGGAGCCTGGAGAACTAATAGTGAAATATAAGTGTCAGTGGTTACAAACCACTCATTCATTTAATTTGCTAGAAGTTAATGTAGTCCAGTAGACCTCAAATTAAAATGTTGCAGTTTTGCTTTGTTTCTTCATTAGTCTAATTCCCGTTGACCTTGTGTCAAGGCTGAAGCAATTTAAGAGCATTCTAGCATGGGGACAGTTGTAACAATCCTTGTCAGCATGGTTTCAAAGAAAATAGGTTGGCAAAACACACGTAGGTCCTGCAGTCTGTTAATATTGTGACATTGTATTTCTTTCTGTTGTAAAACCACTAAAATAAGGCTTTGGGAAGATGGATTGAATTTCTGAAATGCCAGAGTATCTATGGTGAACATCACTGTTACTTATTATCTAAGAGTTTGCTGCCCGGGTGTATGTGGTGGATATATAGCGATGGCTGGGGCCTCATCATTCAACATAGGCAGCTTAATCCAGAAACAGGATGGGAAGATAATGGCTTTTAGAAGAGCATTTGTAATAAAATTCACATGCTTTGTGAAAGAGGTAAGAATAAGGGTCAGATTTTGTGTAAAGATCTTTTGTTCCTAAGCCTGAAGGCCATAGATAACTGTAATAATAGATTTGAATGAAAAGACAACCCACAGAATGAGAGGACATTTTTACAGATCATATTATCTGAGAAGGGACTTGTATCCAAAATATATGAAGAACTCTTACACTTCAACAATACAAAGACAGACAACCCATTTAAAAAATGGGTAAAGAATTTGAATAGACATTTCTCCAAAGAAGATATACAGATGGTCAATAAGCACATGAAAAGATGCTCAACATCATTAGTCATTACGAAAATGCACATTAAAACTACAGGGAGATACAACTTCATACCCATTAAAATAAAAAGGACAATAACAAGTGTAGTTGAGGATGTAGAGAAATTGAAACCCTCGTCTATTGCTGATGGGTTTATAAAATGGTGCAGCCACTTTGGAAAATAGTTTGGCAGTTCCTCAAAAGATAAAACACGGAGCTACCATTTGAGCTAGCAATTCTATTCCTAGGTATATACCCAAGAGAGCTGAAAACATAGCCTCATAAAAATTTGTCCACAAACATCCATGGTAGCATTATTCATAATAGCCAAGAAGAAGAATCAATCCAAGTGTCCATCACCTGAAGAATGGATAAATAAAATGTGGTATATCCTATCAATGGAATATTATTTGGCAACAAAAAGGAATATAGTACTGACGTATATTACAACACAGACGCATCTTGAAAACATTATGCTAAGTGAAAGAAGTCTGATAGAACAGACTACACATATGATTCCATTTATATGAAATATCCAGAATTGGCAAATCTTTGGGGACAGAAATTAGGTTAATGGTTGCCAGGAGCTTGGGGCTGAGGCAATGTGGGGAGTGACTGCTAAGGGGTGTGAATTTCCTTTTGGGAAGATGAAATATTCTAACACTAGACTGTGGTGATTGTTGCACAACCCTATGAATACGCTAAAACACATTGGACTGGACACTAAATGGGTGTACTGTATGGTATATGAATTGTATCTCAATAAAGCTATTGTAACATTTAGAGATTTGAAGTGGAGAATATTGTTTGCTACTGTTACTCCTTCATTTGATTCTTTGTGTTCCGTGTGTGTGCATTTGCTTACATGAAAATATTTTGGAAAGTATTGTTAGCTTGATTATGAACCTCACTAACGGCACCTGTAAGTGACTCAGTGAGGGCTGAGTGCCAGGCTTTGTGTCTGGTGCTAGGGGGACCTTGACTGCTGAACGTGATGCACCTCTTCTCAAGGAGCCAACAGTCTGGTATTGTGTTTTCTTTAAAATCAGTCCTAGCTATTCTATAAGAAACAAATTGGCATCGTGCATGTTGTACGTTGAGATAATCTTTACAGAGAGTAAATTCTGTGTGTTTGGGGTGGGGTGTTTGGGGCCTGGGGGTGAGGAGAGGAGGGGATGGAATTCTCTGTGAAGGCAGTCAGTGGGGGCAGACGTGCAGAAGGCTGTGTGTATGTGTAGGTATGGTGCTTTCCAGCTTGAATGTTGTCATCGACTCCCATAGCCTGCAAAGTAAGGTCCAAACCGCTCTTTAGCCTGGCGCAGTAGAAGAGGCTCCTCCAGTTTCCATACAGGAGAACCCTCGTGGTGGCCGTCTGATTGGAGGGGGTGGAGGGACGACTCGTGGACTTGTCTTGAGCCTGTCTGCATAGCAAGCAGAGTTTTACATATAGTGAGTATTGATTTGAGGGGCCTTGGAGGTGAAAGCCCAACAGCCCCCCAACACCTCTGTTAACGGGGTCTTTTATCTGCCTGTCTCGTACTGCTCTTCCACCTTTGCCCTGTCTACTCCAGTGACTCAGTGGTACCATGCTGTTTCCCAGCACCGCACGTGCCACTCCTTTGGCCTGCAGGATTTTGTGTTCTGGTAGACTCCTGTTCATCCTTCAAGACCCAGCTGGAGCACAGTCTGCTCCATTGAGCCTTCCTGAAAGGCATGTGTCCTTGTGCTAAGTGCTAAGCCACTTCTTGCGTCCGTTTCCTCCTCTGTAAAATGAGACTAATAATAGTACCTACTTCCTAGGTAGTTGGGAGGATGAAACGGATTCATGTACATAAAGCTTTTGGAACACCTGCCAGCACCACGTAAACACTCCTAATTGTTACCTATCATCCTGATGTTTAATTTCAGGCAGAGTGGGTGGCTCCCTCCTCTTTGATTCCTCTGCACTTGCATGCACTTCCATTACTAACAATGTTACAGGTGGAAAAAATTCACCTGTAAATTCCCTGAAAAGTCTCCAGTTTGTCCAGAACTGTATAGATAAGGTTGTTTGTTCCATGTGTAGGCTGGGGAGTGCACATTTATCCCTTTTATAGTCATTCCAAGGAGTCTTATTTTAGGAAGGAGATTAGACTGAATTACTAAGAGCCCCTTCTACTGTAAAATCTTCACTGCCTCAAGGAGCTTCTGTCTGCTGAGATTCTGTGTATGAGTGGGAGGGGCGGGGGCAGGGCATGGCTCGTGGACGTGGACGTGGACCGAGGGGACTATTGTGGAATACATAATGGGCTTGATTTTCCCGCTCTTCCTCCCTAACTGCCTCATGGCTCTAGACCAACTCGACTCTCACCCGAGGGAGATGAGACGTGCTACATCCAAGATCTCAAAATTACGATTTATTTCATTACACACCTAAAGGTGTTAGGAAAAACTGTTTAAATGTAATTGTTCACTGATTCAGAGATGCCAACTTCTTCAGCAGTCCTTGAACCTCGTTAAATTTTTTTATTTTCATTTTTGCAAGTGCAGAAATGATGGATGCCAGTTTATATCGTGGGGTTTCCTCCTCCTCTTTACATCCAGGAGGAAAACATTTGCACTTGTGTTCACCCTTGCCTTTCTGTTTTCTGTAAGGAGCGTATGCATAAAGGGCTCTCTGGATGTCACCTAGTCCATTACTCTGCAGCCTGCACCTCTGAGCGGAGACTCTGGCGTTAGCCTGCCCTGAGCTCAGCTGTACCTTTGAAGTGGAGGGCCGGCCTTTCATCTTTGATTATTTTCACTTAATGACAGCCCAGCCTTTGATCAGCTCGATTTCCCTCTTTCTTTCACTTCATAATGAGTCACTTGGAGGTAAGGTGAGACCTGAGTAGGCTCCAAAACGGCCGCAACTTTTATGAGCACAATGGTTGTTTGACCTTCATATCTTAAGTAAATATACCAGAGGGAGTCAGCCCTTCCTGGCCTCTCATTGATAAAATTTGCTCACTGGATAATGTAAACTTAAAAAGAGAGGAGAGGGTAGGGAGGATCCAGAGAAGGAGAAATAAACTGTGAACAACATCTGCCTCCCCCAAGGTTTTGTTTAATTTGGGGAAACCCCCTTCATCTTCGCATATAAAACTTCTCAGCATCATGGGGAGCTATCATGTTCTGGGAACACGTTAAATTCTACATGCTGGTGGAGTATTTGTTTTCACGTTAACTTTTATGACTTTTTAGTTTATTATTTAACAGTCTCTTTTCCTGGAACTTGGTAAGGATACAAAAAATTCTCCTTGATTGGATATAATTTTTGCATAAGGATCTTAGGTTTTCTGATTAGTATTAAAATCTGGGGAATAAATCTGCAGTAGTCCCTTTAAAAAGCAGCTCACAGATTCACATATTTTTTGGTTGTGCTGCACACCATTACTATGCCATTTTTCTTAATATGAAATAAAAATACGTTTTGATGTTAAATACTTTTATCCATATATGAAATTAGCTGTTTGCCTCTCCAGTAAATCTTCAGTTATTCTCTCAAGCTAGTCAGTATACTTTTAGACTTCAGTTCCAATAGTCTCTTAGTTTTTGGTTGAGGAATGCAAACATCTTTTAATAATAGCTTATGTAAACTATAATTGCTGAGTAAAATTTGTCCGTAAAAGGACTCCATAATATATTGCATACTGTGAAAAACCCAACATAACTGTATGCTAGCTTGACACCAATTTAATGAAGGATGTCATGTTGCAATTTTTTAGAATTGGTTTGTTTTAACATAGGGTAGGTTTCATTTGAGTCAGTTTTAAATGACTGTTCAGAATTTTTCTTCTATCAGTGTGCATTGTGATTTGAAATGTTTGATATTTGTTCATCACACCTCAGATGTTACCCAGGAAATATCTATTGAATGGACGTTGATTAGTCGTGGATAGTTGAAGCTCTTGGCACAACCTCTGCCACTGAAACAGCAGTTGACTACGTTACTTAGTTTGAAGAAATGAGTTTTGGTATCCTGAGTTTTTTTCTCCAACAATAAAAATAATCTTAGAATATTATAAATCTCAGCTGACAATAACCAAAATGTGGATGTAGAAGTGTTAGACTTTGTTAGATCAGCCCGTGGAACTTAAAACACAGAGTTTTACTGTGAACTCAATCTTTATTTTCCCTCATATGTTCATAAGCTAGAAAAAAAGTGTAGCTTCTGGCTTTTTAAATTCATACAGTTTCTCAGTTATAAAGAAGAAAAGATCAGCACTGAGTACTGAGAGAATTATGAGGAAGAAGGTGAGGACGGCCTGTTTTGAAAGGGTAGGTGTGTGTACCAGCTGAAATGCTTTTCAGGTTCTCTGGTCTTGTCTTAAAATGTCTCTTGGACTTGCCTCTTCTCCACCCTCACAAATATGAATATTATTGACCCTCCCACCCCCCGAAACACACACATGCATCACTGCCCCTTCCCGTGGCTCAGGTGTGTCCATCCAGGCAGCCATCCGGCATAGTGTCATTAGACCACCTGTCTCTGAAGTTTCATATTAGCTGTGCCAACACTTAGAGTGGCTCCCTTGCCACCTCAAGTCTAACTGTTCTCCCTGTGTTCAAAGCCCTTTATTATCTGACTCGTCTATTTAGCCTTAAGTCTTTTTTTTTTCCTGCTTTTTCTCCCCAAATCCCCCCAGTACATAGTTGTATATTTTAGTTGTGGGTCCTTCTAATTGTGGCATGTGGGATGTCACCTCAGCATGGTTTGATGAGCAGTGCCGTGTCTGTGCCCAGGATTCGAACCAGTGAAACCCTGGGCCGCCAAAGCAGAGCACGCGAACTCAACCACTTAAGCCCCAAGCCTTACGTCTTTAGTACTAGAAGAAATGAGCCCTTTGTTCCAGTTGGACCGACAGTGCATGCATACGATGCCACTCTTGTTCTTGCTCCCCATTTATGCATATGGTTGTCCTCACCTGGAATGCCCATGCCCACCATTTCCAAGCGTCCAGATTCTATCTATTATTCAGATTCCACTCCTGTTACAGCTAGTTGATATCTTCCACATATAGAATGTCCATAGCTTCTCTCTCTCTCTCTTTTTTTTTTTTTTTTTTACATGTAATGAGTTTATTTTTATCCTCAGATTAATATTTGGAAACTTTCTCCACTTTAATTCCTAATACGTTAATTATCGATAGATATTACCCATATAAGCAAAAGCTCTTTGTGGTCCTCAGTGACTTTTGTTGTTGTGAACAGCTTTAGTGAGATATGAGTCACACACTGTACGCTTCACCCACTTAAGGATCCTCTCTTTGATTTGGCATTTGTCATGTTCTTCCTCGTAGTTATTTATCTCCAGGACTTATCACTCCTACTACAGTAAAATCCCTCAAGGCAAAGACCAGATCTGAAACATTTTTGTGTTCTCCTTAGTTCCTGGCATAGCACCACAAACATACCAGGTGCTAAAAAGCTTTTGAATGAACCGTATCCCCTCATTCTTCCCACCCATTCTAAATCCCATACTTTCTTTAGGTGGGGCTGGAGTCAACATTTAGCAATTAGCCTTTAATATAAGGGCTCTGTGTGTCAATTTGTGGGGTGATTCGGCAGGAATACAAGTTCCGCTTATCTGTCATTTGGGGATGACGACCATCTCAAGAAGGGAGCGTGGGTGGTGGCTTTCAGAGCAAACGATGACAGACTAGGCTTTGCTCCTCAAATCCACAACAAGAAAGGAAAGGAGAACCTGAGGAAGTAACTAGGTCTAGGAGGTGGCCTGATGACTTACCAGCTTTGTCAAAATGCTTGTAAATACTGCTACAGTTAGCTGACATGATAGCCACAATGCGTGATGCAGACAATAAGATTTACAAATATTTTAAGATAGTGAAGACTAAGGATGCTGACTTGCCAAGGAGGAACTTGATCAAGAAAGTAGACTTGTACTCTAGACCAGAGCTGGAAGTGAAGGGATGTTTTAGACAGATGAGAGGGGAGACAGGAGACAGGCCCAGCATGAGCAGTGGAGTCTGGGAGGAGTGGTGAAGACAAGGAAGAGAGGGGTAAGTGAGGCTAGAGAGAGGGGCTGTGGACTTTCTTCCAGCAGTCCAATCCATCAGGGACTTTAATTTCTCATGATGGGAGGCTGGGTGACTATGCTGGAAGACATTTTGCCCAGGGTATGAGGTGATGTGAGAAGAAATAGCTGAAAGGATGAGGTTAGTGCCAGTAGCTTTTATTTGCCCGGACTGTATAGCTCACTTATTCAATAAATATTTATTGAACACTGGCTTTATTACAGGAAGAGTTAAGCCAGTCCCTGATAATATTGGAGGTTTTCATATATTCTTCTTTCAGTCTTTTATATAACAATGTTGTGTCCCAAATCAGACTTGTGCTGATTTGTAATCTGAGGGCACCATGTTTTGTCCAGTTTAGCTCTACTATCTTGCATAGCAGATAAAAGGTACTTAATCACTGAGCAAGAGATTGCGTGATAATGACAAGACACATACCCTCATATTGTTACTACCGAGGGAAAAGGTTACTTTTTTATAACAGAGAAATCTGTGAGCCCCACCCTAACCGAATACTCAAGCTTAGTTTCACCAGCAGTGGGACAGAGTGGCATCAGGTGGCCTGATGCAATGCAAGGAAGTGTGCATAATATCACCTCTCTATTATTCTTGTCAGAAATGTTCAACTTGAATTTAATCATGAGGAAATGATCAGATCACCAAAAATTGTAGGACACTCCATTGGTCTGATTATTTAAATATGTCAATGTCATGAAAGAGGGAGATAGAAGTTCCTGTAAATAAAAGGAGATTAAAAGAGACATGAGAACTACATCGAACAGCATGTGATTCTTGATTGGATCCTGGATTCCACCACCTCCCTGCCCCTGGGCCCCCAAAAAAGAAATAGGTCAATTCGTGAATTTTGAATATGGATTGATATTAGACAATTACAGTATATCAACTTTAACTTTCTTGGGGGTGATAATGGTTTTGTGGCTGTGAAGGAGAATGTTTTTTCTCTTAGAAGACACTTGTTGAGGTATTTTGGGGTGTGATATGGCTACAAGTTACTTTAAAAAATTATTGCAATTATAGCCAGAAAGTATATGCGTGTAGATAAAACAAACTGACAAAATCATTTAAGGAGCAGGGATGGGATATGCATTGTTCATTCAACTTTTTGGTAGCTTTAAACATTTTTGGAAATAAAAACTTGGAAAAATAAAATTATTTACTTAGCTCTTTCAGTGATAAAATTTACAAAATCTTCATTTAAATTGCTCGTTTTACCAGTCTTCATGGTTATTAGGCACTTGAATTGTGTGCATGCCTGAGTTCTTAAAGCTCCTTTCACTCCCTCAGTATTAGGGAGCTTTTGAACTTTGTGTCGCGTTGTAATCCTCGGAAAATTCTCAATGTGGCTTCTGAAACCAGCATGTTTAGCAACGATAAGTAATACAGTGAGCTAATGCATCTCTGTGGGACAGCAGAACGGCTTTCTGAGATATTTGACGTAAGATACTTGTCTCACCCCAGCTACCTGCCCACGTCAGCTCTGTCCGGGGTTTGGAGCTGATAATGAGATTTCCTATTCGGAATAGGTGGGTCCACTCATGGCCTTCAGCAGTCCACATGCCAATGTGAGTGGTTCCTGGCAGCCTCATTTTATTCCTCAGGATCTGGACTGGAATATATTGCAGAGAACAAGATTGCCTATATATCTTTTTTTTTTTTTTTTTTTTGAGGAAGATTAGCCCTGAACTAACTACTGCCAATCCTCCTCTTTTTGCTGAGGAAGACTGGTCCTGAGCTAACATCCATGCCCATCTTCCTCTACTTTATACGTGGGATGCCTACCACAGAGTGGCTTTTTGCCAAGCGGTGCCATGTCCACACCTGGGATCCGAACCTGTGAACCCTGGACTGCCGAGAAGCGGAACATGCACACTTAACCGCTGTGCCACGGGGCCAGCCCCTGCCTGTATATCTTTTGAGAGACAGTAGCCAGCATGATGGTATTGCTCAAAAATCTGAAGTTTTTGAGTTGGAGGTGGGCACTATGAGAATGTCACTTAGGACTCTGCCATGCAGCTCAGCCCAGCCAGATGGTATCAGAAGAGGTCCTCTTGGGCCGGGGCAGCAGGATGCCTTTGGGTTGGGTTTTGAAAGTGGGGAAGAGCATGAATTGGCCAAGAGGCATTCTGAACCCATTCCAGTGGGGAGAAAGGTGAATGTAAGCAAGCAAGGGAGGTAAGGGTGCCTGCGTTGGAAGGAGGGGATGCTGGTTTTCCAAGCACCAACAACGTGCTCGGCTCTATTCCAGTATCGTGTTTAATCCCTGAAATAGCTCAGGATTTGGGCCCACTCCCCAAATTCTCTTTTTTTTTCTCCTCCAGTGATCAGTGACTGAATCTAAGACTCAACCCTCCCAAGGCCTCTGGCCCAGTCATACCCTCCAGAATGCCCTTCAATTAAAGAATGTTTTGAAAAATGCAGGTGCTAGCATATTACCTTGGATGTTTAACCTGTTGCATGCCAGAGAGCTTAAAGAGAGTTTCTTTTGATGTTTTTACTCACCTTTTGGAGAAGTGATACCATTTCCCCCCAGCTTAATTTCTCTGTCTCATGGCAACTGGAGTCCCACAGGAAGTGCTCCACTGTTGAAGGGTTAGAACAAGCCTCTTTTTGGCTCCACCTCATTCAGTGATTCCTTTTAAACACTTATAAGCTCCACCCAAGAAGAAATCGAGCCCCTAGCAAAGTGCCTGATTCCAGTACCGTCTGCAAACACTTTGCTTCCAGAATTCGCCTCCTTCCCATGAACGGTAACATGTTGCAAAATTAGATTTGCAAGTAAATATAATGACGAATTTCTGCCGGCCTCAGAGTCTTTTTCCATTAAGGAGGGTGCTGGGTGCTTGGCAGCAAAGGTTCTTGAACTGCTGTTATCTCCTTGGGGTTCTGGGGTTGTGTTTCAGTGCTGGGGCCTCAGACAGGGACGTGTGAGGGCATGTGATGTGTTGTCCCGATGTGCTAACATCCAGGTGACACAGTGCTTCCACCTGCACGAGTGCACGAAGAGCAGAGCTTGAACTCTAGTGAGACCAGCTGCCTGATTTACTCCGAGCCCTCTGCAGCCCCGTCAGGGCCACAGGCCAGCGTTGAAGGAACAAGGGTAGAGGTCGGTGTGGCTGTTAGGTCTGGTTCAGAAAACCAAGCATACAGACAGGTGTTTCATCTTTTTAAAATTCCAGTATGATTTATGAAGCCAAAACCCAACCTAACACCGAGATCTGCCGATCTTCGGCCTAGTTATGTGCCTGTTGGGTACTTCAACTTTTCTTTAAGCTGAGATGCTATGTATAGTAAGACATTAATTTGAGCCCTCTTACTTTGTGATAATTTCTCGCAGCTTACAATATTACATAATCTATAAAGATACAGTTCAGTTATAAAGTGAATTCAGTAGGGTAAATGAGATATCAGGAACTTTTTTTTAACTCTGAACACAACAAAACTATTTTAAGTGGTGTAGAACTTGCTAATTAAATGAATAGCAATCAATGGATGTGAATATAACAATTTTTAACTTACTTTAAAATATTTTTAGTTAGGCTTTTTGATATTCAGATTAACCTTTCTAGTCAATGTATTAAGAACATTTTAGTGTCTATTCAGAATGGGTATTGAGAATTATAGACGTCTTATCATTTCTTTGAGATTATTTTTCACCTTTTCTCCTCTAGCCCCCATAGAATTGGAGATATTTAAAATCATTGGGGGCTGTAGACATTGTTTAGCCCTCGTGCACCAGCAGCGTCAGCACTGCCTGGGAACAGGCGCCACCCGGACCTGCTGAGTCCCAATATGGCTGGTCCGGGGGCCCTCCCCTTCACCTGTGAGTCACAGAAAGTGCCCCGATCTCTTCCTGTGTGCTCGTTTGTGTTGAGGCGCAGCACGAGACTCTATACTTTTCCTGGTACCGAGCCACAAAGTCCCCTCTCTTTCAGTGCCAACCCATTGGTCTCCTCTCCTTAGCGGGTTCTAATCTGCGCATTAGATTGCTTCCATCCCGACCAGTCTCACCATGTTAGGTTAGTGGATAGATCAGCCAGTGGAGCTGCTTCCAAAGTAAAGAGCTGTATCCTTTGAGTCAGACCTAGGTTTCAGTTCTCTCCTTGCCTCCCCCCTCCCCTCCCTTCGGCTTCCCTCCTTACATTAGTCTACTCACACTGCCATTACGAAGGACCACAGATGGGCAGCTTAAACGACAGGCATTTATTCTCTCGCAGTTCTGGAGGCTGGAAGTCCTCGATCAAGGTGTGGGCAGGGTTGGTTTCTTCCGAGGCCTCTCTCCTTAGCTTGCAGACGGCTGTTTTCTTCTTCACCTGGCCTTCCCTCTGTGCATGTCTGTGTCCTAATCTCCTCTTCTTATAAGAACATTAGTTTGCTGGACTACAGCCCACTCATATGACCTCATTTTATCTTTATTACCTCTTTAGAGAGCTTATCTCCAATACATTCATATTCTGAGATACTGGGGTTAGGACTTCAACATAGGAATTTTGGAGGATGCAGTTCGGCCTATAACACTCCCCTTCCTGTCCTTCCTGCTCTTCCCTTCTACTCTCTCCTTTGTCCCTTCACCTTCCGTCTTCCACTGCCCCCTCTCTCCCCGTCTTCATTCCCATCCTCCTCTCCTCTTGCCTCCCCCTCAGCTGTCTTCCTCCCACTTCTTCTCCTTAACCTGTGAAGCATCTTGCACAGCTAGAAAAAATCTGAAAACTGGGGAATCTAAATGCCAGCTCTTCTATTAATCAGCTTTGTGACCTTGAGCAATTCACTAATTCTTGAAACATGAGTTTCCTTAGTTGCCATATGGGAATTACTCTTTCCCTCTTCCCTTACAGGACTACGTCAGGAAAAAACCAGAATAATAGCTCGTAGTTTTACATACTTTTACAATGAAATATATTAATATAAGAGACAGGAAAGCGCTGACATAGTGTAGTGTTTATGGATTATTTGGATTACTTGAAATTCTAATTAAAATGGCGGATGTTTCAACTTCACGAGTTTCACTGTGGTGGTGTTCTCCTTAATTCTATCATTAGCAGTCAGCAATATAGGTCGCAGGGTTTTTTTTTTCCTCTCAAAGATCTCATTGTTGCCTTAAAGAAAAGACTAAAGCTGCTCAAACCAAGCTCAGTCAGGGGTCTGTACTCAGCATGGCCTCCCCCGCCTGGCTGGCTGGACAAGAGTGACCTTTCGCCGAGGATTGGGCTCCAGATGTAAGATCAGGCTCTGCAAGTTTGGAGCCGTGAGGCTGGCGCTGCCTGAGAGAGACAGTGGGAGAGGCACTTGTGTTGTACCCGGAGGGGTGATGCGAAAGGGGGCTCGTCACTGGGTTGTTGAATCTCATGCAGTCCTTGTACCGCCTGCAGACACCTCGTCACACCTTTTCTCTCTGCTGGCTCGCCCGGGTTTCATGTGTTGCCTAACAGCCCTCCTTTAAAAACAAGGGAAAAGTTAAGCAGAATGGGGATGGCCACAAGTTGAACTATTTGAAAGAGGTTGATTTCACTGTCTTCGCCCCAGCTGCTAGTCTGTGAGACAAAGAAGTGTTATTTGAAAGAAAATGAATATGCTCTGGCTGCTGGAGCTTCTGCCCTGCACGGTCATGAGTTTGTAAGATGCAAAATGGGGTGGGAAATGTTAGCATGCAGTCATTTATCAGGTGCTCTCTTGACGGTAGGGTGAGGTCAGTCTGGTCACCGTGGGCTGTGGTCAGACGGGAGACGGGAGACGTATCCACGTAGCTGAGCAGCTGGCGTGGGGGCCAAGCGGTGGTTTTGCTTCTTTGATTCCGTAGGTTCAGACACAATGAAAGGGGCGGGGAGGGGAGTAGACCGTAAAGTCTTGGACACAGCAAAGGTTTAAATTATGGCAGAAAACTCTCTGTTGGGTGAGGCACAGAGATTTTTCTAAAAATCTATCCTTAAAAGTTATAGTGAGATGCTTTTTAGTCTCTTCCTACCTTCCTCTTCTCCATTAACATGAAGACACTGTCATTTCAGCCTTGTGCTGTTTGACTAATCTCTGTAAAATGACAATAAGTGCCATTATTTTGATTAATTACTCTTGAGTCATGACACTGTCTTGAATGCGGTCACAAATCCCTGTCTGGCGGTCAGCCCCCGGGGTTGGTGGGAGGCGCTGTGATGGGGAGCGAGGGACCCATGTTCCAGCCCTGCCTCTGCTTTAACCTTGAATCGCTCATCTCTCTGAAACTGAATCACTTGCCTCAGCTCCATGCTGAAGGTCTGGGCCTGGATCATTCAGTTCTAAAAAGTCGAATATGTATTTTGTGGACAAGATTGCATTGATCTCAGGTTTCAGTTGACTACTTATAACTTTCTTGTAGTAATTGAATAAATGAATGAAGCTAGAACACTGAGGATGAGAAGTGTGCTTGAGTTTTAACTAAATCTGCTTCCATTATAAGGTAAATTATTAGTTAAGAGTACTTAGTTGAATCAGTTTTTTCTCCTACTATGTGAAGTGCGTCTTGGAAAAGTTTGGTCTTTCTCAATCGGCAATTAAAATAAGACTCAGCTTTGGAAGATACACGTTACATAGGATGTAGACTTTGAAGCCAAAGTTACGCCGTCAAGGTGATCTAATTGAACCATTTAGTTTTACAAATGAAGAAACTGACGCTGGAAAGGCGAGTGCTGTCTTGGAGTCTCTCCAGTTAGGCTCCATCCTGCATCCAGTCTGAGATGGTGAGAAGGAAACAATCCTGCCTCTGAAACTATGCCGACTGATTATAAGACAAACTTCAATCTCAGCTCTATTAAAATGTAGGCAATAAGGAGTCATACTCCTTGAAACGAGCTAAGAATGGGATTCCGAAATTAGGCCGCGTATTCCTGGGTCTCTCCCTGTGCCCTGCTCATGCCCTCTCCGTTTCGACTTTGAAAGCAAGATTTCCTTCCAGTATTTTTCACAGGAATCATATAGCACATTATGAAACTAAGTGGTTTTCTTTTTTCCTTTCTCTCTGTTAAACGTTTTTCAGTGAAATTAATATATGCTGATTCTTCCGAAGTCCTGGGCCAAAATCTTTGCTCATCTTTGATTGGGAGAAATATTTAAGGAATATTTTTGATCCATATATTAGAACTGCCACCATGACTGAAAATAGCTGTTAAGTAATTTTTGTATCTCTTAGGCATTTTTCTTCAGTAACACATACCTAGATAAAATTATCTTCATTGAAAAGGCCAAATACATTTTCAAAATAGGGCTTCTTTAGTTATAAATTTAAAAGAAAGTTAGATTGACAATCGTACCTAAAGCAATTTAAGAGACTTAAAATCCTGGGTTACTCAGACACCTCAAATCTCCCTTCTCCTGTTTATTTTTGACAAAGAAAGATAAAATGTTTCCTCCTTTTCCAATTACCAAACATTGTGAAATTTAGAATACACATTAGTACAAAAGAAAAAAGTTTTTTACAACCCCAGGATACGTTCCTTTTGGTGTCTATTTTTTCCTCCCCTCGATGGTCAGGGTCTGTATAAATTTCATTATTTGTTTTCCTGGCAGTATCTTTGCAGAGCCTTCAGGGTATAATGGGCACTCAAACACACACTCTGATTAAAAGCTGAGCTGGGGACTGGCCTGGTGGTGTAGTGGTTAAGTTCACACACTCTGCTTTGGTGGCCTGGGGTTCGTGGGTTCAGATCCCAGGTGCGGACCTATGCACTGCTCATCAAGCCTTGCTGTGGCAGTGTCCCACATGCAAAATAGAGGAAGACTGGCACAGATATTAGCTCAGGGACAATCTTCTTCAAACAAAAACAGGAAGATTGGCAATAGATGTTAGCTCAGAGCCAATCTTCCTCACAAAAAAAGAAGAAAGAAAAAAGAAAAAGCTGAGCTGGAGCTTCATAGAACTCTGATGAACCAAGTGCATACATAACCTCAAGTGGTTCTCTGCTTTGATTATTTTGTGTGTGTGTGTGAGAAAGATTGGATCCGGACCTGCGAACCCCGGGCCACTGAAGTGCAGCACGTGAAGTTAACCACTATGCCACTGGCCTGCTTTGATTTTTTTTAACTTAATAAGTATTCTTATAATTATCTGACTGTAACATAGTAGAGAGACATAGCTATAATAATGAAAGGTTTATTTTTATTTCAGGGAAAATTAATGAGTAGCTTGTTCTTATTTAAGAGTTGTGTGTGAAAAATCTGGGAGAGAAAAAAAGATCTAATGATACTGGGGTCTTCTGTCATCTTCTTATAAATACATTCTTACTGTGGAGGAGGAGGGTAACAGCTTTATTGAGAGATAATTCACATACCATACAATTCACCCATTTTAAAGCATACAATTCAGTGGATTTTAGTGTATTCGCAGAGTTGTGCAACCTTCCCACAATAAATTTTGGAACATTTTCATCATCCCCAAAAGAAACCTTGTAGTCATTAGCAGTCACTTCCTATTCCCCCTCTCCCAGCCCCCAGCCATCACTAATTCTACTTCCTGTCTCTATGGATTTGCCTGTTCCAGACATTTCGTAGAAATGGAATCAGACAATATGTGGCCTTTTGTGTCTGGCTTCTTTCACTTAGCATATTGTTTTCTGGACTCATCCATCTTGTAGCATGAATCAGTACTTCATTCCTCTTTGGCTGAATAATACTCCATCGTGTGGATAATACCACATTCTTTTGTATCTGTTCATCAGTTGTTGGATGTTTGAGTCTTGTCTATTATGAATAATGCTGCTGTGAACATTCATGTAGAAGTTTTTGTGTGAGTATATGTTTTCTTTTCTCTTGGATGTATACCTAGGAGTGTAATTCCTGGGTCATATGGTAACTCTGTATTTAACCATTTGAGGAATTGCCCAAATTGTTTTCTACAGCAGCTGCACCATTTTATATTTGCACCAGCACGATGGTTCCAACTTCACATCCTTGTCAACACTTGTTACTATCTATCTTTTGATTATAGCCTTCCTAGTGGCTGTGAAGTGGGAGCTCATTGTTTTGATTTGCGTTTCCCTGGTGGCTAGTGATGTTGGACATCTCTCCATGTGCTCATTGGCCATTTTGTGTATCTTCTTTGGAAGAATGTCTATTCAGATTCTTTCCTATTTTTAGATTAGGTTATCTTTTTATTGTTGAGTTGTAAGAGTTCTTTATATAAATATGTTCTTTAATAGATCTTTTAAAATTCCTTATTCTGTGTCATCTTTGATCTTTATTGTACCCTAAAATTCCATAACCTGGGCTCACCATTGCATTGCATCATTTATTCATTCAGTCAGTATTTACAGACCAACTACTGTGTGGGAGATACTGTGCTCTGTGCTCTCAAGTGTATAAAATAAATCAAATGTCCTTGCTTCAAAGAGTGCCAAACACAGTAGGAAGGGAACTGCCACGTTGATAATTTCTTTGGGTGTTCCCAAGAAGAGATGATTTTCAGGCATCAAGACAACCTGAGGAGGCGGCATTTTAAGTGGCCTTTGCAGGATGCGTAGGATTTAAATACAAGAAGATCCGGGGAAGAAGCCAAGTAGAAATGGATCTTCAGGGGAGACAGCGAGTTCTGTGGAATGGTAACTAATCTAGTTTAACTTTTAGAGCTGAAATTTTCAGAGCTTAAAAAGAGGAATATTAGAAACAAAGACCAGAAGGGTAGCTGGGACCAGATGTTGATTTTGAAGTTTGAAGCAGTCTGCATGTTTGGGGTTAGCATGGGTTGACCTGCTCAGAATGGGGCCTTGGAGGGCTACGTTCACAGAAATGTGTGGGGTGATCGGGGTGGGGGTGGCTGAAAGCACAGCTGTGTGTCAGTCTTGGAGACTGACGTGCATTAGAAGACGAGAAAGCCGGTAGTTAAGAAGCTCCTGTGAAAATTGTTTAATCTCATGGTTTCCAAATTTATTTCATCATGGATTCACCTCTTTTTGTAAACGTGTAACATCTGAGGTACATCCTTTGGGCTTTGCTGCCTTAGTTTGGTATTACAGACGTCGTAATTTCGTAGTAAATCTTGGTTGGTTGGTTACTTGATCTATTGCAGGATTGTGGATCATAGAATTGGATAACTGATTCTAAGGGCTGAAGGAAGGTTAGATATTGGCGAGTCCGTCCCCTCACTATATGGAGGCCTTAGAGGGGAAGTGCTTGCCCATATTCATCTAATCCTAAATAAAGGGAGTGTGTCCTCCAAGTGTCTTGACTCCCAGACCAAATGTTCGCCTCAGTTTTACTACAATAATTTTAATCTTCCTGTGCCATATGCACAATAATAACAACAAATCCTGCTCTACAATACAAGATGTTGTGCTGGGGGGTCCTTAGGGTGGAGGGCTAAGGATCAATGAAGGCACAGAACAGACCAGACCTGTTTCTACCCTTCTGACTGTGGGTTCTTTTCCTTCTGCCCCTAGTTCCTTGCTCTAAGCCCTCTGTGGAGCTTGCACAGGGTTTAGTGGGAGGTGTTTGTCTGGTAGGCAGAGGGCGTGGGTTCTTGCCCCAAGTTGCCCTGTTAACTGTGTGACGCTGAGTAGGTCACCCCAGTTTGAGGGCACAGTTTTCTCTTCTGTCCAGTGAGGGAATCTACGTGTACAAGGGCCCTTCCAGCACTAGCAACATGCATGTCCCCATCATCTCTAGGGGGTCTCACCTCTAGGGGGTCTCGTAGAGTTATATCGCAGCCCCTGGGGGAGAAGGACCACCTGTGGTTCCTCTGTGGGTCCTTTGCCCCCCCAGATGAGAGATCCTCGGTGTTCTCAAAGAATTCCTGTGGACTTTCTTCTTTCTCTGTTAGGCTTCAGCAATTCAGTCTTGAAGATAAGCGGTGCATCCATTTGATAAACTTAAAATGCAAACAAGTGCGAGAACTTGAACAAGGATGGAAATTGGGGGGTGGAGTGGGCGTGTTCTTTTCACCCCGGGAGTTTTGCTTTTTGTGTAACAGTGTCTGCTGCTGTGAGGAGTGACTCTTCTATTTTGGAGTGATTTGAATTTGTTGCTGTGGTGGTGGTGTTCCATGGCAACTGCGGTTGCCACACATCTGGCATCTGATGAAGTGGCTCCCAAAACCCAGGGGTCCACACAGAGCCCGAGCTCCCCTCATCCTGCTGTCCTGCCAAGGCTGTGGGGAGGCGCTGGGCGGAGGGCGCTGTGGCTCTGTGCCTTGTTGCTGAGGTTTGATTTGCAGTTGCTGAGTTCCTGGGGTATCATCAGAGTGCTCCAGCAGTCAGCTGGGCTCTTGATCTTTCCATTGGAAACCGCCTCTTCCCTCCGTGGGGGAGGAGAGTAGAAGGGAGGATCATATTTGCAAAGAGTATTTTCTAATTTATCGAGGTATAAATCTTAGCACTGCTTTTGTTTGTTTGTTTTTTTAAACCAAAAATCACTAAGCAGGAAGTAGAGGTCAACCAGAATCCTTCTGAATTTCTGAGTGTAGCAGGCCAGCATAGGGTCTGTTTTTTAGGTATTTCATTTAGAATGGAAAGTTCCAGTTTGCTTTGGGGCCAAAATCCCTAAAAGAAATCCTGCCTGGAGGTGTATTATGGGTCACTGTATATTTGCTAGTTTATATCTTGGTGACTAAACTGGCAAATTTTTTATTTTTTCCTGGTAAACATTCAAGAAGGTTTTTTCCCTCCCTCCTTTCCCTAACAAAACCGTATTTGTCATATGCGTAAGAAGCAGACGACTGTTAACACTGTCCACACATCTGTGATGATAGGAAAATGAGTGGTGGCAGACAAAGATTTCCTTTCTTAGGTACCACAAGGCCTCAGATGAAGTTGACTTTATCCTAATATTACTCTCAAATTGTGACCACGTGGAAACAAAATTGGTCAGGCCTTGGAGACCAATATGAGCAGCACAACAAAAGGGTTATTATTTGCGAAAAATTTAGGTTTCCCCCCATATGACTTAGAAGGTTTGAGGTTTTCTCTTAAAGTAATTATTACCTTTGTTTATAAATTTCAGAAGGTGTACAATGTTTATTATAATAAAGGATCATGCTTATTTTAACTCATAATGAGGCACAAAGTTATCGCCTGGCACAAAACCTTTTTAAAACAGGAATGAAAAATACCAAGATGTCGAATCAGATGAAAATGTGAACTCTAATTTGAAAAATGTTTTGAACTGCTCCTGTGTGTTAAGCTCGCGACAAGTTATATGCAGAAACTTTGTGCTGGTCACAATCATAATATTTTTAGTGTGCCATTTTTAGTGGACTGTAAGAATAACATGTTTATTTCCCATTAAACAAATGTATTTTTATTTCTTTTAACTTTGTGGGCAAATATGTGAATTATTAACCCATAAATTTTCCTCATTCTTTAAAAAAAATAACATACCAAACATGTAATAAAAATGTAACAAGCAAGAAAAGTGAGTTTGGCGTCGCGTTCTAATGAACCCTGGGTTAGGTCATTCTCTTACAGGTATGGGGTTGAATACCCATAAATCTAAAGACCTTTAAGGTTTTAAATTAACTTTTGAGATGGTTTATGGTCAATGCTTTTTCCCCTCTGTTACTTTATTGCAACTTTTAATTTTAAACGCTACCCTAAAGAGTTATTGAAGAAATGGTGATTATGTGACGTGATGGAGGTGTTAGCTGACGCTATGGGGGGGCAATCATTTTGCAGTGTCTAAATGCAGTAAATCAATATGTTGTACACCTTAAACTGACACAATGTTCTATGTCAGTTATATCTCCATAAAGCTGGGGGGAGAAAAAGAGTTATTGTGCTAGAAAAGCACGTTCATGTAAAATGTCTCATGCTTGGCAGCTAAGCTTGTGCTCGGACCGTGTGCTGAGAATGGCAGGCAGCCCGTCATGCTGCCAGAAACTTTCCACTGGGAGTAGTTTTGCAAGGGGTCAGGCAGGCGGGGGGAGCCGGGGCGGGGGGGCGGGGGCTGAGGTGGCGGCGTTTCTCCTGCTTGGTGACTGCATCATCTCTCTTTGCGTAGGTGAAGCTGCTCTCAGGGGCGAGCCCAGGATGCACACCCTCCCTGTGGCGTCTGCCCTCACCAGTCACCGCACAGGCCCCCCGCCCATCAGTCCCAGCAAGAGGAAGTTCAGCGTGGAGCAAGGGGACGATGACCTGGACTGTGAAAACGACCATGCTTCCAAGATGAGTCGCATCTTCAACCCTCATCTGTAAGTTCCCTCTTTCTGAAGTGTGGGCGCTCTGATTCTGACTTTCACGTACTCAATGCCGGGGCCGTATTTCTCTTGCAACTTTGTGCCGCCCATGAAGTGAAAGGAGGATTAGTGCTCATCTGCCAGGAGGGGGCATTGAGCTGATTGTAATAACTCGTGGAGAGATGACATCTTCCTTCTTTCCAGCTTCCTTGTGTGGCCATTCGCGTGTTTTCCCCACGGGCATTGACTTTCCCTTAGAGCTTCTTGGGTGGTTGTCTGAAAACTTTGCCTTTTCTTGCCTGTACCCCACTGACTGTTGTTAGGAGAATCAATCCTTGGTGAATGTCTTTACGTGCCTGGGAGATGGAAGGAAAGGTTAGCACCTAAGCTGACTTCTGCAAAATGTTTTACTTAGGAGTCCAGAATTGTAGTATTAATTCCCAACTTGCGTGTTCACAGTGTAACATGAGACCCTCCCAAAGCAGGAAAGATGGCCTTTTGTGTTTATGATAAGGTGCTGCTCGTCACATCTGATCTGGGAGCCTGTTCCCGCCATTGCAGAACCAGTCTTGGGGCCAGGGGACCTGGGTGCTGGTTCTCAATCTGCCACCAACACTCTACAATCATTACTTGAGTTGCTATAACTTTCTGGGTCTCAGTTTCCTTATTTGTGAAATGAAGGGGTTGAAATGAAAGTTCTCTTAATCTGTGCACCATTACTGTGTTTATATTTGGGAAACAGCTTGCTTCTGTGCACTATATTCTGGCTTCCCCTGTGCACTCTTCCAACACATGCATGCCTTGCGAAGGGAGTGGAATGCTTTTTCACATGTTTTCAGGACTTGGAGACAGCCAGCCAGCTGTCTGGAGAGTCTGCTCTGGCAATTGTGTCGCCAGTTGGTATTATCAGAGTCTGGGGTCTTGTCAGCAGGGGTGAGGGAGCCCTGATTATTGGAAGGAGTAGTTTTGCATGTCCAGGTAAAAAAGTCCCGCTCCTTTTCTCCTTATCTTTCCCAAGCCTGTTCCCCAACTGTGAATTAATGTTTTGTAAGTATTCACAATGCTCAGCTTCCCCAGTTCTGGTTCTGAGGATGCTGCTCTCTCCGGCAGGAACGGGAAGCTCAGAGAGTTCCTGTTTCCTCATTGGAGGAGAGACCTTGTGCAGCTCGAGGTAGCCCTTTGCTGCCTCAGCGCCGGCAGTCCTCGGCATTCCACGCATTCCAGCCTGCTTGGACTGTTGTGTTCAGTCATAAGACACACTGACAGAGGTATTTATCCTCAAATAAATCGCTGTAGTGTTAGTCAGAGGCTGAGCCCGCAGTCTCGAGCCCTGGAATTTGCTACAATCAGGAATCCAGCAACAAGGCCCTGCAAACAATGAGCCCTCGCAAATGGGAGAGGCTCAGGGAGAGGCTCATCGTTGAGATCCTGGGCGCTCAGCTGTTTGCAGTTCATTGTTTTCTTACTAGGAATTTCTTCTTCTCTCACATCGTCTCTTCCCCAAACCCAAATAAGAGACATTTGGTCTTTTTTTTTTTTTTTTGGAAGGAAGAGGGAGGCGGCCCTGAGACAGTATGTTTTGTCATCAAACATACCTTAGTTTAGATCCTAATTCTGCCACTCACCAGCTGTGGAACCTTGGACTCCCACTTAATTTATCTGGGCCCGATACCCTTATTTGTAAAATGGTAATGATAATGGTTCATGGATAGAACTGTTGTGAACATTTGAGTTGAAATACGTGAGGAGTTTGGCACAGTACAGTACTCAGCTGATGGCAGCTCTTACTTTTATTATTAGTAAGTCCATTATTCAGATATGGGTAACGATGATAGAGAACGAGAATACTGTTACGCTGAATTTAATGTGTGCGAGTGTGTGCACTTAGGCAGCATGTCTGGGCTCAGATCCCAGCGTCTTCATCTCTCTGGGAGTAACCATTGCTCCTTCCTCGTAGGATCACTGGAAGCCTTTAGTGCAGCATCTGGTAGATAGTAAGCACTCAGCTTCAGTCACTGGTATTATTAGAATGTTACAGCATTTAGAAAATGATTTTTAACTCCTTGGGTGTTTCCAGATATGACCTTGAAGTACAGGTCTGTGATGACACTATAAATAATTTAAAGTGTAAATAATAGAATTGCTAGATTTCACATGCAACTCGCAATTGACGTCATCCTGCAAACTTTGAGGAAAATAGAAACAGCAGCACCCCTCTGGGCCAGACTCCGTGGACTGAAGGAGGACACGTGGTCAGTTCCTTCTGGTGTCACTCGTTCACCAATTCATTTCAGTAACATTACCAGTGTTTCTATGGTGTTTTCTAAGGGCCAGATGACAGATTTCACATGCTGCATCTCTTACTTCTTTGTGTTGTAGGGTACTTAGTACGGTTGTTTGAGTTGATGAAATAAATGTTACCTGTTTGAGCAATAATGTGTTCCCTCCTTTGTATTTATATGTCTAAGACATTTTCTGTAACAAATTACAGATTCATAATTTTTAGGAAAAGAACGGTCTAGTATATTTGTCTCTTTAAGGAGATTACAAAATGGCTTTTGCTCCTTATCTTCTTAGAACATGTTAATGTTGTGTAATGAAAATGTGTTTTGCTTATTTTATCACTAAAGAAATCACAGTAATTCTGGGAGGAGGAGTGTTACTGAAAAACAGTTTTGATGGCTAGCTAAGAGGGTCTCAAAGATGCATGCTCTGGCTGCATTTCATTACAGCTATCACATGGAGATATTTTCCGCTGGAGAGATGGTGAGATTGAGTGGCTCTGAGCCAGAGCAGGAAGCTACAGAGTGTGACTAAATTTTATCTGATTTGATTTGGGAAGGAGGAGGAGGAAGAAGAGAGGTTTCCTTAGTGATTTCTCCACAACTTAGAAATTGAGAATTCCTGGGCTCTTAGTCCAGCCTCTTCTAGCCTGGGTCATTTGAACTCTTTATTCACTTTCTTGTTGAAATGGTGACCCCGAGAAATAAATTTGTTGTTCTTCTTGTTCCCTAAGAAAAGTGATAGGGACATGAATGTCTTCTTTGGAAGCTGAAAAGTACTCTATCTGCCACTTAGAGAGTGGATTAAGATATGAGGCGGAGAGTGGGGCGAGGGTGGGATTCATCTCGAGGAAATGTCAATGAGTAATTGTTTCTGTGTCCCTGTGTGTTCACGTGTGCTGTGGTCAGGAAGAGCTCTCCCTTTCCCCTGTCTGTCTATCTGTCATCCATATGGACTCATGGATTCCTATTTTATTCAGTGAGTTGTAGCTGTCCCTGATTTGGCAGATAGCCGCTTCAACTGGCTCCTGGGTCCTTGTTACACGCTTCTTTTTTTTTCCCCCAGCACCTTCTTCTTTTCCTGCAAACAAGATACTCATCTTATAATCTACCTGCCCCAGTCGTGGAATCAGCCATTTCTCAAGGGGACCCTGGTTCCTTTTCTTGGGGAATATTACGTAGAAGCCAAGATCTGGGTGCTAGGTATTACTGTGGTGTCATTGACTTTACACTAGAATTGTCTAATATGGTAGACACCAGCTGCGTGTGGCAATTCACATGTAAAAATAAAATTAAAAATTCAGCTCCTCAGTTGCACTAGCCACATTTTAAGCTCAGTAGCCACATGTAACTAGTGGCTACTGCAGTGGGTAGCACAGATACAGAACATTTCTGCCATCACAGAAAGTTCTGTTGAATAGCACTGTTTCTAGGCCTTTCAGTGGAAAGAGATGGGAAATCATGCGTTCATGTTAACACTCCAGTTCTAGTCCAGCCCCACGGAGTTTGTCCTTGCCCACACCCATTCCCTATTTGTGTCTCCCTGGTTCCCAGCAACGTCAACACATTTACTTATTGTTCAGTCCTTCAGTTTCAGAATTGCTATGCCCACGCTGTTTTAAAAAACAAACCTATTAAAAGTTAAAACTATGTAATCATTTTGCAATATAAATAAGTCAAGTCATTATGCTGTATACCTTAACCAACTTACACAGTGCAGTGTGTTGATTCTATCTCAATGAAACTGAAAGAAAAAATCAAACTATATTAAAAAGTACTTAGAGAAAGTGTTATTCCCTTCCTTGTCTCTCTCATTGACACCCCCCCACCCCCCCAGGAGCATTATCTATCTCATGATTCTTTTTTGTTAAAGTAGGATGTTTTCTCATTTCGCCTTCTTTGTTACACATAAGGTAGCATACTTTATATGCTCATTTGAGCTCTGGGGTTTTGGTTGAGCAGTATATTGCAGAAATCTTTTCAGGCCCGTTCCTCATCCTGTTTACAGCTGTATATCACTCCACTGCGTGCATGTGGCACAGTTCATTCTGCCAATCCCCTGTGTTTGAACATTGAGGTAAATTTCTAATATTTTGTAATACTGATAATGCTGCAGTGGATAATGTTGTGCATTTGTAATACAGTGAAAACTTTTGAAGGCTAACAATTGATGCGGTGTAACAGCATGCTAAATTCCTCTTGGTTTTGAGACTTACTCTAGGCTGCTTGGCTGGTGGGCGCTGGTGAGAGTTCTGTGCTGGGGAGGACAGTCTAAGGTAACTTTTGGAAATGAAGCGGTTTCCAACTGGGTGTGTGTGTGTGAAGGTTTCTAGAAGGGATGTGCAGTTGAACTGTTTGCCCAGTCGCCTGTGAGGGGAAGGGAAGATGCACTGAGTGCTTACTATGTTCTGGTCCATGCTAGACACTTTACGTATATCATCTCGTTTAACCCTCACAATAAATGTGTCCCTTTAACATGGGGGTGGTGTGTGTGCGCATGCATGTGTAGGCTCTATTTCACAGAAGCAGAAATTGAGGCTTGGAGAGGATAATGTGTCCAGAGTGATGGAACTGGGGTTAACCCTGCTGTGTGACACCAAAACCAATGATCATTTGATTATGCCACGGCCGTATCTTACCTGAGACAGGATTACTCAGCTTAAAGATGGACATCATGTAGTTAGGATGACACTTGACCCGTCCAGTGTCCAGCACATGGCTGGTGCTAAAGACTTTGTGTGTTGAGCTGAATGAGACCCACCATCCAGAGAATGTGCACTCTGAGCTCGTGTTCTGGTTGGAGGAGGCGTCCTCTTTTTGATCAGTGGTATACGTTTGCAAAGTAGTGGCCCTGGCCTCAGAACAGGGCAAAACCTGTAAGCTCACGCTGAGATCAAAGCCATGGTCACTAGTCTTGTGCTGTGACCAGCTGCCTTTACCACAGCCTGAGCTGACAATCCACACTGCATGAGGAGGGGGCCCGGGAAGGAAAACATGCCTCCCTGGTGGTGCTCCTTGGAAACACTGTCCTGGTGTGCAATGTGTGCACTGTTGTTGTCGTTGCTTCTGTGGTCATTCCTTTGAAGTTTTTCCTCAAGTCTGATGTAGCCACTTCTGGTTTATCCTTGAGTGCACTGTCCAGTCTTGGGGACTTCTCTTTCCTTTGTCCTCCTCTCTGTCTTCCTTCTTTCTCCTTTGCTTGCTTCTTCCCTCAACCCCCGTTCTCATTTTCTTTTTTTTTTTTTTCCCCCTTGGCCCTAGTCATTTCACTCTTCCCCCGAGGCAGGTGAATAGAAAGAGGGAAAAACAGACAAACTCAAAACCGGTAATTCTTTCAGCTTGACGAAAGGTTGGAGGAAGTCTTTGAAATCAAGTGCTGGGCATAAATAATAGAAACTCAGTAAAAAAATTCATTGATTACTGGCTTAACTGGGTTTCGGGGTTTTCCTCTGGGTTTCGTTTGTTTTTCGCAGTGGAGTTGGTTGTATAAATGGTCCCTCAGGTGTCTGGGGGATCTGCAAGTTGTGGTATCTGTGCATCATCCTTGGCAACATTGTCGCCCTCCTTTTGGTGCCTCTGTGTTTTTGTATCTCTTTAGTACCCTCAGTTTGGACGCATATGGACCTGCTCATCAAGAGACTGTGTATTCCACAAGCTCCATGAAAGTGGAGAAGGCACTTCCTCATTTCAAATTAAAACTGGACCCAGAGGAAATTGAAAAGTTGAGTTATTTAGTACCTTGACTCTACTAGCAACTGAGACTTTGTAAGGCGAAAGTAATACATATTTATAGACGGAGCATGTTCTTATCGTGTTCATGTCTGCAGAAGCCTTAGGGAGGGGTGGACTTTTCATCACTGAGAATGGTGACAGGTCAGGATTGCCAGCACCTGGAGGATCACGAGAGCCTTTGTATCAGGACTTACTAATAACAGCGACTATTTACTGAGCCTTATTGTGTACTGAGCATTGTGCTAAGTGTTCTATGGGCCTGATCTCTTTGCGTCCTCACAACCCTATGACGTGGACACTATGATTATCCTTCTTTTACAGATGAAAAATCTGAGGCTCAGAGAGGTTCTATAACTTGTTCAAGGTCACATAGCTCGCTAGTAGGTAACAGAGCCAGGAATCAAAACCCAGGCTGTCTGTTCCTAGAGCCAGTGCTGTTAGCAACCACGTTACATTTATATTAGTAGAGTACATATCCGGCAGCCATGAGTCAGTTGATACAGGACCTTCACACCTTATAGTTTTGGATGACCTGCTATTTAAGCACTGTCAAAACACAGTTGATGGATGTTTTGGAGATGAGAGGTGGACACTGTTCATTTTAGCACACAGTAATGAGCATGGGGGGGCGGAAGGGCGTGAAGGTCCTCAGTAACTAAGAGTACCACCCAGATGAAAGCCTCCCAGCACAGCGCTGGTTGCCTTCGGAGGCAGTGAAAGCAAGAGCCGCTGCTCGCTCTCCCCGGGAGAGGCTGGAAATGGTGTCTCTGGACAGGCGAGAACCCTCCAAGGAAAAGCAGGGGTTCTCTTCGTGGTCAGGAAAGTGCTTTTTAAATTGTTTTAGTTCTCGTTTAAAATCTCTGACCAATTTTAAGTTAGTGGCACAGGTCAATAGTAACCTTAGTCTAAAAGATTCAAACTGGAGTCTTTTAAAATTTGCTTTAAGTATATGAAGACACATATTTTTTTCTCTCCAGATTTCGTAAATCAAAGACTCTTGAAATAGAATCCCTCGAACTATGTGCTTTCTCTCTTTTTCTCCCACATCCTTCTTGGCGTCGTTCAAACTTGGGAAATTTTAGCCCCAAAATTCTCTATTGTTCTTCACTTTCACACACGATCTTGTAAGTGTTCTGGGGATCTAAGAGGATATTTTATAGGCTGAATTTTAGTTTTCCTAAGTAACTAACTCAGAAACTGAGATGTTGTTAAATTAGGATTTTTTTTAATCCCCCCAATGTACCGTGAGTATGTATATTTACTTTAAAAAATAGCAAGGAGCCTGGCTCTTTACTCAACGTTTCACAGAGGGAGGTACAGCCTAAGAACTGCTTCTCTGAGGCTGACTGTGCCCCTTACTCGTTGGCCGGAGCTGTGGGTCAGCCTTAACAGGGATAGAAACGAAACTGTTTTTTTTGTGGCTGCTCCTGTGTGACGTTAAAGGCTCATCTGTGTGTTACATGCGCGTGTTTTGCTAATGAAGTGTGGTACCTTTAAATAAAGGTCACAGGCCTGACCTGTGTTGTGTGGGTTTCTTGTTTGTCAGGCTAGAGGCATTTTCTCATTTTCACAGTTCAGCCGAAAACAAAGACCTCCTTATCCAAGCAGGGAGCTGTGCTCTTAAGAGCTGACATCAGCCTTTTCCCAGCAGGCATCGTTTTTGCCTTAAGAGTCTTTGCAGAGAGCTGGAAAGGCAGATAACCATCCTGCTACTGATGTTTTTCTGGCCAAATAACACACAGGGTGAAGGAATGCCAAGGGTGCCAAGAGTCAAGGAAGCAGAACAAAGCTCATCATTCATCTGTTCTAGTCTGCAAGGGGCACCTTTGTGGTGCTCGTCCATATCACAGAGGTTATAAAAGTGGGACGAGAACCTTGAAAAGGGAACTTTTTTCCTAGAGAGGAATTCAAGAACAGCGGAGATATGTCAGAGAACTTTCGTTAGCCATGTGTAAAGTCACTTTTTAAAACAGCACACTAAAATCGAAAAAAGGAGTGTTTTTAGGTTTATGGATATTCAAAAGCATTTTATTCAAAAGTTGAGGAAACTAACCAACACAGGATTGGGCTGTTTCCCCCGCCTACCCCGATTTTCTGCGCACTTAAGCTCCTTTTGGAGTGCTGTTTGCATGAAGATGCTTCTGCTCTGGGAACACAAACGGCAGCTATTTTTATACATAGTTAGAGGGTTAATCTTGATGTTGCTTTATGACCACACAGACCTCTTCTTGTTGCAACACAAAGCCAGTCTGTCCTGAGAGCATAGAAAGTGCTGTCACTTTAGTAGATTTGATTGAGGACCAGAAAGAGGAATGCTAAGAAATGTGCCTGTGTGCGAGTGTTGATGGTTCTTTTGTTTTCCTTTAGGATGTTGCTTGTAAATGCAGCTGGAACGTGGCGAGGTAGTTGACAAGCCCCGCGTTCTGTGTCTAGTGTAGCTTTTATTTAATAAATGCCAGTACTTGCTCTCTATCTTCTTTGCTAAATCTTTGGGTAAACACACACACGCACACACACATGCACAGCACGTGCACACACACGCACACACACATGCACACGCACGTGCACACACACACACACACACTCACACACTCACTCTCCCCTGCAACCCCCCTTCTTCATTTTGAAATTTCTTCACAGATTGTCTCCAAGCATAATTAGAGAACTTAATGTTGCAGCAATGTTCTGGGTCTGGCAGTAGCTAGAAACGTTGCCAAACAAGGGATCTGAATTCTGGATCCAAGCCTTCGTAGTCCCCGACAGAGGCAAAATGTACTGCAGAAGAGAAGAAAACAAATTTCGCTGCCGTCTTCTCCTCTAACTTATCCCACCTCTTGCCTTCCCTTCCTTGAAGACACCTAAGAAATACAGCTAATGGATCCACATGGAAAGCAGCTCTAGAAACGGGATCCAGGCCAAGTGGAAGAAACAAACCAACTCTCACTAGGTCAGGTCACTCTGGAAGCAGCTCTGAGAGCTGAAACCTCTTTGCTTCCCTAATCTCTCCTTGTCGTTGAACCCATCAAGGAATGGTTATGGAGTTTTCTAACTCGGTGGGAGTAATGTCCTCACCTGCATGTGACCACCGAAGTGACACCCCTCCCCGCAGGGATGCCAGGCACCACTGTCCATAGATTGTTTCAGAACACTCTTACCTCACAATGCTCTAAGGAAAAAAAGTGTTCCCTGGCCCAAGTTTGGGAAGTACCCAGCCTGGCCTTCTGTGTCTGCTCGTGTACATTAGCACATGTCAGGCTTTGAGAAGTCTGATGTACAGAAACATTGTGTAGCCTGGGGTTTCTCAAATGTAACTGGCTGGGGAATCCTTTATCCCTTTTTCATGAGACCTATTAGGAATATTCCAGCGAACATACTTGCCTAACAAAATGAACATTTTCTTTGGTTTCAAAATTCTCTTGTGAATGTTCAGACTCACAAAGCTCTGGTGCTGTACAGCTTAACTCTTGTAATGAAACGATTGTGTAATTCCTTCATTTGGGGTTGTTGGGTGCCATGTTTCATGCTTGGAACTTTCGGGGAAATTCACTGAGGCCAGAGAAACTGAGGGAGCTGAGGCCCTGTCCTCTCTTGACCTTGTTTTCCATCCCTACCTCTCCTTCCCTCTGAGCTGTTTCTAGAGAGCAGATTATCTCCACCTCCATGTCTGCTCCCCAGTCCAGTGCTTTGATCCCTACTGACACTTTTAATGACCCTTCTCTTCCTCGTGACCCTCTAACCACCAGATCTAGGAGGAAACTTGCGATTTCTTATCTTATTTGACTTTCTCTTCCTTGTAAGTCTTTTCCTTGGTTTCCATGTACCTTTCTTGTTTTCTTCAGTTCCCCTCCTCCTTCTGTGGCCACTCCACTCAGGATCTTTCAGAGACTTGTCATTACTGGCATTCTCAGGGCTCTGACCTTCTCATGAAGTCACATGCCAGCTCGTGGCTTGAATTACCACCCTGGGCGGATGATTCCCAAGTCTTTGTGTCCAGCAGAGACCAAACCTTCACACCCTTTGTGGAGCTGTCTGCCTTCTAGACATTGTTTGTGTGCCCCAACTTTAGCACTTCAAGTTTCACTGGAATTGACTTAGGAGCTCCTTTCTTCTTCCAGCACTTTCCCAAGTCTGTCCCCCGTCTTCATGGGGACGACTGTCTTTCCATTTGCCCTGGAAGTCGCCTCCTGCCACCTTTGTCTCATGTCCCATATCTAATCCATCGCCGCAGCCTGCTGGATCAGCCTGCTAAATGTTTTCCATGTAGCTACTGGCCTGGGTCATAGTTTAGACCCCCATTTCCATGGCGGCACCTGTTTACGATCTTGGCACTTCAGAAGAAGGTTTCTGAAGTCTTACTCTCTGCTTGGAATTCTTCCATGGCTCCCAGTTGGCTCCTGGAAACACTGAACAGACCTCTGTGTCCAGGAGCCTCTGACCCCGGTGCTTCCTTGTGGAGGTGAGCCCACATGCCCTCGCTCCTGTCCTGGTAACTTTTCTTGCTTCCTTTTGTTGGCAAGTGGCAATTCCTTCTGCTTTGAGATGAACACTTCCTTGTATAAAATGATGATACTTGCCTGTAATTGTGCACCCATCTCTCTGCACACCTCCCCCCCCCCCCCCCGCCCCCCAACTGCAAGTCCCTCCAGGACAAGGGCTGAATCTGCTTATGTCTGTCCTGCTAACACCCAGCACAGTGCCTGACATCCTGTAGGTGCTAAGTCAATGTTTGAATGGAAAATGAGTCACTAGGAGAGCACTGTCAAAACGTTCTTCCCTTTGACTAGGAAAGATGATAAGAATTGCTTTCAAATATGTGATAAACTCTGAGTGGCACCACTTATTGTACTTCCATTTTTTCCTTGTAGTCTTGATGTTTAGTTCAGGGAACGTGCTGGAACAGAGAGATTCCCACCACTGCTACCTCCACTGCCTTCCTTTCCTCACGCCACCTGCCCTAAGACAGAAAAATGTAAATCCCTAGTACCTGGCAGATGCTCAGTTTATAATCTGAATTCCTAGCCCTGCTTGTGATGTTTATTCTGGATCAAATGATCTTATCTCAATGTTGACTTTGAGTAATAAGCCTGCAGAGTTTCTTGTATCAGTGAAATTCCTCCCTTCCCCGACTCCTCTATATTTCTCCTTTTGCATCTTGCTCTGATCCCAGTGTGGACATAAGGTAAGGTATCAGGTGGGTGCACCTCACAGGTCAGAGACATGGCCAGGCATTTCTTTTGAGTGGAAGTTGACCCAAAGAGTGATGTGTTCATACTAGGAAAGCACACAGATCTCTGCCCAAGTGTCTACTACTTCTGCTATTTCTCAAATCTACCTAAAAAGTTCCCAAAGCCAAAATGTTTTCTGACTATTTTCTATTAGAGCCATTGTGTTTGTTTTGTTGTGTGTGATAACTCTGGGCTTGCATCACTAATAGCCCTCGATCCCTGTATGTTGGTTGGAACGACACTGCCTCACTTGTGTTAGGCTGATAGCTTTAGAGGAGGTTATACCAGGTGATGGACGCACAGACGCTGCGTGTTCCTGAGGAGCTAGCCGTGTAACACGGATGTGCTTTGGGAATGGAGCCGCTGTTGGAAGGGGCTGCTGGCCATGGTGCTCCGCAGTCAGCACGTATTTCTTGAGAGCCTGTTTGGCAAAGTTTATTGGTGGGCAGTGGCTCTGGCTCCTTTTTGACGACACGTTAAAAGCCAGGTTCTTTAGGATGACCTTCAAGACTTTGGTGAGCTATCCCAAATTTCCTTTCCCCATATTGTCTCTCAGTAGATGACCTCCTTGGACTATCAATTGTCAAAAGACTCCTTAACCGTGGTTAACTTCTAAAAAGAATTTATTTAAATCCTGCTATTGCACACCTTTAGGCAAGCCGCACAGAGTATGGGAAGCAACTCTCCCACAGCTCAGAGTGGGCATTTTGGGTTGTCCAACCTGCCTCGTGTCCAGTCTGCCTTGTGGCTTTCATTTTGAGGCTAGTATTTAAAACCAACATTTTCATTGCCTGTGGCATCTTCATGTGTATGGCGTGTCCCTCTCCATCACACAGGTTCCTCCTCATATCCCTGTGTCAGCTTTTTTGTAAGACTGTTTGAGGGCTCCCAACATCCCATGTTGGTTGTACTTTAAGTTAGAACGTTCTAAACATACCATCCAAATTTGGTGATAATCTCACCTGCCATTTTCCTCTCCCTCCCCTCCAACTTTTCATTTTGGAAAAAGTTCAGATCTACAGCAACACTGAATAACTGGTACAGTGAGCACCCACATATCCTTCGCTAGATTCATCAGTCGTTAAGATTCTGCCACATTTACTTTCTCTTTCTTTATATGTGTTGTAGCAGTGATGCAATCTAATATACAATATATGTTCACACTCAATAATGCCGTCTGTAGAGGTTTTCTTTTAATTCGGGATTCAATTACGGATCACACGTTGCCTTTAGTTGTCGTGTCTTTTAGTGGTCTTTAATCTAGAATAGTTTGTCCCCTTTTGCAGGGTGGCTGCTGGTGGTGTTTTGGAGGCTAAGGGAGGAGGGCACCCAGACAGGGACTGCCCTGGAGTGTCAGCTCCTTGTGAGACCTCCCTTTGGAACTGCAGCCGGACCAAGGGCGGGGAGACCGTCAACACTGAAAGGGATAATGTATATGATAAATAAGGGAAGTATTCAGGACATGTGTGTAGTTATTTGGTGGTAGGAAGTGTGAGTTCAGGAAGAGGGGACAGGGCGAGGGAGGGAAGTCATGTTGAAGGAGGAAGCAGAGGATTTGGAACCCCAGATGGTGAGCTATATGGAATAAATTAAAATGCTCATGCCTGTTCTACGATAACTTAATTCACCTTTTATGAATTTTTATTACTGCCCCAAAGGTTCATTTCTATTTCTAGCCAATAATTCCAACAGTTTTACTTTAAAAAAAATTCAGTACCTTTACTTATTCATGGCAAAGATGGAGCAGACCCCTATTCCTCTTCTCCCTAGACTTAGGAAACCCTGGTGGATTGCTTTCCTGTGAGACCTGCAATTTCTTACTTATAAATAATTCATTTGAAGCTCAGGTGAAGTCTCTTGACTGTGAAAACTGGCAGTATTTGCATATGTGTGGGGAGGGGTCTTCTAATTTTCAGCAGCACATTTGATATCTAATAAAAACGATCTCAGAATTTTTAAAGACAATGTTAATAAGTCCTTAATGGCGCTGTGATTGGAGGTGGATATACATGTAGGACCTAGAAAGATGCCCGTGGTGTTTCTTGCGGTGACTGTGCTGTAAAACTTGTATTGGTTGGCGTGGTGTCTCCCAGCCAAGCATCCTGCACCCGTGCTGGGAGAGCGCAGGCTGAGCTCCAGGGAGCAGCCGCGCTGGGTGCGTTTCACAGGAGCACAGAGCTCCTTCCATCTCCTGTTTTCCTTTTTCAAGGATTGGTTGTTCAACTCTTCTTTCGTTTCCAAGAAATGTAGCACAGTATCCTTCCAGTAAATTCCTCTTTTTTCTTAAGCTGGCTGGCCTTGTTTTATGTTCCTTGTAACCAAAAGAACTTGTTAACAAATACAGATATTTGGGTTGCTTGCAGTGTTTCGTTATTATTTGCAAAACTTCTGGGACTATCTCTGTATATTCATCCTTGTTCGTATCTCATATTTCACATTTTTCTAGAAGTGGAATTTCTGGGTCAGAGGTCACCTGTTTCTGCTTCCCCTGGTGCATCCTGCCAGGTTGGTCTCCAGTAGGTTTGCTAGTTTACGTTCCTGCCGGCAGCTGTACGCACGTGCCTGTCTCCCTGCCTCTTCTGAAGGTGACTGTCACCACGTGTTTAATTTTTGCAAGGGTAACCATTGTGGGAACTTGCCTTTTTTCCCTGCTGCTAGGGAAACAGAATAATCTTTTCACATGCTTATTGGCCTTTTGGATTTCTTCTTTTGTGACTCTTTATATCTTTGCCTTTTTTTTAAAATTAGGTCTTCATCTTGTTTCCATTGATGTGTTACAGTTCTTCATATTAAGGATTCTCTGGCAGATGTGGTAGGAAAATAATCTTTTTCCTAATTTATTTGCTTTTCAACTTTATTTACTGTGTTTTTGAAATTATATTTTTTTAAATTTGGAAATGGTCAAATTATTAAATCTTTTCTTTAAAGGAAGAGCTTTCTAAAGTGTTCTAGACAGGACTGAAATGTGTTGGCTGTCACCTTGTGGCGCATGTCTGGGTTGTGTGTTGGTAGTGAGATAATTGTGTATGCTTACTACAGGTTAGCTGTGGAATGAAGAGAAGTGTGTGGTTTGTACATTGCTTAATCAGTGCATTTATCCCACATTTCCTGAGTGCCTGCTTTGCTGGTGGTGGCAGGGAGATGTGAGCATGCAGGAGTCAGCCCTGGTGGTGGTGGTGGTGGGCAGGGCAGAGCCAGGGGCACGGCCATCTTGATGGAGGAACAGGATTGCGCCAGCCTTTCCTGACCTGTCTGCCTCTCCCTCCCCTCCAGGACACTTTCACTCCAGCCTTGGGCTCTTTCGGTATTTGTTTTATTGGCCTCTTGTTGGGTACCATAAGCAAGCTCCGAAATCAAAAGTTTGAATTCTTTTTTATTTAACCATTTTGCCAGATGTTTCCTGTGGTTTGACAGATGTACCATTTACTCGAAAGTTACACTCCTGAGATTTTGAATGTTATGGACACTGTTGCTATAGACAATGATTCTGTCAGGGCAGGATTTGGAAGACAACTTGCACATCAGTTTTGGGTTGAAGATGTGTTTTTCCCCAGAACAGAAATGCTTGTCTTCATAATCTGCATTTATCTTCTCTGTTATGGCTCTGATCTCTGGTTTGTGAAGACTACACCAGGTTGATCAGTTTATTCCGATGACACCACTGTGCCTCAGTGGGAGGTACTTTCTGAAAGCAGCTGGGCTCAGGTCATCTAGGTTTTGTTTGCAAAACTCACTTGGGTCGAAAAGAACCCAGGTTGTGGGCAGGTGAAAGTTTAAATTGGGCTGAAAATCTGACTGATGCTCCGCTTCTCTGGCCTCTTTGATGCTGGGATATGGTTGAGAAAGCTGCCGACTTGGCCCTTTTCTGCACCCACCGAAGGCCTTTCGAGGGGAACCAGGGATGGCTGTGGTACCCCTGGGTCCCAGGGCCTGCAGTCAGCATTTCTCTGCAGCCTGAGTCCTAACAGCAAAGAGCCTCTCACCGGGATTCTGCTGTGGGGGGGGAAGCAGAAGGAAGTTGCTTCCTACAAAACACCAGTGAGGCTGCAATTGTGGCTGCAGCGGAGGACAGATGGGGATTTTTGACATTCCTTCTCCAAGGGGCCGGCTGCAAGGGTGCTGTGGAGTGGGGCATGCATTGTTCTGGCAGAGCTGGCTCCCTTCTGCAGCAGCCTTCCTCTCCTGTGTTTTGTTTAGCCTTATTTTAGAGTTTTATAAAAGCCTTATGTTATGGAAGATGGAGAAACAAAGAAAGAGGAAATCGCATGCTATAATTCTGACAGCAGATCTATTTTCTCACAAAATGGAACTGTAATGATGCATGTCACGTTTTGGCAAGACACGGTCTGTAAATAAACCCTCCCTGGAGTTGCTAACCTATCCCGGGACCCGTAGGAAACTTTTCTTGCAGCGTGGGGGCAGGCAGGCCCTTACCTTGCAACTGTGCTTTCAGACGGGGACTTTTATTCTGACAGGCATTCTGCCTCTCCAGTTCTGTGCCTGGGACGGCTTGCCAAGTTTGTGAGGCCCAAGGCTTTCTTGTGGGAGGACGCTGGGCTGTCTTCATGCTCTTTGGCAATGATTAAAGTGAGGTTAGTACCAAAAACCCTTTCATTTTATTCCCTTATCCTTGCTTTTTCAAACCAGATGGCAACCCTGTATTTTCAGCTGTAATTAATTTAAACTATGAGGCAGCAAGTGCTGGGAGAGGTAGAGTTGATTTTGCTCAGAAGGGACAGCAGAGATTTTTCTCTCTCATCCCTCTCCCCTCACCAAAGGGCACCTTGTCCCAATCAGAGCTGTGCCACGGACAGTTTCTTCTGAGAGAGGACTGGAAGGAGAGAGAGCTGTTTGTGGGCTGGCCACTGAGGGCACGTGTGAGCTGGAAGGTTCATGCACACTAGTAATTGTTTCCTTAATGGGTTGGAAGTAACCAAGTTTCAGGTGATGGCTGACATGTTATTGCCAGGCTGGGCTATCATGTGACCGCCTCTGCACAATGCTGCAGAGTTTGAGTGGCTGCGGAGTCTCGGGGGGAGGACAGGTTGCTTTTGCTTCCTACTCAGTTCAGCTGCCAGGATCGCCTCCAAAAGGGGGTATGTTTTAGGTTGAACATTTATTCTTAAAGAAAATTACAAGGGAAACGAAAGCACTTGGCCACAATTGAAGTCTGGAGGTTTTGACCTCAGCTATTTGACCACTTCCCTCCGTGGAAATTTTACTTGAGTCTCTCCTCTGTAAGTTGCCCTGGAGTGCAGGATCGGTTAGAGATTGAGTGATCCTCCACATTTAATGGAAAATGAATGCTTTTTGCTTAGTCTCTCAGTAACTTGTAAAATAACTCCCACTCTTTTTCTCCCCTCCTTCCTCCAAAATGAAGCTGAGGTTAAAATGGAGAGTGAAGTAATTGACTACTTGAGAGCCGGGTGTCCGGGTGCCTTCACCTGCCTGCCGAGATAGGTGCAACAGGGTTTTAGTTTCATCGTTTGAGAAACACATTTTCCAGGTATTATGGAGGAGTTGGCGATAGGAGGTCTGTTAACGATAATGTATGTGCAAGGCGCTTTGTAAAACTGTATGCTAATATTATACAAATGGTAGTTATTACTGTAATTAACATGAGCCATCCTCGGATGGAAGTAACTTTTAAAGTCCCATAGTGAGAAATGAGAACCACAAATATGTAGCTCGTGAGTCTCCACGATGCTCAGTGGTGATCACACCATTGTTGACTGCAGTCCCCATGTGTGCCTGAGTTTGCTGGACGTAGTGAGCTGGGTGGTGGATGTTCTTTGTTTATTTAATTTTTATGTCAAAATGTTTACATTGTTCATGAGTGTTTCTCTCATGAACCACTGGGACTGTGTTTACAAAGATTTGCATTTGTTGTTGTTGTGGACCAGACCCATCCTTTTGGAAACCTTTTATTTTTCTCTAGTAGAGAGGAGCAAACGTGTAGTGAAAAATGCACCCTGTAGTTCCAACCTCCTTCAATACTAGTTTTTTGTTTGTGTGATTGTTTGTTAAAACGTCTAAGGACTAAAAATTAAACATAGAATTACCGTATAGTCCAGCAAGTCCACTTATGAGAATATACCCCAAAGAATAGAAGAGATGTTTGCACGCCTGTATTCAAGGCAGCGTTCTTCACAGTGGCCAAAAGGTGGAAACAACCGAAGCGTCTGTCACCAGATGAATGGATAAACAGCTTGGGCTTTATCCACACAATGGAATACTATTTGGCCTTAAAAAGGAAGGACATCCTGACACATACTACAACAGGGATGAACCTTGAAGACATTATGCTAAGTGAAATATGCTAGTAACAAAAGGACAATAGAGTCTGATTCCACTTATATGAGGAGTCAGATTCATAGAGACAGGTAGTAGAATGGTAGTTGCCAGGCAATGGGGGGGATTGCGAGTTAGTGTTTAACGGGGACAGAGTCTCAGTTTGGGAAGATTAAAAAGTTCTGGAGATGGATGGTGGTGAGGGTTGCACAACAATGTGAATGTATTTAATGCCACTGAATATAATTGAAAATGATTAAAATGGTGAATTTTATGTTATGTGCATTTTACCACAGTAAAAACATTTTAAAAACCTTCTGAGGACTAATAGTTAACTTCTGTTCACTTGAATTAACAATAATGCGTGTTATTATGTGTTAAGCTGTTGTATTCTGTACTCTGCTGGGATGAGCAATGTGTAAAGAGGTAAGCAATTTGGAGCACAGAAGTTCCGCTCTCTGAGAATATATTTGGTGCCTAATAATAGAGAGTTGCAGTGTGACGACTCTTGGGGGTGGTAATTTTAATTTAATGGGTAGTTAAGATTAACCATTGCCATTTGGTTTTGAAAGTCCTCATGAAAAGGAAAGGGTTCTGTGACTTGGGGCTTTGGGGGATGGTAGTCCTCTGGATTATCAGAAGCCACTTTTTTTTATCCCCCCCCCCCCACCCCAGGAAGCTTAGCCCTGAACTAACATCTGCCAATCTTATTTTTTTTCTGAGGAAGACTGGCCCTGAGCTAACGTCCGTGCCCATCTTCCTCTTCTTTATATGTGGGACACCTGCCACAGCATGGCGTGCCAAGCGGTGCCATATCCACACTTGGGATCCGAACCGGTGAATCCCGGGCCTGCGAAGCGGAATGTGCGCACTTAACCGCTGTGCCACGGGGCCAGCCCCGGAAGCCCCTTTTAGAATCTTCAACTCAGGAGTTTGGAAAAATATGCCAGTTGAGTGTTGAATGCAACCATCAGGTTGCCCTGGGTTTCTTTTTCTCCCTTCTTTTCAGGGTTTCAGGGTTCCGGGTTTCAGGTTGAATATGGTGTTAATAGCCAGGGGATTGCTCTTAGATTTAGTGATGTTACAGCACAGCTAAGCAGACTATTCAGGGAAAGTCAGTGCTGAATTCCACGAAGAGTTGGAAAATGAGAATATTTGTAAAGAAATGCAATTTTATAACTCAGAGGAAAATGAAGTAGGCCATCAATTTGTTTTTTTTCAGGTCCCTTGGGATCTTTGCTGTAAGAATAGAGATGGATTGGTGATTTGCCTATCACTTGTCCATATAGTGGTGGCCTTTGTAAGCACCTGAGGGTCCTCAAAATAATCTCTAACTAATTTAAATTTTGTTCCTATGTTAAAAAAAAATAGCTTAGCCAACCTTTTCCTCTAGATTTTGGAAAGATGGAGTTCAGCTTGGAGTGCCTGGTTGCTCAGAGGGGAATTAATGTATTAAATGCTTAGAATTAATGCACTATGTAATCTACTCCCAGATGGAAGGTCCTTTAGGTCCTCTCATAATTTTATAATCAATAATAATTTAATAATAGTAATAAATATTTTAAAGAATATTTGGTAGACACCTCAGTATTTTTTATTAGATGAGCGTTTAATCACTTTTTTTTTTTTGAGGCAGATTAGCCCTGAGCTAACATCCGCCACCCATCCTCCTTTTTTTGCTAAGGAAGATTAGTCCTGAGCTAACATCCGTGCTCATCTCCCTCTACTTTATATGTGGGACGCCTACCACAGCATGGCTTGACAAGCGATGCGTAGGTCCACACCTGGGATCCGAACTGGTGAATCCTGGCTGCCCAAGCGGAACGTGCGAAATTAACCACTGCGCCATCGGGCTGGCCCCCATTTAATCACTTTATATACTCAATACTGAAATTTTCAAAGTTTTTAGTATAGTCGTATAGTTAACTCAGTAATGTAATTTTGCCCATGAAGTTTCTAATGTCAGTCAGGGTAGGTGGGTGGTTTTAAAGGAAAAACTGGCTTTCATAATTTTTGTTTAGTGTTGAATAAATGTATTGAATTAGAGGTTATCCTCATACCAAGCAGTCTGCGAGATAATTTGGCGCTGGTTACCGTCACATTGGGACCAGACATTCGGAGGGCGGCTTGTGTTCAGGTGGAGGAATGTGGTTGTGTAGGTGCGTGTACGGGAAGGGGGGGTTGCAACAGACCAACCCCCCCTTCCCGTACACGCTGGATGGAAGTTTGATAGTCTGTCTCTGATGTGCATGCACATATGCTGCAGATATGAGTAGGAGTTCATGTACAGCTCTCTTTAGCCAATATGAGCTGAATTCAAAGAGGGAAAAGTAGGAGGGTTTTAGGTGACCACACGCTTACTATGTGACATGGCTGCTGAAGTAACTTGGCATCGTGGGTGGTGCTGTGACGAGTGTGGTTCTAGATGACTGCTGGGCTTAGAATAATCCTGATTTCTAGTGTCCTAGTCTGTTGACCATAGTTCGTTCTTAGTCGACCTTCTGCCCTGACCTTTGGTTCAGAAAGAAGGCAATGATCTTCCCCTGTGTGCTCTGTTCTTTAGGTCACATCTGGATATTATGGGTTGCACGCTTACAGATGGATGCTAACTTGGAGAGCGTGCAGAGCTGGGTGACAGCAGGGTAAGGGGTCTGCTATTAGGATAATTTGGAGGGGTCCTTGTTTGGTGAAGAGAATTCTGGGTGTGGCAGGGAAGAGGAAGTGACTTAACTGAGTTTTCAAAGGGCAGACCTTTGACCGAAGAACCATACTGGAAAGCAGATTTCATTCATTATGAGGAAGAACGTTTTATGGAAGTTTTTCAATAGCTGAGTGAATTGTCTAAAGAGGAATTCAGCGCCCACCCCTGGAAGTGTGCCACAGGTAGCTGCTCAGCAGTCTTTAGGGACGCTGCCATTCCACATCCCTCTCGTTGTGTCACGGCCATTTCACCGTGCAGCTCTCTTCCCCTGAGTAGGAGAAAGCACCCGGTCTTTTCCCTAAACTATTTTATAATGTTTTCCAGTGATTTGCTGCAAAATGTGGAATAACAGCTAAGCGTGAGCCTTCAGAAGAATTTGAATAGAGTTAGGAAAGATGGCGTGGTACAGCCCAGAAGAATGAGGGTGGAAGAGACGGTCGAAGGTGTTTTCAGACTGTTGCTTTCTGGTGGGTTTGCGATGGCTGGAGTTGCTTGTCCCCTGAGCCAGAGGCTCCCTGGCCGCCCAGAGTTCTGAGCCCCTTGGTCTTATTCAAGCCAGTTGCTGCTGGTTTTTCTAAGGAATTCATCTGCTTTTTGGTTGGCTCATTCATAAATTAGTTATTGTGTGCCCGGCACTGCTCTGGACACCAATTTATGGAAACTTCTGAGCAGTGCGGTATGCATAGGGTCCCTGTCCCTGGTTTGCTTCCCTCCAGGCGCATCTAGAAGGAACCTGTCGTCTCTCGGGTTGGTGATGAGTCTTGGCTTAATGGATGGCTAAGAAATAGGTACTTCCATCCTTGCCTTCTGGACGAGGGTCTAAAGCAGCAGGCCCCACACTCCGCTTTCCAGCACAAGGAAGGCTTTGCCAGTGGGCTGTAGAAGCAGATTGAGGGTGTGGGGGCAGGAGGCAGCGGGGAGAACTGAGCTTCTGGTCGACCTCGGCAAAGCCTCTGCAGACATGGTCCATTTACAAGCCGGCTCTGGACAGTCTCATGGGCAAAGGCCTTCCCCTCCCCCTTTCTCTAACCCTCACCCCAGCCGTCTGGTCTCAAGGATCCCTAACTGAGGACAGCAAAGCGAAATAGCGCCGTGTTGATGCCTCTTGCTGTGCAGAGATGAGCTTTCCTGGTTCTTGTCCACCTCAGACTTGTAGCTGAGTTACGGAAGGAAAGACATATGTTTTCCATCCCTTCTCTGGTACAAGGACTCTGTTTAATGCCAAAAATATGATGGTGGTTCTATTTTTTAATATTCATTGAGAGAATACATAGTGACAAAACAACTACAAATTTAGTAGCAGGAGGAGTTTTAAATTAATTTATATTTTATTAATCTCAGCTACACCTCTATTCATTTAGAACTCTTCGAGTGTGCACCTGCGGGGCACGTGATCTGTGTGGTCCAGGAGCAGTGCTGGGGTGCCCGTGGATCGGCCCCGTCTGTCCTAAGTCCTGGGGGTGGCCTGCAGGTGGAGGCCACTGCTCTCCACATAGGGAGCCGCTCACATAGGGGCAGACAAGATGCTTTACCGGTCATATTCTCAGGGTTGACCTCTTTTCTCAAACTTTAGTTTTTCTTCGTCTCAGCTAATGATGGAAAACATGTACAGACAGTTCTGGTCAGAGAAAACTAGTACCTTATGTACAAAGACTAGAGCTCTTCAGAGATGTGACTGAGTTCCCTGGCTGTAGGCTGTGAGAGCTCTGCTCTGCTGGCTGGTCATGTGAGTCTTGCCTCTCGATGGCAATAGGTCTAGAAAGCCCTTACTTTCCCCAGCAAGTGAGATCTGAATTCTGGAATTGGAGATGGGACAGCTGCAGTGCTAGGCCTGCACTCACTCAGAATTCCTACTTTCCACATCCGTCTAGCGAACCTATTGGCCTGGCTTTCTGGCCCACTGTGAGGAGAGGAGAAAGACGAGGGCCACCAGCAGTGGGAGGCACACTTACTCCAGAAATGACCTGATAACCAGGGAGGAAACTGAACACGGCAAGGAGCTGAGCCACGAGGGCAAGCATCTGAGAGGACCTGTGCAGAGCACGCAGGCCTGTTGTGGAGGCTCCTGCTTCACATCTGAAAACAGTGCTTATAATAAAGACCTGGGGTCCCCAAGAAAGGAAAGAACTAATTTGTGGGATGTTTCAGACGGGTTTCTAACTAGACCAGTTTTAGAATATTTTCATCTTAAAGCGTACGTTTGGTTACCTGGAAGCTTCAGTTAGGTGGCTGCGATGGGGGAGTGCACCAGCTAGCTCCAGGTGAGGCCAGTCGGGTTTCCTGGGTGCCCCTGCGTCCCTCACGCAGATCTGCACAGTAATTGTGTTGAGGAAAGGAGAGGCCCACTCTCCCCTGGGGCTCCTTCCAGTCCTGGCAAGAAGGGCAGGCGTGGGGAGAACACATCATCACACAAAACGCTAATTAGGGCTGAACTGCGGGGGCGCGGAGGGGAGTCAGGGACTCCTGAAGGCTGGAGACTCTAAGGAGGTGTTGGTTAGTTTGGAAACCCTTGACTCAGTTAGGGAGAGAGTCCCAGTCAGTCAGCAGACGTCTCAGATACCTATTTCCTCTTCACTACCCAGTATTGCTGACTTTCCCTCCTGCCCACCCCGGAAATGCGCTCTTTCTGAAACCCTCACAGGCTGTTTCAGAGAAGAGGAAAGGCTGGCCTGACTGGAGTCCCTGTCCCACCACCTCCCAGCCGTGTGACCCTGGGAGAGCGCTCCGCCTCCCACCTCCTGTTCCAGCCATGCCCCGTGGGAATGGTGGTGGGCACGTCAGAGGGGTGACACAAGCATTGACTGAGAGAAGGTGGGCGGGCCTCACAGCTGGCCGGTGGTCCCCGGGTGTTGGTTATCGATGGGCCCTTCAGTGCAGGAATAATGAAGAGATCTGCTGGCTCATTCATTCTTTCATCCATCCAGATGTTCCTGAGCCAAAAGGTTGTGGATTATAAGTTGGCTGACAAGCTTCTTCCCTCTTGTATGTAGGGGCAGGTGGGAGTGTCTTTTCCTGGCTTCCTGAATTGTACTAGGGGGTGAAGTCAGGGGCAGCTGGTCCTCTAGCTTCTCATTAGCAGGCCTGGCCTCACACGCTGGTCTCGGCTCGTGTTGCCATCTCTTGGTGCTTATTAAATATGCCTCACGGTGACAGGAGTGCACACAGGATGCCTGAGGTCCAGTGGGTCTTAGGGACCTCTTTGAAGATGTACAGAGGAGCTTTAAAAACATTTTTTTGGGGGGGGATTAATTATAGATAAAGCATAAAAAAATATGGGTATGGAGAACATCTAAAGAAGTGTAAAGCAGTGGAGGGGGGAAAGGCTATGGAAATTGTGTCAGTCTCCTGGGGCTCCTGTGACAAAGTGCCACAGACGGGGCGGCTCACACAACAGAAATGTATTGTCTCTCAGTCTGGAGGCTGGAGTCCGCGATCAGGGTGCTGGCAGGGTTGGTCCTGCCGAGGGCATGAGGAAGTCTGTCCCAGGCCTCCTTACTAACTCCTGGGAGCAGTGGGCGTTCCTGGGCTTGTCGATGGCCTTCTCTCTCTGCACATCACCTTGCCTCTGCACGTGTCGCTCACTTTGTCCAAATCTCGTCTTTTTATAAGGACCCCAGTCATATTGGGTTAGGGCTTATAACTTGATTATCTGCAAAGACTATTTCCAAATAAGGTCACATTTACAGGTACTGGGGTTAGCTCTGCAACGTCTTTTGGTGGAGACACAATTCAACCCATAACAAATTGAGAATAATTCACAGAATAGGAGAATAGTCAATAAATGTCTGAAAAGATGCTCAGCTGTGCTGGTAACTGAAGAAATGCAAATTAAAATAACAAGGAGGAGGGATTCCACACCATGAGAGTGGCAGACGCCCACAGGCTGCCTGGACCAGATGTCATGGAGGACGCATGCGGGCAGGAGCGGGGATGCGCAGCTGGCAGAGGGAGCGCAGAGGGGACAGCCACGTCGGAAAGGGTTTTGGCAGCATCTGTTGAAGTTGAAGGTGGGGAGCTCTACAGCCCAGCAGTCACTTCTAGATGTCTACCTGAGAGACACTCAGGAACCCTGCACCCAGGCACGAGGAGACATGGGCAAGGAGAGAAACCCTGTGGGGTTATTTATAATAAGGAAAGACCAGAGATTGTCCAGAGGCCAGACAGGACAGGAACAGATGACTCAGCTGTGGTGTAGTCCTATGAAGGAGTGCTATACAGCAGGGAAATCACTGAATAAACTACATCTCTGTCGGAACACGGGTGGGCCTCAGAACCACGTGGGGAAAGCAGGGCTGTAAAGCAGCGCATGCAGCGTGACGCCGTGATGTGAGTTGAAGACCTGCTACACATCGTTTACAGAAATATTCGTGTGTGATCGGAAGGGAGGAGTCCCAAATGCACAACAGCAGCATGAAGAGCGGGGTGGGCCTGGGGTGTGAAGGGGGCGCTTCGCCTGTGTCTGCCTTGTTCTGCCGCCTCGATCGCTGCCATCCTTCCTTGAAGAGGAAGGAAGAGGTCTGAAGCGAGTACGACAGTGCGGCTCCATCTGTCAGTTCTGGTGGCTGGCACACAGGTCTGAGTTTCTCTGCCTCCCCCCTCTCCCTCCCTCTCTCTCCCTCCTTCACTTTCTCTCTCTGTCTCTCCCTGTCTTTGTCTGTCTGGAAAGGTGACAAAGAAAGGCTTCAGAGCCATATATTAGCATCCGTGTACTGTACTGGTTTTGCAACCTTAGATAAGTTACTCAACCTCTCTGAGCCTCAGTTTACTCGTCTATAAAATGGGGATGACAACACTTAGTCTGCAGCGTTGTGCCGGATGTAATAAGGTAGTGAGGTCCAGCCTATGATCTGGCATGTGACATTCAATAAATGATAGTGTATGATAACAAAGATAATTAAGGTAAGTAATCACTTAGGGGGATTCTCCAACTTTTAATGCGCTGGACTTTTGGACCCTCCTTTCTAAGGGCAACATGGCAGTGGTATATGCTTCTCACACCAGAATTGCAGGTCACCAGTGTCACGTGATAATGAGTTCCCTGTAATGGGTTTCTGAAATCTGAACCAGCAGAAAGGGGATGCTCCCTTTGTGGGGAGTTATTGGGGGAACTGTGACGTGGTGGACAGACGTGGTGGCAATGTAATTAGTCACTGTGGTGTCCTTCACACCCAGGCTAAGTTCCCTTGAGCCTGTGATGATGTCGGGCTGTGGCCTTTTCCTTGTTAAGTGATGCTAAGCGATGATAGTTGTCACATGCAACACCGTCTTCCCCCACAGTTAAAGGTGAAGAGGCTCTGTCCCCAATTCACTGCTGACCAGGATGGGCTTGTCATCGAAGCAGAGAGCCCCTGGCTGTTCTGTTTTTGGGATGCTCTGAATGCCAACTTTTCCCAACTTTTTCTTGCCTGTGACACATAACTTACATTTTGTACCCGGAGGGTGTCTCTGCCTCACCTCCCACCACCTGCTCACGCAGACGCCTTCCTCTGCTCGGCAGTGCCCTGCTGGTGGCGTCACCACCCCCTCCACTTCCCGTCTAAAATTGGTACCAAGGGGTGACAAGACTTGACCAGGATGTCGTGGGGACACACCCAAGTGCCTTCTTGCTTGGTCAGGAAGCAGTGAATTATCCTGCTCATGAGGAGAAAGAAGACGGGGGTGATGTGAGCGTCCCTGTGCGTGTGGGGTTTGGACAACGAGGGGACGGATGTTTACAAGTTGGGGAGAAAAACAAAGGATGGGTAAGGTAGTTAAAGAGAGAAGACATTTCACGACTATTTATGCCCCATGTTTAAATGCTCCCTAAATTCTGCTTTTTCACAGAAGAGCCTTTCCTGCTGGGAATTTCCTCTGAAATTTCCTCAATTCCCTTTTCATTCATCACAGATGCTGTTAACTGGACTCACACATAATATACGTACTTTAGTAATTCACTTAATTGTTAAAACATCCGCTATGTGCTCCATCTTGTGCCAAGCGCTGGGAAGGGGGCAGAGCGTGGAGGGCATGGGGCCAGCTGGGGAGGCTGGACAAGGCCCTGGGGACGCTCCGCGAAGCTGGCTGATTAAGGAGGTAAGGCAGACGCAGCTAGCTGGCGGTGTGTTGAGCGGCTGGTCCATCCACCCACATGCAGTTCCAGCCCTTTCCCCCATCCCTGCATTTTGGGGGATTAGGGAAGGCCTTCCGGAAGCTTGGGGTGGAGCCGGGAGGTCCTGAAGAGCCATCTTGGGGGCCCAGTGTGTCTGTGGTTGGCCTCCAGGCTCCATCCCATCTCAGGCAAAGCGTTTGTCTCCTCCACCCCAGTCCTCTTTCACGTAACCCTGGGATGGTGCCGCCTACCCATCCACATCATAAACCTGAGGACCCAGGAAGCAGTGGCTGCAGGCGTGCTTTTTGTCTTTAATTTTAAAAAGTTTATTTAATTGTGGTAAAGTACACGTGACGTACAACGTACCATTTTAGCTGTTGTTAAGTGTTCAGTTCAATGGCATTAAGTACCGTCTCTGAGGAAGCTTTTTAAAATTGAAGATGCTTTAGCAACTTTATTATCATCGGTGTTGAACTGTGAAGGCTTGTCGCTATCCTGGAGGTCCCCAGCTGCAAATGCTTCTGTTAAGGAATGAAACGGGAGTGGCAGGGGCACTGAGCTAGAGAGAGGGCTCTGGCATCCTTCAGGGCCACTGCCACCTCAGGGACTCCATGTATTACAGAGCCTGGGCCCGGGGCAGGGGAGACGTGGGGCTGAACTGGTCCTGGCCTCGTTCACTTGGGCTGGGGCGCCTTCGCAGAGACTGTGGCCAGGTGCATGCGGTACGGGGCCCTCTGGGGCCCCAGAGTATTTCCTCGAAAGCATTAGCGACAATGGCTGCTGCCTGTACCGCTCCCCTGCTGGAAGAAGGCAGACTCACGTCGGGTAGGTGTAGCCGTCAGCAGTTTGGTTAGGCCCGAGGATGTCACGTCATCCCTTCCCCAGGGTTTGCTTTTAACTCTGAGCCCCTCTGTGTTGAAGAGCGAGAAAGTCTTATTTAATGAGAATACAAGTGGATGCAGCACACTTTTGTCAGGTGATGGAGTCTGACACAGTTTCACTGCTTGGAGTCTGGTTCACTTCTTCCCAGATGCTGTAGACGGTTCTGTCTCTCAGCTCAGCGGGTGGAGTGGTAGCCTGTGGCATCTGTCCCCGGAACACTTTGTCCTGGAGGAAGGTGTAAGAGGCGTCTTCTATTTTCCCACCGTTTTACTTTTGTGTCGCCTTGTCCTGAAACAGCCGGTGGCGGAAAGGCCCGCCCAGGATGCGTGTGAGATCCTGGGGAGGCCCGGGTGCTGCTGAGCCTCGGTGTCGACAGTTGGTCCTCGGTGTCGAGATACCATGAGCCCCCTAGACACGAGCGGGACTGCAGCTGGGTCTTCTGAGTAGACTTCGTCTTTAACGAGAACGCAGGCGACTTCCGTGTCCCAGGCAGGAAGCGTGTGGTTTGGGTCTGCCGTCCGTGAGAGCACATGATGCTCTGGGAAGCAGCGGAGCCTGGGTATGATTCACTGGGGGTGGGATGTGGAAAACAATGTCTGTCTTTAAGCTCCGGGAACCAGGAAAATGAGCTGGAAATGTGAGTAATGTATAATTTTACTAAAATTAACCAGCGAGTTCTTCAGACGTTTTTCTGTGTTTCTCGGTGTCTTTGATCTGTGATGCCTCACTGCGTCATGTTTGCTGTGACCATTTTCCTAGTTAGTGTCCCCAGAGGTCCTCTTCCCCTGCTCCCTGCGTGGGTTGGTACAGAGCAGGGCTCGGGAGCACAGGCGGTGGCTGTGGGTGTGGCCCTGCCCATCATTGCCTCTGCCCTGTCAGCCAGGTGACTCCGGTCACCCACCACCCTCCTTGGGCATCCCTTTCCCCTGGAAAGGAGTTTACTAATCCCTGGGCCTCGGTGTTGGCTGTCCAGAGGCTCAGCTGAGTTAGTAACACGTGACTGTGCTTTGCCGCTATTGGTGTGCCACCTAGACTCAAGATGCGAGGTGCTGTCTGTGTGCTGGTGACTTTGACGTTGGATGGGGACAGATACCGCCTGGGCTTTAGGCTGCTCCTTCCTCCCACTGGGAGTGCTTCTGCATCCTCCGACTCCCTCAGGCTCTGCCAGGTTCTCTGGCGTGTGCCGCCTCCCCTCGTGCTGGAGCCGGCACCTGGGAGCCTGAGCCTGTAGCCCTACGGCAGGCCGTGTGTTACTTTCTGTAACCTTCACAAAATAGGGGCTCAGTTGACATCCGCTGCATAAACTGGAGTCTGAACTGGACAGCGGCAGATTCTGCCTGAGGAGCTTGTCAATGGGTTCCCTGAGTTTGCATGGTTCCTTAGTGACCTTTAAAACCTCATGCTGGGGGGAGATAAGGGGGAGGAGATTTGTCAGGGAAGCAACTGACATAGCTTGTCAAACATTACCTTTCATTTTATCCAAATTTAGAAGAAAACCTGATACTGAAGATGAGTCGTATGAGTGAGAATGTCATCTCTTCCTACACTGATAAATTGTATACTTAGCAATAAATGTCCATTTAGGTAAAAGCCAGTTTATCTCGGATTTGATTGGCCCCAAATCCATCAAGTGGAGCGTCTGCACTTCTATACTGGCTGATATTGGTGTTTGGATCCCAGCCCCCGAGGCATTCATTGTCAAGGCCTATAATGTCTTCTGAATCATCACAGGAAGATCACATTATGGACAGGCTGGTTTCCAAATTAAGTGCATTATTTTTTATTTTTGGGTATTGTAATTCTTTGAAAATGGCCAGGATAATTGTGGCATGTATGTAACATATCACCTAGACTGTTTGACCAGAACGTTCTCTTCCATGATTATCTTCCTGGGCTGAAAATTTACTCTCTAATTGCCTGTAAGTCATTCTGTATAGTCAACCAGAGAACGAAAAGGGGGAGACACCCATAACTTGAAAGCTGTGCCTTCTGCAGTTAGTTACCCTGTGATCCATAAGCTGAGCTTGGAGCTGATTTGGTCCCACTGATGTTCACCCATCACCTGCATGGAGCTGGCCCGCTGTCTATGTTTGTATAACGTTCAGCCCCCATTTCAGCCCTCTGAGGTGGATTGCACACAGCCACGCGGTAGACGAGGGCACCAGGCTCAGTGGCCTGCCCGGGAGGTGGTGCGGCAGAACCACGCCCTGCACTGGGGGCTTGCAAGACTTGACACACCTCGGGTCTTTCCGCTGAGCCCCTAGCGGTGTATTGATTGTGGCACATCACCACCTGGAGGGTGTGAACGCCCCTCCAACTGACTCTCGGCTCTTCACCTCTCCACCCGTTCTGCCCTTCCATGGTTCCACGTCCACGGTGCCTGCCTTTCCTTGTTCGGTCTTCCATGTACTGTCTCTCTTCACTCAGTCACATCACTGTGGGCCTGCCGTGCTGGGCAGTGTGCTAGGCACCGAGGGTGCTGATGAGCAGGGCTCTGTGCACTCTCAGAAGCCCCGGGGCGGGGAGAGGGCATAGATGAAGAACTCGTTGACAGTGCTGTGATGGGTTCTCTGTTGAAGGTTTGCATGGGGTGCTGTGGGATCAGAGCACAGCCCGTAATGCTGCAGCCACAGTTGGCAGTGGGGGTGTATGTGTGTGTAGCAGGAACAGAGGCACAAAGTGGTGCATCTGATCTGAGGAGAGGCAAGTAAGTAGACTGTTGTATCTACAGAGCCCAACGTTTAGGGGCGTGGAGGCAGGGATGAGGGCAGGAGGGTGGACGGGGCTGGAGTGGGAAGGGCCTAGGAAGCCAATGAGGGTGGTGCTGAGCTGCTGAAAATTGTAACTGAGGGTTTGATGTGGTTGGGTCTGCTTTATAAAACAGATCGTGCTGAAATGAATACAAGTGAAACAGGAAATCTGAATAAGATCAGCGGGTCATCTCAGTGTCAACAGTCTGGTGGTGCTGTATTGTACTGTAGTTTTATAAGATGTTGCCATTGGGGGAAACTGGGTAAGGGGTACCCAGGATCTTTTTGTATTATTTCCACTTTTTTGGTGAGGAAGAGTGGCCCTGAGCTAACATCTGTGCTGCCACAAGCATAGGTTGATGAGTGGTGTATAGGTCAGCACTCAGGATCCAAACCCACAAACCCTGGGCCACCAAAGCGGAGCACATGAACTTAATCACTATGCCACCAGGCCAGCCCCTCTGTACTATTTCTTACAACTGCATGTGAACCCACCATTTAAAAGGCATGCCTGTCACACACACCCATACGTGTGTGTGTGTGTATGTATATCGAGTACTACATTATATTTTCTCGTATTCAGCCAGTCGAGGCAGGCCATCTTTCTCCGGGTGTCTTTCTTGGTGCACGAGCCAGGCTTCTCTGCTATAAACAGGCTGTCTGCTGAGGCAAGAGGATGACTACTTGTGGACTCTGAGAATAATTTGCATTTCTTAAAGAAAAGTCACAGAAATCATTATCTACCACATTTGTAGTTAAAAGACTTGCTCGTTCGTTATGAAAAAAAGATTGTTCTGGCAGCAGAGAACATGGCGGATTTAAGGGGCCGAGACCAAAGGCCCCTTATTCCAGAAGAACCCCTGGAATAACCAGGGAGGGGGAGGGGCCGGGGCTGAGCCTGTAACGGTGTTCATGGTCTTCTCTCGGCTGTGCCTTCCCATACCTGTGCCATGTCATTCTCTGATAGACGTGACAGATGCTGCTGCCTTCAGCTGGGCGGTGTCAGATTGCGGGGCGAGGGGGCGGTGTTTACACTCCGGCCGTGTTCCCCACAGCACCTCCCACGTGCCGAGCGTACAGCCGAGGCCCTCGTGTGTGCGAGTTGCTGGCCCTTCCTGAAGCAGGTCCCTCTCTGGTGTATTCTGGATGGAGGAGCTGCATGCTGGCTCTCTGTTCTCCAGGCAGACCAGCCTGAGCACACTCGGAGCCAGAGCAAATGCCCCCGCTTCCTGGCCAGGGACACGGCTGCTCTGCGTCTCAGTCCTCTCGTCTGGAGAGAGGTAGTTAGGGCAGCTCCTCCTCAGTGCTGTTGGGAGGTGCAGTCTTAGGGCAGGCCCGGCACACAGGAGGCATTCGGTGACTTTGGGTCATCACCGCTGTCTTCATTCTTCTGAAGAGTAGATCCGTGTCGAACCAAGCTGGCCGTGAGCACGGCGGTTAGTGCTCTAGGCTCTGAGCGGGCGGAGCTTGTTATGAAGTACTCAGACGGCATGTGGCTGTGCGTGGGACAGGCTGCCGTCTGTCTGCACGGCCCTACAGAGCTGCCCTCAGACCCTGGGGAGGGTGCTTCCTCCTGGCAGCCAGGGGCTGTGGGGTCACACTGTGCTGGGGTAGCGTCCTGGCTCCTCAGCTTACTGCCGAGCTCTGTGACCTGAGCCTTGGAAAAATGGGGATGATAATGATGTAATCTTTACCCACAGCGAGGAGGCAAATTAAGTGAAATAATCAGCGCGAGGCGCCTAGCATGTGGTCGGGACCCCCTTCATCATTCACAGGATGCCAGGTACCCCGTCTGAGTGTTCATTCCTTTTTTAGGAACAAGACTGCCAATGGAGACTGCCGAAAAGACCCCCGGGAGCGGAGCCGCAGCCCCATCGAGCGTGCCGTGGCCCCCACCATGAGCCTGCATGGCAACCACCTGTACACGTCCCTCCCCAGCCTCAGCATGGAGCAGCCCCTTGCACTGACCAAGAACAGCATGGACGCCAGCAGGCCAGCCGGCATCTCGCCCACACTGACCCCGGTGGAGCGGCAGCAGGTACGGCTGTGTCCAGTAGGGTCGGGCTGGTGGCCGATGGTGGGCCCTGAGGGCTGGGTGGGGAGCGCTGAGACGAGGCCGCGGGGAAGGCGTGAGAGAGGCTGGGTCCTTGGTTCTCTGCTTGGAACAAGGGGCAGTGGCGACAGGAGCAGGGTTCCCTTTACCAAATGCCGCCTCGCATTTCGGTTCCTGCCTGACCTGCCTGGGCCTCGCCGCTCGGCACTGGTGGCCTTGGAGCAGATGCTCCAGGGCCCCATTTCTTCGCACGGGCGGGCTGGGTCTAGACGAGGTGTGTTAGCAGCAGTTCCGCCTCTGTCGGGGTCAACTTAATGATCCAAACGGGAACCCTGCGGTTACCTGTTGTGAGGTCACACAGATGCAGGTAAATATCAGGTTGCTTTGCTTTGGGCTGGAATCCTATAAAGTCGCTGGTCACAGTGGTTATTGCCCCATGCTGGTCAGAAACCTGTGCTTGGCAGATAGGGGTATTTTTTATTAAAGGAAAATAAGGAAATTAAGTGATTACTTAGTTTACTTGATAGAAAAAACAATGTTCCTTTAAAAAGGGGGTTCCCAGGGAACTGTATAATAAAAGGTGGCATTAGCATGGAGGTTTGGAATCACTGCATGAGCCCGTGACTTTTTTCTCGGAACCTCTGGGACCTGGGACCCAACAGGTCCTCGGTCAACTTTGCTTACGACAGATGGACGGACAGCGAGCAGAGGAAGGGGCTCTGCTGTGAGAGATGCTGTGTGCTGCTGGAGGCGCGGGCTCAGCTTCCGGGCCTGCCCCTGCATGCCTGCAGCACACCTCGGACACACCTGTCTGCCTGCCTGTCCCAGGCCCCTGACAGCTGCTCTGCCTGGCACAGCTGCGCCCCGGCCCAGCCGGCAGCGCCTAGTGCTGGCCTCTGATCTGGTCTGTCCTGACTGGCTGCGGGCAGGCCCTGGATGCTGGGGAGGTTGTACTGGCGCCTGTGAAGCCCCGTGAGGCTGATGAGCAGTGGTTTACTCTACCTTGGAGCCAGACATCATGATCCTGTTTGTTTCCTTTGTTCATCTAACAAAACTGTGCAGGCACCTGCTGCATACAGTGATGTGTGCTAGAGGCCAGTGAAGTAAGATACAGGCTCTAGTCTGTTCTCAGGGCCTTGCAGTTCAGGTCTGGAGGAGAGACATGTCATCAAATAACTACAGTATTTCGACTACTAAGTATCGATGGATGGCCACTTACTCTGATAGAACCTGGGGCCCAGTTATCACCGCCATTCACTCACTGACCGGTGACCGGCGCTGCCCACCCCAGGCACTCTGTCAGCTCTGGGGATGCGGAGCTGTGTGGGCCCGACACAGGGCCGGCCTGGAGGGCGCTCGCAGTCTAGTCAGGGAAGTACGTGTGAGAAGGAGGCTGCCCTTGTGGGCAGCAGAGGCCACAGCAGTAGAGGCGACTGAAGCATGGACGGACTTCATTTCCAGGATCCAGGGACTTCAGCCCTCTGGCTACTGCCACTGCCCGAGTGTTCCTTGGAGAGGAGGCAGGGTGAGACTCCACATGGACGTGTCACCTCTGAGTCCATGGCGGCCTGGGGCGAGAAACTCCCAGAGCCCTCTCTGCCCCTCCCTCTCTACCCGGAAGAACAGGGTGGGCCCTGCCCAGCCCTTAGCTCCTAGGAGGCTTTCCTGTTTTCTTGGATCATGGATTTCCATGACCTTGCAAGGTTTTTGAGGGGCTTCTGGCTGGTTTCTGGTCAGAGTTACTTTGTGAAAAGTGTACTGCTGGACAGAGGGACCTGGCTTTCTTTACCACGAGCTCCCCAACCCTGCTGTAAAATGTGCCCACTCCAGCAAGGGCGTCCCCAGCCATGGGACGTGCTCTGGGGCTGTTGAGCAGGCTTTCTAAGTGACAACCTTGAATTCCCACCTGCGTTCTTATGGGATACCTGGGCAGAACTGAGAACAAAGCCAGTGTCCATGGAACAAGCCAACCGCCTCCCTGGGACAGGTGCAATGGCTTCGTCTTCCCCAGTGTGGCGGCCACTGAGCTAGGCTTTAATTGACGGTTGGGGTTGGAGGTGACGAGAAGGTTGTCAGCTTGCTCCCCTCCCCTCAGCTGCGATCAGCGTGTGTTTTACTCACATAGTAACCGTGCGTCCAGCTCTGTCCTGCGTCCGCACGGTGTGACCTGGACGGTCCGCTATGATCTGAGCTTCTGCTCAGACATGGACTGAGTTCTCTGCCAGGAGCTTTGCTGAGGACACAGGAATGGGACAGCCCCTGTTCTCCAGCAGCTCCGAGGCATCCACCGGTTTCCGGGAGTTCTGTTTCATTTGTTGGCCCACTGCTGTCAGGGTGGCCATTGTGGGGAAGTGTGGGTGTCATCCCGCAGCTCAGAGCAAGGGAAATGAGGATGTGGAGGGGGCTTCTTGGCGCAACAGCAAAGCTCCGTGTTGGCAGGCGGGCGGGCTGTGCCGGGCGGGCGGTGGAAGGCTTCCTCTGTGCAGGGGAAAATGTGACTCGGGTATCTGGGAACTGGGACAGGGAAGTTCCCAGAGAGGCAGCTCTGGACAGGTTGCAGAAAGTCACCCCATTTCATATTTTTGTGATGGCATCTTTGAGGGTCTAGGGTTTTCTAAAGAAAGATACAAAAGATATCAAGAGGGTGGCTCGAGGGCAACAGCAAATGAGAGAAGACAGGGTAAGACTGAATGTTAAAAACCCGAGGGACAGTGAATGTCAGGGTTGCCCTCACACGGGGGCTCTTTCCTGTGGGCAGCCTTGGCTCCACGTGCCACCAGCATGGGTGGGGCAGGGGCTGGGTGGAGCGTGAGTGACAGACTTCCATTCTGGCCCTGACACTGATTTGCCGTGTAACCTCCAGCAGGTTACTTGTTTCTGGCCTTCATTTCCCTCATCTGGAAAACAAGGGCGTCGGGGTAGGGGTGTTGGGCCCTGTGAGCTCACCAGCACCCTCCGTCTGGAAGCGCGAGGCCTGCTCTAGGTGGGTTTGTGGCCCTGGAGCCCAGCTTGCGCTCAGCCAGAGTCGGGAGTGAGATGCTGGGACCCCAGCTCGGAAGAGGGAGGTTTGGTGTGTCCCTTGAGAGCTCAGCCGGGCCACCCTGCAGCCTGGGCTGGGCCTTAGGTGCTGTCCATGTGCACTTCCGTGGGTGTCAGGAGGTGTCCTGGAGATGACCTAAAACCACAGGTGGTGTTGGAATCTCTTCCTAGCGTCCCCACGTTAGTCAGTCGTCCTGCCTGCTGGTCCCTCGCTAGGGAGAGGCCTTTCTCCCCTTTGGATGCTGCTGACAGAAAGGCTGGACTCTGACTTTATGCTTCAGTCTGAGCTTCCCTAAATGCATTCCATGACACTGCATTTCTTCACCTTCTGTGACCCTCTCCCCCAAACATGTCCCCACTTTCCGATGTTCGTGTTGGTGGGATCTCTGCTTGCAAGAAAGAGGGACCAACCTGAGCTGGGGTGAGCACAAAGGAAGGGAGTTTTACTGGGAGGGCGGCGGGGCAGCTCAGGAAGGAAGGGCCGGCCCCACTGGGAGAGCAGGAGAGGAGGCAGGACTCCTTCCTCCCCGGCTCTGCGCCCAGCCGGGTCTCTGCGTCCGCTCCTCTCTCTGCTGCTCCGCCCGCACGGCCAGCCTGGCGTGGCTGTCCCAGAGCTCCTGAGACCAACCTGAGTCTCTGACTGAGGCGGCCCCAAGCCCGAGTCAGACTTCCAGCCGGGCCAGGGGGGCAGGGTCACTTATGAACATGGCTGCCTGAGCCCCACCTCGTGGATGGAAGGCATGTGCCCAAGAGAGGGGACGGAGGGATCACAGACTCTGGGATCAAACAGACCCTTCAAAAGAGGTGGGTTCCATGCTGCAGGCTGTCCTCCCAGCACGGCCTGAGCAGCCCCTGCAGAGGGGGACCCCAACACGCCCCCAGGGCCGGGCTCCCCACATGTCATCTCAGGCAGTCCTCCCACCCCCTCTTCAGGTGCTATTCCTCCTGTTTCACACGAGGAGAAACGGACGCTCAGCGTGGTGAGGGCCCTTGCCCAAGGCGCTGCCCAGTGAGTGGAGAGCCGGCATTCACCCCAGGTCCACCTCGCCTCCAGGCCCTGCATGGAGGAGCTGGGACCCAGCAGGGGGCTTCAGGCCCCGAGGTGGCTGAAGGCATTGGTTCTCCTGGGCATGATGGGCGCCCGTTGGTGGTGTAGGAGGGGCGCGGAGAGGGTGGTCTTGCCTCAGCTCTGGCAGGAATAAGGGCTGGGGTCGCCTGCGGGCGTGAGGAAGCAGAACTGCCGCTCGTCTGTGTCCTCGAGCCTGAGCTGACGCCGGCTCTCCTCCTCTCCCCAGAACCGGCCCTCCGTGATCACCTGCGCCTCCGCCAGCGCTCGGAACTGCAACCTTTCCCACTGCCCCATCGCGCACAGCGGCTGCGTGGCGGCCGGGCCAGCCAGCTACCGGAGGGCTCCGAGCTGTAAGTGTCCCTGGGCCGGGGGGCGGGCCGGGGCTCAGGCTTCCTCCTTCACCGTGACTTCAGGTAGAGTTTGCCTGCCTTCTGTCTCATGCTGTGGACAGAACAACTAAGCCCTGGAGCTTTTCTCTTACTGAACTTGAGAACGTGGTTTTCTGAGCACATATGCACTTTTTGAGCATTGTGCCTGGCTTGGGTGGGACAGAAGGAAGAAACACATGGGCCTTTACTTCCAGGATCTCACTCTAGTTGGGGGAGACGACGAGATCTCATTCTCTCTCTGAACCTGTAGCTAGCCCAGGGCAGCAGGCACGTGGGCATGTTCCAGGCTCAGGGAAGTGACCTGCCCAAGTTCCCAGCTAGGCTGGGTGGGGGCGGGCCCTCTGTTCCCAGGGCCTGACCTGACCATTGTCCTGCTCCCCCGCAGCCACCACCACCTGTGACCCCGTGGTGGAGGAGCACTTCCGCAGGAGCCTGGGCAAGAACTACAAGGAGCCTGAGCCTGCGCCCAACTCGGTGTCCATCACAGGCTCCGTGGACGACCACTTTGCCAAAGCCCTGGGTGACACGTGGCTTCAGATCAAGGCAGCCAAGGATGGTGCGTCCAGCAGCCCTGAGTCTGCCTCACGCAGGGGCCAGCCGGCAAGCCCCTCTGCCCACATGGTCAGCCACAGCCACTCCCCTTCTGTGGTTTCGTGAAGGGAGCACTGCCCTCGAACAAGATGTCGATCTGCATGGTTTGCCTGAGCTTTGAACAGTCAGTGCTTAAAAAACGGAAAAAAACAAAAAAAATCATGGGGGTGGGGTGGGGGGATGGGAAGGGATGGTTTATTCGCAAAAACCATGTCGTTGGGGTTTCTGTTCTGTTTTTGTACTTGCTTGGTATTCGTACACGGGGGCCCTCAAACATGACAGTGGGAACTGCGTGGGGAACATCGGTCCCATGTAGCATCCTAACTTCCTGCCTCGGTTACCAAAGAAAACCTCTGATGCAGGTCTGCTGCCCGGACAGGGGCCAGGACTCCACGGCACGCTTTCTCAGTCACAAGCCATGACATTGGTGACCCAAACGCTTTGTGCTTTTTAATTTGCTTCTCGAGACCAGGGTGTGCGTGGCTCAGCTTCCATTGCGTGTTCGGTGCAGCCCGTGCGTGTGCGCGCTGGTGTGTGTGTGTGTGTGTGTGTGTGTGTCTACTTGAAGAGAGCAGAGAACTGTCGTGTCTGATTTGCACTATGGAGGAGGACTGAAGTTGCCGGCCTGACAACTTGACGTGAGAGGCTAGCACTCTGAGGGCAAACTGCTGAAAACAAAGGGTTTAAGGATGACATTTCTGACCATTTGTGTGTTGTGTTGTTGTTGTTGTTTTTAATTTAGACAAAACAGCTTTGGAAGGGGAAGTCTCATACAGGTTATAGGTCTTTCTCTCTAGATTTCAGGTGCTTGCAACTGGACTGCAGACTCCACCAACCACGGGCATTTTACCTTCTCTAAACACTGCAGTTTGTTAGACTAGAGCTGAGGCGAGGATCCCATAGTGCTTTCAACGTGACGCATGTTTTAATGGAGAAAAATAGCTGGTTTCTATTAATTGTATAGACAGTAAACGAAACCCTTAATACTTACTAGCTTCTTGTCAGAATTAGTTTATTTTTGTCAGTTACAGTCCTAGATATACTCACTGCTGGTACAGTTGTGCTCTAAGATGTGTATTTGATATTCACCTGACTCCCGCGCACCGGGGCCGCCAGCCGCGGGCGGGCCCTGGGACGGGCAGTTGAGTGGTCGGTCAGCCGCGTGTAGGATGCTGGAGTTTTCGCTGCAGGCTGACATCTTCATTTATTGTCTGCATCCCTGTCTGCTTATTACTAGCTCCCAGGGGAGTTGGGATTTGTGTCTTCCAACTTCCCTCGATGCAGAAACTGCTCCCTTTAAACTCTCTTGGCTGAACAGCAGATTACTGACAATCTGTGATACGGTATTTTGTATGCTTCCTCGTACGCTGGGGCCAAGGCAGTATACATTCCTCTGACTTTATACAGTTATTACTGCATTTATTATCGTTTGCTATAGTAATAGCTACTAACTAGAGATTAGGTGAAGAAGCAAGCATGACAGACACAGCTGTGGATGTTCAACAGCTGCTCCTCGTGGTAAACGCACGTTCTAGCCCTGCCCCTCACTGCGCTCCATTCCAGCCTCGCCCACCGGAGGGCTTAAGAGGTCACCTGGCCAGGTGACGCAGGTGTGACCACCTCACCTGCAAGGCATTGTGGACTCAAGGGAACCCTCGAGGCTGGTTTTCAGTAGGAGAAAAGTACAGGTTAGCTGGTTCATTTTGAAAATTGGCACCGGGTGAAAAGGTCAAAGGATTGGCTCTTTTTGTGGCCACCGGGTGGCCGCGGGTCTTTCAAAAGGCGAAAGAAAAGCCCTTCTCCTCTTGCCCTGCACACATTTCACTCCCACTTAACTGGGCTTCCAGGCGTCCGCATTCAGGCCCCTATATTTTCTGTAGAAGAAATCGTTGAGAACACTTTTTTTATATAGGTAACTTTAAGACCATCATTACGCTGTGCGTAAAGAATGTACAGAGAAATTTGTAGGTATTTTTTGAACAATTAATTTGTTAATGATATGTAGCTATTTAATTTTTCCCTTTCCTATTGTAATCATTCATATTTTTTTTTGTTTGGAAAAAAAAAGTTGATCTTTTTTTGTCGTAGATTTGTCTGTGAAAGTGCAGGAACACAGTTATTCTATGAGGACACTGCATCTGCCTTAATAGCCACTAGTTTGTTATTGCTACAGGCTACTGAGCGTCGCCACAGGAAACACCCCCACTGCTGGTGGGCTCTGTGAAGAACGGGCTCCCGGGACGCCTCCGTCAGCCGACGACGTCAGCGCTTCGGGAGGCGGTGGCGCTGCCGGCCGGGCCCCTGGTGCGCCGACCTATCTGGGATAGGCCGTACCCTGGAGGGGGCCTCGGGCAGACAGGGAAGCGGCAAACCTGACGTTTCCCTGGGCGCGACCGCCCCGGCCTCAGGAGGAGCAGTGAGGTTGTTCACAGAGCCGCGCCGTCGGCAGGGCGTTCTGACCGTTCTCTCCATGTTTGTAAATCTGTAATATACCATTCTCTGTGGCCTGTTTTTCCTGGAAGAAGAAGAAAAAAAAAGGTTTGGCAGGCCATCTTTTTTTTGTACTTAAAAGTAGCCTTAAGAACAATAATAAAGTGCTCTTAAACCACAGACTGTGTGACCACTGGGTCCTAGAGTGACAGGGCCAGGCTGGGTGGGGCCTTTGTCACGAGGCCCCGGGCAGGGTGGGGTGGGCTCCGCGGCCCTACACCTCCGTATGGTGGTGCCCCTATTTAAGCCCCACAGAGGCTGGAAAATTGTAATGTTAACTCTCAATGAGAACGTCACTTAAAACCTAACCAACAGAAATCCTGCTCTTGTAAGAGTCAGCCTCAGGCTCCATTCTGACTTTGGTCCCAGGCCTGAGAGGAAAGATGACACCACAGGCGTAAAATAAAAGTGTGGAAAGGGCGGCTCCCTCTCCTGGGCTTCCACACCCAGCTCTCTCGATGTTCCGACGTGCAACCCCCAGATAAGGAGGACAGCCAGCCTGAGTGACCTGTGGCAGAGCCTGTCTGAACCCTCCCACCGTCCGATGGACACCTGGCCACAGACCAAGGCAGAGGTACATGGCCAGCCAGCCCACATGGAGTCAGGGCCTCTAGGCCACCCACAGGGTGGACCCTCGGGTGGGAGAGGAAGCAGCCCTTGCCTGGCTGCGGGAGAGCGGGCTCTGGTGTGAGGTCTGAGGCTTCTCTGGGCTGCAGGTGGCCACGGGCAGGAGGGGCCCCACCTGGCCAGTTGCCGGGATCTGGCTCTGAGACCTGTCTTTGGGCTCTTCTGCCAGCTCAAGGCAGCAGCAGCAACTTCTCTCCTCCCCTGAGCAGGGAGGCATCGAGGCTGTGCCCACAGCTGAGGACAGGCTGAGAGGTGGCAGAGCTGTCTGGGTAGCCGACTCTGCCCTGGGCGGAGCTCTGGGTTGGCTGGGAGGAGTATGGTCCCTTCTTTCCCGCACGAAGCTCAGCTCTCCTTCCCTCCCTCTCCAGCAGGCCAGGCTGATGGAGAGCTCACAAGGGCCTCAGCCCTCCTCAGTGCCCAGGGGGCCCTCTGGGGTTCGCAGTGCAGCCTGGGCACGCTGGTGCTGCCTCCCACAATGGCTGCTGGAAGGACCTGGTTTCTCACTTCTCCTCCTGGTCTTTGTTGGGCCAACTCCTCCCTGTTCTCAATGCCACCCTGCAAGGGAGCCAAGGCAGGAGGGATCCTGGGAGCTTGACACCAAACAAACACTTGTGACAAGAAATAAGAACTGCTCGAGGAGGGAACCAAATCCCAGATAAACGACAATGCCAAAGCCAAGGTTATTATTTAGCTCAGAACTGGTGGGCTCATGAATCATGAGAAATGGAGAACATCAGATGGTCCTGGGCAGTGGAGGGAGGGCCCAGTCCTCAAGGTATGGAGAGGAGGGGACCAGAAAAGTTGGAGGGCACAGGGCCCAGAATTGCCGGTCCTGGGTGTGGCAGTCCTGCTCCAGGCGCTGCGAGCTCCCCAGCAGACAGCCAGGGAGATGTCGGCCCTGCGAGGGCAGGCCGGGTCAGACGGTCTCATCGTCGCTCATGTCCCAGATCTGCGTGGAGAAGGGGGAGACATTCAGTGTTCCCTTGCCCGGTGCTGCCCACCGATGCTGTCTCAGAGCTGTACAGGTGTGATAACAAGCAAAATAAACAACGGCCCCACGTGCAGATGACACGCTCTGTGCCTCAGAACTCCCTTGTCACTGAGGGACTGACACCTCCATTTCTTGTATAATGAAACCAAGTCACAGAGAAGTGAAGCCACTTGCCCAAGGCCTCTCTGGTAAGCGAGCCAACCAGGGGCTGAGCTGGGAATTGGACTGGGGCGCGTGAATGCCTCCTCACCTCTCCAGCGGCCACCGCAGAGCGGCCACCCCTTCCCCAGCCAGCCCCTGCTCACTCTTGTTTCTGTAGCACTGACACTACCCCAGATCATCTTGTCTCTTTAATCACCTCCTTCCTACTGTCCATCCACCCTCCCTGTGGGCAGGGCTCTGGCTTGTGCACTTGCTGAAGGGGGCCCAGCCTGCCTGCGCGCACACTTCCGCCTCAGCAGGCTCCCACCCCCAGGCCGACTGCTCCCTTGTCCACATGAGTCGTGGTCCAGGTGCCAACTGGACTAAGGACCACGTGCCCGGGAAAATGCTACAGAGCTGGCCGTCCCTGAGAGTAAGCCCTCTCCCCACCAGCCCTGGGGGGGCCCTGGGGCAGGACAGTGGAGATGGCCAGATTCTGTCTCTGGCCCTCAGTGTGTTCCCTCAGGGAGCCTGAGACTTCTGAGTCTGACCCAGGGCGAGAGTGGGGGGCCGGAATATGGGGCGAACAGGCCTCCCCACAGCGTTGCTGTGAAGAGGGGTGAGTGAGTGTGAGGGGAGGCCCTGCCCAGCGGCCCGGACAGGCCTGGCTCTGTGGCCATCAGCATGAATCCCCAGGAGGGAGCTAAGGCCAGCGCGGAGGCCCCCGGGGCTCCTCTCACCCTGGGCTCCCTGGGGGGCTGGTCCCTGAACTTATGCCTTCAGACTTTCAAAATTCCTAGAATTGGTTGCAAAAGGCCACCTCAACACTAGCGGAGCAGAGAGAAGGAACATTGTGTTTACATGAGGCTGGCCCAGGGAGACGGGGAGGCCTGGCCAAGGTAAATATCAACACCAGCTTGGCTTTCAAAGTCAAGGATGTGGAAAATAAATAGAGAAGGAAATTTCCCCTCCTGAGGACCCCAGCTGCCCGGGCCGGTGGTGGGTAAGCCTTTCACACACAGCCCCCCCACGTCTACATACACCTACTGCCCCAGAACATTAGGAGGGGGTTCCAAAGCCTGCAGAAGCAGGAATGGGGTGCGAGAAGCCAGCTCTGGGGTCCAGCAACCTGGGTGTGGCCAGGCAGGCCCTGCCCTGGGCCCATTCCCCCCCCCCCCCCCCAGCTCATCCTCAGCATGGCTTGAACTAGACTCCTGGGCCTGCCTCCTCAGGTGGGATCCAGCGGTAGGGGGCCCGGTGGTGGCGTGGCTGCGTTTCAAATGAAGGCTGCACTTAGGAGCCCCTGAACCTGATGCTCTCCCAGTTCTGTCCATCTGAGTGGGAAACCAGCCACCAGAGGGTTCACCAGCAGGGTGCCCCATTCCTTCCCTCAGCCATTCAATACACACAAACTTATGCAGCCCCTCCCTGTGCCACATGCTGCGCAACCTGCTGCAGAGGCTCCCTCCTTCACTCCTAACAGCCTGTGAGGTGCAGATGGAAACCAGCTCAGAGAGGTATGCAGCTTGCCTGGGATCACACAGTAAGTAAGGTGCAGATCTGGGAGCACAGGTCTGTGGGAAAAGGTTAAGGGCTGCCTGCAGGGCTGGGGCAGGCTGCGCGGAGGTGGGGGCCATGGCTGAGGCCCCACCAGGCCAACGTGAGGGGAATGAGGGAGGGAAGCCTTGTGGGCCACGCAGTGACCTCCTGCCCAGCCTCCTGTGTGGGGGGGCGGGGGGGGGGACCCCCGCCAATGAGCAATGCCCTCTGCAGATGGGCAGATGCGGCTGCTCACAGGACTCAGGGGCCAGGCTGAGCAGGAGCCTCCATCCATTTGTCATCTATTTTACTGCATCTCAGCTATGGGAAAGGGCCCTCAGCACCAGCCTGCCTCAGCATGCAGCATCAGGGAGAAAGCTGGCACTGAGTGTGGGCAGGCAAGAGGGCTCCTGGCTCTGCCCCTCGCTCCCGGCAGCGCCCAGGCTGTGCAGGCTGTCAAGCAAGACACCCAAAGGGCCTATCCTGATGGGACGCTACAGAAGACAGGTGGGGGGTGGACTTGACATAACTGCTCTGGGATTTTTCAGAACGAGCTCCTTGGGCCTGAGAGGGTTTCTCCACTAAGGCAGCCGGTCCTTTACCCCTGGGCTGGGCTCAGGAAGGCTGCAGCAGTCTTAATTTTAAACCTCAAGAAACTTAAACCTCAACAAATACTGTGTGATGTCACTTACATGGAATCTAAAAAAGCGGTACTCAGAGAAGCAGAGAGTGGATGGGTGGGTGCCAGGGGCTGGGGGAGATGGGAGATGCTGGTCAAAGGGTCCCAACACCCAGTTTTAAGAAGAGTAAGTCTGGGGAGTTGACGTACAACACGGTGATTAGAATTAAAAATCCTGCATTGTGTACTGGACATTTGCTAAGAGAGTAGATCTTAAGTGCTCTTACCACACACACACACACACACACACACACACACAATAACTATGTGAGGTGACGGGTGTGCTCATTAACTTGATTCTAGTAGTCATTTCACACTGTATACAAATATTAAATCATCACGTTGTACACCTTTTAAAAAACCATGTTGAACAATCTAAACACATACAATTTTTGTTAGTCATTCCTCAATAAAGTTGGAGGGAAGAAAGAAACTTAAGCCTCATTTCCTCCTAGAATATGGGCTCCCAGAGGGGGCTGACATGGGTCTGCTCCCTGCAGGGTCCTCAGCCTCCACACAGCACCTGGTGGAGAAAGGGCCCCAGTGAATGTCCTCTTAATGAATGAAGCTTGTATTAAATTGGCCAAGATTTTAAAAAATGGTAATACTCAGTGCTGGCAAGGGTATGGTGAAACACTTCCAGTAGGAATGTAAATTTGTTCCATATTTTTTTCAAAGAAGAGATTTGGCAATATGTATTACAAAGCTTAAAAAATGTTCATACCCTAAGAAAGAGATAAATGACCTCTTTTTACAGATGGTTTTCAAGTACAGCTAGAAACCCAAGAAAATAAATGCTAAGATGAATACGGACAATAAAGAGTATTCAGTAAGACAGTAAGTTACAAAATTAACAACAAATTGTAACCTGCCTGTATACAAACAACGGCCAGTCAGAAAACATAATGGAGAAGAACCCTTTGTAAGAGCAATGAAAAAGATAAATTACTAGGGAATAAACCTAACGTGAAATGTACAACATCTATATGAAAAAACCCTTCAAAACAGTCCTGCAACATCCTCACAAGACTCTCACGAGAAGCCGGCTGGAACCAATGGGGAGCAGCCCTTGCTTCTGCGGTTTATGGTTGACATCAATTAGGACATCGACTTTCCCAAGCTAATATATAAATTTTAAGACAATCTCAATTTAAAAAGATCAACAATCTTTTCTGGAGCTAGAAAAGCTGGTTCTAAAGTTTATGCGGAAAATAAGGAAAATATCTAGGAAATCCTTTGAAAAGAAGAGCAATCAGGAGGTTCCCCTCCTATGTGTTTAAACGTCATAAAGTCTATAATTTAGAGAGGATCGTGTCAGCATGAGAACAGACACATGGGCCAATGGGACAAATGAGTCCAGAAAGAGAACGGAGGAGAATGTCCAAGTACATAATGGAAATTTAGTATTTTAATAATAAAGGTCTGGGCAATGTGATCGCACATCATTAGAACAAGATGGACTTTTTAATAAATGATATGGGGACAACCGGATAGTCATTTACAAAAAGATAAAATTGATTCCATGCCCCACACTGTACATCAGAATCAATTCCAAATGGAACAGAAATCTAAATGTAAAAAATGAAACCATTTCAACACTAGATTCCAACACGGTGGATTCCTTTATCAGCAGGGAGTGAGGAGCCTGCAACCCCAAATCTATAAGCAGTAAGAACAGATACATTGGATTATGTAAAAATACATGAGCATTTTGCATGGAAAAAAACACTGAAAGTTGAAAAGACAAACAACAAACTGGGAGAAAACATCACAATATACTATTAAGGGCTAATCTCCTTAATGTACAAATGGCTCTTAAAAATCAAGAAGAGAAAGACCAATGATGTCATTTTAAAAAACAGGCCAAAAACATGGACAGTTCACAGAAAAAGGCAAGCAGCCTTTAAACAGAAGGTGCTCAATGACTTGGAATAAGAGAAATGCTTATTTTCATAGGACAGAAAAAATACTAACCAGAAGAGAAAAAATTGGGACTTTACAAAAATCTAAACTTCTGGTCTCTGAAAGACACCCCTATGACAATGAAAAGGCAAACCAGAGACTAGGAGAAAATACCCAGACTGTAGAGAAAGAGGACTTGCACTCAGAAATACAAAGAACTCTGAGAGATCCATAAAAGAAGACAACCTCATTTTAAAAAATGGGCAAAAGATCTGAACAGACACTTCACAAAAGAGGAACTACAAAGCCAATGTAGTTCCTAAGCATGCTCAGCATCCTTAGGCTTCGGGAAATGTAAATCTAAACCACAAAGAGAGAGCACAGCCCCCCTTCTAGAATGGCCAAAATGAAAAATGCTGGCAACACCAAGGGTGTGCAAGGACGTGGAGCAATGGGAACTCACGCTGCTGTTGTGGGAGTGGAAACTGGCCTAACTACTTGGGAGAAAGGTCTGGGGGCTTACAAACACACTTTCTATATGAGCCAGCCATTCCACGCCTGTTTACCCCAAAGAAATGAAAATACGTCCACAAAAAGACCTGTGCGAGAATGTTCACAGCAGCTTCATTCACCATAGGCACAAACTTGAATCAACCAAAATGCCCATCAGCAGGCGAAGAGAGAAGCAAATGGTGGTCTGTCCATACAACGGAGAGTACTCGCCATCAGAACAAAGCACTCCTGCACACAGCAACAGGTCCGCGTCTCAGTCACTACGCTGAGTCAGAGACGCCCGACGTGAAGGACTACGTCCTGTGCAAATCCATTTATACGAAATTCTAGAAGGGGGAAAACTAATCTATGGTGACAGAAAGTTGATCATTTCTCACAACTTACCAAACTATACACTTTAAACGGGTGCATTCTATTGTATGTAAATTATACCTAATAAAGTTGATTTTTTAAAAAGCTGCACAGAACATTTTCTCACCTATCAGAATGGTAAAAACCCCAAAGCTTGACAATATATTCTGTTTATGACCCTGTGGGAAAACACCACTCTCCTACAGTGCTAGTGGACGTCAACAGTCCAAGCCCTACAGAGGACAATTTGGCAATATCCAACGGAATTATGTATGTCTTGGCTTTTGACCTGGCAAGCTCATTCTTTTTGAATTTTGCAAAAATAAACACAGCAATGGTAAGCTAGACGTTAACCTACACGGCTGCCTATGGTGGGGGATGGAGGTAGGGCTGCTCTGAACATACCTTTTAACTTCAGGATCAAGTAAATGTTTTACATATGTAAAAAATTAAAAGGAAAGATAATCAAAAGCACAGCCATGAAACAAAAATAAATAAATTGGACTTTATCAAAATTAAAAATGTCCTTTGGGGGCCAGCCCTGTGGCCGAATGGTTAAGTTCACGTGCTCCACTTTGGTGGCCCAGGGTTTCGCCAGTTCAGATCCTGGGCGCGGACATGGCACCGCTCATCAAGCCATGCTGAGGCGGTGTCCACATAGCACAGCCAGAAGGACCTACAACTAGAATATACACCTATCTACTGGGGGGCCTTGGGGAGAAGAAGAAGAAAAAAGATTGGCAACAGATGTTAGCTCAGGTGCCAATATTAAAAAAAAAAAGTTCTTTGGTGCTTCAAAGGACATTACTAAGAAAGTGAAAAGACAACTGAGCGTGAGAGGATATATCTGCAAGTCACATATCTGATAAGGGACTTGTATCCAGACCCTTTACAACTCAGTAATAAAAAGTCAAATAACGATTCAAAAATGGGCAAAGTTGTCAAATAGACATTTCTCCAAAAAGACATATAAATGGCTAAGAAGCACATGAAGAGGTACTTGAACATCATTAGGTATCAAGAAAAGGTGAATCAAAACCCCCAGGAGCTACCACTTCACACCCGATAGGATGACTTCAATCAAAAAGTCAGATAATAACAAGTGCTGGTGAAGATGTGGAGACACCGGAGCCCTCATACATCGCTGCTGGAAATGTGAAACGGCGCAGCCACTATGGAAAACAGTCTGGCAGGTCCTCAAAAAGGGAAACAGAGTTACCATGAGGCCCAGCAACTCCACTCTTGGATGCCCACCCAAGAGAAATGAAAATGTGTCCACACAAAAACTTGTACATGAATGTTCCTAGCAATATTAGTGATAGTCAAAAAGTGGAAACCCAAATGTCCACCAACTGATGAATGAAAAGTGGAACATTATTTAGCCAAACACTTGCCTGCCGTCAGTCCTCTCAACAGCCCAAGGACACTGGTGTGCCAGCCCCTCCTCTACGAAGGAGGCAGCTCATGCTCCGGGAAACTGCCTTGTCAAGGAAACTGTGCTAGTAAGGGAGAGAGCAGAGGCTTCTTGCACTTTATCTCACCATTTCCTTACTGTTACACATAATTCCTTCTAAAAAATGATGAAAGACAGCCTCTGACGCTTCCTGCACCGACGCTCTGTTAGTTGATGCACAATGAGTGGCCCCACCACCACCAGCACACACAGGAACCATGGGCAAACCCAGGGCAGGTGAAAGGCCAGGCCAGCCTCCGACCTGTCCTGGCTCCTGGGGTCCCCGATCTCTGTCCTCTGACCCTGTGCTCCCACCCTGTGCTCGGGCTGGGGCTGGAGGGAGAGGACCGGCAGTGGCCTGTGCTGTTGTCGGCCGGCGTGGGGCTGGCCCCTGGGATCAGAGCCTGACCCTCGCCTCCCCCCGCCGCCGCCCTGCAGCCCTGACGGCCTACCACTCTGAATCTGGGGGACTTTCCAGCCATCGGGGCTCATCACAAGGTGCCAGGGAGACTGTGTGGCTGGACCGCACACACCCGGAGGGCCGCAAGGTTTCACTTTCCACTCTCTCCAAATGAGACAGACACGTTTGAGAGGAGCCGTTTGTCATCCAGTTTCAAACTTGCGTCCCATTTCTGGACCACACTGACGGAGCCTGCCATGGGCTAGGGTTTTTCTTTTATAAACACCATAATTACCCTGTGAATGGCACAATTATATTTGTGTGTTGTGTGTGTGTTAAAAGTGTTCATTTGTTAAACGTAAACATTTAAACTATACCACAGTTTTTGAAACCTGGTTTTGGCATTTCTTTATTTTTTAATATAAAAATGGAAATATCCAGACCTCTTTGGGCCTCTGAGCGGCCCTGCTCTCCACCCCTCCTCCCTGGGACCTCATAGGTACGCACCTCTCTGCCAGGAAGGACAGAGAACAGAGGGGTCTGGGGGTGGGTTTGCTGGGGAGCAGCTGAAGACGTAGGCTTGGCCTTCCCCAGCAAACTCCCCAGCCAGGGTTCTGTCCACTTGGGGGAAGAATGAAGGCCCCAACATGTATCCAAACGGATCACACTATAGCCATTCATTCATTCACTCACGTACATTCACTCATTCAAAAAACATTTCTTGGGTAGTGCGGCACTCAGCATGGGTGGGGGGCCCTCACGTCTCGCCTGTCCAGGTGGTTAGCACCTTCCTCAAACCTATGGAAAACAATGGGGTTTTGCGGCGGGGGTCTGGTTGTCTGTGAGCCCTTACTGAGCACTTCCAGGAGACCACTGGGGCTAGGGGAGGACCAGAACAGGAGGCACCAAACAGATTCGGGGGGCAGCCAGCCAGAGATGCATGCCCATGGGAGATCCAAGCCAGGCAGGGCTTCCCAGGACAGGGGCCCAATCACAGCCGAGGCTGAGAGAAGACAGGGCTTGCCGGGCTCCCATGGCCAGCGGACTGTGGCCTGTGCTCGGGCCCGACATCCTAGGTCAGGTTCATGGACAGGAAGGGAGGGAAGGAAGCAGCCCGGCAGCAGTGGGAGAGCAGGGAGGAGCAGAGGGCAGGCTGCAAGCCTCCCGCCCCCCATCCAGGCATCCCAGCAGGCCTCTGCCTCGGCCCCCTGGGTGGAGACACCACTGGGATCCCGAGAAGGGAGGCAGGACTGTCCCAGGGTCACTCTGCAGGCTCTTGATGTCCACCAGGGAAAAAGATTGGTCCTTCTCAGCTACCATTGGCCCCTCGCTGCTCTCCCTGGGTCTCCACAGCCCCCCTGGTGTTATTCCCACCCACACTCCACAAAGCACCAGACTCGTTTTCTCAAAAAACCATCCCAGGGGTGGCCTGGTGGTGTAGTGGTTAAGTTCACGCATTCTGCTTTGGCAGCTGGGGTTCGCCAGTTCAGATCCCAGGTGTGGACATATGCACCATTCATCAAGCCATGCTGCGGTGGCATCCCACATAAAAAACAGAGGAAGATTGGCACAGATGTTAGCTCAGGGCCAATCTTCCTCACAAAAACAAACAAACAAAAAAATCCCATCCCATCACATCGTGCCCCAGTTACACAGCCTTCAAAGGCTGTCAGGGGAGAGTGGTATCTCTACCAGGTGCCATGCCCTGGCCCTGCTGACCTGGCAAGCTCACCTCCCATGACTCCCTCTCGCTCACCAGCTTCCAGCTGCCCAGCTCTTCCTTTCTCTCACACACGCCTTCCTTTGGCACAGAGACCTCTCCCCATGACTCTGCGTGGCACAGCTGGCTCTTGTTGGGGCACAGCTCTTGGCGCCTTCCGTGATCACCCATCTAAAACGGCCTCCCCCTCAGTCTTTGCAAACAACCAGTTTGGGTCCTCCAGACCCCCACCATAATTTGTCCTCACATTTTAGTTTGTCCATCTGCCTGACTCCTCACGGGATCGTGAGCTGCCTGAAGGTAGGGCTGGGTCCGTCTGTTCACTGCTCTGCCCCCAGCCCTGGCACAGAGCCTGGCCCCTTACACAGCTTTTGAACGAACAGTGATTTAGAACCATCTGCTCTGGATAGGATTCCACAGGGGAGGAAAGAAAGGGGATTTTTTGGTGTCAACTTAATACCCAAGAATCAAACAGTAGAAAGGGTCCTTCAGACCAGCTGGTTACTGGGGTCTCTGGCAAGTCAAGCCCTTGGCCTCCAAGCCCCAAAGGACGGTGGGGCAGAGCTGTGGGGATCCCCTGGCGGGAGCCCATGAGGGAAATGGGCAGCAGGGCCAACTTTCTGGGAGAGGCTTAGCTCGAGACCACTGACACCTTATTCTCCTTCCTGGGCCCCACCACTGGGTCCCAAACCAGGAGATGGAATGCAGAGGACAATTCTTGTTTCTAGACTCCAAGAGGCCCCAGTGCAGGATCAGTGCTGGTCACAAAGCCCACTCTGAACGCAGCAGCTGTGGGGCCTCCCTAGATGGAGGGCCTCTGGGCTAACCTGTGACTGTGCCAGGCCCAGGTCCACTTGTGCCGCATGTGCCTGGGAGGGCCTCAAGAGGTGCCAGTGGGTACAGGCCCAGGTTCTGACTTCACGGTTCCTGGGCTCTCGCTTGGAGCTCTTGTCACACCATGGAGACCTGGGCCAACTGAGGAACAACCCTGCCCTCTCTCTCACAGTAAGTCTAGAACGCAGGAGGATGGCGCAAGTGCCCTCACGTCCATGTCTGTGCCACGGACTCCAAAAGCTTGGAGATCCTTCTGCCCCTCGGCCCAGGCTGGCTGATGTGAACTGCCTAGGCCTGCTGACATGAGCAGATGACAGCCACAGGGGACAAACAAGAGGGGAGAAGAAGGTAGAGTCTGCCTGAGGAAGGCTGGAGCAGACGGCAAGGGCTGCCCTGGGGACTGGTCACCCACGTCCTGCAGAGGACTTCCAGGGGCCCTTGCTGTGTGTCAGTGCAGTCAGGGCCCCCTGCTCACGTTACATCCATACGCCTTTCACCCTCCCTCGTGGAGATGAAATGACTCCTCCCGCTCCACCCCCGGGGTCTCCACTCTCCCCTCTCATACACCACCGCTTTGGTGCCCTACTTTTGAAAGATGCCGACCTGCTGTTCACCCTGTACCCCATTCATGACCTCCTCTAGCCTGGCCTCTGCTAGGCACCAGATCTGGGAGGGGAATTAAGGCCCAACCCCTCTTCTCAGGGGACCGCAGCCCCAAACTCAGCCTTCCAGACACCAGGCAGTTGAGGGCTGGGGGAGGGGGGGAGGGGGTAGCTAGAACTTCTGGGGCAACTTCCAGCTCTGGAGTCTTCTTTTTTTTTTTTTTTAAAGATTTTATTTTTTTCCTTTTTCTCCCCAAAGCCCCCCAGTACATAGTTGTATATTCTTCGTTGTGGGTCCTTCTAGTTGTGGCATGTGGGACGCTGCCTCAGCGTGGTTTGATGAGCAGTGCCATATCCGCACCCAGGATTCGAACCAACGAAACACTGGGCCGCCTGCAGCGGAGCGCGCGAACTTAACCACTCGGCCACGGGGCCAGCCCCCAGCTCTGGAGTCTTCTGATGAAGAACTTCTCACCAGCCTGTCCCGCCCCCACAGGCATCAATTCAGGGGCCTTGAGTGCACTGCCCCGTGCCCCCACTGCTCCAGGGGCTCTAGGAACAAGGTTAAGGTTTTACTAGAAAGAAACTCATGGCCAAGGCAGCTGGTAGGGCGCAAATAATGACTTACACAAAGCACACAGGGCAGCTAATGGTGAGGGGAGGAAAAGGAGAAAGGAAATGCTTTACATTGGCGGCAGGATGGGGGCCTCTCCCCCTGCAGAGGGGAGTGGGTGCGGAGGACACCTCTGTCTGGCTGCGCAGCTGATCAAAGGCACATCAAGGGAGGAGGCAGGGCCTGGGCCTGTGCACACATGCAGTTCGCACGCCACCTTCGGGGGTTCTCTGACCCCAGTCTTCCCTGCTCGCCCCACAAAGATGCTCTAGGCTTCAACTGACAAGAGGAGAGGGTCTCATGTCTCAGATCCAGAGAAAGAAGTGAGGCCAACACAGCAGGCTTGCGCTCACAGAAGCGCGGGGAGGCGCTTAGTTCCTTGAGGAACCGCTTAGGTGAGCAGCTGCTAACTTTACTGCTCCAGGCACCAAGAAGACAGCTAACACCTGAAACACCAAGAAACAGGGACAGGCGGCCCTAGAGAGGGTGCCCAGGGGGTCCTCATCTTAAAGGTGGCACAGGAGGGGAGCAGTGGAGAACAGGCTGCTGAGAGCAGCTACTGGGCTGAGAGAAGGAGGAACGGAGGACAAGGTCAAGGCTGCAGCTCCCCTCCATCTGGGGAGGTACAGACCTCAGGTGACATCACCCAGTGGCAGGGAGGCTCCACGACAGCCCACCTGAGGAAGGGCTGCTGTTTCCACCTTCCCACCAGGGCTAAATGGGCCTCCAAGGCCAGGGCAGAGGCACCCAGGAGGCAGGGGGGAGGTATGTGCCATGGTGGCCAGGAGGCTCAAGCCATCCCCTGGGCCACTAGGGCTGGGATCCTTGTCCCCACTCTACTGCAAGGGAGATGGGCCCATGCAGAGGATGAGGGTTAGGTGGGCATCAAACACGTTTTCAAGCCAGTTTGAATGACGTGAGAAAATGATCAGAAATGTATTAAATGAAAAGAGAAAATAAAACTATGTTCAGTCTGACCCTGGTTACATACATGTGTAGTGGGGAAAAAAGGTTAGAATTAAAAAGCAAAACAGAAGAGTAACCTCTGAGTAGTTCAATCATGGGTATAAATTTTATTCTTTATTTTAGAATTTTTTTTTCAATGCTCACATAGGACTTTCATGATCTGAAAAAATGTGGGGCAAAGAGGGATACTGATGCCCCGGGGACTCGCCACAGTGCACGGGGGCTGCACCTGTCGGTTTCCTTTGTTTTTCCTGCCCGGAAGCTCTGAGAAGCAAAATAAGAACCCTCCTGCCCAGGGGCAATGCTGCCATTGTAACCACCGCCTCCTCCGAGGGCTTTACACGAGGACCCTGGGACTCCCAGCCCGTAGCAGGGCTGCCGAGGGTCTCCATTCCGTTGGGCTGGAAGATGGGCCTCAGGGCCCCGAGGTGCTTAGCGCCCTCCCTCTGGCATGCCCTGCAACGTGCACCAATAGCTCACAGTGCTGCCAGGGCTCACGGAGCAGAGGAGGCATGGCCAGGCCAGCGTGGGCGCCCAGCCCAGGCTGGGTCCCAGCTCCTCGGCCCCTGGGACGGCTAGGGGTGCGGTAGGGCTGAGGGCAGGGCTGTGGCCGCTGCTGGAGGAGCGCGGTGTGTCCTGGGGACGAAAGGCAGGGGACGTGGGGAGAAGGCGTCACCCGCTTGTTTGCTTTCTTCTCGGCTCCAAAACACATTTTTCAAATTAGGTGGTAAGAACATAGGGCAATTTCTGTGGCATCAACATACTTTCTTTCAAGATATGATTTATATGTTTGGCCCACATTTTAAATGAAATGGTTATTGAGATAAATGGCCGTGCTGGAGGCTGCAAAATGGTTTCCATTATGTAGTTCTTCTCAGTTCCTGAGAAAACTTTCTGAAAAGTGCCCCTTTAAAAAGGCGGCCACTTTGGCATTTTGTTCTTACCTCAGAGGGCGTTTGGGGTCAGCGCTGGAGGGGCGGGAGGGAGAAGAGTGGGACAGCGGGGAGCCCTGGAGGGGTGAACGCAGGAGATGAACATACGCAGACCTGACTTGGCAGGAAGAGGGAACAGTGAAACGTTAAATAATGCAAATGCAGACACCCTGGGGGATCAGGGAAGGGCCGAGATTCCATCCCACGCGCCTTTTCCCCGAGGGCCCTGCCTCTGGGCCTGCACCGCGGGGACTGCGGGACAGGGATGCGGCAGACGCTGAGCCCCGACCCTCTACAAAGCTACAGGAACCGGACAGTGCGGCGCTGAGATAGGGAGAGGAGAGAGGCGGAAACAGACCCCAGGCATGGGGCAGCTGACTTTCCACAAAGGTGCCAAGGTACTGCAAAGGGGAACAGGGTCTTCACCAAATGGTGCTGGGACAATTAACATCCATATGGGGGAAATGCACCTCGACCCTTACCTCAGACCATACACAGCACCGAACCTGAAATGCATCATGGCCATATAGGTAAAAGCTAAAAGTATTAAAGGTCTAGAAGAGAACATTTTAAAAAATGAGATTTAGGGGTAGGCAAAGAATTCTTAGGATGCTAAAAGTATGAACCATAAAATTAAAAATTAATCAATTGGACTTCAACAAAATTCAAAACTTTTTCTCTCTTAAAGACAATATTAAGAAAATGAAAAGGCACATCAAAGATATGAAGAAAATATATGCAATAAATATATCTGACAAAGGACCTATGTCCAGAAAATACAGAGAACTCTTACAACTTAATAATAAGAAGATAACCCAGGAAAACATGGGCAAAAGATTTGAGAGAAATGTCACAAAATAAGATATACAGACAGTAAATAAGTACATGAAAAGATGTTCAACATCCGTCGTCACCAGAGAACTACAATAAAACACACGAGATGCCACCACATACCCACCCATTTGGCTGAAATGAAGAAGACTGCCAGCTCCAAGGGTTGACAGGATGTGGAGCAGCCAGAACTCTCATACACTGCTGGTGGGGACAGCAACTGGTACAGCCACTTTGAAAAACAGTTTGACCGTTTCTTTAAAAATTAAACATACTTACATCATATGATAAGCCAGCAATTCCAGTCCCACGTAATCAGTCAAGAGAAATGAAAACGTATGTCCACACAAAGACTTGTACACAAACACACACTGGCGCTTTATTTATAACAGTCCCAAACTAGAAACAACTCAAATACTCATCAACAGGTGAGTGAATAAACGATCATGGAATATTCATAAAATGGGGCACCATCCAGCAATAAAAAGGGACAAACTACTGACACATGCAACAACATGGATGAATGTCAACATATTATGCTGAGCAAAAGAAGCCAGAGAAAGAGTACTTAATATATGATATCAAAAAACAATCCTAAAATTTGTATGGAACCACAAAGACCTCAAATAGCCAAAGCAATTATGAGAAAGAAGAACAGAGCTGGAGGCATCATGCCTTCTGATTTCAAACTATACACAGAACTATAGAAATTAGAACCGTATGGTACTGGCATAAAAACAGACACACAGACCAATAGAACATAATTGATAGCCCAGAAATAACCCCCCACATTTACCGTTAACTAATCTTTGACAAGGGAGCCAAGAAAACTCAATGTGGAAACAGTAGTCTCCTCAACAAACGGGGTTGAGAAAAGTGGATAACGACATACAGAAAAATGAAATTGGACCCCTACCTTATATCACTTGCAAAAATTAACTCAAAATAGATTAAAGACTTAAACATAAGACCTGATTCTGTAAAACCCCTACAAGAAAACACAGGAAAGAAGCTCCCTGACATTGGTCTTGGCAATGATTTTTTAGATATCACACCAAAAGCACAAGCAAGAATAGTAAAAATCAACAAGTGGGACTACATCAAACTAAAAAGCTTCTGCACAGCAAAAATAACAATTAACAAAATTAAAAGGCAACCTACAGAATGGGAGAAAATATTTGCAAACGATATATGGGATAAGAGGTTAATATCCAATATATATAAAGAATTCATACAACTCAATAGCAAAAAAACCATCTGATTAAAAAATGGGCAGGGGATCTGATGGACATTTTTCCAAAAAGACACAGATGGCCAACAGGTACATGAAAAGACATCACTAATCATCAGGGAAATGCAAATCAAAACCACAATGAGCTATCACCTCACCCCTGTCAGAATGGTTGTTATCAAAAAGACAGGAAATAACAAGCATTGGCAAGGATGTGGAGAAAAGGGAACGCTCGTACACTGTTGGTGGGAATGAAAATTGGTGCAGCTACTATGGAAAACAGTATGGAGGTTCCTCAAAAGATTAAAAATAGAACTACCATATGATCCAGCAATTCCACTCCTGGGTCTATAATCCAAAGGAAATGAAAACAGGATATCAATGAGATATATGCATTCTCATGTTCATTGCAGCATTACTCACAACAGCCAAGACATGGAAACAACCCAAGTGTCCATCAGTGGATGAATGGATAAAGATGTGGTAGATACACACACACACATGCACACTGGAATACTGGAAGAATATTTTTCAGCCATGAGAAAGAAGGAAGTCCTGCCATTTCTGACAACGTGGATGGATCCTGAGGGCATTTTGCTAAGTGAAATACGTCAGACAGAGATGGACAAATACTGTATGATCTCACTTATATGCGGAATCTAAAAAAGCTGAAGTCATGAAAACAGACAGTAGAACAGAGGTTCCCAGGGGCTGGGGGTGGGGGAACTGGGGAGCTGCTGTTTAAGGGGACACACTTGCAACCAGTAGATGAATAAGTCCCGGAGCTCTAAGGTACAGCACAGTGCTTATAGACAACCACACTGCATTAGACACTTCAGAGCTGCTAGGAGACTAGATCTTAATCATTCCCACCACAAAAAAGGAAAAACGATTGTGATGTGATAGCGGTGTTAGCTGATGCTACGGTGGGAACCACGTTGCAACATATAAATGTATCAAATCAACACATTGTACATCTTAAACTCACACAATGTTATATGTCAATTATATCTCAAAAAATAAATTTAAAAATAAAAATAAAACAAAAAATATGATTCCATTTATATGGAACCCTAGAAAATACAAATGGAATCTGCAATGACAGAAAGCAGCCCCTCAGTCCTCTGGGGCTGGGCAGCGGGGCATTTGACTGCGAAGGGCCATGAGGAAGTCTTTACCTTTTGGAGTGACGGAAATCGTCCCTATTTTGATGGTGGTGGTGGTTACACGGGTGGTGTAAGTTTGTCAAAACTCAAAGAAATGTACACTTTTGCATACATTTTATTGCATTTAACTTACACCTCAATAAATTTGATTTTTTTAAATACAGCAAAAAAAGATATATGATCCCATGCGTTGCTTCACAACAGGGATATGGTCTGAGAAATGTGTCCTTAGGCAATTTCGTCGTTGTGTGAACATCACAGAGTGTAGCTACACAAACCTAGATGGTACAGCCTGCTACACACCTAGGTTACATGGTGCTAATGTTAGGGGACCACCGTCGTGTATGCGGTCTTTCGTTGACTGAAACATTGTTATGCAGCACGTGACCTTATAGCCAAAAAGGAGGAGTTCATAGAACATAAACACATATTTATAATAATTGCCAAAAAAGATGATAAGAGGAATACTGTGTCCTTTCCAAAATGGGCAAGAAGGCAGAGCGTGCGCCACGCTGAAATGGGGCCCCTTCTACCCTTTCAGCACCATAACTGCTTCTGCACCATTTTATCTCAAAGTCTTACTTCCCAACCGGTATAAGCAGAACAGAGTGATTACAGTCGAGTGACCCCTTGCTTCCTCAGCTAGGTGACCCCCTTTAGTCACCAATTGACACCATGTGGCTTAGCTGAGGAGTGAAGAGCCTGGCCTCTGAGGCCAGACTTCCTAGCTTGCATTCCTGCTCTGCCGCTTACTAGCTGGGTGACCTAAGGCAGTTTACTTAATCTCTCCGTTTTCTCATCTGAAAAACAAAGACAAAAATGATACCTCCATCATAGGGTTGTTGCGACAATCAAATGAGTTAAAAGGTATAAAGTGCTTGGAACAGAGCCCAACACAGAGTAAACACACGAGTATGTGCTGTTAATTTGTCTAAAATTACTGAGAACACAACTTCACAAACTGAAAAAAAATTTCTGTTCACATCACTAACATTTTTTAGTAAATGATGGAAATTGTGGGTAATTGATCTCATATAATAGCCTAAATAAAACTTCTTATGGTGAAAATAACATTTCCCCTCTCTGATGTCCCTTGGGGAAGAGGACATCTTAGATGTCACTCCTCCACTCTCTCAGTCACAAGGATTATTAAGTGCTGATTCTGTTTCATATTCATATTCAACTGAGTCTTTTTAATCTCTATCATACCGTTGTGTCTTAGAGATAAACAACTTATGGCTCAGAGAGGACAGGTGACTCGGCCTGGGTCACACAGCCAGTAAATAGCAGAGCCCAGATTCAGACTCAGTTCTGTCTGGTTGCACAGCCCCTGTTCTCATCTTCACTTAATTCAACCACTCATCCGTTCAACATTTATGGAGGACTGACTGTGTACCAGGCCCTATGCTAAGCTCTGGGTGTTCAGCAGTGATCGGGACAGGTAAGGCCCCCACTCTAAGGAGGTCTCCATCTGTGTGAAGCTCATATTCTAGGGGAGCTGACGAGAGACTAACACATAACTGGATTGAAGAAAACAGTTCCAAGACACGTAAGTACCATGAAGGAAAACAAACACGGAGTGAGAGCTGGAATAACAGAGGAGTACTTACTTTAACAGGGATTTTGAGTAAGGCCTCTTGGAGGTGACATTTAAAAGCTGAGATCTGAAAGATGGGAAGGAGCCAGCCCATCAAATAGCTGAGGGAGGGTGGCTCTAGGTGGAGAGAACAGCAGGTGCAAAGATCTGAAGCGGGAAAGGGTGCGGTGTGCTCCAGGCGCTGAGAACATGCGCTTGGGTGGGAAGAGTCCAAGGCAGAGGGACAGGGGCATCTTCGATCAGAGGGTCCATGGTGAGGAGTCAGGGTTTATTCTAAACCATTGAACTTAAGCAGGAAGCAACATGATCGTGGACAATGCTAGGAGAAATGGAGAACAGTGAACGTATCTAAAGTGTGGTTTGGAGGGAGAATCAGCAGGCCGATAATAAGTATCTAAGATCAGAATCCTAAAATGTCAGAGCTGGAAATGATTTTACATGCATCAGGTTCACCCCCGCTGTTACAGAAGGGGAAACTGAGTTGGGACTCAGAGAGGGGACATGGCCCAAGCAAGGTCATCGGCAGAGCTGTGCCCAGAACCCTAGACTCTAGGGTGGTCCTCAGCTGCCCCATCCAGTCCCGGGTCAGAGCTGCAGGCTCAGTCCACGCCTGCGGAAACAGAGGCGAGAGGGTCCGCTCTCCCCGGACTCCCCTATCGGAGCACACTCACACAAATGTTTGCTCTAAAAACAAGGGTAGCGGCCTCCACAGAACCCAAACATCCTCCCTAGGTGTGTGTGAAACTCTGCACTTTTCCTGGGAAACAAGTTTTGGCTTTCTTCCTCTGCAGTCCTGGTGAAGGTCCTGGGAAGGCACAGACCTATCCCGAAATCCAGGCTCCACTGCCAGGATGAAACTAAGGAGTCCGTGAGGATGGCTGCCGCTGACAGAAGAGGGTGCTGGCAAGGTGGCGCCTGGGGCCCCAGCTGTCTCTGGGCACATTTCCCTGAGCCCACAGTGGTAGGGGCGTTGAGTGGACCAGCTCCAGGGCTTATGAGGGTTGGCTATGCTCATTAACAGCAGTCCTGAAAGATACTTCTTTCGCTACCTAACTCATGCTTAATGAGCTATTTTGAACCCACTGGAAGGCTCTCAGTTCCCCTCCAGCCCTGCTCCCCTGGCCTCTAGGGTCAGTCCTTTCAAATTCCTCCTACCCAGGTACAGCCCTGCGAGGCCCAGAGAGGTCAGGGACTAGCTCGGCTGGCGCCTACCTGCTCAGTGCAGAGGGGGGTCTCCTCATCCCCAGTGGCAGGTCGTGAGGCCCCCTCCCTCCTGAACCACAGCCAGGCTGGGCAGCCTGGCCGCTGGTTTGGCAGGGGGCTCTGCCCCTCCCATTTGGAACTGCTGAGAACAATGAGCGTTGGGGCTCCTTTTTTATGGGATCAGCAGAAATTCTTAAAAAAAGGACTGACGCGCTTCACCATGAGCGGCTGGCAGGAGCCCTGGGTCCCGGGCAGGTCTGAAGGGCTCTCGGGAAGGCAGATAGAGAACGGCGCACACAGCTCTCCCCGAGTCAGAACACAGAGTGCCTCATCCCGGTTCCCCCAACTTCTGTGCCAAGGAGCCTGGACCTCCAAATTCCAAAACTGAGAGGAGCGAGCCCTTGTGCTTCCAGTGCCAAATCCACCTGAAAAGCTGGTCCTCACACTGGGCTTACAGCTGAGTCCTCAGTCCACTGGCCCAAGAGCCCTGTCAGGGCCACCATCCCATCATCACTCCTCCTGCAACAGGTCAAAGGGGGCCTGCTCTGAACGCCCTCTTGCTGCGCACACACTCCTCCCCCTGCTCTGGGAGGGGCCGGTGCAGGAAACTTTTAGGATGACAGAAATTGGGGTTCTACCTTAGGGACCTGGGCACTGAGCTAGGTGCCACCGGGGATACAAAGATGACTACGAAGGGATGGTCCCTTCCTCCGGGAGTCTTCATCTGGCCAGGAAGATAAGGCACACGTCAGATGACAGTAGGCAGGGTGTTTGACAGATGGGCCCAGTGGCGCAGCCTGAACTAGAGGGGGCTGGGCGCTCAGCTAAGGCTCTGCATGAGATGGTCTCAGTCTAGGCCCTGCAGGGTGAACATTCCAGAGGGAATGCCAGTATGGCTCCAAGGGTGGCTCCCAAGCAAGGGGCATCCAGGAAGAATTCAGTCAGCCATTCACAGAAGGCTTCCTGGAGGAGGCGATCCGCAAGTGAACAGAGGGTCGCACAGCTGGGGCGCTAGAGGGGAGCAGAGGCATTGGGGTGAGGAGGTGCAGGGTGAGGACTGAAGGCCAGCTGGGGTGGAGGCTCCTGTCAGGAAGGAAGGAAAGGAAAGGCAGGGAAGGCTTCTGGGGAGGGGACCCGAGATTGGGAGAAGCATCTTAGGGAAAGGTTACTGAGCTAAGCCACCCTTCCATGGGGTGGGAGGGACACTCAGGAGGTTCCAAGTGGCCAAGTACGTGATGGCAGGCAGTGACTGGGGCTCTGTCCCCAAGAGGTCAGCAGGCCCAGAAGACCAAGCCAGGAGAGAGCAGCTTCCCACTGCGGACAAAGGACAACTGGTTTTGAGAGACGATGAGCCACTGGCCACGGCTGGCCACTCAGGGCTCGACTACACGGCCCGCTGACAAAGAGCACGCAGCAGCTGCTTTCAGGACAGCAAATAGGAAGCCATGGTGTCCAGTCCCTGCCCTGCGGCATGGAGCCAGCCGGCATGAAGGACAGCCATTGAGGAAGGGCTCTGCTGCCTTCCACACTGCCTGCACTTTAGGGCAAGGCTGCCTTCTCCATGAGTGTCTAACCCAAGTGGCAACACAGGGCCTGCCTGTGAGCAGAAGATGTGAGGACAGGCGGCGCGGGCCTCTGGTCCAAGACAAACAGCGTGCTGAGGCAACACCGATCATGCCTTTCTTTACCTTGGCAATCTCATGCCCACACCTAAATATAGACGCCTCTGCAGAACGGGCATCTGCCTGCTCCACAGAATCGGCGGTCCAACTAACAGCAGAAGGGCACAGCGTTAAGACTCCAGAAGCTTTTCACTACGTGTTGCTGGGATCTCAAGTTCCTTTCTTGTTCAGACTGAACATGCTCAGCTGCAGATGAAGAGGACAGACGGCCTGGCAGAGCGGGGACAGCCATGCCAACAGGACAGACGTGCAGCTTTTCACCAGCGAGGAGAGAAGGTTCGGAACCCCGCAGCCCCAGCGATGCGGTGCTCGGGTCAGTGCTCTTCCAGCCCAGACAGCCCAGAAGAGCTGCGGTTCTCGACTTCTCCTTCGTGGCTGCACATTTCTGATGGTGGGAAACCGAGGCCTCAAGATGTGCTCCAAGTTTTTTTTAATTGGCCTTAACTTGAAAGAAATTGAATGTTTAAGAGCAAAAAAGAAAGGGTAGTTCATTCTTTTAATAAATATTTTTTTTAAAAAACAACTGTATAAACCATTCAGAGTTTCCTGCTTCTAGTTTCTTTCCTTTTTCTCTTTCCTCTTTCTTGGTCTGTTGATAAACGGCAGAAGCTAAGTTCGGGATGCTGCATTTTGGTCAACAGAGAAGAAAGAACAACTGTGGCTTCAAAAAATAACATCTTTAAAGAATCAGCTCCATGTATTGCCTCCCATCTCTACTATCTCCTCAAAAGTAGTTTTTGGTGACAGCTTTTAGTCATTTCAGAAAGGCATTTCCGCTTCAATGTATTTACGTAGCGGCGGGCTGTTTTTACAGAATGGGGCTTTTCTCAGTGGTCCCAAACTACCCCGAGAAGAAGGTAAATGAAAGTTCATGTTGGGAACAACATCAAACCCAAGCAGAAGAATAACAAAAAGCAGGCTAACGTATGGGCCTAACTCTTTACAATCACACTTAAAAATCACTTTATCTTTCTTAATAAATTATTGCAAGCTGGACTGGGGAAAAAATCACTCCAGAGGAGGTTTACAATATAAATAACCACTAAGAGATCATTTTCTTTGTTTTCGTTGGCATGGGTCTTGCTGAGTTTAAATGAACATGCACAGTGATGATGAAAGGAGCCAGAGCGCGGGCTGGGGGATAAACAGCTCAGTGTGGCCACCCAAACGTGCCTCCGGGCCCCTGGCACCCTGGCTGGCAGCACAGTGGGGGGTGAGGGGTGGGTGGGTGGATGGGGTGGGGGCATTGAGTGGGCTCTCAGACCCTCAAAGGGCCACAATTCCAGGTCACGGACTTCAGGGTACGGAGTACTGAGGCCACACCCTCCCTCTCTGCTCTGCCCAAAGGTCCCTTCCAGGCTGTCCCTGTCTCGGGGCCCTTCTTCCGGTCCTTCCCTCTCAGGCTGGGGCCTGCTCCTCTTCTCCACCTCTCGGGGAAACCTTCCAAGTTAGCATCCTGGTACCTAGTGTGTATGTGAGCCAATGCCAACACCACTAGGGGATGGTGTGCAAAGAAATGAACAAAACTCAGGGCCTCCTGCAAAGCCCCTGTGCTCTGTCAATAAAACAGCCATTCTCCTACCTGTAGACGGCTCGCCAGGCCCTGTGGTAAACACACCATTCATCCTCTGGATTCACCCTCACCCCACGTGGAGACAGGTGCTATCATTACCCTCGGGAGAGGAGCCTGTGATCATAACCACCAGCTCCACCTCCCTCTCTGCACCTCCTTCCAGACTCAGCTCTCGGTCCTCCTCCTCTCTTTCCCCCGGGCACACGGCACTTGTGGTTTAGGCGGTGCAGGTGAGGCGCTTCTCAGGATCAGTGGCTGGGTATTAGTTTTGTGTCTGCAGCATCTCACACGGTGCTTAGCACCAATAAACACTCAATAAATCGTAAACCATGCATAAATCAAGAAATTACACACAATAAATGCTTGGTGAATGAGAGAATAAGAGAGTAAGTGTACTCTTAGCACTGAGCACCCTATGAATTCTCTTTCTGCCATTTTGGATCCGCAGTCCTCACGGTGCTTACCACAGGAGGCGACAAGGGATTGGTCTGCCTGTTGGCATAAAATGCAATCTTTTCGTTTCTAAGTCTTAACAAGTGATCACTTTCTAAGTGATGACTCTGGGGAAGATTAAACAATTAAATTTGATGATTAAATTCATTGAATTTGATGCCCACAAACTGTTTAGAACAGTGGTTGGCACACAGTAGGCACTCAATAAATGTTAGCTACTGTTATTATTAGACCATTTCCAGCTACTTAATAAACTTCAAAATGCTATGCTGTCAGGGTGGACCTTAGTGAAAGGCAACACACAGACCTGTAGACAATTTGCCTGTTCCTTGGGCTTAAGGACGTTTCCAGATGGGTGAGTGTTCTAAGTACCTCCCAGCAGAGGACTGGTATGTGGAGGGGGGCCCTGTGAGGAAGGGGCTTGGCCTACCCAGGTGGCTTGTACCCCAGTTCGTACACACACAGGCTGGGAGGTAAGTGCCAAGTATGACATGAGAGTGAGCCTCCTCCTGTTCCTAGGCCCCTGCTTCTCAGGCGAATGGGACAGGAGGCCTAGATCCCCACGCTCACACTCCTCCTCCCCCCCAACCCCCCGCATCGGCTGGGTACCTTGCACAGCACCCCCATCCCCACTCCCAGAGTGCCAGGCCCAGGTCAAGACAACCAGGTTTTAGTCTCAACTCTTAGTATTAACTGAAGGCATTGGGCAGAACAAGAAACCCTCTGTGAACCAGCTAGAGGAGATGACCCTGCCCTGCCAAACTCCACAGTCGTGTAGTGAGGGGACAGCACTGGGGACCATGGGGAGGAAGGCAATCCTCATTTTAAAGAGCAAAACAAACATGAAGAGTTATTACACATTATTAAGATGAATCGGAGACAAAGATTGTGGCTAACAGGGGGTCACTGGTGGAGGTGGGGGTCGGGAGGGCGATGTGATCTCAGAGCAGGGGGCACATTTCATGAGGTGGTCCAGGTTGGGTGCTGGCGGGAAAGAATTGAGATTTTTCCTGTATTTCTGTTTTCAACTAAAGCAAATCATTCCTTCACAATTCAGTATCCAAGTTTCTCAGAAAACTGACAAAAGAAGGTCTAGGAGAGACCTCTGGGCTAAGATGCAGCTCAGGTCATTATGGCTGCTTAAATTCAAAAGGTCGCATTTCCTAAAAAGTTTATCTTACAGTGTTGAACACACTGACGGGCAACATGTTCAACAGAAGGAAGTCCTCAGACACACACCCAGTACTTATTCTGCTGAGAACATGCTGCTGCTTGCAGGGCCTTGCTCGCCCTGGGAGCTGCTCTGACAAATGAATTAATTGTTCAAAGCAGACAGAGTTTGTTTAGTCATGTCTGCTGAGGTGGGAAGGATATTACAACACATCTGTGCTGGCTCTTTCCGCATGGGTCATCCAGTCCTCAGGCCTGCATCTAACCCAACACCCTCCAGCCAGATTGAGAGGCATCGCCACCAAAGCCAACGGCACACCTGTTCCACTGCTTTCAAATTACAAAGGAGTGAGCACAAGAGAAGTCTGTGGGGCCCTCCTCTCTCAGCAGGAGAGGACAGTGAAGCTCAGTCACTGTGAGGGTAAGAACAGGAGAGAGGGCTGGGCGCCTGAAGTTGACGGAAAGTCACAGAGCCATCTCGGCCGCAGCACCCTCGGGTGGAAATGCAAACTTCCCACCCAGGCTGGCTTTGGAGGTGCCCCAGAATATGACCCTCGGGCTCTTAATTCCTAGCCTTTCCTTCCATCCCTCTTCACATGCCCTCTTGTCCAGCCACACTGGATAGTTCCCATTTGTCACCTGGATGTACCATTCCTCATTTCCAACCGTGCTTTCAAGGCAGTATTTCGCTTACAGGAAATGTCCCTTAGGCCCACCTTTGCAATTCTTACCCATTTTGCAGAAAGCCTTTCTCCACCTCTCTTATCCCCACTGACGGTCTGACTGGTTGTGTAGTTACGAGTCCAACAACATTTTATTTATGACTTATCTTCTGTTGTGTGCTTGAATTGTGACTTTATTCCTGTAATGTTGGCTTTAACCTTCTACATGCACTGTGTATTGTCTCCTCTACTGCACCGGATGTTAGATCGTGGAGTCAGAGACAAGCCTTTTCTATTGTAGTCTCCTGGTGTAGTCTCTGGTGGTGGCTAGCACATGGGAGGCACACGGCCCTCTGACTTACTAGATACTGGCAGTAACAAATGACTGACTGTAGGCTCTCTGAGAGCAGGATAGATGACACGTTTCTGTAAGTTATGCGCCATTGTAACCTCGATGTACCTGGATGCGTCGGCGGGGTCTGAGACTTGCTAATTTAATAAGAGCAGCTCAATAAAGGGTAAATATTTGTTGAATGAAGTCAATATTCTTGTGGGATGAAAACAAGATTCATTATAGAAAACCTTGTCCCGTGAAATGATTAACTTTCAAACTAGAGAAGCAAGCAGAACCTTACTTCATTAATGTGTTCGTTTTCTTGGCTATGTACATTCCCATGGTCCCCAAAATAAGAGGGCGACAGAAAGCCCATAACTGAAGTAAAAATGACTGCATGGGTGCTCTTCAAGCAACAGGAAAGTAGGGAAGATTTAAGGATTCAAGCCAACAGGCAAGGACACAGGATTCATCCCAAAGCATGTCTGTTGCATTTCTGTGCAGATAAGGGTGATAAATCTTTCTTCTTCTTCTTCTCCTCCCCAAAGCCTCCCAGTACATAGCTGTATATTCTAGTTTAGGTCCTTCTGGTTGTGAGGATGATAAATCTTTTTTTTTTTTCAAGATTTTACTTTTCCTTTTTTCTCCCCAAAGCCCCCGGGTACATAGTTGTATATTTCAGTTGTGGGTCCTTCTACTTGTGGCATGTGGGACGCCACCTCAGCATGGCTTGATGAGTGGTGCCATGTCCATGCCCAGGATCCGAACTGGCGAAACCCTGGGCCCCCTGAAGTGGAGCACACAAACTTAACCACTCGGCCATGGGGCCAGCCCTGAGGGTGATAAATCTTAAAGGCAGGAAGGTGGTATTCTGTTTCCTATGCAGTTGAAGTCCTTTGTAGGATAGAAGTTTCTCAGACTTTGATATGTTTGCTTCCTGAACAAACTCTGTGGGGTTGTGCATCGTAACACAAATCCCCGTGCTCCTTCTCAAACAATCCTGATGCACACTGATAAACACTGTGAGGCATTTGTATCACGTGGAAAATAGTCCAGTGTCACTGACATCGCAGGACTTAGTTCCCAGGAATGCAAATTCTTAACTATGGGAAACAGTTACTCTGAGACAGCTGAAAGGGAAGGACATTATCTCAGGAATGCAAAGATGGTTCAACATAGAAAAATCTAGTAATTTAATGTACCACCCTACCGGGTTTTATAAAAGGATAAAAAATTTAAACATCTCAATAGATGCAGGAAAGGTTTCTAACACTCACTACAATTTTAATAAAACGGCAAGTCCATAACCAAAGGCAGCTTCCTTAACCTACTAAAACCTACAGCAAATATCACGATAAATGGTAAAACTTTAGAAGCATTCTTAATAAAGTCAGGAATAAGTCACAGAATCTACTGTTAGTGCTTTGATCCAACATTATTTTGGTAGCCTTAGCCAAAGGAAGAAAAACTAAAAAGGAAATGAGGCATACAAATTGGAAAAGATGAGTCCAAACTATTGTTATTTGCAAAAGATATGATGGTCCACGTGGAAAATCTGAAAGAATTTTCAGACAAACTATTAAAACTAATAAGATAGATCAACAATGTTGTTGGATATATAATCAACATACAAAATCAATAGTTTTGCTGTATAACAATAATAATAACCAATTTGAAAAAATGTAATAGAAACAATCAGGGATACTATTAATGATTCTATTGTTTACAAGTTAGCAACTTAAAAAACACAGTCAAAATTCTACCATGCCAGTGATTCCTGAGTGAAGCTTATGGTCCAAGGTTACAGAATCTCATACTCTGCTGTGAATTTGGGAAACAGAGGAGCAGTCATCACATCTATATCAGCACAGCATTTCACAGTTTACTGAGTGTGATATTGTGATATAACAAGATATATAATGAGTGAAAGAAAGAAGAGTTGAGTGACTGCTAATAGGCATAGGTTTTCTTTTTAGGGTGATTAAAACGTTCAAAAATTGATTGTGGTGATGGTTGCACAACTCTGTGAAAATATGAAAAACGATTGAATTGTACACCTTAAATGGGTAAATTGTATGGTATGTGAATTATATCTCAATAATGCTGTTATTAAAAAACAACAAACAGGGTCCGGCCCCGTGGCCGAGTGGTTAAGTTCTCACGCTCCGCTTCAGCAGCCCAGGGTTTCACTGGTTCAGATCCTGGGCTAGGACGTGGCATCACTCATCAGGCCATGCTGAGGCAGCATCCCACATGCCACAACTAGAAGGACCCACAACTAAAAATATACAACTATGTACCGGGGGGCTTTGGGGAGAAAAGGGAAAAATAAAAAATCTTAAAAAAAAAAGCAAAAAAGAATTTCTTTAGGCAAATACATCTTAGAACTGACAGTGAAATGTTACTTGCTTACTAAATTTTTCCTAAAGGTATAAAGACTTTTTTTGTTTTTTCCTTTAACCTCATAACAATCTTTGGAAATACTGTTAGCTCCCTTTGAGCTTTATTTTATAGTTGGAGAAACTGAAATACAGAACCCAGGTTGGCCTGAGAAAATTTCACGGAAAGAAAAGCAAATTTGAGTTGAATTTTGCTTGCCCTAAAAAGTGGGGAATCTAAGGAAGGAAACAGTACAGGAGGGCAAAGTGAACAGCTTTACTGAAGAAGGAGAAAAGTAATGACATGGTGAGGCTGGAGGCGAGAATTCTCTTTCATCTGTGCCCTCAGTACCTAGTCAGACCTAGCCCAAAGGAAGGGTTTACTAAACATTTGTTTAATGCACAAATTAACAAGTGAATGAACAAACAAACAAAAAAATACATATTTTGGTCTTTGTGTTTGGTTCCTGGCCAGAGCTCCTAAAACCCTTGTAATTTCCTAAGTGATAAGAGCACTATGAGCATCTTTGGCCTAATATTTGGTCTCGGACCCAAGTTTCTGACACAGAGCTCCTAAGTCCCTTGGAATTTCCTGGGTGACAGGAGCATATTTTGTTCTAATGATGTGACTCTGGGTGGGCTCCTGGATGGCTTCAGGTGGGCGCTGGTCACCAGAAAGACCAAACCATGATAAGAAGCTTAGAACTTTCAGCCCTGCTCCCACCCTGTGGGAAGGAGAGAGGGGCTGGAGATTGAGTTAATAATCAATCATGTCTATGTGATGAACCCTCCATAAACATCCCTAAAATACAGGGTTTGGAAAGCTTCAGGGTTGGTGGACACCTGGAGGTGCTGGGAGGGTGGCGGTGCCCAGAGAGGGCATGGAAGCTCTGTGTCCCCTCCCCCATACCTTGCCCTATGAGTCTCTTCCATCTTGTTGTTCCTGAGTTGCATCTTTTTATAATAAACTGGTAATACAGTAAGTAAACTGTTTTCCTGAGTTCTGTGAGTCATTCTAGCAAATTATTGAACTTGAGGAGGGGGTCATGGGAACTCTTGATTTGTACCCATGTCAGACAGAAGTTGTGGGTAACATGAGCACCCACTACTTGCAATTGGTGTCTGAAGTAGGAGGGTGGGGGGCAGTCTTGTGGGACTGAGCCCTCAATCTGTGGGATCTGACACTATTTTCAGGTAGACGGTGTCAGAAATGAATTGAACTGTAGGACACCCAATTGGGGTCCGCCGAGAATTGGAGAATTGCTTGGTGTGGGAAGAACACCTACACATTTGGAGTAAAGAAGTATTCTGTCAGCAGGGAGAACAGAGTTTTTCCTTTTACCAAGTCAACTCTCACAATAGCATTTTAGATCCTCAAAATAATCTTGTGAGAGAGATAGAGTCTCTATTTTATACACGAGGAAATAAAGGCTACAAAATTTCTCAGTACTTGGGTCTTCTGATTCAAAAAATGGCTATAACTACTTATTTGTACTGGATGCACAGAGGATGCTCAATCAATCAACAAACAAGTGAGTATTTATCAAATACAAGGACAAGGGAGTAAAATAAAAACACACAAGGAGGCCAGCCCCATGGCCGAGTGGTTAAGTTTGCGCGCTCTACTTTGGCAGCCCAGGGTTTTGCTGGTTCGGATCCTGGGCGCAGACATGGCACCATTCATCAGGCCATGCCGAGGCGGCGTCCCACATGCCACAACCAGAGACAATCACAACCAGAATATACAACTATGTACTGGGGGGCTTTGGGGAGAAGAATAGGAAAATAAAAGAAGATTGGCAGCAGTTGTCCGCCTAGGTGCCAATCTTTAAAAAAAAAAAAACTACACACTCGAATGATTTACTGTGAACCTGTAATCAGTAATGTCACTCACTGAGGCTGGAGAGCAGAGCACTTCATTTTCACTCCTCAGGAAATACCTAATGTGAGATGTGAGCAGGCAGGGTGATCAATGCCCCTGAATTCCATCCCAAATCCTGATGCAGCTGGGACAGCACGGAATATCTGGGGTCTGTTTCTGTGTTGTCGTGTCAAGCATCTGCGCACCGATAAAGAGTCGTGTCCTTAACGATCTGTAAAGTACGGAACCTCACTTGGAAGATGACAGGATAATGGGGGATCTGCTCTAGGCTCGGAATGCACGGTATTTACTAGTAGCATTAAAAACAAGCTGTATATTCTTTATTAGAATTCTTCTGCTTTTCTGAGAAACATGCAGCACTGCCACCATTGTGTGCGGCACTCTTCTATTTCTATAATACGCCAGAGTTGGAGGGAACCCCCAATCCACTCTTCAGCATTCCAGCTCGGGTTTCCCCGTGGTGACAGTAGTGGAATAAGTGGCTCTGTGGCTGGAAGGAAATGCCTTCCTTCATCTTACCTGCTTCAAATTCAACTTAACTAAGCCACAGTTAACTCAGGGGAGCCAGTTAACCAGGCTAGTCAGTTAGCCTGGGGGAGCCTGGCAGGCAGACCGTCAGAGGAAGGGGCACACGGAACAGTGGAGAGATTTGGGGTTCCTTTTGATAGAGACATTCATGTGAGAAAAACAGAGAATGTTTCAAACAGCTTTGGAACTGAGACTTTCAAAAATTGTTTTGTCTGTTTTGGCCTCAGGCTGCATACTTGAAATGATAAAAGCAGTTCTTTCAACTCAACTTAAATCACAGAGTTCCCACAGCTAGTGTCAACACGCAGAGGGCTGATGGCTATAAAGATGGGGTGGGGGCAGGGCCGGGGCCACGGTGCAGCAGTTACTACCAGACAACTGGAAACACAGGATTTTGTGTCCAACCAAGGCCCCCTTTCTCCATCCCTTGCCATGAGTTTGGCAGATTTCCTCCCCTTCTTTTCTACTTTTTCCATGTTAGCTGGACTTAGCAACTGTTGTTTTAGCTGTAATCAGAGATCAAGTGTGGTATAATCATTCTAACATCACAAGGTGCAGTTTTGTTTCCAGAGCGACATTTTAAAACCTTTGTTACTTGCTCAGTGCCAACATCACCAGAGCACTTCCTTTAGGGTATGTGAAAGGAAATCAGTACCAGGGCGATGTCGTAAATCAGGTTTCCCTGAAACCTCCACCCTCCCAAAGGCAAGCTGACGTTTAGGGCTCCCTGAGGAACGGCCGGGCCGATTTCCCCATTACCCTAAATCAAACGCTGTGGTGTACTTCACCCCGGCCTAGAGGTAGACTGGGAACGAGTCACGCATATGGTAAAAATTAAAAAGCATCCTCCCCCTTCCTCCCTCTAGGCCTAGAGACGGGCTAGATGGATGTGCCTCGTAAGTGATGGGTCACCAAGATAGAAGTAAGAGTTTTATGAAGATCATTTTAACAGAGTTGAACACCCTCCCCACACCCCAAGAATGAAGAGGGAGAGAAAGGTATTCATTTTAGCTTATTGGCTAGACATTCACAAAACCATCATCATGACCTCTGGTTGATCTTACAGCTTGATGTTTGCAGGAATGCACCCAAGGAAGCATTTCCTACATGACACAAAATGGTGCCAACATTTACAAGGTATTTTACAAGCGCAATCACACTATTTCATTAGCCCCTTGGAAGAGCCCTAAAAGATAGCAGTGTGTCCATTTCACAGATGAGGAAACAAGGCTGCGAGAGGAAAGGCGAGTGGCTTGAGGTCGCACACCCGATAGGTGGCAGGTTGGTACCTGACCTCCAATCTGTTTGATTCCAGATCCAGAGCTGTCTATTAATTTGCGAAAAGGAGTCTTCAAACACTGAGTGAAAACAGTGCAGGTGTGCACAGTCTGCCTCCACCGCCAGGAGGCGCCACTGCCGACGCACCATGCTTAAACGCAGGTATGTCAGGCTCCGAGGGGAGGCCACGCAGTGAGATTCAGTAGGCTGGTCTGAAGATTGTGGTTTGTTTGAATTCATTATTCACAGTCACATGGAATTGCCCAGTAAACACTTGAAAATTGGGTGCACCATTTTGAGAGAATTTAATCTGAATTCCATTAATAACCATGTCTGTCACCTTGGGGCATGACTACTGCTGTTCCAAGTCCCTCCCAGCACTGTGCAGCTCCTCCCAGGAGTGTCTAGTAGCCTTGCCCAACCCCTGCTGACTCACTCGGCCAACCTGCAGAGTGTGACCACCATGAGGCTCACCTGCTTGTCTGATTTATTAATAAGTCCTGAGCTTATTCAGGAATTCCCCAGCGTCTCCTAGCACAGAATCATCTTCCAAATTACTGTAAACCCACCCTGAGTTAGGAGAAGGGAGTGAAGACACAAAAGGACGGCAAGTTCCAAAAACACACATCTTGGCTGTAGGTTGTCAGGGTTCCAACCCTGACACTCCACCAAAGAGATCTGCCAGTCTCTAGTGTGGCTTAACCCTTCAACAGGAAAGTTCCCAAATAGAAGACAACCAGATGAAAGGCGGTGAATGGGCTTGGGAGGCATAAAAATCTCCTCTGCCCAAGAATAACCTTGCGCTGCCGGGTCGTGGGCTTGGGCTCTGGGGATAGACAGATATGAAATGGAACTCTGGCTCAGCCACTTTTTAGCTGAGCACCTGGGGACAAGTCATGTAAGCTCTTTGTCCTTCAGTGTCCGTTTCTATAAAATGAGGATAACAATGGCAGCTACCTTATGCGGTAATGGGGAAGCCCAATGACACAATGAGTTAGTACAACACCAGAGGCTCTCAAATATTTATCTGCGTTGTTATTGTTGGCAGCAGTAGCAATCTAGAGTCATTAAATGCATGGAAAATGCCCCACAAAGCCTCCTGGGATGGCCGTGCAAAGTTGATCCCATGCCAGGCCCTGGCAGCAGATTAGAAAGAGGTCATTGGGTGCAGAGTCTTACATTAGAGGGTCTTCAATGGCCCTCATAAAGCTTGCTCCTTCCTGCTACCTGCCATTCTGTGTGCCTTTCCCCAATCTAGAATGTTCACTTATTCTTCTCCACCACCACATGTCCATAATCTCTGAGTTTATGAGTCACCATCTTGGTGATGCTTCTCTTAGCCACCCTTTCCCAGGCCGGTCCCAGCCACACTCTGATTTCTGTTAATACTTTGTCAGCAAATGGCGCGTACAGCAGTGTTCTCATACATCTAGTTGTTTCATGTGTTGCTGTCCTTCCCAACTCTGTATTACTAATGGTAAGTAATTTCAGCTTAGTGCTTTACAGATCCTAAATGCATTACACCTATTATCTCATAATCTATGTTCTTTTGGGATTAACCCCCCAAGCCCTCTGTTAGGCAGACATTTTTACCATTATCCCCATGTTACAGAAAAGGCAACTGTGAACCTGACAGACTGTAGCTGTCCACTCGGCTATTCTCCCTCTCAAATCCCCTTGTGTGGCTGGAACAACAGCTGCCTCCTGTTATGCTAACATGGCAGCCCTAAGTGCTAGAAAATGCTCACCTTCTTGCAGAATGTTGCCCATCTCCCCTCAACCCCCAGAGGACTCACACCAACTATGCCTAACTCTTAGGGGTGAGCGCAGGGAAGACGTGAGGCCCAGGATGGTGACGGGTCCTACTAAATGCTGACTTTTTGAAGAGGGAAAAACCTCATCCCAAACACATTGTTGGCGACTGACAAGCCAAGGCCCAGATCCACAGAGTGATTTTCCTGATGATGTTTGTCAAGTCGCTGTGATTGCAGCTATGAGCTAAGAGGGCAACCTCAGAGTACAGAGTCTGTGTGCCAAGGTCCTGCTTTCACTGTATGCTTGTTATTTGTTTGGGGGCCATTTCCTCTGCTGGTCTGTGGACCCCTCCAGGGCAGGGACGCATCTTCCTCATGCCTATTTCCCCAGCCCATCGGCTACAGTGCCTGGCACAGCAGCCACTCTTAATAGCCATAAGGGCTACTGTTTAACAGGCACTGACCGCTGAGCTGTAAGCCAAATCCCTTATAGGGAGTACATCTCTTTAATCCTTAACATGTCCCGATGAGGGAGGTGCAGGTATCATCTCCACTGGTTTACTGAATAAACAAGAAGAAGACAGTGGCATTGCAGACATGCTGATTCTCTACCAGAATATTGCTGGAGAAGGGATTTTAACCAGGGGTCCCCAATCACGGCAGAACAGCAGGCTGAACGAAGGAGCATGGGGTGGGGTCTGCCCGAAGTGACTTCAAATCCCAGCTCTACCTCTTTTTAGGTGGGTGACCTGGGTAAGTTTACTGAATTTCACCAAGCCTGTTTCCCTGTCTCACAAGATTCTTACAAAAATTAAATGAATTTATGTGCAAAAGTCTCAAGCACAGAGTGGCCATTTGGGTATCTGACAGGCTCCCTTCTTCCCCTACTCACTGCAGGACCAGCACAGCCTCAAGCTGTAGGAACGTGGCCCCAAAACATTTTCCATTTGAAAATATCAAAAAAATGTATCATTATCTGAAAGTGGGGAGGGGAAAAGGAAAGTCAAGATAATTTGGGTTGAAACAAAAAATGTGTATGGTAGTATAAAAACTCCTCTAACTTCAATGATCACAGGAAATAATATCGTGAGCATTAATGCAAGACGGTTCGTACCCATTTTATCCTTCTGCACTGAGAAAAAGAGCTGCTGAGATTGCTTCTCAAGTCTATCCCAAGAATAGCGTCAGAACAAAGTCTGAGTTAGATCACTATCCAGAAATATTTCCCCAAGGAAGCAGAGGTTGTCAAATCATTCCCTTCATGTATTTATTTCTTCTTCTTTAAAATGGGGATTATAATTGTACCTGGGTTCCTTACATGACACAAGATAGCTGTTAGCTTTTCGTAGCATTAGTATTAGGAAATTCATTGCTGGAAACATGGAACTTTTTCTTTCTCTCCCTCCCTCTTTTTAAGACAAAGTGAGAGCTTCAGAGGCTGGTATTTTCAAACAATAACAGCTCACTGGTCAGAAGATTTACACTCTGGGAAATCTGGCAAGCTGGAATTTCAAAATTAAAATTCTGGATTAAAAAGTGTTTGAAGCTCAATAAGGGATAGCACTGTACTCTGTGTGTTTACTCACATAAGTAGAGAGGTTTTTTTTTTAAATCTTGATGAAAAATTTTATTAGGCTAGAATTCCAGGAACTTTGGAGTTCCTAGAAGGGAACTTTGAGAACAGTAGGTCTTTTTCCTTCAATTACTAGATGAGAAAATTGGAGTCAAGTGAGATTAAGGTTGTTTCTATTGTTTACCTTACCTTTTAAATTCAACACTTTAAGAAATAATTGTTAAAACTCAACACAAGCTCTTCTCTTTTAATTAACTACTTTGGCTTTGAGGCTGACATCAAGCTCGTCTCCACGCTTCAGCAAGCCCCAGATTGTCAGTTTGGGTATGGGCCGCTTTGGGAATGCAAAGGCCGTCAAATGTTTATTCAGAATCTAACAATTCCCAGATGTCCATCTATATCCCAGGTTCTGGCTGAACTCTGATGTATCAAAGAAAAGAGCAGTAACAAACAGCGATTTGCAACAAGACTGTGCCTGTCCTGGGTTTTCAATCCGAAGTCTTTACCTTGGCATTCAGGTCTCTCACAGCTCGGTCTAATCCACCTTTCCAGCTTTATTTCCTATCCTTCTTCTCCCAGCTCCTCATCCGCTTCTTTTTGAATGTCCTCACCCAGCCAGCTGTCTGAACCGGAACCCAGGAAATCTCACAGTCTTTCCTCTCCCTCATCCACCATCCAACCAATCATGGGGGCCTGTAGATTCTGCCTTCTCAATTCATCCATTATTTTCTAGCCTGCTTAGTCAAGCCGCTGTCCTCCTTGAGCCAGCCTATCATGTCCAATGTGGCCTCCACTCTGTGGCCATTTTTCTGAAACAGGGATCTGATGTCACTCTGCTCAAAACCCTCCGGTTCTCCCCACAGTCTCCACGTCCTTATGTAGCTGACTAAACCTTGCCTGACCCAGCCCGTCAGCCTCGGCCTCCCTGCCCATCCCTCCCAGCTCTGCTGAGTCGCTCTCAAGTCAGGTCCCTGCTCTGGCTTTCTGTGGGTACACAGGAAGAACCTGTACTTCCTCCAGCTCCTTTATGCTGTGTGCCTGTCTCCTCCAGCTAGACCAGACATCTTTAAGGAGAAGGATGGAGTCTTTTTTTTTTTTCACTGCTCTAAAACTCCTCTGTGCTGTGCCTACTTGCCCCTCCTCCACCTTAGCCCTGGCAACCACTGATCTTTTACTGTCCCCATAGTTTTGCCTTTTCCAGAATGTCATATCATTGGAATCATACAGTATGTAACCTTTTCAGACCAGCTTGTTTTACTTAGTGATGTGAACTTAAGGTTCCTTTATGTCTTTTCAGGGCTTGACAGCTCATTTCTTTTTAGTGCTGAATAATATTCTATGGTCTGGATGTATCACAGTTTATCCATTTACTTACTGAAAGACATCTTGGTGCTTCCAAGTTTTGGCAATTATGAATAAAGCTGCTATAAATATCCGTGTGCAGGTTTTTGTGTGGACCTAAGTTTTCAACTCATTAGGGTAAATACCAAGGAGCGTGACTGCTGGCTGGATGGTAAGAGCACGCCTTGTTTTGTAAGAAACTGCCAAACTGTCTTCCAAAGTGGCTGGACCATTTTGCATTCCCACCAGCAATGAATGAGAGTTCCTGCTGCTCCACGTCTGTGCCAACATTTGGTGTTGTCAGTGTTTTGGATTTGGGCCATTCTAATAGGTATGTAGTAGTATATCACTGTTGCTTTAATTTGAAATTCCCTGATGACTATGACATGGAATGTCTTCTCATATGCTTACGTGCCATCTGAACATCTTCACTGGTGAGGTAGTTTTTTCATGTCAGACTCCCCAGCCCCTAATATAGTGTTTGGCATAGAGTTGGTGCTCAATAAACATCAGCTTAGGAATTATGTCTCATGTTAAAAAAACCAAAAAGGGATGTGAGCTGTTCCCAGAACACACGTCCCTGCTGCCATGCCTCTCTCTATCCTGGCCATTCCACACGCTAAGATCTCACTGCATATGTCACTCCACCATCAAGACAGCATAGGTTTCCCGCAGCCAGTAGTGTTCTATGCTGTCTTCCAGGTCCCACAAAAACATTCCTTTGTTCAGCCTCCTGTGATATGGGCCATATTTAGCTATATAAGACAGTTTACTATCTTATCTCTCATTTAACTGTAAGCTCTTTGAAGGGAAGGACCCAACTTATACACTTAAAAAAATATTATTTTTAAAATTTACATATGGTAAAAAGCTGATATTTTTGGGTGAACAATTCTATGAGTTTTACACACACATATGTCTATGTAACCATTACCACCACAATCTCACTCACTTTGGATTCCCTCATTGCCCCTGGGATGATGTCTTCTCACTAGACAGTTAAGACATGTTGAGCAGAATTGCACCATTTCTCAGTTAAGACCTGAATACTCTGAAATGTGGCAAGTTTTATCATGTACCTTTTCTTGAATTAAAAGTAAAATTCAATTTACATGAAATTCTCTCAAGACAAAGCCTTTCAAAACCTTGATCAGATACCCTAGGCTGTTTCTGTTATCGGGAACATTCTTCTCTCTTCTCACCATTCTACCCATATATGCCAGCACCCAGATCAAATTCTCTTGCACAGAGGCTTCCCTAAAGCCCACATTAACCCCTCCCTTCTCTGAATTCTCTTTGTTGATGCACTTAATCCTATACTGCCAGATATACACACACTAATGAGTCACGATGCCTGTCCCGTCTTTCCCACAGGATCGTGGCTCTACACAGGAACCAAGTCTTCTATTTCTAATTCTCTTTGGCTAGCAGTGTGCTATGCCAGGTCCTTGATGAACCCACACCTGCCCAAAGGCTCTTAAATGCAGAACGGTTCTAAACGCTCTACTCAATCCACTGTCAACCACAGGAACAGAAATGGAGTGAGCGCTTTCTGAGCCTTAGTCATCTTGACAGCTAGTGGCCTACACAACAGAATCCTTGTTGAGTTGGTAAATGTATAGTCCGTGCATCGGGGCGGTTCAGTGTGGGTGACAAGAGTGGGTGGTGTTTCCTGGAACAGGCAGCCACATCTCACGCCTCCTTCTCCCAGTGGGAAAATCGTCGAGTTCCTTCTGCGGAGGGGAGTAAGGCCTGAGCACAGGAAACTGCCTGTTGATCCAAAAATGGAAGGCAAGATAGGTATCCCAAGGAAAAGAACTACTAATGTCCATTTTCAAAGTTAATTATGCTTCTCTTACCAATCCTGAGGCGGGAAAGAAAATAGTCTGCTTAATAGATAAGAGCACGGGTTTTAAAGTCATGCTGGCCAGACTCAAGTTTTGACTCCACCACTTTCCCTAGTTATGTGATCCTAACCAATAACTTCATCTTTTTGAGCCTTACTCTCCTTTCTGTAAAATGGGCATTCTAATGCTTTTAAAGAGTACTTGTCAGGATTAAATGAGGTAGTTTCTGTGACACATTAAACACAGTACCTGGGACACAGTAGATGCTTATAAAATAGTAGCTACTTTTTTTTTTTTTTAAAGATTTTATTTTTTTCCTTTTTCTCCCCAAAGCCCCCCGGTACATAGTTGTATACTTTTAGTTGTGGGTCTTTCCAGCTGTGGCATGTGGGACACCGCCTCAGCGTGGCTCGACGAGCAGTGCTATGTCTGTGCCCAGGATTCAAACTGACGAAACATTGGGCCGCCTGCAGCGGAGCGCATGAACTTAACCACTCGGCCATGGGGCCGGCCCCAGTAGCTACACTTTTTATTCTCACTGTTGTTATGCTCTCTACCTTTCATAACGCATTTCAAATATTAACACATTATTTCATTTGATCTTCACAGTTATTCTGAGATGGAACATTCATCCCATGCCAAGGCAGAACCAAAGCCCAGAGCTTGGATGGACATCATTAGTGACCTGGTTTTGTGATCCTTTGGCCAGACCGCAGCACCAGGCTCTGGGGCCCTCGACCCTGAGGTGGAACTCAGAGACTGAAAACGGTCTCTTTTACGCCCAGCTCTTGCCTAGCCTAGGAAGTGAGAAAGGGTTCCAGCACTCAGGGCTGGCTGGGGGGTGGGGGTGGGGGGTTGACTCCAAGAGGCAAGCTAGTTGTAAAGTTAAGGAGACACTCAAGGTCACCGGGTGGGAAGCCACAGATGCTGGTAAATTATCCAGGGCAGCTAAGATGCCAAATGGCGTAGTGCCAACCAATTTAACATTTGCACTTTAAGCTATCAATTCTACCCCAAAGCCTAGAAGTTCGACTGCCAAGAACAACATGGTCAAAAACACAAGGTGAAAAGGAGAGCAGAATCAATTTTTGTTTCACGTTGAGAATGTGCTGTTTTCAGCATGAAAACCTGGGGAAAAGGAGGCAAAGAAAGGGCTGTGCTTCAAGGCAAGTCTCTCCTGGTCGACGGTGTACTTACTGTGGGGGCTGTGGGCAGGGGGCTAGGGAGTGAGGCATCCCACGAGGAGGCAAGAGAGCTCTGGAGACCCTGGGGCCAAGACATCCTCCGGGAAGGCCTGACCAGGAACCCCAGTGTCTATATTACTTGGGGCGGGTGTGTTAGGCAGCTCTTCTCTCTTCCCTTCTTCTGAGTATTAACTGAAGCCTGGGCACAAGTGGGGTTTGGGTTAGGGAAAAAGAGGAGGGACCTCAAATGAGGCAGTTTGGTTCATTAGCAGTAACTCTACTTAGGATTTTTTTTTTTTTAACTTGGGGCAGGGGGAAACCTACAACAACAGACAAGAGGTAATACTGTAATCTATAGACTCAGGTATGAATGTAGGGAATTGTTCTGCTCGAGAGCCAGTGGATATCTATTTCAGACAAGGCAGCTGGTCCCAGAGATCCTGTGGCCTGATGGGCGGGGTAGGTGCCATTCTTGGGCCGGATGAAAGAAAGATGATCCTGAAAGGCGGTGAAGATAGATATATGATTTCAGGCAACTCTGTGTCAGGCACGTACCTTCCTTCTGATTTCTCCAGACACCAGCTGGCTGGGGGAGGGGAAAAGACAGGCAGGCAGAATGAAGAAAGGATCTCCCCAGCGGTAGAGGAAAGCAGGGGAAGCCAGAGGGAGGAAGTCATTCTGGGTTCAAAGAAATCAACTTAGAAAGCTTCCCTTACAAAAATAGCCATTGGCAAACCCTAGCCTATTTATATCGCCAGTCCAAGATCACTATCAGGATCCTGGGCTAAATCACAAGACCCAGTAAATAATCCTCACAAGTATGGGGCACTGGCTGTCTGATTTATGGGAAGATATTTGAAACACCACCGGAGCAACTGAGTCAGGGAAAATTTGAGTGCTGGCACCAAATGGTACACTTGCAAGTGGATCTCACTTTACAGAAATAGATAGGTTCCTGAAAAGTTGGCTCTAAAATGAATGCAATTAATGGAATCATATTTTCCTAGTGAATCACATTTTAAAACTAGAGATGGATTGGGGGAGGGGTGGCCAAAAAAATAAATAAAAGAAAACAATGGTGACCCTAAGACTAAATAAAAACCACCCTTCATTCAGCAAACTTTAATGGCACTTACTTAAAAGGCCATTATAAATGCTCATAAAACAGAAATGATTTGTTAGCATATATATGTCTAGCGCCAGTGATGTACAAGTAATTGTACTAGACTTTGTGGGGCTCTAAAGCCCCCAGTGCCTGCCCCTCAGGAGCTCGCACTCTGGGATACTGAAGATTCATGTTGCATCAGAAAAACACCCCTCTGGATCAAGACGAGGGGCACTGAGGGGTCGCCTGGCCCTTTAAGTGCTATCTGGGCTTGGAACGGCTCTGCCTCCCTCCTGCCAGCAGAAGCCAACCAAGTTCGCCTCTAAGTATGCCTTTCCAAACCCTCCCTTTATAAACTAAAAGCTGCTGGCCATGTGGGACTGCGTCATAATTGCTATTTATTTAACTAACTTGAAAAAAAAAAACCCATGACTTGGGCGCTTTAATAAAATAAGAAGAGTTAAGGTCCTTAAAGCTCTCTGAAAAGTTAAAGGCCTGTACAACCCAAGGGGCTGAGTTATTTTAAACTTTAAAGGACATTTGCTCAAGAGATGTGTTTGGAAAAAGCCTGCCACCTTCTACTTTATGCTCACACGCTTAGAATATTGGTCATTGGTAACAGGAGCAGACACCAGATTTGTTATTAGTCCCACAGTGCAGATTGTGGCATACTGAGTTTGCTTTAAGCAAGGAACAAACACACTTCTGACACTGATGGAAACGTTATCTCTGCTAATAACAATGTTGCCAGCAACTGCAAGCATATGCACAGAAATGGGGAATATTAGCTCAAAATATGCTATATCCCTTAAAGACTGTGTCCCTCAGGAGCTGGTAACACTGTGGGGACCTGTCTACAACTAATAAGAGTGAAACTCTTCTTGTAGATATCTGACTTAGACCTGAAGATGTACAAAGCATGGGAGAATAAACAGCACATAAAAAAAAAAAAAACTTTTTGTTTCAATTGCATACTGGTAAAGAAAGCTGTGGCAGAGACTGCTATTTATCCTAATATCCATTCTTCCCTTCTTCCTTGTACTGACAGAAAGCCTCCGGGCTTTTTACTAGCAAGATACAGGGCTGCCCTGGAGACTACATTTCCCAGCCTGCCTTACTACAGGTGGCCATGTGACTAACTGTTGGCCAATGGGATGTGAGCAACTTCCAGGTCACGTCCTTTAAAAGGGAAATCATCTGCCCTCCACTTCCTCTCTTTTCCCCTTTCCACATTCTGAAATGCGGACTTGGCACTGCGGTGCCAGCTTTGACAACACCCAGCAAGGCTTCTTAAACCTGGTGTCCACAGAACCCCAAGAGGTCCCTAAATAGAATTCACTGGTCTGTAAACTTGGATGGGAAAAAAAACTATATAACTTTATTTTCACTAACCTCTATCTGAAATTTAGCATTTCCTTCAGTTATCGTATAGTGAACAAACCACAGTATTATTAGCAGTATCCATAACTCTGTCACCAACAGAAATTGTAGATATTTTCGTATTACTTTCATATTATACTTGTTATGGATTATCTTGAATTATCACATTTCCTCATCACTACTTTGAAATTATAGTAGCCATTAGACTTGCCACTAGATCATTATTTGATTATATTAATAAAGCACATATTACTATGTCATGAGTTTTTTTTTTTTTAAATACTTTGACAATTGTATTTCCACATAATTAATTTCCTTTGTAATTCTATGTATTTTATCTTACACTTAAAAACATCATCCAGCGAAATGGTCCATAGGCTTCCTCACACTGCCAAAGGGATCTATGGCACAAAAAATGTTATGAATCCTTACCTAGGGAACGGCAGAGTGAAAATATTTAAGGGACTCAGGTGCATGGATGACCTTGTGGAGCACAGCCACCCTTCAAGTTCTGGACCACTCCTCTAGATCAGAGCTGCCCAAGAGAACTTTCTGTGATGATGGAAATGTTCTATATGTGCTGTTCAACATAACAGCCCCTAGCCAAGTGGTTACTGAGCACTTGAAATGTGGCCAGTGCAACTGAGCAACTGAATTTTAAATTTTATTTAATTTTAATTGATTTAAGTGTAAATAGCCACATGCACCTAGTGGCTCTCATATTGGATAGCACAGCTCTAAATTGTTATATGAGAGAGAAACAAATTTCTGTCTTGTTTGAACTGCATATTTTTGGGTCTCTCTGTTATAGTACCTTAGCCTATACCTTAACTAATACACAAACCTACCTGGATTCAATATTAATAAATATCTCAAGAAAGAAGGCACATTTGTAGAAACAAACTCAATAGGTAAAGAAACTCACTAATTGAAACCAAGATTTGAAATAGGAATTTTCCATTTACAAAGCATTCCCATTTACTACATTATTCCACCTAATACCTATAATCACCCTGTGATTATTATTGCCTTTATCTTACCCTCAAAGAGGTTAGGTGACTTTGAAGTCATGAAGATGGTAGAGTCAGGAGTCAACTCCAGATCTTACCACCACACCATACGCCTTCCAGCATATATATATATTTTTTATTACAGTAACATTGGTTTACAACATTATATAAATTTCGGGTGTACATCATTATATTTCGATTTCTGTGTAGATTACATCATGTTCACCACCCAAAGACTAATTATAATTCATCACCACACAAATGTGCTTAATCACCCCTTTCACCTCCTCCCTCCCCCTTCCCTCCTGGTAACCACCACTCCAATCTCTTTCTCTATGTGATTGTTTGTTGTTTTTATCTTCTACTTATGAGTCAGATCATACGGTTTTTGACATTCTCCTTCTGACTTATTTCGCTTAGCATGATACCCTCAAGGTCTATCCATGTTGCCACAAATGGCTGGATTTCATAGTTTCTTATGGCTGAGTAGTAGTCCATTGTGTATATAAACCACATCTCCTTTATCCATTCGTCCCTTGATGGGCACCTAGGTTGCATCCAAGTCTTGGCTATCGTGAATAATGCTGCAATGAACATAAGGGTGAATGTATCTTCATGCATTTGTGTTTTCATGTTCTTTGGATAAATACCCAGCAGTGGAATAGCTGGATGGTATGGTAGTTCTATTCTTAAGTTTTTGAGGAAACTCCATACCGTTTTCCAGAATGACGGCACTAGTTTGCACTCCCACCAGCAGTGTATGAGAATTCCCTTCTCTCCACATCCTAACACCTGTTGTTTCCTGTCTTGTTAATTATAGCCATTGTGACGGGAGTGAGGTGATATCTCATTGTAGTTTTGATTTGTATTTCCCTGATAGTTAATGATGTTGAACATCTTTTCGTGTGCCTATCGGCCATCTGTATATCTTCTTTGCAGAAACGTTTGTTCAGATCATTTGCCCATTTTTTAATTGGGTGGTTAGTTTTTTTGTTGTTGAGATGTATAAGTTTTTTATATATTTTGGATATTAACCCCTTCTCAGATATCTGGTTTGCAAATATCTTCTCCAAATTGTTAGGTTGTCTTTTTGTTTTGTTGATGGTTTCCTTTGCTGTGCAGAAGCTTTTTAGTTTGATGTAGTCCCATTTGTTCTTTTTTTCTTTTGTTTCTCTTGCCCGGTCAGACATGGTACTTGAAAATACGCTGCTAAGACCGATATCCAAGTGTGTACTGCCTATGTTTTCTTCAAGAAGTTTCATGGTTTCAGGTCTTACATTCAAGTCTTTAATCCATTTTGAATTAACTTTTGTGTATGGTGTAAGAGAATGGTCTACTTTCATTCTTTTGCACATGGCTGTACGGTTTTCCCAACACCATTTATTGAAGAGACTCCTTTCTCCATTGTATCTTCTTGGCTCCCTTGTCGAATATTAGCTGTCTATAGATGTGTGGGTTTATTTCTTGGCTCTCGATTCTGTTCTATTGATCTGTGTGTCTGTTTTTGTGGCAGTACCAAGCTGTTTTGGTTACTATGGCTTTGCAGTATATTTTGAAATCAGGGAGTGTGATGCCTCCAGCTTTGTTCTTTTTCCTCAGGATTGCTATTCGGGGTCTTTTGTCGTTCCCCTTCTAGCATTTTGAATGCCTCCAGATGGCAGTCGGAAGTGACCCAGCTGCAAAAGACCTACACCTGGCACTAAGCCACCTTAGCACTCACCCAGATGTCCATCTGTCTCTAGGGTACACACATCTGCCAAGTCCTTTTTCTGGCCCTGGGGTTTGCGGATGCTGTAGGCATCTGAATTTCCCAAATTCTTGACAAAATGCCCATTTCCTTTGGAGTCTATTGTTGTACAAGGACTCCTGAAGCCTGGAAGTGGTGGTTAGAAGATTCTTCTAAAGTCCAGGTAAGGACTTGGAAATGACACTGCCTTTTCAGCAAACTTTACTGCAAAGGTCTTTTCAGTGACAGCTCATTTTCTTCTCTTTGAAATTAATTCAAAGAATACTGTTATTTTAGAACAATAACCAAAACTAGTAACAGGTTATAATTTTATCATTAATAAAAGGGCCATGTTTTAAATTCAAAACAATATAAAGATACCAAAGGGAGAAAAGCCAATACTGAGGTGTGACTGTACCCCACATCTCAGGCTTCCTTCAGAGGCCACACTGCACCCACCCTGCTAATCGCCAATTCTGGTTCTCTTTACTGCCAGCATATCCCTCTATTCCCTAAGCCTATGGAACTCCTATTTATCCTTCAAAAACCCAGTCTGTCCATCCTTGTCATCGCTTCTTTTTATTTATTTTTTCCTTCTTTTCCCCAAAGCCCCCAGTACATAGTTGTATATTCCAGTTGTGGCTCCTTCTGGTTGTGGTATGTGGGACGTACCTCAGCACAGCCTGACGAGCGATGCCATGTCTGCGCCCAGGACCCGAACTGGCATAACCCTGGGCCGCCGAAGCAGAGCACGCGAACTTAACCTCTCGGCCACGGGGCTAGCCCCTCATTATCACTTTTTCCATTTTGTTTTTTTCTTTTTAAGAAGTTTTCATTTGATTCTAAGTTATATATGAGCATAGTTTAAAAAAACAAATAATTCCAAGGCTTGTTATAAAAAATAGCAGGCATCCACCTTCTACTCCCCATGATGAGTTACTTGATGCCATTCAAGTATTTACCTCCATATGTTAAAATAATACATCTGCAATATTGCGATTTATAAGAAATACATATTTGGTCATTCAGATGATCAACATATATTTCTGATATAAATTTGGTCTTCCTCCATAGTTCCTGGCTCATAGCCCCCAAAACTCTTGGAATTTCCCGAGCAGTAAGAGCAAATGAGAGCATATTTTATTAGAATATTTGGTCTCTTGTCCTCCATTCCTGAAATTGCTTCAGAGCCATAAAGGTGAAACGGTATCTTGTTGTTCATAACAAGTCCCTTTCCACCACAACTGGGTTTATGTTAATGACGTGACTTTCAGAAATCCCCTAAAGATTGGGGTGGGGGGGGCGCTGGTTGCGAGGGGAACCAACCATGAATAGAGGGTTGGAACTTTCAGTCCCACCCTGATTTCTGGGGAGAGGAGCCAGGGGGTGGAGGCTGAATCAATCAGCAACGACCAATGAGTTAATCAGTCATGCCTGTGTAATAAAGCCTCCATAAAAACCCAAAAGGAGAGAGTCTGGAGAGCTTCCAGGCTGGTGAACCTGAACACTTCCACGTGCCACCATGTTGGGGCCCAAACCACAAGGACAGAAGTTCCTCTGTTCGGGACCTTGTTCTACGTATCTCTTCATCTGGTTGTTGATTTGTATCCTTTAATATCCTTTGTAATAAACCAGTAATCTAATAAACTGGCTTCCTGAATCCTGTGAGCTGTTAGAGCAAATTAATCGAACCTAAGGAGGGGGTTGTGGGAACCTCTGGTTTGTAGCTGGTCAGTCAGAAGCACAGGTAACAACCTGGACTCGCGATTGGCATCTGAAGTGGAGGGCAGTCTTGTGGGACTGAGCCCCTTATCTGGGTGATCTGATGCTGTCTCTGGGGACATAAGTGTCACAACTGAGTAGAACTGGAGGACATCCAGCTGGTGTCAGACAATTGCTTAGTGTGGGGGAACCCCCTCCTCCCATCGCATAGGAATCGGGTACAAAATCTTTATTGTCTATATTGTTATTTCTTAACTTCTTGATTTTTTTTTTCAGGTTTAAGCATTATAAAGCTATTTCCCACTTTGGTAAATGAGGATTTAGCTCTCTTCCATTGCTGAGTGGCCATTACTGCTGCAACCACCAACTCTCACCTTCCTTTCCCTCAGCCTTTCCACATAGTTACAATTCCAAGTAGATCAATGTCTAGTCGCTATATCTAGGTGAGCTGTGTAATATGGTAGGATTACTTTTTTTCTTCTACAACATTGTTTTCCCTGGAGTTAACAATTGTCTTTTTTTGTTTATTTCATTCCTATGTCTTTATCCATAATTTAATTCCAAACTTTCTGCCAATTGTCTAAATCTCCTAAATATATGCTCAGACATATTAGGTACTCAAGCAATTTCGTTTCCTTAACAAAATCTGTGCTGGAGCCTTCTGACCTGATCGAATGTGTTCCAGCTGCCCTCACTGCTTCAGGCCACCTGTCATCCTGAGACTTCCCCTCATTATTGTTTGGGGATTCTCTCCCTTGTGCCTCCCCATTTCCTATAGTCTGTATTCTCCTCTTTCTTGGTTTACTCTTTTGTTTTTCTTAAGTTCATCCTTCAGTGCTTTCCTCAAAAACAGTGAATAGAAGGCAAATTTCCTGAGATCTTGTATATCTGAAAATATCTTTATTCTACCTTTATGCTCAACAGTTTGGCTGGATACAGAATTATAGATTAAAAATAATTTGCCTTCCTGGTTTGAAAGCATTCTTCTACTGACTTTTGGTTTTGGATTCTTTGTGTATGACCTATTTTTTCCTCTCTTTAGGTTATAGGTATTTTTGACCTCATTGTTCTGAAATTTCACTACGATGGGCCTTGATGTTAGTCTATTCTTAGTCACTGTTCTGGACAGTCAGTAGATTCTTCCAGTCTAGAAACTTGTGTCTCTCAATTTTGGGAAATTTCTTTAATTTCTTTATTTTTTCTGGTCTGTTTTCTCTGTTTCTGTAACTTCTATTATTTGGATGTTGGCACTCCTAGCCTGATCCACTAATTTGCTTATCTTTTCTCTCCTATTTTCTATTTATTTGGTCTTTTGCTGTACTTTCTGGAAGACACTCTGAAATTCACTGTCTAATTCTTCTATTGAATTTAAAATTTATTATATTTTTAATTTAGGAGAGCTTTTGAAAATTATTTGAATATCCCTTTTTATTGCCTTTGTTTTTGTTTCATGAATATAATATCTCTTTTATCTCACTGAGAACATAAATAATAGTGGGATTTTTTGAAGTATATAAAATTTTTATCTCCTGGCATTGTCTGTTTCTTTCAAATTTAGTTTGATCTCTGTCTTTCAAGTTAGGTGCCTGGTAATACTTGGTTTCTGCTCCTACTTAAAAGGTCCTCAAACGCTGTTGGAAAGTCCACCGTGGACTTCACTGTAGGGTCATCTGGCTGAGCTAACATGTCACAGAGCTCCTGATGTTTTCTCTTTAGGGTTGGTCAGATTCCCTGGAGAAGGACCATCACTCTCCCGTCGGGGAGGTATTTATGCTTGATAACCTGTGTTGCGGGAGCCCAGTGTGGGAAGAAGGTCTGACCTCTCTGTATTTGATATGTAAACATGCATTTAATCCATGTTTTCAGTGCTATACATCCTACTCTCAACTCTGGCCAATGTGCCCTCATCCAGAAACCCTGTTTACTCTCACCAGAAAGTAAACTTTCAGTTTGTTAACTGGAGTAGGGAAAGCACTTGTCCTATTGTGCAAAGCTAAGGTGGGGAGCTGGGGATCTAACTGCTTCTTAAGACAGCCTTTCAACCAACCCTCCTGTTTTAAGCCTCATATTTACCTCCTACTTTCAGATGCATCTACTGTCTCCAATTCCCATGCCTTTAGTTGGCTCTGTGGAAAACACTGGCTTTCTCTATTGGCTGGCTTAGAATTTAACTTTCTTTTTTTCCATCTGTCTTAGTCAGTTTGGGCTGCTATATCAAAAATACTGGGGCTGGCCCAGTGGCATAGTGGTTAAGTTTGCACACTCCACTTCAGTGGCCTGGGGTTTGTGGGTTTGGATCCCAGGTGTGGACCTACACACTGCATGTCAAGCCATGCTGTGGCGGTGTCCCATATACAAAGTAGAGGAAGACTGGCATAGATGTTAGCTCAGGGCCAATCTTCCTCAAGCAAAAAAGAAGAGGAAGACTGGCAATAGATGTTAGGTCAGGGACAATCTTCCTCACCACAAAACAAAACAAAACACCAAAACCAGAAACAAAAAACCCCACAGACTGGGTAGCTTAAACAACAGACACTTATTTCTCACAGTCCTGGAGGCTGGGAAGTCCAAGACCAAGGCACCAGCAGATCTGGTGTCTGCTTAGTTCAGGCTTCTACTTAGTTCACAGATGGTCGTCTTCCTACTATGTCCTCACATGGTGGAAAGGGCAAGGGAGCTTTCTGGGGTCTCTTTTATAAGGGTACTAATTCCATTCATGGGTTCTCCACCCTCATGACCTAATCACCTCCCAAATGACCCCCCTCCAAATATCATCACAATGGGGATTTGGAGTCAACATATGAACTTTGAGGGACACAGACATTCAGTCTACAGCACCATCTTTCCAGATTCCAAATTTTTTGTTGCTGTTGTTTGCTCTCTTATTCTCATTGTCTTGGAGGGTTTTAAAAAAATATCCCCTTACTGTCATTTTAGGACATTGCAAGAGGGATCAAAAAGAAATGAATATGCTTGATCATTTTTTGAGTAACATAGTCACATGCTTCAAGCTTCAGAAGTTAAAAAGAGTATATAATGAAGTCTCCCTCCTATCCTTAACCACCAGCCTCCCAAGAGCCCACCTAGGAAGAAACCAGTGTTACTGATTCCTGGTGTCCATCCAGCCTACCTTTATCAGTGTAGATCTTACTTTATGTTTTCAACTTATCTGTGTCATTTTAGACCGCTTTCTTATTATAGTACCTATCACACTGCACTAAGAACTTGTTGAGGAAACAGATGTAAAACTGAAGGGCTTAGCTCTTTAGCGAGGGTTAAAACGATGCTAAGTTTTATCCTTACTGTCCTTTCCATTTTATGTCCCCTCCCCACCTTGTATGGCCCTGCTCACTGCCTCAGACACCACCATGGAGTGACCACAAAAGCTTCTCCCCACTTATTCTTAAACTAGCTCTACAAGAAGGGACTTGATAAACCGTTCTCACAGTGGTGTGAGTGACTCAGACAGCCTACTCTGCCATTCGTCCCCTGAAGTGGCTGAATTTTGCCACAGGAGATAACACTTAGAGCCAAAAGAATTAAACTCTAGTGGCTGCCACAGGACAACAGGTCAGTTCTGCCGAGACGCGCTGTTACTGGGACCATGCTTACTAGGAATATAGGGTCAAACCAGAGCGAACTCTCAACCTTCACAAATTTCAAGCCAAGAAAATGCCAAAGAAGCTATCTCTTAATACAGTGAGCACCAAAGCTGAATAGGCCAATTGAAAAATTCATACATTAATAAAGATGCTGCTAAAAAAATAACAATTTTCTATCTAAACAATAAAAGCACCCAGGGTCTACATGTTGGGAAACATTACTGAATAACAAAATTACCATGAAATAAACTTAAAATCAAAATCAAAATAATCCAAAAATTCTGCTTTAAAAATGAATATGTAAAGAAATATAACTGAAACCAAGATAGCAAAATGCTGACTTCTAGTTCTGACCACGATAAAGTAAATGGTATCAGACTTATTTTCCTGCCATAAACAATAATAAAAACTTGATGAAATATATCAAATCACTGTTACCAAGGCTCAGAGAGCAACCAACACAGGAACTCGAGCAGGCAGCAATGGTCTTGACAGAAAGACAAGGCAGAAATGAGAGCTGGATGCTGCTAAGGAGGCTGAGACTTGGGGAGGAGGGTGGCAGAGTTGGGTGAACCTCAGGGAGGAAACCCAGAAATCTACATGGAAATTGCCCTTGGATCCTTGCCTAATTCTTGGGCTGCAGAATAACGGGTAAGACTCCTAAACTGTGGGAGAAAGTAGTTGCTGGGAAGCTGAGAGCTGAGGCTGAGCAGAAATGCCACATATTAAATAGTGCGGGAAAGATGCTGGATTTTGGGCCAAGTCAGAGTGGAAGACATAGGTGAATATACCAAACATTTATTTAGGACTCCAAGAAGCCATCCTAAGATTACTGACCACCCTCCAGGAGTGCAGTAGTTCCCCCTTATCCATGGGGAATATGTTCCAAGACCCCTAGTGGATGCCTGTAACTGTGGGTAGTAACAAGCCCTATATATACTATGTTTTTTCCAAAATGTACGTATTTGAAGTGCGACAGCAAAACTAGCACAAATTTCTTTTTCCTTCTTCACAATTTTGTGGATAGAAGATTCGTTCTTACTGTAGAGCTTAGCAACCTCAGCATAAAATTATTTTTCTTTCTTTATTAAGATAAAAACTTTCACCTTCTCACTTAATGGAAGTACTTTACAGCTTCTCTTCTCTTTTCTTATTTTATGGCTTCTCCTTGGCATATCTGAATTGCCAGCATCACTATCTTGTGTTTTGGGGCCACTATTAAGTAAAATAAGGGTTACGTGAATACAAGCACTGAGATACCACGACAGTTGATCTGATAACTGAGATGGCTGCTAAGTGACTAACAGGCAGGTAGTGTATACAGCGTGGGTATGCTGGACGAGGGATGATTCATGTCCTGGGCGGGACGGAGTGGGGTGGTGCAAGATTCATCATGTTACTCAGAATGATGCACAATTTAAAACTTATGAATTGTTCATTTCTGGAATTTTCCATTTAATATTTTCTGACCATGGTTGACCATGGGTAACTGAAACCATGGAAAGTAAAACCATGGATAAGGGACCTAGTATAAGGGGGTACTGAAATAGATCTGTCCTGTCAAGCTGAGACAGCTCTCAGCAGAATCAAAGTGACCTTCCAGTAATTTAGCTGACTCTCAGAACAATTTTAAACACTTTTTAGAACACTATAACATAATCCAGAGTAAACTGATCATTTACAGTGTCTGGCATATCATAAAAAATTACCAAATGTGCAAACAAAAAACCTATAAAAACTGATCAATTATCAAGAGATAAAACAGTGCATAGAAGCAGATCAGAGATAATTTAGATATTTGATTTAGCAGACAAGGAATTCAAAATAACTGTGATCAATATATTAAAAAGAAAAAGACAATCTGGATGGAAAGATAGAATATCTGAACTTAGATTTACAATCAACATTAAAAAAAAAAATCCAACAAACTTTCCAGAAATTCCAAAACAGAATCTGAAATTAAGAACTTATTGGATGAGTTTAACAGCAGACTGGAAACAGCAGCCGCCAGGATTACTGACACAGTAATCTTGTCAGGCTCACTATGAATATTCAAAATAAAGTACAACGAGAAAAAAGAACAGAAAAACCAAAACAAAATGTAATATAGATTTGGGACATGGTCAAATGATCTAATGTACAAGTAATTAGACTCCTATAAAGGGGGCTGGCCCCGTGGCTGAGTGGTTAAGTTCATGCACTCTGCTTCGGTGGCCCAGGGTTTCACCAGTTCAAATCCATGGCACTGGTCATCAAGCCACGCTGCGGTGGCATCCCACATACCACAACTAGAAGGACCCACAACTAAAAATACACAACTATGTACCAGGGGGCTTTGGGAGAAAAAGGAAAAATAAAATCTTTAAAAAAAAAAATCTCATCTAGACTCCCACAAGTGGAAAAAAAGAGAAAATGGAAAAGAAGCTATATTCGAAAAAATAATGGCAAATAATATTCCAAATCTCAATGTACTGAATGCTTTACACATATGGCTTCAATTAACCTCCAAACAACTCTGAGAGGTAGGCATTAATATCCTCACTTTACAGAGGAGTAAACAGAGACTTAGAGGTGTGGGACTTGCCTAAGGTTATACAGCTCACAAAAAAAACAGGCCAGGCCGGGGGTTCAGGTTTATGTGGTCAACAAAGCCCATGCTCCTTCTGATATAAGTAGGTATACACAGATGACAAGAGGACAGATACGATGAAGGGAGACTTAATAAAGAAATTTCTCCAAGACACCTTGTATTTTCCCCAGCCATCTCCCTAGAGTAGCACCTACCACAAGGCACCACAACTTATTGCTTTCCAGACTCTCTCCCACTAGACTGTGAAATGCCTGTATCCCAAATAACTGGTGCAATGCCTGATGCATGGTTGGGACTCAATAAAAAGCTGGACAAATGGATCCAGCAACAATCTATGTTTTTAACAATCTATGTGTTTAACATTTTGATGTTTTCCCCAACCATTTTACAATTCACAAGTAATGCATGAGGATTCCGATTACATTCTCATTAGCACTTGTTATTGTCTGTCTTTTATTTTAGCTGTCCCAGTGGGTGTGAAGTGATATCTCACTGTTGTTTTGATTTGCATTTCCCCAATGACTAATGATGTTGGGGTATCTTTTCACGTGCTTATTGGCCATTTGTGTATCTTCTTTGAAGAAAAGTCTATTCAGATCGTTGCTTATTTTTTAGTGGGGTTATTTGTCTTTTTATTCATGAGTTGTAAGATTTAAATATTCAGGATTTGGACCCTTATCAGATATATAATTTGCAAATATTTTTTCCCCTTCTGTGGATTTTTTCACCTTCTTGTCCTTCTTCACTTTAATGTCCTTCAAAGAACAAAAGTTTTAATTTTGATAAAGTCCAATTTATCTATTTTTTTCTCTTGTTGCTTGTGCTTTTGTGTTATATCAAAGAAATCATTGCTTAATCCAAGGTCATGAAGATTTGCACCTATGTTTTCTTTTAAGAGTGTTATAATTTTACCTCTTATATTAGGTTTATGATTCATTTTAAGTTAATTTTTTTTTGAGGAAGATTAGCCCTGAGCTAACTACTGCCAATCCTCCTCTTTTCGCTGAGGAAGAGTGGCCCTGAGCTAACATCCATGTCCATCTTCCTCCAGTTTATATGTGGGACACCTACCACAGTCCGAACTGGCGGACCCTAGGCCGCCAAGAAGTGGAACGTGTGCACTTAACCGCTGCACCACCAGGCCGGCCCCTAAGTTAATTTTTGTATATGGTGTGAAGTATGGGTCCAGCTTCATTCTTTTGCATGTGGATATCCAGTTGTCCCAGTAGCATTTGTTGAAAAAGATCATTCTTTGCCCACTGAATTGTCCTGCACTTTTGTCAAAAATCAGTTGATCACAAATGTATGGGTTTTTCTGGTCTCTCAACTATAATTCATTGATCTACATGTCTATCTTAATGCCAGTACCACACTGTACTGATTACTGTAGCTTTGTAATAAATTTTGAAATCACGAAGTGTGAGACTTCCAACTTTGTTCTTCCTTTTCAAGATTGTTTTAGCTATTCTGGATCCCTTGTATTTCTATATGAATTTTAAAATCAGGTGCCAATTTCTGCAAAAAAGGCAGTTGGGATTTTGATAGGGAATATGTTGAATTTGTAGATCAATTTGGGGAGTACTGCCATCTTAATAATATTAATTATACTAATCCACGAATATGAGATGTCTTCGATTTGTTTATATCTTCTTTAAGTTCTTTCAATAGTGTTTTGTAGTTTTCAATATACAAGTCTTATACTACTTTTGATAAATTTATTCTTGAGTATTTTATTCTTTTTAATGCTATGGCATATGGAATTGCTTTTTAAATTTCATTTTTGGATTGTTCATTGCAAGTGTGTAGAAATACAATTGATTTATGTATATTTATCTTGTATCCTGCAACCTTGCTGAACTCGTTTATTAATTCTAATACTTCTTTTATGGATTCCTTAGGATTTTCTATATACAAGATTATGAACAGAGATAGTTTTACTTCTTCCTCCCAATATAGATACCTTTTGTCTCTTTTTCTTGCCTGATTGCCCTGGTCCTACATCCTTTGGGCATGACCCATTAGCTTTGAGAGCATAACTTATGTTTTCTGGCATAAAAAGATATTACTCCAGATCTGGAAATAGTCACTTCTCCTAGGAGCTCTGCTGACTAGAGATTGTGGAGACGCAGTTACCCTTTCTGGTGGTTATGTCTCTACAGTGGAGAGGGGCCACTGACACTTAACATCATCCAACTTGCTCTGATCCATGATCAGCAAGTTAGTTGATTATAACTTGGCTGTCCATGCAGAATGTGCCAACCAAAAGACTGATGAAAAGACTCTATCACAAGTCTGGTTTTCTCTGGTAAGTCCATATGTATCAGCTCTGGGTTCTGTGACAAAACCAAGTTTCTGAGACTTCATAATTGAGAGCGAGACCTTGACCCAGGGAGATAGAACTGAGCTGAACAGTCAGCTGGCAGCCTGGGAAACCTCTATCTAATCACGTTTATAACACAGCTGTACTCTTCAGGGGCAGGGCAGTAGTCTGAAGCAGGCATAAACCTGAGGGTGTTTTCTCAAATTCTTTCTGCATAGTTGAATGCCAATTAAAGCATAATTACTCCTCTGAGTTCACTAGATCTTTATAGTAGCTCATTAGTCAAAAGGTAAGGCCAAGCATACCACCACTTGCTTCAGGAATCCTTTAGAAGCTTTCTTGCCCCTAAATCAATATAGCTGCATATATTCTCAATCGGTCAGATTTAGAATGAAACCATATCACCCATGGAAGTGGTTTACAGAAACTCAGTAAGCAGTTCCCCTTCTTGAAGAAGAAAAAGCTGAGTGATATCCAGAAAGACATGTCCCGGGGAGAGGCCTAATGTGCTGTCAGCAGTCTGTAGGATGTTAGGTCTGGAAGGGTTCCTGGGGCAACAAACAAATCCTGTTTTAAGATGGAAGGGACCGCAGTCTAGAAAGGTCAAGTGGCTTGCACAAGGTCTCACAGATAGTCAAAAGGCAGAGGAGGGACACTAAATGCTGGCTCCTTGATGCCAAATGCAGAGGACTTTTCTCATTTCCTGACTTCAGTATTTGCAGAAATCAACACGTGAAAGTTAAGACATATGGGATGACTCTTTACCATTTTTAATTGATACTTATTTCTTTCATATGCCTCAAACTCTTGTCCTTATTTAGATGTTTATGCAATTATTTCCACATTATACTTCATTTCCTTTCTCTTGTTGTCATAGCCCTAAGTATTAATACAAATATTGCTGCCATTTACCTTTGGTCCGACCCCAGTTTGGCAAAATGAGTAGAAACAGAAAAAGAATAAGTAACAAAAGCTGCCCTCTGTCTACTAATCTGCATTTTGCTCACTTCTGACAGAATAGCTACTTTCAAATTCATCCCTCCCTTCCTTTTTTTCTACCGCTACTGCCTTCCTCCTATCACCTGGTCAGGCCTCAGCTCACCCTTTCCAATTCATGCTTTTCCTGGCTGCCAACGGCATTTTCCTAACAGTCCTTACCATGTCTTTCCTCTGCTTACCAAGAGTCTATGGTTTCCCCACATCTTCAGGGTAAAGTCCATTCAAAATGCTCCCCAGCCTAGCCCACACCCACCCACCTTCCTACCTTTCAAGTCTCACCTCTCTGCATCATCCCCACATGGACCCTACTCCCCAGCTACCTGAAGAAGGCAAAATCTGTGTCTTTGAACCTGCTCTTCTCAATGCTCATCTTCTCTGTTAAAATCCCACTAGCTCTTTTAGATACAGCTCAAATGGCCCCTCTTCCATGAAGTCTTCCCCATCCCCAAACTGGACTCATTCCCTCTTTGACACTCTATAACCATCCGTTATATGTATCTAGTGGCCTTTATGTAATTTCTGGTGTTACAGTTATATATGTATGTAGCTGCAGCCTTTAGCACCAGAACACAATCTCACTGAAGTCAGGGCTGTAACCCCTATATTCGGCATGAGACTGGAATAAGTGATTGCCTTCATATCTGGGAATAAAGAGGACAAGCCTTTTCCACCACAGAAGGAAGAAATACAAACATCAGCCAAACTGCCATTCATACAGGTGCCTAGAAGGGATGATATGGATGGAAGTCAAATGGCATAACCAGCAGGCCAGGACCTCACCATAGTGGCGTCTCAAGTTCACAATGGTTACTCTGCTGAAAGGCCATTTCCTCTCACAGGCTCTGCCCACTTTCTAGGGGGCTATGACTACAGGCTAATGAGACGTGGCCATGCGAAGGATATGGTTTGCATCCTCAGCTTTGCAGAGAGTAGCCTGCCTAAGTACAGTTGGGGTGGTAAGTCAGGGGAAGACCTGTCACTAGGAGCTTCTCCAAGAGGAGTTTTTCTGTCCCTTCAAGAAATTTCCATTTCAATAGGTCTGAGGTAAAGTTTTGAGTTTATTTTAACAGAAAAAAAATTCCCAGGTGACTTTAATGTACCACTCTCCAAGTTAAAAACACTGAAGCATACCACTGTGCTTCTCAGATAAGTACCCACTTTTATGAATCACGAATTCCTGACACAGAAAGAGACTTAACCATTTGTTCAATGTGTTGATCAATGGAGGATAGAGACACAGTGAGAAAAGAAAAGGCTCAGACCCTCAAGGACGGGTATTGTGTGCCCAAGAAGCAAGCACAGGATTATTTGTTCTACCGAAAGCTTGGAAACAAGCTAAATGTCTTTCAGCAGAAGAATGGGGTGGATTTTCAAATATATATACAATAAAATACCACGCTATAGTGAAAATGGCTGAACTGGAGCAGCAACATAGATAAATCTCAAAAATACATTCGAGTGAGAAAAAGTAAGTTGTGGAAGGATATGTACAACTTGACACCATCCATACAAAGTTTTAAACTATGGAAAACGAGGTGATACATCGTCTAGGGAGACTTCTCACAGGAAGTCAGGGTATAAAGGCACGCACAGCAAGGATAAGCACCAAATTCAGGACAGGGCTTACCTCTGTGGTGGGGAGCAGCGGGGGCTTCAACTAAACATCTCTCCTCACTCTTTGGCTGAGTGGTGGCATGCAGGCTTTCATTATATTCACTAAGTCCTTTTGCATGTCTGAAGTATTTCATAATAAAATTAGTAGTTAAGAAAAGTTCTTGAGATTTCCTTGTAATATCTCCAGTGTTAGGAATTTTAATGCACTGAGAGCAAAGGATAAAACCCCCCACGAGTTTGTCAGTCTCTTTCTGGAAGGAGGTGAAGTGGGTTCGTTGCCAGGCCTTGCATGGGCAAAATATGATTTTTAGTGAACTCTGCCTCCCTTCTCATCCACCTCTCCCTCTCTGCCTCCTCAGCTTTAAGCTGCACTGCGCTCATTTCTTCTGAGCAAGCAAGCAGTTAGCTTCAACAACTGTCCAGTGTCAGTGAGCCTAATGCCTGCAGGAGGCCCCAGAGTCCTAAATCCCTATGGGCTTCTCAGGCTGTTGCAGTGTCACGGACAGAACCCTGGAGGGATGGCTTAGGGGTCATATGCTTACTAGCTGAGCCACTCAGCCGAGTCCATGGACAATGGACGCACCTCTCCTGGCCTCAGAGTCCTCATCTGAAAATAGCATTACCAGCAGGCCAGGACCACACCATAGAGTGGTTTGGATCCCTCAGGTAAATCCATTCCAGCTCTCAAATGTCAGCCTCACAAGCCGTATCCAAAAGACTATCAATTCTGGTTCTCACCACAGAGGAAACCTCAAGGATCAGGTGCCTGTTGCCCTGAACTCCAACTTCGACACTTGGGAGCCTCACTGATGTCAGGGTAAACAGGTACTTATTAAGAAGAGTCCACAGAAATGGGCTCCCACGGGTCTGAGTCACAGTGAAAACAGGAAGCCCACACCTTTTTCTTCTGAGGACCCTCCCACATGCCCACCACCTCCCACCAGCTGTAAAAACGCCTTCATGAAATGCCTGCAGAGCCAAGGCCAAAGGGCTGCTCCATGCGGGCTGGGGCAGGATCCGAGGGTGGGGAGCGCAGAGGCTGCCCACCCGCAGGAAGACAGCAGCACAGTGGGGACAGTCCCAGGAAGAAACCAGCCAAGAAATCTCTCCTGAGAGAAGGCATTTCCTAAGTAGCCTTTGGCCCCCCACGCATTCTTATTTTATTTAGCCACTGATGGCACAACGGTGAAACTGAGCACAGGACATAGAGTTTAAAATTTTCAAAAAAATTTAATAGCTTTTTTTTAAGATAGAAAAATGTAAACACATAGTGCAAGATTCAAAAGCTAAGTGTCGGGGCCGGCCTGGTGGCGCAGAGGTTAAGTGTGCACGTTCTGCTTTGGTGGCCCGGGGTGCGCCAGTTCGAATCCCAGGTTGTGGACATGGCACCGCTTGGCAAAAAGCCATGCTGTGGTAGGCATCCCACATATAAAGTAGAGGAAGATGGGCATGGATGTTAGCTCAGGGCCAGTATTCCTCAGCAAAAAGAGGAGGATTGGCAGTGGTTAGCTGAGGGCTAATCTTCCTCCAAAAAAGAAAAAAAGTTGTGTTCTTCCAGTCCTGTACCAGCCAACCAGTTCTCTCCCCAGTAGCAACCACTGCTCTCAGTTTCTAGAATATCCTTTAGATCCAGTTAATGGACGTGCACACATACATATATACATGGTTTTTAAAAAACATACTATACACATTCTATACTTTGATTTTTTTGTAATAATATTTGTTCTTTTTCTTTTGAAAGGTTTCAAACTTACAGAAAACCTGAATGAGCACCCCTATACTATACACTGATTAATATTTTACCACATTTTTCTCTCTCTTAATATATGTTTATTTTTTCCCTGAACCACTGAAAAGAATCTTGCAGACATCATGACACTTATCTACTGAATACATCAGCATGTATCCTCTAAGAATGACATCCTCCTATACAGCCATAATAACATTACCACACCTATGAAAATTAACATTAACTCAATAATATCATCTCACAGGGTTCATATTCAAATTTCCTCAACTGTCTCAAAAATGAATCTTGCATTTTAAACTTAGCACTATAAATTGGAGATTTTTCTGTACCATTCAAATAGAAACTCCTCAATCTTTTTTTTTTTTTTTAAAGATTTTTTATTTTTTCCTTTTTCTCCCCAAAGCCCCCCAGTACACAGTTGTATATTCTTCGTTGTGGATCCTTCTAGTTGTGGCATGTGGGACGCTGCCTCAGCGTGGTCTGATGAGCAGTGCCATGTCCGCGCCCAGGATTCGAACTAACGAAACACTGGGCCGCCTGCAACGGAGCGCGCGAACTTAACCACTCGGCCACGGGGTCAGCCCCTCCTCAATCTTTTTGACAACTAAATAGTAATAATGGCTAACATCTCTAAGTGCTTACTGTGCGTCAAGCCCTTTGCTAAGGTTTTTTTTCTGCCATCCCGGGGTTAATTTTCTTGTTCCTTTTATAACTTTGTAAGTTTGATGCATAATTTCTTTTATTTTCATTCATTTTTGTTATTCATATAAGAACTCAGGTTGGTGAATTTCCCTAAGCACTGTATTAGCTGTATCAAAATAATATTTATGGGTAGAATTTTCACATTATTTTCTAGATAGTCTACAATTTTTTATTTTGATTCCCTCATTGACCCAAGAGGGATTTTTAAATTTCCCAATGATGTTTTATTTTCAAATTTTCAGTTTTTTTATTTTGCATTTTTTAGTTGTATTACACAGTGATCAAATGCATTTTTTTGTGCTATTTCCATTTTTTTGGTATATACTATGTTCTTCTCAGTGTCATACTATATGGGCAGTTTTTGTGGCATTTGAAAAGAATATTTATCAATTAATCTACCTTATTAATTAAAGAAACAGCAGTTTTCTGTCTCTACTTCCTTCCTCCATACCAAGTTCAGCATGTTAGAATTCAAGTGTTTGTTTGCATGGGGGTTTGAGACATTTCCTCCGCACCATTGTCATGCAGCTGTGCTTATACTGGTCTTAAATGGCACAGCATTGCTACTGAATTAAAGAACCTTAGCAGTGGAAGGGAATTTAAAGGGCATCTAAGCCAACCTCCAACTCAGTATAGGAATTTACAGCATTCTCAAAAGTTGTTCAAATGGATTTTCCTTGAATGATTGCAGTGTCAGGGAACTCGGCACATCACTGAAGTTGTGGCATTTGTGGCCTCTATCAGGCGGTCAAGGATTAAGATCCTCAAAAAGTATCAATTGGCTGCCTACTATGAGGACTGCATTACTCAGTGCACTTTGGGGAACACACAAGAGAAGTATGATATTATACTTGTGCTCTAGAGCTGTGGCTCCCAAACTGTGTGCCTCCGGGCACTGCAGTGAATTTGTGCCATGGGATATTTTAAATTTTTAAGGGAAACAATATGATACCCAACATCTGTCAGGCACTGCACAAAATACTAGATCAAGGTAGTTTACAACCTCAACATTATTTTGCGCTATATTCCTTTTGATGATCTCTTATCTTTGCAAAATAGGTTTTTGGCAGTTGTTTTATATAAATAAATATGTGTAAAAAATCAACATAGAACCGGAAAGGAGTGTGGCAGTATCCCATCTGATTCCAAGGTTTGGGAAGCTGTGCAGTGCCCAACCGGAGCATCTATCCTATTAGTAAATAACTGGTTATTTCAGAATAAAACAATGATATTTTCTTTCAATTTATGTGCAATATTTTTTTGAATGGCTACTCAATGTTAGGACATAACTATTTATTAAGTTGTTTGTTCCTAACTACCTAATAAATGGAACTGCTTTGTATTTTGGCCTAGGGGTATCTGTGAAACAATTCCTGAGACTCCAAGAGCACCGTGAACCAATAAAGTTTGAGAACTTCTCACAGGTGAGTTTCAGAGACCAGAAGCCCCGACAGCGATGCAATCAGGATGTGAACAGCTGGGCTTATAGACTCTCATAGAATCAGCAGACATTCTAGGAGTTCAGAGTGGAGGGAGCACAATCAGGCTGGAGCACAGCCTAGTCCAGAGTCAAACAAGGGGACTGGCCTGGCCCCTGTCGGGTGGGAAGGGCTGCATCACAGATATGAGAAAGGGCCTTTACAAGAGCAAAGAGGGCTGGGAACGAATACAGCTTGTTCTGGAGATAGTGGGCATGCTGGGCTGGCTGGGGACCTTGGAGGAACAGCTGAGGAATTTGGAGCTTTGATCTGGGGGCAGCAAGGGAGGTGTCCGTTCACAGGAGTGATGCGGTAAAAACCAGTGTTTTAGGAAGATTAATCCTAGTGGGGGCAGTGGACGGACTAGGGGGTGAGAAGGTAGGAAATTGTATCACCTGAAAAAGTAATTTACCTACACAGTACAAGCCTGATATATACAACCACAGCACTGCACAGGGGTGTACCACATGGCAGAGTTCCCCAAACTGAAACCCCTGATAATAGCAGTTGTATCTCTGGATCACGTGCTTGGAACATTGCTGTTCTAGGATTCTCCCTAACTAGGGTACACCAGGATCAAGTTTTTGGAAACTCTCTTGGAGACCACAGCCTTGCTTCTAGGAAAGTATATAAAAAGAGGGGTTATGCACGGAAGAGGAGAAAATAATACTGGATCGAGAGTCAGGAGGCTTGGAGTTGAATCTCAATTTGACCGCAAACTCACCAAAGAGCGGTCCTAGGCCTCGGCTTCTTCACTCCTAAAATGGGGGTTCTGTGACATGAGACAAGAAGAAATACTACATTGCTAAAGAGGAATCATGTTTACCTGAAGAGTCAGGTCCAATCTTTTTGTGTACTGATAAGTAGAGCCAAAATTGTGGTTTTACTATTTCATTTCAATTTGCATGACGCATTTGTATCAGCAAGGGCTCTATATTATTAAAATATCATAATCTGGGACTCCTGTAAACCAGTATTACCATAATAGCAGTGAATGTATACAACAGACCAGAATATTGGCAGAGACTTCTAGAGAAAGAAAATCAGCCTCGTGTAACAAAGTTGCCCCATGATGACAGCTCACAGACAACATTTAAAATAAAAATTAAGCCACTGATGTGCTTTGTTTCTCGAGGTAACAAACAAGCTCTGTACAACCTGCATTAAGACAGAGCAGGAGCCTCCAAGGACAACAGGTGATGACTCTGGAAAATCAGGGGGCAGAGTAACGGACTGAGCACTGACATCATTATGAACACAAGAAATACCCAACAAAGGCTGCTTTGGAAAGGACATTAGGAAAGTCCTACAGATTTTTGTTTATTTCATTTTAATTCAAGCAATAACAGCTTTATATTTTCCAGCTTCAGAAGGAATGATAATGCATCCTACAGAATTAGCCCATGAAGCACTCCTGATTCTTTACTCAAACTGGGTATAAGATTAAATGAGACAGTATTTGGGACCCCCTACAGTGATGGGATTATTAAATGTCAGGACTTGGTGATGAGGCACGGAAGTGGTTTCTGGCTGTTTAAATGGCCCCTGGATATTTGCAGTCTCTTTGATCGCCTTGAAACGTCTTGTTAAAGGCCCTGGTCTGGTAGCGGCACGATGTCCCAGCCTCAGCAGTCCCCAGAGAAGACCAGGCCGAACATGGCCACAGTCAGCTTCTAAACACAGCTCTATGTTAACAGCTCTTGCTGGGTAGGTGAGTTGTGGTGGTTTTACAGTGGGGGAGGTTGGGGAGTGGCAAGGGAGGGGGAAGAAAAAACATTTTCTCATCCTTGGGAAACTTGCAAACTGACTTCCCTCCATGCGTTTGTGAAAGCAAAATCTCCACCTCCACCCCTGCTTACAGGTCAGCGAACCCATTCATGGATTAGGAAGTGACCCGCGAGCACCGGTGTGAGGAGAGGGGTGCGGCGGTGCAAACACTTGGAGAGAATGCTGTATCCTGTTTAACTTGGCCTGGCCAATGCCAAACCCTTTCTCTGTGAATGTTTCTTTAAAGAGCGATAACGTCCTCCTTCCAATGGCCTTTCCTCTCATGAAATGGGCTATTCTCCATACTTACGAAACCACTCTCACTACATCACTTAACCTCTTCCACATTAATCTCATCTGCGAGACAGGGAGTAAGCCCTAATTTACATCATAGGGCTGTCGTGTGGAAAATGCCTGGAAATACAAGTGTGACGCACTTGCAAAAGGTAATGCTTATGATACAGTGGAAGTCCTTAGGGTGCAAATGAACGGAGTTAACGCCACCATACACACTTTGCATCTTGCAGTTGGCCGTTCAATTAAAAGAAAATAAAGGGTGAATACGAGAAGTTAAATAAAACTAGATAAAGTGTCCTGGTGGCCCGAACTAGGGGAGAGTTGTCTAGAGCCACATTTATGAACAACGGCAAAACAGACAGTTGGTAACCATGGCTGTTAGGATGACAGCCACCAGGAATAATGACTTGAAGTTTCAGAGAGTTTAGAGTTGGCATTAGTAGAAACTCATAATCTCAAATATGGCTGCAGGTGGATAAATAAGCCTAATTCTTTATGGGTGTCTTTCCCCCATAGTCTTTAGGAAATTGCCTGCGGCTCTTCCGGAGCAGAAAGAGCTATTGAGTGGTTTGGTGTGGGCACCCTTACTCTCTATCCACCAACAGCGCAGGCAGTTGCGGACATCATCAAGATTGTGGGCTCAGGGTCTGTCACCATGTCTCCTTGTATGAGACAGTGTGAGAGGAAGGGTGTCCAAGGACTTCGGTGTCCCATCACTCCTGAGGATCATGCTCCTTATCCCTACCCCCAAAAACCTTCACTACCACCTGTAGCAGTGAGTCCAAATCTCCATTTCCTGATCAGGGCTTCCCACTCTGTCGCCGCCGAATCTATCCAAACTTCTCTCTCATTATTTCCCAACCCCCCACCTCATAAATGTCTACCTTCAAGCCTTCAATCGTCTTGTGCTCCTTAATTCTGTCCACCCTTTGAGATCTACGACAATCCTTGCCTCCTTCTCCAGGCTTTCTACTCACAGCCATCTTACCAGAACTCATCAGAGCCTGCACTGTGTGCACATAAGCAACCATGGAAGATCAGGGTCAGATGTGGCCTTACAGAGAGCATCTGTTCCAAACCTCTACAGGGTGCACGAATCCTCTCCATAACACCTCTGACAAGTGGCTGCCGGGGCCCCAAGACTGCGTGAGGTATGTCCTCCATAAATATGAATCCTCTACATCTGTGCCCAGTCATGAGGCCACCTAGTCCGTTCTGCTCAACAACTTCAAGCGTACGCAACGGAACCAGAGACTCTTTTCTGTAACTTCTCCCTAATCCTAGCTTGGCCTTCCAGGGCACAAGCCTCATATGCCTCACACACAACACAGTCTGCCAGGCATTTGATGATGGGACACAGGCCTCCCTTTGGCTTTCTATTCTTCCACCTAATTATTCACTCTTTTATTTGAGATGTTCTTCATAATGTGGTTTCCGATGCTGGTTCTCAACATCCCTCAGCATCTTTAAGAGTGGTGATCTGAAGTGAAGTCAATTCTGGACTCCAGACATGGGTCCTGGCCGTTCAGTTTCTGGAAACATAACTTCACAGTGCAGAAGCTATTTGTTATGCCTTCACACCACTTCTTTACTCATACTGTGCTCGCAAGCGTCGAAAACCTCTTTACACAGGTGCTATTTACTACCTCTCCCCCATCCTATACTCAAGGAAACTTTTTTTTAAGATCTAAAGACTTACGCTTGTGCCTGGTATAGTTCAACATTTTAGGTTCTGCCTCATGTCTGTCATGATCTCTTTAGATCCTGATTTTAGTGTTCTTCCCAGCTTAGTATCATCCACGAATGTGCTAAATGTACCAATTTTGTCCTAATCTAAATCATGGATAAAAATGCTGAAAAAGTTTTGAGGACTTAACTTTTTGCCATATCACCTTCCCTTCAGGCTGCAAACTGTGCTTTGTGCAATACTGTGCATATAATAAATGCTTATACATAATTGTTGAATTATACCAAATTCTATCCCATATCAAAGAATGTTATAATTATATTTTCACAATAATGATGGAATCTATCTCAATTCTTTCTGGCTGGGTTAATCTTTTCTCTGTTTTTAAGACTCCCTCTCTCTTTAGCCTTCAGAACTCTGGGAACACGATGTAGCCTGTAAAGCCCAAGGAATAAACATTATGTCAATAAGATGTTCCTTAAATCCTTTTGTAGAGGCTATCCTGACTGGCTGCAGAGTCAGTCTGCAGAAAACCCATTGCACTAAAGCAGATAACATCTGTGAATCCTCTGGTTTCCTGTTTGGCTCCAATGTCAATGTAATAATAGCTTCTTGTAGATATTTTTACTGTAGGATAAACAGACTAAGCTCCACTTTTAAATACAAGGATTTGAGTTGGCAATACAAGCCAAAATGGGGGCTTCTGTGTACCTCCTGTAAAACAATCTTCTCATCACATTCCTCACTACGAACAGTTCAAGATGGTCAACACTAACATGTTGAAAGGGGAGGGCAATGGTGATACTCCTCTTTGAATACATTTGCCATCCACAAGAAAACTTAACACATAATCAAGGGAAAGAAAAATCCTACTTTGACAGAAAAAGGAAAGTAGGAAGCTGTGCACGTTGGGAGCTCAGTGGCTGTCCGATGATTCTAAGAACTACATTCTTGTCAGCTTAGAAAACACTATACTGTGAGATTTGGGCACCAGGAAAACAGGACTAAAGTCCGTGGTAACTGTTTCTCTTCTCTTCCAGATTCTGGGATCCAGCATGATTGACCAGAAAAGATGACGATGTCACCCTCCCTCCCCACCACCTGGTTGGGGGAAATTGGAGGGTTGGAGGGCATAGTAGAATGTCTGTGTGGGAGTGGAGGGCAGAAAAAGCATTTCCAAAATTACCATTACTTTGTTTCTTTTTGGTCACAAGAGGCAATAATTAATTTTGAATTCTTAAATGATATTAAGTAGGAGAGTGGGATTTAGGAGTGGGTATAGGTTGGAAAAAAGTTGAGAACCCAAACTAATCTAAGGTGATAAGAGGTCAGAACAGTAGTTATTTTGGGGGGCACTGGAGTACTGGAAATGTTCTGAGTCTCCATCTGGGTAGTATTCACACAGGCATATAGACAATAAAAATTCATTGAGATGTACACTGCAGCTTTATGCACTTAATGGTATAACAAATTATATAATCCTCAATAAAAAGGTTAAAAAATTGTAATAAAAGGGTTGCGAACCACTGGCTTAGCAGCCCAGGACTGGCCATCCCTTAACTCATGGTGCTGGCATGGAAGGGGTACTCAGCTCTTTATCAGACAGATGTTTATAAGATATAAAAGGATGTCACGAACTTGGGGAGGCTGATAAATTATACCACCAATTAAAGTACTTTAATCTTTCAACAAACTGAATTCTAACTCTTAGTGAGGCCTGAGGCAAGGCCAGACTGTTCCCTGGAGCCAGGAGGAGCAGCACGGATCCATGAGGAAGGAAGAGTCACCAGACACAGCTTTCCATACTACACGGAGGAGGGCCTTCTGGGGCCAAGCTGCCTGCTGCAGAGACACAGGTCTGTGGTAACAAGTACCTCTCTTTGCTGCTGACTTTCGACTGAGGGTCAAGAGGTCAAAGGTAAGCAAGGGGAAGAGATTCTAACCCAAGGGAAAGGTGGTGGGTCTGAGAAGTGAGACAGTGAGGTCTTGGGGTCTAAAAGAGCAAGAGGCCCAAACACTATCGGACACTGAGCACTGGTGTGTTTCTACAGCTGCTGTTGGCTCCAGGCCAGGGGCTGAGGGGCGGGCCATTTCCCGTCTCAGACAACGTCAATATATCCGTATCACGAACTTCCCAGTTCAAAGGCAGGCAGAGTGGAAGAACAGCCTACTGAATGACAGGAGAGGGGACCTGGGAATCAGGAGAGGGAGAAAAAGATTTCCAGGAGGTGGCTCACATGCTCCCCCACGTGTAGAATGAAGGGCTGTCTGAAGCCTTTCTCAGACATCCATTGTATTACAATCTTTTGACGGTCACAACAGCCTCAAGGGCAAGGGAGACGGCATTAATTTACCACTTACTATGTCCCCAGTGCAGTGCTCAGTGTTCTCACGTATGTTCTCACATTGGTCCTAACAACTTGCAAGGTGGCAGGCATCTCCCTCTCATTCTACAGATAAAGACACTAGACCCCGCAAAGATGAGATGACTGGCTCACAGTCGCACTGGTGGCCAAAGGCGGAGGTAGCAACCGGAGCCTGAAGTCAGTGGCTTTCTCCACGTCAGCAAGCCTCAGGACAGGATCTGAATCTGTTCTCCAAGCTCGACAAAGCTCTCATTTTGAGGCAATGTGATATGGACATTTAGTCTAAGGCCTAACTCAGGAAGGTATTAAGATAATTAATTAACTAATTGATACAATTAATACATAATACAATTCATTAGTTGAGATTCTGTTTTTACTTCTGTTGCACAGGATAATTATTTGTTAACTTAAATAAGATCATGGATAGTATTCTGGTAATAGGAGAAGTCGTGAAATAATGACCTTAGTACTTACTATGTGAAATCTAAGAAATACAGAATTCTCAGTTTTTCTGATGAGTGACATACACTTATATTTTGCTATAGAATGCATGTGGAACTTATAACTTAACAACAAATAATTAACCTGGACTAAAAAAATGTGCAAGAACCCTAATTTTTTTGTGGTAAAATATACATAACAAAATCTACCATGTTAACACGTTTTTTTTTGGAGGAAGATTAGCCCTTAGATAACTACTGCTAATCCTCCTCTTTTTGCTGAGGAAGCCTGGCCCTGAGCTAACATCCATGCCCATCTTCCTCTCCTTTACACGTGGGACGCCTACCACAGCATGGTGTGCCAAGCGGTGCCATGTCCGCACCCAGGATCCGAACCAGCGAACCCCGGGCCACCGAGAAGCGGAACATGCAAAGTTAACTGCTGCGCCACTGGGCCATTTTAACTCTTTTTAAATTCAGTGGCATTAAATACATTCACAATGCTGTGCAACCAACACCATTATCCATCTCCAGAACTTGTTTGTCTTCCCAAATTGAAACTCTGTAACCATCAAACACTAACGTCTGTATCTGTTCTCAAGAGAAGTGGTTTACCCAGTACTTTGCAGAGAGTACATGCTTAGGAAATGCTTCTTGAAGAAAACTGAGATTTATAGTCAAACAAGAAGACTAACTATTATATTATATAAATAAAAGAGATTAAAGGGAGTCTATTTTTCCATAACCAAGGACTAATAGCATCCACAGCCAAGAAGAATTAAGAGTAATTTATGACTTGTTTACACTTCTGGCATGAACTCTAATCATCTGCTGTGACCAAGCCCTCCTGCTCCCTTTAGATGCATTAGCAGGTGGTGGTGAAGTCTAACGCTGGGAGCAGGAAAGAAGAGAGGCCCGCCAGCCAGCACTCAGGCTGGTTTTTGAGCTGTCACTCAGCGGGCAGGGACTTGGGGCTCTCCTAGGGAGCCTCCCTTGACAGATTTGTGTGACTTGGCAGTGATCCTGTGATGGAAAATCACTGAGGAGCCTGGATTTCAAGTCCTGGTGAGCAAAGCTTTCAGAGGTCTGCTGTGTACAGAAGCAGCCTAGAGAGAAAGCAAAGGCTTCCTCCAGGATCCTGTGGGTGAAGTGGGGGAAGCAGAGAGGCACAATTGCAAGGCTTTTTACTGATTCCAGGGCGCGGCAGAAGCATGGAAAGCCTAACAAACGGTCCCTTCACTTCAGAACTTCCTAATCCGGTAACGGCACACGGCCCTAAGTGGAGAGGGTGGGAGATAGGCTATGTATTGGAAGGAGGTTAGCTGGGTTTTCAAAGACTGACCAAGGGATCAGGCACACATGCAGCAATGGCCACTGAGCCACTGGTCAGCCTCCCTTAACTTTCTCTGGCTAAACAAAATATTAAAGAAAAAATTTTTGCTAAAGTAAAAACTGTCCACTGGGACAACGTTGCCATCTGTGTTTTTTGCCTCCCTTGACAATGCTGTTCGATAGTCTTCCCTTTCCTTCCAGGAGAACATGCCTGTCTTGGTGCTTCATACTCAAAACTCAAGGCTGGGAAGGTGATTCTGAGCTGGCGGATTTGGACCAGTTGAGAGATGCTCTGTTCCAAGAGAGGGGACCGATAAATATCTGAGCTTTGGAAGTAATTTTATGATGTTTGGATTTTGTGCTGGCACTAGGCTCTGGATTTTAAGCACTTTGCTGTCATATGGTGTGCAGCCTTTCCAAGAAAAACTCTATAAAATGAAAATACTGTATCACCACGGCCTCTGACTTCTTGAGAGTCACACAAATACTGTAATCGCTTGCAACATTTAATTTAATTTAAACTTGGTTCACCTAAAGAAAAAATTAGTTCTGAATCTGCCCATTTCACTTCTAAAAAAGCACCAGTCTTCTCTTCTGTGTCACTGTTTTGTTTGCTGTGTGCCAAACTGTTATTTCACATATGTGAAAAGAAAATTGGCATCAAGTCCATATGAACTAAACTACTGGCAAAGGTGATGCTGGAGCTTGCCATTGAGAAGATTAGATTCCCAAGAAAATCCTCTAGCAGCATCCAACATCCACAAACTAAAAAAGAGAGTGTGTGTAAATATACATGCACAGACTCAGCTTGAAGAAGCTGATGTCTCATCCCCGAGTTCAGGTAGTATTCTATTTGTCGTTTAAGTTGCCCTGAGATTAATTATCTCAGTTGTACAAATAAATACATAACAAAAAAATAAATGTGCATTGATTAATAAGAGATATAGGAAACAAAATTATGTTTATTCAAGTTTGAGCTCGCACGTCTCACTTGCCTTCGTTATTTGCTTAATAAATAGGATGATTCATACTTTCCCCATAAGTAAGACTGATTAGATCATGTTCAGTTTGTGTGTGTGTAGGCTAGGAGGGGTGCTTTTCTTGTCAACTTTCAATTAGTATTTTCCTTTACTTTTAAGGCTTTTTGCTATTTAAGTCTGTTGTTTTGCAGACTGTTTTGAATCTCTGCACTCACAGATTCAAATACGGAACCAAGAGAGAAACGGAGAATTTTATTATCCAGAACTGTGGTAAGTGGTTTACTACTCTGTATTAATTAAAAAGGCATCTGTGATTCGTGCCTCCCATCTCTTCAGGACTCTGCTCTTCGATCACACTATTAAGGGGTCTTTTGGGCTCAAGAATGACTACAGGTGCGGTTAGGCAATCATTTGAAACTCAGATGGACACTTAGAACTCAGTCTTACAAAGGTGGAATATTTCTAAAAGGAAGATGAAGATCCACTTTGGGAAAACACGTAGAGAACATTTTTTTAAGTCTGGATATTTCAGATATTCACATTATTTTCTAAAATAAGCACTGAGTTTTTCTCAGTCATTGAGGTACCCATGGAGACATATCAAGTCTCTGTCAGGATCATCAATCACAGGACTCCATCTCCCTACCCTACCCCGAGGGATAACATGTGACCCAGGCCTGGCCAATCATACGGTGCCGTTTTCTTGGCAATAATAATTAGTCCAGGGAGTGGGTGTATGACTCAAATAGGGCCAATCAGAGTCCTTCCCTGAGACTGACTTATGAGCGATGGAGGACACATGTTGCTTTCCACTGAAGTTGCTCAGCTAGGAAGACAGGAACCTGGGGCTACTAATGGCCATGTTTCCTGCCCCAGGCAGAAGCCTGGAAGCCTACCCTCAGAATGCAGCCAAGGACGGGCAGGCTCAGCTGAGAGATGGGCAGAAAGTGAACCTCAGAGGGGCTGAATCCCAGTTCCTAACCCTGAGCCCTGGTTCCAGCCCCTCTTCCTTTAATCTTAGAAGCAATTCCAATAATATTCCAGCTACATAAGCCAAGAAATTTCCTCTTTGCAAAGACTGCTTAGAATTAGGTCTTTGTCACTCGCAACTGAAGGAGTTGTGAATTAGGTAGGGGCCTATCTTGACTTGAGAATCACATTGTTAGCAACTTCTTTAGTGATTAATGGCTTTCCAGGTGCCTGTGAATGCCACATATCTTTTATATCAACATTTTTGAGTGGCATCCTGTATCAATTATACATGCCAAGAAAGAAATACTGAACTTTATAAATCAGAGGGGGAAAAACAGTCCTAGACTTGCGTTAAGAAAAGCAGAATTATGTAAATATACTTCTACTCACTTAGCATTTTTCAGCACAAGGAGAAACTTAACATTTGTTACTGAATGTATCTACTGATTTAGGAGTTTGTAGCACAAAAATTCTTATCCACATCTTATTTTATCCCCATTGTTTATCTACTTTATGGAACAAAAGAGGCCAAGAACCAGATTGGGGAAGAATAAAAGACAAGCTTCCATTCATAGAAGTGCTCGATTCTTCCTGTCCATATGTTTAGGTTCTGCTTCTTCCTCTAATCCTGAGCTGAGCTTCTCAAAGATGCTGGCAGGTAGAAACATGCTCCCTTTTAATTACACTCCCAAATTGCTGCAATAACTGATTGCCAGTTAAATAATTATAATCAAGTGCCCATTGTGCATAACAATCATTTAATGACTGCCATCCGAAAACACTATAATAAAAAGAGCTTTAATGAAGAAAACTGGAAAAGGGCCAAGGTTTTATGGCGGTTTGCTTAAAGGGAAAGAGAGCCATAATCTGTATTTAAGATTAAAAGAAGTCTTTAATCCAGATGCTCAACATTAAACAAGGGAGTGGAGTCATGTTTTGATCAAAAGTTACTGCATGCATAAAAGAAAGCAATGTAAATGTTCTTTTAGAAAAAAGCTCCAGTAAATTATATTAAGTGTTTGTAACCATTTGCTTTAGCAAAAAATGTAAAAGAAGAAAAACATCTGATTTTCATTTTAGACAAGAAGATTTAGCTAAAATAAAAGGGAACAGAATTTTATTTGATTTGTATAGTATCATTGGAAAAAAGCGAGCTGCGTTTCCCTCGACTTTGTACCTGTAATTATCCTCCTTCTACTGGCCCCATTTATTTTTTGCCCTCACTTTACTAGGCCAGGCCTATATCTTTGGGAGGTGTAACGATATGCTCACACAAAGTCCTAATTGAAATGATTGTGATGATCTCAGCTCTAGGAAACAGCAGTTCTCATCTGAGGGGGGACAAAACACCAAAACAAAAATCTCACCACATAAAACTCACATCAACTGGCAGCTACTGCCACTGCTGATGCATGCAGTATTTGGCTAACAAATTAAGACTGCAATTCCTAGAACTGCAGCCATTTCCTACGAACTGATATGTAGCCTGGCCCTCGATAAACACCAGCGCCTCCGGATCTTGGTGGATTGAATGCTGGGAGAAAACTGAAAGCAACATAGTAAGTCCTCTCAAGGAAGAATCAAGAGGAAAAGAAAAACCAAAAATGGTTCCTAGAGATGAAACCAGATTTGGGCCCCAACAGCTTTCCCAGAACCCAGGTACAAAGGAGCAGGACCTGACCCTAGTTAGGAGCCCACAGAAACACTCCAGTCCTTGGGAAGTCATGATGATTCTTCGGGCTGTGAAAAGACCCTGAGTGCCCAAGGGAAACAAAATCAAACCTGGGCATCATTTTTGTCCCAAGGTGAACATCCAGATGCTCTTGAGATGCCCCAAAATGTCCAAGTCCTGAATATGTGTGTGTGTGTATGTGTGTGTATGCGTGTGTGTGTGTGACAGACAGAAACAGACAGACATAGATGAACCTGGGTTAGGAAAAAATACCCACCTGCCTACCTTGGACAGAGGACGTAGACAGGTCAGGACAGATTTTCCAAGACCATTTTAGCTTAACATTGACCGAGGAGAAGGTGTAGGAATTCACTTATAATACTAGGAATTTTCTGGGGATGGCCCGGTGGCACAGCAGTTAAGTTCGCACACTCTGCTTCGGCGGCCTGGGGTTCACTGGTTCGGATCCTGGGTGCAGACATGGCACCGCTTGGCAAGCCATGCTATGGCAGGCGTCCCACATATAAAGTAGAGGAAGATGGGCACGGATGTTAGCTCAAGGCCAGTCTTCCTCAGCAAAAAGAGGAGGATTGGCAGCAGATGTTAGCTCAGGGCTAAGCTTCCTCAAGAAAAAAAACAAAAACACTAGGAATTTTCTGACATTCTAAGTGAGGCGTATCAACACACTCTCCTTCAGGAAGTTCCCACTTTGTAGTCTGTGTTAGAGGTGGTGTATCCAATCACCTGGTCGGTAACTTGCCGGGGTAACAGCATGAGCGTCCACTTTACCGAAGTCTCTGCCACAGCATTTACCCCAGTGGCTTACACACAGTGCAGGCCGGCCCATGACGTGCGCTCCTAACACAGGCTCTTTGCCAGTCACCAGGACCAGCTCTTCTCCTTTGCACCTCAAAGTCACTGCCAAACTCCAGTGGCCTTTGTGTGCTTCCTGACAAGTGTCCCAGCCCCCGCCAGCAGTTTGGTGCCCGGCAACCACGCCACTCCTGTCCCCTTTCCTCACTAACAAGTGGTTACTACCTAGGCTTTCTCCACCTCAATTTCCTCAATAAAAGGTGATGTCAATAAACGCAGCTTATGAGGGTTTTTGTGCATGCAAGGACTTGATAAGAAATGCACATAAAGCCATGTGACTGGCAATGGTAAGTGTTCAATAAATGGGAGCTATTATTGACTATTGACACACATCATCGCCTGTAGGAGAAAATCCAATTTCCGTTTCCTTGGCCAGGTATTTGAGCATGTCAATAATTAGAACAACAGAACTTATCTTGCTCAGTCACTCACCACAAACATTCTTGTTTCTACCCTTTGACACCGCAATCCATTCCCCACGTAGCAGCCAAGACTTTTAAAAAAATGTGGATCGCTCCCGGTCACCCTCCTGCTTAAAACACACACAAGCTTGTTCTCACGGCCGAGAGCCCACATCACTTGCTCCCCTGTCTCCACTCGCCCTTCCTAGCGCTCTCCCCCAACTCACTGTGTTTTCACCATGCTGGCTGCATTTCTCCCCATTTCTTAAACTGAACAAGCCTGTTCCTAACTTAGCTCTTTGCCCTCTGCCTGCACGCTCTTTCCCCAGATCCTCACATGTCTGCCTCCCTTCTTCTCTGCATTCAGGTCTCAGCTCAGAAGCCACCTTCTCAGAGGGACCTTCACTGACCTGCCAACTTAAATTGTCTAACTCCTGACCTCCACTCTCTCCTCTTCAACTGCCCACACCAATTCCTTCTATCCCAGCATACTGTTGTGTTTTCATCGTTGTGCTCATCACTAGCTGAAAGTGTCTTTTTTCACTTGTTTATGGAACCAGAATATAAGCTGCATGAAAACAGAGCCCTTGCTTTGTCTGTCTTGACCACCACTGTACCCCCCATGCTTGGAAGGGGCCTAGCATATAGCAGACACTGAACGAATATGCTATATTCCCCCAGGGAGCTTGGCACACTGGCTGCCACTTACCAGGCACCCAGAAAGCCTGAGCTGAACTAAACTGCATTGAATTCAACCAAGTGGCAGATATCCAGGACACCGATAAAAATTGTCCCTTGGCCACTGTCTTGCCAGATCAGATGTACAATGAAGAGCTGACAACTGTGACCTGTGCTTATCAAGGAGTTGACCTAAATGGCAGTGGACACGAGGGTGAATGCATGTAAAGATATGTAGGGCTCTCCAGTGTTTCTGGGTTCAATAGAAGTGTGAGGAGACACGAGTGTCTAAATTCACAGCACAAAGTAGACCAAACAGTGAATAAGCATACTGCAAAACTGGGGCCAGAGTTACATTTAAAATAAACTCGTGATTTAATATTTATATATATTCCCAGGCAGGTTGAGATTGAAGTCGAGTGGCATTTGGAGGCAGAATTCACCATTCTCCGACCTTGAAGAGCACCATAATCTACTATATCACAGCACTTAGAAGCAATCCTTCCTTAAATTCACTCCTAGTTTCAAATGTGTTAGTCTTATCCCTTTGACTTTAGGTCAGAAACTGGATCTTATACTTCTCCAGTATCTTAGAGCTCCCAGCCTAATGCTTGGAGAATGGGCTTTGAAGTTTAGCAGACTAGGAACAGAGTAACAGGTCTTCCATCAGTTCTAAGACACTTGGCAAATTATTTATTCTCTCTTAGCCTTAATTTCCGTATCTTTTAAGTCGCAATAATGATACCCATTCCACATAGGGTTGCTACGAGAAATAAATGGGATGATTTGCATAAAAGGTTTAAAGGTTTATTGATGTACTTAACAGAAAATAGGTACTCAATAACTTACAATTTTCTTCCTGGGTAGGTGGTAGGACCTCAAAAAATACTCACTTAGGTGGCTGCCAAATTGGGATGCAAAGCATGTCGGAAAAACGAGTACACGAAGAGTGGCAAGAAAAAACCAAATTATCAATTGGAAGAAATAAAACAACGCCCAAAGTGCTATAATGTTTTGTTATTACTCCCCATATAAGAAGGATCTGCAAATACTGGTATTTTATGGCTTGATCACAGTGACAAGTGGCAGTCAGGGCTGAATATCAGAAAGTCACTGAGTATCAGAAACAAGCAATCACTGAATATCAGAAATCACTGGTTAACTACAAAAAGAAAGTAAAGGGAAAGTATGTTCCTGGGAAAAGTATTTGCGTTAAATCTATGTAGTATCAGAGAACGTACAGTAGGATTCCAGTTCAAAAACCATTGGGAATTAAAGTATTCCTTGATTTTATCAAGAAACAGAAGTCATCGTGAAAAACTGTTGTGTTCAAATCAGCCCGTTTGGCATTCTAAGGCTCCGACACAAACACTAGAGCTGCTGGACTGATCACAAAGGCCAGGGTGAAAAGTCAGTCAAAGAAAGCTGGGGTGGGGGTTGCATTTATAGAAAAAGCAGAAGATGAGCCACCTGCTTGGGGTCTAGCACACCATTTAGCTCCAGGAAATAAGAGAAAGATTAGCAACAAAGAGAAAAGGAAGGTGACCATCGTGGACATCTGTCACTCTACCATGATCCCTACGATAACTACATCAGGTTTTTAATTTTTCACCAATTTCTCCCTGACTCTTAGGTCATATGATTTAGGTGGGCTATTCACTCCATTACCACTAGAGATGGGAACATATCCCAGATCTGACCAATGAGAGTTACACACTGCCCCACCATGGTGATTGGCTCACTGGTGACCAGTAAAGCAGGACATTAGATAGCACCATTGGGACCAAGGCTGTCTTTCCATAGGAGTTGCTAAGCCTGGGGAGGTAAACCTGGAGCTACCAGTACCATCTTGCTATCCCGAGGCAAGAGCCCACCTAAGAATGAAGCAACATAGAGAAAAGCCAGGCAAGAGGAGACAGAAAGGTCACTATTGACATTTTTTGAATGTTTGGGTCTAGCAGTGCCTAAGGCTAGAACTATCCATGAACTTCTTTTGATTACTTGAACAAATAAATCCCCATGTTTGCTTAAATCTGTTTGAGTAAGTTAGTGTCCAACTTCCAAACAAGAGTTTAATTGATACAGTAATCTTTTTTTTTTTTTGAGGAAGATTAGCCCTCAGCTAACTACTGCCAATCTTCCTCTTTTTGCTGAGGAAGACTGGCCCTGAGCTAACATCCATGCCCATCTTCCTCTATTTTTTATATGTGGGATGCCTACCACAGCATGGCTTTTTGCCAAGTGGTGCCATGTCCGCACCCGGGATCTGAACCAGTGAACCCCAGGCCATCGAGAAGCGGAACATGCACACTTAACTGCTGTGCCACCGGGCCAGCCCTGATAGAGTAATCTTGTAGAGTTTAATCCTAAAGGAGTTATCTAAAAAAGGCAGTGCATGAAGTACTTTGAGTTCTCTAAAAAAAAAGGGAGAGTTGGAATATGTGAGACACTGGGAAACCACCTGCATTTCTCACATCAGCAATTCCATTTGACTATATATACTCACACACAGACACTCTATAAATATATATATATAGTATACATATTATTATAGTATATATGCTTATATATACTATAAAAACTTTTATTTATATAGAGACTATATATATTCTCTCCATACATATAACATTTAGATATATATATACACGCATACCCCCATATCTTGTTGAATATAAATGAGACAATTGCACTGTGAGGTTACTATAGGCAGAAAGAGACCTATTTATTACGTCCCTGATCCTTGATCTTCACCTCCCCACAAGAGTCAAACATTCATTCATTCAAAAATGTTCTTAGTAAGTGCTGAATATGTGCTAGGTATTATGCTAGATAATGGGGATACAAACATGATTACGACATGGTCCTTATTTTCAAGGAGCTAACAAATAATTACGACTCAGTGTGACAAGTGCGAAAAGGGAACCAGGCGAGCCTTCAGAAAGGAAGAAGGCTTGAAGGATGAGTTTGCATTTGCCAAGCAGAAAGAACTCGTGCAAAGGGATAGGCAGGAAGCATGAGAAGTCCAGGGTGGCCAGGACCGATGAACTTGAGAGCTAGGCTGGAGCCTGGCTGTAAGAGCTGTGACTGCCATGCTGAGGAGCAGATCTTTTCCCAAGCAAAGCTGAGACGTTGGAAGTCCTTGAGTAACATGCTCAGATCTGTGAAGGAGAAACCTGGTGACCGTTGTGGAGGGTGAACTGGGGGGGAATGACGATGACAGAGACTGAAGGCAGCACTTACTGGGGCCTGTGGTTGTCAATGGGAAATGGCTGTAGGGACTTTGATGGAGAAAAGCCAGACCAGACTAGGAGGCAAGTGTCTACAATTCTAACTCAAAAAGCACTGAAAACTAATCTCATGCAGATGACTTGAGAAGAATTCTGGTCAAGGAGATTATCTGCATCTTAAAGGACAAAGACTGAACAAGAGTAATATAGGGAAAGGGTAATAAATCTTTCCTCAGACTCAGCTCCTCCTTCCTAAATGCTCTCCCCAATCTAAATCCTGTCCATCTACAAGGCTCAGCTTCAGGAGAGGCCTCTGCTCCATATCCACTTGCAGCCCATTGGGTACCCCCATGCTATGGTATCCTACGCTTGTATTTTATTTTTATTTTTTTGAGGAAGATTAGCCCTGAGTTAACATTTGCTGCCAATTCCCCTCTTTTTGCTGAGGAAGACTGGCCCTGGAAGAGCTAATATCCATGTCCACCTTCCTCTACTTTATATGTGGGATGCCTGCCACAACATGGCTTGATGAGTGACGTGTAGGTCCACGCCCAGAATCTGAACCCACAAACCCCAGGCCACTGAAGTGGAGTGCTCAAACTTAACTGCTAGGCCACTGAGCCGGCCCCCTACACTTGCATTTTAGATCTGATCACTGGCTACTCATCTATAGAACGGGAATATTGTCATTTACCTCAGGATAAGGATTAAATAAGACAAATTTCACAGGGCACTCTGCAGAGCCTGGCATGTGATAAACACTCAGTACATAAAGCTGCCACACTCCTGCTGAAGATGAGGTAATTTGCACTAAGAAATAAAGACATTCACACCAAGCAGCGGCTTTTCACTTGCCAGAGATTTCCACATCTTACAGTTAATCAAATTCTGTTGTAAGAGCGGTGGAAGCCCCTGACTGGGTAGTTAAAGCCCAGGAACTAAGACAAGTGTACTCTCTCTGAAGGCCTACAAGAAATCTGGTCAGGCTGCAGCGAATGGTGCTGGACAGAAAAGGAGTGTTAGCACTCCTGGATGCAGAAATGCAGCTCTCATCCTGCACTTCCTCAGGTGCAAAGGTCAAACGTAGCATCACTCTTCCTCTAAGAGGATAGGAATGGCTGAGGAATGTTTTCTGACTGAAAGAAGACACTCGGTGGACTAATAGGCAGGTTTGTTGGTGATGTGGCTTTACTTTATTCTTAAAGCCAAATCTATAGAGGTATCTTGTGTACAGAATTTCCTACTACCCTCTGCAACCAAGCCCTCTGCTGACAAGTCAGGACTTGGTTACTAATGGGCCTGGCTTAATTGTTTGTGCAAATGAGCAAACTCAATAAGGGATGAGGGAGCCATAATGCAAAAACCCAACAAGATTGGGCAGCTGCACACGGCTGTAGCATTTCCAACCTCAACCCACCCACACAGAGCTTTGAGTGCCAGAGGGGCAGATCTGCAGTTTGCAAACACTATAAAAATATATTAGGTCCACTTAGGGCTGTGGTTCCATACTTCTTTTAGACCAATGATGCTATCTCTTGAGAATATAATCACATTAAGCCTCCTCCGTAACACACAAACATGCGACACTTTGTGTACAACCCCTGGGTGTTCAGGAACTATCCCCACCCCACTCCCAGGCCCATCTTGGTCCCACAGGAATTCAGAGGAACAGTTCAAGGGCTTGAGAGAAGGAGGTAGGAGAGTCAAGAGTTCCTTTTCTCAAGGCTCAATTTTCTCCATGACACAGTTCATTGCCACGACTGCCATCTCTTCACAGGGAGAGGGCTAATGAATAATGTGAAACTCACAGCCTAAACATTTATCTGTCTGTAGTGCTCAACTCTGAGCGGCTGTGGAAAATTGTGGAATCTTAGTGATTTGCAAAGTGCTAAGTAAAGAAAAGCCCGAGAGATGCTCTGGGGGTACACGGTGGGGAGGTGGGCAGGCGCAGTCCAGGCCTTGGAGAAAGCTGCCAGGTTTCCCCGGGAAGTGGCAGGGCAGGCTGCTCTCTCCCACTCAGCTGCACTTAGTGCTTCCATTCTCATTCTTCACTTATGCAGAGACTGCAGATTCCTCGGGTGATCTGTACCAAATCCAAATGGTTAAAAATAATTTGCTAAATACCTTCCTAGATAAATTGAAATCCAAGACCTTTTTGAGCCTTGTCCAGCCATCCCTCAAAGGGCAAGCAGGGCTGAAAGTCACGCTCTTTCCTAGCTGAATCCCTGAGTCAGGATTCTGCCTGTCAATCTTCTGATGTCACAAGTCAAACTGTGCCATCAAAGGCTGAGTAAGCATCTTTAGGAAATAGAAACTCAACTGTAATAACACAGGTATTTCCAAATGCAAAACATCTCTGCTCGGTTTCTAACTCAGCTACTGTATATAAATTTAGCCATGACACTGGGAAGGGGATTTTCAAAAATAGAAGTCAAAGGTGAAAAAATAAATAGCAGTAATGTACCGGTCACTATCTTAGGCAAGACATATAAAGTGGTAAACAAGACACATAAAGTCTTTGCTCTTATGGGGATCATATTTGAGTGAAGGCTGGAGTGGGAGACAAAAAATAAATACAAATAAGTAATTTCAGATAGTGATGAGTGCCATATAGAAAATAAAACAGGGTAAAGGGATAAAGAATGGTTGAGGTACTCTTTTTATATCCACTTTACAGGCAAGGAAATTGAGGACAGCAGAAGTTAGGTGAACTGTTCAAGGCTTCGCAGCTAGTGCTAGTGAACTTAAACTCAGGTCTGTCCGATTCCTAAACAATTCCTCACCACCATCCCATGCTCTCCCTCCAGCTTCCAGAGAAACAAAAGGATCCAGAGAACAGATAAGGTGAGACCACGATTAGCTTTAAAAATCCCTCTCTTTAGGACATCAGCAAAATTCTGAAATCTATGAACTCAAATGAGTGTGCTTTGGGCAGCCATTTCGACGCTACTGTAACTAACATTTGAGATTCTATATATGATAATTAACACACTTTAATCCTTAATGCCACCCTCTGAGATGGGAATTACTGTCCCTGTAATTCATAAAAGGACACTAAGGTCAGAGAGTTCAAGTAACCTGTTGAAAATCACAGAGCTTATAAGTGCGGAAGCTGCAATTCAGGCCTCATGCCTCTGAGTGCATTGTTTTTCCATTACACAGGCTGCCTTCCAGAAGACTCCCCAAGGAGCTACATTTTTCTCCCACTGGGAGACAAGGCAGTAACTAACTTGGCAGTGCAGACAAAAACGAGGGACTGTTTTGCGTCTCTGCCAAGCAAGTATTCATGCCCTTTGCGATATGACTTGGACACAATAACCAACCAATCTTCAGCAGCTAAGCATTCTAGAATTTGCGGAAGAGTTTCCTCACCTTCTCCATATGGGGTCCAAAATTGAGAGGGGAAAAACATATTTACGTCTCATTCAGAATTCAAAAAGTAATAAATCCTCAAGGCCCTGGCAAGCTTCTCTAATCCGCTGTGATCATGTTTCCTTGTCTAACAAGTCTTGTGATGTCTGCAGCAGCGTCTCACTATAGTAACGGCAGCCTCAGAGCTGGAGCTCTTCTTCTCGTGCCCGGGGGATTATTCCACTTTCCACATTAGGAATAAGCCGCAGACTTTAGGTTCTAAAACAGAGCCAGAAACGCTGACTAGAATCCAGATGCCCTAAATATAATTAGAACTAAATTTTACTGCCCTCTATGAAAGACACAAATGAAAAGAATGTACCAACTTCTAGAATACTGGTCCAGAAAACAGAGTCATGAATAGAGCCAACAGAGGTTCTGTCGCACTTAGAGGCTCCTTATAGCTACCTGGCAACTTTCCAATTGTCTCCACTACTTCATATCCCCGGCTTTTTAATTTTTACAAAAGCCAAACATACTGGGGAAGAAGGACATGCTACAGGCTCAACCTAATGAGCCAGGTTTTCATGTAGTTCTAGAACTTTTTGGAGTTTTTCCACATTAAAAAAAATTATTTAAGTTTTCGGGGATTGAGGGCCGGCCCGGTGATGCAGAGATTAAGTTCGCATGTTCCACTTCGGCGGCCTGAGGGTCACCGGTTGGGATCCCAGGTGCGGACATGGCACCACTCGGCAAGCCATGCTGTGGTAGGCGTCCCACACATAAAGCAGAGGAAGATGGGCATGGATGTTAGCTCAGGGCCAGTCTTCCTCAGCAAAAAGAGGAGGATTGGCAGTAGTTAGCTCAGGGCTAATCTTCCTCAAAAAAAAAAAGTTTTCAGGGATTGATTTGATAAATGAAAGCTGATTTTTTTCTATGACCAAACAGTCACTTCTCTCTAATTGTTATTAAATTTATTAAATTCTTTAATGGAAATCACATCCTTATACCATTTAACATAAGACTAGTGTGAAACAGTATAAATGTGCCTCACTTTAAGTAGTGACTGTTAATGATAATGATGATGATGATGATGATGATGACAGATGTTCCATTGGTTAGGTGCTTACTGTGTGCTAGGAACTGTGCTACGTGCTTTAAACACATTATGTTATTTAATCCTAACAGTCCCCCAACAAGGTCGTTATTATTACCCTTTCACAGACAAGGGGCTAAGTCTCAGGATGATTCTGCCACTTGCCCAAGGTTACACAGCTGGGAAGCAGGGAGCCAGAATGTGAATATAGGGACTTACACTCCAGAACCCATCCTGGAGTAAAAGGTGAAAGCCCCCTCCCCACTGCTTTCAGCAACTCGCTGTCATCAAGTCTTTCTGAATTAAACCTGATTTTCATAGAAATAACTTTCTTTTCGCACTGGTTTTTCATTTGGGGGATATTTAACTAAACGGTGTAATTACAGCAACAAGTCCATCTGGCATTCCCAGGTCTGGCAAGAAACGAACGACTCTTGGAAAGCATATACCTCCACTGGTGGGAGCAGAAATGTGCAGGTGTCCTAGAAACCAGCCTATGAGCTGAGCGCACCCAGCCTCCCGTGGGCACCCAATCGTGCTTTAACACAGGAGGGCAGAGTTAATTCACCGGGAGAGTCAATTAAGGGAAAGTAGGTTAGGAAAGCTTTATTGAACATATAACATTTTTAAAAAGCAAATTATACCTGTTGTTTTTCAACTTGCTCTTGTCACTCAGATTACTTAATCATTCCTCTCTTGACGAACTCTCAGGTTTCTAACACACTTCGGGTTTTGTTAGCCCAGAACCCTGCTGTCTTCTGGGAATGGCAAACACCTTCTGATGGGAACTGCTTCTGCCCCTCACGCCGACCATGTTCCTTTACAGATCCTGCCTCTCTGGCCCAACTTGAATGGCCCCAAAACGAGCAACAGACCCAAGCTGGGCCCTGAGTTTTGAATCTGGGACCGGAGAGGATGTGGGCCAGTCCATGTCAGGTGACTGGAATTATGAATTAGGACACTCTGGAACTGCCAGAGGCCATGCTTCCTGCCTTGTTGAAGAAGCCTGTCTGCAAGGAGGAGACTTGTTCCTGTTACTCCTGAATTGCAGCTTTTCCTAAGGTTTGCTTATCAACCTTTCTTTCAACTGTGTTCAATGCTCCAGTATTTCCATTTGCCTCTGATAATTCAATCTGGGTTTATGTCACTTGAAACCAATAGAGTCCTGAATTATTTGGAAATGGTACCATAAATGGAGAGTTGAAAGTGACCAAGTTTAAATGCAGAAAAGGATAAGAAGAGGTGGGAGGGGAGGCCACATGAAATACCCCATTCAGGGTGGAAAAACTCCTAATTGCTGCTACAATGTAGTAAAACAACTGGTTTAACAAGTCTGAATGTTTAGGAGATTTAGGTAAGTATCAGATTATCGGACAGCACGGTCTACTTCTTGCAACATTCCATAAGAGGGAAGAAAGAGAGATGCTTCAGTGCAAGCTGGCCCATCTGGAAGCAGATAAGGAACAGCAGAACTGGTATATGACACCTTAAAGGGAGGTCTTTTGGTCAATAGTCTGAGTCCTTCTGAACTTCAAAGGCTGAATTTTCTGCTACAAGAGGAAGTCAGTGGTTGTTAGGGAAATGGTGGGAGTCTGATAAACGGAGAGAAATCTATGGCAGGGAGACAGGGCCCTTAACCATGGCAAAGGGAAGGTCCTGAACTCTCCAAGCGTCCTCTCGGTTTTAATGTTTTGTTTCCAGGCAATTATATACAGTATAAAGCTTTATCCTTTTCTTAAACACTGAGGAGAATTCTTATTCTGAGCATTAAGTTTAAGAGCCAATGCGGGGGTGAGAGAGATTAAGCACTTGCTTGTGGATCTTTGTTCAATTCACAGTGCGATCTCAGACCATGAACTTGATTTCCTCACCTACACATGGGAATTCTGGATGCCTCTCTTCACAAAGCAGTGAGAAAGGAGAAGCGAAAGCCTTTTGACTTCTCTCAAGAGAAGAAAAGATGCTGCAGAAATGCTAAGCAGGAATAGGGCAAAGCTCTCTCTGAAGATAAAGGTTAGCTCCAAGATGATTTTCCCTTTGGTTTTTCAGCACCAGTGATGCCATTTCTGACCCCATTTACCATTACCTGTAGTTTTCACATCTGTAGAGAACAGGTTTCCTAGTGGACACAGAACTGGCCTTAGAGCACATGCCAGTGCTGGCTTGTCTCTGGTAGGTCTGATTGTTCCTTTTAGCATCCTATTCCACTTGCCCGGTACTGCCTCCCTATATCCCTGGCTTCATCTTCCCAAGGCCTTACTCACAGCCAAACTTGTAAAATATTGAGCCACCACGATAGATTAGTTTCATCCTCTCATCCTGTGCCTGTAACTACATCCAGACTCAAAAAAGATGACTTATTAATGGTGGCATTTGTAAGTATTCTGAATATGACAGTTGCAAAAAAATGGGGGACGTTGGTCATGCCAGGTGGCCAGTCAAAACACACTCCCTATAGGCTCCACACACATGGATTGAATTAGGGTTTGGACTGAGACCTTCTCTGTGAAGCCCATCCACCCTTCCCAGGTACAGACAGCGGCTCTTTCCCTTGTGCTGCCATAGCACTTTATAAGAATAATTATTATCTTACTGTATGGAAATTATTTGTTAAAATTTCTATGTCTCTGGCTGGAATAAAATTTTTGGAGACAGAGATTTTGACTTATTCATCTTTCTATTATGTGTCTTGTACAAAGCAGGAATTCAGTAAATTTTTATAGGACGAATTAATAAATTATGTGAATTGCTACATTCTATTTTCCTTCTTGAAGGGAAAATAATCTCAGCAGCCATGCTGTTTAGAGGGATCCCCTGATCCTGAACTAGAACAGGTTGGCAAAGACATGCGTTTGTGCAATGTATGATGCTCTTCACACCAACACCGAAATGTGCAAAAGAATGCTCAGGTAGAGCCTACACTATTTCTTCAAAATTCAAGATGCCACATTGAAAACAATGTGAAAAGAACCAGTTAACTCAGTGAGCAAATACTGATCCACTCAGTTATGTAGCACTGTGGCTGCCTACTTTTTAACTGGTTATTGTTGCTTTAAATGAGACATTCTGTCCTGGGATGGCTCAGAGCTGGAGAGCCGAGCTGTGTTGTTGACGGTAAGTTAAATCTCTGTGTGATTTAAGACATGCGAGAGGCAGTGTGGTGCAGCAGTTAAGATCTCAGACCTCATAGGGCTGTTGTAAGGATTTGATACATTAATATGTGTAAGGTGCTTAGAACAGTGTCTGGCAAATAAGCAGTACAGAAGTAAGCATCAGCTACTGTTATCACATGTGCCCTGGCTAAAGTCTCCCAAACAACTAGTAAAATAGCCATTATCAATTAAATAAGACTTGGTCTATGTTGGCACTCTTCTTCTGCAATTTAATGGTTTCCTTATTAACTGATGGCTACTGCCTTGATAAGAGGTTATTAGAACAGGCCTGGCAGGGTGACAAATTGTACCTGCATTTTCCTTTTTTTCCCCAAAGCCAATTACTTACTCTGTTTCTTATCAGACCAGGAGAACTAGGTAGCTCATAACTTCCCTCTTTGCTTTGGCTGTCAGGAACCACGGAGCCACATTTCATGTTCAACTTTGGAAGCTTTCCTTAGTTTAAGTTTCCTAAAATAATGACTTTAAAAAAAAAATAAAACTTGGCTCTTATCCTTTTTTCTCACTCTAAAGGTTTTTAGGTCTAATTATTTCTATGGTTTTGAGTATAACTATCTTAAATTGTTTTTTAGAATCAGGCAGAATATACATAAATATAAAAACATATTTGTCAGATTCTTGGTACTAAACGTCAGACAAGTCTGAGATGACACATTATATTTTGATGGATCACACATACTATAATCAGCTTGGATATAGGGCAAATCTCATGTAACATTCTGCAGAGATGTCAAAAAAGGCCTTCATCAGTACACTCTTTGACATCAGTATTAAAAGGATCTTTTCGGACACCATGCCTTCTCAGAGAAGGGAAACAATAGAAAGAATAAACAAATGGGACTTCATCAGATTAAAGAGCTTCTTCAAGGCAAATGAAAACAGGATTGAAACAAAAAAACAACCCACTAACTGGGAAAAAATATTTGCAAGTCATATATCTGACAAAGGCTTAACATCCTTAATATATAAAGAACTCTCGCAACTCAACCACAAAACATCAAACAACCCATTCAAAAAATGGGCTGGAGACATGAACAGACATTTCTCCAAAGAAGATATACTGATGGCCAATAGGCACATGAAAAGATGCTCATCATCGCTGATCATCAGGGAAATGCAAATCAAAACTACACTAAGATATCACCTTACACCTGTTAGAATGACAAAAATATCTAAAACTAATAGCAACAAATGTTGGAGAGGTTGCGGAGAAAAAGGAACCCTCATACACTGTTGGTGGGAATGCAAACTGGTGCAGCCACTATGGAAAACAGTATGGAGATTCCTCAAAAAATTAAAAATAGAACTACCATACGATCCAGCCATCCCACTACTGGGTATTTATCCAAAGAGCCTGAAGTCAGCAATCCCAAAAGTCCTATGCACCCCAGTGTTTATTGCAGCACTGTCTACAATAGCCAAGATGTGGAAGCAACCTAAGCGTCCAGCAACAGACGAATGGATAAAGAAGATGTGGTACATATATACAATGGAATACTACTCAGCTGCAAAACAGAACAAAATCATTCCATTTGCAATAACATGGATGGACCTTGAGAGAATTATGTTAAGTGAAATAAGCCAGCGAAAGAAAGATAATCTGTGTATGACTCCACTCATATGAGGAATTTAAAATTATGGACTAAGAACAGTTTAGTGGATACCAGGGGAAAGGTGGGGTGGGGGGTGGGCACAAAGGGTGAAGTGGTGCACCTACAACATGACTGACAAACATTAATGTACAATTGAAATTTCACAAGATTGTAACCTATCAATAACTCAATAAAAAAAAAAAGGCCTTCATTATGTTGCTATTTCACTGTAGTCATCATCGTTAAAAACGTCATTCCTCCTCCTCACCTAGGATCATTGCTCCTAGGACAGAAAGTGAAGCTGGAATCAGAGAAGCATTCAGCTAGGCCAAAGACAGAGAGATTATCTTGTTGAAACCCATTCTCTTTTTCATCCTCTATCATGATTCATAGAATCAAAGAGTTCACTGACTTCAATTCTCTAATTGTACAGAGGGCACTGGGACCCAGAGTGCAGAAGTGACTAGCTTCAGGTCACATAGTGTGTTAATGGCTGAGCTGTAACTAAAACCCAAATCTGACTTCCACGCCTGTGTTCTTTCTAAAATGCCAAGATGCCCCTCTAGAACACTGAAATAGAAAACAAGGAGAAGTCCTTTGAGTAGCCACTTTAAATGGAAACTCTTGACATGCTTTATTTTGATGTAGCAAAATGGAGGGCTGCTTTGAAAATATGAAGCCAATATCTCCATAAAAATCAAAGTTCTCTAAGAAATGTTTCTGTTGCAAAAATTCATTTACTGTTAAGGCATTTAACATGTGTTATTTACTTAGAATCATGGGCCAATTCCAAAACTAGGAAATCAAACCACTCATTCAACCAATGCATACTTACTGGTTACTTACTGTGTGCCAGCAAATGTGCAAGGTCCTGAGAATGTGCTGTCTAAGACACTGTCCTTGTCATCGAGGAGCTCAAGGTGTAGGGCAAATATTCAACGTACATACTACTCCTTACTCTCTTAGGTGTTCATGACAAACACCACTAATTCATCATATGACCACCTTTCCTGCTGAGCCTGAAATTGGCTTCAAGAATCCTTCCCAGCACAACCCTCCAAGTGACCACAAGCAATTGATAAAAGGGGCACATGAACTGAAATCTACCTGGCATCCCTGTGCTAGCACAGCTTCTATGTGCCTATTAAATGCTATGCAGTTGGGGGGCAGTGGTGAATGGGGTAAAGCAGCACATACATATGTATGGTGACGGATGGAAACTAGACTTTTGGTGGTGAACATGATGCACTCTATACAGAAGTAGAAATATAATGATATACACCTGAAATTTACATAATGTTATAAACCAATGTTTCCTCAATAAAACAATAAATTAAAAAAATAAAAATAAAAAATTCTACTGGGAAAAAAAAAAGGGAGAGAGAAAAAGACTGTTATTCCAAGTGTTGACAAGGATGTAGAGAAATCAGAACTCTAATAAATTGCTGGTGGGGTTGTAAGATGTTAGAATTTCTTTGGAAAACAGTTTGGCAGCTTCTTAAAAAGATTAAACATACACTTACCCACCATTCTACTCTTAGGTCTTCACCTAAGAGAAAAGGAAATATATGTCTATACAAACACTGTACATGAGTGGCTTTATTCGTAACAGCCCCAAACTGGAAACAACTCAGATGTCCATCAACAGGTGAGTAGATAAACAAACTGTGGTCCTGCCATACAATAGAATACTACTCAGCAAAGAAAAGGTATGAACTGTGGGTATATTGCAACAACAGGAATGAATCTCAAAACAATAGCTGGGTGAAAGAAACCAGATAAAAAAGAGTACTTACTCTAGAGTCCGTTTATCAAACTCTAGAAAATACAAACTACTCCATGATGACAGAAAGCAGATCAGTGGTTGCCTAGGGAAGGGAGGAGGAAAGGCCTGAGGACGTGTGGAGTCTTTGGGGATGGTGGATGTGTTCACTGCCTTGACTGTAGTGACGATTTCACAGGCACATACAAATGCCCAAACTTATCAAATCGTATACTTTAAATACATGCAGTTTATTGTATGTCACTTATAACTCATTAAAGCTGTTTTTAAAAAGTGCTATGCAACTGGAAGCTCTTATTGTATGTTTGAGAACCCTGATTCCCCGTACTCAGAAGAGCAGAAAAGCATAAATTCCTCCATTCATTTAGCATCAGTTAAACTCCTGGATGAAGATCAGTTCTTCTAGGTACTGTAAGAACTCTTGATAATGGTTCCTGAAAGACCGATTATGCCCCAATAAGAGGCATTTCTCTTTGACTTGAAATTTCCATTTCATACGGGAAACACAGCCCTATCTTATGTCTGTCGTCATCCACAGCTGCCATCTGCTGCTGGAGAATCAAACAGAGTTGTTACCCCACTCACTTCAAAGCAGCTGCTTATCACACCCAGTGCCTTCCCAACTGAGAAAAGACGCAGTTACCGAAAGTGCGCCTCGTAGAGTTCTTCCTGCCGGCAGGAGTCGGAAAAAAATACTTCTGACCTCACCTCAAGGTGGACCCAAAGACAGCTGCAGGGCCTCCATTTTATAAACCTGGCATCTTTCCTCTCATTTGTTTAAACTGTTTTCTTAGGGTTTGATCAAGGGAGAAAAGGCAGGAAGATGTCTTTTCCTTTTAATGGCTTTTACTGTGTCTTTAAACATTTTAATTATTGGATAAATGAGTGAAGAGCCTGTGAAGCCCGGCTTTCCAGAGGCACCTTATTACCCCACAGCTGACCTTTCTTCAGCAGTGTGGAACAGTGTGTATTGTTGTCTGGAAGGGGACATGCGGAAAGCTGACCTTTCTCTGTGCCCCAGAGCACATATCCCTCAGAATGTTCACGCCTGGGGAGTGTCGCACACGAGTTACCTGCATCTGCAGATCAGTTCACCTCCAATGCCTGGAACTCAGAGAGACCAAATACTTTTAGAAAAGAATACAGATGCAGCACAAACAGAAAACGGTGACAGAACTTAGGCTTGAACAAGGAAGAGAATTTCACAAGTCTCTACTTCTTTCCATTACATTTTTATGTCCAAACAGTGATTGTGTTTTGTGTTAGTCAGACATGGTAGTTACTGGGTGGAGTAGAAAGAGAAATAGGCTCTTTTTCTGCCCTCAAGGGTTTAGATTTCCTAAGACAGGTAAGATGTAGAAATGATAAGCTAAATACCATGGGATTTAAATATCAGAAAATATAATGCTGCCAAAAGAATGATACAAAACATGGAGTTACCATATGATCCAGCAATTCCACTCCTAGGCATATACCCCAAAGACCCAAAAACGTATGTTCACACAACAACTTGTACACAAATGTTCACAGCAGCATTGTTCACAATAGCCAAAAAGTGGAAACAACCCAAATGCCCATCAACAATGGATCAATAAAATGTGCTATAGCCACACAATGGGATATTATTGGGCCTTAAAAAAGGAATGAAGTTCTGACACATGCTACAACATGGATGAACCTTGAAAACATTACGCTAAGGGGAAGAAGCCAGTCACAAAAGACCACATGTTATAAGATTCCATTTATAAGACATGTCCATATAAGGCAAATCCATAGAGACAGAAAGTAGATTAGTCATTGCCTAGTGCTGGGGTTTTGGGGGTGGGGTGGGGGAAATGAAGCCTGACCGCTGAAGAGTAAGAGTTTCTTTTTAGGGTGATGAAAATGTTCTAAACAGATCATGGTGACGGTGGCATAACTGTGAGTAAATAAAAACACTGAATTGTACACTTTAAAAGGGTAAACTGAAGGGTATGTGAATCGCATCTTAATAAAGCTGTTAGGAAAAAAAGAAAAACACAGGCAATGGGTCAGAGGGTCAAAGGAGGGATAAAGAATTTCTGGCTTGGATGGTTGGAAAGAGTTAACTTTTGAGGAGAAATCATGAACAGGAGGTGGGGGGTATGGACAGCGACATCATGTGAGCCAAAGGACAGAGACGCTCTGGGACTGTTAGTGAACCCTTTGGTTAGGGTTGGGGCCTTTTGCGGGGAAGTAAGGAGAGGAGGCTGAAAATATAGTTGTGGCCAGCCTGGGCTAAATCAGAGAGGCTGACGATGGCCCCTAGTGAGGGGGGAACCCATGCAGCCCCACGAGCTCTGCTGGATTCCTGGTTCACAAGGAACACCAGGCTGATGGCCTCTTGGTCAGCCTCTCTCACAACTGCCAGGAGAAATGGATGCCTCTGCAGGAAGAGCTGTGGGGAGACTGCTTTCATATCTCTCCAAAATGAGTACATTGGAGGGTAGAATATGCTTCAGATGCCCTATTCTGAGGGAGGGGTGGCAAAGAGCCAGATGTGGGACACAAAAGAGCAGAAGAGGGGCACCTGGATGTTAGGAGCCATCTGCAAGAAACTGACTACCCCAGACTATGCTACTTCAGAATCATCATCATTATGGCTTGGTGTGTGTGCGTCTTACTAGGTAAGAGAAGGAACAAGTTCTGTGAGAATTTTAGGACTTAACTACTCAAGTGAAGTTCCACTTAAAATCAATGACTTATTTCCTTAAAAGGCTCCAAAATTCAACAAAGTGTTCTAAGTATCTCCAGTTTCCAGGCTGAGTAAATGCTAGTTCCTCTTGTGTGAAAGAAAATTTAGGTGTACCTCACTTTGTATAACGTGTGCCTCCACAGAGTCATTGTTTTCATTGAGCTACAGGCATGTACCCCATAATGACGTTTTGGTCGATGACGGACCACACATACGACGGTGGTCCCGTGAGAGCAGTACCGTGTAGCCTAGGAGTGTAGCAGGCCATACCATCTAGGAGTGTGGCAGGCCATACCATCTAGGAGTGTGGCAGGCCATACCATCTAGGAGTGTGGCAGGCCATACCATCTAGGAGTGTGGCAGGCCATACCATCTAGGAGTGTGGCAGGCCATACCATCTAGGCGTGTGGCAGGCCATACCATCTAGGCGTGTGGCAGGCCATACCATCTAGGAGTGTGGCAGGCCATACCATCTAGGCATGTGGCAGGCCATACCATCTAGGCGTGTGGCAGGCCATACCATCTAGGAGTGTGGCAGGCCATACCATCTAGGAGTGTGGCAGGCCATACCATCTAGGCGTGTGGCAGGCCATACCATCTAGGAGTGTGGCAGGCCATACCATCTAGGAGTGTGGCAGGCCATACCATCTAGGAGTGTGGCAGGCCATACCATCTAGGCGTGTGGCAGGCCATACCATCTAGGAGTGTGGCAGGCCATACCATCTAGGAGTGTGGCAGGCCATACCATCTAGGTTTGTGTAAGTGCACTCTGATCGCACAACAACGAAACGCTTAATGATGCATTTCTCAGAACACACCCTCATCATTAAGAGATGTATGACTGTCCTTAATTAGAATTTATACATCAACAGTTATACATGAGAGAAATAAGGCTGAACTTTTATAAAGCAATCTTTGCAGTAAGTCAGACTATCGTTCTGTATGTTACGCCCTCTGTTGCTTTGCTAGTTTTAGCACAACAGGTCCTAAGCGTAGCTTCTTGGCGGCATGGCCTGAGCCTCGCGCATGCTTGTATTCTCAGCAGCAATGCTCCCTGTAGAACTTTCTGCCACCTGTGGCTATTGAACACTTGAAATGCGGGGGGTGTGACTTAGGAACTGAAGTTTTAATTTTATTTCCATTAATTTAAATTTAAATTTAAAGAGCCACATCTGGCTAGTGGCTGCGATGGTGGACAGTGCAGCCCTGTAGGATCCAGAACAACATCTTGTTCCTCATAAGTGTTCAGTGAACATCTGTTCAACCGAATGAGAATTTATGCAATGAACACACACTGAGTTTCCGCTACATGCCAGGCACTCTGCTAGATGTTGGGTAGAAGTGAAGCATTACCCCTGAATGAGTTGCCCCTGAATGTCCCCTTAATTGCAAGGCACAGAAAATTCAACCGTGCTTTACTTAAGCCAAAAGGGAACTTGATGGCTCACAGGCCTAGAAAGACCAGGATAAGGTGCCTTCAGGGCAGCTTGGTTCAGGGCTTAGAGGATAACACTATGACTATCCTCACCCTCTCCCTCTCTCAGCTCAGCTGGACTTGGCTCTCTTCCATGTGTGGTCTCCATGTGCAATCCGGCTCTCCGCTCACAGACACTAGAAGGCCCCCCCAGCCCAGAGCTTGTGCTGGCAAAGCTCCAGTCCTGATCCCAGCCTCCCAGGTGGTCTCCTTGGGTCTCACTGGCTATGACTGAGGCATATGCCTATTTCTGAACCAATCACGATGGCCAGGGGAATATGACATGTTGACTGTCATGGGCCTCGATGACATGCTCCAACCCTGAGCCGACTCCACCAGAAAAGCTCACGGGATGAGAGTGAGGTCCTGGACGGTCTCTCAGAATAAAATCAAGGTAATCGAGAGGGAAGAGGAGGTTCTGCTAGGCAGCAAAAACAACCAATATCCATTCTAGTCTGTATCTTTAAGAGCTCAGTGTCTCTCTAGGGAAATCTTAAATAAAAATGCTGGTCAGATCTGCTAGCCAGACAGTAAAGAAAATACGATCTAAAAGAAAAAGCTCAATTTGGCAAGATCTAGGTTGAAATGATAGTAACATTTATTTATACAGAATGTCCTGTGATGTTGTCTACTTTTTGCAGATAATTCTCATAAAACCCTTTTGGGGAAGGCTACATCTGTGAAATCTAGAAAGCTTTAGGACGGAGCAGCCAGCTGAGCAGGGCCTACTGTCTGTAGCTTTCCTTGCCTGCCTCAATTTCGGACTCCAGATGTCTCCTTCTGTGCTCCCGTCATGCGGCACTTTAAGGGCACGCTCAGACCTTAAAGTCCCGACATGTGTGGATGCGGGCAGAGCAGATTCAGCATGGCCCACCCAGGGAAGGGACACACAACTGCCAACTCACACAGCGCAATGTGAACTGTTGTCTATTTTCATAAGGGCTACTCCAAGAGAGATTATTTGTGGGCAGGATGACTCACGAGGGAGACAAACGAATTTACCCCACATAGAAGACAAAGAGCTTGGAACATCACTAAAATTAAGAAAATTAGCCCAAACAGCTGCAGCGCTTTAGGGCCTTTCAAATAGCCTCCTTCTGCCTGCACCTCCGCCCTCTTCTAGCCGTTCTCTCACTCATTAAACACTGACGGAGGTTGTGCTTTTGTTGGCTCGAAGGGCCAGCCGAGGCTGGGAAATATTCTTTTTAGCAAGCATATCTTTTTATCCCTCTGAGTTTTTCCGGTATTATCTTTTGTGAAGATGATTCTGGATTACTCTGAGAATTTCTCTGAAACTTCTTGGCTTGTTTCTAGGTGGAAAAAAAAGTTAATAAAGCCTGTGAACAGGACTTTTCATACTTTAAGGACATTACGTGCTCAGACTACATGGCAAGAAGGCCCAGGACTCCGTTTGTCCTCCTCCCCTGGGAATGCAGAGAACTCAGCCCCCTCAACATAAAACTGACCGCCGCTTCTTTTATTGTACAAGGTACCTTCCCGTTTGGGCGTGGCTCTCTTTAGGCTGGTGCACAGAGCCGTAGAGACTCCATTCTTGGTAAGAAAGGAGGGGTGGTTTGTTTCCAGTATCCTTTCTGGGTTTTAACAGCTTGCTCAGCTCAGCAGTAGGTGGGCCTGTCCCTCACTGGACTGTGACTGTGCTTGCTGGAGCCTAGGAGACAGTGCCCTTCCAGCAGACAAGAACTGGTCCTCCCTTGGGGTGGCAACTGGCACACAGTAAGTACTTCGTGAATCTGATGAATTGTGGAATATTGTTGGTAACTTGGAGACGTTACTGTGCCTAAAAAAATACTAAAGAGAATAGGTCTGCACACTCACATCTGCAATATCTGTGTCTCAGAAAACTGTTCATCTCTTCTACTTTATTCTGTAAACCTCAGTCCCCTAATCCTAACAAATTCTCAACCCTAAGGCAGACTCAATTTTTAAAATGGTCTTTATTAGGGATCTCAAGCCTATGTAAACTAGTTAACTAGTTATGTAAATATAAGCTAGTTAACTAGTTCTCCATTCCTCAAGGGCTAACTCCAAAAGACTCTGGTATAGGTCAGATTAGTATGAAGGAATTTGCTTTTCAGAATGCTCCTAGCCGTTTCCTTATCACGTCTTTTGCTTAATGCCTAGTGGGACTTTTTATGGGTTTCAGCTTTTCATTCATTTTCAAAATAAATTTATTGAGATATAATTCATACATCATACAATTCACACAAGTAAAGTGTACAATCCAGTGGTTTTAGTATATTCACATATTCACAGAGCTGCGCAACCATCACCACTATCTAACTCCAGGACATTTTCATCACCCCCCAAAGAAACCCAGTACCCATTAGTAGTCACTCCCTATTTCCCCCCAACTCTGCTCCATCCCTAACCCCACCAGCTCCTGGCAACGACTAATCTACTTCATGTTCCTATAGATTGCCTATTTTGGATATTTCATATAAATGGAATCTCATTCATTCCAAAAAAACCCAACAAAACACTTACTGTATTTTCTGTGTACGTCAGTTTTCCTGCCAGGTGCTAGAAAAACAAGCCAGGTGCTAGCCTTCTCGTTACTCACAGTCCAACAAGAAACATCTGCTGAGGGTGGAGCTCCCAGGGTTTTCTCTCACGAAAGCCACACTCACATTAGCGGCAGCGGCCCTGCGTACGCACCAGCGGGATACTCAGGCCAAGAGGCCCAGCATTTCCTTTGGGCTCAAGTCTAATGGGTAGATGTGACCCAGCGCTCCATCTCACGTGCTGATCAGGCTTCCAAATGCCTACCTACGTTTCTTCCTATTTGATCAAGCACCTGGATCTGACCTGCTCTTTTCAAAAGACACCCTCCTTGGTAAAGACTAAAAAGTTTTGGTTTGTTTTTAAGTGCACCCAATTTGTCTTTCTCTTTCCATTAAGATCAAAGGAATATTTTTCGCGGGTTTCCAACAAGGTATTTGAGATTTTCCTGTGTGATAATGGCTGTACTTAGCACACAGAGCGGGGTATAGGAGGTCTCTCTGCAGATCCTGAAAATAAGGTTGGCCTTGGAGAATGGCAATCCCATTCTCCCAGGGCGTGTCAGTCAGTAAGGACTGACATGCCCTGGAGGACATCAGCCACGTGTGGAAGTTAGTCATCTGAAGAGACTACAGAAAAGCAGTTGAGGAGATTGGGACTTTCCAACTTCAACCAAAATGACAAAGGAGTAATCTCAGAAGATATATTTTCATTAAGAAAGCTAAAACTTACGTAAGTCAAGAAGATTGTTCATGGATGGTAGCTGGGTCCATGTGGAGTTTGGGAAGAGGGAACCCAGAATCTGTGCAAGAATTTGTTAATATCTCTGCCACTGTCCAGAAATTAGCAAGATGATCTCACTGGAAAGCAGATCCCTTCAGTACCTGGAGTATTACAACTCTATGAGCTGACCACAAAATCTTCCAATTACCAAGGACAAATTAAACAGCTTAGTTTATACATCAATCTCTTATGAGTTTGGCTATTGGGAGTCAGTCCCCGAGAGTCATCATGCTCTGGCAAAATTGAGTTTCTGACCTGAAGAGGTAGGACCCATGGTCCATGATGATCTACCAAAACGCAAATCTGGAGAACAGAGGTTTGGGGAATGTGAAAAATGTGGTCAAAGATATGAAGTCTTGTCATTTAGAAGAGGAATTCAACTAGCTATAGGCAGGCCCAACTAACAGAGGCAATACAAAGAAGTTAAGAACAAATGCTCTGGAGCCAAACTACTCGGTTGCAACACTTCCTAGCTACATGAACTTGGGCAACTTACTTAGCCTCCATCTACCTCAGCTTCCTCGTCTGTGAAATAGTGGTTGTGAAGATTAAACGAGAGAATGCAAATAAATGCTTAGTATGACATCTGGAACACAGAGTGTTCTCAGAAGTTAGCCATGACACCATCATAGTCCAAAGAAGGAACAGACCACCCCATGAGATGGGGAGCCCCTCAGAGTTCAAGTCAAGGGAGAGACTGTCAATTGAGGGCCACATACAACCTTGACGCTGTTGAATTTTCTTCAACTCCAGGGCTTCCAATCGGCTCCCACGCTCCTTAACTCTTACATACAATTCAAAACAAAAATGTGCTTTCCGTAGCTGATGTGTTTTTTATGTGAAACTTTCTTTTGAGGCTGCCCCGTGGCCCAGTGGTTAAGTTCATGTGCTCTGCTTCAGCGGCCCAGGGTTTGGCTGGTTCGAATCCTGGGGGCGGACATGGCACCGCTCATCAGGCCATGCTGAGGCAGCATCCCACATGCCACAACTAGAAGGACCCACAACTAAAAATACACAACTATGTACCAGGGGGCTTTGGGGAGAAAAAGGAAAAATAAAATCTTTAAAAAAAAAAAGAAAAAGAAAAATGATGGCCCAGAAGTCAATGTTTCAATTGTAATCGACTGGGAGACTGAACCAGAGAGTGTCCTCAAAGGGCCTATGTAAATTCTTCACCATCAACTTGAACGCTTCCATGTGGGTCCCTCCCAGAGTTGACAAAACTCTGAGGATTTTTTTTTTTCTTTTTGGTAAACTGACAGTTATTTCCTTAAACAGCCAGGGGAAACTAAACTTACTCAAAGCCTGATAGGAATTGTTTCTAGGCTTTCTCCCTTAAGCTAAATGTACCCAGAGAGGGGGAAAAAACATTCCAAAATAGGTGGATGGGTGTGTTAACCTTTTTGATATCATTTAGGCAGGAACCCAGTTTTTTGGGAAATTAAAAACAACTGTCTTTGTCTTGCAAATCTCTACAAAACCATAAATGTGGCTCCAGAAGTAATTCAAAAGCTCACCTATCTTTACCATCCCCCAAACCTCCCTTATTCATCTCAAAATGCTTGTAGATATTGGGATGTTAGAAACAGAATTGTCTGCATTTAAAAATTTAAATTACTTGTGCCAATAGGCAAAAATGCTCCAAAACTCCATCTTGGAGAAAACGAATACTTTTCTCTGTCCTTTGTAAATTATACTTTCTACCCCCATCTTCTCTAGGTATTAGGAGCCACTCCTTGAAGTGCAAACCTCAGGGAGAAGTTTCTCATCAGAAGAAAAAAAAAAAAGGGTATTTGAAAATTGGGCAAATGAAAAATCTTGTGTCTCCTCCATAAATGTTAGTAACTATAAGGTCTGTCCACCTGTCTGTATGTGTCTATGAAGGTATGTTGTAGATGTGGGATATATGTATTTTTTACATGCAGATGGTATTGCCAAAGTCAATTTGTAAAAGAGCTCTATTTAACTGGCTTAAAGAAAATTAAAGCACTACTATAAATTAAACTCTCATAAATACAATAAAAACTAGCCCAAAAGAATTTCAAGTTCATGTGATCTGGGAAAATATTAGGGATTAGTTTAAGTTCATTGGTTTAATTGAAATAGACATATCTTTAGAGTCATCAGTATTAAATATAATCCCTTTATTCTACCTGGGTTTATGAGTCAAATTCATGTTATCTCTGTTGCAAATTTGTCAACCAAAAAAAAAACAACTTAGAATGATGGCTCATTTTGTTTCACATCTCATGAAATTTTTGTGAGTAATCTGATTGTTAAAACAGATAAATTAAATAGATTTAAATGGGATAAAAGCTTTTAGGTAAATTTCTTTTTTAAATAGTTTCCACAAATCTTTTCGGTAAACTGAAATCCTTAGAACTTTTCTAAGTTAAATGATGGGAATTCATTGACTGTCTAGATAATTCTCAATATAAGATAAAATACTGAAACATTAATTGCATTAACACTTATGCCATCTTAAAAAGCATGTTCCTAGACAAATGAAAATGAGAACACGACATACCAAATCATTTGGGATGCAGCAAAAGAAGTCCTAAGAGGGAAATTCATCGCAATACAGGCTCACCTCACTAAACAAGAAAAAGCTCACATAAGCAACCTCAAACGACACCTAACAGAACTAGAAAAAGAAGAAGAAACAAAGCCCAGAGTCAGTAGAAGGAGGGAAATAATAAAAATAAGAGCAGAAATAAACGATATTGAAACAAAAAAGACAATAGAAAGGATCAATGAAACAAAGAGTTGGTTCTTCGAAAAAATTAACAAAATCGACAAACCTTTAGCCAGACTCACCAAGAAAAGAAGAGAGAAATCACAAATAAATAAAATTAGGAATGAGAGAGGAGAAATCACAACAGATACCAATGAAATACAAGGGATCATAAGAGAATACTATGAAAAACTATATGCCAACAAATTGAACAACCTGGAAGAAATGGACAAATTCCTAGACTCCTACAATCTCCCCAAACTGAATCAGGAAGAAATGGAGAATCTGAATAGGCCAATCACAAGTAAGGAAATAGAAACGGTAATCAAAAACCTCCCCCAAAATAAGAGTCCAGGACCAGACGGCTTCTCTGGAGAATTCTACCAAACATTCAAAGAAGCCTTAATACCTATTCTTCTCAAACTATTCCAGAAAATTGAGAAAGATGGAGTACTCCCTAACACATTCTATGAAGCCAACATCACTCTGATCCCCAAACCTGACAAGGACAACACAAAGAAGGAGAACTACAGGCCAATATCACTGATGAACATAGATGCAAAAATCCTCAACAAAATTTTGGCAAACCGAATACAGCAATACATCAAAAAGATTATACACCATGATCAAGTGGGATTTATACCAGGGACACGGGGATGGTTCAACATCCACAAGTCAATCAACGTGATACACTACATCAACAAAATGAAAAACAAAAACCACATGATCATCTCAATAGATGCAGAGAAAGCATTCGACAAGATCCAACACCCATTTATGATAAAAACCCTCAATAAAATGGGTATAGAAGGAAAGTACCTCAACATAATAAAGGCCATATATGACAGACCCACAGCCAACATCATACTCAATGGACAAAAACTGAAAGCCATCCCTCTCAGGACAGGAACAAGACAAGGGTGCCCACTTTCACCACTCCTATTCAACATAGCACTGGAGGTGTTGGCCAGAGCAATTCGGCAGGAAAAAGAAATAAAAGGAATCCAAATAGGCAATGAAGAAGTAAAACTCGCGCTGTTTGCAGACGACATGATCTTATATATAGAAAACCCCAAAGAATCCATAGAAAAACTATTAGAAATAATCAACAACTACAGCAAAGTAGCAGGGTATAAAATCAACATACATAAATCAGTAGCATTTCTATACACTAACAATGATCTAACAGAAAAAGAACTCAAGAACTCAATCCCATTCACAATCGCAACGAAAAGAATAAAATACCTTGGGATAAACTTAACCAAGGAAGTGAAGGATCTATACAATGAAAACTACAAGACTTTCTTGAAAGAAATTGACGACGACATAAAGAGATGGAAAGACATACCATGCACATGGATTGGAAGAATAAACATAGTTAAAATGCCCATACTACCTAAAGCAATCTACAGATTCAATGCTATCCCAATCAGAATCCCAAGAACATTCTTCACAGAAATTGAACAAACAATCCTAAAATTCATATGGGGCAACAAAAGACCGCGAATTGCTAAAGCAATCCTGAGCAAGAAAAACAAAGCCGGCGGAATCACAATCCCCGATTTCAAAACATACTACAAAGCTACAGTGATCAAAACAGCATGGTACTGGTACAAAAACAGGTCCACAGATCAATGGAACAGAATGGAAAGCCCAGAGATAAAACCACACATCTATGGACAGCTAATCTTCGACAAAGGAGCAGAGGGCCTACAATGGAGAAAAGAAAGTCTCTTCAACAAATCGTGCTGGGAAAACTGGACAGCCACATGCAAAAGATTGAAAATTGACCATTCTTTTTCACCACACACCAAAATAAACTCAAAATGGATCAAAGACCTAAAGATTAGGCCTGAAACAATAAGTCTTCTGGAAGAGAATATAGGCAGTACACTCTTTGACATCAGTTTCAAAAGAATCTTTTCGGACACTATAACTCCTCAGTTGAGGGAAACAATAGAAAGAATAAACAAATGGGACTTCATCAGACTAAAGAGCTTCTTTAAGGCAAGGGAAAACAGGATTGAAACAAAAAAACAGCTCACTAATTGGGAAAAAATATTTACAAGCCACTTATCCGACAAAGGGTTAATCTCCATAATATACAAAGAACTCACACGGCTTAACAACAAAAAAACAAACAACCCGATCAAAAAATGGGCAGAGGACATGAACAGACATTTCTCAAAAGAAGATATGAATATGGCCAACAGACACATGAAAAGATGTTCATCATCGCTAATCATCAGGGAAATGCAAATCAAAACTACACTAAGATATTACCTTACACCCGTTAGATTGGCAAAAACATCCAAAACCAAGAGCAACAAATGTTGGAGAGGTTGTGGAGAAAAAGGAACACTCATACACTGTTGGTGGGAATGCAAACTGGTACAGCCACTATGGAAAACAGTATGGAGATTTCTCACAAAGTTAAAAATAGAAATACCCTATGACCCAGCCATCCCATTACTGGGTATCTATCCTAAGAACCTGAAATCAGAAATCCCAAGAGTCCCTTGCACCCCTATGTTCATCACAGCATTATTTACAATAGCCAAGACGTGGAACCAACCTTCATGCCCAGAAACTGATGACTGGATAAAGAAGATATGGTATATATACACAATGGAATACTACTCAGCCATAAAAAAAGACAAAATTGGCCCATTCGCAGCAACGTGGATGGACCTCGAGGGTATTATGTTAAGTGAAATAAGCCAGTCAGAGAAAGACGAACTCTATATGACTCCACTCATAGGTGGAAGTTAATATATTGACAAGGAGATCTGATTGGTGGTTACCAGGGAAAAGGGGGGGTAGGGGGAGGGCACAAAGGGGGAAGTGGTGTACCCACAACATGACTAACAAAAATGTACAACTGAAATCTCACAAGGTTGTAATCTATCATAATATTAATTAAAAAAAAAAAGCATGTTCCTAAAAATTATAAAAGGCATTTATAAAATTTGCCAAGCCACAAAATGCTAACATAAAAGACAGTTCACAATTGTTTACTTCTTAGTTAAGGTTTCTAAGGGTTAAGAATTTTAATTACTATATTTAAAGCTACCAGAAATAATAAGGGAAACACAATTCTGTATGCAAGGAAAGTAGAATATGTTTTTGTTTAAGAAAAAACCATGAGGTATAGAGATGGACTTTGGTTAAGGGAAATGAGAGTAATTTTATCTAAAACAGAACTTCTGGTTATGAAAGACAAATTAAATGTGTACAGAAAGTTGGAGAGGAGAAGGGGGGGCGGGCAGAGAGGGAGGGAGGGAGAGGAGGGAGGGAGAGAAACTGGCCTTGGGTAGTCAAGTTGACTAAAAACTGGATTCTATTCTAAGGGTTTTGGAAATAGGCTTTAATATCAATGGTGTACTTGTGTAAAACTGAAATTTGATTTTCCTTCATCTGATAAAAGGACAAAGATTTTTTTGACTATTAGTCTGTTTCTGATAAAATACTGTGAAAAGTTTTCCTAGAAGGCAAAGATTTTGTGTCTTACCAGCTGTGCTTTACACTGTTTTCATGAGATCTTTGATTGCTTAAAACCAAGTCTTCTTAATACTAAAGGAGCTAAGTTTTGCTAGCAACTATATAATCTTCTGTATTTGCCTTGGAAATCTTTTATTGTCACTTTGATCAAATAGATAATTAATCCTGATGTCCTTGCAACATGATAACAGTCTGCTCCGGAATCAGAGAAATTCAGATGGGTAAACAATGGCTGGTAAATTAAATAAACAGTTGGGGTTATGGGAAACCCAAGACAGCTATTTGGTTCTTCCCAGCTCCCTGGCAAACCCCATTTTTCAGTTTTTGCATTCCTTCACCCTCAACATAGTGCATTTAAGATGACTCAAATTATGAATAGACATTGGTGGGGAGACTTTTATAAAACTGTGAAAACGGGGCTAGCCCAGTGGCACAGTGGTTAAGTTCGCACGTTCTGCTTTGGTGGCCTAGGGTTCTCTAGTTCGGATCCTGGGTGTGGACCTACACACCGCTTGTCAAGCCATGCTGTGGCAGGTGTCCCACATATAAAGTAGAGGAAAATGGGCACAGATGTCAGCTCAGGGCCAGTCTTCCTCAGCAAAAAGTGGATTGGCAGCAGATGTTAGCTCAGGGCTAATCTTCCTAAAAAAAAAAAAAGGGGGGGGTGGGGCGAGCCCTGTGGCTGAGTGGATAACTTCACATGCTCCACTTTGGCGGCCCAAGGTTTCACCAGTTCGGATCCTGGGCGTGGACATGGCACCGCTCATCAGGCCACGTTGAGGCGGCGTCCCACATGCCACAACTAGAAGGACCCACAACTCTACTCTAATATATACAAATATGTACTGGGGGGATTTGGGGAGACAAAGCAGAAAACAAACAAAAAAATCTGCGAAAACAGTCTACTAGCAATGTCTGACCTGTCAGGTCCATAATCCCAAAAAATCTATTTTTATCCCCAGAGGCCTCAGACCTCCTCCCTTTGGACCCCTTGAACTCCTGCAGCTGGACTTCATTCAACTGCCACTTAGTATGGGTTATTGATATGTTCTTGTTATTGTATGTTTGTTTTCCTAGTGGGTTGAAGCCTTCCCCTGCAGCAAAACTGATGCTCTCACATTGGCAAAGAAACTGTTACAAAATGTGTTCACCTTCCCACAATCTCCAGTGATCAAGGCACCCACTTCACTCGGCAAACATTATGGGCTTTAACAAAAACCTCGCAAACTTATTGGAATTATCGCTATTCCCGTCACCTTCAATCATTAGGCAATGTTGAGAGAATGAATGGGATCCTCAAATTCAAAAATTTCTAAACTTGTGGAAACCACTGGACTCTCTTGGCCTAAGGTATTGCCTTTGGTCTTGCTGACTGTTCACACTACCCACTTTGGGAAAGATAACTCACCTAACGTGAGATAGCCACCAGCAGACCAACGTCTGTTGGTATACAACCTTCTGCTGATCCCTTGCTGTCTCATGCTAGCACGAGCAGCTACTCTAAGTCTCTAATGTCTTATGTTCAAGCCTGTCATCAACAGGTTAAAGAAGCTTTCCCAGATCCCAGTTCAAAGGATCCTGTTGATCACAGTCTAGAACCTGGTGACCAGGTATTCTGGAAATGTCATCAGAGGATGACAGCCCTCAAGCCCCATTGGAAGGGACCTTACCGAGGGCTCCTGAGCACTGATGCTGCTGCAAAATTAGAAGGCACTGAGCCTTGGGTACACATCTCACAGCTAAAGAAAGCTCCACCTGACACCCGGTCCTGTTCAAATGCTGGGGACCTCTGAATTGAGTTAAAAAGGAAGAGAAGTAGCTGACATCAAGGTGGACTGCTTTCCTCCAAGAATCCAGATCAAGACTTCATACTTTGGGGGCCGGCCCCAGGGCTGAGTGGTTAAGTTCGCACGCTCCACTTCGGAGGCCCAGGGTTTCACTGGTTTGGATCCTGGGTGCAGATATGGCACCGCTCATCAGGCCACGCTGAGGCGGCGTCCCACATAGCACAATCAGAAGGACCTACAACTAGAATATACAACTATCTACTGGGGGACTTTGGGGAGAAGAGGAAGGGAAAAAAAAAAAGATTGGCAACAGATGTTAGCTCAGGTGCCAATATTTAAAAAAAAAAAACTTAAAAAAAGAAAAAGACTTCATACTTTGACTAAACGTTAAACCCTTTCTTCTTCTCCTTCTTTCCTTCACTATGACATTGGCCTGGAAAAATAACACCACCATCCATATCTCCCAGGCCATTGCTAAGAGGGGGCAACCTCCAGAACTTAGAACAACTGTTTATTTCAGGCTAGGAGAAAATATAACTGACCCCTGGCTTGAATGAGCAAACACAACAATTCCTGAGAATGAACCCATTAACAGTGCCACCTTAGTGGAAGTGGTTTGTGTCCTGACAGGATTTACCTTTATCTCTGGTGGTTATCGTCCTCCTTGGGCCTATAAATGCCTAAATGGCTGGTGCACAACTTGTGGACAATGCCTCTTAGGATGTCTAGCTGTGCCCCTAATTATTCTAGAAAGGACATACCAGGATGCTCTCATGATTCAAGATTCACTTTCTTTGGCAGGGCCCTAGTTCCTTGCTTAGGAGTAAGTACAAATGAGGCCATAATCAGGAACCTCTCTTTTAATCTCAAAAATATTCCAGATCCCATTGCTAAGACACTAGCTGTCCAACAAAAATCCTTAGACTCTCTGACCAAAGTTGTTCTTGATAAGCCAACAGCCCTTGATTATCTCTTAGCCGAGCAAGGAGGTGCTGTGGCCAACACTTCTGAGGAAGTCGAAACTAAGCCATTTGGCTTAAAAAGGTAGCTCCTTCAATAAAGTCTTTATTTGACTTACTTGATTTTGATTGGTTTGGGTCTTGGGGACCATGGCTCCAAAGTGCATTCCAAACATTGGGAATTATCCTGTTTATTATAATCATAATAATCCCCCTAGTGCACTGTAGTCTCTCAAAAGCTTTAAATGTGCGTTAGCAGCCGCTAACAGGTAGACAATCTCCCTAAAACTGGAGCGTCGGAGGGGGAATGAAGAGGATGACCGACTTAAAATTGTGACGCCTAAATCACATGACCCTTAAGGCTATGACTCTCGCAGGGATTCACACGAGCTGTGAACACCACACAGAGGATCAGTAAAAGCTTCGAGAACTACAGAGCAGTAGCTGAGAGTGGTGCTAATGCCTTAATTTTTGATCATATCTCTCAGTTAGGCTGAGGTTTTGATCAAAAGGGAAGAACTGTTAAAAAAGAAACAACAAGCCCCAAATGGAGTCATTTGCCCCCACGACATCAAACCAAGACCTAATCACAGTTTCAATCTCTCCCAGAAATGTGACCGTTGAACAATCTGAAATTTCCTGATTAGCAGCAGTGAGGTAATCTGCGTGATAAGACCCCTGCCTTCCCTTCCCCCCAAAGAAGATGACCTGGCCTGAAACCATCCTCTCTTCCTGTTGCTATAACCTCCTTACCCCACTTCTGCCTATCAAAACCTTCCACTTGGTGCAACTCCTCGGAGCTGGAGACTCTACTTGCTAGATGGGATGCGGCCCGAGTCACGAATTGTTGAATAAAGCCAATTAGAGCTTCAAATTTACTGGTTTGAATTTTGTCTTTTTAACAAAACACGTGTGTAGGATTTAGGCCAATCATCCATTTGGTGCTTGACTTTTCTTTAGAGAGCTATAAGCAAAAGAGAGGTCAGGGAAATCTATCTAGAATCACTCTATTCTGTGGAACATGAGAAGCTCGGTGGGGTACTAAACTAAAATCAGTCATACTCCCTCTCCCTCCCTCTCTCAATCTCAGTCTCTCTCCTTTCCACCCCTTCAAGGATAGCAAAGCAGAGTCATGGCTCTGGGCTCTTTCAGTCTAATTCTCAGGCTCACGCGTTGGCTGGCCAACGGCAGCAGATGGTGAAGGTGGACAAGCAGCTTCCATGTTGAAGTTCACACAGGACTCCTTCGTAGGACACTGAAGGGCGTCATTATTTATCTGTAACTCCTGCTTTAATGCCCCTCTTCCTCTCATCCGTAAGTTCAGTGAGGGGAAAGATACTGGGCCTTCTTCGTCACGTGGCACATGCAGGCTCTCAAGTATTTATTGACTGAGGCAGTTTGATTCTATTACATTCTATTACGAGCGGCATCTGTGGGAAAAGCAACTGATCCCCATATTCTCTTAAAGCACCCCATCCAGTAATGCTTTCTTTTTGAGACATTCTAACCACAGTTCCACTTTCTTTTAGGTTCTATGGGATCTGGTTGCTACATTTTAAGTATGTTACTCTCCTGTAAAAGGTCAGGTAGGGGAGAGAGGCTCCCGGGTCTGCCTTGCATTTTGTGGACAAACATCCAAGACCAGGGGACACCAGGAGGCTCCATTCATGTTGGAACAGCCGCCAGTTTACTGATTGCTCTGTTGCCTCAAGAAATTCATAGCACCTTCAGGCAAGGGAACAACAGTGTGGTGTTTATTGAAATCTACATCTGGTAGCAATTTGTTCAACAGCAACCAGCATCCCCCCTCCTTTTCTTCAGTCAAATAATCCACAGAGGCCCATAATACCCCACAACTGCTCATTTGTGCGAGGCCTGTATTGTGTCATTTATGTTCCTAATTACAGCTCTGGCTTTATCAACAAATTTCAGCATGGTAATTTTTTAGACTGCAGAGGAGACTAAAGGCACATGTCCTAAGGCAGTGTCACTGTTACTGACCATCACCATCTGGACTGAAAGATGAAGCCTCACACTGGCCTCCTGTCGCCAGCTCCCCAGTCCACACTTGGTCAGCAGAGGCAGCCAGAGCACTCCACTCCCCTTCCCCACCCTAAGAGGTGTGGCCTCACCAGGGCGTGTGGGAGCTTGGAAGAAGGAACAGCTGAGTCTTAACCCAGAATGATAAATTTGTGTACCGTAGAGAAAAGGAGAAGCCCTATGCTCCAATCTCAGAGAAAATTCTTTCTTCCTCTGTGGGGGTGGTGGTGATGGACACTGAGCAGCTAGTTCTCTAAAGGACTCAAGGAAAAAAGAGTCTTTTTACGTATCTGTGGTTAGGTGAGAAGAGGGGGTAAATCCAGAAAGAAGAGTAAGTCAAGCTTGGGGGAAAATATGGAGACTGAAATTTCCTGACTTGCACTAAAGTTCTTAATTTGACATTGCACATAGAGAGCAGAACTGCACAGGAGGGACAAGACCAGACACAGGAGTAGAATTGAGAGTAGAATGGACTTCTATCACGTATGCCCAGCTCCCATCCACCCACATCGGCCCCTCCTTTGGAAGGACTGTGTCTTTCTCATCTCAACCACATGGTTCTGAGGGAGGCTGCCAATCACTGCAGATGCCCATGGCACAAGCTGGCCAATCACAGCAGCCCATCTCTGTCTACTGCAAGTGGTCCAGAGATAGCATGTGATCTGATCGATCACAGTCAATGTCTGGGATTTTCCTTTTGGAATCACTGGGGAAGATGCTCTTAAAGGAAGAATGAGATTTTGGAACTGCCTGAAGTCATGTTTTCTGCTACATGGGAAAAAGAAGAAAAAAGAAGCTGTTTGCAGTGAGAGAGAATGAAACCAACAAAGAGAAAACAGAGGTGAGCAAAAAAGACAAATATGGTCGTGACATTAAACCCCCTAATCTAGGATTCTCAGGGCTAGGATTTCATGGCCTGGTTATAAATGCCTTGTTTATCTTAAAGCCAGTTTAAGCTTTTCGTTTCTGCCATCATAACCAGGGTCTAGATGGCTACAAAAGGCTTTTCATTGAAAACGATTGCTATGATGATCAACTGAGTAAATGCAAATAAACATACTCTGAAAAATATAAGTGCCAAACAAATATGAGTCAGATATTAATCACATGTGATATAGTTATGAGTGGCAGGTGGGCACTAGAAAACACTGCTGACTCAAAGTCAAGAGAGTGCTTTTTAAAAAATTTTTCATTATGGAGACTTTTGAAGATACACAGAGGCAGATGGAATGGTATAATGCCCTCTCACAGCATCCCTCTCCAGCCCCAATAACCACCGATCCATGGCCTGGTCCAGGAGAGCAGTGGTTTTGGCCAACTCTTCCCAAAGCACAGGTGGTTCACCTTGACTGTGCCACGGTTCCAGGCCTCTGCAGCCCCTTGCTCAGCTGGAACTGGAAGCAGGGCCTCTGGCAATGGGAAAGAATCTGACATTAGGAAGTCAAATGTCAGAAATTCATGAATTCAGCCTTGTCAGGTGTGTGTTTGGTCCAGACACTGTGGCCTGACACGTGCCTCTTTCTTTCTAACGCTCATTTATGATTTCTTAACATTGTTGTTGGATGTGTATTTTGTCATGACAGGTGTCAATGAAAGAAAATCCTATTAGTGCTGAAAGTAAATCAGCTACAAAAAAATATTTTGAAAGTTGACACCAGGTTTCCTCTATGGACTAAATTAAGGAGTTTCCCCCTTGATCACTCTAGGAGGATGATCAAAATCATCGAACCTAGGTGTTAAAGACTTATTCTATCAATATCACAGAATGTTAGGTTGGAAGGGATCTAGAAATCTGTAACCCAACTGAATCACACTTTCTGGTGACGGTGTGGTCTAAACACCAGTATTTTTGAAGAGCATTCCAGATAATTCTAATGGGCAGCCTGGTTGAGAGCCAAGGCTCTATCCCAGCTAACAGCTTTATTCAGCAAATGAGGAGACTGAGGCACAGAGGTACGGGACTCTGAGCAAGACAAACAGCTCATCTGGGATTGTAATGCAGGTCTCTGGGCTCTATCGTATTTTTCAAGTGAATAACTAGGTCATCCTACCGTGTTTTCTTTTAATATGGGCTACATAAGTGGAACATACAAGAATTTTTAGAGTTGAAGTAGAGAAACAAACCATTAGGGAAGAGGAATCCAAATAAGTAATAAACATAAGCTGTTTAACCTCATTGGTCATAAGGAAAATACAAATTAAAAGTAGAATGAGATATTATTATACACCTAACAGATTGGCAAAAATTTTTGAATGGGACAATACCAAGATTTTGGCAAGGATATACAGCCACAGAACCTCCCACATACTACCAGTAATCACTTAAAGTGGTACAATTGCTCTGGAAGATAGTTTGTCATGATCTAATAATGTTGAAGATTCACATTTTCTATGACCCAACAATTCTGGTCTTAGGTATTTAATATAGAGAATGCATTCTCAGTGGGGGTAATATTATCCCCACAAATGAGCAAAAATTGGGTTTTGGTAGGTGAAAAAGTCTTGGCTATTACAATGGCTTGTAGCCCTCCAAAGCTCAACTCTATCCAACAAAATCTTCTTTAGGACTAATTTAATTTGAATATATTTAAAAAAATTTTTTAAAGATTTTATTTTTCCTTTTTCTCCCAAAGCCCCCTGGTACACAGTTGTGCATTTTTAGTTGTGGGTCCTTCTAGTTGTGGCATGTGGGATGCTGCCTCAGCATGGCTTGATGAGTGTTGCCATATCTGCGCCCAGGATCCGAACTGGTGAAACCCTGGGCCACCAAAGCAGAGCGCGTGAACTTAACCATTCGGCCACAGGGCCAGCCCCTTAATTTGAATTAAACATTTTTAGTTTAATACTAAATTTTCTCCGTAGGAGAAGTGATAATGGAAAAAAGGTTGAGAAACACTGACCTAGAGAAATGTTGCTCATGCACCCCAGGAGATAGATACAAGAATGCTCCAACCTGCACTCTTTATTATAATCCAAAAGTGGAAGAGCTACAAATATTCATCTACAGTGGGAAGAGTAAACTGCAGTATATCTATACTATGGAATACTATACAGCAATGAAAAAGAACAGATTTCAGCTGCACACAACAACATGGGTAACCTTCATAATGTTGAGCAAAAGAAGCAAGACATAAAAGATTATATACTGCATAATTCCATCTATAAAAGTTCAAAGTCAGGCAACTGAATTAAATCATTTAGGGATCCATACACTAGAGTAAAGCTATAAATAAAAGCAGGGCAATAACTATCACAAGAGTCTGTAGGACAGTTTCCTCAAGGGCTGTGTTGGGGGAGCCAAACATGAGAAGGATGAAGGGTGTCTGTATGATAACTATTCTTTAAATTGTACATAATGTTTAGGCTTTCTTCTGCGTATGCTGTAGTTCATTTGAAAACATTAAGATATTTAAAAAAAAGGGGTCGGGGAGGAAGCTGGTCCCATGCCTACTGGTTAAGTTTGGCATGCTCTGCTTTGGCAGCCCAGGTTCAGGGGTTTGGATCCCAGGTGCAGACCTATACCACTTCTTAGCCATGCTGTGACAGTGACCCACATACGAAATAGAGGAAGACTGAAACAGATGTTAGCTCAGGGCTAATCTTTCTCAAGCAAAAAAAGAGGAGGATTGGCAACAGACGTTAGCTCAGAGGTAATCTGCCTCAGCAAAAAAAAAAGTGGGGGAGAAATTTTCTTGCTCTTTGCCATTTTCATTTTCCTAAAGCATTGTTTGGATCAAGTTATTCCTTGGTTTACAAGTAATAATACAAACTGGCCTGCGTGTGCATGGTACTTTCAGACTTTCCTTTACAGAATCTCATCCGCCCCTCGGCCTCAGTAGGCAGGAGAGAATCAGAAACCATTTCTCAAAGGAGGTAGCTGCTTAAGTTAGAAGGACCAGCAGGAATACTCGGCAGATCCCACGGGGAAGGACAGATGAGCTTTCCAGCAGAAGTATCAGCTGAACAAAGTCTGGAGGTGGGAGAGGAGCAACAGCAACAGAACAGAAATAGACCCAGGTGAACTGAAGAGAACACATGGGGACACATCAGAGAAGAAGCTATGCTCAGCTGTCCTTTTGAGGAGTTAATTTCGGAACAGATAAAATGATGATTTAATTGAGAAGTTGCAACCGTTTCATATTAGGAACTTTTACACAGATTTATTTGAAAGTTAATGTGTATTCTTACATCTTGACTGGAATCAAATAGTTTTTATTTAGGTTCTTCTCTTCTACAACAAAACCTCCTGTTGCTAATCTCTTTGACATTCAAATATTATCCAATTAATATTAACTACCATTTTAATGATTAATGATTGTTTAAAGTTTAATTCAAGATATTTATGTTCACAGGCCTATGGTATATTAAGAAAAAAATTTATTTTACAAAAGCTATGGCAGTTTTCCATTTGATTCATTTGTATCTAGCTTACAAGAACTAATGTTTGTATTATACTTCTAAAGATTTCAAAGCACATTACAAAACCAGCATTGAGGGCTAGGTATTACCCCTTTTACAGATGAAGCCCAGGTAAGAGGAAGCAATCAACTGGCGGCAGGACCAGGAGCAAAGCCCTCCTCTTCAGAACCCAGATCCTATGCTCCTCCCATGAGACTCTCTTTCTAAGTCCAGGCTGCTAAGGTCTGAAGGGAGCTGGGCTTAATATTATTTCAGTCTAGCTTTCATGGTATTGAAGTACTATAAAGTTTTATTTCCATAGCTCATGGCTGAAAGAAAGAGAAAGGGGGAGGAAGGAGCAGAACATAAGTAAACCAATCAGTTTTTGGGTATAAAAACTCAAAATAGTTATCTCTAAAGAGTTGGTACTGAATTGGTGCTTTAAAACATCAATTCAATGCTTAGAGCTGAAGTTAGTCAAAGAATAACATGAATTATATGTGTATATCTTTTACAAAAATAAAACATTTAAAAGTCTTTTTAAAAGCCAAGTTTCTTTCCTTTTTTTAATTCTTTTTTATTTTATTTTATTTTTTTTTTTTAAGATTTTATTTTTTCCTTTTTCTCCCCAAAGCCCCCCAGTACATAGTTGTATATTCTTCGTTGTGGGTCCTTCTAGCTGTGGCATGTGGAACGCTGCCTCAGCGTGGTTTGATGAGCCGTGCCATGTCCGCGCCTACAGTGGAGCGCGTGAACTTAGCCACAGGGCCAGCCCCCTTTTTATTCTTTTTTAAAGATTTTATTTTTTTTTCCTTTTTCTCCCCAAAGCCACCCAGTATATAGTTGTACATTCTTCATTGTGGGTCCTTCTAGTTGTGGCATGTGGGACGCTGCCTCAGCGCGCTTTGACGAGCAGTGCCATGTCCACGCCCAGGATTCGAACCAACGAAACACTGGGCCGCCTGCAGTGGAGCGTGCGAACTTAACCACTTGGCCACGGGGCCAGCCCCTAAATTTCTTTCCTTTTAATAAAATCCTAAGCAGAATTAACTACAGCCTCTTCCAAGGAAGATTAAGGTAAGATAAACCCAAAGAAAGTTTAGTAGCAAAATTAAGAACAAACAAACCCACAGCAGTTTACTTATTTGTAGTTAGGAACTCAATGATTTTTGTCCTGCAACAATAATATATAAATATTTCTAATTTAGCATTGCATTTATTTTTTTACCAGATGGCTAAATGAAGGCAATGGGGGCAAGCTCTTAATTTCCCTTTACAATTTAGGGAAAAGTAAAGGCCAGGAAGAAAGAAGTTCTCTCTTACCTGCCCTTTTCCCATTGGTAAGTCTGGAGATGGAATTGTGAATTACTCATTCATCAAAAACCTCATCCCCACAGATTTTATTAGAAGCCAGTCTACTCTTAAAGACAGTTCAAGAGTAAGAAAGCACAGTGATGCTGGCTCATCAGGCCCTGAGGTGGTACATGCAGTGAAAGAAACCATAGCAGGCAGATGTAAGGAAACAGACAAAAATCAAAACTGCTTTTTGGTACTGCTCAATCTGAAAGTAAAGGCACTCCCCACAAAGCAGAACACATCCGTATCACCCGGCATACATCTTCCTCTCTGCTCCTGGCCTTATGAAGTGTACTGTAAACCTCAAGATGCAGATAAACACTGAGCACATCTAAGTTTAACAATGCCCAGTCAACTTAGCAAATCAATTCACTTCTCTGAGTCTTGACCACCTCATCCATAAAATGGGACAATATCCACCTCATAAGATTTTTGTGGGCATCAAAAGGCTTGGTATAAAAGTTCCATGAAAATTACATATAACATAATCAATATTGGTTGCTACACCTCTCATGGTACTTTTCGTCAGAGATCTGGATGCGCTGATGCCACGGGCCATTCTGGAATGCCTTCTCTCGATCTCCTCTCCTATACTTGCAGTTCCAATCTTCAAGGCCCAGCTCAAAATCCAACTCTTGCCTAGAGCCTTGTCTCTGCATCTGAGGTTCCTAAAATCCTGCAGGATTTACTGTACCATGTGTTCAGCTCTCTGTGCACAGTCACTGCCCTGCAGTCTGTTACTTTTCCACTCTACCTCTCCAACTATGCCATGTCAGTCTCCTGAAGGCCTGGCTTGTGCCTCTTTGAATTTCCACACCACCATGAACCTGGCAAGGGGTCAATAAATATTTGTTGACTGATAGAAGCTATGATCAAACATGAACAATATTTAATTTTAAGAAATATATATCTTAAATATTTCATATTCCCTTCCCTCCCTGCTCCCCCACAGCTAATTAAGCAGCAAGATGGATCAAAACTAAGATTTCAGAACCAAGAATCAATTTAATTTTACAGTATCAAAACATGGAAACCCCCCAAATTCAACACATAGCAGCTGTTATGTTTGCAAGTGAGAAGGGTCAGCTGTAAAAATACAGCCCCTAGAATAATGGTCACAGGGCAAACTGCAAGAACACCTCGCTGGGACCATCCACTGCTGATGCAGCCAGGAAGTCAGGGCCCCAGCACCTGGGGCCAGCAGCTCTCCACTTCCTAACCCCCACTTTCTTTCTCACAGATTGTATCTCCAAAAACCCCTCTTACCCAACAAAACACACTACTTTATCTTAGTGTTTTTATAATTCAAAGGCATACATAACTAGCAGTCAGAGCTTCTGACTGGGTCAAACTAATGAGTACTCCATTCTACTCTAAGACAACAGAATTTGGGGAAAAAAACCCAAAAAACCCCAACTTGATGGTTCAGTTTGTCAATGTGATCTCATGGCTTTTTCAAAATATTGAAAATAGGGGCCAGCCTGGTGGCATAGTGGTTAAGTTCACATGCTCCGCTTCAGTGGCCCGAGGCTCACAGGTTCAGATCCCAGGTGCAGACCTACATACCACTTGTCAAGCCATGCTGTGGCAGCGTCCCATATACAAAGTAGAGGAAGACTGGCATGGATGTTAGCTCAGGGACCATCTTCCTCAAGCAAAAAGAGGAAGATTAGCAACAGACATTAGCTCAGGGCCAATATTCCTCACACACACAAAATATCAGACACAGCTTTCACAGTCCCATTGCTACCTCCTCTAAAGCCTCAGGCGCTGGGGACCCTGGGGGAGGTGGGCAGGAACCACTGCTCAGGGCTGGCTGGCTAGGAGGGCTGCCTCAACCAGACCAGGACTCCCAGGTGGTACCTGGAGACAATCTCACCTGGAAGAGGCCTGCCTAGAGGAGCAGACCTCTGGGGCACAGGGCCTAACAGGATAACTGTCTCCCCGTTTAGAGATGAGCGTGTCAAGAGCTTAACAGATCTGCTCAAGTTTATATGCCAAGTGGCTGATGCTTAGTTATTATTTTAAAAAACTTTCTAAGTATAAAGTTACAAACCTGAAGAAAAAGCAACAATAGTTTTAAAAGTGCCTTTAAAATCCTGTGCATTGAATACGAACTGGATTTTAGATAGTATCATGGGATTACTCTTCATTGTTCTGTGACAATAATGGTATTCTGTTCACATACAAGAATGTATGCTTAGTAGATTCACACCAAAAATTAAGGGATGAGGCGTCACTGTATATGGAACTTACTTTCAAATGGTTCAGGAAAACACAAAACATTTGAGTGCGTCTGTGTGTGTAGATACAGCAAGAGATAAATTAGGTGTGACAAAACGTTAATTGTTGAATCCAGGTGGAAAGTATGTGGAGTATTCATTGTACTTTTCTTTAAACTTTTCTGTATGTTTGAGAGTTTTCTAAATAAAAAGTCTTGGGAAAAAATAAAATACTGTGGTAAAGAGGGAAATTTAAAAAAGTCAGATCAGGTTGAGATTTGGATCTTCCAAACACCTGCTGCCACTTACAACAACAGACACCAAAGCACTCTCATCGTCCCTGATCCCCACATCAGTGACGCCTCCACGGCGGGAGCTGACATTATGACTTTCTCTCTCCTCCCTGAAAGCCCTCAAGGGAGGCCCTTGGCTGGTGGGTCCCTTCCGTATCCTACCCCAAGCCCCCCCCCGTATTTACTGGTTGTCCATAGCACAAGAAAGAGATGAACAAGGTGAGCCGAGACTCAGGCTTGAAAACTGAGGCACAAGAAAATGGAAGAAATGACAGTCACATTCTCACAAAATTCATTCCTATAAACAGTGAGCTAACATGCTCTGACAGCCTGTCACACAGAGAAAATCACCACTGCCCACAGACAGCCAGAGAGAGGGACAGGAAAGGAGGAGGAAGCACAGAGTCCCAGCCATGGGCATCAGGGCTATAGCTCACTTTCTTTTCTTTTTTTTTTAAAAATCTTTATTGAGATATAATTCACAAACCACACAATTCACCCATTTAAAGTGTGGCTGGCTTCCTTCACTTAGCGGGTGCATCCACACTGCAGCACACATCAGTAGTTCTTCCCTTTTTCTTGCCAAATAATATTCCACTATTTTCCAATGTAATATGCACATTTTATCAATCCATTCACCAGCTGATGGACCTCTGGGTTGTTTCTACTTTTTGGCTATGAATACACAGTGCTGTTATGAACATTTGTGTATAAGTTTTTGTATGAAGATATGTTTTCATTTCTCTTGGTTATATACCTAGAAGTTAAATTGCTGAACCACATGGTAATTTTATGTTTAACTTTCTCAGGAACTACCAGACTGTTTTCTAAATGTCTATACCATTTTATGTTCCCACCAGCAGTGTATGAGGGTTCTAATTTCTCCATATCCTCACCAACACTTTTTACTGTCTGTATTTTTTATTATAACCATCTTAGTGGGTATGAAGTGGTATCTCACAGTGGTTTTGATTTGCATTTCTCTGATGGTTACTGATGTTGAGTATCTTTACATGTACTTATTGGACATTTGCATATCTTCTTTGAAGAAATGTCTATTTAAATCCATTGCCCATTTTGGTGGTGGTGGGCGGGTGGTGGTGAGGAAGATTGGCCCTGAGCCAACATCCATTGCCAATCTTCCTCTTTTTGCTTGAGAAAGATTGTCCCTGAGAGAACATCTGTGCCAATCTTCCTCTATTTTGTATATGGGACGCTGCCACAGCATGGCTTGATGAGCAGTGTGTAGGTCTGTGCCTGGGATCCAAATCCGTGAACTCTGGGCCACCAAAGCAGAGTGCACAAACTTAACCACCATGCCACCAGGCAGGCAATTGTCTACTTTTTAATTGGGTTATCTGTCTTTTTATTATTAAGTTGCAAGAGTTCCTGATATATTCTGGATACCAGTTCCTTATCAGATATATGATTTTCAAAAAAATATTTGAAGCACAAAGTTCTAAATTTTGATGTAGTCCAATTTCTTTCTTTCTTTTTATTAGGTGCTTTCTTATTTAATGCTCATAGTAATTGTGAGGAGTAGGAATTACTGATCCCATTCTACAAATAAAGAAAATGAAGCTCAGTGAAATTCAGTAAATGGCCTAAGGTCTCACACAGGACCGCTGCACAAAGTCGTGTCCTGCACAACCCAGACAATTGAATGCAGCAGTATCAGCCGTTTGTTGAAGCCCGGATATGAACTCAGGCCTTCTGAGTTCAAGCTTCAGCCTTTTCAGGGTTCAAGCTACTCATTCACTCTGTGAGTGCTATTGTGTAACATGGTTGATTTTTAAAGAAGCTCCTCAGATATTATACATTCAACATTCTAAGGATGCTGCCATTATTTAAAACAAGGGGGCTTTGGAGTGCATCTTTGGAGGCTGTATCAAGAGGTCGTGAGTGGCATGTTTTATGAATGTACTCAATTATGGTGAGGGAAGACTTGAGTTTATGAATAAGCCAAAAGTCCTGGGCACCAAGTCTGGAAAATGAGATAAGTTATTAGGTTGGCTTATGCCATATTTTATTTATATACACTGCTACACACACTAATCAACACAAAGTATGAGAAATGTTATTTTATGACTCAAAGCAGATCTAAATCTCAAAAGAATGCAACCAAAAATGTTTCTAGCAATGGGAGCCAGATATGATAGATATGAGAGAGTGTTTATAAAAGGTATAAAAAGTAATCACTTTGACACATTTCAAAATATTTTGATGTAAAAATTTGCCATCTTTTTACTTCGTGGTTATACTGTAAATGTTTGAATCAAAATTACTGGGTTATTAGAGCTAAAAAGGATTTCACATATGGTTCAACCGCCTTATTTTAAGTGGGGAAACTGACATACAAAATTTTGAAGTTATTCACCCAAGTACTCATGAGAACTCTAGCAGAACAAGGAGTAAAATTTAAGCAGGAGGCAATTGCCATATTCTATCTCTTACTATTAGCTGTTTTAACTCTGCTTTAGCATTTATGATTCTCGCCTTCTGTCTCCCGCAGCCCTCCAAGTGGATCATACCATCCGAGTCTCCTCTTTTGAAGGGTGGGGGATTCGGCCCAGACTTCATTGTCTGTCCTCCAACTGGATCCTTCCCTAAGACCAACACATCTAAACATCTCAAATCCATGTAGATAACTCTGACAGCAAAGAAAAGGGACTCATTATATAAAGTGAGCTCTGAAGGGATACTGCCAAGCCTTATTTCAAAAACCAGGCTCTCGTTCCCAATCTAAGAATTAAATGGCTTTCTGCCTGCTGTTTCTGCCTTTCCCCCCTCACTTAGGAGAGGAGGCCAAGGCTGTGTCTTGAGGGATTGCTTCATAAGGAAAAATCAAGGCACCATACAGTCTCAGGATAGGCCAGTGCAGGTTGGAAGTGGGCTAGCAGAAGGCTTTGGGAAAAGAGAATTGGATTCATGAGCAGGCTAAGTCAGTCCCAGAGCACATTTCTCTCCATTGAAAACAGGTCTAAGTGCTGACACGGGGCTTTCCCACAGCTTCCACTGGCCTCCAAAGGCATATTTGTCATCGGAGGCTCTTGATGAAGCTGTACATAAATATCTGACTGTTGTTAAATACAAAACAAAACAAAAAAAATATTCCACAGGAACCAAATCAAAACCAGCTGTGAGGAGGAGAGGCCAAAAACTCAGTGTAAGTGCAAAAGGCCCAGCAGAAATACTTGTTAATTGTGTTATTTACTTTGCTGAATAGTAAATTGTCATGCCAATGAAGTCATGTCACATGACTATAATGTTTTTCATATGACTTTCCTGCTATGAGAGATATGGGCACTTTATTTTCTAGAATTTGGAATTCTGTAGTGGATGAGTCAGAATCTGAGTTTTAATTCAGAATCAACCCATTGGCTCAGCTCTGTTCACTTCTGCCAGCCTGTTTATGATTTTATACCCTATGTTACAGTCGGCACTAAACTCTGTTTTTCAATGATCATCCATCAATCCCCAATTCTGCTGAAAAGAAAGTTTTGCTTAGCAAAAACTTGACAAAAATGCAACTTATATTAATCAAGTGCTATAACTGCAATCCTGAAATTATAACTGCAATCCTGAAATCATAACTGCATGATACAGCATCAAATATTGATAACATAGTCAAGACAAGGGAAGAATATATAGCCTAAAGTTAATCCTGGAATCACGGAGCTCGTAGACTTTCAAGAATGAGAATGAAGTATTTCAGGGAAGTTGGGTTACGGGGATTTTGGAATTTGAATTTCTCAAAGATAAACTAACATAGCTTGTTTTATTAACTCTCTTATGAATCAGCCTTTTGGAGTTTGAAAATTATTTGGCATTTCCCACAGCTCAATGTTGAATCCACAGTTGGAACTAAATCAGTACATGTGAACTGATACTTGATGAAAAAGAACCCTAAGAAGACAAGTCATGGCAAATTTTATGAAAAGATGGCTGAGTCATTCACATGTTTGATTTAGACTGAGCCTTTCTTCAACAAATTCAGCAATTTAAAAAGTATCTGTGAGCACTTCAACAGCTTCATGACATGGACATCTTGTGCTTTAAGGCCAATTCCTTTGTTTCCAACTGGATAAATAGACATCAATAGGAGCAAGAGGCAACTGGGATTAATCTCCAAGTACCCAAACCCATTCTCAATAAGGGTCTTGAAAGTAAAGGTCAGAACTTCATGAGATATTCTCTATTCAGATGGCAACATTTTAAGAGGGTAAAAAGCTGAGTAGGGCCTTTTGCCTGTGGGGCATTCTAATACCTCATGTGGAGAATGTAACTATAATTTGGCAGCTAGATGGGCTACAAAGAACATGGGTCTCTGTCTAAGACCCCTTCTTTATGAAATATCAGCAAAACATTTATGAAGTGAGTGTTTTTAATTTTTTAATCTATAACTTGAGATAAGATTAATCTACCACACACCTCTCATTTAAATACTTTTATTGCATCCTAGCTCTACAGCTTATCCTCACTGCACTAAATTAAACAGGATAATTTTCCTTTATCTGCTAAATCAACCTACCAGTTCTGGTCTTTTTCTCTAAGCTCTACCTCCAACCTGTCTCTAATACCATCCAGTCATTTTCACTCAATTATTCCATTACCTCAAAATCATCACAACCTGAAACAAACTCATCTTTGTAAGTCTGGCACCCTCCCTCCACCCCACTCCCAGTCCCCAACTCTGCACTTTGTACCTCGACCCTTCCTCCAAGAGAAAACCAACCAGGCGATTTGTGTGTTAATCTCAACACTATGATCACACTAGTAACCTAGATTAAAATAACGGCAATCATTTTTGGATATTTGATGATGGAGTAGGGATGGGTACAAAAAATTGGGTTGCACTATTCAATCTCACTAAATCTGATGAACCTGTCTTGCATACATCTTCCAATTCATTATCTCTGTGGCCCTGTCTATGAAAATAAAGGGATTTGTAGTCTGTAGTAGGATCAGCTTTGCATTCCTCCTTCATAAAGAGGCTGTATTTTGGGAGAGAGACCACAGACATTAAGGGATATGGGAAAGTTTAATAGCGTCAAAACATTGTTTTCTTTAAATAAAAAAGAAATTACCTTGCTACAACATGGATGAACCTTGAAAACATCACGCTAATTTAAAAATGCCAGACTTAAAAGGCCCCATATTGTTTGACTCCACTTATGTGACACATCCAGAAGAGGCAAAGCCACGGAGACAGAAAGTAGAGTGTAGCGGTTGCCAGGCCCGAAGGAGGGGGCTGGGGAGTGACTGCTTAATGGGTACGGAGTTTCTTTTGGGGGTGATGAACATGTACTAAACTTACCAGTAATAGTAGCTCAGCAACTCTGTGAATATACTAAAAACCACTGAATTATACACTTTCAAAGGATGAATTTCATGGCATGTGAGTTATAACACAATAAAGCTGTTACTAAAAACACATTATCTGACTTCAGGTCACTCTGGCTCCAACGACATGCTCACGATTCCGAGTGACACACGACAGACTCTTGGCCTCCGAGACCTTTCTCCAGCCTAGAACGTCCTCCTTGACCTCCCTAGCCTTTCCTTGCTCAAATCCAACTTCTATTTTTAAAGAGAGCCTACTCATCCTTTAAGACTAACAGGACTATTTGTTTCCTTCCCTGTGAAGCTTTCCTTGACATTCCTACGCCCCCGCGCAGGAGTAACTGCTCTCTCAGCACTTAACAGATAAACGACTAAACCATTTCTGATGATGCTGGAGTTCACTCTTCACGTCTGTTTCTCAAACCAGACTATGAGCTCATCTCATTAACTTCCGTATTCAGTTACTAGCACAGCGCCCTACTATCAAACTTTCAAAAGATGTTCAGGAAAGGTTTTTTTTTTAAAAAACAGTATTTGTACAAACATATTTCATAAACAATGTATAAAATGATACTGTCACATATTTATCTGGTTGAATCTTTTGCAATTCCAATGTTGATGGATGAAACCAGTTAGCTCAGGATGAGAATTAATTGGGCATTCTTGATTTCAATGCTAAAATAAATAAGTTGGGACCTTTCTATATGGGAGGCAGAAGTTTGTATTTTTATTACTGAACATCTGTAAATGCACTGGGAATCAAATATAGAAATCAAAACATTACCTTTACACAGATATGTGCATATTTTTTTGATGTACATATTTATTTACACACACACTTTTTTTACAGTAAAGTAAAATAATGTAGGTAGGACAATGGCTTTTGTTGCTATGAGATCCTCTGGGGAGCATTATCTTAAAATAGGTCTTATCTAGAGTTTTTTAAGAAAAATAATGATCGTTTTCTAAGACAGGGGTTGCAAATTCCAGTACCAAATAAGGGTCATCAACTGAGCATCATCATCTAAATGGAGAACATCACCTAAAGAACACCTCTAAGCAAAAAAAAATTACAACAGTGTCTCCCCAGGAAGGAAAGCAGGTGGTAAGGGACAGGTGCAGAAGGAAGATTTCCTTTCCATACAGAATATTTTTATACCTTTAAAATTTTGTATCAAGTGCATTATTTATCTAAAAAATTTGCTTCTTGGCTCTAGCTAACCATCGCTACTAAGGGATGCAGGCCTGGGGTTGCCAGATCTGATTTTTCAAGAAGGTTGGAAAGGGGAAAATACAAATTTTTACGTAAAACTCATAATTTTTAAACATTGGATTTACTCAGAATTTAACACATAGGGCAGGCCAAACAAAACACACCTGTAAGCCATATCTGGCCCATAGGCCAATCAGTTTACCAACTCTAATCTAAAATTTGATGTGTGGTTTATGATTCCAAAATTATAATTTAATGGAGGAAAACTTCAAAAAGAAATCTCAAGACATGTGGATGAAACCATGCCCCCTCCTGCCCCACCATCTAGTCACTACTGTTCTCTTAAACTTCCCTGTCTCTTCCTGAGTCTTTGAAAAGGCTATTCATGTTTGACCAACTAAAAAGCAAAACAAACCAGATTTATCAAGGAATTGGCTCATTATCCTAGCATCTGCTCTGTTTAAAAGAGTGAAATATGGGGTCAATTTGAGCTGCAATTCTTCTGGCCAACTAAAGATAAGTATATGAATTATTTCTAGCTGGGCAGAAAAATTCCCCTAGCCAACTAGTCAAACAATTGCATGGTTGAAAAGACCTTTAAGTTATTTTTCCCTTATTATCAGGCAGTACAGTGCTGTTTAAAAGACAAAATGGCAACCATGATCAATGTAATGTTCTGAACTCTGTCTAGGAATCCAATCACAGTTATGGAGAAAATCTCAAAGTCTCTTAAAGGCCTGCAGAGATGCCACTCATCTCCTGAAAGCAAAGCTAAGAGATTCTATGTGAGTCTAACTATTGGTCATAAATGGAAGACTATATCTGTTGAATGCCCAGAGATCACCAAAGCAAGTTAAAGAAGAACCAGTCTCAGTTTTAAGTCCAGCACTAGACACGCACTATCTTGCCTCCCTGGCATGCCTAAAAATCTCATCCCAAATCTGCTGAAAGCTCCAAATAACTTGACTCTAGTATTTCCACATGGTTTTCCTATTCTTGGTGCTAGCTCCAATCTTCCAAACAGCAGCCTTTTCACCACCAGCTAGTCCAGTGTTGGGTCTGACCATCTACTCACTGACCAGTGGGGCCTCTCCCAATGGTGAGGATACACAGTCCCAGGTGGAGGTGGGGCAGTAATCAATGAATAGGACTACAGGCCTAATGGCAACTTTGCAAGTGTTCCACTCCTACAAGACACAGGCCCACAACGTTTTCCTTATGTAGCCTGTAGAAACACTGTGATAGGCCACATTGTCCTAAGAGCTTCCTCACCCAGGTAACTGAGGGGAAGAGATGTTGATTTAATCTCATTCATCCATTTTGAGGAACTGTCCATTTTGTCGAGTGATCCAAATAGCCCCACATCATATAGAGAACATGCTTTTCTAAGAACAGAGAGCATTTGGAAAAACAAAATGATAATCCAGTTTTCAATCGCAGTCTTTGAAAAAAAAAAAAAACTATTATAGTGACCCAGGAAATTCAGATCTGTGAAATGTTTTAATTGACAAGCAAAACATAACTCTCTTGGGTTGTAACTGAGGAAGCAATTTCATGGTGGGGTTCAGTGGCCTATGAAGACTGATCAAATTGTGAAATAAAAGCCAGGCATGTTCTCTCTGAAGAAGATGGCCAAAGTCCCATGTCTTCCCTGATTTGCATTTTGATATAAGGACATTAGAGCCAACTCTTCAATGGCCACAGGCATGCTGTTCTGCAGTAAGGACCACAGGTGTTTGGAAATCAATAGCCTGTACTTCCTTTATCAGCAATTTTGTGCATTAGGCACCCACTATACAACAACCTGCACACATCAGCATCCAGCAATTGCAGAAGGTTCCTTCTCCTCTGATAACTAGCAGACTTATTTATTGATGTTTGTTCTAAGGAAAAAAAATCATAATTAACTGCTTCCTTCCTTTTCCATAAATCTGAACATCAAATAAGTTTCAAACATATCAGTCCACAGGACAGAAAGCTTGTTTTATTCTTACCTCAGCAGCTTGGGTCTCTTGATGCAGCAATGTAAGGCCAGTCAAGTCTTCTAAGAAGGAATGTGAGGAATTAAACACCTTCGCTAGGAAATTAAATCCTTCTTGTTCATATTGATCAAGAACCTGTAAAACATTTATGTTTTTTAAAAGGAGCTGCAGGTTTTAAATGCATAGTAAAAGATTTTCACTTCTGATAAGCACCTGTCAAAAATGAAACCAAAACTAGAAATAAATATGGGGATAATCAATCAATTGATAATAATCACAACTGATATAAGCAATCTGGTGAGCAACACCTGGGAAGGCTTAGTATTTATCATTTTTTATTTCTTAGAATGACAGCATCATCTTCTAATTTATTTATTTATTTATTTTTTAAAGATTGGCACCTGAGCTAACATGTTGCCAATCTTCTTTTTTTGTTTTTAGCTGTGGCATGTGGGATGCTGCCTAAGCATGGCCTGATGAGCAGTGCCATGTCCATGCCCAGGATTCAAATCGGCGAAACCCTGGGCTGCCAAAGCCGAGCGCTCGAACTTCAACATTTGGCCACGGGGCCAGCCCCTTATCATCCTCTAATTTAGATGACAATTTTTCTCAAACAAAATAAGTCACATGCAAATTCAATTAAAATTCTAGAAGACTTGGGGTTACTGATTCTAAAGTTCACTTGTTAGGAAAGAAAATAACAGGCAAGAGAAGAGCCAAGAAAAAAATTTTAAAGGATTAAGGGAAAGGGAGGGACAAAAGGATGGAAAATGTGACCTATCAGCTAGCCAAATGTATTTTAAAAAACAGTACTTTAAAAATATAAAAATAAATATCACCAGGCACTTCAAAAAGGGGAATACCCACTCGTCTCCTTCCCCAGTGGCAGTGATCTAGGGCACAGGACCTTGCACAGTAGCCAGTGCGCAACTATGAGATGAGAAGGAGGAAAAGGCAGCCCTCTGTGGGAACTCTTTTGCTCTCAGAGTTGCTTCCTGGCCCTCAATGCTCCACACCAAGGTGGCTAAACACCCTCACCAAGCTGAGCAGCCCAAGTGGGCAGCCAGGGGGTGCAGAGCAAGAGAGTGGGTGGGAAAGAAGGTGCCGCCTCATCCCCTATCCCGCCTGGTGCATCAGTTCAGCCAATCGACCACAGCAGAGGATCCCTGTTAGAATGCCTGAAGCAGGAGCAGCCAGACACAGAGATCCCTATTGGCACAAATTCCAACGGACAGGCACAACTGCCAGGGGTTGTGGTGGGCTCAGAAAACACAGCTCATGCCCTCCCCCTACCCCAGTAGTGGCACGTGGAATCTGTGACCAGATACTACCACTATGCGACGGCAAAAGTCCACACCATCAAACAGCATGAAGAAATATATTAACACTCCAGACCAGAAGGAAAATGACAAGTACCCAGAAACCAATCCTGAAGTCACAGAAATTTACAATCTAAATGACAGAGAATTCAAAATAGTTAACATAAAGAGACTCAACAAGTTACAAGAAAACAGTTCAATGAACTCATGAATAAAATTAATGAGCAGAGGGAATTCTTCACAAAAGAGACTGAAACTATTTAAAAAACCCAAGAAGAACACAATGCATGAGATAAAAAAAAAAACCAACTCTGAAGTCCTTAAAAACACAGAGCTGATATTATGGAGGATAGAATTAGTAATTTAGAGGACAGAAATAAGAGCAATTCTGCAAATGGAGGAGAGAAAATTAAGACTAAAAAGAAATGAAGAAATTCACTAAGAAATGTCCAACTCAATTAGGAAATGCAACATAAGTATTATAGGTATTCCAGAGGGAGGAGTGAGGGAGAAAGGAGCAGAGAGCTTGTTCAAAGAAATAATAGCTGAGAATTTCCCAAACCTCGGGAAGGAGCTGGAATTACATGTAAATGAGATAATAGAACTCCTAATTACATCAATGTAAAAAGACTTCCAAGGCATGTATTAGTAAAACCAACAAAAAGTCTATGACAAAGAAAAACTATTAAGGGCAGCAAGGCAGAAGAAAATAACTTAACCTACAAAGGAATCCCTATCAGGCTTTCAGCAGATTTCTCAGCAGAAACCTTACAGGCCAGGAGAGAGTGGAGTGATATATTAAAAATACTGAAAGACAAAAATTTTCAGCCAAGAATAATATCCTTCATATATGATGGAGAAATAAAAACTTTCCAAGATAAACAAAAGCTGAGTGAGTTAATCGCCACAAGAGCCCCATATATAAGAAATGGTTAGGTACGCACTCCGCTTCAGTGGCTTAGGATTTCACTGGTTTGGATCCTGGGCATGGACATGACACTGCTCGTCAAGCCATGCTGAGGCAGCATCCCACATGCCACAACTAGAAGGACCCACAACTAAAAATATGCAACTATGTACTGGGGGGCTTTGGGGAGAAAAAGGAAAAAAATAAAATCTTTAAAAATAAATAAATAAATAAATAAAATGGACTATTTCATCTATGAGATCTTTTATACAAACCTCACAGTTACCACTAAACAAAAAATCAGAACAGAGACACAAATGATAAATAAACAGAAAACTGAGAAAACCATCATAGAGAATCACCAAACAGAACTGGCAGTTGGAAACACATGGGATGAGAAACAAGGGAAATACTGAACAAACAGAAAACAATAGATAAAATGGCAGTATTAAGGCCTCATATACCAATAATCACTCTAAATGTAAATGGACTTACTTCTCCAATCAAAAGACAAAGAATGGCTGGATGGATTAAAAAATAAGACCCAATGATGTGCTGCCTCCAGGAAACACAGCTCAGCACTAAAGACAAACACAGACTTAGAGTGAAGGGATGGAAGAGGATACTCCAAGCTAATGGCAAACAAAAGAAAGAAGATGTTACCATACTTATATCAGACAAAGTAGACTTCAAGATAAAAAAGGCAATGAGAGACCAAAAAGGCAATGAGAGATCAAGAGGGGCAATATACATGATAAAAAGGACACTCCACCAAGAGGATATAACACTTACAAATATATATGCACCTAACGCAGAAGCACCAAAGTACATTAAGCAACTATTAACAGATCTAAAAGGAGAAATTAACAACAACACAATTATAGCAGGGGGCCTCAACACCTCACTTACATCAATGGATACATCATCCAGACAGAAAGTCAACAAGGAAATAGTGGAATTAAATGAAAAACCAGACCAGATGGACTTAATAGATATATATAGAACACTCTATCCAAAATCAGCAGAATATACATTCTTCTCAAGTGCACATGGAACATTCTCAAAGATAGACCATATGTTGGGAAACAAGGCAAGCCTCAATAAATTTAAGAAGACTAAAATAATATCAAGCATCTTTTCCAACCACAATGCTATGAAACTAGAAATCTGGGAAACTAGCAACTAGAAAACTGGGAAAGTGACAAATATGTGGAGACTAAACAACATGCTACTGAACAACCAATGGATCAATGAAGAAATTAAAGGAGAAATTAAAAAATATCTGGAGACAAATGAAAATGAAAACGCATCATACCAACTCATATGGGATGCAGCAAAAGTGGTCTTAAGAGGGAAATTCATAGCAATACAGGCCCACCCTAACAAACAAGAAAAATCTCAAATAAGTAATCTTAAACTACAACTAACAAAACTAGAAAAAGAAGAACAAACAAAGCCAAAAGTCAGCAGAAGGAGGGAAATAATAAAAATTACAGCAGAAATAAATGAAATAGAAACAAACAAACAAAAAAACAGTAGAAAGGATCAATGAAACTAAGAGCTGGTTCTTTGAGAAGATAAACAAAACTGACAAACTCTTAGCGAGACTCACTAAGGAAAAAAGAGAGAAGGCTCAAATAAATAAAATTACAAATAAAAGATGATAAATTACAACAGATACCACAGAAATACAAAGGCTTAAAAGAGAATACTATGAAAAACTATAAGCCAAGAAACTAGACAATCTAGAAAAAAATGGATAAATTCTTAGACTCATACAACCTTCAAAAACTGAATCAATAAGAAATAGAGAATCTGAATAGACCAAACACAAGTAATGAGACTGAAACAGCAACCAAAAACCTCCCAAAAAATAAAAGTCCAGGACCAGATGGCTTCTCTGGAGAATCTTACCAAACATTCAAAGAAAATTTAATACTTATTCTTTTCAAACTATTCCAAAAAATCAAAGAAGATGGAACATTTAACTCATTTATGAGGCCAACATCACCCTGAACCCAAAATCAGACAAGGACAACACAAAGAAGGAAAATTACAGGCCAATATCACTGATGAACACATATGCAAAAATCCTCAACAAAATATTGGTAAACTGAATACAGCAATACATTAAAAGAATCATACACCACAATCAAGTGGGATTTATATCAGGGATGCAGGGATGGTTCAACATCCACAAAGCAATCAATGTACTACGTCACATTAACAAAATGAGGAATAAAAACCACAAGATCATCTCAATAGATGTAGAGAAAGCATTTGACAAGATCCAACATCCATTTATGATAAAGAGCTCTCAATAAAATGGGTATACAAGGAAAGCACCTCAACATAATAAAGGCCATATATGACAAACCCACAGCCAACATCATACTTAACAATGAGAAACTGAAAGCCATCTCTCTGAGAACAGGAACAAGACAAGGGGTGTCCTCTCTCACCACTCTTATTCAACATAAAATACTGGAAGTTTTGGCCCAAGGAATTAGGTAAGAAAAAGAAATAAAAGGTATCCAAATTGGCAAGGAAGAAGTGAAACTCTTGCTGTTTGCAAACATGATTCTATATATAGAAAATCCTAAAGAATCCATCAGAAAACTATTCAAAATAATCAACAACTACAGCAAAGCTGCAGGGTAAAAAATCAGCTTACAAAAATCAGTTGCATTTCTATACTCTAATAACAAAGCAAAACAAAAAGAACTCAAGAATACAATGCCAATTACAATCACAACAAAAAGAATAAAATATCTAAGAATAAATTTAACCAAGGAGGTGAAAGAGCTATACAATGAAAACTCTAAGACATTTTTCAAAGAAATCTCCGATGACATAAAGAAATGGAAAGATATTCCATGCACATGGATTGGAAGAATAAACACAGTTAAAATGTCCGCTTTATCTCAAGCAATCTACAGATTCAATGCAATCCCAATCAGGATCCCAATGACATTCTTCATGAAAATAGAATGAAGAATCCTAAAACTCATATGGGACAACCAAAGACCTGAATAGCTGAAGCAATCCTGAGAAAAAAGAACAAAGCTGGAGGCATCACAATCCCTGACTTCAAAATATACTACAAAGCTATAGTAATCAAAACAGCATGGTACTAGTACAAAAGCAGACACACAGATCAATGGAATAGAATTGAAAGCCCAGAAATAAAACCAAACATCTACAGACAGCTAATCTTCAACAAAGGAGCAAAGACCATACAATGGAGAAAGGAAAGTCTCTTCAAAAAATGTTGTTGGACAGCCACATGCAGAAGAATGAAAGTAGGCCATTATCTTATGCCACTCACAAAAATTAACTCAAAATGGATTAAAGACTTGAAGGTAAGACATCAAACCATAAAACTCCTGAAAGAAAATATAGGCAGTACACTCTGTGACATCAGTCTGAGCAGCATCCTTTCGAATACCATGTCTACTCAGGCAGGGAAACAAAAGAAAAAATAAACAGATGGGATTACATCAGACTAAAGAGCTTCTGGAAGGCAAAGGAAACCAGGAACAAAACGAAAAGACAACATACCAACTGGGAGAAAATATTTGCAAATCATATATCTGACAATGGGTTAATCTCCAAAATAGATAAAGAACTCACACAACTCAACAACAAAAAAACAAACAACCTGATCAAAAAATGGGCAGAGGATATGAACAGATATTTCTCCAAAGAAGACAAACAGATGGCCAATAGGCACATGAAAAGATGTTCAACATCACTAATCATTAGGGAAACGTAAATCAAAACTACAATGAGATATCACCTTACACCTGTTAGAATGGCTATAATTACCAAGACAAAAAACAACAAGTGTTGGAGAGAATGTGGAAAAAAGGGAACCCTCCTACACTGCTGTGGGAATGCAAACTGGTGGAGTCTCTACAGAAAACAGCATGGAGATTTCTCAAAAAGTTAAAAATACAAACACCATACAACCCAGCTATCCCACTACTGGGTATTTATCCAAAGAACTTGAAATCAACAATTCAAAGAGACTTATGCACCCGTATGTTCATTGCAGCATTATTCACAATAGCTAAGACATGGAAGCAACCCAAGTGCCCATCAACTGATGAATGGATGAAGAAGATGTGGCATACATATGTGGAATACTACTCAGCCATAAAAAAAGACAAAATCGTCCCATTTGCAACAACATGGATAGACCTTGAGGGTGTTATGTTAAACGAAATATGCCAGACAGAGAAAGACAAACACTGCATGATTTCACTCATATGCGGGAGATTAACAAACACATGGACAAAGAGAACAGGTTAGTGGTTACCAGAGGGGAAGGGGGTTGGGATATGGGCAGAAGGGATTAAGGGGAACATATATATGGTTACTGACAAATAATAAGGTACGCCTGAAATTTCACAATGTTATAAACTATTATGACCTAAGTAAAATAAAAAAAATAAAAATAAAAGGAGCAGAACTTTAGAAATGGTTGACTGCTCAGGCATGGTCAGTTTCCAACACCAAAGTCAGGGTTCTAATAAGGAAGACATGGGATGAGACTAGGAATGAGAATCTAACCACAGCAAAACTTGACTCCTCTAAAGCCTTTGGGTGTGCAGAAGTGGCCCACTCCCATTCCCTAACCTGCAGACTACACGAGAAGCATCAAATGAGGCAGGTGACCTACAAGACAATGCATTCTCCAGGATCTTCCCCCAAAGCCCCTCTGGCCACTAGACCAATCACTACAGTTAGGTCTCAGTTTGACTTGACTGGGGAGGTGTTAAGCCTGCTTAGGGAGGAGGGACAAAAAGAGGATACCCAAATGGCCAAGAAACACATGAAAAGTTGGTCAGCATTACAAGTGATCAGGGAAATGAAAACTAAAACCACAATGACATACTACTTTATACCTACCAGAATGGCCAAAATGAAAAAGACAGAAAATGCCAAGTACTGACAGGAATGTGGAACAACCAGGATTCTCATGGGAGTGCAGAATGAGACAACTATTTTAGAGGTTTAACATGTATAAGCCCTATGATCAAACAATTCTACTCCTAGATATATACAGCCAACAAAAAAATGTGAACAGATGTGCATCCAAAGACCCAAACAAAAGTGTCCTCAGCAGCACTATTTATGATAGCCCCAAACTAGAAACTACTCAAGTGTCCATCAATAGTAGAATGAATGAATAAACTGTGGTTTGTTCATGCAATGGAATACTATATAGCAGTGAAAACAATCTAAAACTACAAGCAACAAGACAGATAATTCTTACAAACATAATGTTAAACAAAATAATGGAGAAGCAGTATGTACCGTATTACATTTATATAGAGTTAAAAAAAAGCAGAATGAATCTACAGTGTTAGAAGTCAGGAGAGTGGTTACCCATGGAGGGATTGTAACTGGAAGGGGGCACAGGAGGTTCTGGGGTGCTGGTAATATTTATTTCTTTGTCTTGGTGCTGGTTACAAAGGCGTACTTTCTGAAAAACTATCAAGCACTTTTTTGTATATATGCTGTCCTTCAATAAAAAGATCAAAAGATAAAAGGCCAGTAGTCTTGACTGACTGGTTAGAAGTATGAGGACTTAGAAGCAAATAAACGATAATTACGTTTAGGAAGTCAATGATCACAGGAACTGTGAATTGCAGAAAGTAAACAGCAAACCAGAATGCCTCAGAAATTCTCTCAGAACTCAGGAAAAATAAAGAGATAAATGTTTCAAAAAGACAGCAGATATTGAAGACAAATGCAAGAAATCAATCACATGAACAGAAAGGTTGAAGAAGCAATAACACAACAAATAGAAAAACATCTTTAAAAAATTTTCTCTATTCAGAAATGAAAATGTATGAACCCTCAATCCAACAATTCCACTTTAAAGACTTTTTTCAAAGTTTTGTTTTGTTTTGTTTTTGAGGGCTGGGGAATTGAGATTTTCCTTTTTTTCAATATTCTTTCATATTCAATTATCTTTCAGTTACAGAGTGAACATTTTAAAAGAAATCTGATGACACAAATGTTGACTCTTAAGCAGCATGCCCACACCATTCCTGCTTGTGCCCTGCTTGCATGGGCACAAAGGCTGATGTTTAAGGATGCTCAGTGCAACACTGTTTGCAGCAACGAAAGATTAAAAACAACTACCTTTAATAGGGGACTGATTAACTAAATTACAGTATATTTACAATCAAGGTCATAATTGGGAGCCATTAAAAGAATGAGGCAGTTCTACAGTACTGATACAAACTGATTTCTAAGACACAGAGATATTAAACAGCAGTGTCAAGACGGTGTTTCTAGTATTAAAATTTTAAAAATAAAGGTGGAGGACGAGAGAGGAAGAGAGGGAAATGTACATGTGAATATGCTTGTTCATGTGTATAATATCTCAGGAAGAATACACACACACAAAATTGCCATCAAGTATCTGCCTCTGTATATTCTTTTATACTACTTCAATTTTTAAAGCCATGTGCATATATTACTTATTTAAATAATAATAAAATTTTAATTTGGTTTTTTTCAGTGCTGGAGAAAGGCCTAAGAAGAGGAAGAACTCTAAAGTCCTGACAAAGAAGTTGGAGCTAGAAAGGAGGGGTCACCCTCCCTCAGGCACAGGAAGCTACGGGCGAAGCTGCTGAAGTCATTAGTTAGGAGCGTGGGGAACCAGAGGCTGAGCCCCAGGGTCTAAACAGCAGGCAGCAAGGTCATCTGCTGCCAGAGTCGGGGAGGGGTGGCCATGGAGCTTGAGCAGGGTGCTGATGGTCTGGGACAGCCATGTGGCAGATGTGAGAAAGGAAGCTGATGAGCAGCACAGAAGACAGCTGGGTAATCTGAGGCCCCTGCTCAGGACAGAAAATGTTCTGGGAGAAAAGTGGTCAAGGACTCATCTAAGCTTGGGCACTAACAGGACAAGGGTAACAAAGACAGAGGTCAAAGGAATTGAGGTTCTGGTGAGTATTAATGAAGGGACCCAAGGCTGGTAAGGCAAGACCTGCAGGTGGGAGGGAACAGATAGACAGGATCCTGGAGGGCTGGAGGAGTGGGGTGACCGTCATGCCTCAAGGCATATACAAAGTAAAGCCTTCAGCTGATTAGCCACAGTAAATTAATGTGACAACCCAATGCCTGGATAAAAAGGCACTTGATAACTGAATTCCTTGGTAATAATGAGATTCCTTACAAACCAGAATGTTATCTCAGGAGTAATGTGCACAGAAATTAAGTGATCTTTTTCGAAATGATGAACACTGTGTGTTTAGTGATGATTTATTTCTGACTGAACCACTAAGCTCACTAAACAGCTACTTTGTGCCAGGTTTCCAGTAAGGTAAAAGAAGAAACAGGTTTGAAAAATGGACAAAAGCTTAAAAAAAAAAAAAAAAGAAAGAATGCCAGAGATGATACTTTGTTATACCTTAACTAAAGTTTCAGATCTCAAGCCTATGTTTCTACAGATAGTTTTGTAGTGCTGGAAATCTTGACAGTGGAAAAACTAACAGCAAGGGCAGAATGAGTAAGGGCTGTTCCATAATCAGGATGTAAAGAAAGTTTAATGCTGAAACATTATTAATAGCTCTGGCTTGAAAAATATGTGGAAAACTTAATCCTCCAGGGGCATATTTAACTATGCAAGGGTTTTCCAGTATTCCCTTTATGTGCTGGGAAGTTAATCTGTGTTACAAGTATAAGCAGCTTATAAAAGGCATGAGGATTTTTCCCCTACAAATAGCTTAACCTTCTTAAAAGGGAAAAATGTGTTTTAAATTATCCAAAAAGAAGATACTATCACAATGAATTTGAGCACCTCAACAACCTGTCAATCTACATAAAAGATATCACACCTCTTAAGTGAATTACACAGTACATGGTCCCAAGAAGTGTACATGTTACATTTTGGTAAGTTACAAGGATTCTAAAGGTAGTAGGAGACTTTGCTAAGTAGAGAAATAATAATGACTCTTTTAGTACAAGGATATGGATCCTTTCCTGATGGACACGATTTTTCTTACTTAACTGTTTTGTAAGGCTAGGTTATCTTTATTCGTGACATATACGACTGCCCACCCCCGGACAAAGATAGTAGAATCACTTCTTAAAACACGATTTTAGGAATATCACTTCTCTTCTTGGGATTTACTAGATCAAACCCCTACTCTCCAGACAGGCATTTAAGTCCCTCCAGAACCCTCCAATTTTGAACAACTCCCTGGAGAACGCCTTTCACAGGGTCTAAGATCTCCTGACAACAGCACACAATAATTTTCACTTCATGAGAAGAAGAAGGGATTCACAGTTTGCAATTCCCGTCTATTACTCTTAAACAAGGTCACCAGGAACTGTGCAACTTGCCTGAAAAAATAGCTTATGTATTTTCAAAGGGGGAAGGGAACATGCAGCGTCTGCAAACCTCTTATTTAAAGTTTGTTGTTTAGAAATTTTACTTACTTGTTACCACAACTAGAAGGACCCACAACTAAAATATACAACTATATACTGGGGAGAAAAAGCAGAAAAAAAAAAAAAAGAAATTTTACTTACTTGCACTTGACAATTTAAAAATATACATGTGTCATGATTTTTCAAGAACTTAAGAAAAGCTTGCCCAATGTCCCAGATATGGTAATAAAAGAGTATGGCTGGAAGCCACCATGAATTCTGATCCTGGAAGAATCCACAAGCAAAGGGCCAAAGCATTCCCCTCTTAGGGACAGCCATTCACCCAGTCTTCTGGAGAGGCTTTGCTCCGAGTTGAGGGCAAAGCTTCTGTTTTCCAGAACTATTGCTGAGGGAGCCATTCCAGGATGCAGAAGCCCCACTTTGAATAACGAGCAGGAAACCCCTTTATCAGTTTCTGTCTGTTGGTGTCCTGGCATTTCTCTCACCACAATAAAAAAGAATCAAAGAAGATGGAAAAAACCCCTGGTGTCGGCAGCCTTTCCAGTGCCACTGTCTCACCTCCACTGCTCCCAGCTCCTCCACAGGGTCCTCAGCTTGGAAAAGCTTCAGTCCCTTCTTGTTCCCTCTTGGTGCTACCCCACCTACAGTGAGCTCCTGTCTTCCCCATCAAATGAGATCTTCGCTTTCCATGAAATCTCAGCTCAAGGATCACCTCCTACAGGAAATCTTCCCCGATTAATCCCACTCCCTGTGATCTTTTCTTCCCTTTCATGTTCTCTGGCCCCACTCTCCATGGCACATTGACTTGCCAAAGGGATTGAAGGAAATGCTCTGCCTTTCCGTCCCTGGTAATGAGGAGTTGACGGCATCTTCAAATATCAAAGAGATGTTCAATAACTTTGTTTCTGGTTCTACATATGTCAGTGAGATAAATCAGATAATGGATGAGAAAACAGCTTCATGTGGAAACGTAGCTATCATCCTAACTAAATCTGTTGCTGTAAACTTACTCTGTTGGACACAGGAAGGATTTACAAGGCCAAACTTTAAAAAATAAGGACAGATCCAAGTTCAAGATACACAATGTTATGTCAGAAACTACACCATTAATCAGGATAATTACCGGCATGCCAAAAATATAGAACAGACAAGCCTCTTGTTCTTTCCCTACAGTCGTTGTATAGTATACAATATTCTCAGGCAAATGCAAAATGGGCACAACAGTAATTTAGAAGATGTGGGAGATTTCAAAGCAAAACATCAAATAGCTTTAACATTAACATCCTATTCCATAACTGACTACGGAATAAAAGTCCCAACACTTTAGTATTTTAATTAAACTTCTTGTGGTGCAACACACAACTGTATTAAAAGAGTAAAATAGTAATATATTTTGGTTTCTTCACACACTCAAATCATACTTCTGTTGGAGTCAACTGGGCAAAAGGAAAGAAACTGATAACTGGGAGTCAACAAACAACTGGAGAGTAATTTGGCCACACTGGGCAAAACACATCACCTTTTTGAGACTGTCTGCTGATCTCTAAAATGAGGATGTGACTCTGTGCCTGTCTCCCACACACTGAGATACAAAAAAGATTTCATGACTTCAATCACTGACAAAGAATGGCTTATAAAGGGCAATAGAAATGCTATGCATTTATTACTTTAAAAATATTACTATTATTGCTAAATAGGGCTTGATAAATACAGAAAATACCTGACAAAAAGACATATAGTGACGTTAGCAATAATAATGGAGTAAGGACTTCTGTAAATCTTCTCCTCCATAAAAGAAAGAGAACACTGACAAGATCTGAGGAGTATTTATTCAAGAAAAACAGCTGAATCTCAGTATAAACAATGGGCTTTGTGGCATTTTACCTTGCCCCATTCCCATGCCCTTTCCCCTTTGAGCTCCACTTAGCCTTGAAAACCAATACCACACAATCACATGAAAACTGGCCTGGCAGCCACTGGAAAGGGCAGAATGGGGCTGGAGCTCTTTCAAAGCTCCATTTTCAGAAAATTGCCACCTGTTTGGTGGTTCCCAGGAAGACCCCTCGCATGTTGTCTTTATTTGATGTGACTCAGAGCTTGCCCAGCTGAAGGCCTTTTTTTGAGGGCTAGTCGTTGAAAAGCATCAGTGACCGTTGTTTAACATCGTAGTCTCCTGAGGCGGCAGGTAACAGTTGGAGCAACAATAAGCTAGCCAAAGAGCTTAAAAGGAAAATCTGGGGAACACCACAGGAGCCTCTGGAAAGCTCCAACGTATTCTTAGGGATCTAGAAGACGACACACAGGCACAGGGCTAAGTTCATGCCCAAAGTTGTGCACATGCTCAGAAAAGATCCGAGAAGGCCCTAAGCTCTCACCTCTAGCTGACCTTGAGGATCTGTGCAATCAGCAGATGCAAGGTAAGGCAGAGTTCTTAACTGCCAGGATGAGCATTGAAAGCATGCCCCAAAACACACATAGAGCCCCTCAGCAAAGACTAGGGGGACTTATTGGTTCTAGGCATTTAAGGAAATCTCTGCCCAATAATCAGATGACCACTAAGCTAACTGAGCAGAAACTTCATGGCCACACAGGACAAAGAACACAAACTTAATGGAATTAGTTCAGAAAAGTCACTAAATAACAAACGACAACAACAACAAGAGCAAAGAGCAACGACATAAACCATGGGGAGAGGAGAGAATCTGATTTCCAGAGTCGCCACATTATATTATTTAAAACACCCAGTTCTCAACAAAAAATTACCAGAGACACAAAGAAACAGGAAGTATGTCCCACATACAGACATAAAACAAAAATGAAGGGCCGGCCTGGTGGCACAGTGGTTAAGTTCACACATTTCACTTCGGTGGCCTCAGGTTCGCTAGTTTGGATCCTGAGTTCGGGCCTCAAAAAAGCCAAAAACAGACAATAGAAACTGTCCCTGAGGAACTTACTAGACCAAGACTTTAAAACAGCTTTTTTTAGTGAGGAAGCAATGTATAAAGATTGGCCCTAAGCTAACATCTGTTGCCAATCTTTCTCCTTTTGCTTGAGGAAGATTGTCCTTGAGCTAACATCTGTGCCAGTCTTCCTCTCTTTTGTATGTGGGCCGCTGCCACAGCAGGGCTTGATGAGCAGTGTGTACGTACACGTCCAGGATCCAGACCCATGAATCCCAGGCCGCCAAAGCAGAACACTTGAACTTGACCACTACGCCACGGGGCCAGCCCTAAAACAGCTATTTTAAGTAGGTTCAAAGAACTAAAAGAAACCATGTCTAAACACCTATAAGAAAGTATGAGAACAGTGCCTCACCAAAATACAGACTATCAATTAAGAGATAGCAGTTATAAAAAAAAGAACCAAAGAGAAATTATGGAGTTGAAAAGTACAACTGAAAAATTCACCACAGAGATTCAACATCAGATTTAGGCAGGTTGAAGAAAAAATCAGTGAATGTGAAGACAGGTCAACTGAGATTCTCCACTCTGAGCAACAGAAAGAAAAAAGAATGAAGAAAAATAAACAGAGCCTCAGGGACCCATGGAACACCATCAAGCGTACCAACATATGCATAATAGGAGTTCCAGAAGAGAGGAGAGAGAGAAAAGGGCAGAAAGAATATTTGAGGAAATAATAACAGAACACTTTCCAAATTTGATGAAAAACATTAATCTATACATCCAAGAAGATCAACTCCAAGTAGAATAAAGTAAAGAGATTCACACCTAGACACATGATAACCAAATTGCCAAAAGACAAACAGGGATAATCTTTTAAGTGCAAGAGAGAAACAAGCTACCACACAAAGGGGATCATCAACAACCAATTTTCTATCAGCAACTACAGGCGCCAAAAGTAGTGGGATGCAATATTCAAAGTGCTGGAGGAAAAAGACTGTCAACCAAGAATTCCAAGTCCAGCAAAACTAACCTTCAAAATTAAAGGAGAAATTAACACATCCGCAAATAAACCAAAACTGAGAGAATTCATCATTAGAAAACCTGCCTGGTAAGAAATACTAAAGGGAGTCCTTCAGGTTGAAATGAAAGGACACTATACAGTAACTCAAATCCACACAAAGAAATAAAGAACACAGGGAAAGGCAACTACATAGACAAATATAAAAGAGAGAATAAATATATATTTTGTTTGTAATTATTTTTTCTCCTATGTGATTTAAAATGCAAATGAATAAACAATAATTATAAATCTATGTTGATTGTCACATAATGTATAAAGATGTAATTGTGTGACAGTAAGCACAAAGAAAGGGGAGGGAAACAGAAGTATACAGGAGCAAAGTTTTTGTATACCATTGAAATTAGGTTGATGTTAAATCAAACTTTATTGTTAAACACCAATATTTTAATTGTAATCCCTGAGGCAGCCACCAAGAAATAATTTTAAAACACATTGTAAAATAAAATACTAGGGAGTTAAAATGGGACATTAGAAAATATCTACTTAACATAAAAAGAGGTAGCAATGGAGTAATACAGAAAAAAATAGGCATAACACATAGAGAAACCAAATAGCAAAATGGCAGATGTAAATCCTACCTTATCAGTAATTAAATGTAAATGAATTAAACACTCCAGCTAAAAGGCAGACATGGCAGAATGGATTAAAAAAACATGATCCAGGGACTGGCCCAGCATCCTAGTTGTTAGATTTGTGTGCTCCACAGGCACAGACCTGCGCACCACTCATCAAGTCATGCTGTGGTGGCATCCAACATATAAAAATGGAGGCAGATTGGCACAGATGTTAGCTCAGGGACAATGGTCCTCAAGCAAAAGGAGGAAGATTGGCAACAGATATTAGCTCAGGGCCAACCCTCCACACCAAAAAACACACAAACAAACAAAACACAAAAAAATATGATCCAATTATATGCTGCCTACAAGACATTCATTTTAGATTCAAAGAGATAAATAGATTGGAAGTAAAAGAATAGCAAAAGACATTCCATGCAGTTTCAATTATTCACAATGAATAAGTTCTGGAGATCTAATGTACAGCAGACTGATGATAGTTAACAATAATGTATATTTGAAATTTAGTAAAAGGATGGATCTTACATTAAATTTCTCAATACATATACAAAATGGTAACTATGTAGAGGTGATGAATATGTTAATTAGCTTGGTGGTGGTGATCATTTCATAATATATATGTATATCAAAACATCCAGTTGTACACCTTAAATATATACAATTTTTAGGTCAATGATATCTCAATAAGGTTGTTTAAAAAAAGAGAGAGATTCCATGTAAGTACTAACCAAAAGAGAGTCAGTTGAAGAGGCTATACTAATATCAGACAAAATAGGCTTTAAGACAAAATTGTTACTAGAGACACAGAAGGACATTATGTAATGATAAAAGGGTCAATCTATCAAAAATATGTAATAATTATAATCATATGTATACCTATCAACACAGCCCCAAAATATATGAAGCAAAAACTGACAGAATTGAAGGGAAAAACACACAACAAACATTAAGAATAAATATTAATGTTGTACTTTCAATAATGGATATAATCAGACAAAAGATCAGCAAGGAAATGAAGACTTGAACAACACTATATACCAACAGGATCTAGCAGACATCTAAAGAACACTGTATCCAGTAACAAGGGAATACATATTCTTCTCAAATGCACATGGAACACTCTGCAGGATACATAATAAAACACATTTCAATGAATGAAACAAATGAAATCATACAAAATATGTTCTCTGACCACAATGGAATGAAATTAGATATCAATAACAGAAAGAAATTTGGGAAACTCACAAATATGTGGAAATTAAACAACACATTCTTAAAAGCAGTGGATCAAAGAAGAAATCACAAGGGAAACTAGAAAATACTTTGAGAGGGATGAAAGTGAAAAAAAAAAAACCCACCACACCAAAACTTATGAGATGCAATGAATGGAGTGCTATAAATGGAAATTTATAGCTATAAATGCCTATGTTAAAGAAAAATTATTTCAAATCAATAACTTAACTTTCCACCCTATGAACAAAACAAAAAAGCAAACTAAACACAAAGCAAGGAGAAAGAAGGAAATATAAACAATTGAACAGAAATAAAATGTTGGTTCTCTTATAAGAGCAACAAAATTGACAAACCTTTATCTAGACTGACCAAATCACTAATATCAGGGAGGAGAGAAGGGACCTTACTATCAACCTTACAGAAATAAAAATGATTACAGGGAAATACTATGAGAAATTACATGCCAATAAAATAGACAATAGAAGATGAAATGGACAAATTTCTAGAAAGATACAAAGTATGAAAACTGACTCAAAAAGAAACAGAAAATCTGAATAGACACAAAAAGTAAAGAGATTAAATCAATAATCAAAAAACTTCCCACAAAGAAAGCCCAAGACCAGATGGCTTTGCTGATGAATTCTACTAGACATTTAAAGAAGAATTAACCAATCTTTCACAAACTCTCCCAAAAAATAGAAAAGGAGGAAACATGTCTCAGTTCATTCTATGAGGCCAGTATTATCCTGATGTTAGAACTGGAAAAGATATCACCAATAAAGAAAACTACAGACCAATATCCCTTATGAATATAAATGCAAAAATCTTCAATAAAATACTAGCAAACTGAATCCAGTAACATATAAAAAGGATTATACACCACGACAAAGTGGATTTATTCCCTGGAAAGCAACGCTGGCTTAACGTATGAAAATAAACCAATGTAATACACCAATGAATAGAATAAAGGACAAAAACCACATGATCATCTCAACAGACACAGAAAAAGCACTTAACAAAATTCAACACTCTTTCATGATAATAAACACTCAACAAGCTAGGAATAGAAGAGAATTTCCTCAGCTTGCTAAAGGGCATCAATAAGCACCAAAATCATACTTAATGGTGAAAGACCGAAAACTTTCTCACTAATATTAGGAACAAGACAAGGATGCCCACTTTGCTGCATCTATTCAACATTGTATTGGAGATTCTAGTCAGCGTAATAGGCAAGAAAAAGAAATAGAAGGCATCCACCTACATTGGAAAGGAAGAAAAAAAACTACCTCTGTTCGCAGATGACATGATTTTGTATATAGAAAAGCCTAAGGAATGCACAAAAAACTCTTAGGATTACTAAGTACAGCAAGGCTGCAGGAGACCAGAGGCATATACAAAAATCAATTGTATTTCTATATATTAGCAATGAACAATTTAAAGAAGAAATTAAGAAAACAACTCCATTTACAATAGCATCAAAAGGAATAAAATATCTAGGAATAAATTTAACAAAATAGACTACAACAAACTAAAGATATTCTTTGAAGGAACATTTAGATCCTTTGAAGGAACAAAGGATCCCAAGACAAAAAAAATACACTTGAAACTTTAATATAACCAAGTACAATTTTCTAAAGTCATTCTTCACAATAAGTCACAAACTACAGAGCAGCAGTTCTCAAACTGGAGCACGCATCAGAATGCCCTGGAATTCTTGTTAAACACAGATAGCTGGGCCCTACCCCTAGAGTTTCTGATTAACCGGGTCTAGGGTGAGGTCTGAGAATTTGCATTTCCAGCAAGTTGCCAGATGACACTGATGCTGCTGGTCCTAGGACCATACTTCAAAAATGCCTGCTATGTCTAAATAGGAGCACGTTTTCTTGAGATTCAACCCATGAAGAAGCTTGTGCATTCCCTTTAAATCAACTTTAAAACCTCATCTGTTGCTGTTCTAAAAGAAATTACCTTGTGTGATACTACTGTTTGTTTAGCAGTTTTAATCAACTCCTTGAATAAAATTCTTTATGGTAAAAAGTTCTTAGCTCCTCTGCACAGACAGCCAGGTCCCATTAAGAAAATTATTACCACAAGTGACTTTTGTAATGTGTGAATTTTGGTTCAGTGAGTTTCTTTTAGTTTTGGAACTGAGAATTATACAAGCACATATTCGGTGCAAGCTCTATTGAGAAAACTTAGGCATTTGGTGATATTAAATTATTTTTATACATCATTCTCTATCTCCAATCCGCATGGCCCTTGGAGTCACTGCTATAAACCAAAAGCCCTTGGCTGGAAGTAGCCCAGACACAAGTTTGGTTTGATTCATGGAGTATTTTGGAGAAAAAATACTCTTGAACCAACACTTAAAAATCAGGTGATTTCACATTAAAATTCAGATTTCCACCTATTCAAAAAAAAACAATCAAAAGATCTGGCAACATCGTTCCCAAATTTCTGCAAGTCCGTAATCGGCTAAAACTGGGCCATAGCTGCCCTTCAGAGAGAACTCGAGCTCTGTCTGGCCAGAGTCCCCATTCATTTCCTGTTGTCTTCAACCTGGTCCTCTTCACTCATTTATTTATCAGCCTCGTCCCGTGGGCTTTTGTATTTGGGTGCCTGGTAAGAGGGAATGGACAGTGGAGTCTCAATGTCAAAACGTACATACAGACTGGCTTAAATTAAGTGAGGTGCAGGTACATTTCTTTGGACTAGGTCTCTTACAGGTTATTGAGTTGTATCATCTACCAGTGGGTCACTCCTACTCTTTGGAAATTCTTGCATTGGAAACCTTCAGGCTAGGATGAGCATTCTCTTAAAAGCGGCGTGGCAGGTTGAGAATATTCCTGTCTGGCGAAAAGAATAGTGTAAATGATGGGTGTACCACAAAAACCTGGATGCAGAATGCCTATTTATTATTTTAACCTTTTTATTATGAAAGAACAGAAAAGTAAAATGTAATATATAGTTTAAAATACTATAGCGTGAACCTCTATAACTACTACCCAGTGAAGAACATGAGCACACCAGAACCCATACAAAGCCACTTTTCAATCGTGACACTCTGCTTGCCCCTCTGAGGTAAACACTGACTTGTATGATAAACACTTCCTTACTCTTTATAATTTTTCCACCTAAATCTGCTTCCCTAACAATATCACTTACTTCTGCCTGTTTCTGAATGCCAAACTTAGAAATTTATTCTTTTGTATCTGACTTTTAAAAACTTAATACTATGTTTTTAACATACATGTTAACTGTGTCTTCTTTTTCCTCTTGATCAGCCTCACCAGAGGTTTATCAATTTTATAGGTCCTTCCAAGAGCCAACTCTTGGCTTTGTTGATCTTTCTGCCCTTCCCTTTAGTTTCTACCTTCTACTTGTTTGCACGTATTGTGCTTTTTCTGACTTCTTAAGATAAACATTTGATCTTAATTCTGGGCCTTTTTTCTTTTAAGGATATACATTTTTCCATTAAGTACTCATTTATCTGTATCCTATGCATTTTAACATGAAATATTTTTTATCATTTATTTAAAATATTTCTTAATTTCCATTATATCTTCTTTAATCCAGGAGTTATTTAGGGGTATATATTCAAATTACTAAACATATGGGGGTGATTTTCTAGTTATCTGTTCATTATTCATTTCTAGCATAATTACAATCAGAGTACACATTCTGTATAGTTTCAATCTTTGAAATTTGCTGAGACTTGCTTAATGATCCAGTCTATGGTAAATTCTTGTAAAATATGTGTGTGCTTAGAAAGAACGTGTACTTCACAGTTTGGTGCCCTGTGTTCACTAGAACATGTTTATTAATCATGTTTCCACTGTGATTATGGATTGTCTATGTCTCCTTGTAGTTCTGTAAAAAATTTTTTTCTTATATTTTGCAGCCATGTTATTGGGTACATACAAATTTAGAATTCTGTCTTCCTGGTGAATTAAAATCAATTATTAAAAAACATGGGGCTGGCCCCGTGGCCGAGTGGTTAGGTTCGCGCGCTCTGCTGCAGGCAGCCCAGTGTTTCGCTGATTCGAATCCTGGGCGCGGACATGGTACTGCTCATCAGACCACGCTGAGGTGGTGTCCCACATGCCGCAACTAGAAGGACCCACAACGAAGAATATACAACTATGTACCGGGGGGCTTTGGGGAGAAAAAGAAAAAAAATAAAATAAAAAAAAAAAACAATAGTAACACAGAGTAATGTTTTTTGGCTTAAAATCTATTTTGTCAGATATTAACATAGCTACACCATCTCTCTTGTGGTGAATGTTTAGACTGTATACATTTTTACATCTTATTCTCATTATGTATCCATATATTTAAAATAATATATTGCTTGTATAATGCACACAATTTTTGAAAACCTAGTCTGACTATTTTTGTCTTTCAACCGCAACAGTTAGTCGATTTATGTTTACCGTAATTACTGATCTATATGGGTTTAACTCCACCACCACTTCTTGTGCTTTACATCTTTTACTTGTTCTATGTTCCTTTCTCCTTCATTTAAATTGTTTTCTCATTAGATTTTTCCCTTTATTAGTTAGAAGTTATAAAATTTTTCTATTTGTTTAGTGTTTAGTCTGTTAATTACAACATATATCCCTGACTTACAAAGGTCAAACATTAATTGACACCTTTACCCTCCTCCAAGACAATGCAAGAACTTTAGAACAGACTAATTCCATTTACTTCCAACTTTTATGGCGTTTTTGTTCTGTATTTCAAATCTACATTTTAAAAGATGAAACATTATATTGTCTTATACAGCTAATGTTCATTTACAGTTGCATACGTATTTCTCAATTTCTTTGCTGTATTTTTTTTCTTCCACACTTCTGACCTTGCATCTTGGATTACTTTCCTCCCACTTGAAGAACAACCATTAGAAATTTCTTTTCTGCAAACATGCTAGTGGTGGACTCTCCTTTGTCTACATAAAATATCTTTAACTTTCACTTTTACCTCTTTCCTTTCATTCTTGAACACTATCTTCTGCTGGGTTTAAAATTCTGGGTTAGCAGTTATTCCCTTCAGCACACTGAAAATATTATCCCATGTCTTTTGGTTTACACTCTGCTATAGAGAAGTCAAATGTTAGTCTGGCCATCACTCTTCTGCAGTTAATGTCCTTTTTTCCCCCTATTAATAATTTAAGATTTCTCTTTGTATTCTGTTTACTAAAGTTTCATTATGATGAGTCTAGATGTGGACTTAAGTTTTATTTATACTGTTGTGGCTTTGTTGGACTTCCTGGATCTGAAGCTTGAGGTCATTCATCTGCTTCAAATGCTTGGCTATAACTCTTCCAATATTGCTATAGAACCATTCTCTTTCTCCTCAGTTTCCTAGGACTCTGATTATATGATGGTTAGATCTTCTTACTCTATCATCTGTCTCTTACCTTCTTTTTCATTTTCCTTTTTGTATCTTTGTGCTTTACTTTGAATAGTTTCTTCCATCCAATTTTTCAGTTCACTAATTTGCTCTTTTGCTGTGTCTTAATTGCCTATAAACCTGTTCATTTTGTTTTTATATTTTCAGTTTTAGAATTTGTTTGTTTGGTTGCATTTTTTTGTTTATTTATTTTTTTGCTGAGGAAGATTCACTCTGAGCTAACACCTGTTGCCAATCTTCTTCTTTTTGCTTGAGGAAGATTCTCCCTGAGCTAACATCCATGCCAATGTTCCTCTATTTTTGTATGTGGGTCGCCGCCACAGCATGGCTGCTGATGAGTGGTGTAGGTCCATGCCTGAGAACCAAACCTGGGCTGCTGAAGCAGAGTGTGCCAAACTTAACCACTAGGCCAAAGGGCGAGTCCCTAGAATGTGTTTGTTTTTCTAATCTATAAAGCCACATTTTAGAGTTTCCAGCCCTTGCTGAAACTAAAGTTTGGTTTTTACTTCCTTTAATTCTGTAAGTATAGTATTTTATACTCTGCATCTGGTAAGTCCAATACCCAGAATCTCTGTGAGTCTATTTCTATTGTCTGTTACTTTTGCTGGTTCTCACATATGGTGTCTTCTCTCTGTGTGTGTCTGGTTACCTCTGATTGTGGCTGAATACTGCAATTAAAAAATTATTTGTAGAGGGGCCAGCCCAGTGGCACAGCAGTTAAGTGCGCACGTTCCGGTTCCATGGCCCAGGGTTCGCCGGTTCAGATCCCGGATGCAGACATGGCACTGCTTGGCATGCCATGCTGTGGTAGGCGTCCCACATATAAAGTAGAGGAAGATGGGCACAGATGTTAGCTCAGGGCCAGCCTTCCTCAGCAGAAAGAGGAGGATTGGCAGATGTTAGCTCAGGGCTAATCTTCCTCAAAAAAAGAAAAAAGCTATTTGGGTGGGCGGAGCAAAATGGCGGGGTGAGCTGACCCGGGATTCTCTCCCCTCCAAAATACAACAAAAGATTGGAAGAACTGAATTTCAGAGAATAAACATAATGCCAGCTCATTAGAGACCTACAATACCAAGAAGGTGGAGATCATAAACCTTGCAGACAGCCTCAGAGGCGCTGGAACGGTGGGAGAGAACATTGCTCCCTCCCCTAGAGTCTGCGATCACTGCGGCGTGGGTCGGGAAGGGGTGGGGGAGGGGCCGCGCGACCGGGGGATCATCCAGGACTCCTGCCGCTGATTCAGTGGAGACCTGCTGACGGGGGGGAAAGTTTCCGTCTGCGGGGACCCCATAAATCAAGGGCCTTGGGAGGCCAGAGAACAGAACTGATCTGAACCCAGACCGGTGCGTGTGAGTAACAGCCCCTCCCCCCCAGCAAAGCCAGTGGGCGCAGCCATCTTGCCCCAAGGCGGAGAGCTAACACGCCACTCTTGACCCCCATCTAGTGGCGACAGGCTGTAACTGCAACTGAATTCTACCACCATGAGAAAAAACCGCTCTTCTACCATCCAGCAATTTATAAAAGCTCGAGACTAGAAGGAAAACAATGAAAACACAGAATTAAGTCCTGAGGACTTGGAATTAGGTAAACTAAGTGATAATGAATTCAGAGCAGCTATAATCAAAAAACTCAATGAGGTAGAGAGAAAGATAGAGAAACAAGCCGAGTTCTGGAGTTACGTCACAAAAGAGATTGCAATCATAAAGAAGAATCAAACAGAATTACTTGAGATGAAAAACACAATGGACCAGATAAAACAGAATACGGATTCCCTGAATGCCCGTGTAGACAACATAGAGGAGAAAATTAGCATAATCGAGGACAGACAGGCTGAATGGCGCCAGACAGAGGAAGAAAGAGAACTAAGAATTAAAAAAAATGAGGAAAATCTCCGAGAGATAATGGATTCAATGAGGAGTAAAAACATAAGGATCATAGGAATTCCCGAGAATATGGAAAAGGAAAATGGAGCAGAAAGTGTGCTTAACGAAATTATTGAAGAGAACTTCCCAAATCTAGGGATCAACGGAGAAATGTGTGTAGAGGAGGGTTTTAGATCTCCTAGATTTGTCAATGTAAAAAGACCCACCGCAAGGCACATAATAGTAAAGTTGGCAAATAGGAATGATAAGGAAAGAATACTCAGGGAAGTAAGAAAAAAAAAGAGAATAACCTATAAAGGAGCCCCTATCAGACTGTCAGCAGATTTCTCTACAGAAACCCTACAAGCTAGGAGAGAATGGAGTGATATATTCAAAGCTTTAAAGGATAAAAACCTTCAGCCAAGAATACTCTATCCAGCAAGAATTTCCTTCAGATATGAGGGAGAAATTAAATCTTTTCCAGACAAACAAAAGTTAAGAGAATTTGTAACTAAAAGCCTTCCATTACAAGAAATCCTCAAGAAGGCTCTCATACTTGAAAAAAGAAAAAAGGGAGAAGGGGACACAATCCACAGACTAGGGAGACCGATGGATAGAACCAGAACAGGATAGCAAATATTCAACTATAGCATTAGGGTAAAAATAAGGAAACTACCAAAACAAGGACGATCTTAGCACTCTAACTACAAATTAATAAGACGAGTTGGAATAAAAACTGAAAATAATTATTTAGGAGGGGAAGAGCAAAGGGTCTAAATCAGTATTGGTCAAGTAAGTAAGAGACCACCAGAGAATAGACTATATTATACACGAGATTCTAAATACAAACTTCAAGGTAGACACTAAAATAAAGTACAGAACAGAGTCACAAATCATAGATAAGGAAAAATCTAAGAAACCCAGCATAAGAAATTGCAGTATTAAATGGGTAGTCTAAAGCACACAGGAAAAGAAACACAGGAAAACAAGATAATGAGCGACAGATTGACAGCATTAAGTCCACATGCATCAATAATCACTCTCAATGTGAACGGATTGAACTCTCCAATAAAAAGACACAGAGTGGCAAAATGGATTAAAGAACAAGCTCCAACAATTTGTTGCCTCCAGGAAACACATCTCAGCCCCAAGGACAAACACAGACTCAGGGTGAAGGGGTGGAGGACAATACTTCAAGCAAATAGCAAGGAAAAAAAGGCAGGTGTTGCAATTCTCATATCAGACCAAGTGGATTTCAAAATAAGACAGGTAAAGAGAGACACAGAGGGACAATATATAATGATCAAAGGGACACTTCATCAAGAAGAAATAACGCTTATAAATATCTATGCACCCAACACAGGAGCACCAAGATTCATAAAGCAACTATTAACAGATCTAAAGGAAGATGTTAAAAACAACACAATAATAGTAGGGGACCTCAACACCCCACTCACATCAATGGACAGATCATCCAGACAGAAAATCAACAAGAAAATAGTGGAGCTGAATGAAAAACTAAAACAATTGGACTTAATAGACATATATAGATCACTCCACCCTGAAGGAGCTGAATACACATTCTTCTCAAGTGCACAGGGAACATTCTCTAGGATAGACCATATGTTGGGAAACAAGACAAGCTTCTACAAATTTAAAAAAATTGAAATAATAACAAGCATCTTCTCAGATCATAGTACTATAAGGCTAGAAATTAATTACAAGAAAAAAGCTGAGAAAGGCACAAAGATGTGGAGACTAAACAACACACTACTGAACAAGCAATGGATCATTGATGAAATTAAAGAAGAAATAAAAAAATACCTGGAAACAAATGAAAATGATAGCATGCCATACCAACTCATATGGGATACAGCAAAAGCTGCATTAAGAGGAAAATTCATCGCAATACAGGCACATCTTAACAAACAAGAAAAATCCCAAATAAGCAACCTTAAAGCACACCTAACTGAACTAGAGAAAAAAGAACAAATGAAGCCCAAAGTCAGCAGAAGGAGAGAAATAATAAAAATCAGAGCAGAAATAAATACTATTGAAATGAAAAAGGCAGTAGAAAGGATCAATGAGACAAAGAGCTGGTTTTTTGAGAAGATAAATAAAATTGACAAACCACTAGCCAGACTTACAAAGAAAAAGAGGGAGAAAGCTCAAATAAACAAAATCAGAAATGAGCGAGGAGAAATAACAACAGACTCTGCAGAAATACAACAGATTATAAGAGAATACTACAAAAAACTATATGCCAACAGAATGGATAACCTAGAGGAAACGGATAAATTCTTGGACTCCTACAATCTACCAAAGCTCACTCAAGAAGAGGCAGACAATTTGAAAAGACCAATCACAAGGAAAGAGATTGAAACAGCAATCAAAAACATCCCAAAGAATAAAACCCCAGGACCAGATGGCTTTCCTGGGGAATTCTACCAAACTTTCAGAGAGGATTTAATACCTATCCTTTTCAAGCTATTCCAGAAAATTAGGGAAGATGGAACGCTTCCTAACACATTCTATGAGGCCAACATCACGCTGATACCAAAACCTGGCAAGGACACCACGAAAAAAGAGAACTACAGGCCAATATCACTGATGAACATAGATGCAAAAATTCTAAACAAAATTTTGGCAACCAGAATTCAGCAATTCATCAAAAGAATCATACATCAAGATCAGGTGGGATTCATACCAGGGACACAGGGATGGTTCAACATCCGCAAATCAATCAACATGATACACCACATCAACAAACTGAGGAATAAAAACCACATGATCATCTCAATAGATGCAGAGAAGGCATGTGACAAGATCCAACAGCCATTTATGATAAAAACTCTGAACAAAATGGGCATAGAAGGAAACTACCTCAACATAATAAAGGCCATATATGACAAACCCATAACCAACATCATACTCAATGGGCAAAAACTGAACCCCATCCCCCGGAAAACAGGAACGAAACAAGGATGCCCTCTATCACCACTCTTATTTAACATAGTACTGGAGGTCCTGGCCAGAGCAATCAGACAAGAAAAGGGAATAAAAGGAATCCAAATAGGGAGGGAAGAAGTGAAACTCTCGCTGTTTGCAGACGACATGATCTTATATATAGAAAACCCCAAAGAATCCATTGGACAACTGTTAGAAGTAATCAACAACTACAGCAAAGTTGCAGGGTATAAAATCAATTTGCATAAATCAGTAGCATTTCTATACTCCAGTAAAGAACCAACAGAAAAAGAACTCAGGAATACAATACCATTCACAATCGCAACAAAAAGAATAAAATACCTTGGGGTAAATTTAACTAAGGAAGTGAAGGACCTATATAATGAAAATTACAAGGCCTTTCTGAGAGAATTGGATGATGACATAAGGAGACGGAAAGACATTCCATGTACATGGATTAGAAGAATAAACATAGTTAAACTGTCCATTCTACCTAAAGCAATCTACAGATTCAGTGCTATCCCAATCAGAATCCCCATGACATTCTTAACAGAATTAGAACAAAGAATCCTAAAATTCATATGGGGCAACAAAAGACCCCGAATTGCTAAAGCAATCCTGAGAAAAAAGAACAAAACGGGAGGCATCACAATCCCTGACTTCAAAACATACTACAAAGCTACAGTAATCAAAACAGCAGGTACTGGTACAAAAACAGGTGCACAGATCAATGGAACAGAATTGAAAGCCCAGAAATAAAACCACACATCTATGGACAGCTTATCTTTGACAAAGGAGCTGAGGGCATACAGTGGAGAAAAGAAAGTCTTTTCAACAAATGGTGCTGGGAAAACTGGAAAGCCACATGTAAAAGAATGAAAATTGACCATTCTTTTTCACCATTCACCAAAATAAACTCAAAATGGATTAAAGACCTAAAAGTGAGACCTGAAACCATAAGGCTTCTGGAAGAAAACGTAGGCAGTACACTCTTTGACATCAGTATTAAAAGGATCTTTTCGGACACCATGCCTTCTCAGAGAAGGGAAATAATAGAAAGAATAAACAAATGGGACTTCATCAGATTAAAGAGCTTCTTCAAGGCAAATGAAAACAGGATTGAAACAAAAAAACAACCCACTAACTGGGAAAAAATATTTGCAAGTCATATATCTGACAAAGGCTTAATATCCATAATATATAAAGAACTCTGGCAACTCAACCACAAAACATCAGACAACCCATTCAAAAAATGGGCTGGAGACATGAACAGACATTTCTCCAAAGAAGATATAATGATGGCCAATAGGCACATGAAAAGATGCTCATCATCACTGATCATCAGGGAAATGCAAATCAAAACTACACTAAGATATCACCTTACACCTGTTAGAATGACAAAAATATCTAAAACTAATAGCAACAAATGTTGGAGAGCTTGCAGAGAAAAAGGAACCCTCATACACTGCTGGTGGGAATGCAATCTGGTGCAGCCACTATGGAAAACAGTATGGAGAGTCCTCAAAAAACTAAAAATAGAACTACCATACGATCCAGCCATCCCACTACTGGGTATTTATCCAAAGAGCTTGAAGTCAGGAATCCCAAAAGTCCTGTGCATCCCAATGTTTATTGCAGCACTGTTTACAATAGCCAAGACGTGGAAGCAACCTAAGTGTCCAGCAACAGATGAATGGATAAAGAAGATGTGGTACATATATACAATGGAATACTACTCAGCTGCAAAACAGAACAAAATCATTCCATTTGCAATAACATGGATGGACCTTGAGAGAATTATGTTAAGTGAAATAAGCCAGCGAGAGAAAGATAATCTGTGTATGACTCCACTCATATGAGGAATTTAAAACTATGGACTAAGAACAGTTTAGTGGATACCAGGGGAAAGGTGGGGTGGGGGGTGGGCACAAAGGGTGAAGTGGTGCACCTACAACACGAATGACAAACATTAATGTACAATTGAAATTTCACAAGATTGTAACCTATCAATAACTCAATTAAAAAAAAAACTATTTGTAGAAACAATTTGAGGACTAGAATCATGATATCTTCCTCTAAGAAGATTTAATTGCTTTTATCTGACACCTATCGGCATTAGCTAAATGGAATCATTTTATGCTGAGTAAGCCTTAAGGTTTCTTGGCCACTGAGATAATACAAAACTGAGCTGCAGCTAATGTGAGAGTTGATTTACTTCTAGTTCACCCTTACTCCTAGGTGTATCTCTTCAGGGAGTCCTAACCTAAAGTGGGGAATGGTTTTACCAGGTTTTCCAGGCTGGACAGGACCTAGAATACAGTTTTCATTCCCCTAACCTTGAAAAGCCACCAAAGGTGAGCTTAGGCTCTCAACTTTTTTTCCCTGATCAGCAAATGGCCACAAGACAAAAGTGGCCCCAGCGCTAGCCTCACTCCTCTGTGTTTACATTCTTTCCTAAATCTAAACTCCGTAATTTCCCACAATTTATTAGTTTGTTGATATTTAAGAAGATTTTTAAAAAGTAATCTATCTAGTTTCTTTAGGTGACTTCAGTAAGAGAGCTGGTTTGAATCGCACGGTTTACCACCAGCTAAAGTAGAACTCCCCCAGCATGCTGTTATGTACATTACCCTTGGCGCATGGTCTCACCTGGCCAGCACCCGCCTCAAGGTAAAAAAGTTCCATGGTATTCTTTGAAGAATCATAGTGCAGAGGAACTACAAAGGACGAGAGTTCACGTTATAGTTCCTCTAATTTATTCACTCTATGACCCTGGACAAAGGTTTCTCTATAAAATGTATGGAGACAATACTTCCATAAATATCAGAAGATGAGAGAAAGGAATGCAAAAGAGCTTGACGAAGCCTACAAAACTAACAAAAGTTATAATTCTCTTTCCTCCTTTCTCGGTCCCAAGGGTGGAGCCTTCATCCATGGCTCTGGCTGATTCATGTCGGCAGGCTAGAGTTCAACTGACAACTCAGGTCACTCATCACTGGCTGGCAACATTATGGAAGATACAATATTCCAGGGTCAAAAACAGAGATACCTACTGTTATATTAGCTAGAATTTATTTTTAAATACTTCAGTGTACATAGTGTGCAGACACACGTTTCCTACCAGGGGTAGCTGGTTAGTATTTGAGGTACCCTAATCAAGAATGCCTACTCCAGGTGTGGTTGGTTGACATCTGAAAGACTAATTAGAAGTCTAAGCTCCAGAGTCAGGCTATTCCAAGTATATCAACTATAGCTATCTAAATCTACACTAGAGAGTTCCCAAATGAGCATAAAGGAGGGTAGAAATAATTTTTCTGATTAAAATAATAGTGTTCAATATTGATGGGTCGGCTGGAACTATTGTCTAGGGACATCCAATGTTGTAAATACATGTGGGTTATAAGAATCTGGCAAACCAGGCAGCCTAACGGGTTTTGTTTTGTTTTGTTTTTTAAGTTGGGCCACATGGAGATTATCACGTGAACTCTTCTTATCCAAAGGCTGTCCACACAGATGATGGCTTTGATTGAGTGACTGCAGGATTGTGAGAAATGTATATTAATACATTCAATCCTTATGAAGGAAGCTTTGATTTTTTTTTTTTTTAAAGATTGTCAGCTGGGCTAACAACTGTTGCCAATCTTTTTTTTTTTTTCCTGCGTTATCTCCCCAAACCCCCCCTGTACATAGTTGTATATCTTAGTTGCAGGTCCTTCTAGTTGTGGGATGTGGGACGCTGCCTTAACGTGGCCTGATGAGCGGTGCCATGTCCGCGCCCAGGATCCGAACCCTGGGCCGCTGCAGTGGAGCACGCGAACTTAACCACTCGGCCACGGAGCAGGCCCCAGCCTAATGCTCCTTGCAGTGGCACTCTGGACATAGGGCTCTGGTCTTGGGTCTGGACTCAACAGAGGATTCCATCACCTGATCCAAATAAAGGCTAGATATGTCCTATAACAAGAATATGTCTGCATCTGTCTCCATGGAACATTTGATGTCAGATACATATCAAAAGGACCAGGGTTGAGGCTTTTCCCAGTCTTTAAGAACAGGCTAAATGACTAACTTTTGTGCCTGCTTGCTAATAAATGTTCAAATGTGTGGCAAAATTTGGTCTGAAGTTGCCTTTATTGTTACAGACCGCATGGTAGCATGATAACCTCTAATCACTGGAAGTTACAGATTTCTACCAAAAAGATTTGCACTATTAGGAGCAGTGAAACCGCCTCAGTTCAGTTTGCAACAGTTGTGGCGCATCAGATTTCCCAAATGAAGCCTGTTGGGACATAACCTCAAAGCAGGAATATCATGCTGATCAAGCTGATGTATAAACTTGCCATCCTGCAACCTCCAAGAGAAAGGCTGTTTCTCTTCAGTGGGAAAACCACAGGAAGCTATAGAGACAGCCTTGGGGTGTGGGTTTTGCAGGGCCTGGGAGCCTGCCAAAAATACCATCATTCTGTTTCTTGGCCCCTAGAATGCAAGGATACTCAATCTTTTTTTTTTTTTTCTTCCCAACGATTTTCCCCCAAACCACCTGGACTCTGTATTCTACTCAAAATGATGTCATTTAAACAATATCTGTAATCAAAGGAATAGATGGGAGGCAACTATCCCATCTACTTCCTCAAGTGAATGTAAAACAGAAGCATTTGCATTTTCAAAACAGTACTGTCTTGGATTCTTAGCAGCTGCATGTCCCTACCCTCCAAATGTTTCAAAAAATATTTAAGCTGAAAATTAACAGAAATAGGAAAGTGAACTAGGTCATAAACAGTTTTCTTGAGGAAAAACTTTGAAATTCTCACCCCCAACCCTGCATCTGACTGGAGGGCACCTAAAGTTGCTCCAGTCCACGTGATTTTCCTGATGAAACAGTTGGAAAGCACGACCATAAGAAATATATTCCTCTGGGTATCAGGATTCCCCTTTAAAAGGACAAGTTCCCAGGGCTGGCCCCATGGCCGAGTAGTTAAATTTGCGCGCTCCGCTGCAGGCGGCCCAGTGTTTCGTTGGTTCGAATCCTGGGCGTGGACATGGCACTGCTCATCAAACCACGCTGAGGCGGCGTCCCACATGCCACAACTAGAAGGACCCACAACGAAGAATATACAACTATGTACCAGGGGGCTTTGGGGAGAAAAAGGAAAAGAAAAAAATCTTAAAAGCAAAAAAAAAAAAAAGGACACGTTCCCCAAGGACAGTTAACTGGTTCACCAAGGAGCTTAACCAGACTTCAAAACTGCTAAAAATTTAAAGTGGAACCTTTTTTTTCTCCCCAAAAGAGTATATTGGAATTCTGTGAGTGTGAGTTAATCCTACCACATCATCGTCTGACAGGCATTTGATACAGTAGGTGAGTGAACTGGGAGTTGGAAATCCTGGGCTTTCACGTAATGTCTCTGAGCCTAATGATCTCTCCACCTGATGAACTGGGAAGCCCGCATGCTAGCCACTTCACAGGAAACTTGAAAGGGATCCCGGGAAGACATCCATAAAATGATGCCAAAGGAAGACAGAAGTGCCGCAGCACTTGAAAAGATTAAGCCAAGGCAGCTGATCATCCCTCTCGTGTTGCACTGGGCTCTAACCCGTTTATAGCCACAGCAAGAAAAAGCAAGATGGTTGAGGCTAAAGAAAGGCTTCTGAGAAGCAGTATGGGACAGGGACAAGAACAACTACACTGACAGGCAGCAGGCCTGGTGCTGTCACAAGAACTGCCCTCCTGGGTCTCTTATGTCCCTGACTAACAGCACAGAAAAATTCAGAATTCAGAAGGAAGACAGCCAAGAAGTCTTTCCCAAGGTTTATGTCAGCTCATCTCAAGTCGTGGGCCTGACACTGGAAACAGATAGCTGTACAAATACTCAGGAAATAAAAGGATTCATTCCCTCCCCTAATACACAATCCTGGCAATATTAAACGTCAGCGGCATTTTATTTAATAATTAAACCCCTAGATTAACAGCCTACTTGAAAAGAAAAGGGAAAAGGAAAGAAAAAGACAAAGAATCTAATAACCTGCACATTAATATTTTCTCACCTCTTGAGGCCATGCCCTTTTTAAAAGAATTGCTCGTCCTTTTTTGTTCCCCTCCCTTTCTGTCAACTTCTAAAGATAGAAAGGTTTTTACGGCTGTAAATTACAAAGTGCATTTATGAAAGGAAATGGAAATGGCAACTGATCTCTGCTCGTACAAAGGAGCAATGGAAAACTGTTACAGAGTGTCAACTACATGACACTTGGTATACAAGCTATCATGTAACCTTCATGGCCACTAAAAAGTCATTTTAACTATTTTCCATCTGAGGAAACTGAAGCTCAGAAAGTTTGAGATACTTGTCAAAGGTCACAAAGTTAGTAGGTGGCCTTGTCCTTAAAGCCAGTGCTCATTTCTACCGCATGAACCATATCAGAATGTCCCCTTTTCTTTCAGCCAGCTCATAGTCAAAAGGTTAGCAGACCTGGAGTTCCCTTGACTTGGTGCTCTCTCTCATTCGGACCCAAAAGCCGTTTGAAGCCCCTGCAGTTCTTTTTTAAATTTTTCAATTTTTTCTTGTAAATTGTTTGTTCCCTTTATTCACAACACAGAGCTTCAAGTTACTTTTGGCCTTTTCCAAAAAATCAAACCCACCCTCAAAGGTCAAGAATTTACCACTGCTGAGGCTATTAAGAGGAAAATATTGTGAGATCTGAAGCAATTTCCCAGGAAGAACTAGTCCACTGTTTTGAGCTGGCACAGCAGAACTGAGACAGGCACACTGCCTCCTCAGGGAACATTCTGGAAGGGCCCATTGCTTGGGACTGGCAGTCATTTGCAGAGAGTGTGATGGGGTGATGTGGGTCTCATTTTTCAGGTATTAAATGCCTACTGGAATATTCTCAATAATAGGAAGCAGTGAGTGATTAGGCAAAGGACAGCAGATGTTGTGAAATAAAACTCTTATTCCTCTACTAGATCCAAGTGACATGTATGTGTTTTTGTTTTCCTACTTATGCAGGTTATTCTACTAGGAAGTCACTTTGCACTCAGTTATTGTTTTAAATCTGCTTGCATTATGACTGAAGTCCTTCAAGTCAAACTGAACTAACAGAAAATCTGGATACGGGCAGTGGAGCAATCTTATGGATGGTTTTTAGTCAGGCTTTCTTCCTTAAGAAAGAGCATCACGGAGCTCATGTGCCACGTTTGGGATAGTGAGAGGTTTTTTGTTTTTTTTTTTGAGGAAGATTAGCCCTGAGCTAACTTTTTGCTGAGGAAGACTGGCCCTGAGCTAACATCCGTGCCCATCTTCCTCTACTTTATATGTGGGACGCCTACCACAGCATGGCGTGCCAAGCAGTGCCATGTCCGCACCCGGGAACTGAACCAGCGAAGCCCGGGCTGCGGAAGCGGAATGAGCACACTTAAGTGCTGCGTCACGGGGCCGGCCCTGGGATAGTGAGAGGTTTTAATGCAGCAATGAGTAATTGCCACTTGCTTCAGTCCCCACTTTTGTTATCATTTCCCTCTGGGGTCTTTCATGAAGAGTTGACATAAAGGTAAGACAAAGGTGAAGTACAACTGAGAACTGAGAGAAACACAAATTTTCTCTCCTGCCTTTACAAACAACACAAAAATATACTTTTGCATGAATTTCAATTCCAAACTGGAGTGCCAATAAAGGTCTTAAAAATATCCAAATGCTTCAGCAAATCCAGAGTCAACTGCCAAGACCCCTAAGCTGTCTAGAGTTCTGATTACGGGTAAGTTCTGACTACAGGCCTTGGGACTATTCAAATGCCCTTCAAAGCAGTCGTTGTGGGAGACTGGGCAGTTACCCCAGGGATGCTGCTACTAGTCCTCAAGACACTGCTGCATACACACTGATACGGTGTCAAGATGGCTCCTCTCTTTTGCAAAACTTGTTCTGTCTGTTCACTACTGACTCTTCATCTTTGGCACACTTGCAGCCATTTTAGGATCACAAAGGAAATAGTTTCCCAATTTTAGTCTGATGGCTAGAAATTCAAGATGTCTAACTTTAGTGTGTGCTTTAACCAGACCCTAGATATTCTAGAAAGGAGAAACACATAGTTTTTTCTTCCTTGTCAAGAAAAAACTAAGAAAATTTTTATGATGAAAGAATTACTTAAAACTAGGGAATGTCAGACACTATAGAATTTATCACCATCGTCACATAAAATGTTACATAAACAAGTTATAAGGACAATAATTTCGGGAATAGGATGTTCTCAAACAGTTCTTTCACATCCTCTATGGCAAAAAAGGCTATAGCGATAAGTACTTTTAGAAATACTTGGACAGGATATTGGAAGGCCCTTTAGAAAATTAAAAATTCTGCAGGAGAGCAAGCAAAACCGATCAAAGAGCTCATTGCCAAAATGTGTCCTTTCATAAATGTTAAGTCATCTCTGATGAATCCCAAAGGCTCCTTGCTTTAATATACTCTGGAAACGATCTTCCAACATAACAACAAATCATCAAAAGCATCAACTAAAGCAAATGAGATAGTAGAAGCTGGAAAGAAGCTAAATAAATATTGAGAACACTGAAATGTACCATTTGATAATAGCTACCACCCATGGCTTAATGATTGATCATACCTCCGCACTAGCAGGCGAAGGGCGTTCTGTGACCAAGTCTTAGCTGTCTAACAGACCGTGAGTTCCTGGAGGGCACAGGCTAGCTTCCTTTTTTTTCCTGTTGTGTTGTTCATTTATTCAGCTACCAAATCACTGATTAATTTTTCTTATCATTCAAAATACATTTAATCAGTGACTATCATTTTTTTTTAAAGATTTTACTTTTCCTTTTTCTCCCCAAAGCCCCCCAGTACATAGTTGTGTATTTTTAGTTATGGGTCCTTCTAGTTGTGGCATGTGGGATGCCACCTCAGCATGGCTTGATGAGCGGTGCCGTGTCTGCACCCAGGATTCGAACCAGTGAAACCCTGGGCTGCCCAAGCAGAGTGCGTGAACTTAACCACTCGGCCCTGGGGGTCAGCCCCAGTGACTACCATTTGATAGGAACTATTTACCCCTTCTAAGCTAGGAATATTTCTTGTGTAAAGATGTTTAAATAAGTTGATATACTTGAATTATACAATCATGCAATATAACTTTATTATCTTGTTCAGAAGGATATCATCAGAAACTTCGGAGGCTCTCTTATTTACCTTTGTATCATCCAAAAATATATCATGAAATAGGAGCTCCAATGTTTGCTGAACTGAACTGCTATGACAATGGTCATTAAAATAAATGCATGTAAAATATATATTTGGGTGTTTTAAGTATTCAGTTTAAATAGTTATACACATTGTATACAACCTGTGTATGTACAAGCATGTACATTCATAAAAGGTTTCCCAGTTCAAGCAGATGGCTTCCTTATTTCAAAAAACCAGCAGCTACTACCATGTTTCTCCCTCCCTCCCTGCCAAGGGTATTAAGGGTGAAGGGAGGAGGGAAGAAGATGAATGCATTATATAAATAAGAAGGAAAGAAGGAACATGAACAGATGATGTTTGGGGCTCTTTGCCCATCAGGAGTCAAACCAATGCACCACCAGAGTAGGGAGAACAAACTCAGAACTCTGAGCAGCTTCAGTGTCTTCCCCCGGCCCCCAGCTGGACGCAGCTGGGCCTAAAGAAACGAAATAGCTGATAAAGAGACTACACAATCTCAGAGTCATAAAACAAAATCCAGTGGTAGATCCACCCATGCATCTCCCTTTACTACAGTTGAGGAAAATGGGTCCCAAAAGAGAGATGGCTACCTCCCAAAGCCATACAGAGAGTTCAGGTGGGGCTGGCTTCAACCCCCATCCCCCAGTGTCTCATCCAGGAGAGTTTAGGAATGGTACCAAAGAAAAACTCATGGAGCAAGAGTGCTTTACAAGGATTCACAGGCATGTTTCAAGGACTTCATGAAGCCACTGAAACTCTGCAAAACAGTGTGTGGATTTTTTCATTTCAGTTGCATTTTTTCAGGGGAGCAGTTTATGGCTTTCATCAGGCCAAACAAGGTCTGTGACACAAAAAATTTAAGAACCACTATGTCAAGGGTTGGGCTTGGAGGGAAGGCTAAAAGTGAATGAGATTAATTCCAAATTAAAAGAAACCCAGATCTTCAATAACCTGACGACTATCCTTGGGCCAGGCAACCAGTGGAATCATCTAAGGAGAACACAGTCCTAAACTTTCTGGTCTAGATGTAAGGAAAAAAATGTCTTTAGGCAGGCTAGGCATGTCTATGTGACTTCAGGTGACAGGGAAAGGAGTAAGCAGCATAAGCTTTAACTAACTGATTAGGTGGTCTCAGACCATGACAGGTCAGAAGCAAGGAAAAAGGCTGAGTTCTCTGGAATCTCGGGAAAGGTTCTGGCAGTAGTTGTCATGAACCACAATGGAAGATTCTGCAGCCTCTCAAAGTCAGGGCAGCCTCCATTTCCAATCAGGTCTTTCATTGTACCTGCTTACGAACAGTGAGCCCAGAAAGGGTTCCACACACGCCAGGAGACCTAATGTCATCACAGAGGTCTGTGTTTTCTTCTTATTTCTGATGTCAACATCAGTCCCAGGAGTGGGCAAAGGCCTTGGTACTTGGTCACAAGGAACTGAATACACGTCAGACATTGCAATTTCCCTGGGAAACAGAAAATATTTTCCCCACTCTATGGATGAGGAAATTGAAGCAAAGGGAGAAATGTCCAAGGTCTTTCAAGGAGGTGAAGAGCCAAGAGCTTTGAGGTCAGGGCTTGCAGCGAAAGACTCCACACTGGCTCTGGCTGGATGTTCCGTCTCCTTTTGGGAACCAAGCAGGTCTGGAGACTGAGGAAACACTAGTTGCTAAGGACAAGATGTGGGACACAGACTATATCACACAATCATACATATGGAATCTATCACACACTAAAACAGACTTGAGGCCTCAATGGGTAAATGAGATAGGAAAAGGGAACCTGGGGTTACTCATCATTTTCCAAATCAAAGATTTATGTCCCTTTCGGAAAGGAGAAGGAAAACCTGGCTGCAGCCCAGTTTTGAGTAATATTTGCCACTGAGAAGCTGTATGCAAAAATTCCTGGCACAAGCTTTGGTGAGTTCTTCCGATTGGGTTCTGGCCAGTCCTTGTAAATGACTGAGATTTAAAACCCTATCAAATCAGAGGAGCAGGGAGTATCCTTGATGCAGCACCATAAATCTCTCTCGCTAAAGCTAATTTTAAATTTAAAATAGTAATGTTAAGAGAAAACTTATCTACATATACCTATAGATTTTTTTTTTAAGTCAAGAAGGATTGAGATCGACAGCAAACAGTGATCTGAGTGGTTAGAATATGGCTATCTTCTACATCCTTAAATATATTTTCTAATTTTACTTCAATTAAAATGCATTGCTTGTGGGATAAAGAATAAAATAAATTAAGTAAAGGAAATATAAAAGCTAGTAACTCTGAGTGTCAATAGAGAGTCAGAGGTTATCTCATCTAACTGACTCATTTAACAGAAGACGAAATGGAGGCGGACAGAGAGGGGAGCACCTTGATCATGGTCACTCAGCCAGCCAGCAAGGGATGTAGAGCCAGGACCCTGGAAATCCCCCGACTTCCTGGCCTCCGCACCACCCTGCTGCAGCTGCTGGATTCCTCAGGCTAGGAAACCCCCTATGCCTGGTGCTAGGTGAGGAAGAGTTTTATACGGAATTGTAAAACTCAAAACAGCAGCTTCAAGTGTTAGAAAAGTACAGCAGATTCCAGCTCAAAGAACAGCCGAAACTAAAATGGCACTCACAAAGACAAGATGACAATTTGCAAGGAATTAGGTGCCCTAGGCTCCCGGACAACTGCTTTACTGAACAACTTCGTAAATATGCCATGTCTTCTTGCCTCTGGCTATTATATATATAGGCTATTCCCTGGCCTAGAATGCCTTCCTCTTGTCCTCTCTCCCATGTTTCTAGAAAGTCCTACTTGTCCTTTAACATCAACTCAGAAGTCACTGTCTGCAAGACCCTCCCTGGTTTCCCCATTTACAAAATTGCTTGGTAGTAGGATACCGTAACAAAGGATATACCTTGACTGCAGAGCACATCACAATATAAGGGAGATCATTATCGGTTTATAGGTCTGTCTCAGCCTCTAGATAGTGTTCCTTAAAGGCAGGGGCTCTTTTAATCATCTTTGTATCTCTGGCACACAGCACGGATTCAAATGTCAGTTGAATAAGTGGAAGCCTGCTAAGAGTCATACAGTAAGACTTTAATCTTTCCTCCCAAATCTATGAGTTGCCTTTCTATCCTCTAACTGGTGCATCTGCAGAACTCTTAAGTGACAGGCTGCTTTGGGACAGAGGTTTTTTTTTTAAAGAAAGTTTAAATAGCTGAGTTAAATTTGGGTACTTCATGATTCTTTAGTAACAAAGAAATATGAGAGAAGGTAGGATTATATAATATCAAAAGATAAACGGACAGATTGGCTATGACAAAGGCTAAAGAAAGTATAATTTACCATATGATGATACCAGCTGACAGATATTCTTCCTACACTACCCTCTCCCTATCACTCCTCATGACTCACATACACAGACGCACACAAAAAGCTCCTAACAAGTCACTTTGGGAAGTTTAATCATAATCCATCCACAGAAGAGCCCATCTCATAGTAAACACCAGAACAAGCATATTATTAGGATTGCTAATCGCTCATTAAAATCTCAAGATCAGGTTTCTGGGCATATCTTGCTATATCTGTGCAGTAGGCAGGTCCCAGATGGTCTGAAAACCAAGTCTGGGGCCTGCTTCTTCATAACAGGCTGCTCCTCCAACATTGCAATGGTTGTGGGTGACAGAATTGTGCAATGAGAGCAAGACTACTCTGCATACAGCCTCCTCAGGCACAGCCCTGCTCCTGACTTTGCAGATCCGAGAGAAGTTTTGGTCAACTTCTGGGTCCCAGAAACAAGGCTATTGTTGCACAAAACACCGGAAGGTGCCAACTTTACTCCTAATAGGGAAAGAGGATGGTCACGATACTCAACAGACTGGCACCTTCCCCAACGTTGACTGGAAAGGGGTACAGGGGAACTTTCTGGGGTAATGGAAACGTTCTGTATCTTGATTGAAATGTAGGCTACGTGGGTGTATACATTTGTCAAAACTTATAGAATTGTTCTCTTAGGATTGATGCATTTCACTGTATGTAAATTTTACCTAGAAAAAAAGAATCATGCACAAATATCAAACTTTAGTTAGTAGGCTTACTTTCCGCAGTAGTGTGGGCTGGCAATTTTGAAACTGCTTTCTGTGTATTCTAGACTTGAGCAAGCGAGTAAAAATGTCCAGGATAATGGGAGCCAGGTTTCTCACTGTTGGGGAAAGCAGTTACAAATATGGAGGGGGGAAATTAACATCACCAAAGGGGATAAGATACACCATGTGCCTCCTAACAGGAGGATACAATATTACTTCTTTGGCATTCCTGCCAAAAATTCATAACCTGAATCGAATCATAAGGAAACATTACACAAATCCAAATCTAGGGAAATTCTACAAAATAGCCGGCAAAATATCAAAATGTTGAAGTTAAGTAAGACAAAGAAAGGCTAAGGAAGTTTTCCAGATTGAGGGAAGCCAAAGAGACATGACAACTCAATGCAATGCTTGATCCTGAATTGGATCCTGGTCTGAGAGAAGAAACCTATATATGGAACATTCCTGGTACAAACAACCACATTTGAAAAATAGACTATGGATTAGAAAATAGTATTGTTCTTAGGAAACAGACATTGAAGTATTCAGTTGTAAAGGACCACAACGTCTCCAACTTACTCTGTTTCAAGAAAAAGAGAAGGGCGAGGAGGAAGCAGGGAGGATGGTAGGGGAGAGTACACACACAAATGGGGCAAAACGCAAACAATTGGTGAATCTGGGTAAAGGGTATACAGGAGTTCCTTGTACTATTCTTGCAACTTTTCTGTAAGTTTAAAATTATATCAAAATAGAAAGTTACCAAAAAAAATACCCTAACTTCTTCAAAAATATTTAGGTGAAAGGCTAATAATAACCCACTAACTCAATGCATTATGAGAAATTCTTTCAAGAATACTGGTTTCAAAATTATACTTTTCCCTCTGGTAGCAACTCCAGAAAACTCTAGTTGGCTCTAAATTTGTTTTTAGTACTCAAAAACAACTCATATAACTTCAAATAAGGGTTTTTGAAATTCCAGTGGCAGAAACAGTCACTTTGGGAAGTCCTGCGAGGCAATAAACAGAAACTGGAATGAAAGCGACTCCTCACCACCCCCCCTCCAGATTGTTCAATATTTTCTCTGTACAACGGAACAATGCACCTGGCTCTATGCCAGGCTAAAATCAAACAGGGTAAGAAATGATGGATGTGTAGAGGATTCGGCCTTCTCTGCCAAAGAAGCAGAGAACTGTATTCTTCACCACCTCAGGCCTTAGAGAAGGTCCATGCTTATATATATGTAAGCTGATGAACAAGAGCATTCTTACTCAGCAGAGTAAGAATTATCCACCTCCCCAGTCTTTCTGTCTGTATTTGTGGTTAAATCAAGACACAAGGATGGCCTTGGTCCTACGGAAAAAAAGCAAAAATACTGAAAACTACCAAAGGAAAAAATTACTTCATGAATGTCAAAGGAGAATTTTCTAAAAGTCATTTTTAGCCTCAAAGAATCTTTTTGAAACAATAACAACTATGATATGACTCAGTATAAAAAATATTACGCTAAGTATGCGTTAAGAAAAATTCACATACACAGAGACGAAAATGTAATTGGATTTGTCATTTCAAAGTTTTAATGTTGGGTTTGCAGATAATAGAGAATGACATTCTCCTAAGCGAATAAAGAAGTTAGCCAAGTAAGTAAATGCTGTGTTTCTACTGTAAGGAAATACGTGCACCAATGAAGCAACCTTTTCAGCACAAAAGAAATTTAATACCCAGACCACATGAAAAGTGATCGCTATGGGAATAGCACAGCTGTGAAAATCCAAGTCAGTTTGTATTAAATCGTCCAGCATGTTTATGTAAAGCAGGACTCTCAGAATGACCACCAAGAGGAAATAATTTTGCCAACAAAAAAGTGATACCTACATTTAATATAATGCTTACAACAAGTGTGAAAGAAAAATGCAAAGCTATTCTCTTTTAAAGAATGTAAGGGACCTCAGTTAGCTGGTATGCTTGAGATTCTTTTATAAACAGCATCTCAATGGCTAATTTAATTAGAACTAGAATAAGACAGAATGAGTGTTTGCATTTCACTTAGAGAACGCAGTTATCTTTATTTCACTGACTAGTCAATCTACATAAAGCACAGAAAAACTTCTGGCACCTGCGCCAAATGATTTCAATATGAAAATTAATACTGCCAAGCTATTTTGAGACCAATTAGCTCAGCCATTCAAAGAAAAAAAATGGGCTCCACTAAAGAGCAGATAATCCTAAAACTTGCATTTCTGAAGACAAAAGTGCACACAGTCCTTCTTGAGGCCCTGACTTGAGCAGATGTAAGACACCTTAAAGAAACTACAGAGAGAATGAGCTCATGGGTAACTACTGAAAAATGGTAAGCTTTCCATCTCAAAGTAGGCACTTGGGATGCATAATGATATAACAGGAGCTTAGTTTACTACTAAAGGAAAAAGAAAATTACTCTAAATTTTTGAGCACCTAAAATTAACCGAATTTATCAATATCATTTGCCAAATCTAAGTTACTTTTTAGAGAAACTGGTCAAAACTGTGCTTCTCCTAAGATGATCCAAGTTTTCAAAGAAAGCTTGTCAACTCAGAGTGGAGAGAATTTCCCTAGAATTCAATCCCTTCCATACTGCCAGATGTAGGTTACACAGCAAAGAAGTCCCAAATTATAGCTGAGAAGCCACAGTTTGGGATTAATGAACCTAACACTATTTTGCATAACACCCCAACATGAAAGTTTTATCAAGAATCCTGCGTTTTTAAAGCCCAGGTTAAATCACGGGGCAGTGAAAGGCTTAGAGAGGCATCCAATAGGAAATTAGCTGTAACACACAGTATACGTGTAAAAATAACTCAGACTGTCTCAAAGCCTATTAAAAAATGAGATGCCATCACTGTAGTTTTGAGATACATCAGCCGTTTCCCATTACAATGGAGGACATACCAGGTCTATTTTTAGAGCCTCTGGAAAGATCAAAGCTGAACTGAGCCCTTGTATTGGCTCCTCATCCAGGCCCATAATCTCTCTTTACGTTTTCTTTGACGTTATGTAGATCTCCAAAAGACACACCGCCAGGACTGCCTGGTATGCCCCGTTCTCTGAGTAACACTTAAAAATTGCTCTACGACGGTCCATCCGGAGGAGGAACCCTCTGGGGAAGAGCAAAGACCAGTAAAGTTCAAGTTCAAGCCAAAATTACTGTGATGCAAATACTGATACAGAGGAGCATCTCTAATTCAGTCTCTCTCTGTACACTATAAAGCAAATCTTCTCAGGCTGTTTTCTCTGTGAGAATGAATACAGACAAATGAAAACAGGAAAATCTTTTCTGATTTTTTAGACCCCAATCCCTGCCTACAAAAAAGCCCTTAGCTGGTCTTAAAGCCTCTTGCTGGGAAGGCTGACAGGCTCATTTTTTAAAAATAAGTTCCTCAAACACAGAATGACTTACTTTGGAAGAACAAGCTGTACATTTGTCAAATGCCAGGCTGACAGGAAGGACATTATCAAACCGTGACAGAAATCCTCGGATCTAAAAACAAACAAAACAAAACAAATAATTCACATCAAGCCTGGATGACCACACCTCTGAAATGCATGTGTAGTTTCCGACAATACGGTAGTCTTGACACAGACGACTGGCGAAAATGAAGATCAACATGGATATTTCCCCTTGTACTATAATCAGTGTGGAGAAGAACTATATTGGGTCCTTTTTTCCATCAGGACCCAGGGCCTACAAGCTTTTCCCATATTTGAGACCTGAAAACAAACTGATCCCAAAATACGAAAAGAAAGCTGTAAAATCTAAAGTATTGTTTTAATAAATATCTTCAAAAATATAATAGGTCAACAAGTTTATTATGACTCAACTCTCATATGTAAGTTATAGTGAATGTGGGATAAGTGTGCATTTCTCGGACATGATATTGGATGGGACTTCACAAGGTAAGAAGGCCTGAGGACTACAGAAGGCAGAGATGGTCCTAAATACATGTCCAGTTATTTGCTTGACTTGGAACAGATTGGGATAAAACAGAAAACATCACCAAATTTATGGGGAAACAGTGCCACCCTGAGCATAAACTTCTAGACTACAACTGATTTTCATTTACAGAGTTTCTGCTATAACCAGGTTTCACAAACTAGGATTTAAGTAATTTATTCAGAGCATTATACCTCTAGAACTACACTTACACTAAAAGAGGAGTTTTAAACTATTGTATATATCGTTAAAATATTATTACTAAAAATATGAATGATGAAATCTCAAGTCTCCACAGGACTTGACATTTATAATAAGCCAGACAACATGAATCTTCTCATGAGTTAATTTATTTATCTTACCAACTACCCCATTTTATGGTGACAAAACTCAGGCTCAGAAAGGTGAAGCAACTTGGCTCAGAAAAACCAAGTGACAGAGTGAAGATTTAAAAGCAGAACTTCTGACTTCAAACCTGGCCAGCCCTGGGCTCCCTCCCTCCCTCTTTCCCTTCCCCCTCCCCTCTTCCCTTTCTTCAAGATATCACAGCTTTTGTCTTCAATATTACATCTCAACACAAATTTTACAGTCTCACTTAAATAGGGCAAAAGAACCAACCCACCCACCCTTGCTGCCTTTAGCCACTCTACTAACACTCCCCCCAAAACAAAACTGACAAAACCTGATAGACTCTTGAAAGAAAAGGCTTCCTTCTGAGTTTGGATAACTCCATCCTTATATCCACACTGCAAGTAACAGCCTAATAGCATGTGCACACTTACTGCTGGAAAAATCTAACCTTGAAGGAAATGCCTCTAGCAATCTTTTAAATGTCCCTATCTATATGTTATGAGATTTCAAATTAATCCAAGATCAAAAGAATGTTTGGTAGAAATGATAAATTAGATAGTTGGGATAAGTTAGATGGCCTCATTGTGCACCTCTGAAAATGTGACAATCTTTTAGTTCCCTGTATCTCAGGAATGTGGTGACCACTCATAACACAGGACTTGAGGCACAGTCAGGGTCACAAATTGGCTACCCAGGACACCTACACAGGAGACAGGAAGGTGGCAGAAAAGACTTTAACGGCAGGTCACGAATGGGAATGTTGAGCTCCTGGTGAGATCTGGAAATTATAGGCCTGAAAGAATTTTCATAGTGAGCCTCCTCATACCTCAACTACTTTTATATTAAATTTACCTAGAAAAAATTTTGTCATATTTAGCATATTTTCCACTAAAAATGTTCATTGATACAGCCTGTATGTCAATGTCCCCATATACCCTCAATGAAAAGGTTTCTTCACTGTCTTTTCTCTCATACAGCTAATATCAAGCTCTCTTTATGTCGTACAAAGAACTATTGGTAATTATCTCTGCTAAAGTGTCTCATGACTGGAGGTGGGGAGGTAAAGCTGAAGGGAAGGAGGACAGAAAATGAAGTTAGGAGCAGAAAGGAAGAGAGAAAAAGGAGAAGGAAGGAAGAAAAGAGAGAAAATAAAAACAAAAAACCCAGGTGGTGAGCAACAGGAGAAGAAAATGAGCCGAAGTGAACAGATTGGCCGAGCAGGGACCCACATCCTATTGTTCAGCACCCCTGGACAGCTCTTTACCAGGAAATGTGATTCATTTTCCCAGGAAATGAAGTAGAATAACACCCGTGCGTGAGACTTGCAAATTCACCAAGTTGGTATCAGAAGGTCCAGACACAACCAAAGTAATTCCAGTTTTAGGTAATTTAAAAGAGGAAACCCTTCTTCTGAAACCAATTGCCACAGACTCCTCACGGGCATCTCCACAGGCGGGCTCTCCCTCTTCCATTTAACACAACACTCTGCCGTTGATTTATTTTTCTAATACACAGCTCTGAGGTGTGTCACTTTTTATCAACTTCCTAGAGCTGACCAAACAGAGCAGAGGATTCCTTATGCTGGCATTCACTGTCCTCCCTGATCTGGGCCCATCGTGCCTTTCCAATTATGTCTTGGGTTGAATCTTTTCACTGCAACTTCCCTTCCAAAGACTTTCCCACATTCCTGAGCTTGTCTCAGGCTGAATTCTGTGACTCTCGACTCTTCCTTTTGGAAACAGCTACATATCCAAATCTTCATCTTCTTTAAAAGCCACTTAGCTCAAACACATCCCTTTCATAAATCCTCAACCCACCTACCACTCAATTTAGTCATAATGTCTCCATTATCTGAAATTCTTCTTTTTGGTATTTATGACCAAAATACCTTGCGTAATAGTTATTTTTTAAAAAATAACAGTTTTATTGAAATATAATTCATGTATCATAAAATTCATCTTTTTAAAGTATACAATTCAGTGGCTTTTAGTACATTCATGAAGTTCTGCAACCATCACCAATATCTAATTTCAGGACATTTTCATCACCCCAAAAAGCAACCCAGAACCCATAAGCAATTATTCCCCATTCTCCACTTTATCTAGACCCTGGCAACAGTAATCTACTTTCCATTTCTACTTATTTGCTTTTTTTGCATATTTCCTATAAGTGGAATCATACAAGGCTGTCTTCCTTCACTTAGCATAATGTTTTCATCCTATTGTATAATGTATCTATACTTCATTCCTTTCTATTGCTAAATAATAGTCCATTATAGAGATATACCACATTTTGTTTATTCATCAGTGGATGGACATTTATTTTGGGTATACATGTAGAGCGGAATTAATGAGTCACATGGGAACTATATGTTTAACATTTTGGGGAACTGCCAAACTGTTTTCCAAAATGACCGCATCATCTTACATTCCCGCCAGCAAGGTATGAGGTTTGCAATTTCCCCACCTTCTTGTCAACACTTGCTATTGTCTCTCTCTTTTTTTTTTAAAGATTTTATTTGTCCTTTTTCTCCCCAAAGCCCCCTGGTACATAGTTGTGTATTTTTAGTTGCGGGTCCTTCTAGTTGTGGCATGTGGGATGTTGTCTCAGCGTGGCTTGCTGAGTGGTGCCATGTCCATGCCCAGGATCCGAACTGGCAAAACCCTGGGCCGCTGCAGTAGAGAGGGTGAACTTAACCACTCGGCCACTGGGCTGGCCCCTGTCTCTTTTTGATTATAACCATCCTAGTGAATATGAAGTAGTATCTCACTGTAGTTTTGATTTCCATTTCTCTAATGACTAATAATCTCAACCATTTTTCCATGTGCTTCAGTGACCATTCATACATCTCCTTTGGGACATGTCTATTTAGATTCTTTGCCAAATTTTAAACTGGGTTATTTTTCTTTTTATTGTTTAATTGTAAGAATTATTCTGGATACAAGTTTCTGATAAGATATAACTCGCAAATATTTCCTCCCATTCTGTGGGTTGTCTTTTCACTTTCTTGATGGTGTCCTTTGAAGCAAAAACTTTTATTTTCATGAAGTACTATTTACTAAATTTCTCTTTTGTTGCTTGGTCTTTGGGTGTGATACATAAGAAACCATTGTCTAACCCAAGGTCATGAAGAGTCATTATGTTTTCTCCTAGTTTTATCTCTTACATTTAGGTCTATGATCCATTTTGAGTTGATCTTTCTAAATAGTATGAGCTAAGGGCCCAAATTCATTCTTTCGCATGTGGAAATCCAGTTGCCCCCAAGTTTTGTTGAAAAGATTCTTCCCCCACTGAACTATCATCAAATGACCATAAAAGTGAGGGTTCGTTTCCAGAATCTCAATTCTATTCTGTTGATCTAAATGTCTATCCTTACAACAGTACTACACTATCTTGGTTACGGTAGCCTTATAGTAAGATTTGAAACTGGGAAGTGTGAGTCTTCGAATTTTGTTCTTTTTTCAACATTATTTTGGCTATTCTGGGTCCTTTGAATTTCCATATGAATTTTAGGATCAGCTTGTGTGCTATAATTATAGTCATGTGTTACTTGTTGATGGGGATACATTCTGAAATCTATGTCATTAGGTGATTTCGTAGATGTGTGAACATCAGAGTGTACTTACACAGACCTAGATGGTATAGTCTACACACCTAGGCTTTGTGATATGGCCTTTCGCTCCCAAGCTACAAATCTGTACAGCATGTTACTGTACTGAATACTACAGGCAACTGTAATACAATGGTATTTGTGTATCTAAACATAGAAAAGGTACAGTAAAAATACAGTATAAAAGATTAAGAAAACAACAACACAGTACACCTATAGAGGGCATTTACCATGAGTGGAGCTTGCAGTTCTGGAAGTTGCTCTGGGTGAGTCAGTGAGTGAGTGGTGAGTGAATGTGAGGGCCTAAGACGTTACTGTACATTACTGTAGACTTTATAAACATTGTACACTTAGGCTACACTAAATTTATAAAAAATATTTTTATTTCTTCAATAATAAATTAACCTTAGCTCACTGTAACGTTTTTACTTTATAAACTTTTAAATTTTTTTAACTTTTTGACTCTTTTGTAATAATGCTTAGCTTAAAACACAAATGTTGTACAAAAATATTTCTTGCTTTATATCCTTATTTTATAAGCTTTTTTCTATTTTAAAATTTATTTTACTTTAAAAAATTTTTTGCTGGGTTGGCCCAGTGGTGTAGTGGTTAAGTCCACACACTCCACTTTGGCAGCCCAGGGTTCACAGGTTCAGATCCCAGGAGCAGACCTATACATCGCTCATCAAGCCACACTGTGGTGGTGTCCCACATACAAAGTAGAGGAAGACTGGTACAGATGTTAGCTCAACAACAGTCTTCCTCAAGCAAAAAGAGGAAGATTGGCACCAGATGTTAGTTCAGGGCCAATCTTCCTCCCCACAAAAAAAATTTTTGTTAAAGACTAAGATACAAACACAGGGTCCTAGACCTACACAGGGTCAGGATTATCAATATCACTGTCTTCCACCTCCACATCTTGTTCCACTGAAAAGTCTTCACAGGCAATAACATGTATGAGCTGTCATCTCCTATGATAACAACACCTTCTTCCAGAATAACTTCTGAAGGACCTGCCTGAGGCTCTTGGGGAGGTGTTGCTCTTTTCAAAAATATGTCCATGGTGGTTTGCTTGGCTTCTTTTTTTCCATCACAGATTTGCTTGTAAGCAGACAATGCACCAAGAACATTCCTCTCTATTAGTGAAAAGTTTTTGCTGTTAGGGTCCATGTTTTCAAACTTTTTTCCTTTTTTTGAGGAAAATTAGCCCTGAGCTAACATCTGCCACCAATCCTCCTTTTATTATTTTTTTTTTTGGCTGAGGAAGATTGGCCCTGAGCCAACATCTGTGCCCATCTTCCTCTACTTTATATGTGGGAATGCCTGCCACAGCATGGCTTGACAAGCAGTGCATAGGTCCACACCTGGGATCCGAACTGGTGAACCCCAGGCCACTGAATCGGAATATGTGAACTTAACTGCTGTGCCACCAGGCTGGCCCCTCAAACTTTTTTTTTTTTGAGGAAGATTAGCCCTGAGCTAACATCTGCCACCAATCCTCTTTTTGCCGAGGAAGACTGGCCCTGAGCTAATATCAGTGCCCATCTTCCTCTACTTTATATGTGGGACGCCTACCACAGCATGGCTTGCCAAGTGGTTCCACGTCTGCACCTGGGATCCGAACCAGTAAACCCTGGGCCACTGAAGCGGAATGTGCGCACTTCACCACTACGCCACTGGGCCAGCCCTCCCCCCAAACTTTTTAAGGAGTTTGTTGAGGTGTGCAAAAGCTTCTGCTAAATCCTTCACTGTGAATTTTCTTGGGTATTCTTTTTCTTCTCCTGCAGTTTCCTCTTCTCTTGCCTCTTGTTCAGCTATGTGTTCCTGTTCCAGTTGCAACAACTCATTAGTCAATTCCTCAGGAATCAGCTCTAGGAGTTCCTCAATGTCATCCTCATCCATACTCAGGTTGAAGTTGTTTGCCTTCTCGACCACAGCCCTGTTGATTTTTGCAACCTCCATATCCTTGGCAAATCCTTTGAAGTCATGGATAAACCTCTTGAGTGTCTTCTTCCAGATGCCATTCCTATACTTCTTGGCAACATCACCCCAAGCCCAGGCAAGGTTCCTGATGCAGTCATAGATGTTGTAATCCTTCCACAATTGCATGAGTGTCTTCCTACGTCGCAGCAATAGTCTAGGCAAAGGTTCTCATCAGGTAGTAGGCCTTAAAAGCTGCTATAACTCCTTCATCCATTGGTTGGATCAAAGGTGGTGTTTAGAGGGAGAAATATCACTTTGATCCTGGGATGAAGATCACCAGTAAAAGGAGGATGTTCAGGAGCATTATCAACAATAAGTAAAATCTAAAAAGCTATGCTATTCTCCAAACAATACTTCTCCATTTCGCTGGCAGAGCAATTGAGAAGGGCATCTTGGAAGAGGAGCAGGTCATCGATGACTTCTTATTGCTCTTGTAGTGCACTGGCAGTGTGTGCTTACTGATCTGCTTGAAGGCCCCGCGGTTCTCACTGTGCCAGATGAAAACGGGTTTCAATTTGTAGCCTGCAACATTGCCCCCAAGCAAGACTGTTATCCCATCCTTAAAAGCCTTGAGGCCTGGCAGTGACTTGGCCTCCTTGTGGATGAAAGTCTTTCAGGAATCTGTTTCCAGAATAGGGAGTTTCATTCATATCACATATTTGCTCTGGCAGTAATTTCCCTCCACAGTCAGCTTACCTAGAGTTTCCAAAGATTCTCCAGCTGCCTTCACATCAGCACTCACAGACTCACCACCCACTTTCACCTTAGTACGAATAACGATTCTCGAATCACTTAAACCACCCAGAGCTGGCGGTAAATTCAACATTGTAGTTGGCTCCAGCCTCTTCTTTCAACGTCACAAACTTTTTGCTTTGGCCCTGACAGTCATGGTGCTGATAGGGGTACCCTTCTGTGTCTGGTCTTCAATCCAGGTCATTTGAAGTTTCTCCACGTCTGATATACGCCCTTCTAGAATTTATGTTAGTCTCGTTGCCTTCATGAAGCAGATCCTTCAACAGCTTCTGTAACTTTGTTCTTGTTCTTCAAGATGGTAGCTATAGAGGAATGGGACATGCCTGACTGGCGAGTAATAACCATCACTGATTTTCTACCTTTGTAGTCCTTAATCACTTTTAATTTTGTTTCCAGGTCAATCACTCGATGTAGCCTCTTACTGGCAACATTAGCAGTGGATTTCGTGTGCTTAGGGGCCATGATGAACAGAACAGCATGAGATTAAATGAAGCACAAGAGAAAATGATGCAATTAAGAGATGCAATATACACGAGATGTATGAGACTGCTGCCAGCATAACACAGCATACTGTTTTACAGTAAAGATTTTTTTTTAAAGATGTACTCTTTAGAAAGAGTACAATCTAAAATAATGACAAATGGGGCCGGCCCCGTGGCCGAGTGGTTAAGTTTGTACACTCTGCTTTAGCGGTCCAGGGTTTCACCAGTTCGGATCCTGGGTGCAGACACAGCACCGCTCATCAGGCCATGCTGAGGCAGAGTCCCACATGCAACAACTAGAAGGACCCACAACTAAAATATACAACTATGTTCTGGGGGGAATTTGGGGAGGAAAAAAAGCAGAAAAATAAAATAAATAAAATAATGACAAAAAGTATAGTATAGTAAACACATAAACCAGTAATATAGTTGTTTTTGATCATTATCAAGTAGTATGTACTGTACATAATTGTATGTGCTACACTTTTATGTGGCTGGCAGCACAGGTTTGGTTACACCAGCATCACCACAAACACTGAGTAATACGTTGCACTAGGACGTTACAATGGCTATGACATCACTAGGTGATAGGAATTTTTCAGCTCCATTATAATATTATGGGTCCAACATCATATATGTGGTCCACTAATGACCCAAAGGTTGTTATGCAGCACATGACTATACCTAAAAAAATCATTTTTTATCTCTTTTGCTTTTAGAGGGCAAGACACAGGCTGAACTATTTGCATTTGCCCATAACACAGTGATTTGCTCACAAGAGATACCCAATATTGTTCATTATGAAATGAATGAATGAGAAAAACACAAACATCCCAAAGCCTATGAAATTACTCATATCTGAACTCTACAGAGAAAACACGTCCCAAATAAACCACAAGAAAAACTCCAACTTACCACTATTCACATTTTCCAGGCAATTTGAAGCCCTTCCCCATCAACAATGCTTTAAATCCTCAGTATTACAACAAATGCACTGAGCTGCTACAATATGCTCTAAATTCCCTCAATCTTACAAGAAATGCATAAAATTTAAAGAGTAGAGGTTGCCACTTAAAATTTTAGCACGTTTCTTAGACATGTACAGAAATCCAAGAGTAATCTAAAATCCAGGTACTGTACACAAAATCCTAATAAATATATTCACACCAATTCAGGGATTCCAAACCCCAATTCACAATCAAGAAAGTTCTAAGGATTTGTCCCTTGCTTGGGTGGAGAAAAATTCACCATCACCTTCCTACTTAGAAGTTTGCAAAGTATGTGAAGCAATATGCTCATTCAGTGTTTTTCTAACCTTGCCTGATCAGAAGAATCCCCTGGAACTTGATTCAAAAGGTCTGGGGTAAAGCCTGAGAATCTGTATGGTTAATATAAGCCCCAGATGATTCTCATCAGGCAAGCGCGGGGAAACAAGATGCTTTCCGTGACTAACCATTTACACCTTCCCGTGGTTGGCTCTATACCAACTCAACAGCATTTCTTCGATGTCAGAAGACAGATGGTAGAATTGCAAGCCTCTCATTCTTTCCACATTGTCTAAAAATAGTACCACCACACCAACCTAATTCAGCCCACATCTAAATTAACATTTAAATGAAAAGGCTCTCTAAAGTGATATCAAAGTTATTTCTCCATCCACACAGGAACTAAGGCCTCTTGACACTGCTCAAGGTAAATTCTCTACCTCTTGGGATTGCACACAGCTTACTCTAAACTCTTATTCTATTACTAATATTTGCTGTCAATCTTTCCTTATAGGAGGGTAGGTATTAACCAGCTGTTTAAAAAAATTTAACACTACCTATAATAAAAACACAAAGCACATGACAGAAAACAAAAGAGCAAACAAAAAAATAACCGGTACTCCCACAGCATATTTACTCCCATCTTCTTTTTTGTTTTTTTTTTTGAGAAAGATTAGCCCTGAGCTAACATCTGCTGCCCATCCTCCTCTTTTTGCTGAGGAAGACTGGCTCTGAGCTAACATCCGTGCCCATCCTCCACCACTTTATATGTGGGATGCCTGCCACAGCATGTCCTGACAAGTGTTGCATAGGTCCGCACCCTGGATCCAAACCAGCAAACCCCAGGCCGCTGAAGCGGAACGTGTGAACTTAACCGCTGCACCACAGGGCCGGCCCCTCATTTTCTTATTTTTTGAAAATAAAATATTTAACTATTTAACTTCCTTTTAAACAGCCTCTGAATATATACATACACATACACACATGCTCCTCCACCTAGCTTTGTGGCTAGTAAGAGGGATTCTTTACAGGGGCCAAATCTTGCCTGCTTCCCTATACACTTTATTTATTTTTAAAATTTACATTAAGTTTCTTCCCTCTTAATACAGAAATGAATAAAGAAAAAATAAAAATGATTCATATAGAAATTTGGTCAGTGGTTGCCTGGGGCTGAAGGTAGGGATATTACCGAGGAACAGGTACAAGAGAAATTTGGGGGTGATTGGGAATGTTCCATATCCAGTTTGTGGGGGCGGTGGTTAGATCCGAGTGTATACACTTGTCAAGACATTAAATGCACACTTAAAATGGGTGCATTTTGCTGTATATAAATTATACCTCAAAAAAAGGTGATTTTTAAAAAACGGTTTATAATCTTGATGAACGTTTTCAAAGCAGTTTCCTTTTTGTACCAGAAAGGAAACGTACAAAATACAAAGTACAAGCCTCTATTGCCCCCAATCCTTCTTCCTCAAAATAATCACCAGCATCAGCTTCCTGTGTAGCCTTCTAGAAAAAAAAATTTATGTATAAACCAGCTCTACGATATGTGTATCTTTGCTAACCTTCAAATATTTAAAAACCAAACTGGGAATGACGGAACCTGGAAGAAATCTGATTCCCTGTGGTTTCTTGGCCCCCTTACCTCTCATCACCCCAGGCCCAAAAAGGGCAAAAGCAGCTTGAGTTGAAATCCCTATGTCAAACACAAGGAGGCACTTGGTGGTATCTGCGTTTGGCCACCAAGGCCTTATAAGACAGGACCCACTCCCCTCACCAGGAGGAGTAAGAGCATGGCAGAAAAGATGCAAAAACCATCAGCACAAGGCCTTTACGCTCCCTCCCTCTCAGGCTGTCCCCAGCACGGCAGTGGGTGGTCCTGAGAACTCATTAGGCACACCTGCAGGTCTAATTAGCATCCAAAGGTTCCTGGCAGGACCACCTGTTGGGGCTGGGGACAAAGTATCAACAGTCCTTTTGGAAACAGAACTAGTGTTGGAAGCGCAAAACTCAAAGGCATGTTCAAAGAGCAGGATTTGGGCTGTTACCCTGATGAGTTATGTACTTTGTCCCATATGATGCCACCAAAAAGCTCTTTTTTAGATGGCAGCGAGGGTTCACACACGCCTAAGGTCCCTGGAGGCTGTCGCTCAGTGGATCTTGAAGAGGGCTGGGAAATGTGTATTCTGAAATGGCTCCTGGGGTGATTCTGATACACAGCCAGATGTGGGAACCCTTGCATGAGACAGTCTCCACTTAAAGATTAAATGACTCCAATTCTATACCTAGACCCACTCACATCTCCTCCAGTCTATTCACGCAGCAGGCGAAACTTACCATGTCAAGTCTCAGCTTATAACTTGTCAATGGCTTTCCACTGTCCCCAGGTTGAAGGTCTAAATCTTCAAAATGTCCTACGTGATCCTGCCTGCCTCTCCTGCTCCACTGTGCTCTCCCAACTCTCGGCTTTACAGGTGCACGGGCTGCCTTTCAGATCCTCAAACTCACCGAGCACCCTTCTCACCCATCGACTTCGCCTCTCCCATGACTCCCCTAAAGCGCTTACTCCTCTCCCTTTCCCTTCCACATAAACAACTGCTCCTCCTGACCCTGGAAGCCATGCAGGAAGGCACGTCCTGGAGTAGTGTGCAAAATGAGGGAGGGAGGGGGAAGAGCACTAACACTTATTAAGTGCCAGCCGGTATCTAGGACTCCCGGGTGTTTTCACATACTCATCTCATTTTGGCCTCACTACTATCCTGTGACCTTCCCCCATATTCCAGATAAAGAAATGGAGGCTCAGGGAAGTGGTATGGCTTGCCCAAGGTTACACAAGTATCAAGTGGGAAAGCCAGGAATCTGAGTTCTGGCTCTAAAGCCACAAAGGGGAAGAAAGCTTCAAGGCAAGGAGGGGGTAAAAAGAAAGGAGGAAAGAGAGAGAAGACTGAAAGAATTTAAAAAAAACTACCCCCCAAGAAACAAACACTCAATATGTAGATGGCTACTATCAAGGCCTGAGTGGACTAAATTATCTTCAGTCACTTATGGCCACCTGGCTACAAAATAAACAGATCAGGAATAGAAAGGAATCCTTCCTTTCTGGCCACCCCTGGAGGTGTTCACACCTAAGCTAAGTAAGATCAGCGTGGACCCCAAGCCCACCTCGCCTCAGTGGGAAGTAAAGATCCAATGCCCAGAAAGAGTCATTCTGAGAAGGCAGAGCTGCAACCCCCACTGAAACCTGCTGCTTTAACTTCACACCAGTTTCCAGCAGCCAAGCAGTATTTCTAGAGCGTGGAGTCTGCATAAATAAAAACTAACTTCAAACTCCAGCTCTCTCTTGGATGTGGAAAAGACTCTTAAACTCAATGCCAAAATGGAGAGTGTAGCAATTGCAAAACCCCAGGCACACCAGAGTGGCCTTTGTTTCAGACAACAGCTTCAGCAACCACCACTGACCCACCTCTCATCCTCCCACTGGAGTCACCAAGAGGCAGAAGAACTAAGTGGAAAATGAGCCAGCATCATCCTTAGAAAGTACTGAAGAAGGAAGCTAATCCTTCCAACCTTCGCTTCCAGAGTTCTAAGAGATTCTTTGTACCTTTCTTTTTAGGAGAGCAGACAAGCTCCATTTTCATTGAAAGAGAAAGAGAAAACCAACATTTGCAAGTGTCTCTTACGTGCCCAGACAGTGCTAGCGCTCAGTAAATATCATGTAAATTATTCTGTACACGAATTCCAAGACTTTATTATATTACTATCCCCATTTTATAGATATAAAACATGAGGTTCAGGGAAGATCAATAACCTGCCCAAGGTCACACAGTGATGGGTGCAAGAGCTGTCTTAAATCCTTTTGGAACATGAGGTAATGAATGGATGAATATGAAAGTAAGAGGCAAAGCTGGGATTCTAATCAGACCTGTATGATCACAGAGCCTCTCAAACAGGACAGACTCAGCAGGTAAGCAAAACTCGTGGGGCACAAGTAACATCCTCTAACTGAGAGTTATGTCCAAGTCTTCGTGGCTCCAGAGATGCTATCTTGAGATGCTTTTGAATTCTGACACTATCTATAATTTATCCTCTGCCTTGCATACCAAGGAAATGGAATCGCCCTCTCTTCTTCTAGGCCCTCACACAGGAAGCTCAGACATCGTCACGTCTTGTACCCAGATCCCTCCTTCTATTCAGGTACCTCCCCATTGCAACAGATTCCACTATATCCAAATGGCTTGGGATACATCTACCACCTTGGATGACTCCAAAAGCAAATGGAACTAAACACTGAGTGATCTTGTGCCAGTTACTTACCTTCTCTGAACCTAATGGTGCTTGGCACAGAGAGAGACTCATCAGCTGAAGGGACGGTTGGAGGGAAGGAAGGAGGATGACTAGGTCACAAACCACAGCAGCCGGCATGGTGACACAGCGGACATTTGCACTGGCCATTTTTCCTGCTATTTCTACTGACATCAATCTGAGGGGTAGAGAACCAGAGGGGGAAGGAGATTCCTTTCCTTGGGCTACATTTCAGGAAATATGCTCTCATTGCTTATCTTCCTAACCTCCTTCCTCAGCAGTCAGTCCATCCACATCCCTAGAGGCACACCGAGATAAGCATTTCTGAGCACAGTAAAGAGACCTTATTAAAAGCTAAAGGCCTGAGGATTCGTGGGGCACAGCCTGTGCAGACGGGCCAAACAAACAGTAGTCCAAGACGTGGCTGGAGACCCCAGGTCTGCCTCATATGGGTCTCAGAGATTTCCCAGGCCGGCTCCCTCCCAGGGTCCTGCCCTAGTTCAGGCTTTGTTCTACTTTTCTGAAAGTAACTGAAAGAAAGAATTGAAGAGCCTGAGAGAACCATGGGGTTGGGAAGTCCAAACCCCAAGGAAGGGAATACACATTCAGGGTCTTATTCACAGCAGTTGAGAACCAAGAGTACATTTACCCAAAGACAACAAATGTGAACAGCTTGGTCCACCAGTGGGGTGAAAGCAAGACTACTCTGCTAGTGACTGTGGTGTTTGGATGGCTGTCGCGCTGCCACCTTGCTGCTCACTCGTTAAGGGATGTCCAGCCAAATAACCAGCAGCTCCATAGGCTGCTAATTTCTGTCACATTCAGGGTCTCTCACCCACCTGCAAACCAACTTCCTGGATGATATCAGGAGTGGCCTGTATATTTTATAACTCCTGAACTGTGCCTTCTACCCAAGAACCAGAAAAAGGGTCTGGCCTCACAGAACTCAGCCACCACTCCAGGAGCCAGGAAAAAATAACTTTAAAAAATAAAATATAATAAAAGATCCCACTTGATGGGAAGCAGAGGGGACAATACTACGCTAAGATTTACAATGAAAAAATTCTCTCTTCAAAAGAAGCCAGACTCCAAAGAGTTATACACTATATGATTTCATTTATGGAAAGCTCAAAATTAGACAAAAGTCTCCCATGGTGTTGAGAGTCAAGAGATGCTTGCCTCTTTGTAGAAAGGTGACAGCAATTGGGAGAAGCATGAGGGGTTTGGGAGATGCTTGATAACATTTTATTTTGATCTGTCTGCTGGGTATGTGAGTGCTCATCTTGTGATAATTCCAGTTGTAGACTTAATGATCTGCACGATTACCTCTATGTCTTTTACATATCAATAAAATGATGACTTAAATAAAAAATCACTCTCTCTATAGATAGAAAGTGGCATATACTGATTGCTGCCTGCTTGCAGAATCCCATGCATGTACACTGGGCCCAAGACTTTAAAAAAGAACAACCCCATAAGCCTATTTTCTCACCTTCAAATGGTTTTTTTACGGTTTTCAAATTCAATAAGAGGTTTTTTTCAGGCTGAATATCACTGAATTTCAGGGCCTAATCAAGCTTTTTTCTGCACTTGACCAACCTCTGGATGGGCCAAATTCTGCCTGTGGTCTCAGAGAGACCAACTAAGTCATCCTCAGGCCTCCCAGGTCTGACGAGGAGGAGAGCAGAGACACAGGGAGCACAGCTAAATTAAGCAGCTTTCTCCAGATTACACAATGAGTTGCTGGTGGGGGGCCTTGTGATTCTGGTCCAAGGACTATCACTTTTCCACTACATCTCATTCCACAGGGGCCAATTAATAAACACGCTCCTTTGGGGAACTGAGAAAAATGAGCCCAGGGAGCGTCACTGGCCGTTCTTTGTATACAAAAGCACACAAAGGGGTTTACCAAGTTCCTTTCCAACAGGAAATCATTTGTCTCCGAGAGCCAGGAAGAGGAGGAGGGAAGTGCTGAGTCTGCACCAAGGCACTGCAACTCAGCCCAGGGTTTTTGTGCAGACGCTGTTCTCCTAATCAAAACACAGTTGCATAAATGGACTCGCTCCACTTAAAAAAGGAGAAATGTAAAGACTATAAATAGGCACCGCACAACTCTGATTAATTTCAAAGTTCTTTCTCCACTTTCTTTTTTAGAAAGAAGCTAAAAATAAAGGCTTGAAACGTGAAATAATGTGAGCAAGTTCACACACACACACTAGGCTTTTCCCATATATGGCTGCGTTATTCTTCAGCCTTTGAAAAGGCCAAATGAAGAGATGGCCAACAACCAAAATAATCCTTCAGACACTTAAAAACGAGGAGAAAGAACTAGAAGAGTTGGTGAATGACAAACAGTTGCAAGACTCAGTGGGGGTAAATAACACTGAGAGGGATTAGTTGCCATAGTACTTTAAAAACATGGGCACATGCATTTTGACACTGGATCCCTTCTGTAAAGAGACTGTTTTGCCCTCTGGCCTCAGCACTGAGAAAACTACAACCGCAGTGATTTAACATAAAGGACTGAAAGACGGAAACCGGTGCAGGGGCATGACTAAAAATTTAATCAAGGCCCTTCTCAGCATGAAATCCGTAAAGGAGATGAGGGCGCATCTCAAGGTCAGAAGAAAGGGAAGGAGGTATGAAGAAGGGAAGAGGGAACGGAGGCGCATGAGACCCGAGAGCATAAGCAGCAGAGTCGGCTCTGGAGGACAGCTTCCACACACTGGAGAGTTATTACAGTGTCTGTTGGGTCCTACTTCAAATATTTCTGTAGAAAAGGTGAACACATTCATGTCAAATAAATGCCACCTTGTGTGAGGCAGGCTGGAAAAGTCACATTTGCACAGTGTTTTACGATTTACAAAGACTTGTCACAGACATAATCCTGGACACAAGGTAAAGCACCCGCTTTTACCGACATGGAAACTGAGGCTTGGGGACGGTAAGTGACCTACAACAAGGTCTATGAAGGTCACCTAGTGCAAGAGGGCCAGAGGAGTGATTCAAAGCTAACTCTCTCCACGTGCAGGCCAGGGCTATTTCCACTCACAAAGCCTCAGAAAGAGCCGTGGCCGGAGTGCCAAGTTTAGGTCTGGACTGTGGCTCATCCATGCCTCTCTCTGTGACCGTGAGCAAGTAATTCCCCTTCTTCTGATTCTCATCCTCAACTGGAAAATGATAGCGCTGTCCTAGATGATAGGAGGTGGGCAGTGGGGAGGCAGAGAGATACAAATGTCAATTGAGTGAGTCACTCTGCTCTCTGCACTCATCTGTGTGTCTGTCCTTGCAAATCCCAGACAGGACTGTCGGGCACTATCACCGCTTTGCTCACGGAGACAGCCCTCCTATTACAGACTGACATACATGTATCAAACCTAGAGAGATGACTTCCAAAAAGCAAGACCAGAAAACCTCTTCAGTCCTCCAAAAATACAGTAACACAAATTACTGAAGAGGCAACAGGAATTCTAAATTTTCATTCCACTACTTTTCTTTCTTTTTCACTTTCAATGGAATGGACCTTCCTCATGATGCTTCAGATTGTTTTTCTGAAAAGCCACCCCACTTTTTGGTGGTGCTGCACACTTCTAATGGTTTTCCCATGCGTGCCCAGAAAGGCTTTGTATCTGGCGGGGAGTCAATAACAGTAACAAAGAAGAGCAACAAACACAGCGGGCATCACTTACTGAGAGCCTATGACATAGCTGGCACTGTTGCTGAGCCCTTTCTAGATATCATCTCTAATCTCTGCAACTACTAGATGAGGTCAGTATTACTGTCTCTGTTTTATAGACAAGAGAACTAGGCTCAGAGAAGTGTAGTGACCTGACCATGGAAGGTCCTCTTACTAATGCAGGGCTGAGATTTATGCTGCTGTCTAGCTGAGTCCAAAGCCCATTCTTCCTTCTCTCCTCCATTGTGAGACCTCTAGTCAACATGCTAAATGCATCAAGACTCTGGGTAATGCTGCCTGTTCATGATTTCTTCTCATCACCATCCCGCGGAATGGGATACCTCCCAGGTGGTCATAAAGCACTCCCACTGAAATTCCAGGGTAGCTGGAGGATAAGTAGGATGGAGAAGAGGTGGGCTGGGCGGATGGCAGGGTAAAGTGACCCCAAATGCTTTCCCCCTGCACCACTGGGATCCGGTCCAGAACTGTGATTTCATTTGCAAATCACTAACCTGGTGAGGCACGAGCCCAAGAGAGGTTGGAGGCTCATTCATGCGGTCGTCGCTGCTGCTGGCGATGGCATAGCCCCTGAGAAAAGGAAACAATTAGAGCTGCTCATTTCATAAACGTTTATGTTTAACGTCTGTGAGCATGATCTGCAGGAGGGCCACGTAAGATTTATAAGGCTAACCAAAATGCCCCTTGCAAAGCAGCACAGGCTAGCGAGAAACCAATTCTGCTGGCAGGGAAGGCAGAAGAGTACTAAAAAAAATGCCTGAGTTTTGGAGTCAGAAAGACCAGAGTTTGTGACCATAAGCAAGCTGCTTAACTTCTCTGTGCTTCAGGCCCATCACGTGTGAAATAGGAATGAGATGGTGTGAGGAATAAATTAGGAATAAGTTAGATAAATTGCCAAGTGCAATGTTTGGTACATGATAAAGCAATAAATATTAATTCCCCTATTCTGAGATGGTCTTGTAAAACACCACAGCATATTTTTGTATTGAAATTTTAAAATGGAAAACTTTCCAATCTTAACTTCTGAGGTGGTGTAAATGCTACCAAAATGGAGGAAGAAGAAAGAAAAATGAGGAATTAATTGGGCAGGAGAAGGAAAGCACTCCTTCCTGAACTGTGGTGTGATGTTTACTTATGTCCCTGAGCTAACATCTGTGCCAATCTTCCTCTATTTTGTATGTGGGATGCCAACATAGCATGGCTTGATGAGTGGTGTGTAGGTCCACACCCGGGTTCTGAACCTGAGAACCCCAGGCTGTCGAAGTGGAGCATGCGGACTTAACCACTATGCCACTGTGCCAGCCCCAGGACGTAGTTTTAACCTATGACTAAGGCAAATGTTGGCAGAGAGAGGGGTCAGTGTCAGGGAACCGTAGAATCTGCTCTCTAGGATTTTATCCCAAATACTTCCTGTCAGGAGGCCACATACACTTAGACGGCAGGCAGAGCCACATCGGTGACAGAGATGAGAGGAAGACACAAAAAGCTGCTTATTTTCATTTAACTCTGGAGTATCTAGACTAGTTACATGTGCTACCAACATTGTAGTGAGGCCGTCTCTCCAACTGCATAGAAAAGCTCTGAGTCACACAATAAATAGAATAGTCATGTTAATTTCTGAGAATTGGAAATTCTTTCCAATTCTTTACAAATCTTTTGAAAATTCAATTCTCCCCTGCCTATATTACAAGCAGCATAGCAGAGTGATTAAAAACAGAGTTTGGAGGGGCTGGCCCCGTGGCCGAGTGGTTAAGTTCGCGCACTCCGCAGCAGGCGGCCCAGTGTTTCGTTAGTTCGAATCCTGGGCGCGGACATGGCACTGCTCATCAGACCACGCTGAGGCAGCGTCCCACATGCCACAACTGGAAGAACCCACAACGAAGAATACACAACTATGTACCGGGGGGCTTTGGGGAGAAAAAGGAAAAAATAAAATCTAAAAAAAAAAAAAAAAAACAGAGTTTGGAGCCACACTGGCTGAGCTAAATCCCAGCATCAACGCTTACCAGTTATGGGAATTTCAGCAACTTACTTATCTTCTCTGTGCCTCAACTTCCCCACCAAAACTGGGACTAATAATGGTTTCTTTCCTAACAGGTCTGCTCTGAGGATTAAATGAGTTACTATTTGTAAAGTGCTTAGAACAGTGCCTAGCACAGAGTAAGCACTATATAAGTGTTTGAGAAATAAAATTAATCACAGTGTATTTGTCATACAGTCAGGTATAAATACCTGTTTGACTTCAGTCTGTCTTCACCATCTGACATTTGACAGCAAAGACTTGAGCAGACAGTTTAAGAAACTCTTAAATTATTTAATTTTTTTCTTTTCTCTTTTTTCAATTCCTTTCCTTTTCTCTTCTCTTCCTTTCCTCTTTCTTATTTTAAATTACTGACTTTATTTTTAAAATTAATTTCATTTTTGTCTCACTTTTACTCATCACAAGATGAACTAACTCTATTGTTCATGAGTCATAGAGATAGGGTGTCCAGATCACAATTGTGCTAATTTTTGTATCCTTAACATAACGTATATACAAAGTGTTAAACACAAAGATTACTAAAAGGCTCAAAGTCAAGTTGCAACCAAACACACCAGCCCACTCATTTCTTTACTCTCACATGCAAGCCTAGTACATCATAAGTGTTCAATAAATTAAAAGAGATTTTTAAAATTGACATGGTCTTGGTGGACTAGGTGGTCAGGACCAACCCTCCCACTGAGAACAAATAGAAAAGCTAGACAAAGTATAAAAACCTTTGCTTGGAAGCATCAGAGAGCTACCAAGGTGGGGAAGAATTGCAGAGCCAAGATCTGTGAGCAGCCCACAGAGGTAAACCAGGCATTTGCAAGGGGAGCTTTCCTCCATAAGGTGATTGCCAACCTCTGAGGCAGTGGGCATGGGATCAGATACTGACAGACTCACGGGGCTGGAGGGAAAAAACCAGAGTGTGAAGTCTGCCAATCAAGAGGAACCATGGAAAATGTCCCAGACTTTGGGTTGGAACCAATGGGAGCTACATCCTCAGCAAGGGTGAACCAGAAACAGATAAGCCCTAATTGAATTTAGTTGTTCCAGGGCTGCTAGTCCACTTGGCCTAGCAGTCTGCCAGAAGAAGATGTAAATCACATCATCTCTGTAATGTTTTGCGTATCGCGTCCAATACTCAATCAAAAATAACCAAGCAGATTCAAGGAACTGAGGAAATTTGAATACTGATTAAATATGTGATGATATTAAGGAATTGCCTTTAATTTGTTTTTATATGTAAAAATAGTAGAGGTACATACTAAAAAGATACATTTTTATGAATGAAATGCTATGTCTTGAATTTGCTTTAAAATAAGCCCACGTGGGGAGAAAAAATGTGCATAGCAGTACAGGCACACCTTGCTCTACTGTACTTTACTTTACTGTGCTTCGACGATATTGTGTTTGTTACAAGACCTTCCACAAACAAAAAGGATTAAGAATCATCAAAGGCTCAGATGATGGTTAGCACTTTTTTTTTTTTTTGCTGAATAAGATTGCCCTGAGCTAACATCCGTTGCCAATCCTCCTCTTTTTTGCTTGAGGAACATCAGCCATGAGCTAACATCTGTGCCAATATTCCTCTATTTTTTTGTATATGGGACACCTCCACAACATGGCTGGTGAGTGGAGTAGGTCCACATCCAGGATCTGAACCCATGAACCCGGGCCGCTGCAAGTGAAGCATGCAGAACTTTAACCACTCAGCCACTGGACCAGGCCCAACATTTTTTAGCAACAAAATATTTTTTAATTATGGTATGTACATTGTTTTTTAGACATAATGATATTGCATGCTTAACAGACTATGGTATAATGTATACATAACTTTATAAGTATTGGGTAACAAAAAATCTGTGTGACTCACTTTATTGTGACATTTGCTTTATTCCGACATTCATTTTATTGCAGTGGGTCTGGAACAAAACCTGCAATACCTATGAGGTACGCCTGTACAGGCAAATGATGACTGGCTATGTGCTGGTAATTGTTGGAGCCGGGTGGTATAAACAGGGCAGTTTATTATCTTATTTGCATATATCTTCTTTCATATATATTTGATTTTCATAATAAAAAGGTTTTGTTTAAAAAAAAAACAAAATGACTTACAACTAGGATATACAACCATTCACTGGGGCTTGGGGGAGGGAAAAACAAAAGAGGAAGACTGGCAACAGATGTTAGCTCAGGGCAAATCTTCCCCTGCAAACAAATAAATAAATACCCAAAACACCAGGTATATAAGGAGATAATACATAACCCAAAACCAAGAAAAACAATAGACAATAGGAAAAGACTCACAGGAGATCCAGACAATAGAGATATCTGATAAGGACTTAAAAGGAAAACATGATTAAATGTTTTTAAGGAACCAAAAAGACGGAAATCACAATTTCAGCAGAGAACAGGAAATGTGTAAAATAAGATCAAATGGAAATGTAAGAACTGAAACATTTAATAATGAAATTAAAAATTCAATGAATGGTTTTAACATATATTAGACACAGAAGAAGAGAGAACCATTAAACTGGAAGAAAAGCCAAAAGCAAATAGCCAGACCAAAACAAGGAATGACAAAATGACGGAAAATACAAAAAGTAGCATAAATTGATTCTGATATGCAGCTGAAGTCTTAAAAGGAAAGAAGCATGAGAAAAAGGAGCAGAAGCAATATTATAACAGATAATGGCTGAGAATTTTCCACAACAGATGAAAAACATCAACATAGATTCAAGAAGTACTAGAAAAAACAATCAGAATAAATACAGAGGTAGGTATATCATAGTCCAACTCCTGAAACCCAAAGACAATGAGAATCTTAAAAGAAACTGTGGGGAGGGCAAGAGGGAGAAAAACCAACTGTATCAAAGGAGCAGCAATGAGATAAACACCCAACTCCTCACCAAGGATAAAGGCAGCCAGAGACGACAGGATTATACTGTCAGCGTGCTGAAAGAAAATGACCACCAACCTAGAATTCTATACCCAAAGAAAATATCTTCAAACTTGAAGATAAAACAAAGACACTTTCAGACAAACAAAAACTGAAATGTCTTTGTCACTAGCATTTCTAAAGGAAATAATAAAGGGTATTCTTCAGACAGAAGGAAAATGTCCTTGGTTGGAAGCTTCAAGATACCAAAAGAAATGAAAAGCAACAAAAAAGGAAATGTTAGCAAAACTAAATGAATATTAACTATATAACAATAATAATACCTTGCAGGGTTTAAAATATATACAGAGTTGTTTTCTTTTTTTTTTTGAGGACGATTAGCCCTGAGCTAACATCTGCCGCCAATCCTCCTCTTTTTGCTGAGGAAGACTGACCCTGAGCTAACATCCGTGCCCATCATCCTCTACTTTATATGTGGGACGCCTACCACAGCATGGCTTTTGCCGAGTGGTGCCATGTCCGCACCCAGGATCCAAACTGGCAAGCCCCAGGCCACTGAGAAGCAGACCGTGTGAACTTAACCACTGCATCACCGGGCCGGCCCCTATACAGAGTTTTTTAAAATGAGTACACAGACACTGCTGGTTGCCTACCCAACATCCATTCTCCACTTCTATCTTATCACAGTTTTATTCAGAGAAGCAGTGTATCCAGCCAAAACAACTACATCCATCAGTCTTCCTCGAAGCTAAGAGTGGCCATGTGATACAACAGTTAGAATCAATGGGTGAGTCTTCCAGGAAAGCTCTTTAAAAGGTGGAAGACTAACCTGAGCACAACTTTTATCCTTTGATCAGTCCTTTCTTCTTAACTGTAGCACAGAGGCAACACTGGAGGTAGACCAGTCATCTTGTAACCACAAGGTGACAAGCGTAAGGAAGAAAGCGAAGAGTGGCCGAGTGAATGATAAAAAGGAACTCAAGTCCCTGACGGCATAACAGAGCCTTCATACCAGCCCGGATTGCATGCCTCTGAGCTTCCTGCTGCATAAGAAAAATAAAGCCCCACTTGGCTAAGTCACTGCAGACAGATCTGTTACATATAGCCAAGAGCAATTGCTAGCATATGTGAGTCATATATTGCCTTACAAATGTTTGGGGCTAAGGAGATCAAAACTTACTAACAGAATAAAAGCATGAAGTTCCTAAGGCCCCCTACCTAAATTTTTACTCTTCCTTATCATCAGTTACCAAATAACTCTAGAAGTAGAGCTCAGTTCCAGAAGGATGCAGAGATGTAGCCCCAAAGATCACATGACAAGTTCTTCCAGGCCAAAGAATCAGACCAGGTTTTTTAAGTCTTGTGTTTTTTTGAGAATATAAAAAGCAACACAATTCTCAGAAGAGTTAGACTGAGAAAAGGCCAAGGGAGACACAAAAGCTTTCTTTGTTTAAACACCCATCTCTAAACAGCAAACTCACCCTTCTGGATGCTGCAAAACGGAGACCATCAATTCCACGGCCAGGGCTCCTGCAATCATGGCCAATCCTGGACGACTCACAGTGCACTGCTGGTCCAAGGTCCGGTCTCTGGTTGACTACAGTGAAATAATCATTGACGTGTGCTCAGAGCTTTACTCCACTCAACTCTACCTGTCTGAAGCACGAAACTCCTCCAAATAAAGCTATACAACACAACCAGATGCTCACTGCTGGCAAAGAACATTGAGCCTCAAATAATATTATTTCTTGCAGGTACCAAAGAAACCCCAAAATATACAATTTAGGTAACTAAATGAGGTAATATACTAAAATGAATGAGCAGTTACAGACAAATTAAAGACAGCAGGATATCAACCAAAACAAGGGCCTAGCTGCCTCATATAGTGGAGATGCAACTTGTGCTCTTTTAACTGACCCAGTTCAACTCTATTGTGCTTGGTAGTTAAGAGACAGAGACACAGAGAAGTGTAACCATTTGAACAGTGCAGATGATTCTGCCTTGTCATTCTAACTGAGCTAATGCCTCACAGCGCCTGTGAGATGGCAGCAATGATTTGCTATTCCTGCAGTCCTCAGTTCCTATGTGCCTCTCACAGTGTGGGCATCTTGTCACCATGAGTGTGAACAGAGGGCTTCAATACAAGTATTTTTGCTACAACGTGGCTCCAAACACAGCCTTTGTTAGTTTAACCAAAGAAAATTCTGACCTTCCAGCTCTAGGCACATTAAGGGGTTATTAGAAATAATTTTGACTGAAAATCTTGCTTTATAAACAGATGTGACTTTACTGCAAATGACCCTTAACGCTACTTATTGGTAATAATGAAAGAACAGGACCAGCTGTATATTATGACACCGTGATGGAGACCATAAAGCCATCCTTTTCACAGAAGAGAATATTTATCTTTTTCCCTCTATTCTGGGAGAACATAAAAGCCAGTCATCCAAAAGAGGTATGAGTTCTTAAGGAATAGGTTTTAAAAGAAGGGGAAAATGGAGATGAGGGTCCAGAAAACACCTCTGCTTTGCTTCACCAGAAATGAGTATCTCTTCTGACAGAGGACCATTCCCACGGACTCTGCCTTGCGTGGTGGCATGCAGGCTATAGAATCTGACATTTGAATGGGCTATCACTTGCTGTTCAGGGCACTTTCCACCTTGGACTGTGGGTTGCCAGGGAAAGTATTCTTCCCTCCCCTACTGGGGTTAGCAAATAAAATACGAGATGCTCAGTTAAATTTGAATTTTAGATAAGCAACAAATACTTTTTTAGTATAAGTACGTCTCGAATATAGTATGGGACATAACTTACACTAAAAAAATTGTTCATTATTTACCTGAAATTCAGAGTTAACTGGGAATCCTGTATCTTTACTCGCAAATCTGACAAGCCTATGGCCCCAGCTCCATTTTGCAGAAGCACAAGGAGCCCAAGAGACTCGTTTGGAATTACCCCACGAGGCAGTGTCCAAGCCCAGACTGCAGTCTAGGTCTTCGGATTCCTCGTTTAATGCTCTCTTCACTAAGATAAGCACAGCATACACTGCTGGGCGCTGCCAGGGACCAGGCTATCCTGCACTTTCCATGCTGAGCTTTCCACAAAAACGGTGTGTCATTACATTTATGATGGTGCCAATCAAGGCTCATAGTAGAATAATGCCACCCCCAAAACTGGAGAATTCTTCTCTTTGTTAAAAGACAATACTTAAATAGTCATAAAGGAAAGAGCTGGGTCTCGCTGCCCTAGTAGGCAAGACAGTTGTAGGAAATACTTGGAACCACAAAGTAATCCACTTACATCTCCGGGGGCCACCACATCATTGCAGAAATAGCAGCCGAGTTTGTAGCCGGGGATGTTGGCAAAAAGCGATGAGCCCAAGAGGTCGGCAGGTGCCACAGGGTGGCTGGGACGCAAGTCCCCGGCTCCCTGCTGCTTAGGTTTCTTCAGGCCGTGTCTCATGACAACAAATGTGTCAAATCCCAGGGCAGCATTGATGACCAGCTTCAGGTTTCAAGGAAAAAAAGACCAGAGTTAAGAGATGCTTTTATTTTAAGCCATGGCTAATTTCATATCTGGTCAACTTTTAAAATTTATTTTATAAGTATTTGGACGTAAGTGTAGATTCTAGAAGCTAATGTTGGTAAAAGCTACCCAATACTAAGGGCTTTTTAAATGCAAAAGACTTGACAAATGATTAACAAATTATTTCACTTAGTTCCATTTTAAACTTCCAGCAAACATTCCCTCTTTACGGCTGAGAATACTGGAAGTCAGAGAGATTGCTTCTACAACTTGCCCAAGGTCATTCAGCTGGTAAGAGACAGGTGTAGAAAACCAACTCTCGATAGTTCTCAGCCTCATTCTTTCCATCATTATGCTATCCTCTGTCACGTCTACACAGATTTTTTTTCATAACAGCTCTATTGAGATATAATTCACATACCATATAATTCCCCTTTCATGTACATTTTTTTAAGCACAGGTTTTTTTCATTTATACTATAAGATCTTCTCTTGGTTGTAATTTAACTTATTCTCCCAAATTTCTGTTGTAAAAGTTGGAAAAATTAAATAAAACCATACTAGAAAAGAAAACAAAAATCACAATCTCACAGCTCAAACAATTACTATTAACAGTTTGGGGTATTTCTTTTTGTTATTTTCTCCCTTTCTCTCCCATTCCTCCCTTCCTTTCTCCCTTCTTCTTGTCCCATCTCCTCTCTCTCTAGATAAACAGACATAGATATAAATGACTATATATGTTTATATATAAATATAATTGATATAAAATATATACAATACTGTATCTTGCTTATTTAATATAAAGTAGTGTTTCCATGTTATTAAAATTCTTTGAGAACATAACTGTGAATGGCTGCATACTATTCTATCATGAATATGTACCATGATTTATTTAACCACTCACTACTGTTGGCCCCTTGAAGTTGTCACCGACTAAAGAGTAGGGAATGAGGCGAAGTCTTTGTCCTCCTGGAGCTTACGCTGTAATCTAAGCAGAGTACTCCTTCTAGCGTAGAGTACCTCAAAGGGTTGCTATGAAAACCGAACAGTAAAGGACAGCTATTATACTGGATGATGTGTGTGAGGCAAAGACAGACTCTGCAGTGTAAGCCCTTTGGCACCATGTCACTAGGTCACACAAAGCACAGCTCTTTCCTGGAAAAAGGGCAGATTGGGGACAGTTCTCCCTCTAGGGTGATGGTGCATTGGCACAACCAGAGACAAGAGCCCCAGAGACAAGATCCACACACTCTACCTTTCTCTTGCTCGCAGCAATGACAGCAGGAAGCCAGCGGCTCTCCCTGGTGTCCATCAGTAGAAAGACGACATCATGGCTTTCGATGAGCTGCTCTAGTTGCTCCACATCCCTGCGGGCTTGCTCCAGGGTGACGCTGGAGAAGTTCACTGGATGTCCGGGCATGGGGATGCTCATGCTGAACCCTCTGGCATTCTAGGGAAACATCCAGACACATGATGTCTGAAGCAAAGGTGGGCGCAGCATCTCAGAGCCCATGTCTCCCCATAGCTACAAGCATGTATGCATGGTCACTCACAACCAAATGTTTCTCCATGAGTGATTACACTACTTTTTCCTTTTGCTCTCCGTGCCCTCCACCTTCTTCATCTCTGTATCCTAGACCACCTTGTCCTGTCACCCCAGGGTGTCTGAGCCTGGATAAAGCCGCAAGCAGGGACACACAGATCGCAGTTCCAAAGTGGGAGCGGGGGGACTTTCCCTCTGAGGCAAGCAGAACACTGGAGAAAACTGTGTATCTTTGGCTCTTTCCTACAATATGAGGCCAAGAAACCTCTTCAAAATGCCCTCTGTCTGTCCAGGTCCTCTCTGTCCAGGCGAGCCATCTCTCCCTAGTCATTCCCAAATTGCCCTCCCCTCCACTTCCTTAATGTATAACACCTCCAAATGGGATGTTATAACAAAAATCATTTGATTTATGCATTCACATAAGATTAGAATGACTGAGAGTCCTGCCTTAATCTTCTTAGGGATACATGCATTAAAAGAAAACAAAAAACCTCAAAACCAAAAACCTCTACTTGCTAACTATTGGCTGGAAAATCTACTTAGGAGGGTGCAGATATTGGTTTAGGGGACGGGGCTGGGGGGGGGGGTGGGTGCGACAGCAGAGTGGGTTACTGAAGTGAAGCTTCATTCTCTGTCCAAAGTAGAAGCTGCCCGGTGACCTGGGTCCTGTTCAAGTGTGGGGACTCCGCACTTTCCACAGGGGCTTTAGAACGCTTCCGGAATTTATCATATGCCCCTGCAGGCCCCACAGTGTCTTAGCTGGTAAACAGTGAGTCACATATGGGTGAAGCCAGGGACATTAATTTTCCATAGAAAAATGTGTTCTAGAATCACAAACTGCACCTTTAATCCTCTGCACGGCACTGGCCACAGGGAGGTGTGTGAAAACATCAGTTTTTTCATTCATTTGCCAAAACTCCTCACCTATTGGAAAAATAGCTCAGGGGACAGGGTAAGTAGATCTTTTTATAAAAGAAAATCTATTTTATGGATTGTAGCTACTTTCTCCTTATCTTAAACTTTAAACCTAATCTCTGGAATTCAAGAAAGAGACAATAGTAACAATAGCAACAATTTTTAAAAGAATGGAAAAAAGTTGCAAGCAAAGCAGGAAAAGATGCCATGCACAAAGGACTTCAGAAAGAAGAAAGGTTCAAAACAAGTCCATTTGAACAATGAGAACACCACAGAGACAACTATCAGGACCTCATTCATTCAGTAGTGTACATCTACCATGTACCAAAGACTGTAATAAACAATGAGGAAAGCAACAACCACAGTAACAGTAATAATAACACCTCACTGTCTTATTACAATCGACAGAGCATTTTAAATGGTGGTAGCTTGATTCGAAAAGGTATTATGTAGGTATTTTAAAGACACCAAGCTTAAAGCATAATTACTCAGTACTAATTCTGACCTTTTCAACAATACAGCTCCTCACCCACATCCACGGGGCTAACCTAAATGAATCTCCGCCTGCTACAATTTCAGCCAGTGACTGCCTGCATAGCACTGGCTCTTGGCCCACCATTTAGGTCCACATGCCTGAGGCTGGAATTCAGCAAGTTTCAACACAATAGTCTTCAACCTTGGTTGCACATTAGAAGCACCTAGATAGAGAGTTTAAAAAATTCCTAATGCCCAGGCTTTCCCCCAGACCATTTAAATTGGAATCTCTGAGAGTGGGCCCAGCCATCAATATTTTCTAAAACTCCCCAGATGATCCAACTGTGTAGTCAGGATGAGGTATAATTTATAGAAAGAGAAATACACAGATCTGGGGCGTACAGTTCAACGTGTTCTGACAAACTGCGGATCAACCACTGCACACGTGTATCAAGATACAGAACCTTCCGTCCCCTGCAGCGCGCTCTTGTGCCCTTCCAGCCAGTCCCTGCTACTCCCCACCGCCACGAGGCAACCACTGTTCCGACTTTTTCCTAGATTAGTTTTGCCTTTTCTAGAACCTCATATAAACAGTATCCTACAGTATATACTTGTCTGTGTTTGGCTTCCTTCACTCAGCAAAATGCTTCTGAGGTTCATCTATATTGTTGACTAGCAATAGTGCGTTCCTTTTCGTTGTGTGAATATACTTCAATTTGTTTGTTCATTCTCTTGTTGACAGCTGTTTGGGTTATTTCTAAATTTTGACTATGATGAATAAAGCTGCTATGGACATTCTTGTATAAGTCTTTTAGTGTAGGTATGTTCTCATTTCTCTTGGGCAAATACCTAAGAGCGGAATTTCTGGGTCATTAGGTAGGTGTTTAGTTTTGTGAGAAACTGCCAGACTGATTTCCAAAGTGGTTGTTTTACCAGAAAAGTATGAGAGTTCTGGATGTTCCACAGCCTGATGACATTTATCACTGTCAGTTTTTTTTTTTTAATTTTGGCCATTTTTGTGGGTATATAGTAATGTATCTTTATGGTTTTAATTCATATTTCCCTGATGACTACTGATGTTGAGCATGTCCATGTATTCTCTAGCCATTTATAGATCTTCACTATGAAATAAGTGCCTGTGCACATCTCTTGTCCCTTAAAAAAAAATATGGTTTGTCTGTCTTATTATCGAGTAGTAGGAAGAATTATTTATGTATTCTGGATAAAAGTTTTGCCAAATATACGTCCACTGAGTATCTTCTCAGTTTTGGCCAGCCTTTTCATTCTCTTAATGGTATCTTTTGAGAAACAGAAGTTTTAGATTTTGATAAAAGTCCAAGTTATCCATTTTTTCACTTATGGTCGGTATTTCCTGGGTCCTAAGAAATTTTCAACTATCACAAGATCACTAAGCTGCGTTCTCATAGAAGCTTTGTAGTTTTAGCTATTATACTGAATTCTGTGGCCTTACTGAGGTATCACCTAAGGGTTCAGCGTATTCAATGAGGTCCCTCCATTCCGGATAGGTGGGACTCCAATGTTTCCCAGCCTTGTAGGAGCCCTGGAATCCCATTCTTCTCACAGCAGAATGGTGGGGATTTTGCCCAGGCTTACAGACTCACACTCTGAACATGAGGAGCATGATATTCAGTCAAAGACTCAAGGTACTGCCTGGACAGTTTTCTGGAACTCCTTCTCTGCATAGCTCCTGTATGTCTGACACTGTGTGCTGCAAATTCCAGCCATTTCAGATGCTCTGAACTCTGATCTCAGTTTCCTCAGTTCCTCAAGACCAAGAATACCTCCTTGGGTTCCACATGGGCTCTGGCATGGGCCAGAAAGTGCCTCCATGCAATGAGTTGGGACAAACATCCTTTCTTTCCCTTCTGTCTGGGATCACAGTCTTTCACTGCCTAGTGTTCGCTGTCTGAAGAGAGTCATTTTACATATTTTATCCAAGTGCATAATTGTTTATGGTAGGAAAGCTGGTCCAATATCAGTTACTCATCAGGGTTGGAAGCAGATGTCCAGAGTTGGGTTTTAAAACCTCTAGTATGGCTCCATAATCTTATATTTTATTGGCTCATCTTTAAAAAAAAATGGTGACCTCATATAGTTATTTGATTTATTAAAGATTAGGTTTTTTTTCTCCTCAGTTAATTCAACCCCGGGATTAGACACGGTACTTGTGGCAGAGCAGTTCTTCTCATGTCTTAATCACTTAGGACTGGCCTTTTTTCCCTGTGGCCTGCTGTAAGGAAGGTGATGAATAAATATTTGTTGAATAAAAAAATTAAACCAAACTGATCATACAAAGAAAATCCCATAAGCCTGGCTAACCAATAAGTGAAACAGTTTCGCAGGTACTTTTCATGAAGTTGATGAATTACACTCATACTTTACAGGGTTCTGTACATTATCTGTTATGATTTATATAATGCATGAAGGATAAAAGTATAAGAGACCTGGCTCCTGGCCTCAAGGACTGAATAATCCAATAGCAAAAATAGAGGAATATGATGTCAGTGCTGAGGAAGAGGCTCAATCCTGGTGGGCTGATGGTTTCAAGAAAAGTTGAACTTGATCTCTAAGGCCCAGCATGATCTGGCCTTGCTTTCGCCCCAGCCTCTCGTCTGCATTCCTTGACCTCCATGCTTCAGCTATCTAGTTTTCCTTCACTTCCATGGACGCACCATGCTGCTTCCGATCTCAGGCATTTGCACAGACAGCTTGCCACTCTTAGTCTAGCTAACTCCCACTCATCCTTCAGGACTTACCTTCCTCAGGAAGTCTAGTCTAGGTCAGGCCTACCTGTTTATTACACGTGTTTATTACAATTTAATTGTTTATGAAATTAGTTGTTATTGACCATGTGCCCCACTAGACCATAAGCTCCATGTAGGGGAGAGGGAACATCATCTGTCTTGTTCCCCAGTCCCTAGCACATTGGAGGCCTTAAATAAATATTTAATGAACGAGTAAGTAATAGAATAACTGAACAAACAAATGGGAGGAATTGCATTGGGTCATAGACAGTAGGTAGGATTTGGGCAAGCAAAAATTTCAGGCAACTAATAAATGGTAGAGCTTAGATCCAAAGCAAGGTCTGTCTGGGCCCTGAGAGGAGTTCATAATACTCTCCAGTGACAGTCTGAATTATTCTTCCTGACTATGCACTGCCTCCCTCTAATAGAATTATAGGTCCTTGCCCTTTGCCATATGACTTTGCAGGACCTCCCACTAGGAAGGCAGAGTATATGACCAACCCCATTGACTTTGGGCTTTACATTGGCGATGGAGATGGAGGACAGTGTGCTGTGCCATTGTTGAGCTGAGACTTTAACAGGTATGACAAGTTCTTACCAACTCTTTTACACTTCCAACTTACATCATAAGAAGAGCACAACCCAGATGACTGCTGCTCCCTGAGCCTAGATTTTGAAATAATGACATATAGAGCAGACTGGAACCTGACTTGAAGCCTAGAGCCTAGCCTAGCCCAGCAGCTAAGCCACAGCCAACCTGCAGACTTGTGAGTGTGAAATAACTGTTTATGACTGTAAGCCACTGAGATGCTGGGATTGTGTGGCATGCAATACCATCACAGCAGAAACCTAACATGCCTCTTCAATGACAGGATTGTAACTTATTCCTATTTCTTTTGGCTTCTAGCACCCAGCTGGGCACACAGTGGGTGCTCAATCAATACTGTTGAATTAAACCAAATAAATGACATTCCTTGGGTACCCTGGTGAAATGGACAAAACTGTCAGAGTTGCTTCTAAAGCAAAGACTTCTAAAATGAATGAATCTAATGCTGAGTGACTAAACAGAGAAACTTTGAGAAAGTAGGCTTTTTTAGTTAGTGCTGAGAGGCTCTTGTGGCACTTTAAGTATAAGCAGATGCTTCGGAGACACCTAATCTAACCTCTGTCAGACAAATTAATTAAGCATGCAAGATGCAAAATCTCTTTTGCTGGATGATCCCCAAAAAACTGGCAAGATCGTGACTCAAATGAGCTGGAGGACATGTCTCTTATATCTAGTGGTTTTTAAAGCAAGTCACGCAACTCAAAAACAGGAGGCAACTAGAGTAAAATGGTAAATATTTAGCCTGATCTTTCTTCTGCAGACTTAAACTCAATTTAATTTCATAAACCTGTACTAAGTAACTATCAAGTGATTCTAGTAATGAGGGAAAAATAACATTCTACATCTGAGCCACCATAAATCCCTTTGGGACAAGGAAGGATATAAAAATGTACATACCCCCAAATTCCTTAACTTAAACTCAGATAATGCTTCGCAACTTCCAAAACATTTTTACATACAGTCTTCATTTCATTTTCACAATAACATACGAGATTTTGTTTTGTTTTTCAATCCCCATCTCTGAGATGAGGAAACAGAGGCTCAGCCAATAGGGCCTGGCAGTAAATGACAGATGTCTAACTCTCTTTCACCAATACCATAGGGCCTCATTCGCCAAGACTCCAACACTGAAAGATATAGGAGAAAACCTCTGACATTCCCCAACACCATCAACGTACCACTCCGGGGAATATTTTCTGGAGCCGGTCTGCTGCAGCCAGGGCCTTGGGCTTCCCACCTGCTAAGCAATCTTCAAATTCGTAGAGAGGCTGCCTCACAGGATTGGAGTAGGAGATCTTGGCATTGTCTACAAATGTGATGTGTCTGACGCCCCAGCCCTGCATGGAAACAGGAGATCATGGTGTGTTTCTGATGAACGTTCTGATGAACACTTCACAGGGCACCTCTCTTGAAATCCCTAAAAGGGGTTTACTTTGGAGATCAGGTGCGGAACTTAAAAATACAGAACATTTCAGCAATTAAATCGTGCAAATTCAGTTTTTAATAAATAGAATGTCAACTTCCTTTGAAAGACAAATAATTATATACCCAGTGCATGGTTTCCTGCAGTAATGAAACTAGGAAATGTCAGAGTGGGTCTGACTAACAATTCACTATTTTTGACAGTGGCACCAGAAAAAGATTTGAAAATTAGTCCCATAAGAATTGTCTATGTTGCTGTCTTAAAGGGATTAGCAATAGCCCCCAAATGTCTTGTTTCCCTTTAATGAATAATTAAGTATAAACAACAGCTCATCTTAAAACTCACTTAAAGCCTGAATTAACTCCTCAGAAAAATGTCTTACAAGTTATTTCCCACCATATAATATTGTAGAAGAGTTTGTACTATTTCTCCAAGAGGCAAAAGCTTTATTAATATTCTGGAATGTAGGGGATGATTCTATATTCTCAGAAATAGTTTTCACACACTTCAATTACATCTCCCATAAAGGCTTATAGAACCACACAATTTTAAAGTTAGATGGGATCTCTAAAATCCTTGGTCCAATTACTTTGTTTTGCAGATGTAGAAACTGAATCTCAGAAAAGATAAGTGAGATAAGACTCACTTGAGGTCATAGATCTGCTTAACAGTGGGGAGAGAAGGAGATCCCAAGAGTTGCAACCAAATGAAGATGCCCACTTTTTAGGGGATAAGGTGGGGTCTGTATATTTCAGTAGATGATAAATAAGCATAGTGATTTAAGAGAAGCTCTGTCATGACTGGAGACAGAGCTAAGATTCTGCTCTCTCTCTTATTTCAATATCCTTCCATTAGGGACTCTGAACTCAGTTAGACTGATGATTTCAGGGGGACAGTCAACAAGAACCCAAGATTCGTTTTCAGGGTTGAGAATGACAGGCCAGAATCCACCCTTTCAAAAGCATAGTTTAGATTGGCTGTTTGTTTTGAAGCTCACTGGTAACTTTTGGTCTACTCACCCAGTTTTATAAGTGACTTTCACCAGCTAAGCAATATACCATGGAGTGGGAAGAATGGCATGGAAAATCCAAAAGTCACTTGTGCTTGGTTTGGGAATATTTATTTCTGAAGCATTTTTGTATTCCTGAAAGCAATGAAGGCTGTCTGGGAACACGCTGGGCAGTGGGAAGGAGGCCAGATAAAGTACAAACACGCCACAGCTTAGCCACATGCAGGTGGATTTCCACACACAACTTTTGGCTTCCTGGAATGCTACACAGTTTAAATGGCTAATCCAAAGAGTAAAGAAAATTACAATACTCAATGCTGGTGAGGATGTGGTGGTGAAAAAGCCATTTTACTGGCTGAGAATGTAAACTGGCGTAATTCCTCTGGAAAGCAATTTGGCAATATGTTTCTAGAATTTTTTAAAATATTCAGATCCTTTGACCTACTTCCAGCAATCCATCCTAGGAAACAATCTGAAATATTGACAAAAATGCAATCACAAAAATGTTCTCTGCAACCTAATTTATTGTTGTAAAAAATTGGAAACAATGTTAAAACTTAACATCGGGGAATGTCTCAGTAAATTATGTTTTATCATACAAGAAGGCATATTTTACAGCCATTAAAAAGGCTTTATAGGCATCCTTTTTAATGACATGAGAAGTGTTTACAATGTTAATTGATAAAAGCAAGGGACATTTTTATATATCAAATAACATTTTTAAAATATACATTAAACAAACAGTGAAAGGAAATAAGTGAAAAAGTAGGAAATGGGTGTGCTTTTTTCCTGCTTTCTAACTTTTACACTTTATAAATCTTCTACAGAGGGTCTATACTGACTTTATACTTTTTAAAGTATGTTAAGAAAACCTAAGCACCTAATTCTAGAAGCTGTAAAAAGAACAATAAAATAAATTCCACAAAACTTCTTCTACAAAAGAGGAAGAAATTAACAGATAAAAGTAGATATTAATGAATCTGAAAGCAAAACAAAATAAAATAAAAAAGTTACAGAACTAATAAATTAATCAAAGATTTAGTTCTCTCAAAAGACTAATAAAATAGGCCTCTCTGGCAAGTCTGAATAAGAGAAAAAAAGAGAAAACATAAATTTATACAACATTAGGAAAGAGGAAAGGTTAAAAAGAAGATAAAGAAAGATGGTCCTGTGGCCTAGTGGTTAAAGTTCTGCCCACTCTGCTTTGGTGGCCCAGGGTTCACAGGTTTGGATCCTGGGTGTGGACCTACTCCGCTTATCAGCCATGCTGTTGAGGCATCCCACATACAAAGTGGAGGAAGACTGGCACAGATGTTAGATGAGGGCTAATCTTCCTCACCAAAAAAAGAGAGAGAGAGAGAGAGAGATAAAGAGATTTAAAAGAGAAGAGAATATCACATGTATTTTATGTCAATTAATTTTTAAATTTAGGTGAAATGGATTATTTTCTAGGAAAACAACATGACTAAACTGACTGAAAAGCAGTATAAAATCTAGAAAGGTCAATCAGTATAGAAACATTTGTAAAAAGTTTCTAAACATTCCTTGCTCCCATCACCAACAAAATTCCAAAAGGCACCAGACCCAGTTGGATTTATAACTGAATTTTACCAAATCATCAAGGAACAGATAAATTATATACTTAAACTATCCTGGAACAGAGAAAAGGGCAGAAAGCTTTATTTTATAAAGCTAGCATAATTCAGCTATAAGATACAGAGAGACACTACGAAGAAAAACATTATTATATACCAACCTGACTTATGAATAGATGTAAACCTTAGAAATAAAACATTACCAGTTGAATCTCATAGTATATTAGAAGAATAACAACCATGAACAAATAGGGTTTTTTCTAGGAGTGCTCAGCATTAGAATACTTTGATTATCTTGATAGATGTATTTGATAAGGCTCAACAATCATTTCCAATACAAACTCATAGTAAGCTAGAAATAGACATCCACTTTCTTAACTTGTAAAAGAGCATTTCAGAAACCAATATCACATATCAAAATTAAAAGTAAAACAAGAAGTTTCTCTTTAAAGTCAGTAACAAAACGAAGATGCCAACTGTCACTGCTCTTCCTCAACATTACTATGGAGTCCTAGCCAATCCTATAAGATAAGGAAAAAAGATACGAACATTGGCGTGGAATACTTATCAACCTACAAAATTTAAACGAATCAAATGAAAATCTATGGTAACTAAGAGAGTTTAGAAAGATGGCCAGATAGAAGATAGACATTCAAAACTCACTATCTTTCCTATATCCCAGTAATAGTCAACTGGAAAATTCAGCAGGAAAAAATATCTTTAAAAGAAAAAAATCATTAAATATGTAAAAATAAACTAAGTAAGACACATGCAAGACTTATATAAAGAAAATACGACCAAAAGACAAAGACGATCTAAATAATTTAAGAGATATATCATGTTTCTGGAACTAGGGATCAATATTGTAAAGATGTTAACCTGAATTAAAACTGAGTATGAATGCAGGAATGAACAAACGAAACAATGGAACAAAACAGAGAATCCAGAGACTCAGGGTCATAAGGGGACTTAGTTTTTGATAAAGGTAGAAAAATGATGATTTGTATTATTGATTGCATGCCATTAAAACAAATGACTTTCCAAAAACTTTGTGGAAAAGAACTTAGATCTTTATCTCTCATCATATAACAAAAACAAATTCCACATTGATAAGGATCTAAACATAAAATCGAGTTCTGTATGTAAACCACAAAGGAAAAGATTGACATATTTAATAACATACAATTTTAAAAATTTCTATATGGCTAAAGATACCTTAAATAAACTGAGAAAAATATTTGCATCACATTACAGAAAAAAGGTTAATACCCATCAAAGAGGACTCCAAGTCAATAAAAGAAACACAACCCAAAGGACATGAATAGAAGAAATAAAATTCACAAGAGAAATAAAATTAAAGACTCACATTCACTAATTAAAGAAATTCAAATTACAAAGCTCTGTTTCTCACATGCTTCTAGGAGTACCGACTAGCATATGTTTTTGGAAAGTAATTTAGTTTGGGGAAAAAATATCTGTCTATGTACGTATATAAAGATTGTACATTCTCTCTAACACAGTAATTCTATTTCTAGGGCTTTTTTCCTAAAGAAATAATCCCATGGATATGTAAAGATAAAAGTGTAAGATTGTTAATTTCAACAGCATCTCTAAAGAAAAATATGCTGAAATTGATTAAATAAATTGAGGACATAGTTATACAACAAAAAACTACATATACATAATATGGACTACAGAGAAAGAGAGTCACAATTATTTTTCTATTAAGTTAAAAATAAAAACCTGTTATGGACAGTATGCTATGATCCAATTTTCATAAATATAAGTAAATAAATAACAGCAAAGACAACAAACATCTCTCTGTACTGGCAGACGCCTGCAGACTTCAGGGCAGCAAGCTGCATACTAACCTACGAAGTCTGCTTAGTTCTGGGAAGCGGGACTTGGGATGGGAGTGGAGAGAGATTTTCTGTTTCTACCTTGTAACAAAACCATGTATTCCTTTCATAATTAAACAGATACTGAGAAAATAAAAAAGGAAGGGAGAGAGGAAGGGAAGAAGGAAGGGAGCGAGGGAGAGAGTAGAGGGGAATCTGAGAGATGGAAGGCATGCAGGGATAGTAAAATAAGAAGAGAAGCCACAGCTTCAAAGGAATCATTGGGCCGCCACAAACTTACCATTAGTGTCCGAGCTACATTACAACCCAAGGTGCCGGCTCCAAGCAGCAGACACTTGGCAGACACTACTTTGTCTAAGACCAAAGTAGGGACCAACCTCCAACACATCAATTTGAGATTTAGATCCACTGATGACTCTGCTAACCTAGAAAATAAGAGAATTATTGTTTACTAATTTAGTCACTCACGTATGCCTCATTCTTGTCCTTTTTAGATATAAAGTAGCTGTACAAGAAAACAAGAACCTAATACTAAGGAAATTGAGAACAAAAGGAAAATAAGATGAAGCTTAAGGGTAAACGGGGAGGAGAAAGGTTACCACATAGAACACATGCCATTGTAGTCCTCTGTAACTGCTAGCGATAGGCCACAAATTTGATACTGAGCTCCTAGAAGCCAAGGTGAAAAGGGAAGCATGACCAGCTATAGGAGTCATTGTGTCCCGGAATAGAAACACATCAGCTGCTTAAGAAGAAAGTTTTTCCTAATACTGAAAACAGAAATTTCTTCCATGTCCCCTCAGTAAAGGGTGCACTTACATCCTCCTTTAAATACTGGTTTCCATGAACTATTTCTTATAACGTCCTTCAATGTAGGCTAATAAGACAAAATTAAAGGGCAATGAATAAAGGACTAAAAGATGCAGGTATACAGGTCTGAGAGTCTGAGCTTGAAGCCAGAAAAACATTTAGAACGTCTACAGGAACAGACGAACTGTGTGCCCTTCAGGATGTCCATCATTAACATCAATTCTCACTACCAAACTTAAATTGAGAGTTGGGCAGCAAAGAGTGGAAGAACACCGGTTGTCAACGTGAGCGCCACCCCTTGCAGTGAACTGGGCAAAGCAGTTGGCCTGACAGAACCCGGGGTGCGTCCTGGTTACAGAAAGCCCCACTGGAGAGAACAGCCTCCATAATATACCTTTTAGGGTCCATACATTCACTGAGGTTCACCATCCTCGGTCCCATGCCTCCTTTCTGGTTCTTTTCCCATCCAACTGCTTTGGGACAATCTTAAGGCAAATAAGACAGTAAGTTTAAGGAAAGAGGGAAGAATAAAAACAAAAAGGTCAGGCAGCAAGCTTGCCCTTAAAAGACCGTTCACAATGCATGCATTGGAGAGCTTCTACTTCACCTCCACCTCACAGAGGTTCCTGCCCCTGAATTTGCATCTACTCGCCGCAGTTGCCGCCCCGTCTTGCTCGGCTGCTGGGAATCCTGCTAGACGCCAGCAGACCCAGGCACAGTATTCCTGTGGAGGGGCTTTTGAAACAGCCCCCAACTCCAGCCCGAATTGCCTCAACTTCTGCAGTTACTGGAAGTGGCTCAAAAAAAGACGATCGTATGTGGGGTAGGCATAAGCCTGCAGAAGCTCTCTATCTGAGGAAGACAAGCCAGCGTGACCGCAGCACACCTTCCTGACGTTCCCATCGGGATGTCTGTGAACCTCTACATTCAGTACATCCCTTCTGTTCCTCATCCTTGCCATGTCCCTCTGCTCAGCATCTCAGCTCCGTCACTGCACCTACGCATGTGCAGATCATTCCAGGGGGACTGTGCCTAGGCTAGGCTGTCTTCTCCTTCAAGCTCTCCCTCATCCACTCAGGCTTTCTCCTTCCCTGACTTAGCTCTTGTCCGCTGAACTCTTTTAGCCTCAGCTATGGGAGCCTCTGTAACTCCATTCCAGCATTCCTCAACGTGTGCCCTGTGCCAAGCTCTGAGAGGATAAGGATCCCATGGCTAATTAAGGCTTGGGAAATGCTTCTAGACCCATCTCCATCTTCTCTGTCCACACCTATCACCACGCAAACCTGGAGACTCTCGTCACACGTGAGACAGGTAAAAAAGCTGAGAAGGGGCTGGCCCCGTGGCCGAGTGGTTAAGTTCGTGCGCTCCGCTGCAGGCGGCCCAGTGTTTCGTTGGTTCCAATCCTGGGCGCGGACATGGCACTGCTCATCAAACCACGCTGAGGCAGCGTCCCACGTGCCACAACTAGAAGGACCCACAACGAAGAATATACAACTATGTACCAGGGGGCTTTGGGGAGAAAAAGGAAAAAAATAAAATCTTTAAAAAAAAAAAAAAAAAAAAGCTGAGAAGCCTGCAGTAATGAACCACTTTATGTGATTTGGTTTTGTGTTTCCCAAATTGACCTGGCTCTCCCTGTCTCCCTCCCTCACCCTGTAACACCAATTCAAATCTCACGGGACACAGTCAGGAATATGCCGCTCTATTCTATGGTTGCAAAATCCTCCTAAAAGTCTCAATTGCTTTGTAGAATGCTCCTGCTACCTCCTCACCGTAATGGAAACCTGGCTTCCTTGATGGAAACCTGACTTTGTAAATCCTGCTAATGAAGGCCATCCACCCTCTTACACTCCCCACATCTCAGGACCTCAGTTGTTCTTCTTTCTCACTGAATCCCTGAAATTCATAAGAAAGCCTCAACTCCTTAGCAGGGAACTCACCAAGCCACAGCCTGCCAGGCTAGCACCCCTCCAACGTCTGTCTTAAGTAAGTCTCTGAAGGAACAGCAATGCCTTGACCTAAGGTTAAGACATACAAGACTATTGGGAGGAATTTTACATTTGTTTCTAATTGTACGCTGGTGCTCTTGGACCAATCTCCTACTTTTAGATTTCTATCAACACCTCTATTTTCCTTTCCCTGGGAACTTTTTAGCTTTTGACTTTTGTCTTTTAAAATAGTATTGCTCAACGTAATTATGGGAACTAGAAGCTGTAGAAATTCCTTCACACAATCTTTGTTTTTCTGAAGAAGATTAGCCCTGAGCTAACATCGGCTGCCAATCTTGTTCTTTTTTTGTATGTGAGCTGTTGCCATGGCATGGCCACAGACAGAGAAGTGGTGTAGGTCTGCGCCCGGGAACTGAACTTGAGCCGCCAAAGCAGAGTACATCAAACTTAACCACTCGGCCACCCAGCCTGGCCCTACACAATCTTTTCTTTCTGGCATAGGATGATCAATAGAAAACCATGGTGCCAATGATCCTCGAAAGCTACATAGGCCCCAATTTGGCTGGGGCATCATTCACCTCAGGAAGCCAGAAAACAAACGTCTCCTCTCATTCTAACTCAGGCACTCCAGTGTGGTCCTGTTTTTAATATTGGAAAAATGAAAACTGACACAATAGATTTGAGTTCTTAAAGAGATTAAGACTTCAAAATTTTTTTCCTGGGGAAAAAAAGAGTTCAGATCTATTACTAATTAATATTTTGTTTGATTTCCTTGCTATTCTTACATTAAATAAACACTGCTTCTCTAATACGTAGCACAGAAACTTGACAAGAACTTCAGAACCACAGTCTAGTACCGTAATGAAAAACTCCAGCCTAAGCTATCTCCTGTTACAGATAAGAAATAAGACAAAAACAAAGTATCATTTCAAACTAAAACATCTCTGTATGTTTTAATTTTAAACACTCAAAATGTTACAGCCATTTCTAAGAAAATTAGATGTAATTTAAACTTACTACTAACAAAAAAATACTATATAGGACAATAATATTTAATCTATCATATCTGCCTCCATAGAAGTTATATCCATCCATAAGACAGACCTGAAATTAATAAAATATTTTTTAGGGGAAAATGAGGTCCTGTCTTCCGACAGTTGGGTAACCAGTAGCAGCACATCAAGGACAGAAATTAAAATGAGGGATCGCCCATTCCTGCAGCACCTGCTGCTTCCTTCAGCCAGCTGCTGGAACACTCTTTGTATCAGCAGTGAAGAGTGGGCTTGCCTGCACCATGAGGAGCAAAAGAAGATATACGATATTTAAAGTTATACTTTGATACCATTACCATCTCAACTATGGGATGCCTTAGAAATACTAAAAAGTACTACCATACTAATACTTTCAGTTCACATTATGATACAAAATAATTCTTTATAAAGTTTTATTTACAGCTAAGAGGGAAAACATTAAATGGAAGAAAAAAAAAGAAAATCTGACTTTCCTAAATTAAATAATCCACACTCGATATCAAGCATAGAGAAGACGTTTTGAAGGCGCTATTGGACTCTTCTTCAAGTGAAAATGGACAGTCTTTCCTGGGTTTGCCAGTGTCACCAAGCATCAGCCATATCATTGGTATCAGGGAGTAGGAGTAATTCAGCAACTTTATCATAAAAATGGAAAGAAAACTCTTTCCTCCACAGTGTGGCTGGCAGGATTAAGTGAGCAGCGTATGGAAGGTCCCTGGTGGACTGCTAGGCATAGACCAGGCACAAGTTACTTGTTAGTTAACTCGCACCTCATTCCCTTAGAACTATCTTCAAGTTGTAGCTTAATAAAACAAAGGTATGTTACGTAAGTTACATCATCTGGAAGCTATTTTAGAATGTGCCAGAAGAGGGTGCTAAATCAAACACTAATATCTAAAGACAGTAGAGAGGCAACAGATTTCTTATGGCTCTCCCCTAACAAGTTACAGCTTTCTCCTCTGCCTGACCAAGCAGTCCTCTGTCAAACTTTCTGAGAAGTTTATTTAAGATATTTAATCGTATTTAAGTTTATTTAAGATATTTCTCAGTGCTGTGGCAAAGAATTACTGATAAAACGTCATCAGAGCCAAACCTGAACCCTTTTGACTTCTGTACTCTAGAAATAACATCTCAGAAGAGATTTCAATACTCCCCTGAACATACACACACACTTTAAGGCATATGACGCATGGGTTAGAGAGAGCAACATGCCTTGGAACCATGTGGATGTTGTGAGGAGCAGATTAAATAACGTATGTGGAAGGACTCTGGAAGGACTCAGATCTCTGGAAAGTCATCGACATCTGAGGGATCATTTTGGAAAGAGTGCTGAGCTTTGGGTGAGATAGGAAATTAACATGACTTAGCATTTATTAAGCACCTATAATATGCCAAACATTGTGTTCTGTCGTTTACGCAGGACACAGATTCCTCATAAGGGATACTCCATGAGGTGGGTATTATTATCTTTGTTTTACTCAACCTTGAGTATGTATTCTGTTTCTGTGACAGGTATATAAATATAAATAAATGTATGTACACATACGCATACATACACATACACACACACACACACACACACACACACATATCCATATATATAAAATGTGTGTGAGCATTAAGTTTCCTAATCTATGAAACAGGAATAACAGCTGACGTCTACCACGCGGGATCAAACGTGGAGGGGGAAATAGGACTTTTGCTGCCTGGTTTACTGTATGGAGAATAGATCACATATAACTTTAAGCATGCAACAAATAAACATGTAAGTGCATTAATACCTCATTCTTCCTTTAAGAAGGGTCAGGAATAAAGATTTGTGTTAATCAAAAACAAAAACTAGGGAAAAAAACTCCTCAAGATTGAACAAAATTGCCTGGAGGAAATTTCCTGAGGACAGTCCTTGCCTTTGTTCCTGAGTGAATAGCAGAGCATGCCCTCTGTTCCAGGGAAGTGTTCGCATTGGCAAAGAGGTAGGAGTTATACTTTTTTCTCCCTCCTGCTGCCATTGTGAGGCATGAAAGGAAAGTTAAACCTGATTTGGTTTCTGATAAGTGATAATTATACGCATTCTCAAAGACCAGCAAATTACCTGGGCTAAATGCCATTTCTGGAAGCTTCACTTCGAAGATGATGCTGTGGGCGACATCTCTCACACCCTGCATGGTGCGGTCCCGGAAGCAGAGGACTTCGACGGACTGGAAACTGCTACTCCTGTTGTCAGACCCCGGATTTTTATTTAATTATTATTAATTTTTTTTAAGAAAGGAAAAAAAGAGCTCATAAAAGAGCTTCAGCAAATCCAGTTGGAGAGAATTCAATTCACTGTAATTATGCCTTCCTGACACCCTTGGGAGCTGGCCTTAACCTTTGAGAGATCTGAATACATCCAAGTATGCTTTCGTTAAAGCATTTAAAGGCTGAAGGCTGAACTGGCTGTATGTCTTTCTAGGTGAATTTTATGTAACAATCATAATGCACATAAGTAATTCTGACAAATGAATCTTAAATACAGAAAGAAAAAAAAAAGCTCACAAGACATTAAAAAGAACCTCTAAGGCATGCATGGGTTCTTCTGGTCCCCTTCTCCCCATCCGAACTTACATTCTATGAGACAGCACGTCAGTCAGTAGTTAGGAAGCCCATTTGCCCGATACAGACTGACCACCTGGATAAGTAAGTACAATCATTCTCCCTCTGCGGACAATCTATAATTCAGCGATCTTCGTCTTTTTTTTAAATAAACATTTTTATTTAAGTAAAGCACATACAAAGACAAGTTACACAAATCCTAACTATAAAGGAGCTTGTTTCATGCCTCCTCCCAGTCATTAACCACCCCCTTCAAAAGTAACTACCACTCAGTCCATACATGGGTTTTGCCTGTCTTGACCTTTACATAGATGGAATCACAGACTATATATTCTTTTAGGTCCAGCTTATTTCACTCAACATTACATTTTTTAAATTTATCCATGTTGATACACGTATCAGTAGTTCATTCAGATTCACTACAACATTGCCTCCCATTGCAATGAGTACACCACAATTTATTATCTATTTCATTGTTGAAGGACATCTGGATTATTCCCAGTGTTTGGGTCTTAAGAATATTGCTTCTATAAACATTCCTGTGCATGTGTTCTGCGTGTATCTGAGTCTGTCATTCTCCCTGACAGTGGAATCACTGAGCTATAGATATTTTTTACTTTGCTAGATACTGACAGTTTTCCAGCCGCGTTTGAGATTTCTAGTTGCTCTCCTCTTTGACAACACTTGGTATGGTCATTTTTTTGAGTCATTCTGGTGGATATGTAGCAGTATCTCACTATTGTACCTCATCTATTAATGAGTAGTATCTCATAATATTTTATGACCTTGATGACTAATGATGTTGAACATATTTTCAAATGTATATTGGCCTGTTAGATACCCTGTTTTAATTACTTCAGGGTTAAGAAAAAAGGAGGCTGGTGGCAACAGGAAAATCCTATCAGAGAGCGACTCAGACAGCTGAAGGGAGGGCTGGAGAATTTCAGGGTTGGGACCCCTGACTCCTCGCCCTGCCGTACTCTCAGATATCTTTACTATGGCATGGTCAGTCTGCAGCTCCATGCTAGTCCTGCTTAGGGACTCACTATTAATGGTAATTGATCATGACTAATTTATTGATGTATTATCTGGTTTCTATGCCAAAAACGAAAAAATGCATTTGGGAAAACAGAGATACAAATATAGGCAGACAGTGTCAAAAACATATAGACAAAGGCAAACAAACAGACACACACACACACATAAATACCATCTGTGGGCTGCTAGCACCAAAAAATTCCTCAAAGGCCATCCGGGGTACTGGGCTAAGTTACAGGGATCATACACACCAACTGTTACCTGCGAACAGAGAAGACTTTCTGAGTGAGTCAAGTATCATGTCACATTCACAATACACACATCACTGATACTTCCACTTCCCTCTTTACGCTGTTTTGAAAAAGCATTAACAAGCAGACACCTGGTGAAGGGCTAGAGGGAAGAGCAGAAAGCAAAAGGACCTCACACACCAGATGACAGAACTTCTTGATGGCAGGAGCTGTCAAATTCTCTGCACTCCCTGCACCTCGCATTGGGCCTGACAGAGTAGGAACTAGATACATTTAGAAGAAAGAAAGATTGCAAAGAAGATAGAGAGGGAGGGAAGACAGTCAACTGTCAAGGCTCATGCAGAGAAAATCCTCTCTTAAAGAGACATAATCTGTGAAAACTGCTAATTTTTATGTAATGAGAAAAATCAAAGGTGGCCCATTACCATCGTAAGTCTATAGTCAGATGAAATTAAAAAGCCAGATGCCCGTGACATTGCTAACTTCTATTTCCTTCCACCTCTTCCTCTCCAACTCCCTCAACCCTGGCCTCTGTCTGGAAAACTCAAACTCAAATATCATTTCTTCTGTGAAGACTTCGCTTGGTGGAACTAGCCATTCTGCCCTCTCTACTTTCACAGCTCTTCATACATGAGACATAACAGTTTTTACTTTTTCTGTCTCCTTTCTCTCAAAAGACAATGAGCACCCAACACCTACATCTTGATCTTTAAATACCACTTTCCAAAAAAGGAATCATGGCTTCTTGGACACAGGCCTAATTCTAGGGCTGAAGCAGGGAAAATACAAGATGAGCCTGGAGTATCTTGTATACCTGAAAGTAAGGAAGCCTTCAGTAAACAAAAAGATGGGGGCACGTCAAGGGGACACCAGAGCCAAGTGAAAGAGCTTCAATACCCATGATTCAGATAAAAAAAAAACAAAACAAAACTGAGTCCTGGAGGAGTTGACTAATTTGCCCTAGGGCGCTCATTTAGTAAGGGACAGCACTGAGTAGTCTCTGCCAGCTCTACTTTTGAAAGTTCCCTAGATGCTCATGTTTTATCTCCTTGTGGAAAAGGAAACTACAAATAAAGGTATCCTGTGTTTCCTGAAAGGATGACCATACATATGAATCTGTGTTGAATTAAATATGAATCTATCTGTTACAAATGGTAACTCTAACAACATAAATAAATCAACTCTGTTGTAGTAACTTCACTGACCTCTTTGTTCAGATCAATATAGCACCATTACATATTTATCTATCTTCAGTTTCAAGATTATCTTTTCTTAACTGGCAGAGAAAAAAAGGGGATAAGTTCTAGTTTACCAGATATTCTCTGGGTCTAGGTGTTATAATCTGTAAATGTAGGTGATATTTAAATTATATAAATTAGAATGTTATATTAGATACTACAAGTGGATGTCTAATTTCAAAGAATGAGCATACTTCTGACACTAAATACAAAGGCAATGAGGTAGGAAGGTAATAAGAAAAAAAAATCTTTTTTTGAGCAGGAAAGACCAGGAGTAAGTTTCTCAGAGCAGCCTGACCTAAGATGAGCTATACAGCAGGAATGAACTGCTAAAGAGAAATCTACTGCTTACCCATAAAAGGAGGTCAGCTTGAAATGCTTTAAAGTAACTCTCCTACACACACGAGGCATGCTTGAGTATAAAAAGCAAGCATCCCGACAGGAAAATGACAGAATGGATTTGACACTAGGCTGAACATGATTTAATATTCCTTTGATGATTCAAAAGTGAGTCCAAAACCTTTAAGTGCTTTAGGGACCAAATCAGGAACCTCGATCATTGTAGGAATTAGCTGACACAATGCTAGGTAAACCAGTTTAACTACATGGGTAAACAAATTTTTTAAATGGCAGTCAGAAACAATCATTGGCTAGGAGTTCTGGGGTCTAGTACTGGCTTGGCCACAAATTCATTGTGTGAACTTGGGCAAAGCACTTCCTTTTATAATACAAATCAGCAGAAAGAAGCAAAATGTAGTTGCAAAAAAACCCTTTGTTTAGAAGGTTTATGAAATACGTGTTCCTTTCTGCTTAGCTGAGAATATACAATTCATTGAAGTGGTTCAGTCACGATCTGGCTACAGTCCACCCAGCAATTTTCTGAGAAAGAAAAGAGGGCAAAATTGTCAACTTGAGTGTCTTCAGCTAGAGAAATTTCCACATTGATCCCCTTAAACATGCTTATCTGACAAATGGCTGTCTATTTACCCAAACACTTGATATGACAGGAAATGCACAAAGGAGATTACATGTTTTAAAAGTATAGGGAAAAAATTCAAATATCTAATGCACGGCGATGTCATAAATGGCTGCCAAGATGCAGAGAGCACTAAGGGAAGGAAGAGCCCGCGAATAGCATACCAATTGTTGCTCCTTTGCCATTGCTCTAGTCCAAAGATTTTTAAAGCCCTAGCATTAAAGGCTAATGTTGTCGAAATTATAAAACATTTCCCAAACATCCAATCTTTAATAAATGCTCTGGAGAGAGAAGACTCAAGCAAGCTTGCCTGAAAGACTGGCAGTGGGACAGCGATATGGGCTGTTTTTAACACAATCACAGGCAGTATTTATTGTAGCAGTGCAGTGGCACTGGGACCGATAAGTGGAGCCAACATTTCATTGAGGGAAATAAGGACTTAAGGCCCATTTTCAACCGACCAAATGTGTAGAAATAGATAACATCCAATGCTGGTAAGGGTGCACTGCTGGCAGGAGGGAAAACTGGCACGGTGTGGGGGCAATAGTTATTATAAGCAGTGGTATGCTAGAGCTGGCTCCAACAGGCTTGGGAGAGCCAAGTGTTACTCTCTCTTCCCAACACACACACATCATGTGACTTCACATTGGCAGCTTGAAACTGGCCATGGTGGGAGTACTGATACCATAAAAATAAGCAAACACTACAAAATCAGGGCTCCCTCACCCGCCAAGAGACAGTTGTTAAACTTTTACCAGCACACCACTTCAGATTGTAAACCTTCAACTGTTTAAACTCTATAACCCAGTAATTCTACATCTAGAAATCTTTTCTAAGGAAATAATTCAAATTCTGGGAGGACAGAGGGAAGGGGGGACAGGAGGGAGAGAAGAGAGGAATTTCATGCACAAAGAAGTTCATAATATGAATTATGAGAAATACAAATGTCATAAACTTGATAAAATACACTATCATACATATCTATTAAAAAGGATATTGATGTAGAGTGTCATACTATTACACTAAAACAAAACAGTTTAGTACAATCTTAGTCTCTAAAAAATGCACAGAAAAAGACTAGAAGGACATACATAAAATGTTTACTTAAGAGAAATCCAAAAACTTAAAAGTTGGAGAGCTTTGTGAGATTTTAAAAACAGAAAGATACAGCTGGAAATAAAAATAATGAGTGGAACCACACCTAGCACAGTTCATTTATCTGCCAACATTCTGAAAATGCGCACACAGCATTGTCTAAACCAGAGGTGAGGAGCTATTCCTGAGTCCTGAATCACTTAATGGGTCCCAATTCACATTTTTCAGAAAGATGAAACAGAATAAGATAGAAAATAGAGAGCACAGCACTTAGCATTTTGTGAAAGTTCTGTCTCAGTTATACGTGTACGTATATATCTCTAAAGGCACACTTAAATATGACCCTTGAGTCGTAACATAACAGGTATTTCTAACTACAGGTAACAGTCAAAGAAGTCTGGCATTCACTAATCACCAAAACAACCATAAGTCACCCATGAAATGAGGGGAAACTATGACAGATGCATTTGCTATTGAGCTTTAATTTAAAGAAAGCACCATCAGTGAACTGGTAAAACCTTCCTGGATGTTCTGGGGGCTTCTGAAGTGATAACCCTGCAAATCTCAGAACGGGCTTCTCCTGCAGGCAGACAACACCTAACTTCTTCAGGTTTTGTTTTGTTCTGTTTGTTTGTGAGGGAGATTGGCCCTGAGCTAACACCTGTTGCCAATCTTCCTCTTTTTGCTTGAGGAACACTATCACTGAGCTAACATCTGTGCCAGCCTTTCTCTACTTTGTGTGTGGGACACCACCACAGCATGGCTTGATGAGTGGTGCTAGGTCCACACCCACGATCTGACCTGTGAACCCCATGCCGCTGAAGCGGAGTGTGTGAACTCAACTACTACGCCAGCAGGCTGGCCCCTTTCTTCAGGTTTTTTGAAGAGCAAAAAGGCAAGAAAGTTTGCCTTTCTTTGGTAAAGGTAAAATTGGCTGCATGACTTGGGGGCCTCAAAATCCCATTTTTATAGAAGAGCTGGAGACTGAGGTTAATCCAAAGAAAAGAATTTTCCTCTGAAAATGAAAATTGACAAACAAATTCTAAGAAAATATAGTGGGAACAACAATAACATGAGTAAAACTTAATGAAGCCTGTTTGTAACCATCATCTCTTAATTCTCACAACCACCTACGAGGAGGAGAGCGTTATTGCTGTACGCTGTACATGAGGAGGAAATTGAGACTCAGAGGGTTCGGCTCATGAAGCTGCAGTTGGGAGCCAAGGCCGGGCCTTCCTACTCTATCACAACATGCTGTGAGCCAGGGAGGAACAAGTGGAGGCTTCTTTTTCCATTATGGGGAGCTTTCTGACTGTAGGTAAGATAACTCACATGTGAAGAGGCTCCCATTCCCTAACTTCATTTCCATTCTATTCATCTATAAAATGGGAACATGCTACTCTCTTTGTGGGGTGTTGTAAGGATGCCTGATAGCTCGTGTGAGTGACCAGCTCTGTGGTGGGCACAGAGTCAGAACTTAGAAGAAGGTAGCTGCAGCTGCCGCTGGCTAAGTGGACACTGTGTCATCTTCAAGTGCAGGTACCCACTCCCTCACAGCCAGCCGAGGCTCCAGACACGAGTGAATAGTGCTTCTGGATGCAAAGGGCCCAATCTGGCTTGGAACAGAGATGGGCCACCCCACTTCTGATGTCAGCAATCCCACACGCTCCCCCAAGGCAGGATAACTCCTGTCCTTCTCTTCATCTTCCTCCGAGCCAAGGACCCAAATAGGATCCATGAATGGGTTTCAGTGTTCTGTGGATCCCCTGACATTAGATATTAGAACCACGTGTAGATGAACATATTTTTCTGGGGTGAGGATCCATTGCTTCCACCCAATTCTCAAAGAGGGTTATGCATTTGCACCTCCACCCCTGTCCCAAATTAAGAACCACTGCTCGAAATTACCCATTGCAGATCATGTTTTTGTTAGTGCTGTGGAGTCATTCTGACTCCCGGTGACCCCGTGTACAGCAGACCAGAACCCTGCCCAGTCTGTCTGTGCCCTCCGCCCACCTTCTAGTGCTACACAATGCTCTGTTGTATTCATAGGGTTTTCACAGCCAACTTTTTCAGAAGTGGGTGGCCAGGTCCTTCTTCCTAGTCTGTCTTAGTCTAGAAGCTCCACTGAAACTTGTCCACCATGGGTCACCCTGCTGATATTTGAAATACCAGTGGCACAGCTTTCAGCATCACAGCAACATGTAGCTGCCACAGTATGACAACCAACAGACAGCTGTCTGGAATGGCTCCCTGTCTGGGAAAAGAACCCAGGCTGCAGGAGTTAGAGTGCCAAATCTTAACACCAGACCACCAGGGCTGGCTTGCAGATCATATATCTCCCCCACATTCCGTCTCCTGTCAGACTACTGTGCACATCTGTGACTCACATTAGACATAAACTTTAGGTGCACAGACAATTTTGGAAAGCCTTTATAAACTACATGGCCCTAATCAGGCAGCAGAATACTCAAATTAAAGAGAACATAATGAGCCACACCAACAGCGACTCACTACTTACTGAAGGCCTACTGTGTGTCAGGCACTGACCTAGGTGCTTCACATATGTGAGCTCCAATCCTTAGACACCTCCTGCACACATGCATTCATCCTTCCATTGTATTCTACGCGCCAGGCACAATACCACAGGATGCAGGTGCAATGGTGGGAAATCAAAGATAGGATATTAATCAAAGACCATCCAAGAAAATGTACAACTACAACTGTGCTAAATACTACAAAGGAGAGCTACACAGTGCTGTGAGAGCCCAGGACAGCTGGAATAAACCTTTTTACAGGGGTCAGGGAGGTTTTCCTTGAGGAAATGTGATTAAGTTTGAATCTAAAGAAAGAGTAAACGCTTCACTGGGCAAAGGGGAGGGAGTGAGGGAGGGGAAGAGGTGGAAGAAGAGAAAGGAAAAGCCTGTTCCAGGCAAACGGCATGTGCAAAAGCCCTGTGGCAGGAGGGCTCCTATATCTCTGAGGTGTGATGGGTACAAAGCAACAGGGAACATGGAATGACTTGAGGCTGGATCTGCAGAGGGGCCAGGCCATGGAGAGTCTTATATGCCATATTATGGAATTTGGTTATTCTTCTTAGAGCACAGGGAAGAACACATTGCTATGTTTTATTTTGAGAGTGGCATGATCAGATTTGCTTTTCAAAAGATTGCTTCAGCTGATACAGGGACAGACAGAGGGAGGCCAGAGTAGACACAAGGAGGCCTCTTAGGAAGCTAATGCAGTAAAGCAGATAAAAGATGGTGGTAGCTTAGATTGGGGTGGTGGCAGAAGAAATCAAAGGCAGCAGAGGGAGAGGGGTTTAGGACAAAAAATCCACAAGACACGGGGGTGGTAAAGGACAGAGCAGTGTCTAGCAGGCTGCCCAGATTCCTGGCTCTCGTGACTGGATGGATGGCAGTGTCACTGCAAAACAGTGATGCCCAGAAGAGGATCAGATTTGCAGTGAAGGTGACGAGTTCAGCTTGGACACACTGAATTTGAGGAGGCCAGCCGGCAGTTGGATAATGCAGTCTGGGGTCCAGAGGGAGCTTGGGGCTGGAGAAAGTGGTCACTGAAGTCATGGGCGCAATGAGATGCCCCAGAAGAGAAAACAGACTGAAAAAACAGAAATTTGCAGGGATTCCAACATTTCTCCATCTTATACATGAGGACACCAAGGCTCACAGAGGAACAGGGGCTTCGCAGGGGTCAAAGTCCTGGTAAGAAGAGGAGGCACAAACACAGTGAAATACGAAGCCAGAGCACAAGTGCAGGAGTTCACACTGAGAAGAATGCCTGTTTCTGGAAGAATAGCGTAAAAACCTGAAAGGAGACTTCATGACTCAAGGAACACTAAAGAGAAACCGGACTTCTGCTAGAGAGTGAACTAGATTAATGCCATAAAGGCAGGAAGGACTTTAAGGGAAGTGATGTACAGGTTTCACAGAAATCACTTCTTCAGGGTTCTGCTGAAGTCCTACTTCCCCCTGAAGCCTTCTGTGACAATACCAGTGTACAATGAACTCTCTACCCCTCAACATTCACCCACCCCGTGCCCTTTCGGTGTCCAGCATTACACTAAATGTTCAGGGTACAGTGTGCTCAAGTGCTCACAGGCTGGTCGGGGATGGGGACAGGCAGATAAGCAAACCAACAATTACACTAGAGCTCAGTCAGTGCGGGGAGAGAGGCTGCTCCCAGAACACAGAAGAGGGACATCACGCAGTACAGGAATGGGCCAGCACTTCCCAGAGTGATGGAGCAGAAAGGGCGGTGAGGCAGGAGCCAGGTGAAGGGAGACAGAGGAAGGCAAGTCAGAAGGCACAGAGATGAGGGGAAAAGCATGGAGCATTTGGAGGGCACAGTTGCAGCCAGAGCATAGGATGCATCCTGGGGAATACCAGATGAGGCTAGAGTGACAGGCAGGAGCCAGGTTTGAAGAGGCCTCGAATGCCAACCTAAGTAGTTTTAACTTTATCCTGACAGGAACCACAGAAGGGTTTTAAGTAGAATAGTAACACGGTCAAATTTTCACTTTAAAAAAATGCATTTGGGCAGCAGTGTAGGGCTGGATGGGACATTCAGGACCACAGATAGAAAGGTCAGCCAGGAGGCCATGAAACATCTATGAGGCCACCAGTCTGCACAGCTTCTGGCTATCCTTCCTAGAACAAGACAAGGCATAGATAAACAACCAAACTATCATCTGATTATCTGTAGCATTTCGTTGGCACTTCTCTTCCGTTACCTGAATTTCTAGTTAACTTTCCCCAAGTCGATGTCTCATCTCTCCCAGAAGACCCCAGACTCCATGAGAAGAGGTAGAATCATATCTCACAATTTCTGGCCCATAAGGAGGTGCTCAGCAGATGCGTTGAGCAATTCCAGGCTTTCCTGAGACACAACGCTCACCAAGTGACTGAACATGGCAGGTGGCTGGTCTCAGGGCAGGGTCAGGGCAGTGGTAAACTCACCCTGCGCACTTCAAAGGAGACTCCAGAGATTTGCTCAGTGTTTGAAAATATGCTGCTGGTGAGGAAGAAAGGAAGTGGATTCATATGGAGCGCCTGCTATGCACTGGGCCTTTTGTTCACAGTACCATGCTGAATTTTCACAAAGCCTTGAAGGAAGTAGTATTACCACCATTTAACAGCCAGACTAAGGTGAAGAAAGGTCACGCGATTCCCTCAAGGTCACGGAGCTACTAAGTGGCAATGCTGGGTGTCAAATCCAGATCTATCCCATTCCAAGGGTCAAGCAGAGACTGCTTTTACCCGAATGAAGTGAGAATGGGATGGAACAAAGTGCACAGGCTTTAGAAACAGAGACAATGTGGCTCTGTGACTTTGAGTCTCATTTTTGTCAAACAGAAAATGCAGATCCTAACAACACCAATTTCACCAAGTCATTACAAGAGGGAGTATGTGAAAGCCCCTTTTAAACTGTGAAGGGCTCTGCAAATTGTTAGTATTTGGTGGAGCCGCCCTTTGCAGGAGGCCCACTTATACACCACACACAACCTGGGCTACCAGGCCGCTTCAACCTGCCCGCCGTCACAGCAGGGCCTCACTCCAGACTGGACTTCAAATCATTAATGGTTGGTCTCGTTGCTACTAATTTAGCCAAAGTTCTGTGAAATTGCCTGGGAGAAAACAGAATGTTAATAAAAATTCAATCCTCAGTCATCAGTTTAAAAAGGGCTCCCTGTGAAAAAGCAAATACTAATGTAGTTGAGAAAGAAATGAACTTTAAAAAGGTTTTTCCTGAGTTCAGGCTAAGGAATCATCAGGGCGTCAGTCAGAGGTCTCTCTCTTCTCAGCTCTGATATATCTACACAGCTATTGAAATGATCCCACTCGATTTCAGAACTTGATAACACTCATCAATTTTTTATATTTTACAATCTCCTATATGGCTAAGACAGCTTACGATACACCTCATCACATCGAAAAGATACTTATAGTACTCTTTTACTTATTCAAAAGAATTTTATTGAGGGCCTCAGACAAGCGCTAGACATTGTGTGGCACAGACACATCAGACACGTCCCTGCCCTCTAGGAGCTTACAGGCTAACACAGCCTGACAAGTCATTAGTACAAGGGGGTGGAGCAGTGAATGAGGATCAGGGAGTAAGTGCTGTGAGTCAGAAAGGGACGGATCACACAAGCAACACCATGAGAAGGCTTCACCACAGAGGCAGGATTTCAACAAGGAGAGAGTTTCCTAGGATTTTCACAGGTAGAATAGGTTTCAGGAAGATGATACAATGCGAGGACAAAGAGAGATATAGAAAAAGTTCTAGGTATGTTTGATTAGGGGGGTTGTCAGCGAAAAACAGAGAAGCTTAGCTGGAGCAATGCCTTACGAGGAAGACAGTGGAAGATGAGGCAGGAGAGGTAGCTTGGAGCCAGAAGGAAGATACCACTGCCTCTCGATCAGTGAATGATACAGCGAATGCGAGCAGTTTGAGGAGAGTCTTCCACTGCGGTGCTGTGCAAGATGGAAGCAAGAGGACTCTAAGTGTCCAGGAGTGAGAGAATCAGGGCCTGAACTACAGTGGCAGCTCTGGGAATAAATCAAAACATAGATACAAAACAGATCAGGAAGGAAAACTGAAATAACTTTATCACTGACAGGAAGTGAGGAATCCCAAGACTACCCTGAGGTGTCACAGACTAGGAAAATCTGGAGGAGGAGCTCATTTGGGAACTGCAGGGGCGGGAGAGGGTGAAGAGAAAGAAATGTTCTGAAACATCCTTTGGAGGGCTAAAGAAACCTAAATGAGTTTGAATTTTGCAGTGGTCTACTATAACACAAATCTCAGATATTTTTTTACTGGATAATAAAATGATACTCAAAGTTTCTCTGACCTTCGTCCTTTGACCTTGGAAGAAATCACTGTAGTGTTTAAGCAAGGAAACCAGCACCGTGTTCTCATCATACTTGATTAAGAAGTAAGGTAGCGCTGGGACTCCTTCTGTTTGACAAAGATCATCATATGCACGCTGAAGAGCTTGAATCTGAAAACAGGAAACATTGCATTATTCTCCAGACAATTACATACCTAGTTCTGAGCCTAAAATTAACATAAAAGGTACTTTCAAGCCAGAAGACTGGAAACGACTGATCACATCCCTGTTACTCTTTTTGTAGCAAATGAACATAAAATAAAAAATCATACCACTTCACTTCTATAAACACTTTCCACGTGCATGGCAGTGTGTCTTCAACAGGGGCACAAGGGGACATTTATGGTACAGTGTGGTGGTTCCCTAAGATGTCAACCACAAAGGTCTAGAGGGGTATCCAAACATGATTTCTCTCCTGAAATAACCAAGCATGAATCTACCATGGATGCATTTCACCTTTTGAACCTTTCCATAATCTAACAGCTTTATTGGGACATACTTCACTTACCATACAATCCACCCATTTCAAGTGCACAATTCAAAGCTGTTTTTAGCGTGTTCCCAGGATTATGCAACCATCACTACAATAATTTCAGAACATTTTCATCCATCAGCAGTCAATCTGCAGGCAAAATTCTTTTCCCTACTTATATTTCTTTTTAGGAAATACTTCCACGATACCACAACCTTTGATTTGTCCTAAATAAACTCAGGATTTTTTAATCAATAAGGGCTTCTCCCTGGCTTTAGAATTCAGGGTTTTAGTGATTGATGTACTTCATGAATTCAAATCATCTTGTCACTCAATCTTTGCCTCAACAACAATCAGAATTCTTTAGTTTAGGGTCTGTTCTACCAGTCTGATCATTTTCATTGCCCTTCTTGGGACCATCTCCAACAATCTCATTTTCTTTCTTAAACTGCAAAGACTAGCTCTGCATCATGATGCAGAAGTTCTGCAACTTGGTATGAGGGTAGGAGAACGTCTTCTCTTTGGTTTCAAAGACTGTCTTCCCAAAGTATATTGCCTTATCATCTCCCACACTGAAAGTCAAGACCACATATTGGCAAATCCTTGCAGTATTTCAAAATGTTCTTATAATTCCTCCTTACTGACTGAGCATTTCACCAAATGTCACAGAAAACCTGGAAAAGTATTGCTCACTATTTCTTCAAAATGATTTTACGAACAGTTGGTGAAGAAGTCTGTTCCTAGTACTATCTTTGGAGGATTCCACAGTAACCATCTCTTCATCCAGACAAGTGCCTATCTGTCTTTAGAATGAGCTAGATAATCTACTCATACACGTTAAACCCAATTTTACCAGCATTTTGTTTTATTTCTTGATACCTGTTTTGGTGAAAACCTGTGATCCAAGCCCTCTGGTCCCTGAATGAGGGGTATACTCTCTGGAAGGCAGAGAGCGGGGGAGCAAAACCAATAGTAGAAGTGGTACTTCTTCAGATCCTAGAAGAAAAAATATAACATAGGACATCAGAATAGTACCAATGATTAAACTGAAATTCATCTATTAACTTAACTTCCCATAGCCACGTAAGACAGAAAAACTGACACAAACAAGATATGACCAGCTTGTCAGAAATTCTCATCTCCGAAAGAACTCATGATAAAATACAGAATTTATGTCTTTATCCCAAAATAGTCCCACACACCACACGCTAAAATATCATGATAAACATAATGTACTTATTGGCCACTTGCTAACAAAAAGTGTTCAATCAGTAACTGACAATATCGTCATCACTGTTTAATACACAAAAACCACCCTGGAAAGGAACTACTATCATCCCATGTTATAGACAGAAAACTGGAGCTTAGAGAGGGGTGAAGAACTTGAACAAAACAAAGATAATAAGTGGCAGAGAGGGGAGCAGAATCCTGCTTCCAAAACTTAAGCTTTTGTCCACACATACTCAATGTTCCATCTGTGGAGGCATGCCCTCCAAACACAGTCTCATTCTGTTTACAATCAGATGAATTAAGCATGCTATTAAAGAAGTTGTGCTATTCATAACCTACATATGCCTGAGATAATACAACGTTGCTTTCAGAAACGCCTTATTGGCGAAATTCAAGTCAACAACTATTAAGCACTTGCTATGGACAAGTCAAAACATTGGACACTCTGATAAGAAGATGACTAAAACCCAGTGCAGCCCTTGGGCAGCTCACTCTCTGCGTGGAGCAGAGATAAAGTGAGTACATGATTAACTGTATGAGTCACAGAAGAGGGTCTAAGAACTAAGGAGCATCGATGACATAAGAGATTACATCTTCAGAGGTGTATCTGACTGCTTCTCCACCAGGGGAAGCGATGCAGGGGCACTGACTTGTGACGCTGTCCTAGATACTGTGCCCACTCAGGCTGAATGCTCTTGCCTCTGGATGCCTGCAGCATGTGTGGCCTGAATCACTCATGTGGTAGGATCCCACAGTTATGTGGGTATGTGACAGCATCCTCACCAGTCTGTTAGCACTGACCACAATGTAGTTTATTTGGGTAATTAATATTTCTTCTTGAATCTTGCTAAGAGTTTTGAGTAGATGGTGGTTAGAAGACTTTTTATTGAGAACTAATTCACATACCATAAAATTCACCCTGTTAAAGTGTACAGTTGAGTAGTTTCCTAGTATCCTGACAAAGTTGTACCACCATCACCACCAATTCCAGAATATTTTCATAACCCCTAAAAGAAACTCCAATAGCAGAAACTCCCCATTAGTTCATAAGTTAAAAAACTCATTCACAGAAACTCCCCACACCCTCAGCTCTTCCCAGCCCCTGGAAACCACCAATCTATTCTCTGTCTCTACGGATTTGCCTTTTCTGGACTTTTCATATAAATGGAACCATACTAGATGACTTTTTAAATATAAACTTGTACATAAATGTGCGTCCAGATGAGAGAGTCTAGTAATTATAGTTTCCACAGTCTCTAATTCTGCTAATAACTGTTCAACTGAGAACAAATCCCCTTTTGACAACAGCAAAACAAACTATAAAACTGAAATTAGTGAAGTGTCTGTTTCTCTGAGTCCTAAAAACAGCAGAAATAAAAGCAAAAACACCTCCTCCAGAGATTATTCTCTCTTCTTTGTACTTAAATGATTTGTCATAACTGATCTTTAGGAAAAGGTTAAATGATTCAAGACGGAGGACTTGGCGATTTCTAAGAAGCTTTATCAGGCCATCTTCAAAAGTCAGAAGGCTTGAATTTCTCAGGATGTTTTTTAGGATACAAAGGACCTCAACTGAATTAAACATAAAGCCTTTTGTGTCTGAAGATTTTAAAAGATAGAGACTTAATTTTTTTTAAAGGCAGGCTAAGAATGCACAGTAAAAAAGGCAACAAGGCTAACATACACACTGACTCTAGGAAATGCCTTAAAACTTTAAGAACTAATGTTATTTTTCTATTTAAATTGCCAACTGGATTCTACTAACTAGAATTCTTGATACAGAAAAAGTATTGACATTAAAGTAACAAAACTAGAAATCTTTAACAAGCATGACTTATATCTATACCAATAGCGAATTTACAAAATCACTCAAATTTACAGACAAATTATCAATGCCAAATTACACCTAGTAATCTCATGAAGAATTTAAACATTTTTCTATCTCCCCTACTATTGCACAGAAAGCTTTATAACTGGCTAGAAAATGTGCTCCTTGTAGACAGCCACCCTTTGGCAAGGCCTCCAGTTTGATTCCTGTCATTCCCTCAGTAAATCAGAGAGGCAGCCTTCAGAAGAGATGGAGAATTAGTTCGTGGGGGAGGAAGAAAGGCAAGACCTGTAACTCAGCAAAAAAAAAAAAAAGAGAAAAATGTGGGGAAGAGGATTAATACCCAAAGCTGATGAAGCTGTGGTGACAACACATAATACATATCAACATCAATATGCTTATATGCCTGCTCCACAGAATATAATCTAAAGAAATAAAATGAACAGGAAAAAAAGATCAGCATGGCCAATATTCTTCACAGCAACAATTTTTTAATTGTGAATATTGAAAACAGCCTGGATGCACAAGGGTCTATAGAACACACACTTAACAAGATAGTGTACAGTCAACATAACTGTAAGGGATAAATTAGTTTTACATGTAGATATATAGAGATACACACACATATACTTATATGCGTATATATATACGTGTGTGTGTGTGTGTGTGTGTGTGTGTGTAGCTGGTCCTTCCATAATCAACCCTCACCTTTTCCCTACTTTCCCCATCACGGAGACCAGGTCCTTTTACTTTCCTAGGTAGCAGATGTTACCCTATTGTGATCTCTTTTCCTCTTCAAAGCTGCCCCTAATGTTCATTTTAATTAGATCTCACTTACATAAAACATTTTTCTTTCTCAAAAAAATGTAACTGTCTAGTCAAACTATGTAGTATGATCTCCTCTAGCCCAGAAAACGCTTGGGGATGGTCGGGATCCCCAAGACACCACCTTTTCCTTCTGTTAATGGACCCAGCAACTAAGCTCTGCAGGACTGTATTTAACGAAGACGTCGGCAACAAGGGCCCACTGCTCCCTGAACCTGACTATCATGTCCTGAATGACAAGAGTTGGGTCACTGTGCTACATAAACCATGCAACTACTACCAGTGTATGACCATACCAGGATGATCAATAAGAAGGCGTTAATTTTGCACTGGTACTAAGTGCCAGCACTGTTGGACCACTAACCAAATGAGCTTTTCTTAAACAGTCATCATCTGACTAACACAAGGTGATAGCTTCAGGGAAACGAGAGCCCACTGTTCTATCAGCACACTGGGTTTGGCCAGGGCATTCGAGCAATCTAAATGTGAACATGGGTCCATTTACTTACTGCAAATGTCAAGAGGAGGAACTTGTTGAGGAGGACAGGGTTTTCGAGGGCAGCGCCCGATTTTATGGATTCCCATATCTGCCAGAAGAAAGAAAAGCGTCAGGGCAGGTGATCAGGCGTCTCGGAGCTTCTCACTCTCAAGCAAAGTACAGAGCTGAAAAGCACCAAGCTCTTCTTTCCTAGAGGCCTAGCACCACTTATCCCAGGCAACCAAGCGGGTCGTTACGCACTCTGCCCACTTCACACGGCCTCTCCACCAGCCACAGTCCCTGCAGAGGCTGAGGAAAGCGAGAGAACCCAGAAGCTCCTCTCAGTGGGTCTCAGCATCAGAGGAAGCAATCAGGCCATTTTCATGCCTTCGTTATTTCCTTCAACAAGTGTTTACTTATCGTCCACTACACACCAGGCACACTGGGGTTACAGAACTAAAACACACAGTTCCTACCCTCGAGAACCTTATAGTCTCATGAGAGACAGAGAGGCATCAATGTCCGAGAACACCACCAGGCAGGATGCGCTATCGCAGAAGGATGTAGAATTCCTGGGAGGAGCACCATCTTGGCTGGGGAAGTAAGAGGGAAAAGAGCCAGGGAGAGGCTCCAGGAGTGATCTGAACCACGTATAGGGGATTTCTTAAAGTCTTATTTGGGATTATATTGCCCTGAGACATGAAGGAAAGAGAACAAATTTCAAGTTTATGAGTACTCAGCAAGTTTTGTGACTGGAAGCAGCAGCTGCTGGTCACAAGATGTTTTAGTAGCTAAGATTAGTTGCTAAACATTGTGTCACTAAGCAACACAAACTGTTGGACCAATAAAAGCCATTGCCCCCAAATGGGTGGAAGAGGGAAAGAAGCAAAGAGAAGTTCTTGCTATTGAAGTCATAACCTTGGAGGAGCTGAACCACTGAAGAGCAGGCTCCTGCTTCTGCTAAGCTGTGGCGGGGAGACTGCCAGGGGAAGGCTGAGCCCCGGGGAAGGGCTAGGATTCCTGTGAGGAGCAACCTGCTGTTTTCAATGATAGAGTAAGACCTGACCCAACTCTTTGCAGACAGCTTTTTAAAAGTGCAGCCAAGACAGGAGGCTCAGGAGCAGTCAAGCCACACGTCAGGGAGACAAGAACATCCTTGGAGGATCATCCAACGAAGACTCAGATCATCACCTGAGTCACACACTGTATCCATTGTGAGGGAGGAAAGGGACGCCCACCTCAGCACCAAAGGAGGGAGACTCGCTTCTCAGACCATGGCACCCACATAAATAAGACTCCTTTGTTTTATAAGACTAGTGTGAACAACACTTGATTAAGTGGGTTGAGAGGATGGGATAAACTATCCCCCTATCCTCACGCTAACTCAGACGTGAAGAAGTAAAGGAAAGACATTCCAGGAAGAGAGAACATCATGTGCCAAAGGTAAAGGAGAGAACAAAGAGTAGGTGAAGGAAGGAATTAGGAGTGATTTGCTGTGACTGAGTCAGAGGAGGAGGGATAAGAGTGACAGCACAGAGAGGCCACAGAGGCCAGGCCCCGAGGGGTCCTGTAAATCAGATGGAGCAGTTTAGACTTAGTGCTGAGGATCCTGGAGACGCTATATGATCATCTCTGACAGCACTACAGTGCTTAGGCTGGAAAGCCTCTCCAAGGGGCACAAAGAACAGAGAACCCAAATGCATTCAGACACAGGAACACAACTCGCAGAGAGGTCAAACTGCTTCAGAATGCTAACTGGAGATCAGCAGCAAAGCTTTTCACACTGCCCTGGCATGAATTGCCAGCCTATCCTCAGGTGAGAGCCTGAATGTCTCCACTCTGCCCTTCCCAGCAACACAGAAGCCCACAACTACCTTGGGGTACTGACTACCTACTAGTTTCTAGGACAGACCCATGCACCTGACCAGAAACAGCCTGCCTGTCGCGACCACAGAAAATATGATGCATACATCACGCTTTCCCAGCTAACCTCGTCTGCTGCTTGTTCCAAAAGTAGCTTCTTATCCGCAGCCTTGAAAGCTTCAAGGGTGTTGGTGTTATACAGTGTTCCAATGGCCGGGCAGCAGTGAGCTGGGGTGGGGGCACTCCTGGATACGAGAGAAACACGGTTAAGCAGGCACAGCTGGGACTCAGAGAGCCAGGGAGTGACAAACGAACCAGCACAGCAGTGGGAGACAAAGGACAGTGCTCTGTAGGGCAAGGAGAAGATCGATTGTACATTTCTTTGGGAAAAGATGAATATCATCATTTAACAACCAAAAACAGGCACTGTACCCCAAAAAAGCCTCTATGTTCCTTTTACCCTAATCTCTCAGCATGCTGTTATTCCATTGCCCCTCAAACATAAGTTCATTTCCTATTTTTCCTTCTTTCCCATCTTTAACCTAAATGGGAAACATCATTTATTGAGCTTCTATTGTGCTGGGAACTGTACAAGGTCTGAATTCACATAACAGCTTGTTCCTCCATTTAAAGGTTTAAATAACTTGCTAACGTCATATAAGAATAGGCAGAGCTGGAACTGAAAGTCAGAACTAGTTGACTCCAAGGTATTGTGCTGTCCACTCCTCACTCAAGCCCTCCAGGCTTCAAGGCCCCCTCGGCCTATTTCAAACCCTCCTCCTCCAGGAAGCCATCTCCCATTTTTTCTGGTAATGGTTGGTGCATTAAACTGAGCATATTTTAGAGAGTTTTCAAGACCGACAGTCACATACACCTGACTGGAGGACAGTAAGCTGCTCGAGGGCAGGGAGCATGCCTCCCTCTTCTGACCGTCCCCAGACCTAGCCCAGTTCAACAGGCTCTGCACAGCACTGCTGCTGAGCAAACCCCTGCTGGCTATGCGAGTCACACAGACAAAATGTGTTACACTTGGGCTACCTGCCAATCATCTGTGCCACAAGTATGTCACAGTCGACACTGCCCCCAAAGGCCTCAGGGTCTTCAGAGCAATTCAAGTCAGGAGAGGAAAAGATGAGTCGATTCTGAATACAAACTCAGAGGTGGAAAAATCTGGTCTCTTCTCTGAAATGATTAACTTGTGTTTCAGAAGTTACAGATGCTCAATGAAAAGATCCATTTCATTAGTAGCCTAATATTGTTGTCACTTACTACTACTGCAGAGAGAATGCATTTTTATTGATTACACTGATGGCAGCCATATGGTTTACAAGACCCAGTGTCTCTTCCTTTGAAATCTGCATAAAATTGGATTCAGGGGGGCTGCAAGGAGAAGTGATCTAAACCTAGAATATGTATGGAGGGATGCAGTGAGTGAGGAAGGCTCTGCCAAACGCCATCTGTAAGGCTCAAACACCAGGTCCTGGGGGAGAAATCACTTTCAACGGCCAGAGTCTTCCTTAGGGAGCTGGTGAGTCAGCAAATCATAGGTTATCCATCACCACTCTATTCCAATAAATGAATATTTTTCGTTCAGGTGAGATGAGGCCATCACAGATAGACTTGAAGAGAAAAAGAAATCACAAAGGGGCGAGATTAAGCCTAGAGAGAAGGAAGAAGCAGGGTAGTTGGTAAACTAGGCCTTCTACATTCAGACTTGGCTTTATGAAATTAGTGCTGAAACAGAAGGAAGGATGCTATGATCTAATATGGATACGAGCACAAGAGGACATGTCCAAATGTCCTCGGTGTGTGAATGCCATGCCAAAGCCTCACTCCAAGAGTGGAGGAAACTACGTCTCAAGAATTCAAGCAACTGCCAGGACAGCTACACGCCTAGAACATCAGTGCTCATGCAAGTTAACTGGTGACGACAAGATGAAGTTTCAAAGGAGAAGCATTTTGATGACTAAAGTTCCACCACGGGAAATGGTCAGGGAAACAAATTTAAAAAGTGATGATGGGAGGCAAAGCCATTCTACCAGCTTCTCAAGGTTCAAGTTTCACTTGTTCCACAAAGAGGTGGCTCCGATGAGGAGTGGAAAGAGCCCTAGACTTGGAAACGAGAATTTAGTCCAAATCCTGGCCTTGGGACACTTATTGGTTTAGTTTCCTACGATTCCATTTATATGAAATGTCCAGAATAGGCAGATCCATAGAAACAGAAAGCAGGTTCGTGGTCGCCTAGAGTTGGGGGGAAGCACAAGGGAGGAATGGAGAGTGGTTGCTAATGGGTACACGGTTTCTTTCAGGGGTAATGAAAGTGTTCTGCAATTAGATAGTGGTGGCGGTCATACAAGCTACTAAAAACCACTGAATTGAACATTTTTAAAGGATGAGTTTTATGGTATGTAAATTATATCTCAATAAAGCTGTTAAAAAAATCAGAATTAGAAATCCGCCCCATATCCTAGAGCTAATAGTGAACTCACAATGATGTGCGCTAACCTGGCAAAGAACGGACGTCACGGAGGCCTAAAGCCGGGCCTGCTTGGGGACGTTACCCGCTAGAAACTCACTTCACTCAGTCTCGAGGCGATTACTCAGGAGAGTCCTGAGGCTGTTTTGTCCCCGTTATTTACACTTGGCCAAAGGCAAGCATGTGGCCAGAGCCCCCATAACAGACAGGTAGCGGAGGTGGCCGGGATGGAATAATCTCCCAGAAGAAGGGCAGAGGTTGCTTTTCACACCTGGAGGAATCTCTGCTGCATGTACATCAATTTGCATGCCCCCAGGAACTTTGCAAACCTGGGAAGTCACATTCAGTCTCGGGGCATGCTGCTTTATCATCTGCTTTCCATAATAATCTGAGTTCCTATTTATAACATCCTCTAACAGAGTCCATTGGCATCTTTCCATCAACCACACCTCATCTTATTTTGACAGCCATGCACTTAGACTGCTTGTAATTGAATCCAACAATTATTTGAGCAACTAGTACACATCAGATCCGTGTTAGGTGCTAGCGAGGGAGCAGAGAATAAGATACAGCCTGTGCCCTGCAGAGGTGATTTTGCAAATGAGTCTTATTTCCTTAGCTACTTTTTTTTTTGCTGAGGAAGACTCAACCTGAGCTAACATCCGTGCTAATCTTTCTCTGTTTTTTAGCATGTAGGCTGCCAGCACAGCATGGCTGCTAACAGAGCAGCGTAGGTCCATGCCCGGGAACCAAACACAGGCTGCTGAAGTGGGGCATGCTGAACTTAACCACTAGGCAACCAGGTCTGGCCCACCTTAGAAACTTTTTAAGTTCTTTGAGGGCAAGTGTTATACTTTCTATTTCTCTGATTAAGTCCAATTTGAGGCTTAGAAAAGAAAAAATATTTCTTACAACTAAAAACATATGTGTTCAAGGGAAAGAGACCTAAGGAAAGAATTTTTTTTTTACCAGTTTCACTTGATAACAGATTGTCCACCAAAATCTATTCTCCTCTTCTTAAACAGAAATAGAATATATACATGATGCTTGTAGCTGGGCACATTTCAGTCTTCCTTGTAAGAGAATTGAGGCCTGTGCTCCCTCCAACAGAATCTGAGTGGAGTGATGTGTGTCCCCACCCCATTAGGGCATTTTAGAGACTGAGTGTGTCTCTTCCACCTGTTTTCACCCTGGCTCTCTTTCTCCTTCTATCTATTGTTACATGGAGGTGACAATTCAGTCTTATGCAGCACACAAAGGCAAGCCCTGCCACAAGGGGGAATAAGACTGGACTCTCACCCTAGACTAATAAATGGGCAAGAAATAAATTTCCTTTGTGTTTGAGCCATTACATTTTTGGATCTGATTCAGCACCTTCCAGCACAAGACAGTTGGTGCCTGATAAAATACTACTTGAGGGGCGGGTCCCGTGGCCAAGTGGTTAAGTTTGCGCACTCCAGCTTCAGTGGCCCAGGGTTTCGCCGGTTCGGATCCTGGGCGTGGACCTAGCACTGCTCATCAAGCCATGCTGAGGTGGCATCCCACATAGCACAACTAGAAGGACCCACAACTAGAATGTACAACTATGTACTAGGGGCCTTTGAGGAGAAGAAGAAAAAAAAAGATTGCCAACAGCTGTTAGCTCAGGTGCCACTCTTTAAAAAATACTACTTGACTGATAACTCACCTAATACTCACCTAATACAATGTAGAGAATAGGATCCTGTGTTGCCAGCTTCTGGCAGAGACCCAGCAGACTTCCAGGGACGCAGAGTAAGAGGGATTTACCTGGTGTTACGCAAAGCTGAGATACTCTTGGCATCTATAAATGAGTACTAGGACTGTTAGCTCTTCAACTGTGTCTTATTCCTCTCTGTCTTCCCAGTGCCTAGCATGCTCTATTATTAAGATACAGAGGAAGCAATCAGTAAGTATTTCAGAAATAACTATTACCTCTCCACATGTATTATAGCACAGAGCACACCATAATGCAAATAGCTGTCTTCTACCTCTATTGAGAGGTCCTCCAGAGCTCTAGGTTTTGAAAGTCTTTGTATTCCCGATACCTACACATCCTGCACATAAGAGGCACTCAGTATCTGATGAATAAATTCATAAAGATTTTCCCTACAAACCCATGCAGATGTACAGCAATAAAAACAAAGAAAGAACAACAATAATGAAAATAATTTAAATATAAATTATTTCTTCTAAGGAACTCCAAGTGCTTTCATTAAACTTTCTAATTGTCTTAATCTGCCCGGGCTGCTATAACAAAATACCACAGACTGGGTGGCTTACAAACAGAAATGTATTTCTCACACCTCTCGAGGCTGGAAGTCCAAGATCAAGGTGACAGCACGGTCGGGTTCTGGAGGAGGCCCTCTTCCAGGCGCAGACGGCCCACTCTCAGCTATGCCCTCACATAGTGGAAGAGGCAGCCTAGCTCTCTGGGGCCTCTTTGATAAGGGCACAAAGCCCATTCATGAGAGCAACGCCCTCATTATCTGATCACCTCCCAAAGGCCCCACCCCCTAATACTGTAACCTTGGGCATTGGGTTTTCAACACATGAATTTTGAAGGGGACACAAACATTCAGACCATAGCACCAACCATTCTAAGAAAGAGGGACTCAGAAAATCATAGACTTTAAAAACTGGAAGAAACATTAGAAGCTAAGAGTTAGAGATGAGGAAACCGAAGCTGAGAAAACTAAAAGGACTTATTCCAGGTCCCAGAGTTAAACACTGTAGATACCAGATCTTCAAACTTCAAATCCAGGGCTATCTTCACAACACTAGAGAGCATGTCTCATTCTTGCTCATCTCCCCCAGGGCCCACTATGGAGCTTCACACATTGTGAGCAGTCAATAGCTAAATGAAAACATATGACCAGTAAAATCGAGCAATCTGCGTTAAAGTCACAGCTATAGGATCACAGATTTTCATATTTCCTTCAAATAAATTTTCTAGATTGCTGAAGTTTAAGATGCTTGGATTTTATAAGATCAAGCCTAACTTCTGTGAATTGCTTTTTTCTACAATTAATTGTTCCAAAGAATGAAACTATTAATATCTTCGAAAAGACAACCTTCAGTCTAGTCTCAGATTAAAGACAGGAGTGAAGCTAGCTTGTGATGAATGTTCGAATCTCCATATTACGTTAAAATTACAGCACTGATAGTCCCCATTTTACCATCTTCAGATAATTTAACGCTTGAATGTCGTCTGTATTTTCCTTATTATTTTGTAATTGCTCCAAAAGTAAGTTAGTGTTTGCCAAAACAGGAGAGCGACTACTGGGATTTGATTTGTTTTGACAAGTAATCAAAGGAATTTATTACAGACCAAGAAAGCTATGAAGAGAACAAGAAACACCAACATTCACCTTCTAAAGACAAAAGGTACTGACTTTTGGAGAGATTTAAAAAATAAAATTCTAGGGATACTTTATTTGAAATCTGCTACCCTTTGACTACTGCCACTTTCAAAAGCCTGGCAGTCCTTCCAAAGGCCTCTCTCACTTCCCCTGATCCCTCACCTTGACACTGCAAAGGTACAAGGAAGCAGAAAAAGTTGACCTCACTGCAGCCTTTAATTCGTCAGCTCTCACCTGTCTTACAGCCTCTCAGTACAGTTTCTGTTCCCCTCTTTTGTGCAGAATTCAGATTGAGAAACTGAATTCTCAAGAACCACAAAAGATCTAATCAACAAATCCAATGGCCCTTGATTGAACTTTGACGTTCCTGCTTCTGACATTGTTGACCATCTCTTTCCTTCCTGAAAACATTTCCTTCTTTGGTTTCTGCAACTCGTTTCCGGTTCTTCTTCCTGTCAGACAACTTCTATCTCCTTTGCTAGTTCTGCATCTTCTTGCCCTCCCTAATCGAGTACATTCACAGCTGGCCCTTTGTTCTCTGACTCTTCTTCTCTTACAGCCTCACGACCTCCTCCACGTGCAAGACTCCCACATCTAGTCTGACCATGCTTCCTTGACTCTAGTGCCTCTTGGACATTTCTACTGGACACAGCACTGTCATCTCCAACTCAACGTGTTCTAAACCAAACTCAGCTCCTCCTAAAACTGTAGCCCCCTCCTGGTTTCTCTATTTCTGTAGAAGACAAAATGCCACCACCTACTTAAATTGCAAGCTCAGAAATACATTTTACCTTTTTCTCACACTTGCTTACTAAATTACGCCACACACGACCTTGGGCAAGCCATTTTACCTTTTGACCCATTATTCCCTCATCTCAAAATGAAAAAAAATCACAGATGGGAGATCTGAAAGGATTATAGATGTGAAAATGCCTGGCTAATTAAGTAATAAATGTCTCTCTTCTCTCTAGAAACTCCCGATGGCCCCCAACCAGATAAAAAAACTCTTTGAAGGCATATGTCTTACTTCTTTGTATAGCCCTATAATGCCTTTCACAGCAGCTTGTACAGAAGTAGCCTAATAAACGTTCATTGATGCCTGTGGATAAGCAACTAAAGGAGTAAGTCAAGAGGTACCAATAAAGATCACAAAATATTAACTACAATCAAAATCAGGAGGGATGTTATCTAAGTCTCAATCAATCTAGATGGTACTTGGCACCTAATAGGCTTTAACAAATATCTGCTTAAAAAATGAAGCAGACAATCCTAAGCATCCAGCACTTGTCTCTGTGCTACGGGAGGTAAAGAGAATCATGAGGAGCCGGTCCTGCTTGCCGGGAGGTCCCCCAGTACTCCCTGTGGTCCACCTATGAGGGAGGTTAAGAAGGCTCATTCCTTGCAAAAAGCAGTGTTCTTTACTTTAGATTTTAAGCAAAAAATACTCACATGTCAAAAGCACTGAACTCCAACGTTAAGCGAGCTGGCAGCCCAGCAGAATCACCTGGAAGAAGCATTACCACATTTGCAATTACAAGTCAGTAATAGCAGCATTCATAACAAAAACATTTGCGAATGATTTTGTTCTCTTTGTTGAGCCCAAAGCGCCCCATCCAATTCCTGGTTATCCAAACTAAACAGGGACTTGGCAGAAAATGACAGAGCTTCTGTGAATTCAAGGAATTTGCCAAGAATATAAAAAAAGATTTATTAGAAAAAAATATTTGCAATCTCCTCCCCCAGAAATACTAAGTAATCAGTGTTAATTCTTTGGATTAACAACCTGGGTTTCCCTACTCCCTTTCTTTTCCCTGCAACAGAAGAAAAGTGAAAATGAACTTGGGTTGAAAGTCAGGAAGTAAAATAGAAACCAAGGAAGAGCATTAACTATAAAAGACAAGGGTGTCTGATTCTTTACAGAATTAGAATAAAGAATCCTAAAATTCATATGGGGCAACAAAAGACCCCGAATTTCCAAAGCAATCCTGAGAAAAAAAGAACCAAACGGGAGGCATCACAATCCCTGACTTCAAAACATACTACAAAGCTACAGTAATCAAAACAGCATGGTACTGGTACAAAAACAGGTGCACAGATCAATGGAACAGAACTGAAAGCCCAGAAATAAAACCACACATCTATGGACAGCTTATCTTCGACAAAGGAGCTGAGGGCCTACAATGGAGAAAAGAAAGTCTTTTCAACAAATGGTGCTGGGAAAACTGGACAGCCACATGTAAAATAATGAAAATTGACCATTCTTTTTCACCAAAATAAACTCAAAATGGATCAAAGACCTAAAGGTGAGACCTGAAACCATAAGGCTTCTAGAAGAAAATGTAGGCGGTACACTCTTTGACATCAGTATTAAAAGGATCTTTTCGGACACCATGCCTTCTCAGAGAAGGGAAACAATAGAAAGAATAAACAAATGGGACTTCATCAGACTAAAGAGCTTCTTCAAGGCAAATGAAAACAGGATTGAAACAAAAAAACAACCCACTAACTGGGAAAAAATATTTGCAAGTCATATATCTGACAAAGGCTTAACATCTATAATATATAAAGAACTCTCACAACTCAACAACAAAACATCAAACAACCCAATCAAAAAATGGGCTGGAGACATGAACAGACATTTCTCCAAAGAAGATATAATGATGGCCAATAGGCACATGAAAAGATGCTCATCATCGCTGATCATCAGGGAAATGCAAATCAAAACTACACTAAGATATCACCTTACACCCGTTAGAATGACAAGAATATCTAAAACTAATAGCAACAAATGTTGGAGAGGTTGCGGAGAAAAAGGAACCCTCATACACTGTTGGTGGGAATGCAAACTGGTGCAGCCACTATGGAAAACAGTATGGAGATTCCTCAAGAAATTAAAAATAGAACTACCATACGATCCAGCTATTCCACTACTGGGTATCTATCCAAAGAGCTTGAAGTCAGCAATCCCAAAAGTCCTATGCACCCCAATGTTCATTGCAGCAGTATTTACAATAGCCAAGACGTGGAAGCAACCTAAGTGCCCATCAACAGACGAATGGATAAAGAAGATGTGGTACATATATACAATGGAATACTACTCAGCTGCAAAACAGAACAAAATCATCCCATTTGCAATAACATGGATGGACCTTGAGAGAATTATGTTAAGTGAAATAAGCCAGCTAGAGAAGGATAATCTGTGTATGACTCCACTCATATGAGGAATTTAAAAATGTGGACTAAGAACAGTTTAGTGGATACCAGGGGAAAGGTGGGGTGGGGGGGTGGGCACAAAGGGTGAAGTGGTGCACCTACAACACAAATGACAAACATTAATGTACAACTGAAATTTCACAAGATTGTAACCTATCATTAACTCAATTAAAGAAAAAAAAGTTTACATTATAAACGCAGGAATTTGGCATTACAAAAAAAAAAAAAAAAAAGACAAGGGTGTCTGTTTCTAAAGGAAAGCTCACCCTATACTGGAGGGCAGTGAAGACAGCACAAGATGACAGGAAGTGGAATTTACTATGGCCTACCATTGCAGTAATAACCCTTAATGTCCTTGGGGCCTTCATCCAGCCGGTACTCGTTCAGCTTCTTCTGGGTCAACTCATGCCAGAACCCGACATCCAAGGCACTGCTAAAGGGGGCAAACTGCAATTTGGAGAGAACAGGATGCCCTGGGGCTGCTGCCATCATTTGATGCCTATTAGAAAAACAAGACAGAACACAGCAAAATAGCACAAAACATTCATAATAATGCTTAAGTAAAACAAATGAATAAAAATTAATGAGAGGTATGGTGGGCTACCTGAAGACACAGCTTTGGAAATCAACCCAAGTAATTTGCCCCTGTTGTCAAGTTGAGCCTCCTCACGACATGGCTGATCTGTCTACGTAAGCCTTTCCGGCCTTCACCTGCCTGCGTCTTCCTTTCTTCCTAAAGTCAGTCTGACTGGCGCACTAGGGTTACTCCTTCTTCGACACAGTCATGGTCTCAGAAGGTTTTGCCTATCCCATGTGGCCCTGGAGAACTTTACAGGTACAAAATCCAAAGCCTAGCCAGTTAGACACACAACAATGCAAACTGTTCGAGTTCTGAATGAGAGCAGGGCTTGAGCACCCCAGCCGAGGAGGAGCATGAAGAAGTTCCTCTCAAGACAAATACCAACAGCAAACAAAACAAAACAGAAATAAACAGATACAGAGGACAGACTGATGGTTACCCGAGGGGAAAGGGTTGGGGGGAGGGAGAAATCGGTAAACGGGGTCAATTGTATGGTGATGGATGGAAACTAGACTTTTGGTGTTGAGCACACTGTAGAATACAGAGAGGTGGAATTACAAGGTTGTACACCTGAAACACGTACAACGTTATAAACCAACGTTACCTCAACTACCAAAAAAAAGCTTCTCCCCACCTAACCACAGTAGGTGAATTCCTTTGAAACCTTGTCTTGTATATTTTAAATGCATGGAAGATTGGCATTTTACTGTACTATGTCTATTTTAACACTTCGTTCTCCCCCTCAAATCATCCAATACATTTGACCCTCCTGGCAATGAAGCATGCGTACGTTGTAATTTCCTTTTTCCCCTGCACGCTCTCAGGAGTACACACAGCCCGTTTTGAGAAGCACAATACTACTAGAAGAACTCGGCAGTTCCCAAAGCACACGCTGATGACGTCCCTTCACTTTCCATCCTGTCCAACTGCCCCATGACCAGAGAGATTAATACTTCTCAAGCAGAATATATGAATAGTCACACTAGATGGGATAAATTTAAAAAGACAGTTCACATCCATTCAGAGAGGTTTTGCCTGAGTTTTGTGCCAAGATTGTTAAATAGTTTTCAGTTTTCCAAACTTGTTGGATTTTAGTCTTAGAGACAAGGAGCTTTGGACTGATAGTAACTATATGGGAAAATGCAAAGGTGGCTCTACATAAAAGTGTTAAAAATCAAGAAAAAGGAGATGAGTGTGGGGCAGAGCAGGGAGGAAGTCTCTGTGAGGGAGCTGGATGCTGAGTTATGTTGAAAGGATAGGTACGGAGCGGGAAGACGCGCAGAGGGCGGAAGGAACAAGAAGGGCAGAGGAACCCCCGTGGTAGAATCAAACCCAGCTATTTTATTTTTCCTGTTTCTCCCCAAAGTCCCCCAGTACATAGTTGTGTATTTTTAGTTGTGGGTCCTTCTAGTTGTGGCATGTGGGATGCCGCCTCAGTGTGGCCTGATGAGCGGTGCCATGTCCGCACCCAGGATCCGAACCGGCGAAACCCTGGGCTGCCGCAGCGAGCGCGCGAACTTAAACACTTGGCCATGGGGCCGGCCCCCTGTGGTAGAATCAGAGAAGCACCACTAGCTGTTCTTAGTGGAGGGTTCGTACTGCGCACGAGCAACGCACACAAAGCTGAATGGGTCACAGGGTGAACACATGCAAAGAAAGCTTCAAAAGTGAGGCTGAAAATTTGGAGCGGGAAGCCAGTGACCATTCTGAACAGGGAATGTGACAGAATTCTGCAATGGCAAAATGGCTTTGAAGGAGGCAGAGAACAGGGGAAAGCGGTTGAGAGCCTAAGAATTTATGAAGACCTGAATTAGAGCAGAGGAGGAAAGACTTAGAGACCCTCAGGAGGGACCTTGGAAGAGAAAAGGTGACCAAACCTGGTATCTCAGTGGATTCAAGGAACGAAAGGAGGAAAAGGCCCCTGAGGTGTCAAGCTGTGACTCGCTAGGAGAAGGGCAGATCCACTGAAAGAAAAGATGCTTGAGAGGAAGAGCCAGGGGCAGAAGGGTGATGATAAACATTTTGTTGAGGACAATGGCAGAGTCAAGGGAAACTGGGTCCAAGGAAACAGGCTGGCCCAAGAAGGTGGGCTCACAGAGATGTAAGAGGCATTTACACTGTGACAACAACTAAAGCAGGTGAGAATGATCAGTTCTTAGAAGTTACTCAGAGAAAGAAAAGCCACAGCCCAACAAAGTCCTAGAGAATGCCCATAGTTAGCAGATTAGAAGAAACAGAACCAATAACACAACACCCAAAGCAGTAGCTGGTACTCCAGGAGGGTATGTCTATCCATTGGCCCAAAGAAAAGGGCCAACCCCATAGCCTAGTGGTTACATTTGGCACGTTCCGCCTTGGCAGCCCAGGTTTGGTTCCCGGGTGCAGAGCTACACCACTTGTCAATGGCCATGCTGTGGTGGTGACAGACATACAAAACAGAGGAAAAGTGGCACAAGTGTTAGGTCAGGGCAAATCTTCCTCAGGAAAAAAGGAAAAAAAGTGAGGGTCAATGCCATTGGATTTTTCTAAAGTGCAATGTGATGGCAGAGTATGAAAAACAGAACAGGCTATAAGGGTATCACTGTCCTTAAAACTCACCACCATCTCAGTACGGACTTGCAGCATCACTAGACAAGGCCTGATCAAGGGTTTTCAAGCTTTCACCACCTTGAAGGCTTATTAAAAAATGAGGATGCCTGGGCTCCACCCGGGAGGAGAGAAAGAAGAGTGAGGGGGGCCAAAGCCTGCAAGTCTGACTAGCGTCCCAGGTGATTCTGATTCAAGTTTGATGCTGTGTTGATGCCACCAGGCCACTGGCACTCTTTCTTTCGGAAAGAAGTCATAGCAAACATTTAAATGCCCCCTTGTCCCATCTGAAAAATCTTCTGGCTTTTAATTGTTTGAAAGGACTTTTATGGTTTTCTACTCTCAGAATGTTCATCTTGTTTCAGGTCACTCCTATTTTGATAGACCTCCAAACTGTGACTTCAGTGCCCAATGGAGAAACAGACGCTCACACAGGTGACCTGGGGCCCACACTTTGAGAAACGCCAGACCGGAGCCCCTAACAGCCTCCTGCTTGGTTTTCCAGGCCCCCACCGGCTCCCTTCCCCTCCCTCCTCTGCAATGTAGCCAGCACTTTCTATTGTTGGTTTTTGAAAGTTTCCATGCTCAGCCCTCTCCTCCGTCTATAAGCTTTCCCAAAAGCAAAATTATTCATTTTCTACATCAATTTCCATCTATATGCCAATAAATCCCAGGACTGTATTAAACATATTTAAGTGTCTTTGCAAGCCAGGACTGGGATTTCTCACAGACACTTCAAATTTGACAAATCCAAAACTGAACATATTTTTTCCCCAAATTCTGCCCTTCTTCTTATCTTTCCTAGTTTACTTAATAGTACCACCATACTTGCAAGGTAGAAACCTCAAAGTCATGTTCAACGTTTCTCTCTCACACGTCCAATAAAGCACTAACTGCTAGAGGCTCAACCTTACACAGTCTTCTGGAGGGAAACGAAGCTGACAGTTACTGAGGGCTGACCAGGACCAGGCACGGCAGCAGGCTGTGCACCTGAATTCAATCCTCCCAAACACCTAAGAAGTGACAGTTCCAATCTTACAGAAGAAGGAACTGAGGTTCAGAAGAAATTCACAGAAGGCCGTACAGTTCGGAAAGCGGGGAAACAAGGATCCAAACTCCAGTGTTACTGCAATGCCCATGCTCTCCATGCAACTTCATCTTCCTGTCCAGCTCTGCATCCCTTCTCTCCGTTCCCACTGCCGCACGCCAGCCCCCACCACCCCACCTCGGCTTCTGCAGCAACATGCTCACAGGTCACTGCCCTCATTCCCTGTCTTCTCCGCACAAAATGTCACATTGCCACCAGAACAGATCAGCACAGGTGGCTCCCTTGTTTAAACAAACAAACAAAACCTCACTGGCTTTATTACACAGAGAGTAAGGTGTCACCGTTGCCTTAGCCTGCTAGCTTCCCGACCTTATACCTTTGCTGCTGCCTCTGGGAAACCTCTCCTCATCTCTACCAGGAAGACTCCTTCTCCTCTCTTAGGATCCTTTATGAAGTGCTCATTAACACCCACAGTCACTGGGTGTCAGTGGTTCCCTCCTTCAGGATGACAGATGGAAACTTCCATTAGAGCATTTACCACCAAGAACTGTACTTGCTTTTCAGATCGTATTCCGTTCAAAACTTTTTAAGTAACAGCAGTAGTCATAGTAACTGTTCTAGCTGAATGTTTATTCTGTACCAAGCACTACAGTAAACATTTTACATACTATCTTATGATAACCCCAAAGCAGTTCTATTATGCCTACTTTACAGGAGAGAAAACACAGGCTCCGAGAGGTTAAGTAACTTGCCCAAAGACACACGGTCAGGAAGTAGAAGGGCTGAGATTATATCCCAGGTCTGATGCTTCAGAGCCCTGACCCTCATCTCTATACTATAATACCTTAAAGGAAGAAACCCCCTTGTCACAATCTTTATATTGCCCATCAGCCCCATACACGCACAAAAATAACCAATCATTTTAAAAGACATTTACATACTAACCTCCTCTTCAACCGAGTCAAAAAAAAAAAAAAAATGTCCATGGCCAGAGCAATCATCCAATTTGGAAGGAAATCAACACAGTGGCAGAGAGTGGCACAAATGGACCTCATCTGAAATCCTATGTGACGGGTCATCAGGCCCCCACACATTAGTCATCCACAACTTATTCTTAAAGATCAACAGTAACTCATCATCATTTTGACGACCTGCTGAGGGCCAGAGACAAAACAGAAAATTCTATTCCACACAGAACTTCAACAGCTGAGAAGAAGGGACTCAGGAAGACCACTTAGAAGATAAACAGGCACGCTGAGAATGTAATTTGCACAAGAGGCACTTCCTTCCAACATTTTCTCACTTATTTGGTCTTTGAGAAATTCCTAACAGAACCTACAAAGCCTATTTCACAAAAGGATATGGTTGGTGTCCAGCTGCTGAAACTGCTGCCTGACAGGTTAAGACAATGGAAAGGTTTTAAGCAACAGCAGCAACATGTGATTACGAATTTGCTGGAAACATCTAAATAGGATACTCAAGTATAAATGTATCATATACGAACCTATATATCTATGTTATACCGCCATCTTTCTTAAGCCGGAAGGAAAGATTTAAGTAATCCAGAAGGGGATTCCAGAGAGAGTGAGAAGTGAGTCCTAGGTGCAAAGTCATTTATGTGTAACTAACCTAGATCCAAACAGTATGTGCTTCCTGAAAAGCAAGGCTTGCCTATATAACCCAGAACAGTGCAGGTGAGACTTCTGGCCTCTGCTAAGCTTAGAAAGCTCCAAGATTATTTCCATCATACTTCAACATTATATACTGACAGAGGCATCAATATAAGTGTGGTTCAATTTTATTTCAAATTATTTCTGTCATATTCAGGATGTGAAACCAGAAGTTACACAAGATGGGACTGTGTCACTTTCAATGAAAGAGGAAAGGCTTTGATGAGGATTCGACACTGTAATGAACAGCAGTAACCAAAACATCCAGTCAAGATTAAACTGAAACAGCAGGTGGCGGTTAGGCCATACAAACCCCCTGGGGCTGTCCACTGCCAAAATGTGGTACAAATTTCAGACCTTTACAAAAATAAAACTGGGTCACGCTCAGCAACTTACACAAGTAGGAGCTCAGAAAATGCCATTGTATGAGGATTTATCAAAAGTTTCTGTCCCAAGGAACCTAAATTTTGTGTTGACGCTGTTGTTTAAAGTCAAATCCCCACAGGAAATATGTAATAACGGTTGCCTCCCAAGAAAGAAGCTATGGAGACAGCAGGAGCCAAGGGTGTGGAGAGACTTTTTTTCCCTGTACGACCTTTCTGCCTTTTGAATTTTGTATTGAAAATTCAAAGAATTTTGTGTATGTGGAATAGTAATACAGAAATATGTAAAATAATTATAGAAAAAAGCCCTAACCCAACGGCAAGAAGACAGGGGATGAAAGATATAAGATTAGCGGTTCAACTACTTTGGTTCCAAGAAATAACCCCTGGGAGATCCTTGAGGCAAGAACCATGTCTTATTCATCTTTCTTCAGCATTTAGCACGGTGCCTAGAATATGTTAAGAGCTCAGTAAATACTGACATGATTTAACAGCTCTCTTCCCCCAAAAAGGGCCAATGGAAGGAGGCTATAGTGAGACAAATTTCAGCAGAGTTAAAAAATGACTACTAGCTTGAATTGTCCAAACAAGAAATAGACTGACCAGAGAGAGAAGGCATGTTCACTAGCAGAGGTGCTCGAGCACACGTTAGACGGTTACTTGCCAGGGAATACTGCACGAAGAATGACTGCCTCGGGGAGTCAGACGAGACAAGGGGTTGGCAGGCTTTTTCTGAAAAGGGCCAAATTGTAAATATTCAGGCATTGTAGGTCAAAAGTGTCTGTCATATTTTCTTCTTCTTCTTTACAATTCTTGAAAAATGTAAAAACACACTTGGCTCATGGACTGCACCAAAAAAAACCTCCGGCAGGATCTGACCCGCAGGCTATTGCTTGCTCACCCCAGACTAGATGATGTTTCAAACACGTAATTTTTTGATCCTTTGAAGGTGCCAATAATGAATTTTGTTTTTAGCGAGACTGACACTTTTGGCAAAATCTATTTAGGGGGTAGTAGAGATACGCAAGGAGTGCTGAGGGTGAAGCAGACTGCAAGGCCAGACTCCAAGGCCATATCCGCTGGTCTACAATAAGCACCTTGTAACACTGCAAATACATCTCTCTCAGCTGGTAAATGTAGTCTACACAGAACACTCTCACACACGTCAGCATCATCAAGCAGACGAAGCTCACCTGATATTTACTGAGGCTCATAACATGCGGCAAAGACTACAGCAGTGGCATTCCACATCCTAAACAGGCACATGACCACACCTCTCACGGTTTCCTTCATAGTTTCTCCTGGATCCCTGCTACTGCCTCCCAACTTCTCTAGTGCCATCCTGGTGGCTCTGCCACTCCTCACCGCCACCTTGCTAAAGAAACATCAAGCTGCTTGGTGCTCCTCTGACAAGCCTGCTGTTCTGCCTCTGCAACCTTGAACAAACAGGTCCCTCTGTCTGAAAGGCACCCCCACCCCTGTGACTGCCTGGCACTTTTCAAAATCCAGCTCAGAGGTTAACTGCTCTAGAAAGCCTTCCCAGGGCAGCTGTTCACTCTTCACTCCTGTCCTGCTCCTCCCCTAGCAGCCATAGTTAATCATTTCTGTCTCTAAGCTACTACATTTAGTATTACTGTTCAACTCTGCTTATCTGTCTTTCTCCATCAATCTGACTGTAAATTCCACAAATACAGATCCTGGCTCATATTCCTTTCGACATACCCTAGTCCCTTGCAGAGTGACTCTCAAATGCTACTAAGATGAATTCTAGAAACCTTTTATGGTTACCTTCCACAAGAGAAACAAGAGAAGGAAATAACCCAGGCTTCTGTGATTGGGAGGACAAACTCCAGGCTTACGTGATGGAATATGGAGACTGGAGTAAGAAATCATGAAGCACAGATGGAGATATGCCATACCACTTGGAAAGTCTCTAAACATTATTTTTTTTTAGGACTAAGATCTTAGAGGATAGGAAATACGTGTGAACAAATCAATTTAAAGGAAAACTTACTCAACCAAATACAAAGTAGTAAAGAATAAATCTTTCTTCCTGAAAGTCTTCCCATGATTATATGAGCTAAAAGCCTACATTCCCAGTCTCAAAGTATCTTTCCACAAAAAGTTTATTAATTATAAAGGAGACAAAAATCTGGCAGACACCACCTTAAAGAAGGGATCAAAATTAACATGAGCTGCAACGAGACAAATAGACATTGTGTGCTATCTGATAGAATGCAAGGGAAAGAACATAGCATCTACGGTATGCTGCTGAAAATACCTAATAGCCTGGGTCTAATCGGGAGGACACATCAGATAAACCCAAACTGAAAACATCCTACAAAGTGACTGGCACTGGCTTATAATTTTCAAAAGTGTCAAGGTCTTAAAAGTCAAGGGCAGCCTAAGGAGATGTCCCAGACTGAAAGAGAGTAAAAGACATGATGACTCGGGGCAAAACATGATCCTGGGTTGACATTCTGCTGTAAAGGATGTTACTGGGACAAAATCTGAATGGAGTCTCTGGGAAAAGGGTACATAGAAGGTCTTTGTCTCATTCTTGTAAGGTTTCTGTAAGTTTGAAACTGCTCCAAAATAAAATATTAAGGCAATTTTAGTGCCTGCACACACTCAGCCTATGCTATATTCAATAGGCAAAACCAATCAACATGACAGAATAGTAACTACAGGTGCAGTGGGGCTGTTGACCGGGAAGGGGCAAGTGAGAGCCTCTTGGGGAGCTGGAAAAATTCTATATACCTTGAGCTAGGTGGCGGTTACAAGGCACGTATATACGTAAACATCTATGAGCTGTATATTTACAATTAGTGCACTATACTGTATGTATGTTATACCTGAACAAAAAAGTACAACAGAAAACCCTATATTCAAGCTATATCAATCCTACAAAGAACATTCCTGTATTCATTCAACAATTAACAGATGACCTATTTAAATCTAGCTTTGGTGAAAAGAAATTCATTGCTCTAAATAAGGAGTCTAAATGAAATACCACTTCCATAAATTTCTCTGGCATTTTGTTATTAAAGGTGCTGAAGATGGAAGTATCTTGGCTTTGCTGCCTACAAAATTAACTGGAGCAGAAGAGTTTCCTACAGTGAGCCTGCCCAACCGTTCTCCCTCCATGGGGGACCAACAGGATTGGACACAACAAATATTAAGCCAGTGTAGGATTTTGGGAAATGAAGAAGTAAAACTGGCAGAAAATAAACAACAATCATAGAAATAAAAAATGAAACAGGGGCCGGCCCCGTGGCCGAGCGGCTAAGTTTACGCACTCCACTTCTGTGACCCAGGGTTTCCCTGGTTCGGATCCTGGCTGTGGACATGGCACCGCTCATCAGGCCATGTTAGGGCAGTGTCCCATATAGCACAACCAGAAGGACCTACAACTAGAATATACAACTATGTACTGGGGGGACTTCGGGGGCAAGAAGAAAGAAAAAAAAAAGAAGATTGGCAACAGATGTTAGCTCAGGTACCAATCTTTAAACAAAAACAAAAAACTGTGTTGAGGGAAACTAGACCCTTGGAGGGAGAGCAGAAAAACAGACTAGCCTGACTACACCAAAAAAAATCCCTTGCTATAACTTTTCCGCGTGTGTGTTGTCAGGTTTCTGTTTGCTTGGGGAGGGGTGGGAAGTTTTGAATGGTTCCGAGAAAGGATGCTAAAAGCTAAGGTAGTTGGAAGCCTGGTCTTCAGTCAGATAAACAGGAGTTTGAGTTCTGGCTCCACCTCTCCCTGGCTGAGTAGCCTTGGGCAGATAACTTCATGCCCTGTGCCTTGATTTCCTCATCTACAAAATAAGGATAATTATACCCAACCCAGGAGGTTGTTGGAGGGCTAAAGGAGAAAGTGTATGATGTGCCTGTTACAGTGCCTGGCCTACAGTCAGCAGTGAATAAACAGTAGCTGCTATTACTTTCTCTTGTCACCCCCGCCCGACTAGCCAACAGTGCCTGACTCATGCGGTTGCCCTTCCCATGCTCACTATGGAAACTTTCTCTGCGTGAAGCTCACCTCAGTGAAGTCTCCCCACCCTCAAAGGAGCACTGCAGTCACAGCAGAGGTTTAATTAAAATGAAACGGATGATCTCCTCCTACAGGTCATCAACGGGAAGTCCAGAGGAACGAGTTCTAAGGAGTTAGGAGTACTCGGTGTTCAATTTCTCTGAGGCCATGTGGGGCCATTCACTTCGCAAAAGTGCCAGAACAACTGCAATTTGGCCCTAAAGTACCTTCTCTGGGTCAAAATGGAGCACACAGAGCAGGCTTCTGTTCTCGTTTTCCCAGCTGTGGGGCTGCAAGCTCTGGCAGTCATTAAAATAAGCACCAAACCACGTGGCCAAGTCCTGCTGACAAACAGAACATGTTCTTAGCTGCTGATGGGTAAAAAGGAGGTAGAGATGGGCAGGAGTGGAGAGAGGGCCCCTGTGACAAGTGGAACCAATGCACATTTTTGTCAGCTAATGATGCTTCTGCAACTTCTTGAGTTTTGGAAATAATTTGCGAGGCTGCTAAAGAGGGAGATTTAAAAAGCTTTCCCTCCAAAATGAGGGGGAAAAGTTCCAAACTTAGAAGAAAGATTAGACTTTACTAGAAGATGAAAACTCAGGACTCCTACAGGGGAACCAGCTGGGTAGAGACGCCTCAATTCCTTTTATAAGTTGCATTAGAGTCAAGATGCCCCTGAGCCAACTGACGTCTCCACAAGACACCAAACCACACAAAATGCCTTTCTGTGCCCATGCCTGTTAGGCGGTACCAGCTGATCCATAAGCAGGCACGACAACTGCGACCATGGACAAGTTGTCTCCCCCGCTCCGTGTGAGCCACCTCTACTCTTAGAGAATCGACAAGATTTGCTTCTTCAGGAGGTCAATCGGGGAAGCGGCAGTCACCTCCAGTCTTCAAACTGAAACTTCAGTCTCATTGGTTACTTCTGGGAGTTGTTTTTCTTTTGTTTTCTGTCTTCTATAATAACCTTAACCATCACAATCTGCTCCCGTTCAGCGTCAGTTTTTGAGAATGGATGCACTGGGTACCAGCTTTGTGGGGTGTGGCAAGGCTGTGAGGGAGTGACAGTGAAAGCTGAGAAGATCTGGGAAAGAGGAGAAAGAGACAAGACAAGGAAGATGGAGAACAGCATGCCTACTTCGCAGTCCTTTCTTTTACCTCCACCAATCAACAGTGTTACCTTGGTCCATTCTGCACACGACGGCCAGCCCCCTGGATTCACCTGAATCACTGGGGAGCCCTGATGTGCGCCAACAACTAAAATCTGTGATGGTTCCCTAAAAGCTGGCTGAATAACAGAATCTCTGTGGTTCTCCTTTCTGGTCATCTTTAAGGGGTCCTGGAAGACGTGAGAGGTGCTGAAAAATTGGGCCGAGCAAACACTTGATTTCAGATTTTCAAAATACCTGATTTCCAAAGATGAGAATAAGGATGTATTCTGTAGCCCATTGGACAGAAAATTTGCTCCCAAGAAAGGTGTCATGTAGGCCATTCTAGTCCACGTGGCACTTCTGTACAATTAGAAAATTGCACCCTTGGGAGCCGGCCCCGTGGCCGAGTGGTTGGGTTCACACACTCCACTTCGGTGGCCCAGGGTTTCGCTGGTTCAGATCCTGGGTGCAGACATGGCACCGCTCATCAAGCCATGCTGAGGCAGCATCGCATGTACCACAACCAGAGGCACTCACAACTAGAATGTACAACTACGTCCTGGGGGACTTTGGAGAGAAGAAGAAGAAGAAGATTGGCAACAGATGTTAGCTCAGGTGCCAATCTTTAAAACAACCAAAAAGAAAATTGCACCCCTTCCTCAAGACATTTTACTTTCTTTTCTTAGAAAATTGCTGTAATATATTAAGTTAGCTCAAGACATTTTACCTTTGTCTGCAAGAAAATAGTCATTACAAAAAATACACCCATGACGCCTATGATCTAAATGGAACCCCTTTGGATGTGGCCTCTTGTGTAATGCACAACCTGCACAAATGTATACAGCATCCTTGAGTAATCAGAAGAGGCCGCTATGATTTCTCTAAGAACAAGTCATGGAAGAGTAGTCACAATTCTGCCTGATCACAGGAAAACCAGAGACACAGAACCTAGGATATTTGGACTTTAGCAAGGTCTCTGACAAAGCTACTCCAAGATAAAGAAGTAAGAATTGGATACTGACATAATTAGGGGAATTAAGAACTGGCAAAATAATCTTATTCAAAGAATGTTGGGTAAGGAATGAACTGATGTTAGTAAGAAAGGAGCTAACAGTGATATGTCTTTGGTCCTGTCTGATTTATTTTTATTTTATTTATCTAAATGAATGAATATTCATCAATATTTACTAAGTATTCCATGTGTGCAGAACCTTATGTAGGAGCTTACAGCAGGGAAACACACACACAAACAAAAATATTCAATAAAGTATTCTGATTACCACATCTTAACCGTGACTTGGATAACAATACAGGTTTGCTTATCAATTCTACACACAACATGATGCAGAAAGGGACAGGCAATATGACAAATATCAAAAATTCAGAATAAGTGACGTCAGTAACATGGCAGAGCGAGCAGTTTTCTTTGTCTCTCCCCCTTCGAACTACAACTAATTGGACATTCATCGGTCAACTAAGGATATCCACACAGCATCTGAAGATGCCTGAGATACCTGTGCTGCTATACATCAGAAGGTGGATGGACTTCCCCCCAGAAGGAGGTGGAGATAGATGAAAACTCTCTGACCCCCAGATAGCGTAGTACCTGCAAGCGACTTTCTACTGGCTGACACACTCACAGCATCACCACGGCACCAAAGGCGGGCGTCCGCACACGGCGGCGGCACAATGGTGGAAATAGGTGACTAAAGCCCTACCTAACCCCTCCACGATTGCTCCATACCCCAGTGGGAAAATCCATGGTCCCACAGCAGCTGCAGGGACAGCCTCTACTCAGCATTAGTGGAGAGGCCCCACTCAGCATTCAGAACACTGGGAGGCCCCAGGAACAAAAGGAGCCCGGCCAAGCAGCAACCCACCAGCCAGCCTCCTCTAACACTCAAAGTCCTGCTGTGGCCCCAAGGGGGCAAGGGAGACCCAGAGAAACGTGTGAGTGGGCAGTGGCAGGTTGGAGTCCCAGCGAGTCTGCTCCATGGTCCAGTGGGAAAATCCACAGTCCCTCAGCAGCTGCGGGGAAAGCCTCTACTGGCATTAGCGGAGAGGCCCTGCCCAGCATTCAGAACGCTGGGAAGCCCTGGGGCAAAAGGAGACAGCAGGTGCAGCAACCTGCCAGCCACCTCTAATACACAAAGTCCTGCTGTGGCCCTAAGGGGGCAAGGGAGACCCCGAGAGACCATGTGAGTGGGCAGTGGCAGGTTGGAGTCCCAGCAAGACTGCTCTGCGTCCAGGGGTAAAATCCATGATCCCACAGCAACCTCAGGGAAAGCCTCTATGCAGTGGAGAGGCCCCACCCGGCAATCACAAGGCTGGAAGGCCCTGGGGCAGAAATAGCACAGCTCTGTGAGCTAACTACAGACTGCAGTAGATACCCATAGCTCTGCTGTGGCCCATAGTGGACAAGTGAGGTCTTGCGGGCTCTGATGGTGACAGAGCTGCAAATCTAGGTGAACCTCCTCCCAGCTGCTGTGAAAGCCTGTAACACCACTGCAGACCCTAAGGAGGGAGCATGTCTAGGTGGTCTGTGACAGCAGGCACCAGCAACCCGAGGTCCCCTTGCGATTGTCCCCACAGCTGACGAGAGACCCCACAGGGCCACTGTGATCCCGAGGAGGGGTCCAGGTCTGGTCAACAACAACTCACAGGGGTCCTGGTCAGTGCAGATTACACAGCTGCTTCCTGCCCTCCGCCCTGAGACGCAGCAAGTGGAAGCAATAACTCAACTCTATCTATATGCGGAGGCACAAATCCACACCATAAAGCAGTATGAAAAAATATATTAAATCTCCAGAAGTAAAATGACAAGTACCCAGAAAACAACCCTGAAGACACTGAAATCTATAACCTAAATGACAATGAATTCAAAATAGCCATCATTAAAAAGCTCAATGAGATAAAAGAGAATACAGATAGACAACTCAATGAGTTCAGGAGCTATGTCACAGAAGAGCTTGATGCTATAAAGAAGAACCAATCAGAAATGTTGGTGATGAAGAACACAATGGAGGAGATTAAGAAAAATCTGGACTCTCTGAACAGTAGGGTCAATAATATCGAAGACAGAATTAGCAATTTGGAAGATAGGAATATAGAAATGCTACAGATAGAGGAGGAGAGAGAACTAGGACTAAAAAGAAATGAAGAACCTCTCTGAGAAATATCCAACTCAATTAGGAAATGCAACATAAGGATTATAGGTATCCCAGAGCAGGAAGAGAAGGAGAAGGGGGCAGAAAGCCTGTTCAAAGAAATAATGGCTGAGAACTTCCCAAACCTGGGGAGAGAGATGGAACTCCAGGTGACAGAAGCTAATAGATCTCCAAACTTTATCAATGTAAGAAGACCAACCCCAAGGCATACAGTAGTGAAGCTTGCAAAAGTCAATGACAAGGAGAAAATACTAAGGGCAGCAAGGCAGAAGAAAATAACCTACAAAGGAACCCTCATAAGGCTGTCAGCAGACTTCTCAGCAGACACCCCACAGGCTAGAAGAGAGTGGAATGATATATTCAAAACTCTGAAGGACAAAAACTTGCAGCCAAGAATACTCTATCCAGCGAAAATATCCTTCAAATATGATGAAGAAATAAAAACTTTCCCAGATAAACAAAAGTTAAGGGAATTCATTGCCACAAGATCTCCCCTAGAAGAAATGCTCAGGCAAACACTCGTACCTGAAAAAATAAAAAAAGTAAAGGGGTTATAAAACCCAGAGCAAAGGAGATAAGTAGAAAGACAAAATCAGAAAGTTGCAGCTCTCCATGAGAACAGGTTAGCAAAGGCTAAGTATAACATTAAAGATAAAAGGAAGGGAAACACATAGAATAAATATAATCCTGTCATTTTAACAACAAACTCACAACACAAAAAGGAAGAAAAAAAGTCTGACAATAACAACCTAGAAGGGGAAGAGGAGAGGGATGGGCTTAAACTAAGGAAATAAGAGGCTATCAGAAAATGGACTATCTCATCTATGAGATGTTTTGGGTTTTTTTGTTTTTTTTTAAAGATTTTATTTTTTATCTTTTTCTCCCCAAAGCCCCCGGTACATAGTTGTATATTCTTCATTGTGGGTCCTTCCAGTTGTGGCATGTGGGACGCTGCCTCAGCGTGGTTTGATGAGCAGTGCCACGTCCGCACCCAGGACCCGAACCAACAAAACACTGGGCCGCCTGCAGCAGAGCACGCGAACCTAACCACTCGGCCACGGGGCCAGCCCCTCTATGAGATGTTTTATACAAACTACTTGGTAACCACTAAACAAATATCAAGAATAAAGATACAAATTACAAATAAGAAGAAAGCCAATATAGAAAACTACCTACCTGAATTGGTAGTCCAAAAATCATGGTACGAGAAACAAAGGAAAATCAAGAGAACTAGAAAACAAGTGACAGAATGGCAGCATTAGGTCCCCACATTTCAATAATCACTCTAAATGTAAATGGATTGAACTCTCCAATCAAAAGACACACAGTAGCAGGATAGATTAAAGAACAAGACCCAACAATATGCTGCCTCCAGGAAAAACACCTCAGCCCTAAAGACAAACACAGACTCAGAGTGAAGGGATGGAAGACAATACTCCAAGCTAATAATGAACATAAGAAAGCAGGTGTCACCATACTTATATCAGACAAGGTAGACCTCAAAGAAAAACAGATAAAGAGAGACAAAGAGGGGCAGTTTATAATGATAAAAGGGACACTCCACCAAGAAGACATAACACTTACAACTATATATGCACCCAACACAGGAGCACCAAAGTATGCAAAGCAACTATCAACAAAACTAAAAGGAGATATCAACAACAATACAATAATAGTAGGGGACCCCAGCACCCCACTAACACCAATGGACAGATCATCCAGACAGAAGTCACCAAGGAAATTATAGAATTAAATGAAAAACTAGACCAGATAGACTTAATAGATATATACAGAACACTCCATCCAAGAACGGCAGTTTACACATTCTTCTGAAGTGCACATGGAACATTCTCAAGGATAGACCATATCTTTGGAAACAAAGCAAGCCTCAACAAATTCAAGAGGCTTGAAATAATATCAAGCATCTTTTCCGACCACAATGCTATGAAACTAGAAGTCAACTACAAGAATAAAGCTGGGAAAGGGGCAAAAATGTGGAGACTAAACAACATGCTACTGAACAAACAATGGATCATTGAAGAAATTAAAGAAGAAATCAAATATTATCTGGAGACAAATGAAAATGAAAACACGCCACATCAACTCCTTTGGGACACAGCAAAAGTGGTCCTAAGAGGGAAATTCATTGCAATACAGGTTCACCTCAATAAACAAGAAAAATCTCAGATAAGCAATTTCAAACAACACCTAACAGAATTAGAAAAAGAAGAACAAACAAAGCCCAAAGTCAGCAGAGGGAGGGAAATAATAAAAATTAGAGCAGAAGTAAATGAAATTGAGACAAAAAAGACAGTAGAAAGGATCAATGGAACAAAGAGTTGGTTCTTTGAAAAAATAAACAAAATTGACAAACAGGTTCACTAAGAAAAAAAGAGAGAAGACTCAAATAAATAAAATTAAAAATGAGAGAGGAGAAATCAGAATGTATACCACAGAAATACAAAGGATCATAAGAGAATACTATGAAAAACTATATGCCAACAAATTGGACAACCTAGAAGAAATGGATAAATTCTTAGACTCTTACAACCTCCCAAAACTGAAGCAGGAAGAAACAGACAATCTGAATAGACCAATCACAAGTAAAGAAATTGAAACAGTAATCAAAAACCTCCCCCAAAATAAAAGTCCAGGACCAGACGGCTTCTCTGGAGAATTCCACCAAACATTCAGAGAAGATTTAACACCTATCCTTCTCAAACTATTCCAGAAAATTGAGGAAGATAGAGCACTCCCTAACACATTCTATGAAGCCAACATCACCGTGATCCCCAAACCTGACAAGGACAACACAAAGAAGGAAAACTACAGGCCAATATTACCGATGAACATAGACGCAAAAATCCTCAACAAAATTTTGGCAAACTGAATACAGCAATACATTAAAAAGATTATACACCCTGAGCAAGCTGGATTTATCCCAGGGACACAGGGATGTTCAACATCTGCAAGGCAATCAACATGATACACTACATTAACAAAATGAGAAACAAAAACCACATGATCAAATAGATGCAGAGAAAGCATTCAACAAGATCCAACATCCATTTATGATAAAAACTCTCAATAAAATGGGTATAGAAGGAAAGTACCTCAACATAATAAAGGCCATATATGACAAACCCACAGCCAACATCATACTCAATGGACGAAAACTGAAAGCCATCCTTCTGAGAACAGGAACAAGACAAGGGTGTCCACTCTCACCACTCCTATTCAACATAATACTGGAGGTTTTGGCCAGAGCAATTAGACAGGAAAAAAAAATAAAAGGAACCCAAATAGGCAATGAAGAAGTGAAACTCTCGCTGTTTGCAGTCGACATGATCTTATACACTCCAAAGAAATCCATAGGAAAACCCCAAAGAATCCATAGGAAAACTTTTAGAAATAATCAACAACTACAGCAAAGTTGAAGGGTATAAAATCAACATACATAAATCAGTAGCATTTCTATACTCTAACAATGAACTAACAGGAAAAAGATCTCAAGAACACAATCCCATTCACAATTGCAACAAAAAGAGTAAAATATCTTGGGGGTAAATTTAACCAAGGAAGTGAAAGACCTATACAATGAAAACTACAAGACCTTCCTGAAAGAAATTGATGACGACATAAAGAGATGGAAAGACATTCCATGCACATGGATTGGAAGAATAAACATAGTTAAAATGTCCATACTACCTAAAGCAATCTACAGATTCAATGCTATCCCAATCAGAATCCCAATGACATTCTTTACAGAAATAGAACAAAGAATCCTAAAATTCATATGGGGCAATAAAAGATTCCGAATTGCTAAAGCAATCCTGAGAAAAAAGAAGAAAGCTGGAGGCATCACAATCCCTGACTTCAAAACATACTACAAAGCTACAGTAATCAAAACAGCATGGTACTGGTACAAAAACAGGTCCACAGATCAATGGAACAAAATTGAAAGCCCAGAAATAAAACCACACATCTATGGCCAGCTAATCTTCGACAAAGGAGCTGAGGGCCTACAATGGAGAAAAGAAAGTTTCTTCAACAAATGGTGCTGGGAAAACTGGACAGCCACATGTAAAATAATGAAAATTGACCATTCTTTTTCACCATTAACAAAAATAAACTCAAAATTGACCAAAGACCTAAAGATTAGACCTGAAACCATAAGGCTTCTAGAAGAAAATATAGGCAGTACACTCTTTGAGATCAGTATCAAAAGGATCTTTTCAGACACCATGTCTTCTCAGACAAGGGAAACAATAGAAAGAATAAACAAATGGAACTTCATCAGACTAAAGAGCTTCTTCAAGGCAAATGAAAATAGGATTCAAACAAGAAAACAACCTACTAATTGGGAAAAAATATTTACAAGTTATATATCCAACAAAGGGTTAATCTCCATAATATATAAAGAACTCACACAACTCAACAACAAAAAATCAAACAACCTAATCAAAAAATGGGCAGGGGACATGAACAGACATTTCTCCAAAGAAGACAGACGGATGGCCAATAGACACATGAAAAGGTGCTCATCATCACTAATCATCAGGGAAATGCAAATCACAACTACACTAAGATATCACCTTACACCTGTTAGAATGGCAAAAATAAACAAAACAAAAAGTAACAAATGTTGGAGAGGTTGTGGAGAAAAAGGAACCCTCATACACTGTTGGTGGGAATGCAAACTGGTGCAGCCACTATGGAAAACAGTATGGAGATTTCTGAAAAAATTAAAATTAGAAATACCATATGACCCAGCTATCCCACTAGGGGGTATCTATCCAAAGAACTAGAAATCAGCAATTCCAAAAGTCCCATGCACCCCTATGTTCATTGCAGCATTATTTACAATAGTGAAGACATGGAAGCAACTGTGCCCATCAACTGATGATTGGATAAAGAAGATATGGTATACACACACACACACACACACACACACACACACACACAATGGAATACTACTCAGCCACACAAAAGGATAAAATTGTCCCATTCACAACAACATGGATGGACCTTGAGGGTATTATGTTAAGTGAAATAAGCCAAATAGAGAAAAATGAACTCTGTATGACTCCACTCATAGGTGGAAGTTAAACATGTAGACAAAGAGAACTGATTGATGGTTATCAGAGGAAAGGGGGAGTAGGAGGGTGGGCACAAAGGGTAAAGGGGTGCACCTACAACATGACTGACAATAATGTACAACTGAAATTTCACAAGGTTGTAGACTACCATAATCTTAATAAAAAGTAAAAAAATAAAATAAAATGAGTAAAACAAAACAAACAAACAAAAAAATTCAGAATAAAAAAGATTCTGACTGCCTGAAATGACAGGCCTATTTTAACAAGATTAAAAATTTCACAGAGGTAAATAAAAAATCTTAAATCTCAGGCCCAAAAACCAACTGGACAACAATGCAGTCTGATACACTGAAGGCAGGATGACAGACAGAAGGGGACAGCTTCATGAGCCAGAGAGAACCCAGTACAAATCCCACCTTTGCTACTTCTAGCCACACAACCTTGAGCAAGTCATTTAACTCCTCAGAGCCTGCTTCCTCATCTGTAAGATGGGACGCCACCTACATTGCAGAATTATTGAGAGGATTCAGTTAGAAAATGACGAATCTGGCAAAGAGGAGGCACTTAAAAGTAGAACTAGTATTATCAACAAAACGTGTAACAAAGACACGGGGGTTTCCATTTCGTTATTCCTTCAATAAACATTTACATTATGCACTAGTCCCTGTGCTATATTTCAGGAGTCACTGGCAAATAGCTATGGTCCCTGTCTTTAAGGAGCTATCAGTTTTGAGGGTAAGACAGATCAGGACTGACTGTATAGCAATTTGTGGGTAAAACCAGTACAGTTCAGTGTCATAAGTGTTTGTATAGGGTATTATGGGAGGAGCAAGGAGGGACATATAAATTAGAATGAAGAGGGAGTGATGTTTCCCACAGAAATCCTTAAGCCAAGGCTTTATTTTTTAAATAGAAGGGTTTTTTTAAGTTATTTTTGTTTGTTTGTTTCCTGAGGAAGATTTGCCCTGAGCTAACATCTGTGCCAGTCTTCCTCTAATTTGTATGTGGGTTGCTGCCACAGCATGTCTACCAACGAGTGGTGTAGGTCCATGCCCAGGAACTGAACCTGGGCCGCCGAAGCAGAGCACACCAAACTTAACCACTAGGTCACTAGGCCACGAGCTGGCCCCAACCTTTGAGCCAAGGTTTTAAAAAAAAACTGCTAGTAGATTCTCAACAGGAACGCTATTAGCATGTTGGGTGGGACAATTCTTTTTCATTTGGAACTATCCCTGCACATTGCAGGATGTTTAACATTCCCAGGACCCTCTTAATAAGTGCAGTAAAGCCCTCTGGTCCTTGTCACAATGTAAAATGGTTCCACACACTTCCAAATGCCCCCATGATGGTTGGGAGAGGGGAGTGGTTGGCAGCACCACCCCAAGCAGGTGGGGAGCGGGGACACTCCAGGCAAAGTGAGGAAGCTGTCTCAGCTCCAATTACAGAACCATCCCACGGCCTCTGCACAAGCTTGGAACGTTTTTATCCACCCATACGCCCACCATCTACTTAACTCCTTTTCTCCCTTCGAATCTCAGCATTGAGCATCACTTCTGGGGGAAGGCTTCTCTGACTCCCCCACCTCCTGCTTAGGTCAATTCTGTAACACACCCCCAAAGAGCGCCACGTCCCTCCCCTTCATAGCACGCGTGCTGTTATTTCACATATACTCATGAACGTCAGTCTTCCCTACAAGAATAAAAGCTCCATGAGAAAGAGATCACATCTGTTTTCCATTTTCCTCCATTCCCCAGCATTTGACTCAGACCCAGCACCTCAGAAGCGCCCAATAAATACTCGCTGATGGGTGAATTGATGAACAAAGGAAACAGCATGGTATGTTTGAGAAAATACAAACAGTTCTTGTATGGCTAGGAGTACTCTCATATGCGGTAGAGAGGCTGGAAACCATGCTGGAAAAGTAGGCAAAAGCCAAATCATAAAAGGCCTTCTATGATCTACAGATTCATAGTTAGCAAAGATCGGTATTTTAGAAAGGGCACTCCAGCACCAGTGAGGGCCAGAAGGCTGAGGTGGGGCAGCCAGCTGGAAGCTGCACAAGAATATAAGCAGGAAGCGAGAAGGGCCTGAAGTAAGGCAGCAGGAGAGGAAATGGAGGAGAAAGTGTATCAGGCAATATCAAGGGCAAGGACATAGAATAAATCCGATGACTGCCTGGGCTGGGAAGGAGAAAGGGAGGGGTGGTATGAGAGAGAAAGGTCCAAGGTGACTCTCAGGGTTCTGATGGGAATAACCAAACGGCAAAAGGGGAATGAGAGAGATCAAAGAGTGGAGAAAGAATTGCAGGTTTGGAGGGAAGATGATAGCTCAGTTTTGGGTCACTGAGTTTGAGGGTTGGCACTCAAGAGGGATCTGGATCCAAGGTACAGAGCAGGGGTCCCCGGACATAAACGAGAGTTGACGCTGTGAGTGAGAACAACACAAGAGTAGAAAGGAGAGCCTCAGAGAAAACTAGCATTTAAAAGACAAAAGGAGGAAGAGAGCCCACAATGAGAACTGAGGAGGAAATGGCCAAAGATAATACAAAGCAGGAGTGGTTTTCATAAGGGAAGGAAGATCAGCAATATCAGATGTGCTGAGAATTCAAAAGATAAGAAAGTAAAAGTGTTCAGGAGTTCTGGCACATGGAGTTCTGATGACTTTGGGGAAAGCAGTTTGAGAAGAGGGGTGAGGAGGCAGAAACAGGATTCCAGCAGACAGACGACAGCTTCAGGAAGTAGACATGGCAACTCGTCCAAGAAATGCAGCTGGGAAGAGGCTGCATGATGGGTGGGGTACAGCAGAGGTTAATGCGAGGGTTTTTGCTTTTTTCCAAGATGGAAGTAAGCGGAAGATATTTAAATGAGAAGGGTTGATTAAATAGGAAAGAAACCAAACAAACAATGGGATCAAGTCCTGAGGAAAAGGTGGAGATGGAATCTCAGCACAATAAAGCAATTAGCCTTAAGACAAACACCAGTTCTTTCATAAATTAGGATAGAAGGCAAAGTGATGGGGTCAGCAGGAGATAAATCTGTAAACCAGAGAAGAGAAAGCAGAGGAGTCTTAACAGAAGACTGCAGCGTGGTGAAGTCAAAAGCAAGGGAGGAGGCCGAGGAGAGGATGGCCAAGGGAGCTGCCCAAGCAGCTGCCCACACGGAGAGCCAGCCAGCTCTCCAGACGGTGTCAAGAGCAACATGTGTCTCCAACAGAGCCGGGCAGGGCCTTAGGTACCGCAAGCAAAGGACAGTTCTGCTCTGCAGTGTCAGACTCCTGGAGCAAAGAGGACCTCCTTTCTACAGCACATACGCCAAGAGACTGTCAAACAGAAACAGATTCAAAGGAGGGTAACCAGAGCGAAGAACGTGTGAGGAAATCCCAAACACAGGTGATCGTTCTGGGGCTGGACTGAGGCTGAATGAACCGGTTGTCAAGCAGTCTTCCAAGGCCATGGAGATGCATACTGTCTACCCACTAACAAAGCAGCATCTATTTAATCTCCCTTGAATACACAATTGGGCCTTCCTTACACTGGAGAGAGGTGGGGGGATCAGGAGACAGAGAGAGGAGAGGAGGAAGCCATTAGTGAACTTCAGTACATTGGACTTCCAAATAAAATCTCAGAGGTAGTCAGGGATAACCAATCAGGGACCACTAATCAAAGAACTTTATTATCACTTATTTCCATGTGGAGGATTCATTCCTCCCCGGCCCCCAATATCCTGATTCCTAGCTCCCTCCTCTCCTTGCCATCCAATCAGTTACCAGTCCAGCAAAGCCCTCTTCCTTTATCTTTCAAATCCATCCACCCCTCTCCATCCCTACAGCCACTGCCTCGGGTCAGGCCTCCCTCCCAAGACAATTGGACCACTGAGACAGTGCCCTGGCTGGTCTCCCTACTGGTCCTGCCCTATTCAGCGTAATTACCACATTGCTGCCTGGGTAATTTAAAACAGACGAGAACATGTCATACCCCTGTTCACAATTCTTCAGTGTCCACTCTCCACCCCTACGCTTTCAAAATAAAACCCAATTTCTTAGCACGGCAATATTAACTGCTATAGTTTACTGTTTACCATCTACCAGTGCCAAGTGAGTAATATATACCATCCCATTCATTTCACAGCAACCTTGGAAGGTAGACTATATTTCCCCTTTTTATAGATGAGTAAACAGGAGTTCAGAAAGAAGTGACTTGCCCAAGGTCACAAAACTAGTCCAGTGGAAAAACCAGTATTGGCACACAGGTATCTTAGATTCCAAAGTCTGTGTTCTTGACATGCTGTTGCCTGCAAGGCCCTTTGTGACCTGCTCCTTTCCTTTCCTGTCACTCTTATCCTGCACTCCACTCCAACTCGGGTAAACGACTCACAGGGCATGCATTCTCACCGACAGCCCTTTGCTTGCACCAATCCCAACCCAACGTCTGCAATATCACCTCACCTCCCATCCCTCTTCACCTGATTGAGCCGGCTCCTCCCTTAGGACTTGGAGAAAGCACCATCTCCTGCCAGAAGCCTTCCCTGATGCCTCAGCCTGACTTACGAGCATCCTAAGGCCTCCTCTGGCAAACCTCTACAATAGCTTCAGACCACAGTGCTGTTGTCTATGTCTTGACTTAAAAAAACAGTAAACTCCTTGAGGACAGGGATGTGTATCTTACTCATTTTTGTATTTCCAGCTTGCAGAGCAATGTCAGGCACACAGCAGAAGCTCAATAAATATTTATGCTTATTCTCTATTATGAGAAGCTGGCTGTGAACAGAAAGAGGATCTTGTGGTTGAATTCGAGCCCTGTACTCAGCTCCTTAAAGGGTTTCGAAATCACGTCACATGAGGGGCAGGGAGGAGTTGGCCAAGAAAAACGGATGGGGAAGTGGAGACGTCCTAGGCAGCTGAAGCAGCAGAAGCAAACGTGACACACTACCTGTGAGCTGTTTAACAAGACTAGAGCACAGAGTTGGGAGATGGAGGAACCACTGGGCAGGACGAGCCTTCACAAGTGTAGCTTTTTCTTCATTCGGGTGTTAGGTCAAATGGCACCTCCTCAGAGAAGTCACCCCTGATCAGCTGGCTTTAAAAACAGCTCCCTCTGCTTCCCCCCAGTTACTCTCGATCCTAATGCTGTTGCTCTTTTTGTAGCATCTATCGGGATCTGCAACATCTACCAGCCATTAAAAGTATCATATTTATTGACAATCACTGCAACAGTTGCTGCCACCACTACCATCAAAAAGTAGGCTCCGTGAAACAAGGTTCTTTTTGGTCTTACTTTACTCCCAAATCCCCAGTGCTTACAATAATGCCTGGCACATAACAGACCCTCAAATATTTGTTTCATTCACTCATTCAATAAATATTTATTGAGCCTATATAATATGCTAGGCACTGTTCTACACGCTGGGGATATAACTACAAATAAGACAAGATTCTCAGGCCTGTGGAGTTAGGGTGGGTAAACAAACTAAATGAGCTTAGCCTGGAAAACAAAAGGTGGAAAGAGGAAGACAAACTAGCAATTCAGTGGAAGGGGTGCCCAAGAGCCTGAGAGAGGGACCACCAGCTGAGATTACTGGGGAACAGCTTTCAGCTCAAGAAACGACTTTTTAAGGGTCAGAGCTGGGGGCAGACCAAGCAGGAGTAAGACCCAAAGTAGTGAGCTTGCTGTCACTTTAGAAATTTAACGAGCGGGCAGGGGTGTCAGAGATGAAATCCAAGTCTTCAGTGGGAAAGGGAGCCTGGGACCCGGAGGTCCCAAACCGGCAGCCACAGAAATACCTGGTTTCAGTTGCACAGAGTTTAAAAGTTTTTTTCAAAAATCGTATTAGTCACCAGTGTTTAGAAATTGAGATTGCACGTGCATACACACACACACAGGAGTTCTGGGTTCATTGCTTCAATCTCATGTTAGTATTGTGCTTATAAAACTCAAATCAGTAAAAACCAATTTGACACTAACATAAAATTTTCTTACACCCACATTTACCTAACCTGACTGTTTAAGCATTAACGTTTGCAGACCCTGGACCAAAGCAAGGAATCGAGAACCCTGGCTCAGAAAAGCCCCTGGAGTTTACTTCATTTGCCCGCCTCGCTCCCCAAATGAGGCGTTATCACCCCCATATTACAGATGAAGGAAGAGAGGCTCGGTGATGGGAGGGATGCGCCACAGGCACACAGCAAAGCCAGGAACGCAGAGCCAGGAGGAGCCCCCAGGCGTCCTCTCCCCCGGGTCCCAAGAGCGGGGACGCTGGGCACTCCCCGCCAGAGAGAGGACAGGAGGGACTGACAGGTAACCAGCAGGAGCGTCCCAGCCCGAAGACCCCGACTGAACTGGTATGAGGGACTCGACTGAAGGAGGGCGAGAGCCTGCGTCGGCGACTCCCTAGAGAGAGGCTGCCCAGGCACGGCCAGGGGAGGATGCTGAGACCCGCCGTGACCCTCGCCCGCATCGCCGAGCTCGCCCCTTCCCGCCAGCCCTCCAAAGCAACACCGCAGCAGCCCGCTGCTCCCTCACCGGTGCGGCTCACTTACCGCCGCCCAACTTCCGGCAACCGCAGCGTCGTCCGCGGCGCGCCCCGATGACGCAACGCGGTCCCGCCCCCGCCTGCCGGGCGGGAGGAGGGACGGTGCGCACGCGCACACGGAGCCTCGGGCCGGCCTGGTAAAAGAGCCCCTAGCACCAGGCAGAGTGGGAGGAACTAGTCGTGGGGAGGGCGGGGCATCGGGAGCTGGGCACGGCCCCCTGGCGAGACCCGAGATAGAGACTGTCTGTCCCTGATCAGATGTGGGAATGTGTATATGCCCGTCAGGCTTTTCAGAAAGTGCTCCACGTTCTTTCTTTTTAGAGGATGACAGGAATTATCATCATTTCCATTTTCCAGGAGCGGCAGAATCAAATTTATCACAAGACGGCTAGAAGGCCGGTATGGACAGACAGGAGATGAGAATTTTAATACGTAAAGGTCGTTGAATGTCGACAGTGACCAACTTGCTCTTCCTAAACCAGGCATTGTTCCAATACCTCCCTGCTGTCAATGAGATAAAGTTATTCATTCTAAATTATTTATTGAGCATATACTCTGTACCAAGCATTGAGAGGTGTTGAAGATACAATAGTGAGTATAAACTTAACCTGACATATAAGGCCATTCACAAAATGACTGACGTACCTCTTATGATATTAATATTACTTATGATAACAAGAGTAATGACTACTATTTATTATCTACCATGTTTTCAGGGTTTCACATCTCTAATTGCCACAAAAATCCTGCGAGGTAGACATTATACTATCCCCATTTTATATATGAAAGAATGGAGGCTAGGAAAGGTTAAGAGGCTCGTTGAAAGTTAAAGAGCTTTGGGGCCAGGATCCTAATTGAAGCCTGTTTGACTTAGTAAGGAGATACTTTATTCTAAAGGATTCTTGGGGGGATGGGGGGTACTATTGCGATAGTGGATGGAATATTGCAATAGGGAGACCACTCTGACCAAAAGATCTGCAAGTGTCTTGAGGGTTAAGCAAAAAGAGTTTTTCTTCTGTAGGGAAGAGAGAAGGAGGCTAGAAAGAACTGGGTGTGTGGGAAAGTGAGAAGAAAGGGTGGCTTGATTGGACAGCAGTAAATCAGAGGATGTTTTACCTTGAAGCCAGCGTGTTCTCAGGAGGGGTTGTATGCGGGCTCCAGCCTGCCCGTGGGTAAAAATCAAGGAGACTGGGGGACTGAGAGAAGCTTAACTAAAGTTGGTTAACAGGCATTTTGTTCCCATTGATCAGTAGAGACAAGTCGTTCAGCTAATCATTTATAAGGCAAAGAATAGGAATTTAGGACTGTGTCTGGCCTTGCCTCAGGTGAACAAGGGAGGCATTCATGAGTTTGATCTAAGTCACACGGAAGTGATGTTTCCTTGCAGTAAACCATTTCTGAAGCACAGAAGGGGGGTGTGGAGGGGGGATTTCTTAACCACTGTTGTTTTTCAAGAGCACGGGGCTCAGGTAAAATTCAACATTGTCAACTCTTCCCACTCTATCAGGCTTCTCTCTTGCCACTGCTCCCTCAGACTGCATGCTTGGATCACACTAAGTTAACTCCGGTGTTTGGGTTTTTTTTCCTTTTTCTCCCAAAGCCCTCCAGCACGTAGTTGTGTATTTTTTATTTGTGGGTCCTTCTAGTTGTGGCATGTGGGACGCCACCTCAGCATGACTTGGTGAGCAGTGCCATGTCCGCGCCCAGGATCCGAACTGGTGAAACCCTGGGCCGCCAAAGTGGAGCACGTGAACTTAACCACTTGGCCACTGGGCCAGCCCCAACTCTGGTGTTTTAAGCACTCTCTGCTCTTTTCTCTCTCCATCCCGGCAATACCCTCACACTTCCTCCGCTTATGTAACCCTTTCCCCATCTTCAAAATCCAGTTGAAATGTAAGTGAATATTAGACAAAATATTGATGGAAAAAAGAGTGCATATGATTCCACTTATGGAAAGATCTAGAATCAGCAAAACTAAATCATAGTGAGGTATATGGGGAGGCATAAAGGGAGGCATGGTCTGCAAAGGGGCATGAGGAACTTTCTGGCATGATGGAAATGTTCTATATCTTGATTGAGATGGGGATGACATGGGTGTACACATTTGTCAAAACTCATCGAACTCTACATTTAAAATAGGTGCATTTTACTGTATGTATTTAATGTAATAAATTTGATTTTTAAAAAACCCAGTAGGGATGTTACCCCCTATGTGAAGGCATGCCTGACACCCACCCACCTCTAGGCTTCACTCTATTAAAGTTTGATGAGGCTAGGTTGACGTTAGTTCTTTTTCTCTTTTTTTGTGAGGAAGATTGGCCCTAAGCTAACATCTGTTGCCAATCTTCCTCTTTTTGCTTGAAGAAGATTGTCACTGAGCTAACATTTGTGCCGATATTACTCTACTTTATGTGGGATGCTGCCACAGCATGGCTTGATGAGCGGTGGTAGGTCTGCACCTGGGATCCGAACCTGCAAACCCTGGGCCACCGAAGTGGAGCACGTAAACTTAACTGCTATGCCATTGGGCCAGCCCCTGAAGTTAGTTCTTTTTAACCTTGTTTCCCCTGCTGGACTTCGAGATCCTTATAATTAATACCTTTTGGAGTTTCTGCCAAGCTCACGATGATTCTCCCTTCTCTGGGAACTGCTGGTCCTCCAAGATGTGCCACCTGGCCCCCCACCTCCCTTCAGAGTTGACTGCTGCAGAAGTGGACACAGGATGATTCTTCACCCTGAGCTTTGGACTTTTCAACTGATGCTCATAAAAAATAGGAACCGGAATAATTCATGTTGGTCAATGGCAGTATCCTAGAGGGAACTTGCTCGAATTATGACTGCTGAGCTTCCTGTGGCTGACTTGGCTCAAGCTCTTCCCGAGGCAAGGTCATCCAAAATGTTACTGGATTCCACAAAACACCCCAGTAGCCATTCACCAAGCTGGTTTCCGTCACTTGCAACCCTGAAGTAGCCCCATAGAGTTGAAACCATATCATGTTGTTCCCCATTGTCTCCTAATGCCTGGCCCAAGAAGTGTTCAACAATATCTGTTAAATTAAGAGATGAGGTCTCGGCATCCCAAATAGATGGTCACTCAAGTCACAAATGTGGCCTCCTTGTTAGCAGGAAATTAGGGAGGCTCGGAGCAGAAGACCTGCCCCTGCTGCCCAGGACGGGGGAGACAGGACACTGAGGCACTAAGATGCTGTAAGACCAGGAGCCACAGGCAGAGAATGTTCTCAGAGGCAGCATGACAAGGAGGCCCTTGACACTTACTCAAGACCACAACGATTCAAGTCAATCCACTTGCATCCCTTGACTTGCAGCTCAGTTGAGAGCACACACTCCCCACAATGGGAACTATATGCCACGTCCGTCCCCTAGGCTTTGAAAGGCCAAGAAATTGTGGAATGACATGTTGGCAAATTAGATCCTAACAGAATTGTTTCTTTATAGCACTGAGACTGTGTTGCAGCCAGGGGAGCCCCAGCACTTTCTCCACCCCGTGTTAAGACTATTAAATCTACCTCCTGAAGGGCTCATCTTCAAAAGAGACACCAACAATTTTCTGCAAGCCAAGCAGGCAAGTGACCAATTCATCAAATGGCCAATCTGCAGACTCGCAGATTTTCTGAATGAACACTTCGCTAATGTCACCAGCTTCTAAGGTTGACAGCAATTTCTATTGGATGGAATGGCTTCATGAGCTTTTAAAGATTTATGTGATGTGGTAGTTGACTGGTTTTCATGTTGTCTTCAAAGAAGCAGTTGAAGGAATTTTCTATTTATCAAAAGCTAAGGATGGTTTATTCTCCCTTTGAATATATTTAACTTATGAATATATTAATGAAGAATATGTTCTTGAATGTAGATTTTTCTTGTGTGTGACTATTATGCCACTCCGTCTATATCTTTCTGTCCCTGATTCTCCACTTCTCTTTTTCTATCTCCTTTCTCATTCCTCAGTTTCTCCTTATGTCTCCCCATCAGTGTCTCCCTTTTTCTCCCACTAAATGTCTCCATCTCTCTGCCCCTTAGTCTCTCGCCATCCCTGTCCTTCTGCACAACCCTTTTTCCCTCTCCCCCTTCTGTCCTTTGGTGCCCCCATCTCTTCCTGTTAGTCCATCCTCTCTGGCTCTGGCTCCCCCTACCTCCACTAGTTTCCTCTTCTTTCTACCCCTTATTCTTCCTTCTCCGATCCTCAGTCTCCCCACCTCTATTTCTCCCCTCTCTACAACTCAGTCTCTCCCCGAAGTAGCAGTGAGCCGGGGCCAAAGACAAATTGACCTTCTTCAATATGTGGCTTTGAAGAAAAATGAAAATCAGTTACTATAACTTCACAACAGTTGTAGAAAACTGTTCTTAAGTGCCTCATCCAAAGGCATCATTGTAAACCTTGTAAATAGTTAAAAAGACCCCAATGTTTGGTAAATTTGGCAAATTGATCATTCGAGGAATTAGCTTAAAGCTGATTAGCTTTAAGCCCATAAAAAGAAACCTGAAGGAGCTTCTGAGTCTGCAAGATCTTATCTACAATCAAGGTTTCTATGACAGCCTTCTCCTAGAAGGTATTTATTTTAATATTTAGGGCAGCGAGACCAATTTCAACTGGATTCTGTGCAAGCCCTCAGCCACTGATTCTTTCCTGAATGGGCCGAGGCTGAGTTATTTCTGTACCATGGTCTACTGCCTTTTATAAATTCAAGAATTAATTCAATCACTCAGACAGGAGTAGAGAAGAGCAGATAGATACCATGGAAAAGAAGCATACTCCAGAATCAGATCTTGGAGCTGGTCCTTAACCTCTATGTGCTTCCATTTGTCTATTTGTAAAAACACAGAAACCTCCCTCATGAGGTTGTTGTAGAGGTTAAATTAGATAATGGTGGTAAAGCACGAACATTGGCACATATGATCACTATGGTATATGCTCACTATGTTTGAAAACTACATCTGAGTCCTGCTGTGTACCAGACACTCTGCAAACACTGTCAACGCTGTCTACGGTAATCCATGGACCTTGTTCTTTATGCTCTGACAATTTATACTGACAGTTTCTTGTTCTTGTCAGGCAAGACAAGGTCTTGCCTTGAGGTCTCTCTGACCAAAGTTAGAGCTCATAACCACTTCTCTTCACTAGTTGCTCCAATTGTCCATCAACATAAATAATGGGCACTTAGCCATTTTTCTGTGTGGGGTGGTCTTTTTAAGTGTTCTTCGATTCTGAGGGATCCCAGGAAGCAACACTCTCACTGGTCTTCTGGGAAATGCTTTCTGACCAGGAAACAGACAAGCTGATGCTTCTAAAACCAGGAGAAATGTCTCTTTAGCTCTCCCAGTTTTGAGCAAGAAGAACTTTGGGGATGCAAAGCAGAGTGAGAGCGAAGCTTGTTATAAAAAGTAAGTCTTTGTCTGAGGATATTTACAAATGTGACCAGAAACCAAAAAGAAACCCTGTTTCAAATCTTGTAACATGACATTTGACAGTACATTACAAATAACAGTATATTTCAATACATCTTCTCAGTCCAAGAGACTCAGAAAGGTAGAATTAAATAAATCAAACTCATAACAGTATAGTTTCAAAGACCATATTTTAGGTTGGTAAAAATCTCTCATTTGAAGAGATCATGCAAACAGGAACACAAGACACAAAATACCAGCTTGTATAGGCACTCCCATTTGCTACATATATTACAGTTTAGCATCATTTTAAAATATAAATCACAATCAGATTGCAACACAAACACCAAGTAAAATGGTATGTTCCCATGCCTTTGCTAGTTTTTACATAAGAGGTGTGACTATAAAAGAACACGACTTTTCAACAAACACAGCAGAACTCACAGATAAAAATGCACACCGTCCCTTTCAAAGTATCACCTTCTGAGGCCACAGACATGTTCTATGTCAGCTGTTGCTGCTCTCAACATATTGTTTTGAGAAAATGTCACCACTCTTGGCAATGTTGTGTGTTTGTGTGTGTGTGTGTGTACTTAACAGGAAAACTTTTGCCTTTTGGAGAAAATGTGTCACAATGATCTGGAACCCCACAGGGTTTTCACTGTAGCTTCCTCACATAACTAGCTATTTGATCTTGGGCACTTTATTTCACCTTTCTGTGCCTCAATTTGCTCCTTTAGCAATACCACCCTCCTCTTGTGGGGTGTCATGGGGCTTAAGTGACATAAACCTGGCACAGCCCTCAGGAAATATAGCTTTCTCCTCCCCTTTTTCTTTTTTTGTTTTTAATGTGCAACCATTAAGAACATTCCTTTTCTGTTTCTTTTGAGAGCAGTTTTTATCGTTATTTTTTTAATAGCCAAAAGGAATTTGGAGTTGAAAACAATGGATGTACAAGCTGCATAATTTCCTATCAACTCTAAGACATGCGTGAGTGAGAAGTAATAAGGCAGAATTTCCAGGGTGTTCCAGACACTGGTTCTGGAGAAAGCTATAAAAGAGGCTCGGAAGAGAGATGTTCTGAGAAGTGGCAGTCACAGTGGAACAGCTGTCATGCCTCTCAAGGTGACCCATGGGACAGGCCAGCATCTATCTGCATGTGCAAGGTCTCTGCACAGTCATACAGCGCCATTCCAGGAAGGCTCCAGAGTTCCATCTAATTTTCCAGTGGAACTCTACCCACATGTCCCTTTGGTTGCCAATTAATTCAAGCCTGAAAGCTTGAATTACAATGAGAGTCTGAGGCTCCCACACTTCCTGCAGAGCAGGAAAAATTATCCAGATTTGATTCTCTTGGAAATATTCAACTTTCTACTCAGAGTACAATCTCTCCACTGACCACCGCCATATGCTGTTCTTCCAATGGTGCCTGAGAACTTTCCAAATTACCCAGCCCTTAAGACTATTCTTTTGACTCCAGAAAGCCCAGGTACCTGGCAGCTCACAGGCCTTCATCCTCCATTTCCTTCAGGGACATCCTAAATGTCACTTTGTTGCATCCCCTTCTAGTCTCCCTTAGGAGCGAATGTGCAGGATTTTCTTGAACGTCTTCTTGAAGTTCTCATTGCACAAAGGGTAAATGAGGGGATTCAGTGTGGAGTTAATGTAGCCCAGCCAGATGGTGAACATGTGTACATGCTCATTGCAACAGCTCTTACAGAAGGCAATAACCATGAAGAAGATGAAGTAAGGAATCCAGCAAAGGATGAAGGCTGCCATGATAAACCCCAATTGTTTGGCAGCCTTCCGTTCTCGGTTCATGTGCAACCCAGACACGCACTGTCTCGAATGTGAGCGGAGCCTCTTCCAAGTGAACTTGATGTAATCCAGGCCTGTGTTAGACCCACCTCTCGGTTTGCCTTTCCCAGATGCTGGCTCTGGGGGGGTGTCTAAGTCTGTCTGGGAGAAGGATGGGCTGTCACCCAGGATCTGATCCTCTGGCATCTCGTTGGCCTCACGCATGTTCAGGCCCTGCTCACCCATCTCAAGCTGGCTCTGGCTCTGGTTGATGGCTACGTAGCCCCTGTCATTCCCCTCTGCCTCAGTGTGCATCTGCACAGTGTTAAGTGGGAAGCAGTGGAGGTTGTCTACTTCTCCAACCTCCTCTTGGCTGAAAACAGCTGGGGACTTCATCTCCTTTGGGTCTTCAGATGGTAGCTTCAAGACAGATCCACCACCAGCATCTTTTGGCTTCCTTTTCAGAACCTCCCAGGGAGACTCCTCTGATTTCTTAGCATCCACCTTGGGATTCTCTGGCTTCAGCTTAACGTCAGAGAAGGAAGGGAGGGATCCGTTGATGAGATCTCGGTGCTGACAGTGCTGCCGTACAGCCTTGTAGATCTTGGTGTAGAACCATAGCATGAGCAAGGTGGGCAGGTAGAAGTTGATGATGGCGGTCATGATCTTGAACCAGGTGACATCATAGAAGTCTGTCTCACACTTGTCCTCCTGGCGATTCCAGGTCTGTGACACGAAGTGATGCCAGCCCCAAATGGGAATAACCCACAGGAAGGACAGAAACCAGGCCCCCAAGATGGTGGCTGATGCTCGGGTCTTGGTACGATACCTCAAGTATCTGAGGGGCTGCTGGACCGAGCGATAGCGATCAATGCACAAGATGAAGACACTGAAAATGGATGCTGTGCTGGCCACGTAGTCCATGGAAAGCCAAAAGAGGCAGAGAGGCCGGCCCAGGGGCCACTTGGACGTGAAGAGGTAGAGGATGTTCATGGGCATGACAACAGCTCCCACAATCAGGTCTGCCACCGAGAGGCTGACGATGTACAGGTTCCCCACAGTGTGTAGCTTCCGCTCGCTCCGCACAGCATACAGGACCAGCAGGTTGAGCGCCACTGTGACCAAGGAGATGGTGCTCAGGACTACCACCAGGGGCATCAGTTGGGGACTGGCTATGGTGGTCTTGTTCCCCTCACACATCTTGTCTTCTAAGTCGGAGGAGGAATTGAGACAGGTCATTGGCACAAGAGCAGCCTACGGCTATGGCTCATTCCCTGGGAGGAAAGACACAAGGATTAAGGTCAGAGCCTTGGTGATCACTAGCGTCACTTAGAACTATCACACTGGGGGCTGGCCCTGTGACCAAGTGGTTAAGTTCGCATGCTCTGCTTTGGTGGCCCAGGGTATCCCTTGTTCGGATCCTGAGCGTGGACATTGCACCGCTCATCAGGCCATGCTGAGGCGGCATCCCACATGCCACAACTAGAAGGACCCACAGCTAAAAATATACAACTATGTACTGGGGGGCTTTGGGGAGAAGAATTAAAAAAACCAAAAAAGATTGGCAACGGTTGTTAGCTCAGGTGCCAATCTTTAAAAAAAGGCACCATCACATTGATCAAACTGGGGCTGTATCTGTCAGGGGCGGTAGACACTCCTGGTTTCCTACAGCCCGTGTTCCCTTCTTTCTTAGTCATTCATTCAATGGCTATTTATTGCATTCCTGGCATTGTTCTAGGAATGTGTTAGGAATAGAGCAGTGAACAAAACAGACAACATCTCTGCCACCATAGAGCTTACATTCTCGTGAGGGAAATGGGCAAAAACAAGGTAAAGTTTGTCTAAGCCCCATGTTGCATGTATTCTGGGAAGGTGGCTGCATCATGATTGCTCCAAGATGAACTTCGTGCTCTTGCTCTTCCCTGCCACTGGCTCGCCCAGGAGTGGGCAGGAGACACGACTGTGGCCAAGAAAGTAGATGGGGAAGTCTCATGGCCAAGGTGTGGTTCGGAAAGTTCTTTCTCTATAACAAATGAGCAAAAAAAGGAAAAGCATTGTTTCCCACTTGCCCCCTTCTTCCTGACAGGAAGTGATGCTTGGGGCTATGGCAGTCATCTTGGGGCCATCAGGGAAATGCCAAGAAAACCACTGAGACGCCAACCTTGAGCCAGCCCTGTTATCACTGAGCTGCTGAACCGACCTGGGAATCTTCTTCCTGCAGACTGGTTATTATGGGAAATAATTAAACATTTTCTTTGCTGAAGTCACTGTTGTGGGAGTTTTTTTCTCACAGCTGCAACCACCCCTAACTGACATGTGGGAGGTTACAAGGGTGCACAAAGCATGAAATAAATCTAGTATATCGCTTAGATGAATGTTTTTCAAATGGGAAGGGGGTTGTGTTATTTGAGAAAACATATTTATTTATTTTTTTTCCTGAGGAAGATTCTCCCTGAGCTAACATCTGTTGCAAATCTTCTTCCTTTTTTGCTTGAAGAAGATTAGCCCTAAGCTAACATCTGTGCCAGTCTTCCTCTACTTTCGATGTGGATCACTGCCACAGCATGGCTGATGAGTGGTGTACGTCCATGCCCAGGATCCAAACTCGCAAACCCAGGCCACCAAAGTAGAGTGCGCTGATCTTAACCACTACGCTACAGGGCTTGCTTTTTATTGATTATTTCACTTTAATATTTAAAAAGAATTTTTTTCATTACATAAACTATGCAAAGTAATCTGTAACAAAACCTTCTTTGCTAGTGAGCTTATACTGAAAAGAGGCTGTATCCTGCTATTGGTGATCTCAGCTGGGATGGGAGGTAGAAGTAGGTATTAAAGCTTCCAGAAGGGGTTGTCAGATTTTGATAGTCATCAAAAAGTGGTATGAATTTAAAGAAAACTGAGAAACACTAACAGAGAGTGTAACTCTCTCTCATAATTTAGTAAGTGTATTTTTACATTAAGACAAAGCCAGATAAATTCTTAACTAGAAGGCCAAATTCATATGATTTTTTTGAGATAAAAATCAAGACCCCAAGGCACCTGGTCCTTGCAGAAGGAAGCCCTTGAGTTAGTTTGTTGAAAACGCACCACTTGGGTAGCACTGATTTTGCCCCAGCTCTGCCACTAATTTTCTGAGTGATCTTTCCACCTTGCGTTTTCTCTTGGGTCAAAGTTGAAAGATGGGGTAGGAGGTCTCTAAGGCTTTTCCAGGTCTCTTTTTTTTTGAGGAAGATTAGCCCTGAGCTAACTGCTGCCAATCCTCCTCTTTTTGCTGAGGAAGACTGGCCCTGAGCTAACATATATGCCCATCTTCCTCTATGTGGGATGGCTACCACAGCATGGCTTGCCAAGTCCGCACCCGGGATCTGAACCAGCGAACCCCGGGCCACCGAAGCAGAACATGCGAACTTAACCACTGCGCCACCGGGCTGGCCCCTAGATCTCTTTTTTTTAAAGTCTTGTTTTAGGTGTTTTTTTCCATGTTCTCCTCCAGCTTTGAACTGCCACAGTCAGAGCAGCCCTCTGACTTCTCCTCTGGTGACCCAGTCCTGCCTTCTGCTCCCGTCGCTCTCTGCTGTCAGCCTCAGGGGCCTGATCCACTCCCCACCATCCACCTCAGCCATCACCTCTGTGAGGACAACCCCCAAACCGACAGCTTCAGCCTGTCTCTTCCTCCAATCCTACATCCAATACCCCACAACTTGCAGTGTCACCTTCAGCCCTGAAAAGCCCAAACCCCCTGGAATTTCCGCAGTTACATCAAGAAGGAGGAAAGAAAGCTAAGGCAGTATCATCTCAGGGATTCTTATTTTTTATTGTTTTGGTTGGGAGGAAGCAGTTCCCTAAAACACACCCGTAGCTTGGCATTCTCAAGGCAGTGCCAGTCTCTCTCTCCTATAGAAGTGTCTCGTTTCTCTCTTTTCCCCACTGCCTTTGAGGAAATCTCTCTCTTTTCTCCTTTGTCTCTTTGCCTCATTGCTTACAGATGGGGATCAATAATTTTGTTTTCATTGTGAATATACTATTTATCATTCCACAATTACAGTTGACAGCAAATTATTTGTCTTTATATAAAAATCTATATATTTTTCCTTTGTGGTTAAAAAAGAAAAGCTGTTCTGATTGAATTGAGGCCACTGAACTGAAAATTAGTTTCCCATATTAAGTGTTTAGAGGTGAAATCTACTGATGTCTGCAACTTACTTTGAAATGAATCAAAAAATAAGTTGGATAGAAGAACGGATAAATGAATTGAGATACAGTAAAGCAAAAAGAGCAAAACATTAATTTACAACCTAGACGGTGGGCATATGGGTATTGACCGTACAATGCTTCCAACTTTCCTATTTCATTGATAGTTTCCGTAAGAAAATGTTGGTGAAAATTACTATAGCCTAAGTTTACCTTCCGTGCCTATGGCCGTAAGCTCGGTTCTTTATCACATTTTCTCCTTCATAGCTTGAACATGTTATTTTGTGTAAAGATAAAAGCAAAAGGTCCACAGAATATTTGTCAAATGAATGAGTGAGACACAAGTGAGGGTGTTCTGAAGAATCTCAGCTCAGAACTTACTCATTCAACTCATATTTACTGGTGAAACCTTCCTTTTCAGCTCAGTGATCTGTGTTGGGAGCAAGAAAATCCACTTTTGTCCTCAGAAGCCACAGGATTCAGAAGAAGCATCCTGGGAAAGGCACCAGCACCTGTGCTGCATGCACATGGCCCCTGGCACCTGCCTCCTGGAAGGAGGCCTGAGGGAGAGCTGTGACCCGGCCCTGAGCCCGCAAGAAGCAGGCCACATGGGGGAGGACGGCCAAGAGGCAGCAGTAGCCGCCACCAAAGCATCTCCTTCACGCCCCACTCAGGACCAGCAGCATAATTTGTGGGGCCCAGAGCAAAAGGAAAAAATGTTAAGTTATTACGAATTTCCAGATGGTGACAGCAGAACACTAAGCCAAGTGCAGGGCCCTCCTGAGCACAGAGCCCAGGTGGCTCAGGATGCCGGCCCTGGTCCCTCTGCGTCTCACCCAATCTCTCCGCAGGCCCTGCTCAGTGCGATGATAACTCATGTGAGGCCCTTTCTCCTCCCTCGGGATCTGCGTTTTGAAAAACAGATCCATGAATGGTTTTCCCTCTTTAAATGCCAAAGGAAAGTCAGGCGCACTGGCAGAGTGTGGGAGGTATCTGGGGACACGGATCCTCCCTTCACCTCACGTTATGCGGGAGGTCATGCCCCCCAGGCTACTCAGCCCCACGGGGCTCTCTAGGGTCAAGGCCAAGCCAACAGAGATGGTGCTGAGGAGACAGTGTGCTCTGGGGAGAATGGAAGCTAGCAGCCAGCGGACCTTGGGACAGGGCATCCCGGGAAGAAAGGCAGGTTCTTTACAGCACTGGGTCCCTAGAGAAGCGGGGACGCAGGAAGAGAGGTCTCACCAGGGCTCTTGCTTGCTGGGCTGGGTGGAGCTTGGGTAAACAGCCAGGACTCCAATTACCCCACCTGTAAAGTAGGGAAAATATTATTACCTCCCTCCCGGGCTGTGGGGAGGACCAGCTGAGACAGGGGTACGAAAGCTCTGCTAACCCTGGGGGACTTGGTAACAAGCAGAAGTGGACCCTTTTTCTTTAAGAGCCTCGTGTAGAGCAAGCCATCATTTTTGAATTAAGGCAATGGCTCCATTCCAAAACCATTAGCTGCAGCGGGACTTTTCCTAGAGAGACAATCATCTAATCCAGTCAGGTCCTGTGCCAGCAAATGAACAGACAAAGTCAGGTTCCTGCACATCCTAGGACGGTGACAGGAGCAGCCACGACAGGACTGAGCCGAGCCCTGGGCTCTTCCTCCATGGGAGGCCCTGCTCTCCAGAAGCGCTGTGTTCCTCCGAAACTTCTCGGAAGCCCCAAACGGCGTCAAGCGAACAAGCAATTACCGGTAATTTATACGGGAAAAATAGTTTAGCCTTCCCCCACCCAAAAAATAACTCATCACAATAAATGGAGATAAAGCCCAGATGCTCCCACGGCTCGGAGCTGGCGGCCTGATGCGGAGCCGCCCATGCGCGCGCCGGTTCCTACAACAGCTCACTGCAAGACTGATGCTGCACACTGTTTTCGCTTTTCCCGTAAAAATGAAAATCTTCTTCAGATTTCTTTTGGTTAGCGAAAACAGGTACTAACATAGGTCTTTCATAAAAGCGAAGTGGCATATAAAGAACTTTCAGATAGCGGGGGGAAAGCTGTATCCCTTATTAAATGCCCACCACAAGCCCACAGGGAGGTCTTCCAATGATCCCCCAGGTAGAAATGAAGAAGCAGTCAGCTCAGGCTCAGAAGGGGGAAGCAACTTACCCCAGGTCACACGGCTAGGAAGCAGATGGTGAAGCCAAGAATCAAACCTAGGTCTATCTAACTCAGAGTTTCTCAGCCTTTGTCCTATTGACGTTCTGAGCTGGATAATTCTTTGTTGCAAAGGGCTGTCCTGTACATTGTTGGATGTTTAGCAGCATCCCTGGCCTCTACTCACTGGATGCCAGTACCACCCTCCCCGCATTCCCAGGGACAACCAAAAATATCTCTATACATTGCCAGTGGGGTCAAGATGATCCTTAGTTGAGAACCACTGATCTAACTGAAGAATATGCACCTGAACTGCCAAAGAATGCAGCTTTCAGCTCAAGGTAAGGAAGAACTTTCTAAAAATAGATGTTATCTAACAATGCAATGAATTACCTGGAGAGATAGTAAGCTCCCTGTCATGGGAGGTACGCAACAAGAGGTGGCCTGGATCTGATTCCAAATTAGAAATACTCCTGCTTTCCCAATGACAATTATTTACCTAAGAAAAACTTGCAGACACTGGTTTTAGATAACAGACACCAATGGGCAGGGATCTCTGCTGACAGCCAGGGAGGGGAGGCAAGAGGAACTGGAGGGTTTGGAGAGATGCTATATACCAAATGCTGCTCTCAGTGGCCTCACCCTCTCCACTCTCCCTCCCATTTCAGCAACGCTGGTCCACAGGAGGCTTGGAGCTCATTTGGCTGGCAAAATAGAACAGCAGTTAAGAACCCGGGCTTTGTAAAGCAGTAAACTGTGCTCTAACCCTGTTTCTGCCTTATTAGCTGGGCGAGATCTCTCACCTCACCAAGTCTCAGTTTCACTCACCTTTGAAATGTGGACAAAGCATCTCATACAGTGCCTGACATACAGGAAGTGTTCAATTACCAGCAGCTATTATTTTCTTCCATTTCTTGGTGAGTGACGCCATGATCCCACAGCCAGCCCAGGCTGGATCAGAGCAATCATCCTTGACCTCTCCTTGTTTTCCACTGTGGCAGAAATTGCTAATTGTCTTCCAATATCAGTTCTCCTCTATTTTGCAACAGACTTCTGCTTTTTAGCTGAGTACACGGCTGCCTGGAATAGAGACGCCTGGAATAGAGACTACATTTCCTAGGCTCCCTGGTAGCTGGTGACTATGTCATCATGTGACTAAGTTCCAATGAAAATGTAATTTGCAACTTCCAGAAAGCAGCCCTAAAGGGAGGATGTGTTCTTTTCTTTGGCCCTTCTTTCTTCTGGGTAGCTGGAATGTTGATAGGATGTATAGAGTTTAAGCAACAGTCTTGGCACCAAGAGGAAGCCACAAAATGAGGAAGGTAAAGCAGCAACCTGGCAGGAATTGAGGTCTCTGATGACCATGCAGCTGCCATACCAGCCAGGACTCTCCACCTCCGGGTTAGCTTAGGTTTTTTATCACACATAGCCAAACTGAATCCTAACTGATACACTGCCCCTGACTTCAAGGAGTTTGTCAATTAGAATGAGAAGAAAACAAAAGATAAACAAAGAGGATTAAAAAATTGAATTAAAAATTCTGTACAGCTGGGACGAGTGTGATGATTGAGGTAAGCTCAAAGCAGGTGGCAGGAGAGAGGAGGGAGGAACAGCCGCTCCCAGGGTAGAGTGCGGATGTCAGAAAGGACATCAGAGAAGCCTCGACGTGTGAGTTGGGCCTTGAAGGATGAGTAGAAGTTGACTGGGAGGAAGGGAGAGGAATTTAAGGATGAGTAAAAGAAAGAATAAAAGCACAGAGCTGCGTTCGAAGAATTGGGAGGGAATCACTGGAAGTAACTGGAGCGCAGAATGACAAGTCTGGAAAGGCACGTTGGGGCCAAGATGTAACACGGCTCGTTCACACCTCTATGCCTTGGCCTGCGCTGTTTCCTCTGCCCAGAGCACCCTTTTGTCTTGAAGCTCTTCGCTGCTCCTCCTTCTGTGTGCCCACAACACTTCTAACACTCCCCTTGCCATCACTTATCTTAGCATTCTTGTTTGGCTGATTCTCCCCAACTAACCAGGGAGCACCTCTAAGGCATGGCGTGTGTCCACAATTTCTGTTTCTGAAGTGCGACGCCCGTGACCACCTTGACGGCAGGGCCCACACCTTTACACTCGCTGCCATTCTCCTGTGCTGGGACCAGGCTGGCGCACGATAGATGCTTAACAGAAGTTTACTGGATGACCTCTGAAAAAATGAGACACACATGGATAAAGAACAGCAGAACACACAGCAAGAGGGACCTAAATGCAGAAGGTGTGGGCATATTTTTCAAAAAGATGTTTAAACCAACAGAAATTTGAGAAAAGACTTATTCTATTGATGAATATTGATACATTTCAGCTAACTTTTCTACTTTTTCCTGGAAACTTTATTGTTAGACATTTCTTTCATGGTAATCCAAAACATGAATAAAGATTTACGTACAAAGATGCTTACTGCAACATTTATATACGATAGGAAATAAAAGGAAATAGTCTAACATTTGGGAACTAAATGTTTTATGGGATAGCTACAGAAGAGAATATCATGCAGTCATCGATAATCACATTTATGGAGTGCCAGTAATGATATGAGAAAATGTTTATCAGGAAATTAAATTTACAACAGACATTGTTTGTACAGGATGATGTCAATTCTGTTAACAGGCTTAGAGCGAGAGTGAATTTCTATTATCTTATATTAACAGTGGTTTCCTCTGGGTAGTGGATGATGATCAAGAAAGATAAAGATTTATCTTTTGTATTTCCCAAAATTTCAACAATGAGAATGCCTTAGTTTTATAATAGGCAAAACAAGAACTAGCTGCACTCATTTTAAAAAACAAAATAAAACAGACTTATTCCATCAAAAAAATGTTTAAAAAAGAAATGTCTTCCACATTCTTGGCACACCTTTTATTTTCTACAGTAAAAAGTGAAAGTTTGGGATTTCTTTCTTGCTATATTCTGAACTGCCTCTCCCACCACTCCCCGTTCCAAACTGCTCCACCGTCTGCCTCATTTGTATTGGATGGTTATTCCCGTCAAGTAAGTCAGAACATTGATGTCTTTGCTCTAATTCCGAAGAAAGAGGCGCCATGCATAAGGGTGCCCCAAGGATTGTGTATTGTCATTGAGTCTGGCCAGGGCATAATTTCCATAAAACATCCAGGTTTATCAGTGCCATTGGCAGCGGTGCAGAGAGCAGATTGCAAATAGCAAAATCCCATTATGAGTGCAGTACTGTAGGAATGTGGCTGACTTAGAATCTAGGGCAGGGCTGGGTTAACAGTCAGCCTCTGGGTAGGGGACCTTGTGGGCAGAGAGTGGCCCCGAAGCTTCTTCTGGGGGTGGAGGTACACATTCCAAAGTCTACAGAGTCAGAGAGGAAAAATTAATAAGAACAGGGGGCCGTGTGTAGAACAAGGTGTGATGGGGACTGGGGCAAGCTGACAAGTATATTCTCTGTCCAAAGAGGACAGCTGCCACTCAGATGCCACCAACTGCTGCAAGTCCAGATCTGCCTATTTTTTAAATGAACCACAAAAACTGGATTTTTACATGAAATCTTTTAGTTTTTAAATGTTGTTAATTATTCAACTGTTTCATTTGTTTTCTTGAACACTTGAACACAGGTCAAGCAGAACCAATTTTGGGGACATGACCTGTGAGCCCTGAGCTGCAAATGTCAAGCTAGTTCACAGGGGGATCCAGAGTACGGAAGATGAGGTAACGACCCCAGAGCGGACGACTTTTAGAGTATTTGCCCAGCTCACAACAAGCCTCTTTCTCTGAGACACAGCATCCACCTAGGGGTGGGCCCTGGCAGCCATAGTTAAACTGTGTAACGCCCACCCCGGGGCACCTGTGACTGGACCAGAGGTCGTCATCCGCCCCCAAATGGGCCCATCAGCCCAATTCTCTCTTCTGGAAAGCTGGAGCTGGGGTTGTGCTTTCAAGACAGTCTGTTGGTCTCCTGAACTGAAGTGATGGGAAGGTGGGGGCTGAAGAAGCCACCGAGGGGCAGCGTTGCTCATCTCCAGGCATGCCGAAGTGGAGGAAGGGAGAGGGGGAGGCAGCAGACAAATGTGATGATTTACACGCTGCAACAGCTGATGTCCATGTGCAAAAAAGATGGATTTAGACCTTTCTCTCACACCATACACAAAAATTAACTCACAGGTGACAATGGTACTGAATGTAAGAGCTAAACCTCTTAAAACTCTTAGAAGAAATCATACAAAAAAAGCTTTGTGACCTTGAGTTAGGCAAAGATTTCTTAGATATGACACCAAAGGCACAGCCAAGAAAGGAAAAAAATTGCTAAATTGGACTTCAAAATTAAAAACCTTTTGAGCTTCAAAAGGCACCACTGAGAAAGTGAAGAGCTATGGAATGGGAAAAATATCTCTATATGATATATCTGATACACCATATATCTAATGTATCCAGAATAGATGAAGAACGCTTCCAACTCAATAAGGAGAGGACAAAGAATCCAATTTAAAAATGAACAAAGAATTTGAATAGACATTTCACTAAAGAAGATACAGGAATGGCTCCTAAGCTCATGAAAAGATGCTCAACATCATTAGTCATCAGGGAAATGCAATCCAAATGACAAGGAGGTACCACTTCACACCCACTAGGATGAGCATAATTTAAAAAGAGAGATAATAATAAGTGTTGAAGAGGATGTGGAGAAATGAGAACCCTCATATACTGCTGGCGGGAATGCAAAATGGTGCAGCCATGGTGGAAAAGTCTGGCAGTTCCTCAAACAATTAAACATAGTTACCACATGACTCAGAGATTTCACATCTAGATATATAGTTCAAGAGAACTGAAAATATATGTCCACACGAAATTGGTATGTGAATGTTCACAGCATTATTCATAATAGCCAAAAAGAGGAAACAACCCAATGTTCATCAACTGGTGAGTGGATAATCAAAATATGGGATATCCAGGCAATCGAATATTATTTGTCAGTAAGAAAGTACCAACATCTGCTATAACATGAATCACGCTAAGTGAAAGAAGCCAGACACAAAAGGCAACACATTGTCTGATTCCATTCATATGAAATGTCCAGAATAGACAACTCCACACAAACAGAAGACAGATTGGTGGCTGTCTGGGCCTGGGGGTGGGGATGGGAAAGGGTCTTTTGGGAGTGATGACAATGTTCTAAAATTGGATTCTGACAATGATTGTACAACTCTGTAAATTTGCTAACAATAATTGAATTGCATGATTCACTTAAAATGGGTGAATTTCATGGTATGTAAATTATACCTCAATAAAGTTTTTTAGAAAAGAATTCCATGGCCTAAGAAAGAGGCTGCCTGGGTTTCCAGATCTCTCTGTTTTCAAAACCTACTTCTGTATATACCAGTGTTGCTCCCCAAAATACCTACCAGGCACTAGGATTAAAAAAATAAAAATAAAGAAGTGTTAGACAAACAAGGATGAAACTAGGGTGAGTCCCAAACAGCCACTCGTGTTGGGCCACAAACTTCACTCTGAGTTTCCCAGGAGCCAGAGCAAAGAGGGAAACAGGATCAATTACAAGAGTCTAGTGTCACTTAGTTGCTTAGCAGAAGGACAACTCTAGCTGGTACTAAGTTTTAGATAAAATGTATCTCATGGTTTCTTGTAAAAGGGGCACAGTGAGATGTTACACACAAATTCTTAGTTATTTATCAGAAGCGGAAGTACAGAAATGACTTAGCCACATAACCCTCTCCTCCTGCACCTCTACCATCTTCTTTCACTTTATAATTTGCCTTACGAGTTTGGGAGGTTGGACTCGTTTGATTGTTTGTCTGCTTCTTCTATCTCCTACCCCTGGTGTGACAGGCTGGGATTTTAAAAATTAGGCACAGAAAAGGGAAGCTGAAGGATAATTATCACTAAATGGCAACGAAAAGAAATATAAAAAGCCCCGTTCCATGACCTCTCACGCTCGGGCCTTGAAAAGCAATGAAGGAAAAGAAAAGCAGCATTTCAAAGACTTTCTACGAACCAGCATCGGGCTGGGAGGTGGCCGGTGCTGCCTCATTTAATCCTCACAGTGATGCCGACTTCACAATAAAGGAACCCTTTTTGCCCTCATTTTAAAGAGGTGGAAACAGAGGCTTCTGGAACAAAGAGGGCTTCGTGTGCTGCACTAAGATCCAAGGGCCACTGAAGAGCAAGTTTCTTAAAGGCCCAAGTGACCCCCACCTTCTAAGACATTTGAATGAGCTTCAGAGCTCTCCTCCTCCCACCCTCCCTGCCCCCCTTCTCCCTATGGTGAGAAACAGGTAAGTCAATAAAGACTTCAAATAAAGGTTTCACGGAATTGGAAGCACAAACATCCGTGCTAACAGTAGACAAGGACAGTGCACACAACACGAGGCCCAGCGCACACACGTATCATTTCGGGATACGATGAATACTATTTTCTTTTGGTTCCAAATTCCTGGAGATTAAGCCTTAAGAAAGGAATTTTCAAAGACTAAAGTTATCCAGGCCATTCTCTTCCTGAGGAAAAAAAAATTATTTATGATATTGAGGTAAATAAAAGAGCTGGCAGAAGAGAAAGGAGAGGTAGATGCGATGTTTACAAGAGGGAGCTCCTAGGTAATTAGGAGTTTCTTTAATGTCTCCGAATCCTTCAGTCAAGTGACGCTGTGGCTGGCTGTGCCCCGGCCACACCTGGGGCTCCGCTGCGCCACCTGCTGGTCAAGCCCTCCCACTGGTTCTGAGGCCAGACGTCTCTAAACCGGGGTCTGGGTGAGTGTCAATGTATGTGTAGGGACCTAAGTGTGACGGATGCATGGGGACATGGGTGAGTGTGAATCAGCCTGGCTGCTGGTTCTGTTCTGCTCTCCATGGACTCCTTCATTCACCGATCTATCCATTCGTTCTCCCTTCCTTCCATCAGTCCATTCCATCCATCCAAAAAATCTTTATTGAGAGATGCTCTTTGTCAGTTACAGGTGTTCTGATAGGAGGAGGACAGACACGATCCCTGCCCTCATGGAGCTTGCAGCCTACACCAGTGTTCTCAACGTTGGCTGCCTGGGGAGCTTTTAAAACCTACTGAGATTTCTGTTTCTGGGAAGATGAAGCACAGATGCCTTTCCTCCTTCTTCGGCTAAGTACAATTAAATACCCTGGACACTATATTTAAAGCAAACAGAAGATGACTCTGAAAGGTGGAGAGGCAAAGACAGCCCAGCTGGAACCCCAGGACCCGCAGAACAGCACAGCGCTGAGTTCCCCAGGCTTTCATTTGGCCACATGTATCTGAGAGTCTGCGATGAAGAAGCTGGCAACTCAGAAAAGCCAGGGGGCACAGACAAAAAAAAAACCCCCAACAAATGCCTGCTGTGTCTAGCCAGGAAAGGGGCAGTCTAGCAAAACAGAAAACTTCTAGACAATATCTGCCCTACTGCAGCCAGACACCATAGAAAACACTGGAGCCCTGTTTCCGTCCTAGCCAGCAAAGGCTGAGTGGGGAGCCAAGTTGCCACCTCTGTCAGGCTGCAACAAGGCACCCCAAGCCCCCTGCCAGGGTGGTGTCCCTGCAGCCCCCAGCAGGGAGCTGGGACTTTCATCCCCATCCGATGGAGGGAAGCCCTGCACCCAACCTGCAGCCCCGATTGTCAGTGGGGGCCATGAGGGGAGCAGTAAGAGGCACATCCATCCCTCCCAGCCAGGGAGGGATCCCTGGAGGCCATGTGGGGGCCAGAGCTCCCCGCCTGCTCATCTGCAATGGAGACCCCCGCCCTCCAGGTGCCACAGAAGCTGAGCGGGGCGTCTGCACTTCCACGCCCACCTGGAAGTGCTGAGGTGGTGCAGGCTCTCCCCACTGCCTCCTGCTTCCCTGCAGCAGCAGCAGCGTCACAGATGGCCAGACACAACAGAAGCCCCAAAGAGGACCCAGGGTCCTGTAACATGATACCTAAAACGTCCACATTTCAGTGGAAAATCACCTATCAAAAATGGGAAGGTTTCTAACCGAATTTTTTAAAAGCAGTCAATAGATACGAATGCCAAGACGACAGAGACGTTAGGATTACCTGACAAAGATTTTAAAGTAGTCATCATAAATATGCTTCAACGTGCAGATGTGAACACACTTGAAACAAATGAAAACAGAGAACGTCTCAGGAAAGAAACAGAAGACGAGAAGCAGCAGAAAATGGAAATTCTAGAACCGAAAAATCCAATAACTGAAAAGAGCTCAGGGTATGGCTCAACAGTAGGATGGAGGGGACAGAAGAACGGGTCAGTGAACTGGAGGGCAGAAGACAGAAATTACCCAGTACGAACACCAGAGGGAAACAGACCGAAACGGAAAATGAACAGAGTCCCAGGGACCTGTCAGATTATAACAAAAGAGCAAACCATCGTGTCATCATAATCTTGGAAGCTGATGAGAAAGAGGGTGGGGATGAAAAAGTCCTTGAAGCAACAATGGCTGAAAACTTCCTAAAATTGGCAAGAGACGTAAATATAGAGCGCTAATCTGAGACTCTCCCGGAGGTAAGCAGAAGGATCGAAAACAAGTGTGAGTCACCATTCGTTAATGCCACATCTCTGTACCATTTAGAGCCACTTCAGAGACCACCTAAAATGTGATAAACACTATTTTAAATCTCATCATACAATTATTTGGCTCTTAAATGCCTTTAAGGAAAAGCTCAAACTCCTTAGGCTGCTGGCATGACATTTCCTTCATGTCTGGCCCACTACAGTCCAGTAAAAATGAAGTCACGGTCCCCAAACACCCCAGGTTCTCTCAGCCTTTGGGGCTCTGCACATGTTATTTCCTACTCCAGGAAAAGGATGTGCCTTGAGGGTTGGGACCTCATTTTTGTTTGCTATTGTCTCCTTCTGGGCCTATTTCATGGCTTGCCTGGAACAAAGTGAGAAGGATAAAAAAGAGAAAGGGGGGGTTGATAAAGAATATGGGAAGAAAAGAGGAAGGAAGGGAGGGAGGCAAGGAAAGAGGGAAGGAAGAGTGGAGGAAGGAAGATATTGATGAACTTCTGTTCACCTTACAAAACCCACTTTAAAAGTTCCTTTCTCTTTGAAGCTTTCCTGTATCCTTTAGTCACATCTAAACATTCCTTCCTCTGGGTTCCCACAGTGTTGTTTCCATATCTCTATTAAGGCATTTAATTCTCTGTCTTCTACTGAACGAATAAATGAACGAATGAAGGAATTCAGGTATCCTTCACTTAGACTTTGATCCTTACAAGGGCAGGGACAATATGATATTCGCCTATAACCGTAGCACCTAGCCCGGTGGTTCTCAACCTTGGCTGCACATTGGTATCACACAGGGAGCTTTAAAAATAACACCAATGCCTGGGTCCCACTTTTGGCCATGATTCTGATTTAATTGGTCTGGAGTGTGGTCTGGGTCTCAGGATTTTTGAAAATTCTCCAGATGCAGCCAAGGTTGTGAACCATTATCCTAACCCAAAGCTGAGTGGTAGGAGGAGCTCAATAAATGAGGAATGAATGAATGAACAAATTCCACCTTTAACTTATCACAGTCCTGACCCACGTGACCATTTTCAGGGTTTCATGTTTGCCAATTCACAAACCTATTCAGGAAGTATTAATTAAGCAATAGCGCGATACCAGGTGTTATGCTCAGCCAAGCTCCTGGAGATGGAAACACAAGTAAGACTCGCCCTTCTCCCCCTTGTTCCAACGTGCCTAGAGGAAGCCGGGGCTGTGTCCTAGTTCATCCGAGAACTTTCTGTCCTGCAGGTGAACTGGCCAGTCCCAACAGCAATCATCTCCCTAGCGACTGACAGCAAACATTACCTTCTGGCTTCTTCCTTGAGCAAATGTAAGGACAGACTCTATTCACGCCCAGAGAGAAAGTTCCTAGAGGGTGGGTGTGAGTCAAGAGACCAAGAAGAAAGTGGTCCCGTCTGGATCTCTCCAATCACTGCAGAAGAGAAGGCGAGTCTCAGCAGGCAGACTAAAGCCCCGAGCTGCTCAAGTAAACCTCCTGCGAGGTGTGTGTTTGCACAAAGAAAACCCAAGACCTCGGGATAGGATTAAGACCTTAATCATCCAGAGAAAGGGGACTCCCTTCCCGCTGCTGTCCCCTCGTACTTAGGCCTGCTTTAAGATTTGCATTACGCATTACTGAAGAGCAGAGACGATGACCATTTGTGCCACGGCTGCTCTGGTGCAGACTTGGATAATATCTCCTCTCAGCTGTTCTCACAGCTCCCTAACTGACCGTCTGCATCCTGGCCGTGGCCGCTTCAGCCCATTCCACACACAGAAGCTAGATACTCTTTCTAATGCCACAAATCCAATCCCCTCTTTCTCCTATCTGAAACTCTTTAATGGTTTGCCATTGCTGTCAGGACATAACAGCATCCATAGAATAACCCCCCATGTATAATACAAACATAACCCAAATAAAACAGGGCTGTCTTGCGTCTGATCTAACCACAGTATCACATTCAGAAGAAATTCAAGTTAAACATCCAGAAAGAAAAAAGTTGGAAAATAACTTAAATCTTTACTGAAGACTCTCAAAGAGGCAAAAAAAAAAAAAAAAAAAAAAAAAAATCCTAAAGAACCTCTCCCTCATCTATCACCCCACAGTGCCACTTCCTGTGTCAGCAGCTCACCGTCACATCTCCCTTCCCCCTCTAAAAACATGAGCTTGCATTGGCTCCCACATTATGACCTCTTTCTTTCTCTCACTCACTCTCCAAGCTTCCTGACCTATCGAAGGGCACCATGCATCTCTCAGAAATGCACCTAGCTTCCCCAGTGCCTTCTCTTCTTCATTCCTGACTCCAATCAGTACAACAGAAGCCCAAGAGATAAACATTCAAAAACAGGTTCTACTCTGTTTGCATGGTAAAACCTTTGACCCTGTCATACAAGAGCCTTTTCCATCTGCACTCCACATCAGGTGCAGCCTCATCCTCTGATGCTCCACTTTCCCCACGAGGCCCAGCTCTTTCACAGCCTCCTACCTTTGCAAATGCTGTTCCCTCTGCCAGGGATGCCTTCTCTTCCTCTCAGCCTGGCGAGACATTCAATTAATTATTTACAATCAGCTCTGATGTCACTTCCTTTAAGGCTTTTCTTAATTCCACCAGACAGGGTTCATTTGCTTCCTTCTCCAGGGTTTTCCTGAACTTTGTACAGACATCTATTCTAAACTGTGTCAAGCTGGGTTGTAATCCCTTAATTATTGACCAAACTTTTTCATCAGACTGCGGGTGTCACATTTAAGTCTGAGTCATCTCTGTGTCCTCAGCTCCAAGAACCAGGGAGGTGCTCAATAAGCAGGCACTGAATGTTTCAGAAACATGCTCCAGCTATGAGTGCTGCAGGAAAGCATTTACCTGCGCTCTCCTCTCTGCTCACAAGTTGGGGATGCCTGGGAGCCTGTGTCACATCGGAGCTTGAGAGAGGCACCTGGCACTCGCCTGGCTGTGCCTGCATACCCTCCCTCATGATGCCCTCCAAAGGGTGGTCTGTCCCTCTCTCTGAGTCCAATCAGGCCTGGTTCTCACCAAGTCACAAAAGGAGTTAAAAGCAGCAACTAAGCGTGAAAATAAAATAAAGGCATTGAGACTTGAAAGGAAGAAGTAAACCTATCTGTGTTGGCAGATGACATGATTTTGTACGTAGAAAATCCTAAGGAATCTACAAGAAAACTATTAGAGCTCATAACTGAGCTCAGGGGACCCAGGTCCTCAGTTTGGGATTGGAGGGGCCCCCTCTGTCGCCTGGATCCACCCTTCCCATGGCATTTCTCAGCACACCATCCTTTCCATGCTTTTGGCACCAGCACATGAGCGTCCTGTTCAACCCGCTCTCCCCTCTGCCCCGAGCCTGTCACCGCCTCGGTCTGCAATGCTTCTCTCCCACCAGCACCTGAGCTCTTAAGTCGGGAAATAAGAGCTACATTTATTAAGGCCAAGAGTTGGACATGCGTCATCTCATTTAATCCTCACTGAAACCCCCTGAGGTAGGAACTATTCTTATTACCCAGGTTTGTCAGATGAGACTGTCCCCATCCTTTGCCCAAGCTCACACAGCTTTCTGGCCCAGATGGGCTTTGAAGCAAGGGCTGCCTGACTCCAACATCCAAATTCATCACCTAAAAGTTGGGAAGACAACAGAGGTGCAGTTCCAATGCCAGTTCCCCTGGCTGGATGCATCTCCTCTCTCCCCAACCAGAACTCCAAGCTGGTGAAGTTACCAATCCCTCCTGCTGGCACTCAGCGCTGACTCTGTGCTGTGGTCATTCATGCAGAGCTTTGCTCTCCCCTGTTGGGCTGCAAGTTCCTTGGGAACAGGAGCCATGTCTTAATCAGCTTTGGAGCCTCAGGTGCTGGCACAGCTTAGCACGCACTAGGTTCTGACAAAGATTCTTTGCTTGACCACACCTTAGTCAGGCTCCTGAATGTTCTCCTAGGCCATCTGTGCCCTTCCTTGTAAAATCTGGGTTCAGGAAGAACCCTGCCGGGTCAGCCTCACCAGAACCCCGCCCTGACACCTGCTCAGGCTCCTCATCAGCACCAGCCCCCAGGTGCGTGATCACCCTGGCCTGGCTTTGGCAAGAATCCTCTGAGGTCAGTTTAGCCAGAACCTTCCTTTCCCCTGATGTTTCTTTTCAGTCATTTTCCATCCACTGACTCCAGCCCTGCTCCTTGGCTATAAATTCCACTTGTCCGTGCCATATTCAGACCTGAGCCCCATCTCTCTCCCCGACTCTAGAATCCCATTGCTGTGGTCCCTAACCCTACAACGAATGTCCTGAATAAAGGCGGCCTGAACATCTTCAAGAAGCATCATTGACTACTTTTGTCTTTAACGGTACACAGCTCGCAGAGCTTCGGCAAGGATGAAATGAGATGGTCGGGGAACAATGTCCTAAGGAGCACACTTGTCTGTTCCCTTTGGCGAGCACAAGAGAGCAGCCACCACTTGTAGGTGGGGGTGAGGATGATGAGGCTGGAACATATTGTGGGTCGGGGGAGGGCTGTCTCCTTCCTCACTGACAGCTCCCCATACAGAGGGGCTATCCTAGAGAGAAGAGCTGCACTCCTCACGGCACGGGATTTGTGCACTCATCTTTGTTTACTGTGCATCTGGCCCATGGTGGGTGCTTAGAAAATATCTGTTGAATAAATTTGCTGTGTGACTTTGAGCTCTTCTCTCAACTTCTCTGGGCCTCTTCCATGAAACAAGGGGGTTGCAATAGATCAGAGGCTTTCAAACTTTTCCTGTCTTTTCTTGGTATTGCAGCTACTGGTTCATGTAAAAAATTGTATCAAACCGATAAAAGCAGGTTGCTCTGGTTGGAGTGGAGAAGTGGGAGACCCAGAGCCCCATGTGCTTGGCTCTTCCCTCTCTCTTTGCCCCAGACTCCCCCGAAGACCCTCACAGCACAGTGTGATAATAAAGCAGAACGAACCCTAAAAGTCCTTATAGGTCAAAAATTCAGATTTCTCTTTAAGGAACATCTGCATTTTAAGAGCATGGCTCTGAAAAGGGGAAATTCTTTCTGACACATGTGGACAACTATGTCGAGTGTCCAACATGCTTACCGGTGGGATGTGAAGTACCTTGATCAGAAGTGGGAGCTTGTCCTTCAGACAGAGGGTGAACACTTCCCAGTGGCTTGAAACTGCAGTGGATACAGAGAACCACTTGCTCTGCCTTCATAGGTACATGAGTTGGCTCCGGCCACACAGCATGTCGCCAGTCAGAAACTCAGACCACTGTTGCTTCTGGGCGGCCTGTCATCTTTTTCCTAAATGGGCACCTGCTTCAATCCTACTTTTCTCCACGGATTTTTTTCCCTCTTCCCATTTTCCAGAACTCACTAAAACCTCCACTGGTTATAAGCAATTTAAACAGTGCAGTGAACTTGGAGGAAGTTGAACAAATGGATGGGTGATAGGCAAATAGCTTCAGATTTCAGTATTTTAGTCAAATTTGCACACAACACCTGGAATTTACAATCACATGGGAACCACTTAGCTTCTTAGGAAAGCAATCATGGAAGCCAGAGAATGGAAATGGAAAATAATCATAGTTTTCATAAATGTCTGCCAAGAGAACTTTCCTGATCAAGATTATTGGGTAATTTTAAAAAGACACTGATATACCCATATTCACAGCAGCATGATTCACAATAGCCAAGGGTAGAAGCGACTCAAGTGTCTAACAATGGCTGAATGAATAAGCAAAATGTGGTATATCCATACAACGGACTATTAGCCTTAAAAGGGAAGGAAATCTTGACACATGCCACAACATGAATGAACTTTGAAGACATTACGTTAAGTGAAATGAGCCAGTCACAAGAAGACAAATACTTGATTCCACTCACACACAGAGGAGTCAAGTTCACAGAGACAGAAAGAGAGGTGGTTGCCAGGGACTGGGGGGGGGGGGGGGGGAGGAGTTCAATGGGGATGTTCAATGGGGATGTTCAATGGGGGTGGAGTTTCAGTTTTGCAAGATGAAAAAAGTCCTGGAGATGGATGGTGGCAATGGTGCACAACAATGCGAATGTACTTGAATGCCACTGAACTGTACAGCTAAAAAATGGTGAAAATAGTAAACTTCATGTTATGCCTATTTTACCACAATTATAAGTAAATAAGAAACCAAGCAGCTGCTTACAGCACGCTAGGCTGAGGGGGCCTCACAGGACAGGATTTATTGGTTGGAGGGGATCTTTAGAAGTAACCTTCCTGGGAATTCAGGGTAGATTGAAGGGAAGTGTCTTCTAGGAGCTGCCAGTGCATTGACTGAATTGTTACATATTAAATTAAATTTTCTTACGAACTCATATCCCGCGCCCAGATACTTCAGGGAGTGGCAACTCTAGGCACTCATGGGACTTGCTTTGTCCTGTCAAGCTCATTTAAGGAATCAGGGATTGGCCAGTCATCTCTTTCACGCTCTGGGGAAGCAGGATTCTGAATGAAACCCCACCATGAAAAGGAACTCTGTGACAGGCCGGTGGCCCTTCCCGATGTGGCTGTAATTACCCTCCACTTGTCTGTTCTTCAGGGTCACGCCACTGGGTAAAGGCAATACAGGGCAAACAAGGCTTACAGGGGACACCCCAAGACCAGAAGGGTCAAAACAGCATTATCTTCCCCGCACTGAACATCAGAAAGCAAGTTACTGTCTCCGCGGAGCATCTGGGCGCATTTTCACGGCCCCGTGGCGCACGGTGGTGGGGGGGGGGGGGGCCTTGGTCATCCTGCCTCTCCTCGCCCGCTGCTCCCCAGGGTGCACAGAGCTCTGCACATCGTTGGAGGAAACACAAGCACGGGCAGGCTCAGCCCTGAGCACCGCGGGTCCCAGCACGCAGCCCGCTAGCCTCAGTTACCGTTCTTACAAGGGACGAGGATGTCAGGAAAACCAGGAGGGATCCGACCGCAGGGAGAAGCCGCTACCAAGATCTCGCAGCAGGTCAGGGGCAGCGGCCCGGGGGCTTCTCACTGCCAGGTCCACTGCATCCAGCATCCACGACAACTACCCCTGACAGCACTGCTCCGGGCCAGGCGTGGTGCTAGGCAGTACATTACATCGTCTTATCAAACTGCCACCACAAGGCTGGGAGCTAAGTACTATTATAATTGCTTTTCCAGCTGAGGAAACTGAGGCTTACCCGGGTTAAGTAATTCGCCAAAGGTCACAGAGCTCACAGGAGGCAGAATTTGGATTTCTCTCCCGGTCTGGGTGACTCTTCTCTCTGTACCCCACCCCTCCTCACTTCCTTTTTAAAAGCGGTTTTGTGCTTTGTTTTTGCAAAATAAAATATAGACAGAGAAAACCACACAGATCTAGTGTATGAATCAATGGATTATTGCAAGGCAAACCCCACCCAGGTCAAGAAAGAGAACTTTGCCCCCAATCCCAGAAGGGCTGAGCGTGTGCTCCACTCCACTCCCGGCCCCACAAGGAACCACTCTCCTGACTTTTCAGGAATTGCTTCCTGTGTCTTTTAAAATTGTTTTATTACCCAAATGTGCATCCCTAGACACTATACTCTGGCCCATCTGAAAAACTGGACCTGTCCTTTAAGTCTCTTAATTTACAGGTTCCTCATCCATCCATTTGACTTCCTTACGCTGGTTCACTAGATGGAGCCGGAACTTTGACTGTAGCATCACCCACGGTCCAGCTGCACGCCCAGGGCTCAGTTTAGCAGCTGCTCTGTCCTCTTCGCATCCTGCAAAGTGGCAGTTGGTTCGAGAGAATGGATCAGACTCAGGTTCGACCCCTTTGGTAAGACTACAGGCGGGGTCTGGCTTCCCCAGGAGGTGCAGAATGCCTGGTTGTCTCATTTGTTGATACTCTTAGCAGCTGTTGATACTTTCTGCCTCTCTCTCTCCTATGTTTCCTTTTTTAATTTTAAAAAATTGTAGTAAAATACACATAACGTAGAACTTTCTATCTTCACCATTTTTAACTGTAGAGTTTAGTTGTGTTAAGTATATTCATATTGTTGTACAACTAGCCTCCACTTAACTGATTAGTGGACTAACCAAAATCCGCCCCCCCCCCCCCCACCGGCGTAATACTGTCTTGTACAAAAATAGTAAGTGCTCAGGGTTCATTAAATGAGTGAATGAGTGACAAATGCATATCCTCCTGCTTTCCAGAGTTACCCGTCCAGTCTTTCTCCCTCACACCATCCTCCTTGGTTTCCCGTTAAGCCTGTACTTTGAATTTCTTCCCAGTCTACAAGACAGCAGGATGCCACAGTGCCCCCAAATCCCACCACTGCCAATAGGTTTCTTTCAAACACGACACCCCATTCAGGATTACTAGCGGGTGACCTCAGGATTAGAATAACAAACACCTAATAAATTCTGCCTCCCTCAAGAAGTGTTGTGACAAGCCCACAAAATGAGGCTCAGATTGCTTTACTAGCTGCAAAGCGCTCTGCCTGAAGAAGGGGGTTGTCAATCAGAGTTTTCTCTTTGTTATATTGTTGCACAGCTTGTTATTAATAGTTACAACAGCTATTGTTGTACTGGCTGCTTTCTCTTCTTCCACGGAGCAAAAAATTGCTTTCAACTCCTTATTCTGCTTTCCCCTGCCTGTTCTGAAGCCCCTGGGGTTCAGGAAGCATGCCTGCCCAGGCCCTGAACTCTCTCCCCCTGCCTCTCTGCTCACACTGCCCCCTCTTCTTGTCTCATTCCACACACTCAGTTCTCACCTGCAGAGATCCTGCCCAACCCAGAGACCCAGCTCAAATGCCACCCCTGCTGAGTAGCCTTTCCTGCTTCCAGCCACCTGGGCAGGACCCCTGCCATCTTCCAAAAGGACAGCCTTTTGCAAACCTCTTCCTTTTTTTTTTTTTTTTTTTTAAGACAATGTCTTATTTTGTTGGTCTAAGTAATAACAGTCTAAGGTCAGTTATCATTTATTGAGAACTTTGAGTGTGCTGGTCACATGCAAAGGACTTACATGCACTGTTTCATTTAACATGCAAACTTCTATAGCCATGTCCATATTATAGACTTGGAAACTGAGGCTCAGAGATGCTAAGGAGCTCAAGGTGGCAGAGCTAGAAGGAACAGAGCCAGGCATTCATTCATTCAATCATTATTTATTAAGGGTCTATAATGCACTAGATATATTCTAGATGTTGGGAAAATAGCAGTAACCAAGTCAGACAAAGTTCCCGTCCACAGGAAGCTATCATTCTAGTGGGGAGAGACAGACCTAAAAGAAAATACAATAAATACTACGTCAAGTGGTGATAAATGCTCTGAGAAAAAAAGGGGTTAGTGATGGCTGGGGTGGGCATGCTATTTTATAAAGGACAGTCAGGGTGATGTGGTGACATTTGAGCAGAGACCTAAAGGAAGTGAAGGAATGGGTCATGCAGAGTTCTAGGGGAAAGAGCATCACAGAAGGAGGGAACAGCTTGTGCAAAGGTCCTGGGGTAGACATAGCCTTGACATGTTCAGTGACAGCAAGGAGGTTAGTATGGCTGGAGCTGAGTGACAGGGAGATGAGGTTAGAGAGGTGACAGTGATTACATGGCATTGGCATAGGGCCTTCCAGATGTGGTAGGGACTTTGGCTTTGACTTTGAGCCAGATGGGAAGCCACTGGAGGATGGCTCCCAGAACCCATGCTCTTAATTACTATGCTTTACTACTGATTGATACATGAATAAATGTCAAAAGGTACTTGGGGATGTTTTCTCATTAAAACCAGCAGCACGGCAGCCAGACAGTCTGAAAACAAGAGAGGGCAAGATCTGAGTTAACAAGGACGGCTAATTATTAAGGGCGGGGGGCAGAGCACAACCATCCCCTTGGTTGTCAGGAGTCTCTGTGGCCCCCATAACACAGGACTGGGTAGGGTCCTGTGACGGCCTGAGTGGGTCCTCTAACTGGACTTGGCAAAGAGTAAATTTCCCAGTCCTGTTCCTGGGGCGGTCTCAGCCCCTCCAAGAAATGTGTCCTTCGCTCCTAAGAGACAGCGAGAAAAAGGTTGACTTCTGCAATGGCTCACCAGGCGGAAATGAAAATTGTGTCCAGGCCAGAAAAGAATCCATCTGAAAGTGACACATTTGCCTTCAGAATGTATAAAGCTTTTTCCTTTTCCTTCTCATTTGAAGTATGACAGAGCCTTCTCACACACAGCCTCACAGCAGGACAGAAACCCACTTCTGAAATTCCTGCCTTGATTCCCGCCGCAGTTCTCAGAGGCAAAAATAGAAACCCAGGGAAGTGGCCAGCCCCTGCCAACCCGACTCGGAAGTGCCATCTGACAGCAGGAGAGCAGGTGCGTGCCCTGGTGGTCCCAGGACAGGCATGACCACAAATATTCTTCTGATCGGTGGCCCCACCAACCAGCTGCTCTGACTGTGGAGCACATGAGAACCACTAGGAGCTTGTTCGAATGCAGATTCCAGGGAACGGGACTCAGAAGGGCTGAGATGAGGCCCCGATGCTGCGTCTTCGAGAGTCCCAGATGACTCTGATGTCGGTGCTCTGAGAAACACTGCCCCAAACCACAGGGACAGCCCACGAGTCTCTCTGCATCTAAGCTTACAGGACAAAACGGCCCTACATCCTTTCTCAGACCACGACAAGCATGTTTTGGCTCCTGGCTGGGCTGGGAACTCTCCTGGGCAAATCAGAGTGGAGGAGAATCTTGAAATGCTAGTCCTCGCCAGTGTTCATCTGAATCCTCTGCATTATCATCCTGACTCCAGCTACTGCCACGGCCCAGGGGTGCTCTCTGGGTCACACCCAGGAAGGCCCAAACCCTGGGGTGTGCAGCTGCCCTGGGGTGGTAGCTGCCCTGGGTACAGCCATAGCTGGAGAGGGCGCCAGACCTTGTCTAAGGCTCTGATAGTGAAAGGTAACAAAAAGGCCTAATTGTGATTATAAAACAGTTACTGTTTCATTTTTCAACTTGTTAAATTTACAAGTGAACAGTAGGATCTCCCACAGCAGTTGGAAAACAGAGAGCTCAGCGTTTATTACTTTACTTCCCTGAAATGGGGAGCCACCAGCTATAGCACCTCGCTGCACCCGCTTACTCATGACGCACAAAGGTGGGCCCTCTTAGCTGCTTGCTTTGGGCGCCAAAATTGCCAATTAAAATCCTCCCATGGTTCACCCCACTAGGTTCAGATCTCTGCTCAGATGCCACCTTCCTTGTCCCTTCAGTCTACATAATCCTCCTCCCCAAGCCCTCTCTCTTGTTATTTCTAACCTCTTGACCTGCTTTATCTTTCCTCTAAGCCTGCTTTATTCGTCTTCACGGGGCTATTTGAATTACGGACTAGATTTATTCGCTTGCTACTTTACCTTCTATCCCAATCTCCTTAGTAGGTAAGTTCTTTGGGAGATGGCAGCTTGTCTTTTGGATTCACTGCTGGATTTTGATGCTGGACACATAACAGGCACTCAGTCAATATTTGCTGAGTGAATGAATGAATGAATGAATGAACGGGGCTCTGCTCTGAGGGCCTACGGAGACATCTTCTCTCCATGCTGGTCTATTCTTTGGATCCAGGGGTCTTTGGGGACTAAATGAATACATCAAAAATAACAGCAGTGGGACCGGCCCTGTGGCTGAGTGGTTAAGTTCGCACACTCCGCTTTGGCGGTCCAGGATTTCGCTGGTTTAGACCCTGGGCATGGATCTAACACCTGGGCATGCTCATCAGGCCATGCTGAGGCAGCGTCCCACACAGCAGAGCCAGGAGGACCTACAACCAGAATATACAACTACGTGCTGGGGGACTTTGCGGAGAAGAAGAAAAAAAAGATTGGCAACAGACGTTAGCCCAGGTGCCAATCTTTAAAAGTAAATATTTTAAAAAGATGCTTTCTTTCTTATCAGAGTCTTTCAAACCCTTGTTTTAAAAAAATAATAAAAATAACCACAGCTGGTTTTCTTTAGTGCTTCCTATGCACCGGGTGCACACACTATCTCATTTTCTCCTCAAGGTGGTTCTGCAAGGTGGGGATTATCAACCTCCTTTAAGAGACGGGAGAACCCACGCAGCCGGCAGGGGCAGAGGGGGCTCAAACCTAAGTCCTCTGATGCTAAGGTGTTTCCTCTGTCCCTTAACAGCTGGCCTTGATGCTGTCTACCTTGTGTGGACGCTGGGATGGGGTCCAGAGGCGAGCAAGACAAGGCCCCTCCCTCTAGAAGTTCACGGTCTGCCTGGACGAGCAGCAGCGCGAGGATGAGCAGGGAACTGAGCCTCCAGACCTCAGCTCCATCTCTTATTAGCCGAGCCTCAGGCTCCTCCTCTGTGAAATGGAGCTAATAATTCTCACCTTGGAGGGATGCCCTAACGATTCAGGGAGATGATACGAAGGAGTGACTGCCTACCACAGAGCCTGCCAACGTAGGAAACACTCAACAAACAACTGGGCTTATTGGCTAACACTGGGGAGACAAGACTCACACAGTGATCCAGCCCACTGCTTCCCAGACTGTGCTCACGGCAGATGCTGCGGACCGAATGTTTGTGTCCCACCAGCTCACGCGTTGAGGCCCTAACCCACCACTGCGATGGTATCTGGAGATGAGCTTTGGGGACGTAATTAGGTTTAGATGAGGTCACGCAGGTGGAGGCCCCATGATGGGATTGGTGCCCCTATAAGAAGAGGAAGAAAGACCAGAGCTTCCTCTTTCCACCATGTGAAGATACAGTGAGAAGACGGCGGTCTGCAAGCCAGGAGGAGAGCTGTCTCCAAGAGCCCGACCACACTGACATCCTGACCTCGGATTTCCCAGGCTCCGGAACTGCGAGAAACAAACGTCTGTTGTGTAAGCCACTCAGTGTACAGTATTCTATCATAACAGTCTGAGCTGACTAAGGCAGTAAAGCTTCTGTAAGGCAAAGGGTTATGAGCCAAACGCTGTGAACTACTGACACATTTAATCCCATCATATGAACAAGAAGCAGTTTTATTAGACCAGATGTGCTGAGAATCTCTAGGCAATTAAAAATCACCGACACCAACCAATTATTTCCAAATCTCTCTGTAAATAAATATTTCCTAATCGGGCTTTTAAATGTTAACATCCACATAAGCAATACAAGACAGATGAGGGTGAGAGAAACTCGCATCTCACAGTGGGGGTGATGTAAATTGGGGCTCTCTTCCAGGAGGGCAGTTTAGTGATTTTTATTCAAAGTCTTTGAAGTGTACATATGGTTTGGCTCAGTAATTCTACTTCTGAGAATCCTTCATTGTACAGAGTATAAAAAGATGTTCACCACAGTGCTGTTTATATTATTTGGAAAGCTGGAAACAACATAAACACCAGTCATTGTGGAATTGGTTGAATACTGGCATAGAAGAACACTGAGATAATATGCAGCCATTAATATGATGTGGCTTTCTCCATTGGCATGGGAAACTGTACATGACTGTCAACTTACAAAGGTAAGAAAACAGTATGCAATCATATTATGTAAAATTGGATGAGTGTACATGCTTGGAGAAAAGTTTCCTAAATGCTCACAGTTGGTTTTATCTTGGTAGAAGGATTTCAGGTGATTTTTTTCAAACTTTTGATTTAATGGATAGTACTAAACCACCACCACCAAAGTGAGCCCATACCGATTTAAAGAAAAGTGTTAAGGAAATAATAGAACAGAGAGTAAAGCGATATGACAAAATTGTGAAGGGGAGTGTGAAAGTTTGAGAAACACAGGTTTAAATTCCTCTCCATGCTGCTCTCGTGTACACTCCAGGATGCAGAAAGACCATCTGCTTTGAGCTTTAAATGATAAACTTCCGAATGAGAAAACCTCCCCCTTTCCTTTATCCATTGACCCAGTTTTGGCAGCCCACGACAACTACCCTTCCTGACAGCTGTCAGGACATGGGCCAGACAGACCCACTGGGCATGCAGGGATGGCCACTGCTCTCCCTTGGGTCTTGCAGTGGCTCCCTATGCCCCTCAGTGAAGGGGGGCAGTTCATGCTGATCGAGGGTTCACTGCGTAGAGACCGTGCTACGTTTCTTGTGCATCTTCTCACAACCACCCTAGGACAGAGGCCTTTTGATTATCCCTCCTCCATTTTATAGATGAAGAAACCAAGGCTCAGAGAGGTAAAGGGTCTAGTCCAAGGTCACACAGCAAGTAAGTGGAGAAGCCCACACTCCAGTCCAGGCCTGTCTGATTCTTGAACGCATTACTCCAAACCCACCAGTAAGTTCTGACTTAGCCTAGCCTTCAAGGCTCAGCATGATCTGGCCTTCACCGACCTTTCCTGCCTCCCCTTCCCACTGCCACTCCCTGCCCACCGTCAACCCCTAAACTTCAAAACACCCCAGCATCTCACATCTCCATGCCACTGCAGCTGCTGTTCCCTCCTTCAGGAATGTCCTTTCCACTGCAAACCTCCAAAGCCGTCCATCCATCCTTCAACTTTCAGGACAAGCGCTCCCTCCTCTGTGGTCCCTTCCTTTCTTGACTCCTCCCCAGAAACACAAAGGCCCTGCCCAGTGCTCCCACACACTCTGCCCCCAGGTTCCCTCCACTGCAGCACTTCATCTGTTCTGTAATCGTCTGTCCTCCTCTCTGTTCCTGCCTACAAGTCTGTGTGCCCCTGGAGGTTACAGATGGTGGTCTCTCTGCCCCAGGTGCCTGGCACTGGGCCTGGTACACAGCAGGCACTTGGGAATCGTGGAGCAGCTTGACTAGAGGGCTTACAAATGAGGTTAGGAGTCAGGCGGACTTGGTTTGAGTTCAAGTTCCATCCTGTACCAACTGTGTGACCCTGGGCAAGTCACTCTACCTCTCTGAGCCTCAGTTTCTGCATGTGTAAATTGTTGTGAGGATGAAATAAAATAATTATAGGTAAAGAGCTTGACACAGTGAACACTCTACAAATAGCTATAATAATGATGTCAGTTGAGTAATTTATTTATAAACGAATCTGACCATAGGCGGAGGGGGAGCGAAGGGGTGGGAAGAAGCGGGGTCAGGTGCCAGAAGGATGTCCAGGCCAGCAGGCCAATTTTGGTATCCAAATATGGAAAAATAGCCAAACAGTTGGTGGCAATCCATGCAAAAGGTCAGCTCTTGGGTATACCCCAACTTCCCAGCCTGACCAACCACAGGAAAGGGCATCTAGGACCTGGGGCAAGTCCAACTCCAAGACAGTGGGCATCTGAAAGCAGCAAAAAGAAATCTGTGAGCCTAGGGTTTGGTGGGGGCAGAAGTCCTGCCCATGCGGAATGTGGAGGACTGACAAAGCTAAGGAAAATGTCTAACAGTCATGTGCCAGGTGCTTGCCAAGTGCTTTATGTGCATTATCTCATTTCATTTTCATAGCAACCTTATCAGGTGATGCTATTAGTGTCCCATTTTACAGAGGAGGAAATGAAGACCCAGAGAGGTTAAGAAACTTGCACAAAGACACACAGCCAGTGAGTGGTGGCTCCTGAGTTCTGTGAGTTCTGGTTCCAGAGAACTGCTTCAGGCCCTTTCACCCCACATGGAGGGGCCAGGGCAGGGCAGAGCCTGCGGGTGGGGGTCAAGGTACCCCAAGAGGAGGAAGGCAGCCGGGCGCCCAGAACTGGGTGATCCCCACACCAGGACTCATGTGACCCAGGCAGTTTCTGCACGATGTCTTCTTCCTGGGGTGGGTTGTCCTTCTCCAGCAGAAAGAACTGACCCCTGGAGACTGGCCAGATGAGGCTTGCTGGGTGGCAGTGCATCCATTTCCCACATCCTCAGACCTACCCGCCGAGGAGCGCGGTGCTGATGAGAGTCCCATGTCACCGGCAAAATTGCCTTCTTCCTTAGCTATACAGATCTGCATTTCATTAGGCTTAATGGAATACAATTACCAGACCCCAAGTTTCGCTCTCCGAATCCAAGCAAGGATGCCGCAGAGGCAGGCCAGAAGCCAAAAACCTGGGGCTGAGGAGAGCCCAGCGCTCTCCCTGCAGGACATGTCACAACTGGGAGAAGGGGGTGCAGTGCTGGGAGCAGGGACAGCAGCTGGGGCATCTGGGCACCGGAGCGGGGGGCTGGGAGCCAAGGAAGGCTTGGGCTTTGGAACCAGGCGTGGTGGGAAGCCTGGCTCTGCCTCCGACAGTGATGTGACAAGCAGTCACCTGCCCTCTCTGAGCCTTCGTTGTCTCCTATGTAAAACAGGATGGTGAAAACATTTTCCAGTGGGTGGCTGCAGGGATCAAATGAGGTCACTGTATGTCAGCCCCTGGCACAGCGCCTCGTGCATAGTTTGTTCTCTTTCTCCACATCCTCCCTTTATGCGCTCAAGGCCCAGGAGGTCCTGCCAAGCTGACCCCCAGCTACCCCCCTCAGCGAGTCACTGAACATGGTCTTATATCATCCCCCACCCCGCCCCCGGCTCTAGCCACACACACCTCTGAGACCTTGGAAAGCCTGAAGCTCCTTCCTGCCTTAAGAACTTCACAAACACTGTTCCCTTTGCTTGGATCATCTGGCTCCTGTCTCTCTAGCTGGTTAAAACTACTCATGCTTCCAATCTGAGCTCAAATAGCACCTCCTCCAGGAAGCCTTACTAGCCCAGACTAAACTCTCCTAACGCCATTTATCTGTGCGATTATTTAATTGGGTCCCTCTCTCCCCGACCAGCATTAAGCTCCACGAGCACAGGGAACAGTTCCGATGTGTTCTCTCTTGAGTCTCCAGCTACCAGTGCAGGCTCGTCGCCCAGTGAGTCCTTAAGTCACCTTGGTTTAATGGATGGATGTGCACATCTCGCTGGGCCTCAGAAATGGGAATAGAATCCCACCCTCACAGTGTCGGGAAATGACTAAACGATTTTCAGCACGCAGTAGGTCCTCAGGGGACCATCTCCCCAGTCCCCATTCCTTTTGCTTAAGGAAGAGTCAGAAGCAGGAGTGCAGCCGGCTCAAAGAGCAGCGTGGCTGGGGGACGGAGGCGAGTGGGAGCCCCGAGGTCAGGATGTTAACAGCTGGAAGGAACCTCAGAAATGATCCAGTTAATCGGTTCCCAAACAAAGGCTCCTTTTAATCTTCCCTGCCATGAAACAATTTCATCCACCACACAACTACATAGATGAAGGAAGAATTCACTTTCCGAGCTTTGAATTTCTCAACAGCATCTTGTTGTGTGAGCCGGAGGCCTGTCCAGTGGGCCAGGAGACGTGCTGAGGCACTCCCAGCCAAAGGGAGGCCTGCCGAGGCCTGGGCGCTGGGCAAGGATTCCTTTTAACCTCCCGCAGCGTTACCATCAGCCTCTGAAGACGGGGTCTGAGTTAAGAGCCGCTGCGGGACCACACAAAGGGGGCAGGTCTCTGCTTCTGTTTTCCAGCTGGACCAGCTTCCTGCTGGCAGCTCAGAGGGCACAGGACAAGGCCTGGAGAGGACAGCTTTCTGCCCAGGCGGTCCTCCCTAGGGGAGGCAGTGACAGCCTTGGTGACACCTTGAACTGGCCCTTTTCTAACAGAGTCTGAGGTTGTGTTGACTGTCCAGCCTGTTTCTTGGAAGCCCACGTCAGACGTGAGGTCCTTGTGCACCTCTGTACCGACTTGCTGCTCTGATCCCCACTCTTATGGGACACCCCAAAGTACCCTGTACCTGGCCACACACCCCAAAGCATCCTGTACTTGGCTACCTCCTCTTGGCTCCTCTCCACATGCCATTCTCTGCCCCCCCACCCCCACCCCGGCACCTCCCCAGTCTCCTTCCTCACCTTGTTCTAGCTGCATAATCACTCACCATCCATGATACCCAGTGCCCTTACGCACCTCGGGGCGTGTGCACATGCCGTCCCCTCTGCCTGGGGAGGCCTTCCTCCGTCTGAGCTCCTGGCGAACTCCTACCCAAGCAGCAAGCCCTTCCCCTGCGTTCTGGGAAGCTCAGGTCCCTCTCCTGGCATCACCAGGCCTTGTCTCTCAAACCAGAGGCGATTGGTTTGTCTGTGCATCTGCCTCTCCTCGGCATGAGGGCTCCTCTGAGAAAGATGGCATCCTGCTCTGGGTCCTCTAGCTCCAGCTCAGACAGGGCTGGAGGCAGGGGTGGGCCTCTGGGTGCCTCTCTCCAGCTGAACTCACTGACGGATCCCAGAGAACCGTATTGCATAGCCCTGCATATGGTAACCCCTTCATACAAAATGCTATCAAGTCATCGAGTTTTTTGAGCTGGGGATTTAGCCCAACCCTCCCATTTTACAGACGGAAAAGCTGAGCCCCAGAGAATTACCTGTCCGCCCGGCAGAACACTTAGGGAAATACCTTCTCTGATGAGTTAGGAAGTAGTAAGATTCATGTTAAATTACTCATCCTTCCATTTATTTCCCAATCCTTTTTCAAGCACCTACTATGTGCAAGGTACAACTGGTGGGATACAGAAATGACCAACACCCAGGCCCTGCTCTCAGAGAGCTCCCAGGAGCAGGGAGAGAAGACGCATGCACGCATCAGTGAGACGCACAGAGAGAGGAATCCAGAGGAGGGAGTAATGACCTCCTGGTGGGGCCTCCTGGAAGGCTTTGAGGAGAAGTGACATCTGAGCTGTGCACAAAGGACGTCCCAGGTCCGTCAACGCCATAGCTGGAGCCCACGTCCCTGCTCTATTCTCCACCGGTCGCAGACTGTACTCTCTCTCCATAGCACAGTGTAATCGTTAGGATGATTTAGGCTAAAAGTAAGCGCAAACCCCAACTCACTTAGCTTAAGTAATAAGAAAACGTGTTCTCCCTCTAACGAGAAGTGCCCAGTTAGGGCAGCTCCGGTTGGTTAATTCAGCACCTCAAGGACATTGTCAAGGACTCCAGTCCTTTGCATCTCTTGGCTCTGCCATCCTCAGTGTCTATCAGGAATGTACTCAAACCAAATCACCTCCTGGTCACAAGATGGCTGCCACAGGCCCAGAGGTCACACCCAGACACGACAACACCCCACTCTATGTGTTTCTTTCCTAGGATCAAGGAGACCTTTTCTAGAAACACCTGGACCCCAGCCCCACCCACCTCCCTCATGTCTCATGAATGAATCGCCAGCAATGGGGTTAGATTTCCTGGAATCGGCCGAGCTAACAACAGGGTCACCTTCCCTGAGGGGTGGTTACCCAAACAGATTGAGGGTTTTACCAGCCAGGAAACAGAGGGATGGCTGTCAACTGTGACTACTGCACATATCAACCAAAATGACTGTTTCTCAGGCTCCTTATCTAGGGTACATCTGAAACAGAACCAGCAATGGTGGTCACTTGTGCAACTGTTCAGCCAGGCACTCACTGAGATCCACAACCGCTTGTCACAAACATGCTGGGTCCCTACCATGTGCCAGGCTCTGCTAGACGCTGGGAGGGCTTCGATGGGCCAGACAGACACAGTCCTCTGCCCAGGCAGAGGGGTTAACAGGCAGTTACAACATGGCATGATGAGTGCTACAGCCAGGGAGCAGGGACACCGGTGACAACAAAGGCAGCTCATCCTGCCCACAACAGGGAGGATGTGTGTGAGGAAGGGTTCCTGGAGGAGGCCTAGTCCAAACCACGACCTGAAGGAGAAGTGGGAGCTAGCCAGGCAGGGAGATGGGGGGGTAAGGGGGCGCTGCAGGCAGAGGAAACAGCACATGCAAAGGCCCTGAGGTGAACGAGAGCAAGTGTCTCCTAGCACTGCCAGTATGCTTCATGGATAAGTGCAAGACCTCTAAGTCAAAGAGATTTGTGCTCAAATCCTGACTCATCACTAACAGGGAACATGACAACACGCAAGCTGCTTGAACGGTTGGTGCCTGAACCCTTTCACCTATAAAACAGGGATAATAATACATATCTCACACGGCGGGTGCGAGGCTCCAGTGAGATCATGTCCGTCAAGCCGTCATCACAGTGTAAACTCTCAATCATCATATTACCTTATCATGAAGACTGGACCCTACAATGAAGAGATGCACCAGGAGAGACAGGTGGGGCTGGACGGGCCCCTCCCCGTGGTTCTCTAAGCAGACAGGCTGGGCTTGCACTGCCAGCAGGGGACCACCAGCCACACGTGACCAATGAGCTCTTGAACATGGCGGGTCTGAAGTGAGTTACGCTGTGAGAATAAAACACACACTGGAGTTTGAAGATCAGTCCCCCGCCATGGAAAAGATCTCATTCGTAATTTCTTTTTTTTTTTTTAAAGATCTTGTTTCCTTTTTCTCCCCAAAGCCCCCCAGTACATAGTTGTATATCTTAGTTGTGGGTCCTTCTAGTTGTGGCATGTGGGACGCTGCCTCAGCGTGGCTTAATGAGCAGTGCCATGTCCGCCCCCAGGATTCGAACCGACGAAACACTGGGCCGCCTGCAGCGGAGCGCACGAACTTAACTACTTGGCCACGGGGCCGGCCCCCTCATTCGTAATTTCTTATGTTGATTACATGTGGAAATGGTACTATTTTGGAAATACTGAGTTAAAAAAACATATTATTGAAATTAACTGCCCCTGTTTCTTTTTGCTTTTTTAAACAGTGTCTACTAGGATATTCACAATTACATCTATGGCGCGCATGTAGTTCTATTGGGTAGTGCCAGGCTAGGCATATCATCTCGCTGTAACTGTAAAGAAATGGGAACACAAACCCCTCCAACGCCCTGCCTGTGTCCCGAGGCTCTGTGGGTGCAGTGGGGACCAGGGACACAGCACCAGCTCCTTGCCCATGGCTCCTAACCCTCACGCTCTTCTCTGCACGAGCCTCGGACGCCTGGGGATTCACTGCACCGTGCTGGTGTGATGAGGTGGCGCACCCCATCCCCGCGCCCATCCCCGCCCCCACCCAGCTCCCCCATTTTCACTCTGGGCAGCCTGTCCTTGGATGGGCCTATCTTCTGCCAGGCCCCCAGCTTTCTCTCTGCTTAATGAGCCCCATTTCTTGGAACTGTTGACAAGCGTAAAAGGGGGGATGGCAGAGGTGTAGAAACAGTCGATGATTGTTCTGTGGGAAGTGAGCTGAGCCCTGAGGTAGGGGCCTCTCCAGTGGCAGGAGATGAGCACCTCCACCAGGTCCAGGCAGACCACTGTCCGGAGGGCCCTACACAAACATGGAGGCCCCATCCCTGCAGGGCACAGCGTCCAGGACTCCTTGATGACTACTACAGTGTTACCACTGTCTGTTTGGGAACATCTCCAGCTGGACATCTCAGATGCCTGGGACTCACCCCATCAGAGCTGTCTCATCGCCTGCAGCAAATGCCTTTGGTGTCCGGCCTATGCCCCCCTGGTCTACCTGAGACAGCCATATACTCACATGGGGGCCCTCCTCTGAGGACGTCTGTCTCCACCCCCCATGAGGGGCAGGCTGGAAGTGCCAGAGAGTTAATGCCCCAGGAACAACACTCAACCGGTTTCATGGGACCATCTCAGGCACTGCCCACAGTCTCTCTGCGGGTCCCTGGGAGGGCTGAGGGGCCAGTTGCTCCCAGCAGTACTCTGTGCATTCACACATCTTTCATCATTATTCCTCTTTTCCCTGGCTCACTTCCCACTCCCATCTGGGATCACCTCCCTGATAAACTGCTTACATCCAAATCCTTGCCTCAAGCTCTGCTTTGGGGAGACTCCAAAATAAGTCATCACCTTCCCCCAAAACTACTTCTTGTCCCACAGACTGCATGGCCCTCCTCTCAGACACTGTGGCTAGAAAATGGGAGCCAACCTTGATTTTCCCCTCCAGCTCACCTCCCACGTTCCAACCATATGAGTGCTGCCCATTCTACCTCCTAAATGCTTCTCAATTCCAAGCACTTGTCTAGAAGATTTTGCCACCATCCTTTCTTGCCTGGACAGAAGCTCTAGCCTTCTGTGTCCTTGCCTCAACTTCTGATCCTGGTGACTCTCGAATCTGCCTAGACCCGCCCAGCCCAGGCCCATATATCCAAACGCCTCCCAGACAACTCCCCTTGGAAGTGCCCCTCAAACTTGGCATTTCCAAGCCTTCTCCTGGAACACCGATGTCAGTGACTGGGCCCCCCACCTTAGCAGCTGCACACCTGGAAAGCAGGAAGTCATCCTCAGTAGTTTTCTTTCCTCACATCCCATTTCTGACTTGGCAATTTCTTACACTTGGAAATTTCCATCCTCTCCTTTCATTTTCATGTCACTGCCTTAGTTCGGATGGCCAGTGTATCTTGGCAGGAACACTAGGACTCTCTCCTAACCGTTCTGCCTGCCTCCATTCTTGCTCTCTCTGGTCCTTTCTCTATGTTATTATTAGAGAGATTTTCCTAAGATGCCAATCAGATGGTGCCACCATGCTATTTAACGCTTCACCGGCTCCCCACGTCCTACAGGATGAATTCTGTCATTGACATTAAAGACCCCTTACAATTTGGCTCCAAATAACCTCAACGCCCACCTTCTCCTCCAAACCCCACGGCTCCAGCCACCCCCAGGCCATCTGTACTCCTTCTTGCCTTGGGTCTCACAACTGTTAGAGGTGGGTCCAGGTGATAGGGACCTTCCTCATCAGCTCAGTCAGCCATCTCGACAGGAAGTCCCCACTCTCCTCTTCTCCCCAGAGAACAGCACCACCATCCACCTGCACGTGCAACCCAGAAGCCAGGAAAAAACAGATGCTCAATACACAGCAGCAATTACCATAATAACAAGGGAAGGGTCTCTCAGTCATTCATATGCTACTGTCGTCTAGTTCCTTCATTAAATAAAATCCTGGCAAGAGGGCCCTGACAAAATGGGAATAAGATCAGAGGGAGAGAATATTTGGAGCATGAGGAATTAGAAAGGGAGGGTGGGGAATGGAATCCGGTTTGGGTGGGACTTTGTGGGGAGGGCCATGAGCAAGCACGGTGAGTGTGCAAGGTGGAGGGGTGTGCAAGAACAGGAAGCATGAGGACACAGAGGACCAACCCCAGCTCTCACCACCCCACAGCTTTGCAGAAGGTGGGGCCCAGGGCCTCCGTGCGACCCTGTGCACAGAGGGCAGAGGCTACAGGTGGTGAAGTGGTGGATGACTGAGGACACTGGTGGGTAGGGAGGGCCCAGCAGAGAGCTGGATAACCGAGGCTTCAGCTAGATGGTGGAATAAATGATGCCGAAGACAAGCAGAGCAGGAGGAGAAATAAGACTGGGGTTGAACCACTCGCCTGCAATCACCAGCTAGCAAAAGGCAGACGGGGACTTCCAGTCACGACCTGCCAAATGTGTCCTCCTCCCGCAGTTGCTACGAGCTAACGCTGCCGTGTTAGACAGGGCGTGCAGGCAGCGGCAAAGCCTTCGAAGAGCTGTCCTGCTTCTTAAAAATCAATTCTGTGGATGTATGTCGTGACCCCACAACCTAACCACAGACTGTAATACTTTTTAAGATGATCTTCACACGGCACCTTTATGGTGATATCCAGCAATTACAATGGTGAAGTCATGCTTTCCAGAAATGACAAGTAAATTGTGTTGTATTTCTTTACCTATTTTTCATTGAATCCATTGAGTGACTGCTATAAACAACCCAACCAGCATTGAGGTCATTTTTAGATTAATGTGTCTTTTCCAGACAGTACTTTTTGTTCAAAACAAAGAAATGTATAAAGCATCCTATAGTATGACAGATTTGGTATGGACCCTCTTCTGGGGGATAATTGTAGGGAAGAAACATCCTTGCCCATATATGCCAGGCCACACACCAGGCACCGCGGTTAATGAGTCGTCAAAACAACCAGGGGCCAGCCCTGAGGAGGCTCACAGTCCAGAAGGGAAGTCCAGCACTAAAAAGCAGCTATAAATGGAAAGACACCAAGGCAGGTCCTAGGAAGGTACAGAGGGCCTCCCACCCCAGTGCTTCTCCAACTTCGATGTGCATGTGAATCACTCGTTAAAATACAGATTCCAGTTGAGTAGGGCTGGGGTTGGGTCCGAGACTCTGCATTTTTAACAAGCTTCCAGGTGATGCCGAAGCGGCTGGTCCACGGACCACGCTTTGAGTAGCTGAATGTCTCCTTATGATTTGGGATATAATTCTCTGTAACAGCATCACACACCGTTTTCAAATGGGCAGCATCTCAAACATATATGGGTTCGAAGCACGGGCGCTCTGAAAGGCTCTGAGAGATTACTCAGCTAAAGGTTCAAGCATCATTGCTGTTATTGAGAAGCACCTACTACGCACCAGGAGAATAAACAGACGTGTCTCCATCCTGAGGGACTGAGCCATTGAATGGGGGTAGCAGAGGAAGAATCAAAGAATCACAATACAGTCAAATGTAAACGTGCACCTGTAACAAAGGTTACACGTGTCTGTAATAGAAGCTGTGACCTAGCCAGGAGGATGGAGAGGGAGGGAAGTGCCCTGGGAAGAGAGAAGGCCTGGGCAAAGGCGGACTTCGGCGAGGTCAGGCAGAGTGATTGAGGGATGAGGCTGGAGAGTCAGACTGTGCAGGGCCTCGGAAAGAGTTTTGCCTTCATTCTAAGAGTTTGAGGGGCCCTTGAAGCATTTTAAGGGAGAGGAAGAATACAACCAGATTTGTATTTGGAAAAGCTCACTCTGGCTGCAGGAAGGACTGGAGAAGCCAGCGTGTGCAGTCTCTTCCCTGGGAGTGTGGGATCAGGCTGACAGAGACGGCATTTCAGTTCTTCTCTGGGTGACATAAAACTCTAAAGCTGTGGAAAGATGGCCACTTTCTGCCCCAAGGATGCTGGAAGCAGGGGCAGATGGTCTGCCAAGAACAGAGAATGATCAGACACACAAGAAGCCACTGGGAGACAGCGGGCTTGCGGGGGGGGCGGGGGGGAGTGCCTGGTTCCAGCCCTTCCTGAGGCCCCTCTGCAGTCCCTCCTGGACGGCCGTGGGACACTCTGCATCTTATGAGGAGTTTCCTGGCTGAGGTGGTTTCTGTCGCTGGCAACCCAGAGCGTCCTAGAGAATTCAGTGGCTGAGGCTTTCGAACATGTAAAGCACAACAAAGACAGCAGCAGAGTCCTAGGACTGGCCTCTCCCGATGGCCCATAATTTAATGCAATGCCATCGCAGGGTCACTGGGTTCTGACGAACATAAGTGGATTCTCGAGTTCTGGCATGGCCCCGCTGGGTCATTCCCACCACTGTGCTGCGGTGGAGGGGGTTTCCAGGCAAGCCGCAAGTGGGCAGGTCTGGGAAGCGGGGTTTCAGGGGACCACATGGCAGATATGCCTAAATAAGGTCCTGGCTGGAAGCATAAATTGGCTCGGAAGGCCAGCACTGTCCAGCGAGCCCCATTCAAAGCTATTTATGGCTTTGCCTCAGACTGGAGGTTGGGGTTTGATTTACAACGACTGAGAGACTGTAAACCTTTTCAAAAGGAGCACAACCTTGCAGAAAGCTGGTGTTCCCAGGCACCGCTTGCTACAATGTTTTGCTCCTTTGGGTTACAGGCAAGAAGCGGATTCAGGATCTGAAAGATTTCTCTTAAAAAGAAAATGTCTTGAAGGAATGTCAAACTGACCTCTCAAAGGTACTGGCTGGATGCATGCTCTTGATCAGAAAATCCATTTCTTTAAATCTAAAAGGGGCTTTTTCTTTAAAAAAAGGGGGAAAAAAAGGGCTTACTTGTCAGGGGCTGGGCAGCGAAAGCATCCAACTTTGAGCAGACCCCGGCTTCTACTCAGGGTGAGAAAGAAAAGCAGGTGCTGCACACAGAATGCACGTGTCCCCCTCGAACTCGTATCCTGAAGCCTAACGCCCAATGTGATGGCATCTGCAAGTGGGGCCTTGGGCGGTGATTAGGCCATGAGGGGAGAGCCCTTATGAGTGGGATTAGGGCCCTTATAAAGGAGAGGCCAGAGAACTTGTTCTCTGCTTTGCATCACGTGAGCGCACCTTCTAAAGCTGTTTTCTTTTGTCAAGTGGTTCTCCTCTTCATAGGATGTCTTGAGGATTAAATAAGGACATTTGGGGCATCCCAAAGTGTGGTGTGCATGTCAATGTTGGTAAGCACAGTGATTCTTTTCTTTTTTTGGTCTCACACAAAGAAAACTGGTCGTTTTAATGGTTATGCATATATCTTAAGGAATGTTAGAAAAAAAGCACATCAAACCCATCATTTCATGTCTACTATTGCTCAGGATGAGGCTTAAATTAAAAAGTGAGTGGACTGAGAAAGTCACTAAGTAAATAGTCATGTAGTTGGTATATAAGCAAAGCAAAAGTCATGAAACGTGCAGGACATTGAGATGAAAGGTGGGTACGCTCGTGGCACAGAGCCTGGTCCAGAGGAGGAGCCCCCACATGACGCCCACCATTTAGCAGTGCCTACATCATCTCTAACCCTCATGACAAGGCAGTGGGAATTCCCGTTCCTAACCAACAGCTGAAAAAACTGAGGTTTGAAAAAATGAGAACACTTGCCAAGACGCACACAACTCGAAAGCGGCAAAGCCGGGATTTGTATGTAGGTCTGTTTGCATTCAGTTCCCAGATTTTCTAAGTGGACTGCACCACCCTCAATAAATCATTCTCTCTCGCCTCTAGAAAAAACAAGGGTCCTTTGTATGAACGCCTCATCAAGATCCCCGATCTGGGGCACGGCCCACTCTATCCCAGCGCACACACTTACGATGCATGTTTATTTGCATTGTGCTTGGACAACACGGCACCACAGCAACAAACTGTAAGACCAGCTCTGCTTTCCATGTGGCTGGCCCACCACCCCGGCCTCAGGAGGCCCGAGGGGAGCAGCCTGGGTCTGCTTGGCCTTGGGGCAGCGCGTGGTGGCTGGATCTCTTCTCACTATCAGGGTGCTAAGAGTTGAGCCCGAGTAATGTCTAGGGAAGGGGCCTTCTGGTCTGGTCATGCTCACTCGGGGTCCAGGTGGATTTCTGGAGCCACAGTTGCAGTGCGACACTCTGCTCAGAGTCCTCTGGGCACTTACATTCCCCCTGGGACCCACAGGCAGGACTGGGTGTTCCTGGGCCCTTGGCTACACACCATCTGGATGACACCCTTCTACCAATACCCAGAAGGGTGTCCCCAAGGCTTCCCTGCCCACGCCAGCAAGGCTCGCGGCTTTCTCCCTACACAGTCATTCCAGAGGCTCGTGCTTTCTGCTGCCTCTCCTCCAAGTTCTCCGGATTTTCACAATTCTCACTCCCTCAGTGGTCATGTTCCACAAACAGGTGTGCACGTGTGTTTTAAAATTACCGTCATAATATCACTTCATGTGAGTAGTTACCTTCTGTCTCGGCCAAAGAACAAACTCTTATACATCATGGACCAAAGATGAGGACTCCATCAGAATTGCCGAGCGTCTCATCAGAGTGCTGTCTACATCGACCGAGCACTAACTATGCCCAAGCAGTACTCTAGAGCGTCGCGTGTACTAGCTCACTTCCTCTCCTCGAGGCAGGAACTACTATCCTCCCAATTTTGCAGTCAAGAAACTGAGTCACAGAAGGATGGAACAGCTGGATGATGAAGCCAGAGCGTGCTCTTAACCACTGGGCTGGGCTGGGACATGAGCTTGAGGGCGTCTCCTGGATTGGGAAGGATAACAAGCTTGTCTGAGAGTAAGGAGAGCTGGGGTTGCAGCTACACGCAAGCTGTGCGACCCTGGACAGACCACTCCACCTCACCGAGACCTTTCTGTCATCCGTGCAATGGAGACAAGACCTGCCCCGCTCACCCAGCGGTTACTATCACGGTCAGAAGAAATAACTGATGTGAGAATACTCAGTTTTTGGCAGATGTATACATGAAGGGCAGGGACGAGTGGATAAGTCTGATGCTATTCCTGGCTTCAGGAAACATCGAGGACCTTACAGAAGAGGAAAGGCAGACCAGACAAGCATTTCTTCCACGGATTTCTGCAAACACTCAGGCAAAGTGCGTGAGGCACAGCTCAGAGTGCTGCCAGGAGCGCCGTGTGGCCTGCAACAGCCCACAGTCTCTGCGTTTCACCCGCCTCACCCCGAAATGAGGGCGTCTCAGAGGAGGACCCTGCTTCTTCTCATGTTTTATGACTTTGACCTTGTTTCTGGATTAAAATATCTTTGAAATAGCAAACAGTTTACACTAGGCATTCTTCTTGCTGGTGGGAGCAAGTCGCAGTGATGTGTCTGACGGATATTAATGGTGTTTACACATGCAACACCAAGGAGCGGTCATTCCAAAACAACATTTATGGTGGCATTTTTGCCTCCCTGTAATACCAGCATTCCGATTTGGGATCTTGAGCCCGCATGCTCCTTTTCATCCTAAACTGAGGACTTCCCCTTTGACCCACCTCTCCAGCCTCCAACCTTCCACCTTGCAGAATGCATTTTCATGTCTAAGCTCCCTTGAACTTGAAACCCATTTAGGGGGAAAACACCAGCCTTGAAGTCAGACAGTCCCAAGGTTGAATCCTGATTCTGGAACTTACTACCTGCATGACACAGGACAAGACTCTCTGAACTTATGATTCCTTATCCGGGAAACGGAGATAAAAATAGCTGTCTCATAGGGCTGCTGTGACGATCAAATGGGATAAAGCAAGTCAAGTGTTTGGATGCACAGCAGGCATTCAATAAATGGCAGCTGTTATTACTCAGGTTAGGGACTAGATTAGTCAGCACACGCTAGGTTATGCTGCAGAAACAAATTAATACCCAGATCTCGGAGGTATAACGGAGCAAAGGTTAATTTCTCACTCGTGCTAACTGGCCAGTGCAGGTCAGCAGGGGATTCTGCTCCATGCATTCACTCAAGGACCCAGGATGATTACTGGCCCTGGTTAGTTGCAAGGGGCTGGGAGATGTAGGGAGGCACATGGAATACTAGATGAGCATTACTCTTTATGTGAAGTGAAGCCAAATTTTGTTCACCTTTGGTCTCTCACAGTGCTCAGCAATGTGCCAGGCATATTAGAGATGATAAATACTATGCCAGGCTTCTTAGAAATTAAGACACAAGTCAAAAAGAAGGCTTCTCTAATATGTAATAATTTTCTCGCCAAAACAGTTTTCTCTCTCTTTTGTTTCACTTTAATCAGATGTTATTCTCTCATCCTGCAGTTTATCATTGAAACAAGTATTGCAGAAGTTTTGTAGACAATGTCCATTTTGAGGAAGTTTGCAAGCGCCCTTCAACTTAAGGGAAAACTCCAGGTCATGTCTGGGCCTTGTGGTATATTTGGAAGAGAAAGAAAGAGAAGAGAGGGTGGGACCGCCAAGGACAAGAAGACAAGCTGTTTAGTCTCTTACAATACCTCCAGCCCTTCTCAAGCCAGTCACCTGGGGGTAGGTGGGTGGTTAATGGCTATGGAATTGACGCAGGGAGGGAGTATGGCTTTCCCATGGCCCCAAAACAAATCAAGGGTAGGCCAATGTTCCTTCTATACTTTTCCCTTCTTTCCAAACCATGGTACTCTGCAAAGTCCTCCTTCTTGCCCAACATTCATAGAAACTATTGTGGGTCATGATGCACCCAATACATCTACCCAGGAAAATTCCTGAAAGCTGATGATGATTTCCCCCTGCAACCTGGGTGGAGAAAGGGGGGCTCAGGAAAGATCCTTTCCCAGAGGAAGGAATCACCTGTCACCACGCTCCCCTCTGGGCCCACAGATATGTTCTGGTCCTGACTCTGCCACCATGTCACTGGGTGACCTTGGACAACACACCACTCTTCTCTGGGCATCTCTTTATTCACCTGTAAAGTCATTCAACAAACATGCAGTGCAGCCTGAGAGAAGGGCTGGGAATGTGCAGATGACTACACCACGAACCTGACTTCCAAACAGAGGAGCAGGTAGGGGTGGGGGTTGGTGGAGACCCGGCAGGTGCATGCTGCAACCAAACGGGCCGGCTGCCTCGCAGCCCCGGCCAAGGTTGCCGAGCAGGAATGTGGGTTCAGTGCTGGCGAATCTCCTGATGTTTTCAAGAGAAGCAGGAAATACAGAATTTTATGTAAAGTTTGAGCAGGTCAACCAAATCAAATTTATCTGTTGCCTGGCTTTGGGCCATGGCAAACCTATTTCCAACTCCTGCTGAACGTCCATGGTAAGACTTTATGAGACTGTAATATAATACAATCCTATTTGGTCTGATAATCTGATTATTTTTTCATATGGCCAGGCTTTTAAAACAAATGCAGTATTTTACTCTAATGAGAAAGCATTACCATGGAATACAGATAAAAGTATGAATAAAAAAATTTAAAAATTCTTAATTATTCCTAATCCCACCCTCCAAAATTAACATTTTGATGTATATTTTGGTGTATTTCCTTCCAGTCTTTCCTCTCTATATAAATTATATAACTAACATTATATATGTGTATTTGTGTGTTTGTGTTTATGCATGTGTGTATGTCACATTATATACATAACGTGTTAAATTTTTTTAAAAATTAGGATGACTCTGCTTCGAGTTTGGTTCTGCTTCTGCTGCTTTGCACTTAAGGTGACATTGTGAGTTTTTTCCCATGTCATTATATATTCTTCAAAAACTTGATTTTTAATAGCTACATAAAAATTCAATCATACAGATTTACCATAATTTATTTAACCTTTAACTTATTGTTGAACACGGGAGGGTGTTTCTAATTTTTGAATCTATAAATAGAATTGCAATGCGCATCCTTCTACAAAAATCTGTGCACACGTATCTGATTATTTCTTTAGGACAAATGCCTACAGGTGGAATTCCAGAGTCAAGGGACATGAATATTTTTAAGGCTGCTGATACACATAACTAATCTCTCTTCATGAAAGCCATACCACTTTACCCTTTCACTGCATTCTTACTAACATTGGATACTGCTATTTTAAAGAACTGAATGTTAATTTAATAAGGTTAAACAAGTGATATTTCATGGTTATCCTAATTTTAATCTATTTTTAGTGAAGGTGGATATTTTTTCCCAAAATGTTTTATGGCCATTTGTATCTTTTTTTCTGACTTATCTTAAACAACACCCCTTTAAAGAACCATTTTCTATATTATATATGCAGGAAAGCATTGCATCACATTCTTTATAGTAGGAAAAAAAACAGATATAAAACCAAATGTATACTACGTTTACACGTTTACAACCACATAAAAATAGCAATCACAGTGGGAGGTGTATTTGAGGGTTGAAATTTCTGAAGATACTCTTTTCTATTTTTCAAAATGTTTTGTAATTCTGTTATACAACGTTTGTAGTTAAAAGAAAAAAATACTTTAAAGACACATTTTTACTTGACTTCCCAAATAGGCCATCCCAGTTTCTTACGAGCCCCCTGTATTCTTTTAAAAACATCTGTGTTTGTGTCACAGGGGATTAAAAACTTTTCATACTTAAGTAATTCTGTTGTCACTACAATCAGCAGAGAAAAAGGCATCTTTGTCATTCGTGGCAAGCAGGGCTCACAGTAACGAATCTGCAGTCGGGTTACTCCAGCCCTTTGGGACCCCTCTCCCCCTACCCTACCCTGAGGTTTGGGAAGCAGGTGGGTCTGGAACTGCAGAAGCCTGAGAGCGAATGGAAGGCACACCACGCAGTCCTGAGGGGCCCCCAGTCGGCTGTGGACGGCAGGAGATGAGGCAGCTCCTGTGAGAATGAGCAGGAAGCCTTCCAGACCTGCAGGGTCAGGAATCACCGACGTTAGACCGGGATGGGCCCATTTTACAGATGGCAAAACTGAGGCCCAGAGAGGGAGAATTTCAGTCACTAGGACAGGCAGACTGGGCCTCTGGGATGCCCATCAAAACCTTAAATCAAGACATTGTCATCATTACTTCTGATGCTTGACATTAGTAGACCATCAGACACCTTTCAAACATGTTCTCTTTTGACTGCTGCTTGGTCCTCACAATGGCCCGGAGAGCACGGCAGTGCTGGAACTCAGCATTCCAGTTTAGCAGAAGGAGACACTGAGGGTCAGTGGGGGGAAGGGAGCTGAATCTTAAGCACCTCCTGTGTGCAGGATGTTTTTGTGTGGTTTTGTTCTTTTATTTATTAATTTGAACATATGATAAATGTGTTTATGCACAGGGTTATAAAAAAGTGACACTAAAGAAAACAGAGCAAAAAACCAAGCCCCACCCCCCAGCCACTCAGCTCTTATTCCCAGAAGCATCTCTGTGACTAGTATCCTGTGCATCGTTCCAGCGCCAGGCTATGAGCATGCAAGCACGCGTTGAAGCAAGCTCTTTGCTCCTTCCTTCCTCCCTTTCTTTCTCTTTCCCTTACTCCTTCCTCCTACTCCTCCCTTCTTTTCTTTCTTTGAAAAAAATGGTCCTTGAAAAGCATCCTATATCAGTTCATATGGGTTGGCTTCATTCCTTTTCACAGCTGCAAAGTAAGCCATATATGGATATATGATCATTTATGTAACCAGTACCCCATAGGCGGGTATTTCTGGCTGTTTCCCAGCTTTTGCCACTTCAGACTCTCCTCATACAATCATCACTGCATACATGTGCAAGTTTGTCTGCAGGATGGACTTCAAGAAGTAGAATTGCTAAGCAGAAGAATTTGTGCATTTAAAATTTTGTAAGATCCAAAGTACTCTCCCCAGAGGCTGTCCAATTTATGCATCACTGGCAATTTATGAGAGTGTCTGTTTCTGCACAACCTTGATAATAGGATGTCTTGTCTAACTTTTAAATCTTTGCCAATCTGATAGTTTATAACAGTATCTCATTGTAGTTTAATTTCCACTTCTCATAGTAAGGGAAGTTGAGCATTGTTTCGCATGTTTAAATGCCACTTGCGTTTCCTTTTCTGTTCATGTTCTTGGACCGTTTTTTCCTCCAGGGTTGGTATTTTTCTTATTGATTGGTAGGGACTCTTTATATATTAAGCAAATTAGCTCATGTCTGGGATATACACTTGCGACTTTTTTTTCCAAGTGACTCATCTGTCTCTTGATTTTGCTTATAGCATTGTGATGAAGATGTGGGGGACTGGAATTGGCCACCTCAAGATATGTCTCTTTGGCATGAGGATTATTTTGGGCTGGTTACTTTTGAAAACTGCAGACAGAAAAGAGACTCTGAAAAGCAGAATTTACTTACCCTTTGTTAAGAAACATTTACATTGTAAAGGAAATCTCCATCTGTAAAGGTGTCTCCCTCTCTGTACCAGGAAGAAGGGGGGATGACCTTATCTCCAGAAACTCTTAATCAATGCCAAAGGCAAGGACTTAAATCTGCATCTTTTTTACTGTACTTGTCTGGTAACCTCCTGTAACTGACTCCCTCCACCCCTAACATCCTCCTTTGTCTTTAGCTGAGGATATTTAAGGTGGTGGCTTCTGCCATTTTGGCGAGTTGCTCAGCTTGCCTGGGCCTCTCCCGTGTATACATGTTACAAAGCTTTGTTTAATTTTCTCCTGTTATTCTGTCTCATGTGAATTTAATTTGTTGTCCAGCCAGAAGGACCCAGAGGAGGTAGAGGAAATGTCTTCCTCCCCTACAAAGACATTTAAAATTTTTAAGTATTAGAATTTATCAAAACTTTTTGGTATGTTTTTGATTATACTTAGAAAGGCCTTCTCTACTCTGATACTATTTTAACAATCTCTTATCTTCTTCAAGTAGTTGCATTTTATTTCTTTTTTTTTTCATTTATATTTTTGATTCATCTGGAATTATTTCTGGTGAAAGGAGTGAGTTGTGGTCCAACTTAATATTTTCCAAGTGGTTCTCCAATTGTTCCAACGCCATTTTTTGAATAATCGATCTTTTCTCCAGTGATTTTCAATGTCACCTTTAATATATACTAAATTCATGTCTTTGGGTGTATTTCTGGACCCTCTTCTATTCTGGGTGTCCGTCTGGAATCTATTCCAGAGCCACTTTCATTGGTGATCACATTCGCCCAGAGCACACTTGAGGTGCAGGTGAGCTGGAGCCAGGTCTCCTGCGACAGGGTGGTGATGGCCTGCCAACCCTGAGGGGAATCAGAGAGGTGCCAGATCCGGATCCTCCGAGGTGGGAAGATAAACCGCAGGCCACAGAACCAGCCTCCCCCTCCCCGTCATTCCCTCAGAGGAGGGAGTGCTCTCCGCCAGCTCTGGGCTGGGCTCCGGCTTTCTCTAGAGTGGAGTGGTCTGCCCTTGGGCTAGTTAGCTCACCAATTGGAGCCTCAGTTTTCCCATCTGCAAAATGGTAACAATAATAACATCTATGCCACGTTTCCAGGATTCAGTCCCCTGATGCCGGACAAAGGTGTGATAGTAAGAGCCGCAGCTTGAGGACTGAGGGCTATGTTACCATGGCCGAGCCGCCCTGCCTCCCTCTGAGGCAAACGATGTGCATCGCTGTAGCTCCAGATTAGCAGGGACCGAGCTCTGCAGCTTTCTGGTAGCTGGTTAATAAGTCGAAAGTCCTGGCTGCCCACACCCCAAGGGTACAGAGCTCCTGAGGGCAGCTTCCTTGGAGGAGGATGGGCAGAGCATGGGCCACTCTGCCTGCCTTCAGAGCCCCGCACTGACAGGGCCTTCGAGCAGGGCGGCCGCCTGGGAGGGCACGGGAACCCCTGGGCTCTGCTGGGTGCGCAGGAGTGCGGGGAAGCGGCTGGGCAGGACACAGGGGCGGTGGCCAGGGTGAGGGCTCCCGCACAGCACCTGGTGGCCGCGCGACGCCGTTCCCGGGGTGCACCTGCTCACACCTGGATGGCAGCGCTGTGCCCCCCGGAAGTTGGCTCGGAGCCCAGGGGTCCTGGCACAGCGCACAGCGCTGCTCAGCGTGCCCGTGCCGACCGGGAGCCCCGCCCTCGCCGGGTTTGCACTGCCCTCCTCCATCATCTGAGCTCCCCGAGAGGCAGGGACTTATCCGATTCGCATTCCCCAGAGGAGCAGTTTGCTCATCAGATAGAGCCCACGAGCAGCCCAAAGTCAAGACGACGGGAGCCGAGTTCGAACCCGTGCCTTGCGGGTCTGAAGGCCAGACCACAGAGCTCTGGACAGGGGCCAAGGGGACTCTGCTTAGTCATCTGTTTGTTCAATGAACGTTCGTTGAGCACCAGCTTCATGTCAGCACTGGAACAGGTGCTGGGTGCACAGCGGCAGCTAAGACACAGTTCTTGCTCAAAGGGACCAGACAAACCAACAACTACTCTGTGACGTGTGGTGGGTGTACAAGTGCCGTGGGAGGTCAGGGAAGGCTTCCCAGAGGAGGCAACTTGTGAAACAGAACTTGAAGGATGCTTTTGTCGTCAATGATGAGCAGGAGTTTTATTCCTCAGTGACTGAAAATGCAGGTTCCTGGGCCCCCGTGCTATGCTCCAGGCTCCTGCCCTCTGTAGCTAGACTTTCGAATTTCCAGGGAAGCTTGTTTGAAGTCCCCCCTCCTGGGCCTCTCCCTAGACCTTCTGAATCTGAATTGCAGGGCTGGCACCCAGGCACTGGAATGTTTTCACAACCTCCCAGGTTTTGCTCTGAGAATGTGTATTTGGGGCCCACATGAACATTGCTCATTTTAAGAAAAACTCTAAATGCAATTGAAAAATAAAGCCAGAAGCCCCAAGGATAAACCCCCTGCCCGTTTAGCCCATCACAATCTGATTCTCTCCCTCTGCTTGGAAGACACTATCCGGGCCATTAGATGAGCGCTTCCTCCACCCCCACTGACGACACCTGAGCTGGTAAGAGAGGCTTCGAGCTCTGGGGACTTCTCGTGCCTGTCTGGGAGAAAGCTGGCCTAGAGACTGCAGGGAGGGAGGCCAGGATGTGCTTCACTGGTCATTTTTAAGACAGGAAGCAAAGCATTCGGTGGTAAAGAGCATGGAGCCAGAACACTTGTGTTCCGATTCTGCCCCTGCTACTTCTGAGCTGTGCGATTTCAGACAAGTTACTTAGGCACAGGTTCGAACTCGGCTCCCGTCGTCTTGACTTTGGGCTGCTCGTGGGCTCTATCTGATGAGCAAACTGCTCCTCTGGGGAATGCGAATCGGATAAGTCCCTGCCTCTCGGGGAGCTCAGATGATGGAGGAGGGCAGTGCAAACCCGGCGAGGGCGGGGCTCCCGGTCGGCACGGGCACGCTGAGCAGCGCTGTGCGCTGTGCCAGGACCCCTGGGCTCCGAGCCAACTCCCGGGGGGCACAGCGCTGCCATCCAGGTGTGAGCAGGTGCGCCCCGGGAACGGCGTCGCGCGGCCACCAGGTGCTGTGCCTCAGTTTCTTCCTCTGTAAAATGGGGATAGCAGTAATATCTATCATATAGGTTGCATGAGGATTAACTGAGTTAATATACATAAAGGACTTAGAATAGTGCCTGTCAGATATAGCAAATTTGACATAACTATTTGCTTTCATTATATTAACATGCAAGCTGGAGGTGGAAAGTCAGGGGCTGGCCATGGCTTACACTTCCTCCAGCAGAAGGCATCTTCTCTGACCAACTGTCTTCACTCAGCAAGTCCTGCCTGAGAACTGGCTACATTGTTGACTGTGCCTGGCACTGGAAATACAGCCGTGAGCGGGACATGCACGCGCCCGCCCTCCAGAGGTCCCAGGCCCTGAGAGACGGAGCAACCTTCTCACCATCTGCCTCTCTGAGCAGCAGGACCTGCCTTGGGTGCTTCAAAACAACAAAGCAAGCTTTCCCACTGCCCGGCTCCTTCAGCAGCTCATTTCAAATTTCCAGCGGAGATCAGAGAAAGGGGAGCCGAAGAGAAGGAGGTCGGGAATCAAGGATGGGGTCTTAGCAGCGAGAGCTCTCCCCACCGCACACGTGCCCCTGCCCCAGGCGGGCCCTTTGGGGAGGAGGACCAGTTCTGCAGCCGTTTTTGCCTCGAACAGGGTTTCTCAACCTCCACACTACTGACACTTTGCGGCAGGATAATTCTTTGTGGTCGGGGCTGCCCTGAGCACTGGAGGATGTTTCGCAACATCCCTGGCCTCAAACCACTAGATGCCAGCAGCACCTGTTCGCCCACCTGCTAAGTTTCAACAACCAAAGATGCCTCCAGACATTGCCAAATGCCCCCGGGGACAAACCACCGTGGCCTGAGAAGCACTGCTTTAGAATGGAGCCCCCTGCCCAAGACACCCCTCCCTCCACCCCCAGGGAGGAAGTGGATTTACCTGACTTCTGGAAGGAGAGGCCTCGGGTTCTCTGCCCAAACGCAGCACAGTCGAGGCGTTGGCCTTGGAGATGGTTAAACTGCCCCGTCCCCAAGCCGTCACTGTAAAAGGTGCGGCTCAGCTGGGCCTGGATGGCACGGGAACGTATCAGATCGAACGTATCAGATCACAGGTCTAAGAGGTGATAAAAGCATCGGATACGACCAGGGTGGGAACGCATTTTCCTTTTCCTCCAATTTCCTCTGTGCTTATTAGAAAGTTTTGGATATAACCACAGTAAATATCAGAAAAGAAAGAAATAGGGAAAAGTGCTTTCCTGGGGTGACCCAGGGGACACAGCATCCCAGGAGGCTTGGTGTGGCAGCAAGAGAGAGGATGGGCATCGAGGCTGGAAAATTCTGGGGCGGAACCCTAGGGCTGTTAATTCCCAGACACGAGCCCTCGGGCAGGGACTTCACTTCTCTGAGCATCAGCTTCCACATCTGTGAACCGGGCAGGTAGGAAGGCCTATGACTCAGTGAAGTGGGAGGACTGAACAAGACTACCTTCATCACAGCATCTCCGACAACGCTCGACGCACATGAGATGCTCTGCCTCCGTGCGGGTGAGCTGTGACCCCTGCCCCACCTCCACTTGACAGATGAAAACACTGAGGAGCACGGGGAGGAGGTGCCCTGCCCCAGGGAGCTGGGTTCCCTCCCAGACCTGCTTTAAACCATTTCTGAGGGGCCAACCTGGTGGTGCAGCTTTTTTTTTTTCTTACTATCATTGTGTTTTATTACAAATTTCTTAGTATTTGGACAAATTTTACCCCTAGTCTTTATCCCATTATATTTGATTCTGTTTCCTTATGCTAAGGTAACAATTTATGTTTCTTGGTTCTTCAAATATGCAGATGACTATATTTATTTTTTCAGTTTTTTGTTTGTTTTTTGAGTATCAGTATGAGATCAAAAATTTTTTTTTTATTAAGGTTATAAAAGTTAACATCCTTGTGAAATTACAGTTGTACATTATTATTAGTCATGTTGTAGGTACACCCCGGTGGTGCAGCTTTTAAGTTTGCACGTTCTGCTTCTCGGTGGCCCGGGGTTCGCGGGTTCGGATCCTGGGTGCAGACATGGCACCGCTTGGCAAAAAGCCATGCTGTGGCAGGCATCCCACATATGAAGTAGAGGAAGATGCGCACGGATGTTAGCTCAGGGCCAGTCTTCCTCAGCAAAAAGAGGAGGATTGGCAGCAGATGTTAGCTCAGGGCTAATCTTCCTCAAAAAATAAATAAATAATAAATAAATAAACCATTTCTGAGGCCAAAAGCAGGAAGCAACTTCCCTCTCTGGCCTGAGTTGCCTCATCTGTGAAATGGGACGGTAGAGGTGAGGGTCGGATTAGATGATATCTAGAGGCTTATCTGGCTTTGTGAATTAAAAGAATGTTCTATTACTCGGGGCCAATCTTCAAAAAAAAAAAAAAAACTTTTATATATTGCTGGTGAGATTGTAACACGTTGCAGACACTTTATGTCTGGCAGTTCCTCAAAAAGGTTGAACACAGGGTTCCCATGTGACCTGGCGATTCCACTCCTAGATAGACACGCACGGGAAGTGAGGACACCCGCCACATAGAAATTTGGTCATGAATGTTCAGAGCCGTTAGTCATAACTGCCAAAAAGTGAAATCGACCCAAATGTCTACCAGCTGACAAATACATAAAGTGTGGTACATGGTTACAACGCAGCATGATTCAGCAACAGGAAGGAATGAAGTACTGACACACACTACGACAAGGACAAACCTCGAAAACATAGACTAAGTAAAAGAAGCCAGATACAGAAGGCCACATATTGTATGATTTCATACGTATGAAATGTCTAGAACAGACAGATACATGGAGACAGAAAGTAGATCGGTGGTTTCCAGGGTCTGGGGGGAGGAGGGTACAGGGAGCGACTGCTAACAAGCACGGAGTTTTTGGGGGGATGATGAAATGTTCTGGAATTAGATAGTGGTGATGGTTGCACAACTTGTGAACATACTAAGAACAACCATTGAATTATGTTCTTTAAAAGGAAGAATTTTACGGTGAATTATATCTCGATTGAAACAAACTTGTAAAAAAAAAAAAAAAGAATGTTCTATTAATGATAACAGTTCACAGCTACCCAGTGTATGTTAGGCCCCTTCTATACTTCGCGTCTAACCTAGGGGACTCAGCAAATTACAGACAAGGGCACTGAGGCCTCGTAGAGCTGAGAAGGAACTAATATCCAGAAAATATAAAGAACTCGTACACATTGACAAGAAAAAGACATACAACCCAATTTAAAAATGAGCAGAGACCCTGAAAGGACATTTCTCCAAAGAAGATTTATAAATGGTCAATAAACACACAAAAAGATGCTCCACATCATGAGCCACCATGGAAACGCAGATCAAAACCACAATGAGACCGCACTTCATCCCCGCGAGGATGGCTAAGATCAACAAGACAAACAACAGATGCTGTTGAGAAATTGTGGAAACTTCATACTTGCTGACCAGAGCGTCATGTAGGTCGGCCTCTTTTGCAATAGGCAATTCCCCAAAAAGTTAAAGTTACCGTATGTCATGGAAATTCCACCCCTAAATATATACATACATATATATACACGCCTGAGAGCATTAAAAACGCTTGTCCACACAAAAACCTGTTCACAGCAGCACTATTCACAACAGCCAAAAAATGGAAACAACCCAAATGTCCATTAATGGAGAAACAGATAAACAAAATACGGTCTATCCATACAATGGAGTATTACTCAGCTGTAAAAAGGAATGAAGTACTGACACACGCCACAGCATGGATGAGCCTTGACAACACTGTGCTACGTGCAAGAAGCCAGCTGCCATCAAAGACCACACATTGCATGGCTCTGCTTACACGGAATGCCCAGAACAGACAAAGCCATGGAGACAGGCAGTAGATTCATGGTTGCCGTGGGCTGGGGCTGGGTGGGAAGGAAATGGGGAGTAACCGTAATGGGTAGGCACGTTTTTTGGGGGGTGATGAAAATGTCCTAAAATTAGATTGTGGTGATCGTTGCACATCTCCGTGAACATACTAAAAACCATTGAATTGTGTACTTTAAACGGGTGGATTGCGTGGCATGTGAATTACATCTTAATAAAGAAATTTTAAAAAGAAAGAAACTGAGGCCTAGGGAGGCAAAGAGACTTATTGAAGGACCATCAATGAGTTCAGGACAGAAGTCAGGACTCTCGCTTCCCAGGCCAATGACGTTCTGGCTGACTTTCTGGAAAGAGGGATCATTCAAAGGTACTGGGGGCCTAGGGCAGGCCACTCGTGAGACACCTGGCACACCATTTTACTTAATCCTGTCAACCACCCTAAGAAGTAAACATCACTAACCCCAAGTTACAGATGAGAACACTGAGGCTCACAAATGGGAAGTGACCTGCCCAAGTCGCTGTCTGAATTCCGGTTCCCCAGAAGCGGACCCAGAAACAAGGACGCATGTGCAAGGGGTGCAGGAAGGTGGAAGGAGAGCAGAAGGGGCCAGGTGGCAAAGGAGCTGAGCAAGTGTGGGCCCTCAGACGAGGCCCCACCTGCCCTGCGGGCAGCTCTGAAGGGTAAGGAGGCCCAGGCAAGGCCAGCGACATGGGCTTTCTCACCCTTGCACCCAACCATCTTTGGTCAAGGGCCAAGCGGATGAAGGATGGGAGGCGTAAATTCTCAGGCATTTCTGGATCTCCACCCTTGTGGACGAAAATGGCTCCTAGCCTGACGGCAGCCCTCCAGAGAAGGGTTGCAGGTGCGTGCCTTGGGAGGCAAAAACACAGCGAGGTTAGAGGAGGGTGGCACAGAAACCGTAAAGGGATCCAAGGGAATCTGGGCAGAAGAGCAGCACTGCCCACTCCAGGCACCTAACTAGGGAATAAGGGGTGCAGGATTTGAAACCAGGTGTGTCCCCAGGCCCACGGCCTCCTCACCCTCTTCAAGAGGGACTTGCCCATAGACTGGGCTGGGGTATGGCCCACAGGGGTGAGCATGAGAAGCTGGAACCTGAAGCAAGGTAGGACAACGCCCAGCAGCCAGAGGCTGCAGAGGGACATGAACCCGCCCCCCAGGGACACAGAAGAGGAACAAAGTGCTCCTGAGGGGGAGGGCTGGGGGCTGAAGGCTGAAGACAGGCGCGGCCAGCAGCGCCCCTCCCTCTGCAGCCCGGATCTAAATACAGTGCAACACCTCTACTCGTCTGTGGAAAGCTCTGCTTGGGGGTGGACGGGCCCAGCTAACGAGCGCAGAGGACAGCGAGGACCACAGGATGCGGATGCCTTCGAGAGACCCCACGGAGGGCAGTCTTCTGGATCAACCTCCTCAGACGGAGACTGGATGCAGGCAGGGACATGCTGACTCCTGTCTGTCTCTGTGCCAGGCCAGAAACTGCAGCGTCCACAGAGAGGCCACTGACAGCCAGTAAAGCCCAGCTGACTGAGACCCGCTCCACTTAGTCACCCAGCACGAGGGGTCTGCTCTGTGAGCAACTCTGCAGGCAAAGAGAATTGACTCAATCCAACATTCATTCATTCTGCACTTATGCATGCCTGCGATACACCCGGTTGGCATTGTGTTGGGGTTAGAGGGAAGGTGCTGGGGGTCTTAAAAATGAACCAGACAAGGTCTCTACTCTCAAGGAGCTCATCCTCAAGTAGGGGAGACAGACACAGCAGGGGTCTCAGCAAAGGGTGAGAAGTGTCACAGTAAGAGTTATGAGCAGGGGCATGGGAGCCCAGAGGGGGGAATACTTCCTTGCCCTGGAGGAGCTGGGGCTAACTCACAAATAAAGTGATTTTTGAGTTGGGTTTTGAGGGATAAGTAGGAGTTTACCAGAAAAGGCTGAGGGAAGTGCCATTTCAAAGTTACTTGGCTGATAGGCAGTAGACTAGAGTTATACTTGAGTCCATGTTGTGCTCTGGACACTAACCATATAACACTGTCTATCTTGAGACTCTCTTGGGGCCAGCCCGATGGTGCAGTGGTTAAGTTCGCACATTCCACTTCTCGGCAGCCTGGGGTTCGCTGGTTTGGATCCCGGGTGCGAACATGGCACCACTTGACACACCCACCATGCTGTGGTAGGCGTCCCACATATAAAGTAGAGGAAGATGGACATGGATGTTAGCTCAGGGCCAGTCTTCCTCAGCAAAAAGAGGAGGATTGGCAGTAGTTAGCTCAGGGCTAATCTTCCTCAAAAAAAAAAAAAAAAAAAGACTCTCACTCCACTAATCCCCCAAATTACAACCTTGACTTTAAAAAGTGTGGTAGAAGTCAACCCCTTTGAGGCAGTCCTGTTCAAATCCTGGCTTCACCACTCATTAACAGTATGCCCGTGGGCCCAGCTGAGAGTAAACACAATATTCATTCATTTCTTTTCCCCCTTTCTTAGTTGGCTACAGACTTGTCCTGCCCAGTCCCCCGGCCAACCTGAGACACTGGGCACCTTCACCAGTAGGTGGCACATGGGACTGCAGCCAGAGGCCTGGACGTCACTGTGTGTGTCAGAGGGGTGGGAACTGTGGGTGCCCCTGAGCTTCTCTTCTGACTCCACCCCACCCCACATGCCAGCGACAACAGTGGTGTCTGACAGGGTTCCTGGGGTGTACCACCTTCTGTGGGGCATCTGGAAATGGAGGGGGCGTTCTGTGTGATCACAATGATTGGAGGACACAGCTGGCATGTAGAGGGCAGCGGCCAGTGAAGTTCCACACAACAGAGCACTGTCCTTTGTCCTGCCCACCCTTCACATGTTCCCTGGATGAGATAAAGGTGAAAAAGCCTGTTTATAATCATCTAAATTCAGAACTCCTAAATCCATTTACCTATAAACACAAAAGCTCCTTGCACAGCTTGAATCTGCTCTGGACCGTCTGAGATGGCTCTGATCGTGTAAACTGAGGGAGGGCGGCAGTTTTGTTTGAAGCTTTAGCACCGGTCGAATCACTTGTGGTGTGTGAGTCACCAAATGAATACATCCGTATCCGGCTGCACCTTACCTGCGGGTTTACCTGACTCTGCATGTGGCTGCAGACGTGTTTGCTGCAGGAAATCTTCGAGGACGGGCATGCCCAAGATTTATGTAGTGAAATATGTACTACTGTTTTATTATAAATGGTTTTCCTTTTATTTCTCCTTTACCATAGGATGAGTGTATTCTTATTATTACTATTTTTAGTATTTGTAGATAAACTGATCTATCTATGAACTGCATTTCAGGATGGTAAAGAGGGCATCACAAACCATTTGCTATAAAGGGGGCACGGAGTCTGAAGGATTCAGACCGCTCGCCTGGTCCCTACACCTGGGGCTCTACCCTGTTTCCCTTGGGATGACAGACAGTATGGACTAAGGATGGGAGCCAAGGTTTGGGAGCTGGAAAGACAAACCTGAAACCCAACGCTGTTGCTCAGGAGCCACAGGACCTGGGGGATGTGTGTGATCTGCTGAGCCCTAGCTTCCTCACCTGCAAAATGGGGACAAAATACCCACCACAAAGGGTTGTAGTGAAGCTTAAATGAGGTTGACTGTAGGAAAGCACAGGTTAAGTGCTCCATAATAAAAGAAGCTGCTGCTATCATGATGGTTGTTGTTACTATTATTTCTCCAAGGAATCCTCCTCTGCTGGGACCCCCAGACCTTAGCATCCCAACCCCAAGCCCCCACTCCTAGTCTGGCTCAGCATCCTGGGTCTCCAGACACTCACGGGGCGAGGGGTCCTAGTCCACATGAACCATGAAACTAAGACTCCCCTAGTGGGACCCTGTTGGATCCAGGCCTGAACTGGCCTCATTTTCTACTTCAGCTGCTTGAGTCTCCAGCAGACTAGACAGGTTATGAACTCTGAATCCTTGAGCCACTGCCCACTTAGCAGGAGGAAGGGCTGATGCGCGTGAGCAGACAGGGCCCCTGGCTGGACCAGGCCTTGTCTCTCTCACTCGGGCCCTGTATCAGCCTCTGCACTGGTGTCTTCTCCCTGCTGGCAGAGTGGTCTTTCAACAAGCAACATTCAACCAGTCACTCCCCTCCTGAGAACTCTTCAATGGCTCCCTAGTGCCCCTGGCAAAAGTCCAGATCACTTGGCCTGATTTTCAAGGTCCTTGGAGATGGGGGAGACTTTGTAGTCATTTTCCCTTTCTCGAGAGAACACGTAGATGAACAAAGAGGGGCTGGTAAGCAAATGACACACACAAAGTCTGGATGCCCTGTCACTGAAGATAAACCACACCATGGAAGGAGCCAAGTAGCACCCGCCAAATCTCTTGGCCAAGCATCTTTCATTTGCAGACTGTTTTTACCAAGGAACACAGAAAAGCTTTCCCTTTACCAAATAAGTAAGAAAGTTGTGTTTCGATGTCCCGTTTGATCCTGCTTCAGATGAGGCAAGAGACCTCAGGGAGGAAATAAAAGGGTTCAGACCGCTCCCCTTTCCAGCAGTCCCAGAGTTGGGGCAATGCCCTCCTAGTCTTTCTCTAAGACCAGTGACACACGCCTATCCAGGGGTCCTGGGCTGCTTGAGGAGCAAAAAGCTGCCACCTGCTGGGGGGGCTGGAAGCAGCGTAGGCCGTGTCCGAGGGCTTCCTGGCACGGCACGAGCCTCCATCTGTCAGGAGCACACGTGTCACCCAGGTAAACGCAGATTCTGCTTCTGCAGGTCTGGGAGGGGCCTGAGACTCTGCATTTCTAACAAGCTCCCAAATGATGCAGGCGCTGCTGGTCCCAGCACCGCGCCACACAGAGCAAGTTTCCAGAGAATAAATGGGCAGTCACTCCCTTCCATGCCCTCGGTCTCCTGGTGACCCTGAAACTTTCACTCATTGTGATGAAAAGATCCCAGGTTAGACCAAGACAGGGAGAGAGGCGACCTCTAACAACTCCACTCATCTCTCTAGATGCGTCCCCCGCCCTCAGGCTTTACTTTATGCTCTGGCCAAACATAACTCCTCGCAGTTTCCCGCACACGCCACGCCATGTGGATGCTGTTTTGCTCCGCTCAGGCAGTACCTTCTACCAGGAAAGCCCATCTCACCCCATTTTGCTGAATTAAGTCCTACTCATCTTTGAAAACCCTGCTGGCTGGCACGCCCTTAGGCTGAGATAAGTGGTCCCCCGACTTCCGTGCAGCTGCAGCCCTTGTGTTTGTCTAGACCACAGCGCACACCTTGCTATATGGAGACCACATACAGATGGGGCTGCCTTCCCCACCACGCCGCGAGCTAAAGCGTGGCTCCTGCCTCAGCCCCTTGTCTCCCCGCTGCCTAGCACAGAGCCCAGCACAAGTAGGTGTGCAAGAAACATTTGGTAAACATCCAAAGCTGGCAATATCTCTTCCAAGGAAAGAATCACAGATTCTTCCCATCTCAAAGAGAAATGATTTAATTTTATAAGCAAAGTGTGTTTTGTCTTCCTGCTTCCTTCTTCATTCCTGAGTTTCAAGAAAGGCGGGAAGCGCAAACACAGTATTGCAGCCGCAGGGGCTCCCCTGGGCTAACACACTGAATCCTGCAAGGCCGCTCCTGCCATTGACCCCCCCTTGAACAGATCAGAAAACTGAGACTCACAGGGGCCACTGACCTGTCACACAGCATGTAAGTGGCAGAGCAAGTGGGGATTCCAGCACAGCTTTATGTGACCCCAAGCCCAGAGGTCCTTCTGCTGAGTTCTGAAAGCTTGAAGTGAGCCTTCTGGGGGTGGGGGGTGGGGAGATGCCTGTGTTCCCGCACTGGGGGAGGAGCAGTAAGAGTCATGGGACAGAGTCCGAGAGGGCTGTGGGGTGACAAAGGGGGAAGGAGATCCTTTCCTAGGGCCGAGTGCCAAAAAGGGATCTAATTCTTGAAGGACACCCAGAGAGGGGGACCAGGCCCCCAGACGGAGCTGTCCTTGCCTGCAAGACAATGAGCAACTCACTTTGACATGGAGCCAGAGAGACAGCCAGAAGGGTCATCACCTCCGACTTGATGGAGATGAGGTAGGGAGGTTGCTTCAAAGGGAAAAACAATGTCCTGCCTCTTGAAGAGCGCAGAAAGAACGGCAGATAGCAGATGGACAAGGGGTTCCAGAATGAGTCACATCCCGCTCCAGCCTGCCTCAGTCGCAGGGGCCTGGGAGGTGGCCGCGAGTGGCCCCACAGGTGGGACCCCGTCTCCCAGAGACCCTGCAGGAGCGAGGCCTCTGGTGGAGCCTGGCTGGCCTTGGGCTCCTCCACTGACCTTGCTTCCCGCCCCCACTCTGTTCCTGTGAGCCATCACTGCTATAATGAGCTGGCTGAGGTGGGCCAGAGGGCGAGCAAGGGAAGGACGTCTCCTCCCCCCACCTCCTCTGAGCCTCGCCTGTTCCCCCATCTCTTGGTTTCCATGACAGCGTCTGGCAATGAGGCATCTACTTCAAAATGCCGGCAGGGAAGCCAGGCAGGAGTCACAGAGACACAGGTCTCGGGGCGAGGGGAGCGAGCTCTCATCTGGTGAGTGCCCACTCTGTGTGGTCCTGCCCAAGCCTTCACATCCGTTACCTCCCTCACTCCTCACCCCAACCGGGTGAGGAGCCCATTACTGTCCCATTTTACAGATAAGGAGACTGAGGCACGGAGAGGAGAAGGGACACGCCCAGGGGCACACAGCCAGTCAGAGGCAGAGCCAGGATTCAAACTCAGACTTCCGTGGGCCCCAGGGCTGGGCCTTTAGTCACTATGTCACCCTGCCTCTTGAGCAGGCGTCGGTTCAGGCCTGAGCTCTGCTACCTGCCACAGGCCCTTGGGTGAGCCCCCTCACCCTCAGAGACTCTGCACAATGGGGTCGGTGAGCCCCACGGCTCCAAGGGGCTGGGCGAACTGAAATCAGCTGGGGAAAGTGCTGGGCCCCTGGCTGGAGGTGGGTAAAGGGGTCTGCTCCTTCATTTCCAGCTGGAAAGATTCCAACCCCGGGGCTCCTGGCTGGAGCAGAGCCAGGGCTGCCCAAATCCACCAGCAGAAGCCTGACCAGAGGCACTCCTTGAAGCCGGCCCTGCCCCCAGTGTTCCTAACAGTAACAGCTCTTGTTCCTGGGCATCCGCCTTGCGCCAGCAGCCCTGCTAGGGCCCTGCCTGCTCACAAGGACCAGGGAGGGAGACACAGGTAGTATCCTCTCGTGATGGATCAGGAGACCCACTGGCGGCACCCAAGGTGAGCACCTGAGATGCGGAGAGGAGGCAGTACTTGCGTGCACCTGGGGGGTGGGGGGAAGTACACCAGAGAGACACGCCCCACGCTCAGTTCCACCTTCACCAGAGGCCTGGGAGCCGATCACGTCTCATCGCGCCCACGAAATACCCTGGTCTAGGCTCCCACCACCCCCTGCTTGAACAACAGCATGATGCTCCTGGGGAGCCCCTCGGCCACTATGCTTCCTTCCTTTGGTGCATCGTCCACATGGCAGCCACAGTGATGCTCTTCATCACACACTTGATCGCGTCATCGGAGGCTCAAAACCCTGCAATGGCTCCCAATGTCTTCAGAACAAAAGCCAGGTCCTCACGATGGCCAACGAGGCCCTACACATCTGGCCCTGTGACCTCCATGACCCGACAGCCCCTACACTCGCCCTTGCCCACTCTGCTCCTATCACTCAGGCCTCCTTGCTCTTTCTAGAACATTCCAAACCACCTCCAGCCCAGGGCCTTGCATTCCCTCTGCCCCGAATGCTTTTCCCTTAGATATGAGTATGCTTCAGTTCCTCACCTGATTCACCTGCCACCCCCCCACCCTACGCAGAAGGACCCCCCTCATTCTTCTGCCCTGCTATCACTTCCTGCTCGTCAGCACTGCATTCTACATTCACTTGTCTATTTATTTCTTGCCTGGCCCTCCCCTAGAGAGTAAGTTCTAGGAAGGCAGGCCCTTCCATCCTGTTCCTCCTCGCATCTCAGCACCCAGAACAGTGCTTGCCACTCATTCATGGGTTATTGTGGGGTGGCCCAAGGCAAAATCTCTGGACAACCAGACACCGGCTAACTGAACTCCTAACATTTGCTCTTGAAAGGCTGAATGTGAAACACACAGAGCAGCAGCAGTTGGTAGGAACTGGGGGCAGAAATCAACAGCCATGAGCCTACAGAAGCCCCGAGTACACAGAAACTATGAGACAACAGATGTCACAGGACAGCAAAAGCCAGGGACCAACAGATGTCATGGGCCAGCAGAAGCCAGGGACCAACAGACATCATGGGCCAGCGGAAGCCAGGGACCAACAGACGTCATGGGCCACTAGAAGCCAGGGACCAACAGATGTCATGGGCCAGCAGAAGCCAGGGACCAAGAGATGTCATGGGCTAGCAGAAGCTATGGGGCAACAAATGACATAGGCCACGAGAAACCAGGGACCAAGAGACGTCATGGGCCAGGAGAAGCCAGGGACCAACAGACGTCATGGGCCAGGAGAAGCCAGGGACCAACAGATGTCATGGGCCAGCAGAAGCCAGGGACCAAGAGATGTCATGGGCTAGCAGAAGCTATGGGGCAACAAATGACATAGGCCACGAGAAACCAGGGACCAAGAGACGTCATGGGCCAGGAGAAGCCAGGGACCAACAGACGTCATGGGCCAGGAGAAGCCAGGGACCAACAGATGCCATGGGCCAGCAGAAGCCAGGGACCAAGAGATGTCATGGGCCAGCAGAAGCCAGGGACCAACAGACGTCATGAGCCAGCAGAAGCCAGGGACCAAGAGATGTCATGGGCCAGCAGAAGCCAGGGAACAACAGTTGTCATGGACCAGCAGAAGCCATGGGACAAACAGATGTCAAGGGTCAGCAGAAGCCAGGGACCAATAGACGTCATGGGCCAGCAGAAGCCATGGGAACAGAGATGTCATGGGCCAGGAGGAACCAGGGAACAACAGATGTCATGGGCCAGCAGAAGCCGTGGGACCAACAGATGTCATGGGCCAGCAGAAGCCAGGGACCAAGAGATGTCATGGGCCAGCAGAAGCTACGGGACAACAGATAACATAGGCCTCCAGAAGCCAGGGACCAACAGATGTCATAGGCCAGGAGAAGCCAGGAGGCAGAACACAGGCTCCACCTGGGCAGGCACCTTTGTCTACTTTGTTCTGCAGAGCATCCCGAGTGCCATGGGGAGGGTCTGGTACACAGTAGGTGCTCAATAAATTTTTGCTGAATGATTGAAAGGAAGAGTGGAGAAAAGAGAAGAGGTAGTTGGCATGAGCAGGACAGCCAAAGCAGGAGAGCAAGGAGCTGAGGCCCCTTGTTGTCCCAGTACTGGAGAGGGAAGAAGACACTGCTGCAGGGGGAGGACAGCCTAATGGTTCTGCAGTGGATCTGAATGATCCTCTGGTTCCCCGTGGGGCCCTGCAGTATTGTGGTGACACTGTTCTCTGTCTTCCTTACATCTCTCTATATCCAGACAATACACCCCATTAACCGAGGTTAAACTGGGCATGTGGCTAGTCCCTGCAACCCCAGAGAACCTGCTAACAGGGAAGTCTTCCTGGAAGAGATGCCACGGAAGGGAGAACTCAGAAAGGGCATTCCCCTGACCCCTTTCCTTCCTTTACTTTTTTAAACAGTTTTATTGAGATACAATTTACATACCATAAGATCCACCCATTTTGCTGTGCATATTTTTTATCACAATAAAAAAACCCTAGAGGGGCCACCCTGGTGGCGTAGTGGTTAAGTTCGCACACTCTGCTTTGGTGGCCCAGGGTTCGCAGGTTCAGATCCCAGGTGTGGACCTAGCACTGCTTGTCAAGCCATGCTGTGGGGGCATCCCACATAAAACAGAGGAAGATTGGCACAGACATTAGCTCAGCAACAATCTTCCTCAAGCAAAAAGGAACATTGGCAACAGATGTCAGCTCAGGGCCAATCCTCCTCAGAAAAACAAAAACAAAAACCCAGAATAAAATTCGCTTGTTTTCAGTGTACCGTTCAATGGAGACTTTGAGTTTGAGTGGGCAGAGGAGGCGGGAGGGTATGTTGGCAGCAAAGACATGGTGATGAGCAAGCACGAGGTGTTGGTCGTGCTCGGGGAAGGGTGAGTTGTCCAGTGTGGATGGGGCAAGCGGAGCGGACAGTGTGTCAGGGGAGGGAGCAAGGCATCCAGGCCAGCGTGCAAAGAGCCTAGGAACAAAACTGGCTGAGTCTAGCTTTGATCTGGTGTACCTGAAGCCAGCGGTGGTGCCCGCAGAGGTCAGAAGACTTGGGTTCTAGAGCTGGCTCTACCAGCACAGGAGGGTGACCCTGGGCAAGTCACCGTCCCTCTGTCGGTCATGTTCCTCCTCTGCAGGAGGGGCCTACTTCTGTCATCTTCAAAGCTACTTCCCCTAAACCAACGTGGTCAGGAGCATGGGGCTGGGAGCCAGATCTGGCTTTGAATCCTGTTCCTCCACTTTTTAGCTGTGTGACTCCTCATCTCTCGGATGGGGACACCAACAGTCCCGACCTTGCAAGGCTGTTTAGAGGGTCAGATGAAGTAATCAATAGAAAGCGCTCAGCACGATGTCCAACCCCCAGCAGATGCTCTGTACGTGCCTTGTCACCACACGTTGTGTTAGGTGATGCTGGCAAGATGTATGAGGGCAGCAGTGCAAGGTAACAAACAGAAGTCGAGATCTGCTCCCAACTGCAGTGTTTTCAAAGTCACACTTAGGGCACAGATAGGCACACAGCTATGTCTGGGATGGAGGGAGTAAAACACATTATCAGAAAAATGCTTGGTTTCCCATAGCGACCACGAATGCAGAGAAAGCCCTTGGTGTCCAGAACTGGCACCATGTGCTTGCTGTCACGGAACTCAGCCCTGAGGCGGCAGCCAGGCCTGACTCAGCTCCGAACCTTGGCGCCCAAAGCCCCGTAACTCACAGAGCTTTCTGCTTTAACCGCTGAGCAAATGTTCACCCGAGATTTACTCCCTACTCGCCTGTGTGTTTCTTCCGCTTCCAACAGACAGAAAACAACGAAATCTCTGGGTATCAGTGAGAACCCAACATCAGAAACCCAGGCTCAGTTCTGTGACTCACTCCTGCTGTCTAGCCTGGAATGCTGGGAAAAGGGTGCGGCACCTGGCAACAGATCCATCCACTTCTTATATTCATAGAAGGAGGGAATCAATGGACGAATGCAACCTGAGGTTCCAAGCAAGAAGTGGAGGATTACCGAACTCTGAGCAACTTCCAAAAACGCTGCAGGCAATTAGCATCATCCCTCAGGGGCTTCATAGCACAGTGGAAAGGGATCAGCGGATCTCAGCTCAAACCTCAGCTTGGCTAAACTAGCTGTGTGATCTTGGGAGAGTCACTTAGCATCCCTGAGCCTCCCTTAGCACCATGCTTCCCCATCTGAGGACATCACCTCCTATTTTGTTGTTACTTGTCCAGCATCCATCTTCTCCACCACCCTGTAAAGGCAGTGGCTGTGTCTGTCTGTCCATGGCAGCGTCCCCATCACACAGCAGGGACACGATCCCTACGAACAGACTCCAGCTCCTGCTTGCCTTCCCTCTCCTCTGCTGCTGGCCTGGGCACTGCCTGTTTGGGTTTGCCAAGGATTCTGAATGGAATCCAAGAACTTAAGTGAGAACTTTTTCTTCTAAAGGCCACTGGTCAAAAGGCCAAGGTCTGCATCCGCCCCAGGAATGACCTGCAAGGCTGTCCCTGTTTCTGGCTTGATTCAAGGACTCCATAGAGGAAACAGTCCTATGAGCACGTCGATCAAGTGGAGAAGCTGCAAATCCTCTGCTCCCACAAGACCTGGAGTGATTTCTACCAGGACCCAGATGCCAGAACTGCAAACACGAGCTGGGGCTGTAGCCCTACGTGGCAAAGGGAAGCAGGCGTGGAGGGGAATAGCTTATCTTTGCAGGCGAGGAGAGTTTTAGAAAAAAGAGAAAAAAAAACACCATAAATTTCTCTCTGTCTCTCGGGGAGTTTCTATCTGGTGATGGAAAGAGGTAAACCAGGCATTTATTTCACATTATGATGTGTACATGGCACCACAAAAGCACCCCGGCCCATCCGGGCATCAGGGCATGAAGGCAAGAAGGGGAGGACACCCCTCAACAGAGCCCTTCCTTCCCCATGCCCACCCACATCACATCCACTCTCCTTTTCTGTACACAGAACATTACAAGGTCCCCCACCCCTCTCCCATCTTAGTTACTTTCTGTTAACCTCCCTGAGCACACTCTGTGATGTGGCCTGGCCAGGCCACTTGCTCTTCCTGGAGCATGTCTTCTACCTCTGTGCCTTTGCTCCCTCCGTGCCGTGTTCCCTCTGCCTGGAATGTCCTTCCTTCACCTTTCTACCCATTGAAACCTTATGTTTCAAAGCCCTGCTCACACTCATTCATTCATTCAAGTATTTCTTGAGGGCTCACTACATCCCTGACACTGTGGTGGGTACCAGGGACATAATGGAGAGCCAGCCACAGCCTGTGTCCTCAAGCTGCTTACAGCTATGGGGAGACAGATGGTTACAATAAGGAGGAATACATGCGTGGTAGGTCTAAGTCCAGGGAAGGGTCCTAGCCTAGCCTTGGGGAGCCGGGGGTATTCAGGGAAGGCTTCCTGGAAGAGGAGACTTGAATCTGAGTTCTGAGGAATGAGGTGAAAAGGGAGAGAGGCGCATATAAATGTATGTGGACACCAACAAGTATGGCCATAATAATAGGGACATTAATTGAGGGCTACTAAGAGCCAAGCACGGGGTCAAGCACGTCAGATGCAAACTCCTCTAGTCCTCACAACCCTATGGGAGCGAACACTGTTATCATTCCCATCGTCAGATGAAGCATCTGAGGCACAGAGAAGCTAAGAACTTGCTCCTGGTCACACAGCTGCTAAGTGGCAAAGCTGGGTTCAAACTCAGTGCTGCCCCAGGGCCCACTAGGATCTGCTGTCTCACGCTGTCAGTAGTATTCTTTTTTTTTTTTTTTAAGATTGGCACCTGAGCTAACATCTGTTGCCAATCTTTTTCCTTCTTCTTCTTCTCCCCAAGCCCCACCACTACATAGTTGTATATTCGAGTTGTGAGTGCCTCTGGTTGTGCTATGTGGGACGCTGCCTCAGCGTTGCCTGATGAGCGGTGCCGGGTCTGCACCCAGGATCCAAACCAGCGAAACCCCGGGCTGCCAAAGCAGACCACGCGAACTTAACCACTCGGCCAGGGGGCTCGCCCTTGTCAGTGGCAGTCTGCCACTTCCTCTTTCCCCTGACAGAAACACTTATCACAGACATCTCTCCAAGTGGTGCAACAACTCAAGTTTCACTCTACATAATGGCTGCGGAGGATGCCACTGGATTTTGAGCAGGGAAGTGACAATGATCAAATTCTTTCCAGAGAAAGAGCCCTCTGGGGACAGCAGGGGCATGCCTGGGGGCAGAAAGCTGTGTTCGGGGTCCTGGGGAGGGAGGACGAGGCCTGAACTCAGGCTAGGATAGGGAGGATGCAGAGGGGCGGAGGGGCCGGGCTGTGGGAACAGGACCAGGCAGCAGGATGCAGCAGCTGCCACCCCTCAGGGGCCTGTGGGAGGGGACAAAGTTGGGGTGGGGGTCCCGACAGCCCCCCACAAGACCTCTCACAGACCGGCGCATCTTCTCCCTGAGCCCCTCCCTCAGTGCTGTGTGCTGCAGTTTTCTCGATGCGTGCTCCAGCCAGCACTGCCAATCCAGAGTGAGTGATCATCAGTTTCGGTTCCCTGAGATGCTCAGCTGTGGCGCCTGCAGAATTCCTAATTCTCTGAATAATCTTCGCCCAGGAGGGTCACATCCATTCCACCCAAAGTGCAGAAAGCAAAGAACCCCACAGGCAAGCCCCAGCACTGCTTTCACGCTGTCCCCTAGGGCCGCCCACCCAACCTCACCACGCTCAGAGCTCTCAACCCTCATACGTCCACTCCAAGCAGCCTCGGTCTGACGGCTTCCCTCCATTGCCACCACCCCTCGGTCCAAGCCCTCCTCTCTCCCCTGGACGGTCACAATAGCCTCCCTGCTGTCTCCCCGGTCCCACTCTAGCATAAGTTAGTCCACATCTCTAGCCTCAGTGTTCTTATCTATACAATGGGCATCCTAATGCTTAGCTCACAGGGCTGTGGAGAGGACTGGGTGACAGGAATGGAAGACCCCAGCCAGGAATGCTATCTCAACAGATGCAGTTCCCTTCCTCGGTCAGCTGCACAGGAGGCGTCAAAAAGGTCAGGACCCTCTTTCACACTGAGCCAGGACACATAATAGGCAGGCTTCAGAGACCTCTGGATCTCCTTGCCTCTCTCGACCTCAGCCCCAACCTGCAGGGCCTCTTGCACTGTCTCCCTCCTATTTCCTTCCATGCAATGGGAGTTTCACTGGTTTTGTGCCCCTGGCCTCTCTCCACCTCCTCGTTTGCCCCTCCCCGGGGTCGGTGCACGGTGCCACCTCTCTATGAGTGAGTTTGAGAGATGGAATAGGCAAGTATAACTCAGGCCCCTCCCTGCTTCTCTTAGGAGCCCCCTGCAGGCAGCAGGAGTCTGCCTCCGCTCTCTACCCTGGAGGAAGGGGCGCCCCTCCGCAGGGGCCCAGCGCTGCCTGCACCCGGAGCATGCTGGGGCACCTATCCAATTCGGGCCTTCAGCATCAGTCAGCCCACATGCTCCCATGTCACTCTGATGAGTAATAACGGTGACATTTTGTTCTCCAGCTGCTTTGCTTTTTGTCTTAATTCTCAGCTGGTCCAGAACTCAGGCCAGGCAGAGGAGTACTGTGTATCAGGCCCCCACCCCCATCAGGACTGAGCAGCGGGAGAAACCCTGACTTGTTAACAGAGCTTCTCAGGGCCTCGGTCAAGCCCGGTGCCGGTACTGTAAGAATCAATCAATAAACGAGTGACAAATATTTCCTGAGCTCCTGCAACAACAGTGAAAAGCACTCATCTTTGCTTGGTGTTTCTTACGGCTTTGGAAGCACCTAAAAGCATCTTCAGGTGTGCGAACGCTCCGTGCCAGGTCCACTCACCACCTCAGCGCCTTCCCTGTCATTTGCAGGATCGAGGCAGATCTTTAAGGGTCTGGCTGTGGTCTTCCTTCCTCCATACAATAAGCTTTTACTGCACACCTACTAAGTGCCAGGTGCTAATCAGTGAAGACCTTGCAGGTATAGCAGGAAACCAGGCACACGGTCCCTGCACTCCTGGAGCTGACAATCTGGTGGGGGCTAGGAAGAAAGTCAGTGGAGGGCGACTGGATGGGGGCGGTGAAAACAGGGTGGTCCAGATTTGGGGAAGAGGCTTTCAATAATGCTGTGAGATGGTATTATTATTATTATTCCCCTCTGACAGATGAGGACACTGAGGCCCGGGAGGTTAAAATGTTTCCTCTGAGACCAAAGAGGTAACTATTTACGGCATCAGGATGCGAGTTCAAGTCCAGACTCTGACACCTCAACTACTGCCACTAAACCCAGCTGCCCCCAGATTCTAGCATTTTGTAAAAGAATCGTCCCTCCGGAAGCTTCGGCAAAGTGGCAGGTGGCAAGCCCTCGAAGAACTTCCCGTCTAACCTGGGGGCAAACGCTGATAACACGAGGCAGGTCGGAAATGAGCGCACAGGATTAAGACAATTTCAAATTTTAGAAACCCAATGGGATTCATTTTGGAACATGACAAAATGACTCCCAATTTCTTGGGGGAAGAGAAATTCATATAATATATTTAGTTATTAGTCAGTTTGTTTAATAAACATGAGTTGCCAGACTCTGTCATAAATGCTTTTCAAATATTAATTCCATCGAACTTCATGACTCACTTAATACCCACAACAATCCTGAAAGTTCATGCAGTCACTAACCCCACTTTATGGCTGAGGGAATCACGCAAAGATAGGTCGGATGCCTCGCGTGGGACACACAGGAAAGTGGTGGAGCCAGAATCCAAACTGACGTCTGGCCCTGGAATCTCTGCTCTTTTACCATAAACTGGATTTATGAGCACCATTTATACAATTGAATTTATATACACAATTACATTTTGTCTATTTGTCTCTTTCTGCCTCACACGAACTGGTTTTCAGGAGATTGTGATGGTCTGATTTAAATGCAGAAGTCATGGTTCCCCTCAGATTTGCTCTGGGAAGCCCCTGGGAGGTGCTTCGAAGAGCTAGGCTGTCATTCTCCAGGGAGGCTCAAAATGAGGTCTATGGGAGACCCACATCAGGCCCACCGGGTGGGCTGCTGTACAGGCAGACAGGTGCTGTGAACAGAGGAAAGAGAACCCAGCTTCCATCTGAACCAGGATCTACAGACACATCGGCAGATGCTCCAGACCACGTGTGCGGGCTGGCGCTGGAAGGGCACGTCCCAGGGCTTGGGGAGAGCGACAGCAGGGCCGACGTTTCTAATGAGGATTCTCTCCAGGAACAAAGAAAAGCCAGCTAGTAAATATATGAAGTCCTCCCCAAAGGAGAAACCGAGTGAAAACTGCCTAGAAAAGTATGAAAGAAAAAAAAAGGAGGAAAAAGAAGATAGGGAAACAGATTCCTTCGCTAGCTATTAAAACATACACTATACAAATAACCATCAAAGCCACGCGGCACAGATCCACACTCCGCTCCTCCACCCACGCTGTGCCCAGTTGGCGTGCGCCCTCTGTTTCCCGCCGTGGCCCTGAGAGTCGGCCACTGGCATCAGCAGAAAGTTCAACACCAGAACAGACAGCCTGGAAAGAGACCTGCTGTTAAGGACAGGGTTTCCAGGTTGCATGCCCCAGGCCCAGGGTAAAATGGTGTCCCTGTAGTTGTGCAACGCTGCGACTCTGCCCCAGAGACATGGAGCAATTTAGTATCTGATACGGGTGGCAGAGGGGAGGAAAGGAACAGAGAGTCAGTAAACAGGATGGGGACAACCAGTCAGATGTGTGAAAAGAAAACTAAGTTAGACCTTTATCTTACAATCAAACCCAAACAGGTTAGAAAGTGATGATTTAGCATGAAATATGAAACCATTTAAACAACGACAACTAGAAACCTTGCCTTCCTAATCTGAACAATGGGGATAATAGTAACTACCCCATAGCGTTGTCGTAGGGATTAGGAGAGATGATCCAAGTTAGCACCATGCCTGGCACTTCAGTCAAAATGGACTGAGGGCAGACTTCAGCTGGGAAATTTGCCCAGATCTAGCTACCCAAGGTGGGGGAGAGCGGAACTGGCAGGAGGGGTGTGGCCCCCAGGTCATAATCTAGGGACCAGGCAACCTGCCATCACGGAGAAGGGAAGCCTCTCTACAATTGCAAGAGGAATGGTGCACGGAGCCAGGTCTTCCCCGGGCACCAGGGATGATAACTCATGACAAGCGCACTGTCTGGAGCCGCAGCAATTTTAGAAGCAGGAGACTCGAGCGGTGCCCACAGCATCAGCCTTTCCCCTGGGCTGAGCTCCCTTCCTCCGGGATCCTGGGTCGGAAGTGGCGCACCCAGCACCCAGGGCTGGCTCTCCCCACGGCACTCAGGATGAGGTCGCAGTCCCTGTCCACTCCTACCCGAGGCAGCCTGAGCCTCTCCCTGCTGGAAAATTCCTCCTCGGATGGAGCTGAGATCAGCTACCCTCCCCGCCCTCCACTTCAGCTTCCACCCACTAGGGGCCTCACTGGTGAGTCCACCAGTCTCAACAAGAACAACACCCAGCTTGCACAATCTCTTCTAGAGAATGGAAGAAGCGGGAACCCTGCCCACCTCATTCTGTGAGGCCAGCATAACTTTGATACCAAAGGCTGACAAATAAGCACCAGAAAGGAAAATTGCCAATGACTCTCACTCATGAACTCAGGACGTTAAAGTCCTACACAAAAAGGTTAGCAGAAATAATCCAGCAATAAAGATGCTGTAAGACGACACAAATTGGGTTTATCCCAGAGATACAAAAATCAATGTTGTTCATCATGTCAACAGATTGAAAAAGAAAAATCATGTGACCATCTGGGCAGATGCAGAAAAAACATCTATCAAAAACTCTACTTCCGTCTAGGACTAAAAAAAGGAAGAAACAAAAACACTCAGCAAATTGGGAACTCTTTAATCTGATAAAAATTATCTACCGAAACCCTCGAGTAAACATTATAACTAATACAGTTGCAAGACGTCCACCATTCCTTCTTCGATTCATCCTTGCACTGAGGTCTCAGCCAGGGTGGTAAGGCCAGGAAAAAAAGGGAACAAAAGGATTGGAAAGGAAGAAACAGCTGTTATCTGCGCCTTCCACAACTGTACACAGTCATGTGTTGCTTAACGACGGGGATGCGTTCTGAGAAATGTGTTGTCAGGCGACCTCATCATTGTGCAAACATCATAGAGCGTACTGAAGGGGAACAAAATTTGCCAAAATGTGTCTTTTTAACATGAGGATTATTTTAGGTTGATTATTTTGAAGAAACAAAAGACTCAGAAACTTTTTCTTGTTATCTCTCCTTTAACTGCCTAAGAGAATTCAGATAGAAAACCCAGTCTCAGGAAGCGAGCTCTCACCTTAGCATCACATGAACCAGGTGGTGGACAGGGAGGAACCTAGAAAAGCCTGTTTGTTGGGCTCCCCTCCGTGTTCTTCTGTTTCTGTGGCCAAACACTTGTTTTCCAAACATTTGCTCCTTTCACCTACCTGTGAATTGCCTTCCTTCCCTTTGAGGGCCCTGACTCTCCCTGCCCTCAACATCTTCTTCTGTCTTTAGCTGAGGGTGGTATTTAAGGGGAGGGCTTTGGCCATTCTGGCCAATTATTCACTTTTCCTGAGTTTCTCCCGTGTATACATGTTATTAAACTTGTGTTTGTTTTCTCCTGTTAATCTGTCTCATTCAATTTAATTCTTAGACCAGACAGAAGGACCTAGAGGGTAGAGCAAAATTTCTTCCTCCTCTACAGGACTTACTCAAACATAGATGGTATAGTCTACCACACACCTAGGCTGCATGGTACTCATCTGATGGGACCACCATACATGTGGGCCATTGTTGACTGAAATGTCATTAAGTGAGTGGTGCATGACCATACATAGTGTCTTCAAAAAAATTTATAAATACATTTTTCTGAATTAGTAAGAGAGTGTGGCAAGATTTCTGAATACAAAATCAATATGGAAAATGCAAACATATGTCTCCAAAAAGTAACCAACATAGCATTGATTTTAAAAATGTTTGTGTAGATAGCTAGCTAGATATACCATTTACAATAGCATACAAAATATTAAATAACTACACACATATCTAACAAAAGATGTGCAAGAGCACAAGGGAAAATTAGGAAACCATACCTAAACTGTATCCTAAATAATGAAGAGAGATACCATGTTCATGGAAGACTAAATACGGCAACTTCCACCCCAGATGGGGCGATAGAGAGCTCAGCAGTAATAACTGGCGGATCAGAGCACCCTGGGCTTATATTCCACCTCCTGTTGCTTCTAAAATGTGTGACTTTGGGCATTCCACCAAGCTCTCTGAACCTCAGTCCCCTCACCTGTAAAAGAGGGATACCCGCTCCTGTCTAGCTGTTAGGAGTCAATGGACATGAAAGCACTTTGTAGAGTGCTGTATAAATACAGGGATTTTACGACTAGCATTATTGCCCCTTGTTGGTCTGAGGGTGGGGGAAAATACTCTCTCCCAGATGAGGCCAGCTGGGACCTTGCTCATCAATTTGTCATCAAGGGCATTGCTGAGTGCTTATTCTGTGCATAGCATTTCCTCATTCAGTCCTCACAGCAACCTATAAGAGGGGGAGCTATATTAGCCCCATTTTACAGACAAGAAAGCTGAGGCTCAATCAAGCAACTTGTCATTCATACATTCATTCATTCAACATTCATGAACGCCTTCTATGTGTCAGGAGCTGTGAATACCCTGGTGAATAAGACAGAAATGGTCCCTGCTCTATTAGAACTGATATCTGGTTGGAAAGATAGCCAAAAATCATACACCAAATAGCCAGTTGGCAGAACCAAGAGTCAAACTCAGGTCAGTTGGACACCAGAGTCCATGCTTCTAACCACTCCTTAAAGCTGCCTTCCTCAACCTCCTCTGTTCCATCCTCTCTGTTGTGATGTGATGGTTTCTAACATCCACTCTGCTGGCAGCACCAAGTTTCAACAGGACTTGCCATCCAAGCTGCTGCACGAATTGAGAGCTGTCAGCTTCCATCCTGGCCCATGTGATCCTCTTATATTATCACTGGAGAATTACAGCAGGGAAGATGAATGCATAAAAGAGGAGAGGCATCCTGCCCCCACCCCCCAGCATCAGTGCCATTGTTCCCAATGAGTGTGTGCCGGAGTCCTCTGCCACCATTAATGGCAGAAGTGAGTCACTTATAAATAAGATATGGAGCTTTATTATAATTACATCCAGAGATTCAGAAATGCTCAGCGTCACAGTGAAAGGGAGGGCAGCAGGTGACTGGGGCTTGAATGATCCTCTGCCAGGTACGTCTTTCAGATAAAACGTCTTGGATCAGGAGCAATTACAGCTAATGCCCAGCCTGAATGCTAATGAGAATTACTTAGAATTGCATGTAATTCTTTGCCATTTATACTATCTGATTTTTTTTTTCCCCTCCTTTTCTCTGCTTTTCCATCCTGACATTAATCCTGAGAAAGAGACACTGGCCAAGCACAATGCATGGCCATTTTGCAGATGAGGAAACTGATGCCCAGGGTCACTCAGCTCAAAGCGTCAGGGCTGGGGTTCTACCCTGAACTTTTTCACTCCCCTATTCAGTCTTTAAGGAAAAAAATTTCAGAACTCTGGCTGTGTCCTCTCCACGTGGAAGGTGTGCAAAATATCTCCGGCCAGCAGGAGAATCTGAAAGGCAGCTGGGGTGATGCATTCTGTTGACACCTCTGCCTTGGTGAGGACAGGGCAGCTGCGGGCAGACTTATGAGATGAACTTCAAACCTACCCTCTGCCATCCCACAACCACCAAGAGGCCCACATTTGTCCCTCGGGGACCTGAGCAACACCTATGAAGAGAGAACCTAAGCAGAAAGATAAGAAGAGCCTTTCTCCTGTCTGCAAGCCAGAAAAGCGTCCCAAATGCATGACCCTCAGAACCCAGGCAAAGCAGGAAGTTCAAGCCAGGGCGTGATGGAGTGAGGTTAGCCACTAATAGTGATAATGACAGCAATGGCCAGCATTTGCTGAGCACCCAGTAGAGTGCCAGAAGTGTAAATAAGTCCTCACGGAGACTCTTTAAAGGTTTCAGGCTATTTAAAGCTTGAGACTGCACTAAGACCTCTGGGACATACACTACATCTAACTCGAGACCTACTCCCACTTTCTAGGTGAGAAAGCAAGAGGCTTGCAGAGTTTGGGCAGCTGGCAGGTGGCAGAGCCAGGATGCAAAGCTGGATCTGTTTGACCTTAACAGTAGCAATATTGACAACTAATGTTTGCATCACACTTTGATGTACCGCATAGCACAATTTAAGTGCTTTATGCACACAAACACCATTAGCTCTCTCACCAACCCCGTGAGGAGGGTGCTATAGGGAAACTGAGGAACAGAGAGGTGTAGCAACTTTCCCAAGGCCACAGAGCTCATAAGGGACGGCAATGGGCTTTGAGCCAGCTCCAGAATCCACACTCCTGATCCCTTTGCTATGCTTCCTTCTCGTTCTGGAAAGGCCACACCAATTCCACCAGGCACTCCTTGATTGGAAAGGAGAGTGCAAACACAAACACAGGATTCCAAGAGAGTCCAAGGGGAGGAAGTTCAGACACAAGTTCTTCCTACCACAGCTGAGGGCCAGGAGGGACCACGCCTAGCCCAGGATTGCCCAAACTCCTCCAGGCTGCAGGGTCCTTGGCAGGCAGCTGCAGCCTCCACCCAGCTCTGAAATCAAGGACAGGCAGTGCTGGGCCATTTCTCATCTTGGAAGGATTCTCTGTCACACTTGAAAATGGTACCAAGCTTCCCTAGAGACTCTCCCTCCCTCAGGGGAAATACCTCTCGAGACAGCCAGCCAGCCTCAGGCAGGTTTGCACTGGCATGTTAGGGTCCAGCAAGCCCCGAATCATATTAGGGCCTTTACATGGGCCTGTCAAGGCTTCCTGTGAGTGACAACCCCCCACCCCCAGCAACAGGTCCCCTGCAGGACAGCTATCAGAGAGAAGGGAGAGCGGTGCAGAGGCATCCGGGACCCGGTTGCCTAGCATCTCTCTATTCTTCACCTTTGCTGCTGCAAGCCACAAGCAGGAGGGACCTAACCTCCCATTGGCAGCCTGAGTTTCACTGATAATCTGGAAGGAGTCAGGTAAGACCTATGTTCAAATCCCAACTCTGCCACGGACCAGCCGGGCAACCTCAGGCAAGTTACCATAGACGATCCGTCCAATGAGGCTAGTAAGGACAGCACCCACCTGCAAGGCTGCAGCCAGAACCACACAGATAACACAGAAGGATACTCAGGTCCCTCCAGCCTCTCTCCCTCTCCAGGTCTCCGCTGGTTCCTGGCTGCCTCCAAGATAAAAGCCAAGATTGGACATTCAAGTCCCTTCCTATCAGACCCCCAATGCCCCTGTCCTTCCAGCTCTGGAGACACACTCGTCATCTGCACTCCTGTCACAGGGGTCTGCCCCCTATCACAGAATGAGCTCCCCAAGCATCTTCTGGCCAGGGCATCTTGCTCACACAGTACTCCCAGCGCTGTCCCCCTCAGGTAGGGTTCTGGGTCTCAGGTGAGAGCCCCTGCTGGAGGACAGAGACCCTGCCTGGCGCATCTCTACACTACCAGCTTCCAGAGCCGACATCTTCAGAGATTAAGGGATTCAAGGTAGGGTCTTCTTGAGGGGGGAGGGCAAAGGGGGTAATCACCCAGAGGAGGAAAGCGGCCTCCGTGAAGAGCTGGTGCACTCCAGCTCCTGACTTCATTGGCTCCTTCCAAAAGAATCCAGAGCAACTTCCACAGTTTGGTCCCCTCTCACCTTTGCCCTGAAAGAGCAGCCCCGGTGCGGTCCTGCCAGCAGAACCCACTCCCTGGCAGTAATGGCCACCTGCTCTTCCAAAGGAGCCTCGCGCGGTACAGTGCGGAGCACGTGGTCGCTCCGCCTGCGCTTGCAGCGGTGCTGCAGGAGCCCGCGGGCGGTGGTCTCCACGCTTCCCACACCCCGACCCCTGGTGACGCTGAGCCTGGGGCTCGTCCGTGTGTAAGGTTAAGTGGTTTGGGTCAGGCCGACTCAGCCTCAAAACGCTGGCTCTCCTCTTAACTTGCTGGCGCTCCCAGGCACAACTTTCCCTCTCTGAGCCTCAGTTTCCTCCTCTGTAAAATGGGTATAATAACACCCGGTTCGCCGAGCTACAGGGAGAATAGAAAGAAAGAATGGGTGCCGAGAGCCTGGCAAAACAAATGCACTCAGATGGGCTGGGACTGCGGTTAGCATCAAACTGGGCGCCTGGGGCGTCTCTGGGAGACGGGAGCCTCGGCCCTTCGGCGTCGGCGGGCGCCCGGAGGCAGACGCTCGGGGCGCGCCCCCGCCAAGCCAGGGGAAGCCACAGGTGTCCGCGCGTCGGGGCGCCGGGGCTGGATCTGAGTACCAGGGAGGGGGCCGGGGGCCGCGCTTCGGGACCCTATCCAAGCCACCCGTGTCGCTGGCTCCCCCAAGCGCGCCCACCCCGCGCCTGCCGGCTCCGGGGGTCTCCGCCGCTCTCGGGGACGCCCGCGCCCGCCCGCGCCCCGCGCCCCCGCCGCGGCCCCGGTCCGCCCCGCTCAGACTCACCCGCGCCGGCGCCGGCTCCGGCTCCCGGCAAAGTTTGGCGGTGCGGCGGCCGCGGCGTCCAGGATGCTCAGTGCGTGGCGGCGGGGCGCCGGGGAGGGGGCGGGCCGGGAGGCGGGGCGCCGGGGAGGGGGCGGGCCGGGAGGCGGGGCGCCGTGGAGGGGGCGGGCGGGGGGCGGGCTCCGAGTGGCCGGCCTGCCCCGCCCCCGCCGCCAGTTCGCGCCCCGGGGCGGCGCCCACGCCGGGAGGGGGCGCGAGGGGCGCTCCAGCTGGGACGCTTTGTCCGGGTCCCGCCGGGGGTCGGAAGGGCTCCCGCCCGCAACCCGGCCTCCGGCTCCGCGCCGCGGCTCTCGGCCACTCTTGGGGTGTGCGGAGAGAGGTGTAGGAAGGGGCAGACCTTGGCGAGAACCCACCCCCTACACAGGCACACACACAGACACACACACACACACCTGAGGGCAGACAGACAAACAGGTAAGTCAGGTCGAAGAGGCAGAGATAGAAATAGGCAGAGATGAGAACGTTTGGCAGAGTCAACCACAGACCACTGCTAGACAAAGACGAGTGATGCCCCACCTTGTCTTATCCCTGCCAGAGAGGCCACAATAGACAGACAGACAGACAAAGCCAGGCAGACAGACGAGGACCCTACCCCCAGAGGTCTCCTGGGGAACTAGAGAGACCCCCAGCGTGTAGAGCTCCACCCCCTCCGCTGTGTCTCCCCAGCCCCTCCAGGGCGCGGTTCAGGGTTCGCGTTTCAGTTAGCGTCCGCGCCAGGCTGCGCAGAGCGCGGGGCAGAGCTGCAGGAGTGAGGGGCGTGTGGGTCTTCCGCGGATGCCCAGGAGCCGTGGCCCCCGGACGCTGGGGGCCTGAGAATTCCTCCTGGCTGCCTGCATTTCCAGAGCCGGGGGAGAGAGGCGGAGCTTTCTCTCTCAGTACCAGGAAAACTCCACTTGAACCTCTAAACAATTATGGTTTTAAATCTTATCTCAGCATCTCAAAGAGACACCCAAGCTCAGAGGGAGAGGAGGGCTTTTGAGAGGGAGGGATGGGGGGCGGGGTGTGGGGTTGGGCTGTTTCATGGGGTATCAGCCTCCTCTGAGTCATGGGCAATTCCACTCGGTGGCTGTGGGATCATGGGGAGCTAGTTTGGGGCCCAGCTTCACCACCTATGTATGGTACCTGAGTGACCCCTCTTCCTGGCCTCAGGGTCCACATCTGTAAAACGAGGGTTACTAAGACCGGCTGTCATTGTGCCTTTCTAAGTGCTACAGCTGCTCACTCATTTAATCCTGGCAACACCTTGGATGAGTAGGAGCTATTATTATCCCTAGTTTACAGAGGAGAAAAGTGGGGTACAGAGAGGTTAAGTAACTTACTCAAGGTTACACAGGAGAACTGGGAATCCCCCCTGTGAATCCTGGCTACTAGGTCCAACGTCATATTACTGTTCTATAATCTTCATCTCAATGGGGTCGCTGGGAAGTTTCATGACATCATTTATGTAAAGGTCTTAGCAAGTGCTCCATAAATGGTAGCTCATAGACTAATGAGGCTGTCTGTAAAGTGGCAATTAAAGGGCTGATGGTGATACCCAGAAATAGGAGACTGCAGATTCAGGATAGCTGACAGGCAATGTTTCCATCCTGGGTACCAGCTCTGACCTCGATGAATCAGAGAGGCAAGGAATTCCCGGTTTGTTCATCTGACCATCACTGTGTACGTGAGCATAACCCCATAACTGGGACTCATTCTGAATCCATGGTAAACTCCTTCCCATCTCCTGGTGATTCTCCAGGCTCTCTCTTCTACACTCTACCAGACTATGCGCCCTTTGGAACCGAGTTAGCACCCGGGGTAGGAACTGTCAGAAACTCTCAGGGAAATGCATTTCTGCCCTCCATAGCTGTGGGGCTGACAGGAGTGAGGGGAAAACCCCCCAGAGAAGGCTGGGTCCACATCCATCCCCTCTTTCTCTCCTTTCTGCAATTCAGCAAAGGCTCAATTATTTGAAATTTCTCTCCAAAGTTTCACTTCCTGGGCTCCTTTTAGGACTGCTAAGCCCATAGTAATCAGCATTTTCAGCAACATCAGCATTTTAGAAACAGTATGTCGGACACTGTTGGAAGTCCTGGTGACCAGGGGAGGTGTTGTTTTGTTGTGGCATTTGGAACTGATGTGTCATGAGAGAACTCAGGCCATATCCTGGGTGTGTGGGGTGACGAGAGGGTGGCCAACTTCCTAACAATGTACGTGCAGCAGAAGAAAAAGTATAGCTAGCTTTCATGTCACACCCCCCCGCATGCCAGGCTCTATTCTAAGAGCATTACATGATCTAATTCATCTACTCCTCACAATTCCACGAGGTAGGAACTATTATCATCCTATTTTGCAGATGAGAAAACTGAGGCACAGAGAGGTGAAGAGACTTGTTCAGTGTATGGCCAGCAAGTCATTCCAAGATCAGATGGATAGGAAGCAGCTGAACCAGGTCTGGAACCTGGATTGGTCTGGCACCGTGAGCCTGTTCCTGCTTCTGTGCTTGTGGAAGAAAGTTAGAAAAGGGGAACCTCCTGAGCCCTGGGTAGAGATTAGGGTACAGATTAAACAGAGGTAGATTAAAAATATCTGCGCTGCCAGCTGTTGGCTCTGTGCTCACTTCGCTTCTCCGAGCCTCAGTGTGCTCATCTGTAAAATGAGAATAATAATGCCTACGTCATGTCCAGGATTTCAGTAATGATTCTTTTGATTGCAGGTAACATAAACTCGATTATAACCAGCTTCAGCCAAAAAAGGTTTTGGACTGAAAAATTTAGGAGGTAGTTCTAGATTCAGACACAGTCCATGCCAGAAGCTCAAGGGAGGTTGTCATGAATCTGTCCCTTCTGTCTCTTGACTGTTTTCTTTCATGTCAGGTTTATTAGCAGGCTGGGTCTCTCCACAAGGAGGCAGAAATGGCCAATTAAGCAACCTCAAGGCAAAATGATGACTTCCTTCCCAAAACTTCCAGCAAAAATCCCAGGATTGGGGCTGGCCTCGTGGCTTAGTGGTTAAAGTTCTGCATGCTCCACTATGGTGGCCTGGGTTTGAAGGTTCGGATCCCAGGCGTGGATGCTGTGGAGGCATCCCACATACAAAGTAGAGGAAGATTGGCGCAGATGTTAGCTCAGGGCTAATCTTAAAGCCAAAAAAAAATCCCGGGTTTAGCTCCCATTGGCCTGGCTTGGGTCACATGCCCAGCCCTGAAACCATCCTGGCTGCTCTGATTGGCCAAGCCTGAGTCACATGCCTCCACCAGGAGTCAGGGGGTGGGGTCAGCCCCTCCTAAGTCACAGGGACTAGGGGTGGGTGACGGATGGTTCTCTAAAGGAAAATCAGGGCGTGTTTAGCAGAATAACAGGCACTGGGGCTGGACAGGCACAGATGCCCGCTTCCTCACGGAACTATGGTTAGGATTAAATCCGACTGTGTGTGCAAAGTGTTTGGCTCTGGTGGGTGCTCAGGAACTGAGTCACCGCCTTTCCTTCCTCTCCTCTGAGAAACGCAATTTACCAAATTCAGGCCAATTGCTTCCTTGTTCTCTTGGGGAAAACAAGAAGGTCCAGAGAGGGGAAGAGACTTGCCCAAGGTGACCCAGTAACCAGCTGCAGAAGCCAGTCGATCAATCAGAGAACCCCTGTCTCCTGACCTCAAACAAATTCTTCTGAAACAAATTCTTCTTAAAGTCTAGCTGAGAACTTTAAGATCCCCGCTAACCAAGGGAGCTATCTTTGCATTGCAAAGGGAAGACTGGAAAATTGCAAAGCCCTTCAAACCCAGAGGAAATGCATGCCACTGAGGTTGGGCTCCCGGGCTGTGCAACAAGCTATGGACAGGGTAGACCGGAACAGAGTGCCTGGTCCGGCTCCCACTCCATCACATTATGGATGCAGCCATTTCCTCTGGGGACTCTGCCCTCTGGGTGCTAAGAGGTCCAAGCAGTCATTCTTCATTTAGCTGCCCAAAGTAGGCAAGACCGCCCTTCCTCTGCTTTATTTCCTGCTCAGTTTGTGAGAGCAGAAGTGCATCCTTCAGGGCCAAAGGGTCAAGCAGCAAGCCTGCTATTTAGAGTTGTCAAAATTGACCCTTCCAGGCTGGCCTGGACCCAGTTCCAAAGCTTCTGGCCTTGGACAGCTGGTCTGACTTCCCGGTCTAAAGTTAGTCAGATTGGCCTGCACGAAAAAGTCTTTGTTTAAAGGAAGGCGCACAAGAAAGGCAGATATCAAGGTGGAATGGCGAGACCGGGTCCCTCCATCCCCCTTAAGTGAAGCGCGGACGTGTAGCGTCACACTGCAGGAGAAGTGTAGGTCACCCTCTGGCCTTCCTTGGGGGCGGTTTGGAGCCAGATGAGATGGAGAGAACTTTAAAAATGCTCAGTCTGTTATTCCTGAGCAAATAATCACGGAGCTCACCAAGATATGCATGAAGATGCTCATTACTATCATTATGTGTGATGGTAAAAGACTGAACAATGCAAATGTCTAACCATAGGGGACGGGTTAAGTAAATTACGGTACATCAATGGGATGCACTAGTATACAGATGCTAAGATCACATCAGAGAATACGGAATTATGTGAAAACTGATCATGGTGTGTGAATGTTAAGTTAAAAAAGCAAGTTATAAGAGACTAAGTGTGCTTAAATTCATTTGGTGAAAAAAACATACCTATTCATGTATTAAAAAGCTTTATGTAGTTATATCTGGGATAGGTGGGAAGGAGAGGGAAATTTGTGGGTGCTTTTGGTTTTACTTATCTGTATTTTCTAGCATTTCTTTAGTAAATTCCCACTACTTTGTTAATTAGGAGAAATGCCCAATAATTTTATAAAAGGATTTGTGTTTGGTTTCGTTTTGGAAAAGCACTTTCGTTTATTAAAATATCACAACCAGAAGTGAGATTAAATTTCTCTCTCTCTCTCTCTCTGGCTAGGATGCGTGGAGAGGAATGGGGAGGGAGCAGCAGCAACAGCCGCAGAGCAGTGCAGCGCAAGAAGGTTGCTGAGCCCAGGAGACTGAACCCGTTTGCTGTGTGACCCTGAGCAAGTCACTCAGCATCTCTGGGCCTCAGTTGCTACATCCATAAAATGAAGCATTTGGTTACATTATCTCTGGAATTCTTCCCAAGGCTGAAATTCTATGTGTGGATAAGTTGGGTGAGCTCCAATGAATGTTTATATATGCTCCAGGAGAACATGTAATGGCCCAGAAATGTGTTCAGCATAAATTATTTTTGTCTCTCCAGCCCTGTGAGACTGCTGAAAACTCTGCTTAGCTTCTGTTCTTCTTAGCGTCTGCTTTCTGCTCAGCTTCTCAGTCTTTCCATCTAGCTCCCTAGGAACTGGTAAATTCATGGGAAAAAGCACATAGAAAGCTGGGGTCACCTCCATGTGTTTCTCTTCACTCTGGGATCTTGGTCCTTCAAGTCCTGGCTTCCTGGAGAGCTCTTTGGTGCCTTCTAACAGATTTAATTTTCTTTTTAACAATTTTATCCAGATTTTCTAGTTGTTTATTGAGAGGATTGATCTCTACAAGCTCGTTTGTCATGGGCAGAAGTAGAAGTCCCTTCATGTGTTATTAAGTGAAAATGCTGTCATAAAATGGTGTGGACGGTGGGATTCTATTTATATGCAAAACACGTGCATGTGTTTATGCAGAAGAAATAGAGAAAGAACAAAAGCTACACACAGCGCTCATCTCTAGCTAGGTTTTCGTTTTTTAACATTTAGTTATATTTTTCAACTTTTGTACAATGGACACTGAGAATGTCCAAACTGGGGTTGACTTTTGAGGCCACTTACACCCATTTTTAAAACGGGTAAACTGAAGTCAAGAACATTTAAGTTCATTTCAACTTAACCATTATTGGAGGCTTGCTGCGGGCAGAGAACCATGTGAGGGGCCTTGGAGCACCCAGAGGAACGTAACACCTGGTCACTTATTCCTCCATCTCGAGGGTCTCCAACGTGTGCTGGACTGTGGATGTGAGGGTGGAGATGGCAAGAATCTGCCCCCAAGATACTCTAGCTGGGGAGAAGGATCTCCAAATAAACCATCCGAGGAATGGTGTGATGAAGGCTACAGTGACGATGTGGCAGAGACTGTGGGTTGCCTCTTAATAACCATTCTTCCAGTCTCCAACTAAAAGATTATATTTCCATCCTCCCTTGATGCAAGTTGTGGTCATGTGACTAAATTTTGGCCAATGAGATGTAAGGGGAAATGTTGTGGGGATTTCTGGGGCATCTTTTTAAAGGGAACAAGCAAACTTCCCTTTCCTTTTTTCTGCTGTTTGGGATGTAGATGTGATGGCTGGAGCTTTAGGAGCCATTCTGACCCATAATGTCACTGTCACCTTGGTAAGGGAGCCCCATACTAGGATGATGGAATAGATGAAATAGCCTTAGTCACTGACACCATGGAGTTACCATATCAGCCCTGGGTTGCCTGTCTCCTTCTTTTTTTTTTTTTTTTTTGCTTGAGAAAGAAATAAACTTCTATCTTGCTTATGCCACTGTTGTTTTGGATTTTCTCTTAGAGGCAGATAAGCCCAATCCTAACTTATACAAATCCTAAAAATAAAGTGCTATGGGAACAAAGAAATGGAGGGAGGGAGGAATAACTATGTCCATTCTTAAGCATCACGGAAGTCAGCGTAAGTGTGAAGGATGTGAAGAGTTCGCCAGGGCGATGGGCAGGATTAAGAAGGAAGAGAGTGGGGCTGGCCCGGTGGCACAGTGGTTAGGTTTGCATGTCCCACTTCGGCAGCCCGGGGTTCGCCGGTTCGGATCCCAGGTGCGGACATGGCACTGCTTGGCAAGCCATGCTGTGGCAGGCATCTCACATATAAAGTAGAGGAAGATGGGCATGGATGTTAGCTCAGGGCCAGTCTTCCTCAAAAACAAAAAAAGTAGGAAGAGGGTTTCTGGCAGAGTGGACCATGCAGGGAGCATGGGCACAGGGCTGGGAAAGTGCACTGGGGTGTTGGAGTGAAGCAGCCTGGATTCCAATCCCATCACAATTTTTAGCAAGTCACTTCACCACTCTGGGCCTCAGTTTCCCCATCTGTAAAATGGGGATAATAACAGTGTCAACCTTATTGAGTCAGAGTGAGGATTACATGAGTGGGAGTGAGGATTGCATAAGTTGATGCATATAAAGTGCCTGGCAGATGGGGAGTGGTCAGTCAAGGCTGGTGTTACGTGCTTATCTGTAAAATGGGATAATCACAGTCCCACCGTAGGGTGGCCAAGGTGTGGAGCACAGCGCAGGGCTTTATGCACAGTGGGCGCTCCACTACAGCCCTCTTTCTCTCCCTTCCCTCAAGATGTCGCCAATCAATATTAAACAATTCATCACCAAGCCCTACTCTGTGCCTGGCCCTATGCCAGGAGGTCGCTGATTCCAGGACGAGTCAGACCTCATCCCTGCCGTCTCAAGGGGAGGAAAGGAGCATAGAGAGACCAGCGTAAGACGGTGTGAAAGTGCCACCGCGGTCCAGTTGCAGTCCACGTACCCAGGTGAGCAAAACAGCTCACTTTATTTTCTGCTGGGTGAGCTCAGTCTCTGCTGTCATCTCCCATTTCGGGGGGGTGCGGGGGTAACTGTAACCTCAGGTAAATTGAGTTGTTCCTGTTTCCCGGGGGCAGTATCTCAGTTCTAGAGATCCTTTGGGCAGCCTCTGGGGCGCATCATTGTTTATCCACGCTGGCATCTGTTGAGACATCTCTGTTCCTAGCTGAGGTCACGCAGCCACACAGGTGGCTGCTAAGTGGTCCCTTGTTCCTAAGCCTCATCCCCTCTCTCAGCTGCTTCCAGGGCCCTCCCAAGGGCACCGGAACCATCGCTCAGCTCCCGTGGCCCCTGGGGCAGAGAGCTCTGTCAGACACACGAGGTTCCTCTGCTCAGCGCACGCAGCCAGTTCTCCTCTAGAGAGCCCGCCTAGGCAAAGAGCACAGGTCCTACATGGTTTCTACATGCAATTTCCTTGAACTTCTCTGAGGATTTGGGGTCTGTCTCCCAGCTCGGGGCCATGCCCCGAGAAGGGGCAGGTTCAGTGGCCCCTTCCCCTGGGGCTGGTACCCTCCTCCTGCCTGGCTGCTGTTGCTCCAGCTCTCTCGCCCTTGTCTGGAAACTCTTGTCTAGTTCAGGGAGGCGGAGCCTTGCTCCCAAATCCCGTGCATCTTCCCGTAAGAGTCACGTCGTCAATGCACGGGAGCCTTTTCCTGCTGCCCTTGAGGACCTAGACTCTTGAAACTCCAAAGCCAGGAAGAGACTCTGGTTTCTCTTTTTCTGGAGGGCCAGAAAAGGACAGTAGCCTTGAGACAGTAGCCTAAGTTGGAGGGATGGAAGGCTCTTGGTTAACAGAAACCAGCAAGAATGAAAAACGACCCAAAGAGCTGCCTCCACGCCCCCACCAGGGTGGCTGAAATTAAGAAGACTGACAACAGCAAGTGTTGGCAGGGTGTGGAGCCGCTGGAACTCTCGCACACGCCTGGTGGGAATGCAAAGTGGTACAGGCACTTGGGGACACTGCGCGGCCACTTTAACAAGCATAGATCTGCCCCATGACCCAGAAATTGTACTCCTAGGCTTATCTTGAAGATAAACAAAAACATATGTCCACGAAAGACGGTACAGAAAGCATAACAGCTTGAGTCATACTAGTCCAAACTGGAAACAGCTCAAATATCCACCATCAGAAGTTTGAAGAAACAACTTGTGGTACCTCCATTCTATGGGATACAGCAATAAAAGTAGATGGACAATTGCCGCCCACAACAACATGGAAGAAAGTCCAAATTGTTATTTTGAATAAAAGAAACCAAACAAAAAAGTAAATATACAATTCTACCATATGAAGTTCAATCGCTGGCAGAACTAATCGATGGTTTTAGGAGGGGTTGCCTCTGGGGGGAGGGGGAGAGGGAGGGGCTGTGTGGACCTAGAAGGGACACCGGAAGCGAGTGCTGGAGAAGGTCTATACTTTGATCTTTGGGATGGTAACACGGGCATATAGATAGGTAAAAATTTTAATCTTCGTGCATTTTATTATATGTAAATTATACCTCAATTAAAAAAAATCTAATTTTCCTTAAAAAACACAGAGGCTAACATTTAAAAAATAATACGCTACCCTCGGTGCTAGAAACAGGTAAGCACGCAGCACTGTGAGAGCCCGGGAGAGGCAACACCCGCACTGTGTGTGCGGAGGGGATGGGACAGAGGGGGCCCCCAAGGAAGGCTTCCCGGTGGAAGTGATGGCTAGACTGCCCTCGGAAGGACTTGAGCTGAAGGTCAAGCAAAGAAGAAGCCTAAGGATATTGCAGGTGCGGGGAATGGCACGCAAAGGCGCTGGGCGGGTCCCAGGAGAACTGGCCTGAGAGAGGTGGGGTGTGAGGCGGCACACGGCAGCAGGAGCCGGATCTGACCGAGCTCATAGACCAAAGGGAGGCGTGAAGACGTCAGATCTGCACTTTGGCAAAGCTCACCCGGGAAGTAGGGAGGAAGGTGGTGCAGAGGCGGCTGCCACCATCCAACAGGTGGGGAAGTGTGGCTTGAACCAGGGCAGGGGCAAAGGGGATTGAGGTGGGAGAAAAGCTTCCAGGGATCTTGAGAAAGAAGGCTTTGTAAACCATCACACTGGGGGACAGGGAGAGGAAACAGCTAAGGAGCCTCCTGGGCTCTTGCCCTTCACGTCAGGGTGGAGCCATTTGCTGAGAAAAAGATTGGAGGAGGTAACATCTGGAAGAGTGGTAGTGGCTGGCCGGATATTGTTTTTGCCTGTTCGGCCCTTGCTCCCCTTTTTCTCGTGACAGAACCCTGCTTTTTGTAGGGAGAACTACTCCTTCCTACCCTCAGGCCACGTACCTAAAGTGAGGGTGACCCCACCTCTCAGCTGCAAACCACGTGACCCTCGCCTGGCCAATCAGCACGTTCCAGCTCTCCGGGGAAACACTGGGACTGGTTCAGGGATGGGCACGTGACCCAGACGGACCCACTGAGAGTGAGCCCTGGAAAGTCTGCTGGAACTCTTGGGAAAGAAGCCTGTCTTTTCTGCTGGGGGTGCTGAGCTGGTGGAGCCTGGAGCTGCTGATCGCCCTCTTTGCCACCAAGCAGGGGAAAGCCTGCCTGAGGATGAAGCCAGCTCTTGAGAATGAGAAAGAATGAGAGCCAAAAAAATGAGAGAGTGGTATGTCTGATGATATTTTGGAGCCCCTAGATCCAGCCAAGCCTGAAGCCTAACCTGGCCTTTTCGTCTTTGTGAGCAAATGTATTCTCTTCTTGGAGTAATTCTGTTTGAGTTGGGCTTTTCGTCACTTCTAACTGAAAGAGTTAATAATGAATATAGGCTCCACTAAAATGCTTTTGTGTGGGTACAGAGCTTCTGTTTGGGAGGATGAGAAAGTTCTGGAAATGGATACTGGTAATGATTGCATAACATTGTGAATGTACTTAATGCCAGTGAATCGAACACTTAAAAATTGGTTAAAATGGTAAATTTTATGTTAGTATATTTTACCATAATTTAAAAAATTTTTTAAAAAGCTCCCATAAATATGCTTACATAAGCTTTAGGTAAAGCTGTAAACATAAAATGGCTTCACGGAAGATGTGCATTTTGAGATGGAGCTTGAAAGATAACTGAGCAAGATCTGGTGTGGAAGGGGGGGGGCGGTATTTGAGGTGGAGGGAACGGCACAAACAAACCCTTGGAGGGAGGAAAGTAAAATTTGCATCCAGGGGAGAGTAAGTGGTCAAGTTGGCCTGAGTGGTTAGCTCCATGGAACCTCCCCCCTGCCCCACCCCGCCCCAGCAGGTGAGCATGGTGTTAGGAACACATGTTTGGCCCCTCTGCCCCCATTCATATGTTGAAGTGCTAACCCAGTCCCAGGGTGATGGTGTTTGCAGGCGGGGCTTGTTGAGGTCATTAGGGTTGGACGAGGTCATGAGGGTGGGGCCTCAGCATGGGATTAGCGGCCTTATAAGAAGAGACACCAGACTCACTTCCCCTCTCTCTCCGTGTGCACACCCAGAGGCGAGGCCAGGCGAGGACACAGCGAGAAGGCAGCCAGCTACGAGCCGGAGGAGGGTTCTCACCAGAACTAAACCCTGCTGCCACCCTGATCTCGGGCTTCCCGCCTCCAGAACTGTGAGAAGATAAATTTCTGTTCTTTAAGCCACCCAGTCTCAGGTATTTCATGGCAGCCCAAGCAGGCTAAGACACATGACGTTGTACATTTTACAGATGGAGACGCCGAGGCCCAGAGAAGTTAGGTAATTCTCTGAGTCACACAGCCTTTAAGTGTCAGAGCCCAGGTGAAAACCTGGCAATTGGGTGTTTTGACAGGTGCACAGGGATGATGGGAGGCCAGTGGGGTTCCTCTGAGGGAGGTTCCCGGAAGAGGGGAGCAGAGTTTTTAAATGGGGAGGTGGCTTGGTGGAGAGGCTGGGGCATGGGAGAGTCTGAGACGGGGCAGAGTGAGTCCCCAGGAGGCTGCCAGGGGTGTGTGAGGGCAAAAAGGAATCGTAGCTGGAGTGGAAAGAATGAGCAAGTTCTGGGTGTGGACGAGGCCTGGCTTAAGGAATCCGAGAGGTGGAACTGTGGCTGGGTTGTGTGGAGTGAGAGATCTTGGCCCTGGGGCCAAAGTCAACCACTGCGCCTAAAATAGGAAGAGGGGCTAATTTTTCCTCTTGGGTGGTTGTAGTTTATTCACAATTTTGTTCAACCATCACCGCTATCCATTTCCAGAACTTTTCCATCACTCCAAGAAAACAACTCTATCTCCCAGTTCCCTCTTCCCCCATTTCCTGACAACCACTAGTCTACTTTCTGTCTCTATAGATGTCCCTATTCTGCACTGTCACATAAACGGAATCAGCTCTGCAGTATGTACCTAACGGGACTGCCTTCTTTCACTTAGCATACTGTTTTCAGGTTTACCCGTGTTGTAGCCTGTGCCAGGATTCCGTTCCTTCTTATGGCTGAGTACTATCCAGTGAACGCACAGTCCTTAACTGGCATATCCATTCATTAGTTGATGGACACTTGGGTTTCCTCCCTTTGGCTGTTATGGGTAATCTGCTGTGAACATTCTCGTACAAGTTTTTGTGTGAATCTATGCCTTTTATTCTCTTGCTTATATACCTGGGAATGGAATTGCTGAATTATATGGTAATTCTGTTTTAACTTTTTGAGGAACCACCAACCCGATTTCCAGAACGGCTACACCACTTTACCTCTCTTGGGCAATGTTCCAGGGTCCCAGAGTCTCTCCATCCTTGCCAACACTTGTCTGTTTCTTTTCTTTTATTACAGCCATCCTAGCGGGTGTGAAGTGGCATCTCACTGTGATTTTTATTTGCGTTTCCCTAGTGACTAATGATGTCGAGCATCTTTTTATGAGTTTATTGGCTATTTGTATATCTTCTTTGGAGAAATGTCTCTTTGGATCCTTTGCCCATTTTTTAGTTGGGTTGTCTGCCTTTTTATTGTTGATTTGTAAGAATTCTTTATATATTCTAGATACTGGATCCATATCAGATATAGGATTTGCAAATATTTTCTCCCCTTCCCTGGGGTCCCCTTTTTCTAATTTACACCAGGGCTTCTTTGGGGCTGATAGGGACCTTAACCCCTCAGCCGGAGCACCGGACACTCTCTCACTGTGAAAACAGAAACAGTCTCTCAGAGGGCTCGCCGGAGAGGACGTGGTAGCGTCTCCATCTCTTTACGGTGGGTTCTCCACGGCCAGGCACTCAGGGTATAAACTGAAGATAACATGGCCCCTCCCTCTCGCGTTCCCCATTTCATGAAGGATACCTACAATCACCCAGACTCTCAAGCCCAAAACTCAGGCGAGGCCTTCACTCCGCCCCTCTCAGGCCACCATCCAATCAGCCACCACAGCCGGTCACCCCGCACGCCCTCCCGTTTAGGCCACGGTTACCTGAATGATTTCAATAGCTTCACAATTGTCTGCAGACCTTACGGCTTGCTTCTTCCAGTCGGTTCTCCCCTGCGTCAGCACACGAGCGGAGTGACTTTTCTTAAGTGGAAATCCCATCGTGGGGCTCCCCTTGTGGACAACTTCTCAGTGGCTGTTGTCAAGAGAGGAGGTGCCAGGCCTGCCTGAGTGCTTCTTGCTCCCACCGTTCTCTCCACCCTCCTTCTTAAAGTGACTCAGCCCCACTGAAGCTTCTCCCAGTTTCCCGGCTCACCCGCCCCCACGCTGGGCAGAAATCATTCGCTCTGAAATAGGGGCTAGTAAAGAAATGGCAGTGGGAGTTCCAGAACGGGTCACAGGTTAGGCGGCAACTGGTGGGGGAGGAGCCGGGGGGGTTTGTGTGGGGAAGGGCAAGGAAGGACGACGTGAGGGGAGGGAACCTCGCTCACACGTGTGCGGTGACACGCTTGGACACGTGTGGACACGCGGGCCCGCCTGGTCCTCGTCTGAGTCACCCAGAGTCTCCTGGGCGTGTGAGAGCCTGAGTCAGCCCGGGGGTGGGGCCGCTTACACTGGCCCACTCGGAGCCTCCTACAGTCCCCTAACCCAAGTGCCAGAGAGGCCAGCAGAGACCCTGCGGCCCCCACCTTCAGCCCTTGGCCTCTACAAACCTGCATTGCTGTCACCTCAAAAATGGAAATGATGACACCCTCCTGGCTTTCATGGGGCTCAAAGCAAACCTGTGCTTGAGAAGCACATCTAGACTTTTGCGTTCACTTTTATAACAGATGGGGAAACTGAGGCTCAAAGAGACAAGTCAGTAGTTTCCAACCTTGACTGTGTCTTAGGATCGCCAGGGGAATTTGCTGACAACAAGGGTCTCTGGATCTTCCCTGCCGGCTTGGGCTAGGCCCTGTCGTCTGTATTTCACATGTGATTCTGCTGAGAAGCAGGGAGCGGCTGACTGCTCCAAGGACGCAGGCAGAAAGCTGTGGGAGTGCCAGCGGTCCCACCTCCTGACCAGGTCTGGTTCTCTTCCCAGAACCCGGAGGTGTGCCTGTGGCCAGAGGGTCACTGAGGTGAGGGCTGTGTGTGGCCGGCACACCTTGCCTTCCCAGAATACCCAGCCTGCTGGGTGGGGTGGGGATGGAGGGGGTGCTGGGGGCAGGTGTATCGGACTCTGGGCACCCTCCTGACTCCCTGCCCACCCTTCCATCAAAACCTGTTCTCTGCACAGGATCTGAGACTCATTAGCACTTAAGTGCAATTTGCCTAGTAATACCAATCTAAAACACGGCCATATCTCCTTCTTTCTTTTCTTCTCTTTCTCTCTTTCCTTCCTCCCTCCCTCCCCCTCCATGGTCTGCTTTCTAATTTTGCACCCGGTCTTGAGCTGTAAATCAGAGTTACATTTCCTCAGGTCTTTGTTCCTTCATTTATTATTTATGCTTCCCACGACTGCTGGGCAAATCCACAAAGCCACAGCTCCGGTCCTGTCCACTCTCAGCCAGCCCTGCCCCCGCCCCCACACAGCTGCAGCTGATTGTGGCTGAGAAAAGCTCACAACCTCCCCCACTGGGCTCACTTTAAAACTCCTGACCTTGGATGTGAGGAGAGCCCTCAGTTCTGGCAGCAATCAGACTCTACCTCCCCTCCTGCCCTCTCCAGTGCTGCTGGACCATTTCACTCCTCTGCTCCCCTAAACCCTTAACGCCTCCTCCCGTCCTCTCTCTGCTTCCCATTCAATGAGACAATCGAAGCAGTGGGAAAGTCCACAGATCCACCACGCACGACCCTCCTGCTGACATCGCCACTCACGGACTCAGCCTTCCTACCTGTTACCACAGGTGAGCTGACCACACACTTAGGCATCTGTGTTGTGCACTGGACCCCATCACCCTTCATCTGCTCAAAGGAGATCTCTCCAGCAATTCGCCCTCTTTTCCCACAGCGTCACTTTTAACCTCCCCTGGATCATTGTCATCAGCATACAAATAAGCCATTATTTCTCCCATCTTTAAAACAACAGCAACAATAACAAAAATCTTCCTGACCCCTCTTCCCGCTCTAGCTACGCATTCGCGTCTTCCTCTTTTAGTTAGTTGTTGCTGTGTGACAATCCAAATCAAACAACCATTGTGTTCTCTCTCCAAGTGGGTGGGTTGATGGGGCTCAGCTGGGTGGCTATTCTGCTTGTGTGGTATCAGTTGGGGCCATATCCTTCCAGGGGCTCCACTGGGCTAGGGTGTCCCAAGGCTGGTGCTTGGTGCTGGCTGTTGAGCTAAGGGCCTCCATTCTTTCCTCCACGCCACCTCTCCAAGTGGCTTGCACTTCTTGCAGCGTGGTGCCTGGCTTCCAAGGGTGCGAAAGCTGCGGGACCTTCTTAAGTCTTCAGCCTGGAACTGGTACAATGTGGCTTCTGCTGCATTCTGTTGGTTAAAGTGGATCATAAGGATAGCCTAGATTCAGGGGAAGGACTTGGGTACCAGGAGGCAAGTTCACTGGAGGCCGCTGAGCAACAACTTCCCACACTCCCCTTGCAGCAAATCTCCTCGCAAGAGCTGTCCATCCTCAGTCTCTCCAATTCCTCCCTCCCATTTGTCTTAGACCCGTTCCAGTCGGGCTTTCAAGGCTGCTGCTCCACAGACGCCCCCTTTGTCAAGGTTGCCAACAGCCAGCACAGGCAGAATCCATGGTCAATTCTCAGTCCTTGTCTTCCTTGGCTTGGCACAATTGACTGCCCCCTTCTTCTCTTGATTTTTGGGACCCTGTGCCGTCTTAGCCTGCCCCCTCCTCGCTGGTCTCTCCTTCTCATTCTCCTTCACTGGTTCTCTTCTCTCCCCAACCTCTTAATGTTGGGATGACCTGGGCTCCGTTCTTGATCCTCTTCTCTTCTTCTGTATCACTCTCTTGGTAATCTCACCCCATCTCATTGCTTTAAATATCATTTGTATGTAAGTGACTCCACATTTATATCTCCAGCCTAGATCGCTCCTGAATTCCAACTAATATCGACTGCTATTGACATCTCCATTGGATATCAGGGCCCATCCAGACCGCTCGTGTCCAAACCTGAACTCCGAATTGCCAACCTCCCAAACCTTGACCTGACCCTGGCGTTCCCTGTTTAGGCTGATGGTAACTCCTATCTTGCAGTTACTCAGGCTAAGAGTCCCAGCATCAGACTCGACTCCTCTCTGTCTCTCACGCCCTTATCCAATCCACCATGAAATTCTGCTGCATCTCCCTTCAGAAGATGTGTAGACTCTGACCATCTCTCGTTTCTCTAAGTGCCACTGCCCTGGTGTCAGCCACCGTCCCCTCTTAGCTGGATGACTTCTCATTGCTCTTTCTGCTTCTGCCCTAACCTCCTATTGCCAACTGATTTACAACAGAGTGGCCAGAGGGGTCCTTTTAAAATCTAAGCCAGATCGTGTCCCTCCTCTGCTCAATACCGTCCGACAGCTCCCATGTTACTCGGCAAGAAAGTCACAGTTCTCACCGTCACCTAAGGCCCCATGTGAGCTGGCCGCCCCGTGACCCCTGACCCCTCCTCCTCTCCCTTTCCCTCACTCTGCTCCAGCTGCTTAGCCTCTGATTTTATCCTTCACACACAGCGGGCACACTCCCACCCCAAGCCTTTGCACAAGCCCCTTCCCCCACCTGGAATGCTCTCCCCTTAGATCTCTGCCAGGCTCCCGCCCTCGCAGCCTTCCAGTCTCTGCTGGAGGTTCTTTGCAAGGCCTTCCCTCACCTCCCCGAGAATTGCCTCCTGCCCTGTCTCTCTGGCTTTCCCAACCTCCCTGGCCCTGCTCTTTCCTCTTGTCAGTAGTTCTTAACCTTCTAACCTACTCTATAATTTACTCATTTACTATGTTTATTGGCTGCCTCATGTTGTTAAAATGTAAGGTTCACCAGGGCAAAAAGTCTTTGTCTCTTGTTCACAGATGTATTCTAATGCCTAGAGTGGAGCCGGCTACCGAGAGGGTGCTAAAATTTTATTTTTTAATTTTCCTATAAGTAGCTTGAATCCTTTTAAGTATCTCAAATCCTCTGTGACACAAGGCAGGGTGTAGACAAGTTCATTCTTGCATTCACTCACCTGTCTAACCCTCCGTCCATCCTCTTGACTGCCCATCCATTCATCTGTATCCATTTATCTGCTTATCGCCATGCATTCATGTCTGTCCGTCTGTCTGTGCATTCGTCCCATCCAACGTATATCCCAGAGACCCGTCAAAAAACATTGCTGAAGCATTTGCTTTCTGCCAAGCACTGCGCTGGGCCTGACAGTCAAATCCATGACGATAAGACTTTGACCCCTGAGGTAGTTGTAAGTGAATAAATAACCGTTCCAGGATGTTCGCATGAGGAACAACAAAACAAAACAGGGCCTGAAGTCTGTTTTTTTTTCTTTTAAATGTTTCTGCCATTTCATGTTTTTATTTTTACTGTTCTGGGGATTTCCCCTGCCTTCTTTCCTTGAGCAGCTCTAAGCGTCTGAGTGGTCTGACCTATGCTGCCACTGTCGTGTCCTCACTCCCAGCCTCACCAGGGAGCGGCTTGCTTCTTTTGTTTTTTAACATTGGCACCTGAGCTAACATCTGTTGCCAGTCTTCTTTTTTCTTCTTCTTCTTTTTCCTCTCTGCAAAGCACCCTAGGATGTAGTTGTATATTCTAGTTGTGAGTGCCTCTGGTTGTGGCGTGTGGGACGCCGCCTCAGCATGGCCCTATGAGTGGTGCTAGGTTCACACCCAGGATCCAAACCAGTGAAACCCTGGGCTGCTGAAGTGGAGCTCGCGAACTCAGCCCCTCGGCCACGCGGCGGCCCCAGCCTGAAGTCTTAATGTCAAGAATGGCACCGTAGGGGCCATCCCGTGGCCGAGTGGTTAGGTTCAGGCACTCCGCTTCGTGTGGCTCAGGGTTTCGCCGGTTTGGATCCTGGGCGCGGACCTGGCACCGCTCATCAGGCCATGCTGAGGCGGTGTCCCACATGCCACAACCAGAGGCACTCACAACTAGAATATACAACTATGTGCTGGGGTACTTTGGGGAGAAGAAGAAGAAAAAACAAATTGGAAATAGATGTTAGCTCAGGTGCCAGTCTTAAAAAAAAAAAAAAAAAAAAAGAACGGCACCGTAAGCGACAGCTGGTGAATTGCTGGGGTGGAGGTGGGCTGGGGAGGGAGAGACGGAAGTTACTCTGGGCACTCTCCTCCTCTGTCGCTGCTTTTGGCTGGCCCTGCCCAGCACAGGGCACAGACCTGAGACATCTGGGTTCTTCTTCCCTCTAGGTCCCTGAGCCCCAGTTTCCTCATCTGCAAAATGAGATAGTAGTACTCACCTGACAGCATCAGCAAACGCACGGGGGAAACGTCTTGAATCGATGGTTCTTAACTCTGGCTGCACAGCCTAGTTCCCCGGGCACCTGGTGCCTGGGTCCCCTCTAAGAGCAATTAAATCTGAACCTCTTGGAGTGGGGCCTGAGCATCCACGTTTTAACTGTTTGGCGGTGGGGCCTGGGCATTGCTGTTTTTTTTTTTTTTTTTTTTAAAGATTTTATTTTTTCCTTTTTCTCCCCAAAGCCCCCCAGTACATAGTTGTGTATTCTTCGTTGTGGGTTCTTCTAGTTGTGGCATGTGGGACGCCGCCTCAGCGTGGTCTGATGAGCAGTGCCATGTCCGCGCCCAGGATTCGAACTAACGAAACATTGGGCCGCCTGCAGCGGAGCGCGCGAACTCAACCACTCGGCCACGGGGCCAGCCCCTGGGCATTGCTGTTTTTAAGAAGCTTCTGGAGGATTCTAATGTGCAGCCAGGCTTATGTACCACTAGAGGCAGAGCCATTTAATCAATGCTCCTTGTCTATGTAATTCACCCTGAATATTGCAGCTGGAGAAAAGCAGATTTAGTTAGAGGAGGTGAGACACTGGTGAAGATGCTGATGACAACATCTTTCAAGGGCTTCACAAGTTGTATGTTTCTTGTTATCTTACTCTTCTTACTATTTTTGATTTTAGCTTGTGTCGTGGGCAAAACTCGTGTTCATACGGTGAATTTTTGGAGGGGGAGTTACAAGAAGTAAAAGTTGAAGAGAAACTCTCAGAGGGAAGGAAGGAGAGATTGAAAGATGTCTTCCTGAGCTAACGGGGCAAGAGTAAATGAAGAAATGGCAAAGAAAAACCCGCGAAAGTACAGGAGAACTGGCCTGAGATTGCATCTCCAGCTGCCCACTGCACGATGGGGGAGCGGACGGGGCAGCGGCTCGCCTCCGTGCAGAGGGAGGGTGGGAGTCTTGGTGGGAACAAGAGAATCAGACCCAGGTTCTACACAGTGGAATACCAGCTCAGGTCCTCCAAGGAGCAGACGCCAAGACAACAGGCGTGCAGGGAATTTGTTGGGGGAGCTCCTTGTGAGGAAGAAAGGGGAGACCCCCAGATCACAGGGCAGGCCAGACACCCCTGAAGGGAGAGGGGGAAGGAAGAGCCCTGGGTGGAAGGAGCCTCCCAGTGCACCGCCGTGTGGAGAAAGTCTTGGCCAGGCCCACGGGGAGCCGCAGAGCAAAGACGGGCCATTAGAGGAGCCCCTTTTGGGAAAGGAAGGCCCAGCTTTGGTACCTCCCCTTGCTCCGTCACTGTCTGGGAGCAGCCTGGGCAGCAGCTGGAGGCTGTCAGCCAACTACACCCTTCCCAAGAGGGAATGTTAAAGGGGCAACTCCACGGACACCATAGACTCTTACAAAATAATAGAAATATTCATTCATGCAACCAATATTTATTGAGCTCGTCTGAAGCATCAAACTCTGTGCCAGGCACGTCCCTGCCCTCTGGGAGCTTTTATGCCACAGGTGGGGAGAAAGACGTTACAGGATGAATTACCTGTAAGTAAGAGATGCTGGAAGGGTCTATAGCAGGTGACCATATGATTTACCTCAAACCTGGACCCTTTTGAGAGTGAAAGTGGATGCTGTTAATAATTACACCTGGTCAGTTGGCATAAACTGGGATATCCTGGGCAAACTGGGGTAAAGGGAGATCCTGGAACAGAGAAGCTCGACGGGGTCCAGGGAATCGGAAAGACCTCCTTGAGGAAGGGCCGTTGGAGCTGAGATCTGAAGGATGCGTAGGAGAGAACTAGCTGCTCAGGCCCCATGTGTGTTATCAGAAGCTGTGATCCCTCCTGCATGGCTGTCACCGCGGGTGTCGGTTGATCATTTGGTGATGGATTTCCCGCTGTCTCAGGGACTCCCGTATCCGGGATGTCACCATGGTCTGAAAGAGCGCTGCTGGGATTCTTTTCATGGCGCTCGAGGGCCCCTGGAGAGGTGTCAGTGGCCTGCCGTCTGCCTTTTATTATGCCACTCTGGACGGAAAATAAGGGAACTGGCAACATCCAGTTGTATGGGATTTTTACATCTTTTGAGACATCAATGGACCTGCTTTCCACAAATCTGTTTAATTGTTGTAAATATATATAACATAAAATTGACCATTTTAACCACTTTTAAAGTGTACAGTTCAGTGGCAGTAAGTATATTCACATTGTTGTGCAACCATCACCACCACCCATCTCCAGAATTTTCCGTCTTCCCAAACGGGCTCTGTTCCCCTTTGACACTAATTCCCCTCCCCCAGCCCCTAGCAACCCCCACTCTACTCCTTGTCTCTGTGACTCTGACTATCTAGGGACCTCGTATAAGCGGAATCATTCAGTGTCTGTCCTTTGTGACTGGCTTGTTTCACTCAGCGTAGTGTCCTCAAGGTTCACCCATGTTGTAGCGTGTGTCAGAATTTCTTTCCTTTTTAAGGCTGAATAATATTCCATTGTATGAATTTACCACATTTTGTTTATCTACTCATCCATCAGTGGATGGTCGGATTGTTTCCACCTTTTGGCTGCTGTTACTGCAGCTGCTGTGAGCCTGGGGGTACAAATACCTGTTCGAGTTCCTGCTTTCAATTCATTGGCATATACAGCCGGAAGTGAAATCGCTGGATCACATGGTAATTCTGTTTAATTTTTTTTTTTTTTTAGATTTTATTTTTCCTTTTTCTCCCAAAGCCCCCCAGTACATAGTTGTATATTTTAGTTGTGGATCCTTCTAGTTGTGTTATGTGGGACACCGCCTCAGCATGGCCTGATGAGCGGTGCCATGTCCATGCCCAGGATCTGAACTGGTGAAACCCTGGGCCTCCAAAGCGGAGCACGCAGACTTAACCACTAGGCCACGGGGCCAGCCCCCTATGTTTAATTTTGAGGAACTGTCACACTGTTTTCCACAGCGTCTGCACCATTTCACATTCCCACCAGCAATGCACAGGAGGTCCAATTTCTCCCCATCCTCGCCACACTTGTTATTTTCTCCTGTAATCTTTTATAGGGACTTTAAAAAAATTTTATTTGAGATCATTGTAAATTCACAGGCAGTTGTAAGGAATACTCTGGAGAGGCGATGGTGACATCTTTCGTAACTATAGCACAGTATCACAGCTGGGACACTGATTGGTAGAACCCGCTGACCTTAAGCAGGTGTCTCCAGTTTTACATGCACTCGTGTGTGTGTGTGTGTGTGTGTGTATCTTTTGCGAATTTATCCCGTGTGTAGACGCACATCACCATCACCACGGTCGAGATACAAAACAGTTCTCTCACAAGGATCCACAAACGGATTTTTTTTTTTAAACTTTTATTTTGGAAAAATTAAAATTACTTAAAAATAGATAGTGTAGTGCAGTCAACAGCCAGGCACCATCATCCAACTTGAACGACTCCCAATTTATGGCTGATGGTTTCCTCTCTGGCCTCGCCCGCTCCTGCATTATTATGCAGTAAATCTCGGCCTGCTTATTATCTCATCTGCAAATATTTCAGGCTGTAAACTCTAAGAGACAAAGACACTGCTCTTAAGCAGAACAATAACACTGTCATTATGCTCCATCCCCTGCCCACCAACAATAATCCCCAAGAGGCTGCACAGGACATCTGCAGACGTTACAGACCCTCCTTCCCCACGCACGACAAGCGAGCTACATCTTAGAAGGGGCACACATCGGCCATAACGAAGTTGCTGAAGGACAACAGACAAGATTAACAAGTTCTTTTTCTCCCACACCCCAACCAATCCATCAGAAACTCCAGGTGCTCTACCTTCAAGATGGAATCGCTATCTGACCCACCGCATGTCACCATCTGGCTCCTGTCACTCTTGTCCCAGCCCCACCGTCTCTCGCCTGGGCCGATGCATAGCCTTCTCCCTGCCCCCGACCCCCATCCCCCCCCCACCCCTGTCTCCATCTCTGGCCCCACTACTGCCTGGTGTCTGCCCTGAGCCAGAGGGAGCCTGTCAAAACGTAAGCCAGTGCAGACCCCTCCTCTGCTCTGTGCCCTCCCGGGGCTTCTCATCTCCTTCAAGAGCCTGGCCTATTGGCCTGGCATTCCTATTACCCCCTGATTTCATCCCCTCCTCTCTCCCTCTGCCACACCTGCAGAGGACTGTCTGCTGTTGGCACCCTCCCACGCCAGGACCTTTGCCCATGCTCTTCCCTCTGCCTGGAGTATTCCTCTCCAGATGTCCGCTTGACCTTCTCTCCTTCACGTCTCTGCTCTGTACGAGCGTCTTTTGTTTGCATGCCTGGATCCACTCAACACCTATTTCCACCCTGTCCCCCAGGTGCTGGCTGCAGGGACCAAATGAACAGACTCCTTCACCCTCGGCTTCCGCTTGGTTTGGCCCATGGAGGGCACCATGAGAAGGCTGGCTGTGGTAGGAGAGGAGCGAGGTCGGTTGTTAATTCCTGGGCTCCCTTCCCGGGTGACTGGTGCATGCTGGCTGTGGCCCTGTCAGGTGGCTTCTCCACACAGCCTTCTCTCTCTCGGTCTTCAGTCATGTCTCCTCCTCTTCCAGCCATGGGGTGATAGCGGCCACACCCCGCTATCCTTGTAGTTTCCCTCCATCCTTCCCACATTGTTGTAAATAGTCCCTCCGCTAACTCTCCTCTGGTGACACACTCCAGTGTGCCAGCTGTTCCCTGTTAGGATGCTGACTGAGGAAGTCAGCTTGTCTCTGGCCACCCAACCTAAAATTGCACCCTCCCCACACCCACACCCTCTCTGTATTCTGTACTTTGTGCTCCTCAGCATTTCTCGCCATCTATCACGGTACATATTGTACTTACCTATCTTGTTTATTATCTGTCTCCCCCAACTGGGACAGCTGTGTTCTGTTGCATAGGCTGTGCACTGCACAGTTCCAGAGGTCATAATTTCTATAGACTATAATGTGAGAGGGCAACGTTACCTCCTGGAATTATACAACACAGTGGCCCTGCCTCTCACTGAAATATGAGCTCTGCCTTTTTCTTTTTTCTACTACAGTATCTCAAATTCTTAGAGCAGTACTTGGACCCTAGTAGGTCTCACAAAATTGTCTTTGGTGACTGTTGATTGCTTTTACTTCCCATGAAAAGTACAAGTAGCCTTATGCAGTGGGGTCAGGAGATCTTAGTGAGTTTTCTGAGGGTTCCCCCAATACTCGCCTCCATGACTGGCATTCTGTCCAGCACACAGCAGGTGCCCAGTAAATATTCTGAGTGAATGCATAAGTCAGTGTGGAGTGGCTTCCCAGCCCGGCCACCCACTGACTATATGACCTTGGCCAAGTCAGTCCTGAGCCCGAGCCCCAGGTGGCGTTAGGCCTGTCCACTGAGACGACCCTACAGGACTGTGGGGGCCGATGCTAGTCAGGAGCGTTCAGAAGGCACCAGGCAGAGCAGGAGGAACCGTCCCATCCTGTATGTGGCTCCTGCGTCTGTCTGACGGCTTTGAGAGGCTGCGCAGCGCGCTCCCTGAGCTGCCCGGCTCCGCTCTCTCTTCCACTCCTCTCTGAGTGTTAAATCTTGTCTGGCCGGTTCACCCGTGAGCTCCTGGTGGGGTGGCTTTCTGTTTCATGGCCTCTTTCCTCCAGGGGACAGAGCTCAGAGACGCTCTGTGGATGCTCTTTGCTTGATTGAAAGTGCTTTGGGAAACAGGAGGAACTTGGGAAAAGACAGCGATTAGAATGAACCATTAGGCATTAATGCCACCTGCCATCAGTGCAGCAGCCAGACTGGCTTCCCTCGAGCCTGGGCTGGGGTTAATTAGCTTTTGGATTTCTTAGCTGTGGGGAGTCTCTTTAATCATCTGCCATCTGGTCCGGCTCAGCCCTGGCAGGAGAGAGGCCTCTAGAAGCAGGAGCTGATGGTCTTGCAGAGGGAGAGCCCTCAGAGCTGAAACTGGGCTTCAGGGACCAGACTGTCCACTGCGCGCCCCGTTTGAGGAAACTGAGGCCCGTAGAGGTCGGGACTGACCCTGAGCGTGCAGCAGAGCAGCATCTAGAGCTCAGGTTTCCTGCGTTACTGTTTGGGACTTTGTCCATTTCAGAATCCCTCCATCCACTGAGGAAATACTTCCCTAGCACCTCCTAGGCCTGGGACGCGGGGACCTTGTGGATGACTAAACCGGAGCTGGCCCCTCCTCTCCACTCCCGGGGCTTACACTGCAGTAGAGGCCGCCACCAATCAATGCGCAAACAAACAAATAAATTGATAATGGCAAATGGCGAAAGGGCCATGGAAGAGACAAACAGTGCGATGAAAGGGACTGCCATCGATCACCTCATGCAGGGACATCAGGGAGGGCCTCTCTGAGGAGCTGACAATTTCCCCAAGATAGCAAGGAGTTTTTCTTTACAGAATGGCAGCTAATAAATAAAGATGAAATAATAGCATGAGACTATCATAATTCTGCAACCCCCAAAAGATTAATGGATCCAGTCTTTGGCATCAGTGGCTGCAAACAGCACAAAAAGGGAGGCTAGCAGACACTCAGTGCCTCCTGATGGAGGAACACAACATGCCCCCAAACGCCCAGAAAACTGGACCTAAATCTGAGCGAGCCTCTAGCCCGGCTCTAGCCGATGAAGTACGCACACATGAGTCACACATGTCACAAACGTAATTTTAAATTTTCTTTTTTTTCTTTTTTTTTTATTACAGTAACATTGGTTTATAACATTTCATAAGTTTCAGGTGTATTAAATTGAAAAAGTAAAAAGAAACAGGTGAAATTAATTTGAATAACGTGTGCTATTTAACCCAATATATCTATATTATCATTTCTCTCTCTCTATGTTATCATTTCTATATATAATCATTTCTACAGATAATCATTTCTATATACAATTAATATAAAAATGATCAATGAAATATCTTCCATTCTTTTTCATACTTAGTTGTTGAAATCTGGTGTGTGTATTACACGTAAGCACATCTCGATGTGGACAGCCCACATTTAAGGGCTTGGCAGCCTCGTGTGGCCAGCCCTTCTGTGCTGAGCAGCACTGCTCCAGTTCAACTGCCAGCGGCTGGGAAATTCAGAGGACAGGGGAACATGTGAAACAGCACCATCCTGATGCAATCCGCAAAACCCAGAAACTCTGATTTTCTGGAAAACTTTACAGAAAAGCAACCCAGCCTTTTTGAAAAAATTTTTTTTAAAGATTTTATTTTTTTCCTTTTTCTCCCCAAAGCCCCCAGGTACATAGTTGTATATTCTTCGTTGTGGGTCCTTCCAGTTGTGGCATGTGGGACGCCGCCTCAGCGTGGTTTGATGAGCAGTGCCATGTCCGCGCCCAGGATTCAAACCAACGAAACACTGGGCCACCTGCAGTGGAGCGCGCGAACTTAACCACTCGGCCACGGGGCCAGCCCCCTTTTTTTTTGTTTGTTTTTTAAGAAATACATTGTAAGGGGGAAAATAGTGGAGAGAGAATCCACAAATTAACAGAATCTTCAGAGGCATGCGTATCGACTAGTCCCAAGGTGGGAACCTTGTTGGATTCTGGTTGAAACTCTCTCTCAAACATTTTCCAGTGTTTATGAAGTAACTGGATATCTGAACACTGAATATTTGATGCTACTAAACAGCTGTTATTTGTTCTAGGTGTGATGATGGTACTGTGATTTTTTTTTTAAAGAGTCATTATCTTTTAGAGAGACATACTGAAATATTTAAGAAGGCATCTGAAATAATATGAAGTCCAGAATTTGCTTCAGAGTACTATGGGAGGGGAGACAATAACTGGAGTGGGGATAAAAGGAAACAAGATTGAAAATGTTTGATGGATACATGCATTTTATTATACTGGTCTATTTTTTTTTTTTTTTTTTTTGAGGAAGATTAGCCCTAAGCTAACATCTGCTGCCAATCTTCCTCTTTTTGCTGAGGAAGGCTGGCCCTGAGCTCACATCCATGCCCCTTTTCCTCTACTTTGTATGTGGGACGCCTGCCACAGCATGGCTTGACAAGCAGTGCCATGTCTGCACCCGGGATCTGAACCGGCGAACCCCTGGCTGCCGAAACGGAACGTGTGAACTTAACTGCTGTGCCACCAGGCCGGCCCCTGGTCTGTCTACTTTTGTATATGTTTGAAATTTTCCATAGTAAAACCTTTTTTTCTTTTTAAGGAAATTGGGATGATATTGGAAAGGGATGTGGATAGTGGGGGCCACGGAAGAACAGATTCCACTAGGGTAGGGATGTCCGCCTTATCCACCAGTGTTTCATAGCACCTCACACAGATAGGACACATGCTAGTTACTTAGTACATTTCCCCCCTTTTTGCAGTTGTATTTGTCCTCATGGCTCTTTGGGTATATCCCACCAGGGGTGTACAGTCAAATTACTATTTTTAAGAAATAACTCTTTACTGTGTGGCTATATCACCAAATTTTCTAAGGTTTATTTATTTCATTTTACCTTTTATTTTTAGTGATTTTTTTACACTTTAATTTCGTTTCATAATTGTGTAAAGTACTTGGATATTTTCCAAGTCAAATCTACAAAATAAGGCCCAGTCAAAGGAGCTCAGCTTCAATCCCGGACCGTTTCCTTGTGAGACTTGCTGCCACCATTTGGCTACGGCTAACGGGATTGAAGTCAGGGACCCTCCTTCTTCTAGGGTTGACCCTTGACCCATTGACTAGCCCATTGATCATACCTCTTTGAATTTTGAAACTCAAACAAAGAGACAAAGGGATGAAAGGGGTTGGATTTTACTCATCAGATGGTGGCATACTGACCAGACTGCCCTTGCTGTGTTCCCTCTCCTAAGGCCCTGGCGTCCCAGCCCTCTGACACTGCTCTGTTCCTTCCCCCGTCCCGGCGAGGGTCTCCAGCTTTCGCTCAGTTCTGAGTCTCCGTTTGAATCCACTGCATTCCCCTTGGCTTACGAGCCTGAGTCCATTTCTGTTGCTCACACCCTAAGGACCTTAACTGAATCACAGACCTTCAGCAACAAACCACATATTTAAATACTTAATCCAAACCCTGATAAGACAAACCCAGAGCGCTCTGAGAGCCCGGAACCACCTCGGGGGTGCAGTGAGCTCGGAGAAGGCCCTGGGTCAGGCAAAGCTGGAGAAGCGGGTGTGGCAGCCAGGACAGCTGTGTTAGGGGTGTGGCTGGGTGATTCGTGTTCGCTAGGGCCCCGTACCTCGTGGTTTCAGCCTGAGGTTCCCCAGAGCCTGTGCTTAGGATGGTGAACACTTCACTGCCACCTCTCCCCGGCTGACATTCCCCATCTATGACATCACCGGCGAGGGCTTGTGATTTCCACCATAGCTCAGCCTTGTTAGCTACTCAGAGGGTGGACCTTTGAGGTTCAGGGTTTTTTTTGATTTTTCTTTTTCCTGTGTTAAGTTCTCCTGACTCTACTCCTCGGCAGGCTGATTGAAATGCCTGGAGGAGCCAGGCCAGGTGTAGGAGAGTATGGAGCAGTGAGGACTGGGGAGAACTCAAGGGGTTCCGCTATTAGGTTCCAGTGATTGTCACCATGTGAGAAGGAAAGCTCAGGGTCACCAAGTCATCTGATTTTTCGTAAGAACCTGAAAGTTAGGAATTTTATGTAAAATATTCTTATTTTTAAAATACTCTGAAGGACAAACAAAACATATCTATGGATTAATTCATCCAATAGATCCAGTTTGAAAGCCCTGGTCTACGACCTACAGGTGTACTTCCCTCTCTGTATGGTCATTTCCTGCCGGTCTGTCTGCCTTGCCTGTAAGACTCTGAGATTTGAGAGGGCTGGGATCATGATTTTCTTGTTTACAGCTGAATCCCACATGCCTAGCTCAGTCCCTGACATATGATAGAGCTTGACATACACATGGATGGATGGATGGATGGATGGATGGATGGATGAGATCACACAATTCATGGAGGAAGACAATGCAGAGATACGAATCAGTACCGTACAAGGCAGAGAGAGGGAAAGAGGGAAGAGAGGTGACTTGGTTTCTTCCCTTGGGTGGCTAATGGCCATTAGCCATTAGCAGGCTATTCTGTAGGGATCCATGAGGGTCAGACCAGACCCTTCGTGGAACTGCCAGATTCTGTTCTTGGAATAGTGCTTCCTGAGCACTCACTCCACCCAGGGTGAGGGACCTGCATTTCTTGGCGCACAAAGCTTGCTGTCTGTGGTTACTTAGAGCTAAGGGCCGGCGGGATATGGCTTCTTCTGCTTTCTCTCTGCCTGGCCTCTGAGCACCTCTCTGCCCCCAGCCCCAGCAGGGGAGCAGCCTGCTTGGCCCCCCGCCAGCCTCAGCCCAGGGCAGGGAAGTCACAGCTGCCAGGCCAGGATGGGGCTTCCCTTGGTCTGCCCACCTTTGCTTCCGGCTGGCCCTTTTGAGGAGCTTCTTCCTTCCCTGCTCCACCGCCCACTTGGCTGTGAGGACACGAAAAGGCTCATCAGTTGCTATAACAACGCCCACCACCTTCCTCTGCACTGAGCCAGCTGTTATTCCTTCTCAGAGAATGGATCTGCCTGCACAGTCACTGGGCCCCCTTGAAATGGCAAGCCACCGGCCCAGCCTCGGGCCCCAGAGCTGTGTTTGAGCTATTATTATTAGTAGTAGTAGTAGAGGCATTGCTGTGATTGTTGTTTCAAGCTGCCATTTCTTGAGTGCTCACTGGGTGCTGTGTCGGAGCTAAGCCTTTACAAGCACTATCTCATTTAATCCTCACAGTGACTCTATGAGAGAGGGCATATTGCTCTCAATTTGTGGCTAGGTCAATGGTCTAGGGTATAAGAGCAGGGACCCTGGAACCAGACTGCCTAAGTTCAAATCCCAACTCTGCCAGATGCCAGCCACGTGGTAAATTACTCATCTGCTCCATGCCTCAGTTTCCCCATCTGAAAATGGAGATAATCATAGCACCTCGAACAGTACCTGTCGTGTAGCAAGTGCTTGGCTTAGTTGCCCCAGAAGCAGACCCTGAGCCAAGCAGACCCGCAGAAGTAGTTTGTTTGGGGGAGATCTGAGGCAGGGGGAGGGAGGGAGGCCGGGCAGGGAAGGCGGCCAGGAAGGCGTGCTGTATTAATGAAGTCAGCACTGCAACTACAATTGCAGACGAAGCCTGGTGGAAGCGTGTGTAGACACACGCCTCGGAGTTACCCATCTGAAGGATGATGGAGTTGGGGTGCTTATCCACCAGCTCCCACCGCCCGTGGGCTGGGGGCTGCTCCTGGGAGGGTGAGCTCCCCAGCGCCTCTGCCCTATTCCCCGGGCTCTGGCAGCTGGAGAAAGCCTCCAGCCGGGCGATGCAGGTGCTGGCAGCGGCAAGCTGGGCCTGGCCTGGATTGAGGGTGTCGATGGTGTCTTCCACAAACTAATCAATGCTTGTTGAACGAATGCACAAAGGAAAGGAAAGCTCAGCAGGCAGAATGCCCCCTCCTCACAAAGATGTCAACAGCCCAATCCCGAGAACCTGTGAATATGTCATGTCACATGGCAGAGGGACTTTACAGATCCTAAAATAGAGAGATTCCCTGGGTGGAATCACTCTAATTCCATGAGCCATTAAAAGCAGAGAACTCTGCCCAGTTGGAGTCAGAAAGAAGCAGCAGAAGGAGAAGTTGGAGAGATGAAGCATGAGAGAAACAATCTGCATGAGAAGGAATGCAGGCAGCCCCCGGAGCAGAGGCTGGCTCCCCACTGACAAGGAGCAAGGAAACAGGGACCTCAGTCCTACAGCCACAGGATCCAGATTCCGCCTACAACCTACTCCGCTTGGAAGTGAGTTCCTTCCCAGAGCCTCTGGGTGAGGGCCCAGGCTGGATGACGCCTCCATTTCAGCCTGGGAGGCTCTAAGCAGAGCACCCAGTGGAAGCCCCTGCTAGGTAATAATTTTGTGTTGTTTCAAGCCCCTGAGTTTGTGGTAATTCATTACAGCAGCTCTGGGAAACTAATACAGAAACTAAGGCTCAGAATGGGCAAGTGACTGGTTCAATGCCACACAGCCAGTAAGTGACAGAGCTGGGAAGTGAACACAGAGTTGCTCATCTCCAATACCCAGGTTCCCAACCTCTAGGTAATGCTGCCTCTTGCTCCTCACTCCTTGAGGGGCAGGAGGGGAGAAGGGATCCCCGAGAAAGGCTGTGGAAGGAGGGAGAGTGAGGCGAGCCGAGCAGTACCCTGTTCATGTAGAAGCCTGGTGTCAGCTGGGAGCACAGATTCTGAGCCGGAGAGGTTCGTGTTGGAGGTCTGCTCTGTAACTGACTGGCTGCGCTGCTTTGGGCATGTCTCAGCCTCAGTTTCCTCGTCGGTAAAATGGGGATGATAAAGGCACCTCCTTGATGGAGTATGTTGTGAGGGTTCAGTGAGGTTGTGTTTGTAACGCCTGGCACAGCGGAAGTGCTCAGTAAACTTTCCTATCGTCGTAGTCATGTGTTCAGCATCCATTTTGTGCCAGGTGCCGTAGCGGTACCCCAAGGCACATGGCCACTCTCTGAGGTAAGTACTGTTGTGCCCACTTTACAGGTGGGCAACAAAGCTGACTTACCCCAGCTCTGCTTGAGTCCCAGGCCCTGCGTCTTTGCCTTGCAGGCCCCGGCGGTCCTGACATCTGTGCTCAAGACTTAACCAGTAGCCTGGGGAGCAATCGGAGCCTTCTTCTCTCTGCCCTGAGGGCAGCCGTGTCAACTCTAGATGTTCAAAGAAAGCTTTCTCCTGGTTTAGATTTGGTTTAGCTGTTTGATTCCTGGTCCATGCCTGGTGCCAGAAAAGGGCCTCCTGGCTTCATTAAGCAAACAGTTAAAGGGGCCTTGGCTGTGTCATACCCTGTCCTGGGCACCGGGGACACTCAGCGCAAACAGCCCTGGGCCTGCCCAGCCCCTGAAGAGTACCTGGTCTCATGGAGGAGACAGACGAGTGGCTAACTATGGCACTGTGGGGCCAGGTTATAAACCAAGTCTGCACGGCAATGGGGATGGTGATGACACGCTGTATTGGGATTGTTTTCAGATTTGGCTAGTGAGGAAATAACAGAAATTCAAGGAGGAACAAGGCTACGGCAGGGCGTCGTACGTTCGTGACGTGTGATGAAAAGGGAAAAGACAAGGGAAGGACGTGGGAATGGGGAGGGAGGGGTGCTGAGCTTTAGGTTGTTTCCAGAGGAAGCCTCACAGAGAAGGGTCATCCAAGTGAAGTCCTGAAGGACATGATGGAGGGAGCTGTGCGCCTCCCTGGGGAAGAGTTCCCAAGCAGAGGCAATAGCCAGAGCAAAGGCCCAAGTCGGAAGAGTGGCTGCCTTGTTCCAGAAAGAGCAGGAGGCCAGTGTGGCTGCAACAGAGTGAGTCGGGGGGCGTGTGAGACGGATGAGGCTGGTTCACGTCAGGCCTTAATGGGCATCAAGGCCTCCAGTCCTTACTCTGAGTGTGACGGGGAGCCAGGGGACGGCTTTGCACAGAGGAGCCACGCTGGAGGAGTTAGCAGGACCCCAGGCTGCTCTGTCGGGGACAGGCTGGGAATGGGAAGCAGGTGAGACAAAGACACCTGTTTGCATGCCACGGCAGTAATCCAGGTGAGAGACCACGGTGGCTTGAGCCAGATGGCGCTGGGGAGAGGAGGTTGGGTGCTGGAACTGATGTGGAGCGATCTCAGACATATCTTATTAGGCAAATGAATCGCGATGTGAGACACAACATCTTGAGTCACACCCCCCCGGAAGCAGACCTGGGGCAAAGCTGTGGATGTGGGAAGTTTACCCAGGAAGCACCGGTAGGGAAATGAGACCGGGTTGGGATGGAGGCCAGCAAAGGGTGTGCTATGGAGCAGGTTACTTTTTCAGCAACTGAGATCAAGCCCTCTGGAGGGCTCTGGGCAACAGTGCCCAACGCCCCTCGGTGACCCGACAGAGAGGCCAAGGACAGTGCACTTACCCACCAACCCTGCTAGTCACTGGCGGAGGCGGCTCTTGGGAAGGGGGCATTAACGTCCTGGGGCTGCGGGCGAGAGGACCCACAACCCGAGGAAGCTCACAGGCAAAGAAACACGGTGCTAGGAGCTGGAAGCAGGGTCTGCGTGTGTGCAAAGGGCAAGAGAAGGGGCCTGGGCAGGACAGGACCTCTGTTAGACCGCGTTTATGGGATACTCTCCTTTCTGTTTAAACAGGGACTTCCTTTATACACATCTATGGAACAACTCGGAAAGGAGAGATGAGATGCTAGTGACATTGGTTGCCTCTGGGGAGGGAAACTGGGACATTTAAAGTCAAGATGGTTGAGACTCTTCACCGTGTAAACTTCTGTACACTTTTTAATGTTTTACTGTGTGTATTTTAATTTGGGAAATTAAAAAAAAATAATGACAGGAATTTCACTTCCATCAAGAAGGAGCGATCCTTGGAAGAAGGGAGGCACGGGAGTGAAGCCTGGGGTCCACCCTGACGTTCATCCTGGAGGCACTTTCAGATCCCAGTGTAGGATGGTGAACAGTGGGGTTTGAACCCTGATCAGTTGACATCAGTGAGGCAGAGTAGCAGAGAGCATGGGGTGAGGCAGGGGGATGGCAGAGGGAGAAGAAGTCTGTGGGGGCGGTTTCTAGCAGGTCCTTGGCCAAGGCATGAAGTGCACCCGTGCAGGGAAGGACTCCACTGAGCCCAGTGGAGAGTGAGTGCTGTCACTAAATGCTGAATGGAGGCCCTGGCGGTCAATGATGGAGTTCCATCCCGGTTACAGTGGGCGGACCTCACTGAAACCTTGGACATTCAGTTGACATCTCAGAAAGGCCACATCTTAGGAGTAAGATGAAGCGTTAGTGCTCTGTTCTGGTACTAAGGACAAAACCAAAAAGGCTAGCCACAATGAAGAACAAACCAAACCTGACGGAAGCAAGAGGATATGTTAACTGCCTGTCAGAACAAAACTCGATGCCCTTTAAAGGGAGAAAACCTAATCTAAAGTTCCTACAATATTATCAACAATGTGCAGAGAGAAAAAAACTATCACTGGGGCTGGCCCAGTGGCTAAGTGGTTAAGTTCGCGCTCTGCTGCAGGCAGCCCAGTGTTTCGTCAGTTCGAATCCTGGGCGTGGACATGGCACTGCTCATCAGGCCACGCTGAGGCAGCGTCCCACATGCCACAACTAGAAGGACCAACAACTAAGAATATGCAACTATGAACAGGGGGGCTTTGGGGAGAAAAAGGGAAAAAAATAAAATCTTAAAAAAAAAAAACTATCACTAGACATAAGCAGGAACGTACAATCCATGACCAAAGTTAAAATGTGTTACAGAAAAGAAGGAGAACTCCCTAACACATTCTATGAAGCCAACATCACCCTGATCCCCAAACCTGACAAGGACAACACAAAGAAGGAGAACTACAGGCCGATATCACTGATGAACATAGATGCAAAAATCCTCAACAAAATTTTGGCAAACCAATTACAGCAATACATCAAAAAGATTATACACCATGATCAAGTGGGATTTATACCAGGGACACAGGGATGGTTCAACATCCGCAAGTCAATCAACGTGATACACTACATCAACAAAATGAAAAACAAAAACCACATGATCATCTCAATAGATGCAGAGAAAGCATTTGACAAGATCCAACACCCATTTATGATAAAAACCCTCAGTAAAATGGGTATAGAAGGAAAGTACCTCAACATAATAAAGGCCATATATGATAGACCCACAGCCAACATCATACTCAATGGACAAAAACTGAAAGCCATCCCTCTGAGGACAGGAACAAGACAAGGGTGCCCACTTTCACCACTCCTATTCAACATAGTACTGGAGGTGCTGGCCAGAGCAATTCGGCAGGAAAAAGAAATAAAAGGAATCCAAATAGGTAACGAAGAAGTAAAACTCTCGTTGTTTGCAGACGACATGATCTTATATATAGAAAACCCCAATGAATCCACAGAAAAACTATTAGAAATAATCAACAACTACAGCAAAGTAGCAGGGTATAAAATTAACGTGCATAAATCAGTAGCATTTCTATACACTAACAATGAACTAACAGAAAAAGAACTCAAGAACTCAATCCCATTCACAATCACAACGAAAAGAATAAAATACCTTGGGATAAACTTAACCAAGGAAGTGAAGGATCTATACAATGAAAACTACAAGACTTTCTTGAAAGAAATTGACGACGACATAAAGAGATGGAAAGACATTCCTTGCACATGGATTGGAAGAATAAACATAGTTAAAATGTCCATACTACCTAAAGCAATCTACAGATTCAATGCTATCCCAATCAGAATCCCAAGAACATTCTTCACAGATATTGAACAAACAATCCTAAAATTCATATGGGGCAACAAAAGACCGCGAATTGCTAAAGCAATCCTGAGCAAGAAAAACAAAGCCGGCGGAATCACAATCCCTGATTTCAAAACATACTACAAAGCTACAGTGATCAAAACAGCATGGTACTGGTACAAAAACAGGTCCACAGATCAATGGAACAGAATTGAAAGCCCAGAGATAAAACCACACATCTATGGACAGCTAATCTTCGACAAAGGAGCAGAGGGCCTACAATGGAGAAAAGAAAGTCTCTTCAACAAATGGTGCTGGGAAAACTGGACAGCCACATGCAAAAGATTGAAAATTGACCAGTCTTTTTCACCACACACCAAAATAAACTCAAAATGGATCAAAGACCTAAAGATTAGGCCTGAGACAATAAGTCTTTTGGAAGAGAATATAGGCAGTACACTCTTTGACATCAGTTTCAAAAGAATCTTTTCGGACACTGTAACTCCTCAGTTGAGGGAAACAATAGAAAGAATAAACAAATGGGACTTCATCAGACTAAAGAGCTTCTTCAAGGCAAGGGAAAACAGGATTGAAACAAAAGAACAGCTCACTAATTGGGAAAAAATATTCACAAGCCACTTATCTGACAAAGGGTTAATCTCCATAATATACAAAGAGCTCACATTGCTTAACAACAAAAAAACAAACAACCCGATCAAAAAATGGGCAGAGGACATGAACAGACATTTCTCTAAAGAAGATATGAATATGGCCAATAGACACATGAAAAGATGTTCATCATCGCTAATCATCAGGGAAATGCAAATCAAAACTACACTAAGATATCACCTTACACCCGTTAGATTGGCAAAAACATCCAAAACCAAGAGTGACAAATGTTGGAGAGGTTGTGGAGAAAAAGGAACCCTCATACACTGTTGGTGGGAATGCAAACTGGTACAGCCACTATGGAAAACAGTATGGAGATTTCTCAAAAAGTTAAAAATAGAAATACCCTATGACCCAGCCATCCCATTACTGGGTATCTATCCTAAGAACCTGATATCAGAAATCTCAAGAGTCCGTTGCACCCCTATGTTCATCGCAGCATTATTTACAATAGCCAAGACGTGGAACCAGCCTACATGCCCAGAAACTGATGATTGGATAAAGAAGATGTGGTATATATACACAATGGAATACTACTCAGCCATAAAAAAAGACAAAATTGGCCCATTTACAACAACGTGGATGGACCTCGAGGATATTATGTTAAGCGAAATAAGCCAGTCAGAGAAAGACGAACTCTATATGACTCCACTCATAGGTGGAATTTAGTATATTGATAAGGAGATCTTATCGGGGGTTACCAGGGAAAAGGGGGGGTGGGGGGAGGGCACAGAGGGGGAAGTGGTGTACCCACAACATGACTAACAAAAATGTACAACTGAAATCTCACAAGGTTGTAATCTATCATAACATTAATAAAAAAAAAAATCATTACACACACACAAAAAAAATGTGTTACAGAGACAGATTTTGGAATTAGTAGACAAGGACTTAAAATGGCTATTATAAATATGTTGAGAAACTTAAAAGATGGACATTAGAGTGAACAGATGAGAAATCCAGTAGAGAAATGGAAGACGGAAGAGAACTAAATGGAAATTCTAGAACAGAGAAGCGCGATGAGGTAAATAAGAAATTCACTGGATGGATGTAACAGTATATTGGCAATGACAGAAGAAAGGGTCAGTAAACTTGAAGACAGATCAATTATCCAATCTGAAGAACAAGGAGGAAAAAAGACAGGAAAAAATGAAGAGGCTTGAATACTGGCCTAATACACATGTAACTGAAACTTCAGAAGAAGAGAGAAAGAATGTGGTGGAAAAATATCTCAAAAGGTAATGGCTGGAATTAACATAATTTGGTAAAAAGTCCAACTTATGAATCCAAGAAGCTCAGTGAAGCGTAAGCAGGACAATGAACAGAACACCTCGCTTCGGCTCCTCAGAGTCCTTGGTTCTCAGCAGAGAAACCAAGATAAGGGGAAAACCTTAAAGGCAGTCGGGGAAATGAAGACATTGTCTACATGGGAACAATGGTGTTAATGATGGCTAAATTTTCATCAAAAACGCTGGAGGCCAGAAGACAATGGAATAATGTATCTAAAGTGCTGGAAGAAAGAAAAGCTGTCAACCCTTTGTGTATACAGTGAAAATACATGTCAAAAATGAGAGTTAAAGAAGACATTTTCGCATAAACAAAAGCTGAGAGAATTTCTTGCAAACAGACCTGCCCGAGGAGGAGAATTGCTGAAGGAAGAGCTTTAGGCTGAAGGAAAACGATGCCGGATGGGAGCTCAGATCTGCAGGAAGAAAGGAAGGACCAAGGAAATGGTAACTATCTGGGTAAATATAAAGGACAATCCTTTTTCCTTCCCTTAGTTTCTTTAAAAGACAATTGACTAATACAAAAATAATAAGATTATATGAGAGATTATAATGCATGTAAAAATAAACACCAATCCCATAAGGAGTGGGTGGAGTACACACACACACACACACACGTACTGTTGTAAGGGTCTTATATTTTACAGGAAATGATATAATATTAATTCTAAGTAGACCATGATAAATGAAGGATGCATTTTATTTTTTTTTCAGTTTTTTTTTTATTGAGTTATTGATAGGTTACAATCTTGTGAAATTTCAATTGTACATTAATGTTTGTCAGTCATGTTGTAGGTGCACCACTTCACCCTTTGTGCCCACCCCCCACCCCACCTTTCCCCTGGTATCCACTAAACTGTTCTTGGTCCATAGTTTTAAATTCCTCATATGAGTGGAGTCATACACAGATTATCTTTCTCTCGCTGGCTTATTTCACTTAACATAATTCTCTCAAGGTCCATCCATGTTATTGCAAATGGGATGATTTTGTTCTGTTTTGCAGCTGAGTAGTATTCCATTGTATATATGTACCACATCTTCTTTATCCATTCGTCTGTTGATGGGCACTTAGGTTGCTTCCACGTCTTGGCTATTGTAAACAGTGCTGCAATAAACATTGGGGTGCACAGGACTTTTGGGATTGCTGACTTCAGGCTCTTTGGATAAATACCCAGTAGTGGGCTGGCTGGATCGTATGGTAGTTCTATTTTTAGTTTTTTGAGGAATCTCCATACTGTTTTCCATAGTGGCTGCACCAGTTTGCATTCCCACCAACAGTGTATGAGGGTTCCTTTTTCTCCGCAACCTCTCCAACATTTGTTGCTATTAGTTTTAGATATTTTTGCCATTCTAACGGGTGTAAGGTGATATCTTAGTGTAGTTTTGATTTGCATTTCTCTGATGATCAGTGATGATGAGCATCTTTCCTGTACCTATTGGCCATCAGTATATCTTCTTTGGAGAAATGTCTGTTCATGTCTCCAGCCCATTTTTTGATTGGGTTGTTTGATGTTTTGTGATTGAGTTGCAAGAGTTCTTTATATATTAAGGATATTAAGCCTTTGTCAGATATATGACTTGCAAATATTTTTTCCCAGTTAGTGGGTTGTTTTTTTGTTTCAATCCTGTTTTCATTTGCCTTGAAAAAGCTCTTTAATCTGATGAAGTCCCATTTGTTTATTCTTTCTATTGTTTCCCTTCTCTGAGAAGGCATGGTGTCTGAAAAGATCCTTTTAATACTGATGTCAAAGAGTGTACTACCTACGTTTTCTTCCAGAAGCCTTATGGTTTCAGGTCTCACCTTTAGGTCTTTAATCCATTTTGAGTTTATTTTGGTGAATGGTGAAAAAGAATGGTCAATTTTCATTCTTTTACATGTGGCTTTCCAGTTTTCCCAGCAGAAGGATGCATTTTATAATCACACTAAAAACTAATACAAAGAAGTATAGCAAAGAAAACAATAGACAAACCACAAAACAATACTGAAAAATATTTTATCAACCCCAAAGAAGGCATGAAAGGAGGAATAGAAGAACAAAAAACAGAAGAGACAAATGTAAAATAAATAGTAACTTAGTAGATGTCTATAAAACCCAGCTGTATCAATAATTATATTACATATAAATGGACTAAACACCCCAGTTAAAAGCTCAGACTGTCAGGCTACATAGAAAAAGCAAGACCCAATCATATGCTGTTACAAGTAGTGTATTTAAAATGTAAAGACACAGACTGGTCGAAAGCCAAAAGAGGGAAAAAGATAGACCACACGAACAGTAAACTAAAGAAAGCTGGTCATCTTGTATAAATACCAGACAGAGCTGATTTCAAGACAAGGAGTGCTATCAGAGATAAAGAGGGACTTTTCATACGGATGAGTCAATTCAATCCTAAATGTATATGTGCCTAATAACATAATTTCATGATAAAGGAAGCAACACCCCACAGCTTAGGCGAAGAATAGACAAAGCTACTCTGGTGTTGGCAATTTAGCAACTTTCCCAGTAATTGATGAAAAACTACACAGAAATCAGTAAGCATATAGAAACTTTGAACATTATCAATCACCTTGACCTAGTTGACATTGTAAGAGCACCACACCAAATAAATGCAAAATACCCTTCTTCAGGTACCTGAAACATTTGTTGAGATAGATCATAAACCGGGCCATAAAAATAAGTCTCAACAAACTTCAAAAGATTAAAATCTTACAGAGTATGTTCTCTGACTCCAGTGGAATTAAATTAGACACAGTTAACAATAAGAGAAACTAGAAAAATTCCTAAATATCTCAGAATTAAACAATACTTCTATGTAAGCTATGGTCAAGGAAGGAAACTAAACATATTTTAAACTAAATGATAATGAGAACACAGCATATAAAATTTATAGGATGCAACTAGAGGAAAATTTATAGGTTTAAATGTTTATATTAGGAAAGAAAAAAAGGTTTAAAATCAACAATCTAAAATGGAGATATATTGTGTTCATAGATTGTAAGACTCGGTTATTAAGATGTTAATTTTCTCTGACTTTATATATAAATTACATACAATCTCAATCAAAATGCCAGCACGCTTTTTTTTGTTATAGATATTGACAAGTTGGTTCTAAAATTTGTATTAAAAGGAAAAGAAACTAGAATAGCCAAAACAATTTTGAAAAAGAACAAAATTGGAAGACTTGTATGACCTGATTTCAAGATTTACTATAAAACTACAATAATCAAGACAATGTGGTTTTGTAAAAGGATAGATGTATAGATAAATGGAAGATAATAAAGAATCTAGAAAGAGACCCACACAAACACAGTCAATTGATTTTTGGCAAAGATGCAAAGGTGATTCAATAGAGAAAAGATAGGTGTTTTTTTAACAAACAGTGCAGAAACAATTGGACATCCAAATGTGAAAAAGTGAACCTCAACTTGTACATCAGGCCTTCTACAAAAATTAAATAAAAACAGAAAATAGCCCTAAATGGAAAACATAAAACCATGGAATTTCTAGACGAAAACATAGGAGAAAAATTGTTTTGGCCTTGAGCTAGGTAAAGAGTTCTTAGATATGACACAAAAGCATGATCAATGAAAGAAAGAAATTGCATCAAAATTGAAAGCTTTTGCTCCATGAGAGACACTATTAAGAGAATGAAAAGACAAGCCAAATATTTGCAAATCACAAATCTGACAAAGGACTTGTAAATAGAACGTATAAAGAACTCTCAAAACTCAACAATAAGAAAACAAGGAAACAAACAACCCAATTTAAAAGTGGGAAAAAGATTTGAACAAGCACTTCACCAAAAAAGACATATGAATGGTAAATAAGCATGCAAAGGTGCTCAACCTCATTAGTTATTAGGTACATGTAAGTTTTTGAAAGTGTGGTATTGAAGTCTCTAACATTGTTGAGTTGTCTATTTCTCCTTTCTGTTCTGCCAGGTTTTTTTTTTTTTTTTTTGAGGAAGATTAGCCTTGAGCTAACACCTGCCACCAATCCACTTCATTTCCTCGAGGAAGACTGGCCCTGAGCTAACATCTGTGCCCATCTTCCTCTACTTTATATGTGGGACGCCTGCCACAGCATGGCTTGATAAGCAGGGCATAGGTCTGCTCCCAGGGTCCAAACTGGTGAACCCCGGGCCACTGAAGCAGAGCACATGAATCTAACCACTACACCACCAGGCCAGCCCCCATTCTGTCAGTTTTTGTTTCATGTATCTTGGAGCTCCATTGTTAGGTACACATATGTTTATAATTGTTATATTTTTTTGAGGCAATGACCCTTTTATCATTATAAAACGTCTCTTTTTTGGTCTCTATTAACAGTTTTTTTCTTAAAGTCTACTTTTTCTGACATTAGTAGGACCACTCAAGCTCTGTTTTGATTACTGTTTGCACGATATGCCTTTTTCCATCCTTTAATTTTCAACCTATTTTTTTCTTTGAATCTCAAAAGACAGCATATAGCTGGGTCATATTAGGCCTTAAAAGAAGTCCTAATAAAAATTAAAAGATCGAAATCATATAAAATACACCCTCTGGCCACAATGAAATACAATAGAAATCATAACTGTAAATACCTATAAAAAAGTTCTCAAATCAATAATCTAACTTTACATCTTAAGAAACTAGAAAAAAGAAGAGCAAATTGGACGAAAAGCAAGCAGAAAGAAACAAATAATAAAGATTGCAGTGGAAATAAATGAAATAGAGTATAAAAAATAGAGAAAGTTAATACAACCAAAAGTTGTATCTTTGAAAAGATAAACAAAATTAACAAACTTTTGGCTCGATAACCAGGAAAAGAGAGAAGACTCAAATTACTACAATAAAGAATGAAAGAAGGGGCATTATTACCAACGTTCCAGAAACAAATTATTATAAAGGACCAGTATTACCTTGATACCTAAAACCAGAAAAAGATACCATAAGAAAAGAAAACTACAGACTATCATCCCTTCTGAATATAGATGCAAAATCCTCAACAAAATACTAGTAAGCCAAATCCAGCAATCTATAAAAGGGACCAAATGCTACAACAAAGTGGGGTTTATCCCAGGAATGCAAGGTTAGTTCAACATCCAAAAATCAATTAATCCTATCAATAGAACAAAAAACAAAAATCACAGGATTATCTTAATAGATGATGAAAAAGCATTTGACAAAATCCAATGTCCTTTCATGATAAAAAATACTCAACACACTAGGAAGAGAGATGAAATCCTCAACCTGATAAAGGGCACCTACGAAAAAGCCACAGCTAATATCATACTTATTGGCGAAAGACTGAAAGCTTTCCCCCTAAGATCATGAACAAGACGAGGGTGTCTGCTCTCACCACTTCCATTCAACATTGTACTGGAGGTACTAGCCAGGAAAATTAGGCAAGAAAAAGAAATGAAAAGCCTCTAGATTGGAAAGAAAGAAAGAAAACTGTCTCTATTTGCAGAAGACATAATCTTATGTGTGGAAATCCTAAGTAATATACACAAAGACAGAATTAGAGCTAAAATTGAGTTCACGGATATTGCAGGATACAAGGTCAATATACAAAAATCAATTGTATTTCTACATACCAGCGATGAACAATCCAAAAATGAAATTAAGAAAACAGTTCTATTTACAACCAAAAGATTAAAATATTTAGGAATAAATTTAACAAAAGAGGTGAAAGACTTTTACACTGAAAACTACAAAGCACCTTTGTGGACCTAACAAAATGGAACGACATTTGTGTTCATGGATTGAAAGACTTAACATTGTCACAATGGCAATACTGCCCAATTTATCTACAGATTGACTGCATTCCCTATCGAAATGATAGTTGCCTTTTTTTGAGTAGAAATTGACAGACTGATCCTAAAATTTGTATGGAAATGCAAGAGACCCAGAATAACCAAAACAATCTTGAAAAAGAATAATGAAGTTGGAGGAATCATACTTCCCGATTTCAAAACTTACTTCAAACTTACAGTAACCAAGACTGTGGTGGTGGCATAAGGATACATATATCCTGTACATCTGGAATAGAACTGAGAATCCAGAAATAAACCCCTGCATTTATGATCAACTGATTTCTGACAGGGTGTAAGACAATTCAACAGGAAGAGAATAGTATTTTCAACAAAAGGTACTAGGAGAACTGGATATCCACGTGCAAAAAAATGATCCTACTTCATACTATATATAAAAATTAAGTCAAAATGAATCATAGGCCTGAGGGTAAAAGTTAAAACTGTAAAACTCTCAGAGGAAACACAAGTGTTAATTTTAGTGACCTTGGATTAGACACCAGTGTCTTAAATATGACAGGAATAGCACAAGCAAGAAAAGAAAACATTTAAAAATTGAATTTCATCAAAATTAAACACTTTGTGCTTCAAAAGACACCATTAAGGAAGTGAAAAAACAACCCACAGAAGGGGGAAAAATATTTACAAATCACATATCTGATAAGGGTCTAATATTCAGAATACATAAAGAACACTTACAATTCAGTAAGAAAAAGACAACTCAACTTAAAAATGGACAAAAGGATTTGAATAGACATTTCTCCAAAGAAGATATACAAATGGACTTAGATAAGCACATGAAACTATTCTCAACATCATTGGTCATTCAGGAAGTAGAAATCAAAATTGCGATGAGATACCACTTCACATCTGCTATGATGACTATAATAAAAGAAAAAAGCACCAATAGTAAGTGTTGGCAAGGATGTAGAGAACCTAGAATCCTTATACACTGCTAGTGGTGCAGCTGTATAGAAAACAGATTGGCAGTTCCTGCAAAAGTTAAACATAGAATTACCATTTGACCCAACAATTCTGCTCCTAGGTACATGCCCAAGAGAACTGAAAACATATGTTCACACAAAAACTTGTATGTGACTATTCATAGCATGAATATTGTTATAAATATGAATATTTGTTCCAAAAAGTATAAACAACCCAAATGGCCAACAACTGACACATGGATAAACAGAATGTGATATAGCCGTACAATGGAATATTATGCAGCCATAAAAAAGAATGAAGTCCTGATGCATATTCAACATGAATGAACCTTGAAAACACACCACGTGAAAGAAGCGAGACACAAAAGGTCACAGTTCGTATGATTCCATATGTATTAAATGTCCAGAATGGGCAAATTCATAGAGTCAGAAAGTAAGTTAATGGTTGCCAGGAGCTGTGGGGAGAGGGGAGTTGGGAGCGACTGCTCCTGGGCACAGGTTTCCTTCCAGATGATGAAGATGTTCTGGAATTACGTAGTGGAGGTGGTTGCATAACCTTGTGAACATACTAAAAACATTGAACTGTACACTTCAAATGTTGTATAGCTTAATAAAATAATTATCAGAATAGCGCACACACACAGCAATTGTATTAGGGGGCTTTGAGCTGCAGATAACGGAGATAGGGCTTCCACTAGTTAATCAGCAAGAGGGTTTATTGGCTCATGAAACTTGGAGTCCAGAGGCAGAAGAGGCCTCAGGATCAGTGGATTCAGCAGCTGAATGTTGGTGTCAAGGGTCCAGATTTTTAAAATCTCTCTGTTCTGTAGTCTTCGGTGTCAGATTTTTTTCAGGTTGGTGATAAGACATCTCAATGACTCCAGGCGTTGCATCCAGACAAAGCAACGTCCCGATGCAGGAAAGAGAGCTCATTTTCTTAGGGGTTTCTCTTAAGAAAGAGGAGACTTTTCCCTGGAGCCCCCTGCAGACACACCCTCACATCTTGTGGCCAGAGTCAGCTCACGTGCCCGTCCTCAGGCACTCATGGCAAACAGGAACAGGTCACTTCCCGGCCACCGAGGCCCAACTTGGGTCTTGGGGTGCTGTCATCTCTCCTTGCAGCAGTTGGCTGGATGGGGAAGGAGTGGATACTGGACAAAGTAAGAATTAGAAGGACAGGGACATGGATGCTGGATAGGAACCCAATCTCTTAATTATCTCGATAGACTATGATTGATTCGATTTTTGTAAATTTGATTACCTGCTATTAATATTCAATCAATAAGCTAGAAAGGATGCATGGACATGTGAACTCTGGTGTTCTCCAAGGAGATTTAAGATGTCGTAGTGCCCACTAAGGATGCATCATGACCTCCATCCTCACTGCCAGGGATTCTCCTGAGAGCTTCCATCTTTCAATAACTGTACCTCCCCTAGCAAGAGACCTTAGCTACGGAACAAGGAGGACGCAGCTTGGAGATGCATTATGTGTATCTCAGCAGCACCAATGAATTATTATTTTCCCTCTCTAAGACATGTCCACCGTTAGGCAAACACTGCATTAATAGGATGATTTATAGAGCATTTCTTTCCAATTTATAAATGGAAAAATAGTTAACAAAATATAAAAATAAATAACAAGAATGTTTTTTAAAAGGTCAAAAGGCTAGAACAAATGCTTCATAGGACAATAGATACCAAGAGGCACCTGAAAAATCGCTCGACTTCATAAATCATCAGGGAAATGCCATTTCTAAAATTAAAAGCACTGAAAAGCCAACTGTTTGTAAGGTTATAAAGCAGCTAAAAATGTCAAACACTGCCAGTGGGAGTATAAAATGGTGAAGTCACTTTGGAGAATAGTTTGTTAGTTTCTTATAAAGTTGAACAACACCTACCCTGTGACCCGCCAGTTCCATTCCTAGTGATTAATCCACAAGAAACAAAAACATATGTCCACAGAAAGACTTGTTCAAAAATGCTTGTAGCAGGGGCCGCCTGGTGGCTTAGTGGTTAAGTTCTCATGCTCGGCTTCAGTGGCCCAGGGTTCACAGGTTCAGGTCCTGGGTGTGGACCTAGCCAGCTCAGTCAGGCCATGCTGTGGCGGTGTCCCACATCAAACAGAGGAAGATTGGCAATGGTTGTTAGCTCAGGGCCATTCTTCCTCACACACACACACACACACAAATGTTCATAGCAGCCTTATTTGTAATAGGCAAAAAGTGGAAGCGACCCAAATGTCTGTCAACAGAAGAACGGATAAACCGACTGCAGTGTAGTCACACAGAGGAACACCGCTCAGTAATAGAGAGGAACACTCTGCTGTCACCTGCCCAGCGGGGACGAATTCACAGACAAGATGTTGAGTGAAAGAAGCCAGACCCCAAAAGTACATACTGTGTGATTCCATTTATATGATGTTCGAGAGCAGGTACATCTAATTCACGGTGATAGAAATCAGAACGGTGGTTGCCTGCGGGAGTTAACTGGAAGGGAACAAGAGGAAACCTTCTGGGGGACGAATATGTTCTGTATGCTGAGGACCGTGCTCATTACATTACGTATATAGTTTTATCCAAATCCGCTTATTGGTACACCCCAGACCCCTGCGTCTCATTGTATATAAATTTTACTCCAATTAAAAAAGATTAAAAAGGTGAGAGGCAGAAGTGGTGACTGGAGGGAAGGTGTCTGGAGTTAAATCTGAATTTGGGGCTAAGGAGTTTGCGTCTGACGTCCCGGAGCCCCGGGACCTGGGAGGTGTTGGAGAGGGGGCGTCTGGCTCAGCCTCTGCTTCGTGTTCTGGCCCTGGTCTGTCTCCTGTCACTCTGCTGTGCAGCGTTGGTGGCTGGGTCAGCTTAGCTCCTCGTATCCGGGCTTTCCCGTCTGCCGCATCCTTCCTGAAGCACCGTGGAGAGTTTGCCTCTTCAGTGAGGCTCGGCTGGAGGCAGAGCAGCCCGGGGCCTCCCTCCTCCTGCCCAGCAGGACCAGGAGCGGAAGGAGTCTCTCCTAAGCCCTGCTTTCCCCGGCAGAGCGGGACTGCAGCTCCAGAGAACCTCATTTCAAGTGTCAGCCACCCGCAGGTCCTGCTCTTCATGGGTGATGACTCAGTGTGGGGGAGGAGTGACAGCAGCCACCTCTGCCCAAGGAGGCCAGCACTGCAGCCCTGGGAGGAAAAGCAGCCCATCCCTGCGGGGACTTGGGGTTTCCGCTCCCAACCTGTCTGCTGTCCGTTCTGTGGAGGCAGGATGAAGGAGCAGAAAGGGCTTGAATTTTGGCAACAGACCCAGCTGGTGGGGCCTATTTAAGCCTCAGTTTCCTGTTCTGTGAAATGGGCTGGGAGTGTCAGGGACATTTATTGAAGGAGTGCACTTAGGAGAAAAACCCAAGGAAACTGGATAGAGAAGGGGGTGGAGCCGAAGGGGGAAGTGGCAGCAGGAAAGGTCTAGCCTTATCCTGATCCCCTGGGAGCTGTGGGATCGATCACACCACTAAGTTGTTACCCATGCCAGATGGGATGGGGGGCCAGCCTGTCGTCCCCCCATGTCAGCATTGACTGCGGGCTGCTCTCGGAGGGATGTCACCAACTGGTGAGGCTCTTGTCCACAGAGGTCAGTTCTCCGGAGAAGGGGGGCAGCTGAGAGCTCTTAGCAGCCAACACTTCCACACCTGGAGGGTGGACACACTGGCCTGGAGAGCTGGTTGGGATCCCAACAGCAACTACCAGAGGGGAAGATCCCTGTCAGCCAGGACTCTCGTGAGTTCACACGATAGGCAGCAAAGAAATAGGACCCGTTTCTTAGCTGCATGGGAAAGAATTGAATTCCTGGATCATAGGAAAGTTTGGGGTTACTGAGGAAAGCGGCTGAGGTAGTAGTGGGGGGCCCTTCAGGGACTTGAGGCAGTGGCTACCTACCATCTGGTTTTCCCAGCTTGCCACATCTTTCTTCCTTCCTTCCATGCGCCCGGAAGATGTGCATGCATGCCTACCTGTGACAGGTGAGCCTCCAGCCACCTGTCCCCACTCCTCCCCCTGGCATTTTTCTATTATGTGCTTTTAAGAACTTGAGAACTGACCACTGGGCATCACCTGGTCCATCCAACCCAGGACTCTGCTTTTGATGGGGCTTTCCAGAAATAGTGAGTTAGAAATGTATGTGGGGGCCTGGCCCGGGGGCCAAGTGGTTAAGTGCGCACACTCTGCTTTGGCGGCCCAGGGTTTCACCAGTTCCGATTCTGGGCACGGACGTGGCACCGCTCTTCAGGCCATGCTGAGGTGGCGTCTCACGGAGCACAACCAGAAGGACCTGCAGCTGGAATATATAGCTATGTACTGGGCAGTTTTGGGGAGAAGAAGAAGAAGAAAAAACCAAGATTGGCAACAGGTGTTAGCTCAGGGCCAATCTTTAAAAAGAAAACAAAGAAATGTACGTGGGATGTCCGCATTTCCTCTAATGACCCACTGGATGTTGTGGGAGTAAAGAACCCTGACTCTGGAGTCAGACAGACCCAGTTCCAGCGCTGCCATTTGTTGACTGTGTGCCCTAGAGCGAGTTGCCTTACGTCTCTGAGCCTCAGCTTCCTCCTCTGTAAAAGAAATGGATAAATTAAAATGTCTGCTCAGAGTGGTGATTGGGAGGATTAAGAGCCTCATCACGTGATGTGTTCAGCACATAGTAGGCCCTTGAAAAATGTTTGCTCTTTGGGAACAATGTTGCATTTCTAGTCCTGCCACCCCTGGGGGAGCCGCTTTCCTAGGTTCACCACTGGCAATAGAGGGTCCAGCTCATCCTGCCTGGTTACCCTCCTGGGCCACTGACCCTCTGGAAAGGGGCCCTCGTCCTTTCGGTTCCCAGTCCCAGTTCCAGGAAGAGCCCTGCAAACGTCAACTCTCCCCTCTCGGCTGTTTCTCATACTTACTGGGAGACTCATTCCTTTTATGAGCATCCTCTTTGTGCCACCATCCGGCCGTCCTTTCCTTGAAAAGATGCTTTGGCCGAGCTGGAGCCTTTGCCAGTAAGCTGCGTCTTTTTTTTAGAATCATGACAAGAGGGTGTGGAGCCCTAGGCGGAATCTTCCGTCACAGATGGGACTTCAAAGGGGCCAGGGGCAGTGGCCGAGGGCCTGCTTCCTCCCTTTATGGGGGGGGTGGGGTGAGGTGGGAGCGGGGCCTGCAGGCAAGGAGGGACTTCTAAGTCACAAATGTCAGGGCACGAACAGCACGATCCCAGCCTGACCTCGAGGTCCTAACGACTGAATCATGTCTCTTGATAGAGTGTGGGGGTTCAGAGGAAGTGAGAGAGAGACCCAAGTGTGGGGAGGCCCCGCCCTGCGTTCTGGGGCTGCCACACGCAGCAGGAGGGGATCTGGGTTTGAGTCCTGGCATGGCCACTCACCAGCTATGTGATCCAGGGCGTTTTCCTGAATTGCTTTGTGCCTCAGTTTCTACTCCTGGGAAATGGGTGTGATAAGGATAATGAGCACTTTTTCCCGATAGTGAGCTTTTCCCCCTTTGCACACAGGCGCCGTGGCTTCTGGGAATGGCGTCTGTTTTCCTGGAGAAGGGGCCCTGCACACCAGGCCCATGTCTGGGAAAGCTTGGCCTTGGCCTCTAGCCTCCAAGTCGGGGGTGGACTTCGGCCCTGGCCCCTGCGTGTGTTCCATCCTCGCGCCCGCCCCGACTGCAGATGTGGATGCTGGAGCCCGGAAGGCTCCGTGAGACTCCGTGCCAGGACTCCCGCTGGAAGCGTTGAGAAACAGAAGCTCTCTCTGCAGGGACTGCAGAGAGATTAGGGCTTCTCCTCGGAGCAGCTCACGGCCATTTTGCCTCCATGAAAGGAGAACTCAATTGAGAAAGAAGCCACAGTGAGGCCTCGAGATGGAGACAGAAAGGTTCCTGATAACACCCTTTGAGTGCCTGGATCCAGCCGGGCCTGAAGATCTACCTCAGGGCTTTTAATCACTGTTTTTTGCTAAAGCCAGTTTGTGCTGGGTTTTCTGTCCCTTGCAATTGGAGAGTCCTTCAGTTGTACTGTAAGCGCAACAATCACACATTCCTCTCTGGTCATTTGGACAATTGAGGGAGACAAGACACGTGGGACTCCCAGCACAGGGCCTGGCATACAGTAGGCACTCGATAAATGCCTCTCTCTTCCAGGAACTCAGTTTTCTCACCTGTCAGGTGGGTGCATTAAACTGCCCTATCTCTTCTTAGTGGAGGTGGAGACCCTGAAGGGGAAGTCTGGATGTTCTGTTAAAGTAACAACTAAGCCCGGTGGCGGGAAGGACAATGGCCCCGGAAATGGCCACGGCCCCACCCCTGGAAACTGTGAATAAGTTCTGTTAAGTCCAAAAGGGCTTTTGAAGATGTGATTTAGTTAAAGAATTTGAAATAAAGAGTTTCTCCAAGAATATCCAACCTAATCGCATGAGTTCTTAAAAGGACCTGAGAACCAGGTCAGAGAGATGCAACGTGGCCGGCTTAGAAGATGGAGAAAGGGGCCTTGAACCCAGGGATGTAGGCAGCCTCCAGAAGCTGGAGAAAGTGTGGAAATGGATTCTCCGCAGATCGCCCAGAGAGGGACGCAGCGGTGCCAACACCCTGGCCTAACACGCGAGATGAGCGTCAGACTCCTAACCTCCAGACCTGCGTGGTTGCTTTTGGCCACTGAGCTTGTGGTGACTTATTACAGGAGCAACAAAAACTGGTACAAGCATTCACACATTCACTTCTTCTTTCCATTCATTCATTCATTCATTCCTCGTTCAGCAACTACGTATCAGGCCCTGTTAGTAAAATAGCCTTAGTTTCTGCTCAGGACACAGATGGACACAGATGATTAGCACCCGGTTTGAAAAAGCTCTGTAGCGGGAAAATTAAAGCTCAGTTTGATGAGCACTACAACGGGAGCCACACAGGTTGCTATGGGAATGCAGAGGTGGCATCTAACCCGGCATGGGGGTGGACCCATGTGCTCAGGGAAGACTTCCTGCAGGAAGCGCCATCTAGGCAGAGACTCAAAGGGTTAATGAGCAGAATTAATCAGAATATGAGCAGCGTGGCCTGGGGCAAGCTGAAAAGTGTATAGCAGTGTATTAGTCAGGGTTCTCCAGAGAAACAGAACCAACGGAATGTTCAGAGATGTTTATAGAGAGGTTTATTTTAAGCTCATCTGGTTATTTTATTTAAGGCTCATCTGGTTGTGGAGGCTTGGTAAATCCAAAATCTGCAGAGTAGGCTGGCAGGCTGGAGGTCCAGGAAAGAGTCATAGCTCCAGTCCACAGCCCATGTGCTGGCAGAATTCCTTCTTGCTCCTGGAGGTCAGTCTCTGTTCTATTAAGGCCCTCAACTGATTGGATGAGGCCCACCCCCATTCTAGAGGGCAATCTGCTTTATTCGAAGGCCACTAATTTAAATGCTGATCTCATTCAAAAAACACCTTCACAGAAACATCCAGAATAACGTTTGACCAAGTATCTGAGCATTGTGGTCCAGCCAAGTTGACATATAAAATTGATCGTCACAGGCGGGCATCGATTTGCTCCACGATACATGGGCATACAACAAGTCATGTGATCTTCTTTGTCTCAGCCACTTAAGGACGTCCCTCTGTCTGCACTCACCAGCCTGGCAGCACCTCAGTCTCGGGCGTTTTTATAGGCTGCTCCTTTTAGGCTCAAACAAGAATTGAGGACACCTGGGAAAACAGGGATGGGCTTGTCCCCCAGTGCACAGAGGCTGTTGTCACTTTCTTTCTCCTCCCAAGGCAGCTGTTTGGTCCGCTTCTCTGTGCTCTGTCAGCCCCTGTTGCCTCCAAGAGTTTCTCTCACCACCAGCCACGGATCTGGCCGTGCAAACCCTCGTGGCCTCGCTCAAGGTCCCAGGCTGGCTCTCTCGTCCCCCGGGTATTCTGCAGCTGCTGGCACACGACCTCTCTTCTCTCTCTGCGGAAACAACAACCTGAGAAGCCCTCCAGTTCCTTCCCAGCCCCTTCCTCCCTGTTTGGACCTCTGCTCACACCCCAGCCTCCCTTCATGGACTCCCCTCCCTAAAGGAAGTCTGGTGTGGGTGAGGGCCCTTCCATAGCCTAGAAAGTTCTGTTCAAGGCTCTGAAACACAAAAGCTCCTGGGGGTATCAGAATCCACACTCAGGATTCCAAAGGGAGTTTGGGGAGGGAGGAGGAATTGATAAAGGCTTGTCATTTTTCTGAGTCATCTGCAGGACTGAGAACCAGTCAAAAATGAGCTCTTCAATATGTGACTTTGCCACAGGTATGTTAGACAGAGGGACCTGCTTGTGCAAAGGCCCTGGGGAAGGAGAGGAGCAGCAAGGAGGCAGTGGTGGGCGTAGAGAATGAGGGGAAGGTGAGGAGAGATGAGGTCGGGGCAGCAGGCAGAGACCAGACCACAGTGGGGCCTTGAGTAAGAGCAAGAGATTTGATGTATCCTGTGGATGTGGGGGAAACATGGAACACTTTTGAGCCGGAAGCAACACAATCACATTTGTGTTTTGGAAAGCTTCCTTTGGCATCTGGGCAGAAAGTGTCCTTGATGAGTGCTGCAGGCTGAATCACGTCCCCTCAAAATTCACATGCAGGCCCTCCCCTCGAGGATCTCAGGACGTGCTTGCGTTTGGAGACAGGGCCTCCAGAGAGGTAATGAAGGTAAAATACGGTCATGCGTGGGCCCTCATCCAAGATGCCTGGTCTCCTTATAAAAAGAAGAAATTTGGACACAGACACGCACAGAGGAAGGACCATGTGAGGAAGCACGGTGGAAGGCGGCGTCTACAAGCCAAGGAGAGGAGCCTCCAAAGAAATCCCCCATGCCGACTACTTGACCTTGGACATCCAGCCTCCAGAACGGTGAGGAAATGCACCTCTGCTGTGTGACGTGCCCAGTGTGTGGCGCTTCGTTACAGCAGCCCGAGCAGACCCATGCGACGGGGTGGCGTGGCCACTGGGACACGGTCGAGGCAGCTGCTGTGGTTTCTTGGGCGAGAACTGATGCGGGACCCGGGTGGGGTTTGGTCTGGGGGTGATGGGCAGGCGGCCCTGAGAGACGCTCAGAGGCCTGAAGCTGGGCAGGCCCAAGACCAGATGCACCGGCTGCCCTGACGGGCTCTGGCTGTGCCGAGAGGACGGGGCTCGGTCGTCATTCCGCCCCATCTGGAAATAGCTCTCCCAGCCGCGTGCCTGCGCTTGTCCACACCGCGTGACCCTGATCTGGCTCCCCTGAGCCTTAGACAGATTTCCGCGAACCCGAAGCTTTCTTTTCTCTCACCTCTTGGACCAAACGGCATTTCCAAAGTTGGTCACGCTGAGAACAGTCCTTATCAAGAAGGAACAGATGATTTTTCTTCCTTTTAGAGCTCGATTACACCCAGGGGTACACTTGGCCAGTTGTTTGTGAAAACACTGTTTGGACCCTTCTGGTGGCTTTTATTATGTGTAGTTCTAGAAGCAACACACGTACACACACCTATACGATTATATATATAAATGTTTATAGAGGATTTATACAATTATATACTAATAGTCTTTTTTTGTTATTTTGAAAGCACAGTAAAATGCATAAATCTTAGGTGTACGGCCTGATGAATTTTTACCTCCGTTTATATTGCTGGAACCCCACCCAGATCAAGGTGTAAAATGCTTCCATGTCCCCAAAAAGTTCCTTGTGCCCCTTTGTAATCAATAACCAGCAGCCCTCCGCCCAAAGCAACCACTGCCTGACCCCTGTCACCACAGCTAAGTTTTGTCTGGTTGTGAACTTTGTGTAGGAGACTCATACAGTCTTTAGGCTTTTGTGTCTAGTTTCTCTCACCGGATACAATGTTTTCGAGAGTCATGCATGTTGTTGCATTTCCCCGTAGCCATTCTTTTCATTGCTGAGTAGTATTCCACTATATGACCATCCCTCAGTTTATGTAGCCAGTCTCCAGTTGGTGGACAAGGGCCAAGTGATTTTAAGCAAAACAGACACAGGTCATGTGGAATGTCAATGAACAGAATAGAGGGCCGAATGGAGGGAGCCTTAGAGATCATCTGTCTCAACTTCCTTGTTTTGTCCATGAGGCCCAGAGAAGGAACATGACTAGCCTGAGGTCCCACAGCTTTGTCGGGGCAGAACTAAGATCCAAACCATGTCTTCTGCTTCTCTGGCCAGCCGAGGCTTTTTATTCCCCTCCATATCTCACTGTCTCTCTTACACAAATGTGGAAAAATTAATCCTTTACTTCCTAACAGGCCTGGTCCTTTTAGGCACGTGAGTGGCAGGGAGGTGGGAATTTGATCTGGTGCGTGTGGGAGACCATTTCCTCCCCATAAGTTCGACATTTTCCTTGGCAGGAGCTGTAAGCCCTTCGAGCCTCTGGTGCCCAGCCTTGTCGATCTGCTTTGCCCTCCGAGGGTCGCATCTTAGAAAGGGAGGGCGGGAGAAGGGCCAGGCTTATGTCATCTGGAGGGCACAGGGCTGGGCCAAGACAGCCTTGGTGTGGAGCCCCAGCCTGGCACCGAACCTGGGGGGCTGTGCAGCAAGAAAAGAGGAAGAGGAAGACCCCCAAGTAGGTAACTCTGATGTTTTCTTTAACTTTTCAGGGTCTTAGGAGACCCTCCTGAATGGGGCCTCAAGATCTGGGGTGTCTGGAGCAGAGGGAGGAGCCTGGCTTGCTGGACAGCCCTGGGGTGGGATCCCTGCTCAACTAGCTATGTGGCCTTGGGTGAGTCATTTTTACTCTCTGAGCCTCAGTTTCCTCATCTGCAAGGTGGGGAGAGAGTCATTCTCACTGGCAAGGTTGCCAGGCTCTGATGAGAGGACAGTGGGAGAAAGGGGGTGGATCAGGTTGAGTTCCTCTGCCCTTTCTCTAGTCTATGTCTGAGACGTCTGTGAGCCACACCAACCAAGCGAGCTGCCAAGTGACGGAGGCCCCCTGCTCAGACCCAGGGAGCCAGGCAGCTTTCGCAGCGTCTCCACAGTTCACGTCTGTCCCGCTCCAGGACATGGAGGCAAGCTCAGCCCCCGTGACCGAAGGACACAGGTGTCATTCTTCAGGGGACGCAAAATGTGTGTTTCTGGGACCTTCTTGAGGGACATACGCTGCCTGCCATGTGACTTGAGCAAGTGTCTTCCTCTCTCCCGGTTTCTGTTGCTTTAACTGTAAAATGAGATGAAATAATTTCCCCTATACTACAAGGTTATCATGAGGATTAAGTGAGTAATGATTGCAAAGCTCTTAACACAGAGCCTGGTTAAGCACAGCGGATGAAAGAACGGGCACGGGATTCAGGCTGGGTTTGACCCTCGAATTTGCCTTTGTGTGACCTTGGGAAACTTGCTTAGGCTCTTCGGGCTTCAATTTCTTCATCTGTAAATTAAGAAGATGACTCACCTCACAGAGCGAGTAGCACCAACAAGGCAAAGATGTGAAAACATAGGATGATTCGAAGCTGACCGAAGGTTCTCGAATGGTAGGCCACACACATCACCTGGCTGAGCTGACGATGGTTAAGGATTTGAATCTGCAGGCCAACTTGCTCTAACTACACTTAGTTAGCTGTCTGTCTGCAAAAGTAGTTAGAGGATGCATTACTAAAGCCGGCCCTGTAGTACCATCTCTGGCGCTTGGGTCACCACGTTAACGGGTGCCCAAGTTGCTTTTCAGGAACTGAGAGTGACTCTCTGTCCAGTTCAGGCTAGTTAAGACCACACTCATCAACTGGACCTGCACAGGTGAGCAATAAGTGACCCTTTGACGTCAGGAAGCTAAAAACTGCACCCTCAGGTCGTGGGAACTTGCCTTTTTGTGAACGAGCGTCGTATGAAGAGGCACGGAGCTGGACTACGCTTGATCACCAGGTCCCGCCCCTCTCCTCACCTCCAGTCGCGTGTTCCCACGCTTCAGACTGCCTTGCCCCAACCCCATAAATTCCTCGGCGTCCCCATTTTCAGGGAGGCTGATCGGATTGATTCTCCTCGCTGGATGCCTTCTGACTCAGTCCTTTCTCTTTGCAAACCCGTCGTCTGTGTGGTTGGCATAATCCTGCGGCAGGTGCAACAAACCTGGTTCGGTAACTGGTTCATATTCCCAGTCTCCGTGTCTACCAGTCAGAGCAGCATATTTGAGCTTTAATCAGTCACGGCGATGGAACAGAATTCATACTGCTACGGCAGCCTCTTTTTTGTTTTTAAAATTCTTCTCTTTCTAGAAGAGGGCAACACGGTAAGTGGAATGAAAGAGGACTTGGGGTTCAGACTGAGCACTGAATCCTGATTTGGTCACAGAGCAGATGTGTGAAGCAGGGCACGTACATCTGCTCTCTGAACCTCACTTTCCTCCTCTGGAAGTGGGGGTGATTATGTCAGCTTTGCTGGGTTCCCCTGAGAGTAAGAAGACACATCAGGATGCAACACCTGGCCGCCCTCTGGCCCAGGATCCGCGCCCACAGACTGAGGTTTCCTGGCTCATCTTTGTGCTGTAGTTAGCGGAGTGGTGAAAATTTGGCTCCAGGGCGTTAGGACAACCTGCCATTAGTGGCGTGTTGGCGTCTGTTTATTGTTCTGCAGCCTCCCAGCCCACACCCCCTCTGCACATGCGTCCTACACGCGGACACGAAGTCGAAGATGCACCTCCAGCTTCCAGGAAACAGTCAGGATTTCCGGCTCCTTCGCCTTCCTCTGGTCATCCGGAGACGGCTGCAGAGACCCGATCCAGGGAAGGGCGAGGCGTCTGGGCTTTGATGTCAGACGGACCTGAGCTGGAATCTGTCTTGTTCATTTTAAACTGTGTGTCCTCAGCCAGGTGACTTCTCTGCTCCTCCTCCGAAAGGGGGACAACAATGGCCCTCACCTCCAGGGGTCGCCAGGGAACCCTGCTGTGCGTGGTGAGTGGCATCCTCTATTATTGGTGTGAAAGATGAAGATGGCCTGGTGCCTGGTGTGCTGATGGAGCAGTGGGTGCTGCAGGGGGAAGGGAGCCAGGCCGTCCCCTGCACAGCTCTCCACAGGCTCTGGGACACAGGCACACACCTGAGCCTTTGGCAACATCAACCAAGTGCTCAGCACACAGTGGATGCTCAGTCCATGCTGATCCCCACTCCCGCAGCCTCTCATGGTAGGTCCAAGAGGCCCCCGCACTTCTTTGGGCATCACAGTCATCATTGCCTTCTGCTCAGCCCTTTACAGTGTTCAAAGGGCTCCAGGGCTCCTTCAGCCCCTAGGACAGCCTGTGGGGCCTGGTTCCCACGCAGGGGAGGGAATGCATCACGGGGGCTCTCCTTGGCTTCATCAACGTGGCAGAGCTGGTATGTGATAGCAACTATATCCATGCCGTTTGCTTCCTCTCCATCATTCATCCATTCAACAAACATTTATTGAGCACCTACTATGTGCTCCGGGCATAAGTGGTTAACAGGAGAGACTTGTCTTGACCTGTGGATTTTATGGTCTAGCTGGGAGAGAGGCTTGAATAGACAACTACACAAGAGTTTCTGAATCACGCAGGTGGTGAAAGCTGTGACTGGGAAATGCAGGGAGTGTACTGGGACGACCCAGCCTCCACCGAGGGGTCAGGGAAGGCCTCCATGAGGACGATTTCAACCTGAGTACCCCCAGAGCAGAGCCTGAGGCAGAGACTTGGCTTCGAGGAGAGGGGACCCCGGGGAGCAGCAAGGAGGGAGAAGGGAGGTGAGAGGGGGCTGGAGGAAAGCCAAAACAAAGATATGCTGATAAGATCCTTACTGTGGGCTATGGGGCGGCTCCCCCAGGCCACCTGAGGAGGGGGCAGAGGGCCTCCTGGCAGTGTCCCCCCAAAGGGAGGGAGGAGCTTGGTCCCTGTGGGAGGCCCAGCCAGCTTCCCCAGTGTCCTTCCCTTGGAAGGAGCCCGAGGGTGGCCATCCAGCCAGCCCTGGCTGGGTGAGAGCTGGACCCAGATGGGTCGGTTACAGGAGGTGGCATTTTCTATACAGCTTGGCGGGCCTGGGGAGAAGGCCAAGGGGAGAGGCAGCTCCAGATTCACCAGCCTGTCAGAGGGACGGCTCATCCCCCCTGGTCCCGGGCCCCTGCGTTTCTGTGGGCCCCTCTGATCTTGGAGTGGAAGTGTTGTCTGGATCAGTACATCTGCCCAAGCTCCGGGCCTTCTGGTCACCCCCCCAAAGCTGCTTGTCCCCGAGCGCCCAGCCAGAGTGCTTTCTCCACCAAGTGCCTCTCCATCCAGGAGGGCACGGGGTACTTGGGGAGAAGTAGATTTCTCCCTTCTCCTTCTCCCTGGACTTCCTGCCTCCCGGACTCCCCAAGGCTTTGGGAACGAGGACATTCCCAGACGAGCTATGGAGGACAGAGGGTGGCCTGTGCCTGGGGTTTGGGTCATGGAGGTGGGTAGCTCTGGAAAGCCCTTTGTGACCCCAGAGCCCAAAGAAGCCAGATCTCAAGCACAGTCATCTCTATGGGATTCAGGAAGCCCCGCTGTCCCTGAGTCCTCCTGCGTGCTGGGCGAATGGCTTCTGGTCAGGGGCCAGTCATGGGGCTGGAGGGGAAATGCCCTCAGGGAGGTGATGGAGCTGCATCTCGGCCCTGCCCAACGGGCGGGACAGAGCAGCGGCCTGGGAGTTAGGAGACCCGGTTCCAGGTTCCAGGCTCGCTGACTCCTGGGGCCATTATTGAAGAAGAGCTAAGCCAGTGTGAAAGGCACACTCGAGGTTCTCTTTGGCGGATGGTGGCAGGGGCCAACAGTTAGGATCACGTGAGGATTGGCTGCTTCCCCACAGTCTCGCTATCAGGCTACAATGAAAGCAAGTCGTCGACAGGACTCTGTCCCCACAGTGGCATTTATTAAGTAACAGTTACGAGCAAGCAGACCCCAAACAGTTCATGCAACATGTTATTAAATTTAGAAATCTGAGGCAGACGTAAGAATATTCCAGAGCCACATTCTGCGATGTCGGAGTCCATGTCAGGCAACCAGCATCACCCTCTGTTGATAACTGGATGCTGATCCACAGGGACAGCCTGCAGGGCTCCCCAGGCCTCGCTGGATTCTGACACCACATTGAAGCCAGGGGAGGGGGCGTCTAAAATGTTGCACCTGAGCTGTATGCTCTGCATCTCATCCATTCCATCCACAGGTGCCTGTTTCTAGCATCCATTAAGCTGGCTAACAAACCACTGATTTCACCCCTGAAAACCCATTTATTTTTAACAGTCATTATGCTAATCAGCAAAGCCTCTAGGGTTGATCAACGTTAAGGGTAAACGAAGCTCTTGTCCGAGTAGCGTCTGGAGCCAGCGAGGCCTTCCTGGACAGGACGCCAGCTCGCCTCCTGTGGACTGTGAATTCCAGATCCCCCTGGAGTCGTAGCTTGAACAGGAGCACACGTTCATATCAAATTGTCTTCTCCGAAGAACTTTAGACTTAGCTTCAGACAGCATGTTGGTATCCTTCCAATAGTCAACTCCCCCACCGGGCCTCAGTGTCCCATCTCTAAAGTGACTTGAGCCCCATGTCCTTGGCACAGGCTCCTGCTCTGGGGGCAGAATCTTGGGTGAGGCTGTTCCAGGCTCCCTGTTGACAAGGCTGGTCATTTTCTGACGCGTTTTGTTTTGTTTTTTTGAGATATAATTGACATATAACATTATATTAGTTTCAAGTGTGCAACATCACGATTTGATATTGTATATATTGTGAAATGATCACCACAATCAGTCTAGTCAACATCTGTCGCCACACGCAGTAAATGTTTTTTCTTGTGATGAGAACTTTTAAGATCTACTCTCTTAGCAACTTCCAAATATGTGATACAGTGTTATGAACTATAGTGACCATGCAGTACATTACGTCCTCATGACCTATTTATTTTATACCTGGAAGTCTGCACCTTTTGTCTCTCTTCACCGATTTCACCCACCCCACACCCCCTGCCTCTGGCGACCACGAATCTATTCTCTGTATCTATGAGTTTGTTTGTTTTTAGATTCCACACATAAGTGTGATCACACTGTGTTTGTCTTTCTCTGTCTGATTTATCTCACCATAATGCCCTCAAGCTCCATCCATGTTGTTGCAAGCGGTAAGATTTTCTCCTTTTTTATGGCTGAGTAGTATTCCATATATATATATACACACCGCAACTTCTTTGTCCATTCATCCATCGACGGACACTTAGGTTGCTTCCATGTCTTGGCTATCATAAATAATGCTACAAACACAGGGTACAGATAGCTTTTCTAATTAGTGTTTTCATTTCCTTCAGATAAATACTTGGAAGTGGAATTACTGGATCACATGATTGTTCTATTTTTAATTTTTCGAGGAACCTCCACACTGTTGCTCATAGTAGCTGTACCGATTTACGTGCCCACCAACAGTGCACCAGTGTTCCCTTTTCTCTTCATCCTCACCAACACTTGTTATTTCTTGTCTTTTTGATAGTAGTCATTCTAGCAGATGGGAAGTGATATCTCATTGATGTTTTGATTTGCATTTCCCTGATGATTACTGATGTTGAAGACTTTTTCATGTCCCTCTTGGCTGTCTATTTGTTTTCTTTGAAGAAACGTCTGTTCAGCTCCTCTGCATTATTGGGCATATGCTATATTATCGAACATATGCCCAAATGGAGAAAAAAATACTAACAATCTGGCCTCTTTAAAGAAAAAGTTTGCTGGCCCCTGGCATAGAGGCCAAGCAGACAAACAGTCAGAAAGAGCAGCAGAGAGAAGAGTGAGGAAGTAAAAATACACGCAGAGAAAATAGGGGGGAGAAGGAGACCTCATGCCTGTGTGATGTGGGTGGGCTGCAATTCCATCCGCCATCGTTCACCAGGACACAGCTCCCCTCGGGATGAGCACTGCTTTCAAATACCCGCTGGGAAGGGTCCTGCCTCCTTGCTTCACACTCTGAGTGTGGGTTAGCTGATGAGGTCTTCCAGGAGGAGACAAGGCTGCCGGAAAATTCCGGAAGGCTGGAAGAAGGGAGAGGGAAAGCTGGGCTGGAAAGGGCGGGAGCTGCCTGGCGTCGAGGTCACGGGTCAGAGCGACACTGTAAGCAAAAGCGATTGTGTTATCTGTCAAAGACAAGCAGAAGTCGGGAGCGTCTCCAGGGTCTCTGAAGGTTGCGATCCTCCTTGCAACTTCGGGGTCACTTGCCTCCGGAGAGCAGAGCTGCGAGTCCTCCTCCCAGCTTTTGACTAAGTGTCGAGGAGGACTGAACCCAATCATAATACTATAGGAATGATTAGAAGAATTTTCCGTTTCCATTTCCAAGATTAACTTCTGGCTGCTGCATTTCCAACTCGTTTCTCTCCTATTACCCACACATTTCTCACATACCAGGCACCAGAGCACACGCTGAGATCTTGCAGCCTGAGCTCAGGCCTCTCACTCCATCACGTCCCAGTGCAGGGCAAGTTGGCAGCGGGGTAACGGCACCATTCTTGGAAGGCCTTGCTATGCCGTGATGGCTAATAATACACTGCAGATGGAAGGGGTGGTGAACCACACGCATGTACCCCGCTGGTCCCAAACTAAACGTATCCCCCACTCAACTTCCCCCAAACGCTACCTGTCAAGAGGGGCAGTGTGACCGGGGACGTCAGACTAGCAGTCTTAACCAACTGTGGTTAGAGCGTTATTTTCCCCAAATGATCATCAGCTGATGAATGGATAGAAAAAAAACGTGGCATAGCCATACAATGGGGCATTATTTGGTCATAAAAAGAATGAAGTGCTGATATATGCTACAACCTGGATAAACCTTGAAAACATTATGCCAAGTGAAAGAAGCCGGCCACACAGAAGGTCCCGTGTTGTATGATTCCATTTCTCTGAAGTGTCCAGAACAGGCGAATCCATAGACTCAGAAAGTAGGTTAGTGGTTGCTGGGGGCCGGGGGAGGGGAATGGGGAGTGATAGCTGAGGGGTGTGCTGCTTCTTTTGGGGTGATGAAACAGTTCTGGAATAAGGTAGTGGTGATAGTTGTACAATTCTGTGAATATGTTAAAAAAACACTGAATTGTACACTTTAAGTGAGTGAGTATTACGGTGTGTGGGTTATATTTCAAGCTGTTATTTAAGGAAGAATATGACTTTTGCAAATTTTACAAAACCATATGATCAGGTGAACACATTGCTAGGATTCCCCCCAGGGCCTTTCAGAGGCCATTGCAAATTATGAGAAAGCCCCCTTTGGCGTCTACATGTATCATTATCTATTGGTACAGTAATGCTGTGGACCAACCAACCGCAAAGCCTCAGGGGCACACAACAGTCAATAGCATTTGGTTCACGAGTGACCTGGGCTCGGCTGGACAGGTCTTCTGGTTTCAGCGAGTCTCTCACTTGTAGTGGTGGGCCATGTGTTGGCTGATCCAGGACGGCTTCAGCTGGGACAAGTGGGGTGACTTGGTTCTGCACCAGGTGTCTTGTCCTGGAACATTCTAGGCATTTCCACAGTGAAGGCAAGGATCAAGAGAGAGAAGCGGGACCACACAGGCACTTTTTTAAGGCTCTGCTTGCATTGTGTCCGCTAACATTCCTTCGGCCAGAGCAGGTCCTGTGGCCGAGCCCCGATTCCACGGGCGGGAAAATAGTCTCCCCTCTTAGAGGAAAGGACCTGCAAAGTCCCGCGTCAGAGGAAGTGGGCGCACGGAGGGACGACACCTCAGGACCATGAAGGCAATCGATTCCGTGTCTGCTTCTATGCACACAGCGGTGTGTGCCTGTGTATGTGTTGTCGGTGTATGTACATGTGAGGCTGTTGTGTGCGTGCATTTTCTTTGAGTGTGTATACGTGTGCTACATGCATGGGCACGTTCTGGAAGCTTTTCTACTTGTGTGTCTGTGAAAGTGTGAGTTTTCTTAGATGGATGCCAAGTGTAGGGGGCTGTGGATAGTGTCAAGTCAATGTACGTGATCCCCAAATCCCAATGCCTACAGGATTCCAGAGTCTCTGTGTCCCTGCCTGTCACTTCCCCAAGGCAGGCAACTATTAGAGGACAAAGGCCTAGCCTTTGAAATCTGGAAGGCTGGATTCAGATACCAGCTGTGTCACCGACTGGCTTAGCAAGTGACTCCAGCCTCCGTTTTCTGACCTGTAAAATGGGGACCCCATTTCCTAGTTTCCTTGTGAGTACCCCCCGAGGTAATGCCTGCAAAAGGTGTTGTAACGGGCTCCGTGCTGTGGCGTTGTTAGTTATGAAGATGCTGGGGGAGTTTCCCTTCCCACTCCCTGTCCCAAAGTCTTGACCCTTTCCAGATGCTGAAACTGGAGGTGGTTCTGCATCTCTAATGTGCTGCCATGGCAACGCCTGCCTCCCGCTCTTATGTCAGCAGTGCGGGATGCGGCTCTGTCGCCCCCTCACTGCTGGGCGGGGGGCGCGGTGGAGGAGCAGGTGGGTCAGGGAAGGGCTGGGGAGGCCATCTGCCTTTGTGGCTCCTGCTCTGCTCTCGCCGCACCCCCTCCAGCAGCAGCTTAGTTTGGTGCTGGTACAGTATCCTCAAACTTTAGCATGCTCAGCACTGCCTGGGCAGACTCCCGTGCCTCGTGCCAGAAAGTCTGGTTCAGGGGGTCTGAGGTGGGGACCGGGCACCTGGACTTTCAATATACTTCCCAGGAACCAGATCTGAGCAACCCTGTACCTTCAGTGCAGGGCCCAGGGCAGCCCACTGGCCTATGCTGCAGGTCCCCACAACGTAACCAGTGACTTCATACATTCATTCACTCATTCCTTCATTCACTTATTCCCTCATCCGTTTGCTCACTCATTCATTCAGTTATGCATTCATCCACTCACACTTAAAGAACCATTCCCTCATTTATTTATTTATTTAAGCAGACCTTGACTGACGTCTTAGCTCTGGGACGCAGCCCTGCAGCCCCGCGGGAGGTTCCAGGACAGTGGTTTTCGGACTGTCGCAAAATGATTTTAATGGGTCGACTAGCATATTTTAAAAAGTGAAACAGAATAGACTATAAAAGAAAATATCAGTGTCCACAGCAGGTGGCAAGGGAAAACAGTGTTTGGAAACTTTTGCATCCAGTGTGCGTGCACGAGTGCGGGTACTGGGTTTCAATGTGGAATGTATTTCCGGGGCGGAGGGCATGGGAATAAACGGCATGCCGCACTCTGGGAGCTATGGGAGGGATGTGGTGGGGGTGGCAGGGCTCAATCTCACTGCCAGGCTTTACACAGAAGGTGACCTTCGAGCTGGATCGTGAACCATGAGCAGTTTTTTCCACTGAAGAAGGAGGAAGGGCATTGCAGGTAGACGGAACAGCATGTGCAAAAGCCCAGAGTCATGGAAAGCAGAGAGAAGAGCCAGGTGACCAGTGGGCATGGAGCAGGGAATGTACGGCTGGAAATGGTGCGTGGGGAGGCTGGAGAGCTAGAGAAGGTCGGATCCCAAAGGGCCCTGAATGTCTGGGAAAGCACTTGGGTTTGTTATGATACTGTCTGGAGCCACTGGAGGGAAAGTAGGGATGTGACACAATCAGAGTGGCCATTTAGAGAGACCGCATCTGCAAGGCTGGGGCAGGGAGACCAGCGGGAGACGGAGGTGAGAGATGGTGCCGGAGCCCGGCAGTGGTCTGTGGTTGGGGTTGAGAGCCAGGGGACACTTGAGAAGAGTTTTAGGAGGTCAAACAAATAGGAAGTGGTAACTGGACTTGGGGAGGGGCACGAACAAGAGTCCACAGTGAGGTCTGGTCTCCTGATGGGAACGGCCGGGCCAATGGGGAAGCATTTACAAAAATAGGGCCTCTTGAGTCTGCCCTTGTTAAGGGCGGCCCCTGGTTTTGGCACAGCCTCTCTCCCAGGACGTGGACACAGTTAGTCAATCCTCCGAATCGGGGCAGGGGAGGTTTTACAGCTTTACCATTCTGTTTAAATGAAGCCAGTGATGGAAGCTTACTGTGGAAATCAATAATAGCAGTGTGGTGTCTGTTGTGATTCTGACTTCCCCTGCCCCGAGGTCCTGGATCATTCCACCTGGTCCCCCTCTGTGATGGCTAATTTTATGTGTCAACATGACTGGTATGGGTGCCCACATATCTGGCTAGACATTATTTCTGGGTGTGTCTGTGAGGTTGTTTCTGGAAGAGACGGGAGCCTGAGTTGAGAAGACGGCCTCCCCAGTGCAGGTGGGCGGCGCCCAACCCCCAACGGGCTTGAATAGAACTCAAGGCCAAGCAGGGGAAACCTCTCTCTGCGCCCACTCGACTGCTGAGCCGCGGGCTTGTTCTCCTGCCCCAGGACACGGACTTCCCCACCGGATCCCCGGTCCTCAGGCATTCGGACCCAGACAGCACCATGCCGGCAGCCTTCCTGCATGTCCGGCTGGTAGATGCCGACTGTGGGACTTCTCAGCCTCCAGAGTCTCAAGGGTCCGTTTCTATAATAGATCTGTCTAGACAGACAGGTAGATAGATACAGACACAAATAGGTGTAGATGTCTCTCTATCGCCTATTGGCTCTGTTTCTCTGAAGAACCCTGACTGATACAGCCTTGAAGCCGGGCGGGGGCCTGGACTAACTCTGACCACTGAATGACACTCTCTTCCTCTGGCTCCGTGAACCCTGAAGCCTCATGTCAAAGCGTCAGCATCACAAATCGGGGGCACCTCCATCAGCTGGATCCCTGAGTGAAGGCCTCGCTCGCCAGGCTTGTTGGACAGGTAACGGCAGCAGGAAATACGCTTTATTGCTTTCAGCTGCCGGATGCAGGCCTGTCATCAGCATGACGTAGGCTATCCTGACTGCTCTAAAAAGCCACCATTCATTGAGCATCTCCTGGGTGCCAGGCTCGTTCCTCACAGAAGAGCTGGAAGGACCTGTTACTGTGTAAGAGTCACAGCACCCCGTCGTTGAAAACCTCAGCTTCCTGTCTCAGTCAGAGTGAAGGCCGCTTCCTCTGCTGTGACCTGGAAAGCACTTTATCGTCCGTTGCCCTGCTCTGACCACCTCTCCTCCACTCTCTTCCTAGCTCACTCCATGCCAGGCCCGCGGGCCTCCTACTCCTTCAGCATGCCGAGCACCCTCCACCTCAGGGCCTTTGCACTTGCTATTCCTTCTGCCTGGAATGCCATTCCCCTGCATGCCCTTGTGGTTTGCCCTCTCACTTCCTTGGCTCAAATGTCGCTTTTCAGTGAGGGGTTCTTTGGCGCCCAACTCTAAGTGTTTACCCCCTGGCCACACACCTCCCTTCTGCCTTCTCCGCTTTATTATTATTTTTCCTCGTCACCTTCCCCTGACTTAACACGTGCTTTATATCTCTTGTTTACTCTCTGTCTCCCCACTGGAATGGAGTTTCCTCCAGGGCAGAGATGTCCGTCTGCTTGGATCCCCGCTGAATCCCTGGGGCCTGGCACAGAGGGGGCTCTCAGGAAATGCGTTCAATGAATGAATACATGAGCTCCTCAAATCTTCCCAACAACCTGTGAGGAAGGGACGTTAGCTCCATCTTCGGAGGAGGAAGCAGAGACTCAGCATCTGCCCCAAGACCCCTCAGCTGCAAGTGACTCCCAAGGCTGGTGTTCTAAAGCTGATGGCAATCCTGTGGGAGGCTGCTTGTCTTTATCTAAAGCGTTTGCAAGCGAGTCTCACTTCAGGCAGGTTCTGCTGGCCAGTCTCCCTGCCCAGCCCGGTGTAGACTGAGCCAGGCCACAGCGCCACCTGCTGGACACACGAAGCCACCTGCCTCTCTTACAGCCAGCCGTCTGACGGCCAGAGGGAAGCAGCCAGGCTCACTCCCTGGGGCTCAGCCTCGAGGCGCTCAAAGGGTTGGAGCTGAGAAACCCCATCGTTCCCTCCCGGGTTCCCAGCGTGGTTAAGAGCTGCACGGCTGGGCTCTGACAGACCTGGATTCAGTTCCTGGCCCGGCCACCCTGAGCCAGCCTCTGTGCCTCAGACGCCTCGTCTGTAAAATGGGTATAATCACAGTACCTGCCTCCCAGGGGTGTGGTGAGGCTGGAGCCGGTAACGCCCAACACCACCTCCTCAGAGAGGCCCTCCCAGGTTTCCCGCATCAGAGAGAGCTCCCCTATCTCCCTCCAAGCCGTTCTTCATCCTTTTACTTTGGCTTATTTTCTTTCTTTATAGCACTGTCAACAAAACTAAAACAACTTAGTAACGAGTCTGATGTCCTTTATTCAAGGGAAAACAATGGGCGGACTGGGGGAGTGCAGGCCCCCCCCACCCCCGGCCGTGGAGCACCATCCCGTGGGCCGTGGGGTGAGAGCGAGTTTACAGAGCCTTAGAGGAGGCAGCGCGGCCCGGGGCGTGGGGGGCTGGGGGGCTGGATTCCCTTTGGGCAGGCAGTCCTGTGGTCTAGGGTCAGGGTTGGCAGTGAGTGCCGAGCTGCAGCGTGGCAGCTGGCATCTGTTAGGTCTCCTCGGCTGGTGTCCCCATAAGTGGAGGCAGACAGGTGTCGGGTTGTGACTTTATCAGCACGTATCACCACCTGGCATTTTAATATTCCTTGTCTACCGTCCTTCCCACGACATGTCAGCTCTGTCATGGTGGGGGCCTGGCTCACTGCTGTGTCCCAGGAGCCCCCAGTACTGCAGGGCACGTGGCAGGGCCTTAAAAATTACCTGTGAGTTGCACAACCCCTTGCACGCTGACCGGCGCCTACTACGTATTCAGTAAAGAGCACTGTTGTGATCACGCACTCATTTATCCGCTTCTGCCTTGATCCGTTCGCTCATCTCTTAGTTGATTCACCCACTCACATATATTTCCCTTTTGTTGTGGTTAAATATAAATGACATAAAATTAACCATTTTAGCCATTTTTAAGTGTGCAGTTCTAATGCATTAAGCACATTCACCTTGTTGTGCAGCCATCACCACCATCCACCCACAGAACTTTTCATCTTCCCAAACGGAAACTGTCCCCGCTAAAAACTAGCCCCCACCCCCTCCTCCAGGCCCTGGAAGCCACCACCCGCCTCTGTTTCTGTGGATCTGCCCACTTTCGGGGCCTCATATAAGAGAAATCCCAGTATTTATCCTTTTGCCCTGTTTCTTGAACCCCTGCTACACACGGAGGGTGGGTGTAGTTCTTGTAGGCTGCAGTGAGGGTGGAATGAGATCAATGCGGGTGAAGCACCTAGCACAGGGCCGGCCACAGAGGAAGAGGCCAGACAGAAGGGCCAGTCCCCTGCGTGATCCTCCCTGAGCTGCAAGGTGAGGCACCAGTGTCCCCGCCCTGGGCAGGGAATTCTCAGACTCCATGTCATGTCCCTGTGTGGCTGCTGTACTCGCACAGACGCCAGGTGGCAGCCTCGTGCCACGAAGAGGCCTTTGGCTCCGCCTTTGCCTTTGAGGAAGCAGAGAGATGCTGGGGGAGGAGGGAGCCTGTCGGGGGCTCCGTGGGCAGCAGGAAGTGATTAAGAAGGTTCCAGGGCATGGGATAGGGCCTACGCCCTTCAGGGTTTGAATCCTGTGCAGACAGTAAGGTTCCCACAAGGAGGAGGAGGAGAGGAGGGGCAGCACGTTGCAGGGGAAAGAGCACTGGGCTGGTGTTGGGCGCACGTGGGCTCAGGCCCAGCTTGGCCACTTTGCTGTGTGGTATTGGGTGAGTCTCTTGTCTTCTCTGAGCCTCCACTTCAGCATCTGTAAAATGAGTCTTCTGAAGGAGCCTCTGCAGAGTTGTCAGAAAGAAGATGTGGAGAGGTGTGCTAAAGCTCTGGCACGCGGCAGGCATTCCATGTTTATTGGCATTTATTGGTGATTATTGATGCAGAGGAGAGAGGGCCCCTCTGTGACCACTGCAGAGCCAGAAGGTGAGGGGACTCTCTCTTTATCCTCATGCCCTTCAGTGAAGGGCACTCCAGTTCCTACCTACCAAGTTCTCACTTCCTGCCAAACCCCAAGCAGGGTGCTCAGACCCCCGAGAGGTGGGCGCCTTCTCCAAGCCCCCTTTAGTCCTGCAGTTCTGGCTCCTTCTCGTACCTGCTTCTCAGCCCCAGCAGCTCCCGGCAGGCAGCTCTTTTGTCTTCCCAGCAGAGCGGCCAGCAGGAGCTGTCATATTCCCATTTTACAGATTCCTCTCCAACCTCAGAAACTAGATTTTGTTGCCCACAAGAAGTCTGACTTAAGAAGCCAGACCAAAAGGTCACATATTGTATGATTCTATTTATAGAAAATGTCCAGAAAAGGTAAATCCATAGAGATAGAAAGTGGGTTAGCGATTGCCAGGGGCTGGGGAGGGGAGGATGAGGAGAAACCGTTTAACAGGGTTTTATTTTGGCGGATGAAACGTTTTGGAACTAGATGGTGATGGTGGTTGTACAACATTGTGAATGTGCTAAACACCACTGAATTATTCCCTTTAAAGTGGATAATTTTATGTTATGTGAGTTTCACCTTAATTGAAAAAACTGTCTGGTTTCAGAATATGTTACTGTTGTTGTGACCATTAAAAATAAGAGCTGAGGGCAGGTGCAGAGGCTTTCCAAACCTTGAAATCCACGACTGGAGCTTTCTTCCCTTTAAAGATAGAGGAAGGACCAGCATTCATCCGTCTGTCTGTCTTTGTGTCCACTAGCCTTCCAATCATTCATCTACCCATCCATTCACTCATTCATCCACTATTTATCTATTAATCTACCCTCCATTATCCATGCACCAATATATCATTCCCTCTCTTCACTCATCTATTTGTCTATTCACCCATCCACCCATCCACTCATTCACCCACTCACTCCACCCATCCATCCATCATCTATCCATCCATCCATCCATCCATCCACCCATCCATCCATCCATCCACCCACCGATCCATCCGTCATCCATCCAGCCATCCATCGTCCATCCATCCACCCACCCATCCATCATCCATCCATCCACCCACCCATCCATTCATCATCCACCCACCCACCCATCCATCCATCCCTCCACCCACCCATCAATCCATCATCCATCCAGCCATCCATCATCCATCCATCCACCCACCCATCCATCATCCATCCATCCACCCACCCATCCATTCATCATCCACCCACCCACCCATCCATCCATCCATCCACCCACCCATCCATCATCCATCCATCCACCCACCCATCCATCCATCATCCACCCACCCACCCATCCATCCAACCATCATCCATCCATCCATCCACCCACCCATCCATCCATCATCCATCTATCCATCCATGCATCTACTCATTCACCAATGCATCCACTCTTCTACCTGCATATCCACCCAGCCATCCTTCATCCATCCAGCAGACCCTTTAGCACCTTCTCTGTCCCCGGCACCATAATTTCAATAATAAGCAACTCCCACTTGGCCCTGTCCTCAAGGAGTTCCCTCAGTGCAATGGAAGAGACACGCTTTTAAGTAATTACGACAGAGTATGATAAATGCTCAGTGAGGGAGGTGAGGAGGCTGTGGGAACCCTTAGCAGGGGCAGCTAGCTCAGCCTGGAGTTAGAGGAGTGTTGGGAGGATTTGCTCAAGGACGCAATGCATAAGTGTAGCAGTTTTGGTGGGGGGGGGATGGGTAGTAGGGGCAGGAAGGGAGCTTCTTGCAGAGGGAACTGCATGGTCAAAAGTGGAGGTGAGAGAACATGGTGCAAAGAAATGTTCAGCATGGTCAGAGCTTAGCAGTTGAAGTGGAGGAGGGAGTGGCCAGAGAGGATGGTAGAGGGACAGCCCCAGATGAGATGGATCGGGCTTCAGGGTCATGGCAAAGAGTTTGGACTTCACGCGGTGGGCGATGGTGAGCTGTGGGAGGGTTTTAGACAAGAGAGTGCAGTGTAGACAAATCTCTCTGCTGCAGGGTGGAGGCTGGACTGGGGGGAGCTGGCCTGGAGGACGACAGAGCTGGGGAGGAGCCATCGTGGTGTGCCAGGCTCCAGGCACGGGGTTTGGGCTGTAGGCTCCGGATGACAGGGTCTCGGGCTGCAGGCATGTCTGTGACAGCGACAGGACTGAGATGGCCACGAGTAGTGGGTGTCCTCGCCCTCAGCTCCTTTGAGCCCAGCCCCCTGTGCCCGCACTGGGATCTGATGCATGAGGCCTGGTGCTTCCTCACATCTCATTAGGTGGGGTTGGGGGCTCTTCGTCCGGCTGCCCTGTGGGCTCTGGGTTGTTGCACAGGGCAGGGAGCAGAGGAGGGAGGAGGAGACCCTTCTGGGAGCAGGGGCCCAGGACCCACAGGGAACAGATCCTTCTCCTGGTGCCCTGCCTTCCTACCCCATCCCACAACCCTCACAGGGACTGGTCTCGCACAGCCTCTTACTCTCTTGCAACCTGGAGAAGGGACATGGATGCCGTTTCACAGACGAGCAAATGGAGGCACAGAGAGGCAAAGTGACTTGCCCAGAGGCAAGCCCTAGAAAGCACACACTGAGGCTGGGATGCAGTCTGCCTGACCCCTGGCCTCCTGCCCTTTCAACTCCGATAACCACTCCCTTAATACTCATCATTTTAGAAAAATTGCTGCAAAGTACTGTCCACACCTGCATTTCCACATCTATACGTCCACAGTGAGAAGGAGAATAAAATGATGGCTAAGCACGTGGGCTCTGGAGCCTCAGGGCCTGGGTCTGAATCCTGCTCCTCTCCTTACTATGTGAGCTGTGTGAACTTGGGCAAATTACTTAGCCTCTCTGTGCCTCCTGTTTGCATCTGCCAAAAGGGAAAATGCAAGTGACTACCATATGGGATAGTGGGATGGATCAATGAGTTAACCTGCATAAACATAAAGCGTTTTAATGACAGCTAACATTTATTGAGTACGGGCCTTTGTGCCAGGCACTGTTCTTACACTTTACACGTATCTACTAATTTAATTCTCCCAGCCCTGTGAGACAGGCCTCACCATTATCCCTGTTTTACAGACGAGGACACCGAGGTCCAGAGAGGTGAATTAGGTTGCCCTCAGCCACACAGCTAGCGGGCCCCAGAGGCAGGATTCAGACGCACGCGGGCCGAGCAATTACCGCTGCCCCCCAGGGGCCGCAGCGACGTTGCATAAATGCCGCCTAAGCGACTGCAGCGCCCGCCCCCGCCTCCCGCGCTCTGGCCACGGGCACTGGGCTCAGGAGGAGGGCCGGCCCAGCAGGGTCCTCCCCGCTTCCTGCCGTCGGGGCGGGAACCGGGCAAGGTGGAGCCTGGCCGGACGGGGGCGGGAGCGGGGTGGCCCGAGTCAGGCTCCCAGAGCCGGCCCGCGGGGGCACGCGCACCTTCCCGACCCCTCCCGACGGCGGGGGTGTCCGCGGCGACCCCTCGGCGCGGGGCCCTCTGGGGCGGGGTCCAGGTGCGGAGCAGCAGCCCTCGCTCGCTGCAGTGAGGACCCCAGCCCTGCGGGTCGGGGGTGGGGGGGGAGCTCCGTCCCCACCGCCCTCGCCTTCGCCCCGCCCGGCCCGCTCGCGTCTCATCAGAAGGGGCTCACGGCCGCCCTGATGCTCCTTAATTAACGGAAGTGGCCTCGGGGGCGCTGGGCTGCTGTTTCTCCTCCTCGCAACGCTGCTGTCCTCTGGGCCGCAGCCTGGCCCCTGGGAGGCTCCCGCGGGCCGGGACGCGGCCTCCGGGAGGGCACGCTGGCCCGGGCAGGGGCGGCGGGGGTTGGGGGGCCACCTTCCCGGTCAGAGCAGGCCGCCTGCAGACCCTAGGGAGCCCCGGACGCCGACCGTCCGAATCCTAAACAACTGCTGTGCTCGCTGTCTGCAGAGAAACACAAACGGAGGGAAACGAGGAGCCCAGGCTTCAGGCCTCTCCGGTGGAGATGCTGGTGGCGAGCACCCGGGTGTGTGCAGCCTTCCCGGGCTTTGCCGACACTTTGCATAAACAACTGATTTTATTGCCTTTTCCCCTTGATTATATAAGCGATAGATGTTCTTTATAAACGGCTTGGAAATCGTTTTCAAAAGCAGACAAAAAGTTTTAACCATCTGTCCATAACGTCATATGGGGAGACTATACAGAGCGTAGAAGCTGGGGCCTGGCTGCGGCCCCTGGGGTCAGACAGTCTTGGCCTTGCTGAGGAACTGAATGTCCTGTGCCTCAGTGGGCCCGTCTGTGCGTGTCCTGCCTGCCCTGCTCAGTAGCTTCAGCCGTGTGGCTGCACCAGTCAGCCTCGGGGAGATTTCCTTCCCGTGGATAATAATACAACACAATATGAAGGATACTGCGTATTCATAATTTTGTATCCTATTTATTTTTAGTAGTCATTGATGGGCATTTTTAGAAAAACGACAATTACTTTTCTTTTATAACATCACTTTAGAGGGCTGAGTCATTTTCCTTTCTGTTGTTGCTGTTGTTATATATAACTCTGTAATGAAAACTTTTAATACAAATTTTGCCCAGCATTTCTGAGTATTTCCTAAGAAAGAGGGTCCTAGAAATGAGGTTGCCGAGACAAAGGGAACAAGTATCCTTACTGTGTATTGTTGCCAGATTCCACAGACGTAACTCAGGGCCTGCCTTCTGAAGGAAAGAATGCTGTGCGGTTTTGTGTAGGTCTCGTGTCCTCTCTGATCCTTAGTTTCTTAGTGGGGGCCGAGAACGCCTACCTTGCCAGGCTGGAAAGGGTGTGGGAAGAGCTGAATGAGGACTTGCCTGTCAGAGAGCTGGGCACGCATGAGGGTTCACTGCCTCTCTTCTTGCTTGATGGGTCTCAGATTCCAGAGAGGCCCCGACAGTCCGGGAAGCTGCCTGGAGGAAGGGCACCAAAGCCAAGATTTGAGAGAGAAGTTGGAGCTGGCTGGCTTGACATAAGGAGGAGGTGGCTCCAGGCAGAGGGGACAAGACATGCAAAGGGCAAATGTGAGAGGGCATCAGAAGCAGGGGGGCCTTGGTGCAGTGGACCGTAGGATGGGGAGCCTGACAGTGTGACTCGTGACAGAGGCTTCCCAGAACCCCTGCTCTCGGGGTCCACCGGTCACCTATGCACAGCTCTCCCTGCTCCCCGTTCCCTGAGACAGCTCTTCCCCGTGGTTGAGTTCCTGCTTTGCACCCCGCCCACCTCCGCCCCGGGAAACCTAGAGTGTAAACTCCTTGGTGGGGGGCTTTCTAGCCTTCTCTCTAGGCCCCAGTGTCCCGGGGGAAGACAAGAATAATGACAGTAGCCGCCGCTTGTGGTGTAGGGAGGATTCAATGAGATGTGTGTTGGGGGCTCAGGACAATGCCTGCCAGAGTATGTGTGCAAGGAATCTTAGTTGTTATCATTGTCAGATGAATATTATCATCATTCTTATGTGAAGGGAGGGTAGAGATTTTGAAAGAGGGGCACAGGAGAGGTGGAGGGAGGGCATACGGGAGCCGTCTCTGGGGCTGACATAAAATAATCACGGGAGAGCTCATTCCTGGGCACCCGCTTCTCTATAAGGTGGTCCAGATGAAGAAACAGAGGCTCAGAGAGGGGGGCGTCTTATGTCCAAGGTCACAGAGTGGTGGGTTGCAGAGCCAGGATCTGAAGCCATGTGCGTCTGACACAATGCTACCCGGAACTCCAAGAATGAAAGGAGGAGCTTTTGGGCAAATATACAGGCGGGCAGGAGGAAGAAGATGAGAAGAAGGATGGTTCTGGCTGGGTAGAAGGTTCTAGAAGGGGGCTGCTAGGAAAAAACATTCATTTGTTCATTCGTTCTTATATTTATTTTTTGGTATTGGTTGGGACATATACAGCTACAAGTTACAGAAACCTAAATAATAGAGAATCAAACAGTATAATCAATTAATTATCTTGCATAGTAAGAACTCAGGAGGCAGATTTGGTTCAATAGCTCAATGATGTCATCAAGCACAAGGCTCCTTTGTAGTTGGTCCTCTTGCCTCCTGATCACAAGATGGCTGCCACATCAGCAAACATCATATCCCCTTGCAACTGTATTCAAAGCAAGGAGAAAGTGAAGCGCTCTCTTATCTTTTCCTCAGGGAGAAACATCTCTCCCAGAAGCTCTTTCCCACTCCTCCCCCAGATACTTCCTCACTCTCATTGAACAGAACTGGAGCACAAGCACGTCTCTCGCTGCAAGAGAGGCTGGGAAAGTATTTGGCAAAGGGAATGTGATCAACATGACTGGCTTAGACTAGTGGTCCTCAGCTCTGGTTGTCCGTCAGTATAATCTGGGAAGTTTTAGAAAATATTGATGCCTGAATCCCCAGCTAGACCAACCCAAACCGTTGGGTTTGAGGCACAGGCTGGGTTTTTAAAAATCTCCTCAGGTGATTCTAATGTGCAGCCAGAGTTGAAAACCACTAGACTCGACTAGTGGTGATTTGTTCCCAGTGACTGGGTCCGTCGCTATCCAAATACAATTAGATTCTGTTAACGAGGAAGGAGGGGGGATGGCTGATGCGTGGGCAACCCTCAGAGTCAGCCCCACACTTGCTCCTGTTAGTTAATCAAGACTTACTGAGCACCTGCTCTACCCCACCCTGCCCTCAGGAGACCCCACCCGCGCAGGAGGAGGTGAGCTGGTCGACAAACGAGATGAAGGATGGATGCTACTCAGGGGCAGGTGCACGGAGGAGAGAGCAACCTTCCAGCCTTGGGGGCACTGCCCTGGGATGCAGGAGAAGGGGGCTGGAGCCCCAGTCCCGGACCACCCTGCCATGTGTCGAGCACACTCTTCCACGTTCTGTGCCTCAGTTTCCCCAGCAGTAAAACGAGAACTCTTCCTGCGGGGGTTGTCCGTGATTCTGTTCCCGTTGAGTGTCTGCAGGACCCAAGCTTCCCTGTCTGGATCAGTTAGGATGCTCACAGCAACTCAACGAAAGGGCTTAACCAGCAACGGGAATTTGGCACATAGGGAAGTCACGTGATTGGCATAATCAAGATTTACCATCTGGGCTGAAGTAGAGCCCCGCCGCCCAGGTAGCCCAGCTGCCTCATACCTGAACCAGATCAGGGTTGGGTACTGAGGAAGCGGGGAATGAGTCTGTCACAGCGTCTCCAGAGACCACTCTGGCAGACAGGAAAGCAGGCTGTGCGGAACCCAGCATCCCCCTAGGAAGGGAGCACTCTCTGTGGCTGCCGGCCAGGCGCCTCCAGTCGGCTGCCTCGCCTCATTTGCCTCTTGTTATGTTCCCCTTGGGTCTTGGCAAGCCCTGGGGGCTCAGAGAGCAGGGGACACATCTGCTTCTTCTTCCATGGGGTCCAGACCCCGCCTTCTGCCACCCAGCCAAGCTGGAGCTGAGCCCCCATCAGGGACCTCCCCTCCCTGGGCTTCTGACTCTAGAGTGCTGGTGTCAACTCGCAAGTGGGCAGGGCTGAGTTAAGAGGCCCACCTGGCACATAGCAAGTACTTAATAAATACACTGTTAAATCAGTTTCTTAAAAAGATTTGATGCGGGCTTTGGGCAAATTACTACTCTACCTCAGGTTCCTCATCTACAAAAATGGGAAAGTAAAGAAAAAGGAGAAAAACTGATAGAGCAATCTCTGTCCCACCCTTACGGCGCTTCCTGCCCCCAAACCAGCAAGTATTGCCTCCCCCCTGACCTCCCCCATCCTTGTCCTTTCTCGGCAAAAGACTAGAGAGAAAGGGGCCCTCCGAGTGCTGCCACAAACAGCAGCATCTGGGAACCTGCTGGACATGCCGGTGGCCCAGGGCCCCACCCCAGACCTCCTGAATCAGGTGATTGCCATGTTCAAGTCTGAGAAACACGGATGCCCGCAGGTGAAGCTGCTCCTGCCGGCCCAGAGGCCACACTCCGAGGATGGCTCAGCCTTGGCTGCGTGTCAGCCTGGCTGGGGCTGTCAGAAGTGTGCAGCTGTGGCCTCCCGCTGAAGATTCGAGTGAGTTGATCTGGGATGGCGCCTGGGCCAGGAGGTGTTAAAAGCTCCCAGGTGGTTCTCACATGGAGCCAGGGCTGAGAACCACTGCTTGAAGCATCTTAGGGGAATGTTCTGTCACTTATTTACTTGTGTTTATGTATCCATCCATTTAAGTTCACTTTTGCTTGTTTGTCTGTTTATATTTGCTGCTTTGTATCTGCGGGGAATGTAGTTAAATCTGTCATCTGGTCTTTGGTTCGTCCCTCCACCCGTTGGAATCAACACAGTTATTGAGCCTTTTCAATGTGACGGGCGTGTGCTCGGTGCTGAGGAAACAGGGAGCAGGTCCCTGTGCTCATGGGGCTGACAGTCTAGCTGGGAATGAGATGGTATCAATGTGGTACAATTGTGCACAGCCAGGCAGGTCCAGAGACCTCTGGAGCACGGGGAGGGCCTGGCTGGGAAAGGAAGGGCTTGCTCCGGAGGGCTCTTGAAGTGCGAGCAGGAGTTCCCAAAGCAGACGGAGGAGAAGACAGGGTGCACGTGGCAGACGGCAGGCGGGGGCAGGCCAGAGATGAGGAGAGCCAGGGGCGTGTGCAGAGAGCAGGGGCAGCTGGAGGTGCTGAAGGCAGGAGACCGGGTCAGACTGCGCTTTGCAGGGCACAGCAAGGAGTCTGAACTGAATTCGCAGGCAGCCAAGGCTGGGGGCCGGTTTTTGGCAGGCGAGTCTCATGCCCTGACTCGAGCCTTAGAAAGAGCTCTCAGGCTGTGCTGAGACCGGCAAGGCCACTGCGGCTGCCAGGTGAAGGATGGTGGTGGCCTGGACGGAGGGAGGGGGAGAGGAGAGGCCTGAGGTGAGATACAGTTGGAGGAGGGAACCCCCAGGTGAGGGCCCCACATCAAGGGGTGGGAGAGCGGGCTGCGGGTGGGGGCTGGGAGACAGGTTCTGGCTGAGGCTGAGAAGATGCGATTTTGAATGTCCCATTTGCCTCTCAAGCCCCAGATGGGCCAGCTGCAGGCCCCACGTGACCACTGTTGCTCTCATTGGGGGTTGGCTCCCTCACTTTAAATACAGTCTAATGAGGCCATTGTTTAGTTGCAAATTCAGCTTAAAAATATTGAGTGCAAGGGCCAGTTTTTTAAATTAATGTTTTAATGGGCCAGGACTCGGCAACACGCCCTTAGAGAAGTGTTACTCTTGGAGTAGGGGTTAGGCAGGGGTGAGGAAAAGACAGCACACGCTTATCTTCAGGAATCTGGTATCACAAGTCCCTTCTCCCCTGGACCAGCTCAGAAACCGTCTGCTGCCAGGAAAACCATGGAATCGGCCCCTCCCAGGTGTGCAGCTGCCTCTCATCTTCCTTTCATCCCTGTCAAGGTAGGCCCTCTGCTTGCACACCTCCAGGGACGGGGAGCTCACTCATTACCAAGGCAGCTTGTTCTGTTGCTGGACAGTCCTGACCATGAGAACGTGCTTCCTTAGGTTGACCTGGAGTCTGTCTCCTGGGGTCCCTCTCCCACCCCTAATAAACACACCTTTGGCCCCTCTGGGGTCAGAGAACATTCTGCACCTTCTGTCTTATTTATGTATTCATTCATTCATTCAATAAATCTTTTAAAGGAAATCATTTCTCTAAGCATCATTTTCTCATCCATAAAATGGGAGCAATCAGACCTACCTTATAGGTTTCTATGGGCACTAATGAGATATGGAGCTTAGGCAGGGCCCAGTTAGCTAGTGTGTATCACAAAATGCCAGATGGCGGGAATAGAAACGAGGAGCTGATCTCTTCTGAGCATCGGCATGTGGCAGGCATCATGCCAGGACTGGGGACACAAAGACGAGAGAGGCTCATGGGCCAGTGGGGAGAGAAGGGAGCAGACAGGGAGAGGTGTGCTGTGCCAGGAGTTCCGGGCACGTGGGGCAACCCGGCACGGCCTGGGCAGTGGGGCTCCCGAGAGTGACTTCTCAGCTGAGACCAGAGGAGGAGTCTTCCAGGAGAAGGAGGCCATCTCGGGGATGGGAGGGCACTAGTGAGGGGTGGCCCTGGTCCAAACCAGAGCCCACGTGTCCCTCTCCCCGCTCCCCTCACCCCTGCAGAATCCCCCGTCCCCACCATCCTGTAGGTTCTCATCAAAGGAGGGCGACACCCTGGCTCTGCTGGGATAGCGTGTGTGTTTGAGCAATTTCAGACTCAGAAGTTGCAGAGCTAGGAGAAAGGGTTTCTGTGTACTCTTCACCCAGGTTCCTCAAGTGCTGCTTCCCCGCATTCACCTGCTTCATCATTCTCTCTCACTGTACACACACACACACGTGCACGCACACACATGTGCACACACACACATGCACACACACACACGCTACCTGTTTATTTTTTCTCAATCATTTGAGAATAAATTGTAGGCACTTTACTCCTTTACCATGAACACTTCAGCCTGCATTTCCCTAGAGGCGAGGACTTTCTCTTACATCACCACAGTACGTGGATCATAATCAGGGAATTAACACGAATATAATATTAATATCTACTCTACATATCTTACTCAAATTTCACCTATTATCCCACTAATGTTTTTTATAGCAAAAGAAAAAATATTTTTCTCTGGCCCAGAATCTCATTCAGGATTTCTCATTGCATTCAGTTGTCGTGTCTCCTTGATCTGAAAAACTCTTCAATCTTTGTCTTTTACGACCTTGACATTTTCAAGAGCATAGCCAGTTGTTTTGTAAAATGTCCCTCCATCTGGGCTCCTGGGTTGTTTTAAAGTGTTTCTTGATGTGATCTGTCAGCTTTCTCCATCTGAAAGGCTCAGGAGTTTTTTAGGATCAATTTGTGGGCCCAGCCCAGACTGCCGGGATCAGAATGTTTGAGACAGGCCTGGGGACCAGCCTGCAGTCTGGCACCCTCTCTGAGTCTCACGTGCACCGCTGGGGTGGAGCTCTCTTTCCTGCGCGCCGGGCCTCTGGGCTGGTGCTCCCTGGCCTAGTCCTTGTACACTCCCGACCCTGGAGGCCCCTGCAGACTCACTGGGTGAATGCAGCCCTTACACCCAGGGCGGCTGGCAGAGGAGGTGGGGCCAGTCCCTGAGGCCCTAGCAGAAAAGGCGCAGAAGACCCGACCTACATGCCCTGGGATTTTCCTGGTCTCCCTCTTGCCTCGACTCCCTGATCTTAGGCCTTTGCCTGGTGCCTGTGCGTGTCTCTGTGCACGGAGGCCGCTGTCGTGTCCAGTCCCATTGCTTATAGCTGTGTGGCCTTGGGAGAGTTGCTTTCCCTCTCTGAACTTCATGATACTCACCTATAAATGGAAATATTAGCCTGCACCTTTTTGCAGGTGGGTGGTGGGGAGTACACAGTATTCCATGAGAAAGTGCTGGTTAGGTAGAAGGCACTCAGGAAACGTGGACGTCCTTTCCTTGTCCCTGCATTCCTGCAATCTGGAGAACGGCTGTGGGGAGTGCAGTGGGCTGGTGGCCTCCAGCTGCAGAGCCTTGGGGATCTGCCACAGCGTTTGAGCAAGTCCACACTGTCCCTGGGAGCCCAGGCCAGGACTGAGCCTGGTGGAGGTGCTGCGGCGTGGATGGTTCTCGGTGTGGCCTCCTCTAATGACAGGCTTTGCCCTGGGGCCTCCGTTGGTCTGGCTGAGACCATCCGGGCCCCACCAGCCCGAGGCTCTTCCCGCCCAAGGTCCTTCCGTCCCGCCTCCCTGCGCAGCGTCGCCCGCCTGCTGCCGCCCTTTCCCCACGCACCCCAGCACGCCTCTCGCGCTTGTGACTCTGTCTTGGCACCTGCTTCCTTCCGGACCTGAGCGGACCCAGACCTCAAGAAAAACGCCAAGAAATCCTCTTGAAAACACCGCTGGATCCCCGATCTCTCCTTAGAGAGCGGCGGGACATTCTTCGAGCTTTCCGTCGCGGCTGGGCCCCACCCAGGGCCCGGGCATCTTTTAGAGTAAGAAGACTTTCCTCCAAAAGCGAAATATGCGCGGTCCTTAACTGCATGAGCATCGTCACGAGATGTTGTCGTCAGGAAGCTGTCCCCCTCCACATTGGTGAGCCCACGTAGCTTTGTGTTTTTGAAAAAATACAGTTTATTATGTATTTCACGTTATAAAAAGTTACGCGCAGGTGTGTGGCACAGGAGGTGCTGGCTCCCAGCGTGAAGGCACAGGGGCGCCAGTGTGCACAGAACGAAGATGGGCAAGGGGCCCGGGGCGAGGTCCTCTGCGCCGCCGGGGTGTCCTGCGGCATACACGGAGAAACCCGGGGCCGGCTGGCGCAGGGCCTCCGTGCAGAGGGCTCCGTCAGGGCTGTCATCGTCGCTGTTGGTCCCGCTGCTGCGCCGGCGAGCCTGGGGCCGTCCCGGGAAGGCCCTCAGAGGGTCACCAAAGGGCCAGCTTGTGAGGATGGAGCGGGGAGTCCTGCGCTGTGCCGTGTGGGGTCTCACAGAGCCAGTCACAGGAGTGGCGCGATCCGAGCGCTGAGATGTACCAGGCCCTGCTCTGACCTTACACAAAATGAGTGTTAATCCTGAATCCTGGGAGAAAGGCTCAGCAAGAGGTGGCAGTCATTCCCACGGTCCCACCCGAGGGAGGGGCTGGACCCACGCAGGATGGGAAGAGGAGGTGGCTGGGAATGATTTTCATCTTTAGCTCAATGCCCATCTCAGACTATAAAAGGCTGGACGCTGGAGAAGCCAGGAACCGGAACACAGGAAGACGACTTCAGTGGGAGAAGCTACCCACGACTCTGTCTACACCTGCACCTGCACCTGCACCTACACCCCTACACCTATACCCACACCCTTACACCTACATCTACATCTAGACCTACACACCTACACCTACACACTTACACCAACACCCCTACACCTACACCCCTACACCTGCACCTACACACATGCATCTACACCTACACCCCTACACCTATACCCACATTCTTACACCTACATCTACATCTAGACCTACACACCTACACCCTACACCTACACACTTACACCAACACCCCTACACCTACACCCCTACATCTATACACCCACACCCCTACACCAACACCCCTACACCTACACCCCTACACCTGCACCTACACACATGCATCTACACCTACACCCCTACACCTACACCTACACCTATACCCACACCCCTACACCCCTACACCTACATCTACACCTATACCCATACCCCTATACCCACACCTATACCCACACCCCTACATCTACACCCCTACACCTACACCTATACCCACACCCCTACACCTATACACCCACACCCCTACAGCTACACCTACATCTAAACCTACACCTACACATCTATAGCTCCACCTACACACCTGCACCTGTACCAACACATCTGCGTCTACCCTACCTCTGTACCTATACACCCACATCCACACATGTACATCTACACCTACAAGTGTACACCTACAACTACATCCTGTGATTTAGCTAAGATTTAATGTGTATTTGCAACACAGAAGATAAAGTGTTAATATCTTCAATATATGAAAAAAAGTCTTCCTAACAAATAAGAGAAATACCAAAACAGAATGTCTATGAACTGTAAATTCAGAAAATAAATACAAAAGGGCAGAAAACACACGAGAAAAAAAAACCAGTATCAGTGAAATTCAAAGAAATATCAGCTCAAATATGAAGATATCTTTGGCTGTGAAGTTGGAAAGGATTTTTGAAAACAAGACCTGGCTTCGGAGGGGCCTGGGGCATTTTCACCGCTGTATACTTGCGGGGAAATGAAAACCGACTCGATGTTCCTGGAAGAAATTTGGTCACAGGTTCGCGTAGCCTTGAAAATGCCCAGCCCGAAGCGCCGACCGCAGGCGCTGCTGCGAGTTTCTCTGACGGGAAGGGAGCCGCGCCCACTGTGCCAGCTTCCAGCCGCCAGCCGTTTGGTGATCTTTTCAGTAACTTCATCAACGGGTGTGGTCCCCACCTGGAGGCCGGCTCCTCAAAGCAGCCGGCACGGCTGTGATTTTAGAGAAATGCCAAGTCTGTGGCAAACAAGCTGCGAGCTGGTGGAGATGCGGAGCCCGCCGGAGGCCCTGGACCTTGGGCGAAGGTCCCTGCAGAGGCCCGTGGGGCGTCCGGAGCCTCTTGTCCATATCACCCAGGGCTCGCAGGAAGCGCAGTCGCCCACCGTCAGGGTGGGCTGCGCACCCAGACGCCACGTTGCTGTGCTTTTGTCTGGAAGGGCATCAGCTTGGCGCTGTCGTCTGATTACTGTGCTGATCAGGAGCCCTAACTAGCAGCCACATCTGCTCCACCTACACCTAGACATAGAAAGTGAGGCTTAGTTACTAAGTGACAGTTTGGTAACAAAATCCTTCAAAACACGGGGCCCGGGGTGGGGACAGACCTGATTACAGAGGTCCTCCTATGGGGACACCTCGGGCCCATGGCTGTGGGAGCCCCGGCTGCTTTTGCGTGCTCATTTCGGGAGAGCCCTGTGCTCGGCGCTCTCCTCGTTTTAACTGACTTCACGTTAACCACAATATTGTGAGGAAACTGAGGCACAGAGAGATTTTAGTAACAGCCTCCAGAGTTGCATGGAGAGTGAGCAGCAGAGCCAGAACTCACACCGAGGGCTGTCTGACCCCAAAGCCAGAGCCCTCGACAGCTGCTACCCTGTCATCCCCTGTCCGCTCATGTTCAGTCAGTCAGTCAGTCAGTCATGCACTTATTGAGCTCCCACTGTGTGTCAGCACCGTTCTGGGCATTTAGGACGCGGCAGTGAACTAGAAAAAGTCCCTGTCTTCCCGGGGCTTCCTTTATAGTGGAGGGAGGTTAATAAACACGAGTGCTGAGAATAAGAAAAATAAAGCCAACCCAGGCACACAGAGACGGGGGAGGGTGTTATTTTAGCTAGGGTGGTCAGGGAAGGCCTCCGGGAGGAGGTGGCATTGGAGCAGAGGCCTGAATGAGGGGAAGGAACCAGCCCTGAGGAGACCTGGAGGAAGCGCAGACCTGAGGCAGAGCGCAGGCTGGCCTCCCCAGGGAACTGCAAGAGATTTCTGCCCACGCTCTGTGTTCCAAGGCCCCGGGACCGGGTCTTGCTTTCTCTCCCCCTCTGTCCCTCTCATCATCTTCCTCATCCTTCATCTCTGGTTTGCAACTTGGGTGGCTCCCTCCCCAGCAAGTCATCCCTGTCCTTCCAGGCTGAATCAGTGCCTTCTTGCTGACCCCACAGCCTCCTGAGCAGTGTTCCAAGCACAGGAAACAATGAGTGCAAAGGTCCTGTGGCAGCAACAAATTGGAGGACTCAAGGGACAGAGACAGCCAAGTACTGTGGATGAGGAGTGAGTGGTATGCACTGAGGTCAGAAAGTTAGATGGCAGTCAGATCACGGAGAACCTTACAGGTCAGAGTAGGGAGATGGAATTTTTTCTAAATGTGGTAGGAGAAGCTACTGGAGAATGTTAAGCAGGGAAATGACATGACCTGAGCTATGTTTTCAAGAGAGTGCTCAGACTACTGTTGCAGAATGGATCGTGGGGGCCAGACTCAAGGCAGGGAGGCCAGCTGGGAGTCTGTCGCTGTGGCGCAGCTGAGCGATGATGGCAGTCTGGACCAGTGCAGGCAGGGTTCCTGACTCCCAACTCCGGGCCTCCCCAACCCTAGCCCCGCCCTGGACTGTCTCCACCCATCTTGGACGCCCGGGTCCTCTCCCTCTGCCCTCCTGGTTGGTCCTCAGCAAAAGGACTTGCCCCCGAAACGGGAGCAGGCGGGTGCGCCCCCTGGGAGACTCAGGTCAAGGCAGGTCTTTCGAAAGGTTATTTGAAGAGAGTCCGTTCTCTGGTGGGCCCTTGTTGCGTTGGCCTGCCCAGCACCCACCCCCTTCTTTGGGGATCCACATTTCCCCAGATTCTCAGTTCATGTGCTTGGATGCAACCAATCCATCCCCAACTCAAGAGGTGGTCAGGTGACCCAGGCCCGGCCAGTCAGCCCATCCATCTTCCTAGTCACCTGATCGGTTAGGAGATGAGCATGTGATCGAGGCTGGCCCAATGAGACCTAGTCCCAGGACTGTAACAGAAGTTTGGGGGCCAAGAACTCACTTTATGATGTGGTTGCCAGTCTGGTAGGTTGTAAGCCTGAAGCTGCTGGATGCCTGCCTTACCCTTCATTAAGAGGAGAGACCATCTGAGGGTGAAGCTTGGGCAGAGGAAAGCAGGGCTGAGAGGTGGAGAGAGAGGTGCTCCTTTGAGCACCTGGATCCAGCTGTGCCTGAAGCTGATGTCTCTGGAAATTTTTATGAGCCAACAAACTCTCTTTTATGCTTAAGACAATTTGAATTAGAGTTTCTGTCAGTTTCCTAAGGAGGCGGTAAACTTTGTGTGAGTATTTAAGAGGAGGCAGAGTGGCTTTTGAATCCTTGCTATGCAACATGTGGGTGAAGGTCCAGCGGCCACACCTGAGAGCTTATTAGAAATGCAGAAACTCAGGCCAAACCCAGCCCTATTAAATCAAAATCTGCGTTTTGATAAGACCTCCGGGCGATTTGTGCGCACACTGCTGGTGGAGAAGTGAGTCCCGAAAAACAGTTCAAACTTGAAACAGAACCAGATGACCTTGGAGAGTCTTCCCAATCCTGAGCCCTCTCTCCTGTTCCCATCTTCCCTTCGAGCAGCTGAGGAGAAAGTGGGGAGGGGTCTGGAGAAGCACCTTGGCGTAGGGTTCCGAGCGGTGGGCCACAGAGGAAAGCGCTGTGGGCATCTGTGGCGGTGAGGCTCACATTTCAGACCTGCTTTCTTCTGCCTGTACTTATGGTCTAGGGCAGAAGGGCCGGGAAGGAGAGGAGAGAGGGAAGGAGCAGGAGCCGGGAAAGAGGTGATGAGGGGCAGCTGGGGCCCCCGGGGCTGGCGTCCTCAATTGGCGTCAAAATGCAACGTGTGATCCTGGATCAGACAGAAATTGCTATTGACAAATAAAAATGGCAAGCAATAGGATATATTGGAGAATATGAGGAAGCCATTTGGTGTAAACCTAATTCGGCCTGACCCTGTCTTTCCAAAAGGGCCTGACCTCCAAAAGGGCCTGACCGAGGCCGTTGAGCATGCATTGCATATCTGCTTTAGACATTCCCTATGGCAAGAACAAAGGCCCTTGAGATAAAGGCGCAACTTCCCTTCCCCTCCCAACGTTGGCATCTCCTTAAGGATTAAACATCTTTCCTTAGGCTAGGAACTGATTGCTGCGCTCACCTGTGACCACCCAGCTTGAGACAATAGACTTGCCTCCTGCTACGCCCTCTGAGATAGCGGAGCCGCTACCTGCTGTGTCCATCAAGCGCTGTGCCGACAGGGCAATCTTGTGACTATTGTGGGAGGGACATTTCAATCCTTTGTGAAACATCCTGTTTGGGGGTATATAACCACTCTGTATACCTCACTTCCTTGGTGCCCTTTCTTCCTTCGGGAAGAAAGGCCCCGGGCCATGGTCATCACATTTCAGCTCAGAATAAACTCTCCCAAATTTTCATTTATAGATTGGTTATGGATTATTTTCGTTGACACTATAAAGCGCATTACTGGAGAAATTGGATATGGACTGTAGAGGATGGTATAGCAACAGCGTCAGATTTCCTGAATGTGATAAATGTCTTGTGGTTATGTCAGGGGACGTCCTTGCTCTTAGAGGAGGCGTGCCCATGGTTTGAGAGAAGCTGGGTCCAAATGTCAGTAACTTACTCTCAAACGGTTTAGTGAAGTCATCATCATCGTATCATTAGTGTGTGTGTGCGCGCGTGTGTGTGAGGGAGAGAGAGCGCGGGGGGTTGCATCCTCCTGTCCCCTTGGTGAAGCTAAAACCACATTTCCCAGAATCCCCTTCTCAGTATGGTTCGGGGGAGAGGGGGCCGAAGGCAACAGCAGCCCCAGACCTGGGAGGCAGACGCGAGGGAGCCCCTGCTCCGTGCGGGTCTTCAGGGTCGGAGGCGGGGGAGAGCCGCGTGCTCGCAGCGGTGGGCGAGGGGTCTGCCGGCCGGCTGTCCCGGCCGCGCCCCCGGAGCAGCGGCTGCAGGTCGTCCACCAGCCATCCAGACGTGGCGGCGACGCAGAGGCAGCGGCTTCCCGGGACCTTCCCGGGCCCGGCTGCTGGATCTGCAGGTCCCGACGCAAAAGGGAAACGCACAGCCCCTGGTTCACACAGCAGGAGCAAAGTGCGGGCGAAGGTGCTAAAACACGAGGCCTTCCCTCCCTTCCACGGCCCCTCTCTCCAGGGTCACGGCCTCTTTTAATCGCGCTCACCGCCGTGCGCTTGCTGACAGTGAGGAGAAGGCAGCACGGTGGCCGTGTCTTTCCCTGTCCTCCGCGATCCTTTTCCGGCCACGCGGTTGGCTCCCGCAGGGCGGGAACTGGAGTCAGAGAGGTCGAGCTTGGGCTCCTCGGCCTGGGCGCTTCTTAGAACACGGCGGCCTCCCTCTGCGGGGGAAGCCAGGTCCGGCTCAGCGGAGGCGGCCTCTGGGGCTCCCTCAGCCCTGCCCGCTCGCGCTTGGACCCGCCGGGCTCCCCCGTGCCGGCTCCCGGCCCTCTGCCCCCCCTCGGGTGCACTGGGCCTCCGCGTGCGCGGCCTGGGGACTGCGGTGTGCGGGGACCTGCGCCACGTGCACGGTGCATGGACCTTGTCCGCGCCCCTGCTTGGCGCCTGACCTCTGCTCCCCAGCTCCCTCGCTCAGACTCTCACTGCCTGACTTCTCCCACGGCTGCCTAAGGGCTTCTTCCCGTAACAAATCCCTCGTCCCAAAATACTCGTAGTCCTCACAGCGGTTCTGCTTCCCAGACTGAAGCTTGATGGAGGAAGAGAGAGTCAAGATGTCAACCACTGGTGAGTCAGAGTGTCCGCTGAACCATCCTTACAGTTTCTCTGGAGAATTTACATTTTTCTTCAATAAGATTTAAAGATTTAATATTTTGAGGAATGAATCATGAGTGAAAGAAATGAATCTTGTTAACTAAATATGCTTCTATTATCCTAGTCTTAGACCTTTCTTTAGTTGACCACATTAAAGTTTCTTAGAACAGTGAAAACACCTCTCTTACGTGGCCTGGAATCATTTTCTATCCACTCATTCTGAGACTTTTGGGGAGTCCAGCTGCATCTTGCCGGATTTTCAGCCCACATCTGTCTGTCTGTCTGTCTCTCTCTGTGTTAGCGAAAAAAGGTTTGTGTGTATGTGTTGTTTTTCTGATGAAAGAGGCTACTGTGCGCTGCCCCCCCCCCCCCGCCGCAAAGAACTGAAACCCTGACATTGTATATCATAGAACCTTTATTATTTTTCCTCTAAATTCTTAGAAACGTACATAATGCCCGTGCTCTAGTTATGACACCATTTATAGACATTTAAAATGCATTTTCATTTATAAATATTTTACATTTGGTCCATAGAACAGATAATTTTACTAAATAATACTGTAGTTTTTTTTAAACAGGCTCTGTATATAGTTTGAATATGTATATATTACATATATATTTTTTAATATAGAGATAGATTTACTTGGTGATCTGAGAATAAATCCTTATTGCAAAAAAAAAGCATATATGATAATACAATATCTTCCCCCCCCCAGGGCACATACTAAAAAAGTGACACATATTCACAGTTCTCACAGTATTGTACGATATGTAATCTTGTGCTATATAAGTAGGTTTGCATGGAAATCAGTTATGGGATTTCTTGCCCAACATCTCACTTCGATTTGTTTACAAACACAAAATACACTGCATTTGTCTCAGAAAGACTTGGTCTTAGTTTCACACTGAAGAACAAAGAGAAAGTCAGAAGGCTTCTGCCCTTATTCTAGAGGAATTCACACAGGATGCGGGGGACCACGAGGCAGTGAAGGGTCCCTCCCAGCTAAACGCTGCCATGAGACAACACGGGCGCATCTTGGTCCCGTGTGCCTGGCCAGCATTCGGGATGCCCGAGCAAGGAGACTATTTCACAGATGAGCTCAGGAGCAGCCTCCGGGTTTCCTACACGATATCGAACGGGACCCTAGATACCACACGCGAGAAGGAAGGAACATGAGTGTGCATTTACACGGGGACGCGTACTTTTTGTTTTCTCTACGATAATGTGCTTAATATTCTGAGGGTGATACTTATTGCAAGAGCTGGTATGCTGGTCACTTTCGGATGAGAATGACAAGAGATTAAAAAACCCACAGTCACAGTTATTTACCATAGTTCTTAAGGGTTAGTCGTAAAACACAGTTTGTGAGCTAACGAGCTAAGGAGCTACGGGGCACAACAGATGATGGCTACATGGGACCCATCTCCCCGGCCAACGAGAAACGCGGAGCCCTGGAGCCCGGAAGATCTGTCTTCACTGGATGTGCCACCAGCCACCACGGAGCCCAGTTCCGGACAGGGACATCTACCACTCTCCCTCAAAGCAGTTTGAATCTCGGAAGCACATGGGGGGCGGAGGGGGGGCATCTCTGGATTAACTGGAGCTCCTCAGTTAGGGGGCTAGGGGGACGTTAGTTTCAGGAGTTTCAAAGAAGGTGCGAGGGCAGCAGCTTTGTGGGGTGGCAGTGAGGGGGACAGCTGAAGAGGGGGCCTGAAGATAACTGATGCCATTGACTCAAGGACACAAGTGCACCTGGATTTCCTCTGTTCTGCTCTGTAAAGCCGGGCTGCCTAAGAGAGACGGGGCCCTGAGCAGGGAGTGTCCCCGGAGCCCACTCAGGCCCCCCGAATGGCAATAAAAAAAAAATCGATTGTGCTCGTGGCCGTTTTCCGAAGAGCAGGCCAGTCTGGAATGCTCGCCGTGGCGGCAGGTGCAACCAGAATGGCCCAGCGAGGAGCGGGCCTGGCCGCTGAGCTCCAGAGATGCTCTTCAGCTGCGAGGCAGGGAGAAAGGAGATTGCTGGAGAAAGCTGCCCTGGGAATTCTGACTGACCATCCTTGGGGGTGGTTTTGTCAAGCTGCCTCGGGAAGGAGAAAACCGAAACCTGACCGAGCTCCGGGCCCCTGCTCCAGGAGAGTGAGCTCTCCCTGGATATCCCTGTCACACAACGCCCTTTCACGCGGACAGAGCGGCATTCCGACCAAAGCCAGCTCCCGCAAAGTCCAAGATAACAGTCGTGGGTTTGGGCAGTAAGAGAACAGTCAGGAATACGACTAAAAGCCAGGAGGGGGCGGCTGCTCCCCGTCACACTCGCTGGCGGGATAAGAAGGATCTACCTGGGCGGTCACGAACACCGCCTGCTTGGTGCTAAGGGGCCCGGATTATAAAGGTCCCCAGCCCGGGGGTCAGAGCCATCGGGTATCTGCCCACGGCGGGGCCCACGGAGGGTGTGACTGTCCCCCACCTCCCTCTCTGCGTGGTGATGGAGTCTGGACTCGCCACTCGAGGTAGGTTGAGATAGATGGTATCTTCAGACGTCAAGTGGTGGTCGTGGTCAGCCGGGGCAGGGGGTGACAGTGGCGGTTGGTGAGTGCCCACACCTAGATGTAGGCCTCTTTGCTGGCTGAGCCACTGGCCTGGGGCTGCTCCGGCCCATTCTCTGGACGAACAATGTCTTCGCTGGGCTGGATCATGACCTGGATGCGCTGCGGGCACCAGGGAGAGTTGGGGTTGGGATGAGAAAGGCCGCCCCATTCCCCCACCCTCTCTGCACGTCCATCCTGTCTGCTCTGCCTTCAGATGGCACCAGACGCCGGCCTCGTCCCCACATCTCCATACCCTGCAACGCTCCTGCCTGGGCCACGCCAGCTCTCCTCTCCTTGGGTTATTGCAATAACCCCCACTGCCCTCCACTTTCATTCTTGCCCATCATCCCTTCCTCTATTCTCAACACAGCAGCTGGAGGGGTTATGTTAAAACCAAAGTCACATCACTTCCCTCTACTTCTCAGGACCAACAGCGGCTCCCATTTCACCAAAGTCCTACAAGGCCCCACACCGTCTGGCCCCTGTCACCTCAGACCTTGATGTCCTCCCCTCGCCCCTCTCACTTACTCCACTCCAGCCGCACTGGCCTCCCCACTGACCCTCACACACGCCAAGCATGTGCCTACCTCACGGCCTTTGTACTTGCTATACCCTGTGTCTGGGACATCTTTCCTTTCAGATAGTTACACAGCTCCATCTCTATGTCCTTAGGACTTGCCCAGTACTTTCTTCTCAGCAGGGCCTTGCTCCGCACTCTCTAAACCTCCTCCTACTTTATTTTTCCCCATAGTACTCATCCTCACCTAATATGCTTTTATTTTAATTGTTGATCTTCCTCTACTAGAATGTAAGCCCCACGAGGGTGGGACTTTTGCCTATATTGTTCATGGCTGTGCCTCCAGCACTGACAGTACTGTCTGGCACATAGTAGGTGTTCAATACATATTTGCCAAAGGGATGATCCCCACTACCTTCTCTGCACACACCCCCTGAAACCCTGCCCCTTCAGACAGTGCACCACCTTCAGACATGCCTGGCCCACCTTTTCCACCACTGGGCCTTTGCACAGGCTGTGCTCCCTTCCTCAAATGCACCCCTTTGCCTATCTGCCACTCTAAGACCTGTCTGCCTTTTGAGGTTGAGCAGAGGATCATGGAAAACAAAAGCACTGGACCTGGAGTTGGAAGAAAGGGCTGTGAGCCCTGGCTCTGCTAATAACTCACTGCAAGAGATGGCTAAGAGCTTCCCTTGGCCTCAGTTTCTCCATCTGTGAAAGGAGGTGGCGGGCCCAGGGGCTGCACACAAACCCCCTCCCTGTTGTCCTTATGCTGCAGACCACAGAGCTCCCGCCTCTGGCTCTGAGGGGTCTGGAAGGCACATCTTGGTGGGCTCCAGGGCCTCCCAGCTGTGGCCCCCATCTTGCGACTCCCCGCCCCTCCTCAGCGAAATCTCAGCCTACACTTACTCCATCCACGTCTCTAGCTCTTGGGTCCCTCCAGCTGCCCGTTTCACTTGAGAACTCAATATAATTTAACACAGAGCTGGCGTGGACCTGGAACGTGCTGGTGGGTCCCTGCTGGGGGCAGCATGCCCTACAGGCTGTGTCTTTCCTTGAGGGTAAGACCACGTTCTCTCTTTATCAAGCCTACAAATGAAGTCTGGAGAAAGCCCTCAGTACATCTGATCCCACCCTTCATCTGCTTCAAACCCTTCATGGCTCCCCAGTGCCCTCAGGATAAAGTCCAAAGTGCTTGTGCTGATTTTCAAAGCCCTTCATGATTTGGCCCAAGCTCTTTACCTCCCCAACCTCACCTCTTAGCACCCCCTTTGCACCCCCCAATTAAACCCTCCGGCCACACTGATCTCTCTTCAGTTCACCAAATGCCATTTATACCCCTGGGCCTTTGCACATGCCTCCTGTCCCCTTCTAGGAACATTCTTTCTGCTTCTACTTTTAACTCTGACTCATCTTTAGGCCACTGCTCAGCAATCCTTTCTTTCAAGAAGCCTTCCCTAACCCTCCTTGACCCAGCAGGGTAACCCATCACCATGGTTTACCCCAATCATGGTGCTTCTAACACTCTCTCATCATTGGTTATTGACTTGTCCATCTCCCCAATTAGACTGTGGCTCCACAAGGGTAGGGCCTGTGCCCAGCACAGTGGGGAAAAGGGATCAGCATTCTGAAGGGTGGAGTAGAGCCTTACCTGCTTCAGGGACCCCTTTAAGGTGAGGAACATGTAGGCCATGTAGCCGGGGATGAGGACCATGGAAGACAGGGCCATGAGCCAGCCCACGCCCTGGCCCCACTTGGGGAACACGTAGCTTCCCATGGTGAGGGGCGTCATCTGCACAGCACTGAAAATGAACACGCCCTGGGGAGGGGGGAGAGGAGGGAGAGGGGGCAGTCAGTCACCCAGAGTGGACTACCATGTCCTGCTAGACCCTGAAGCTGATCAGTCCACTGCCCTCCGCCCCGGCCCCAAGGCTGACCCTCACAAGGGCCCAGCATCTTGGCAAGCCTGCAGCCAAGGCCACCGCTGGTACAGGAGGCGCCTTTGTGCCTAATAGAAAAAGGTACCTCTTCTGGGAGGACCAATAGCAAAAGGCTCCTTCTAAGAACAAACAGAAAAGGGCACCCCTTCTAGGAGAACCAGTATGAAGAAGGACCTCTCTCTGGAAGGACCAATAGAAAAAGGCGTCCTCTCTAGGGAGACCAAGAGAAAAAGGCACCCTGTCTAGGCAGACCAAGAGAAAAAGGCGCCCTGTCTAGGAGGACCAATAGAAAAAGGCGCCCTCTCTAGGTGGACAAATAGAAAAAGGCGCCCTCTCTAGGCGGACCAAGAGAAAAAGGTGCCCTGTCTAGGCAGATCAATAGAAGCGGGCACCCCTTCTGGGAGAACCAGTATGAAGAAGGACCCCTCTCTGGAAGGACCAATAGAAAAAGGCACCCTCTCCAGAAGGACCAATAGAAAAAGGCGCCCTCTCTAGGTGGACCAACAGAAAAAGGCGTCCTCTCTAGAAGGACCAATAGAAAAAGGCGCCCTCTCTAGGAGGACCAATAGAAAAAGGCGCCCTCTTTAGGAGGACCAATAGAAAAAGGCGCCCTCTCTAGGCGGACCAATAGAAAAAGGCACCCTCTTTAGGAGGACCAATAGAAAAAGGCGCCCTGTCTAGGCAGATCAATAGAAGCGGGCACCCCTTCTGGGAGAACCAGTATGAAGAAGGACCCCTCTCTGGAAGGACCAATAGAAAAAAGCACCCTCTCCAGAAGGACCAATAGAAAAAGGTGCCCTCTCTAGGTGGACCAACAGAAAAAGGCGCCCTCTCTAGAAGGACCAATAGAAAAAAGACCCCTCTCTAGAAGGACCAATAGAAAAAGGCATCCCTTCCTCCAGGTTAATCAGCTTGGCAAGCAGAACAAAAGTTGGATGTCAGCCCCAGTCCACCATCAGCTAGGTGCCCTTGTGCAGGACACAATACATGCAGTGGCCCAGCCCCCACCCCAAGGGACAGCCCCTTCCCAGGCCTGCTCACGCCTCAGCTTCCGGTGGCCAGAGGGAGCGAAGGAGGCTGGGACTGAAAGGCCTCGCTGACAATAGCTTGGGCTTCGGAATCAGGCCCGCCTGGTTTGAGGGCAGCACCAAATAGCTGGTGATGCTGGCTGGTGAGCCCCCGGGGCCCTCAGCAGGAAAGTTGGGCACTAAGGCCTGTTTTGCAGAGATTTGTGAGGATGCTAGTGTGTCCTGTACCATGCAGGGCACAGAGTAGCTGCTCAACGGATGGGAGGCAGTAGTATTATTAGGGAACAGGGTCCGGGGCCTCTTGCACCCGCCTTTGCCTCCAGAAGTTTCTCTCTGGACCTGTCTCCCCAGGGCCTGGTGTGGGGCCTCATCATGTCAGGGCTGGTGGAACCTTGTTCTTACCGCCACAATGATTGGGGTGAAGAAGGACCAGCAGAGTTTCCACCAGATGCAGGGCCTGGAGCCGACCATTTCTTGGATGTTGTCATAGAATCGGTTGACGCCTGTGACATTGGAGTGGAGGGAGAGATGGGCAGGAGGGAGGGAAGAGCTGTGGGGACTACAGGCTCAAAGCCCTGATCTGCCGCTTTCTCACGGTGCGAGCATGGGCAAGTCACCTAACTTCTCTGACCCTCAGTGTCCTCATCTGTAACCTGGGCTGGTGCTCCAGCGCGTCCTCATTGTCTAAGTATTCAACAACCAAATCCCCACGGCATCCCGGCCCATGAAAAGATCTACCAACCAAAGCACATACTTACAAAACATGTCCCACCACGCCGCATGTGCCTCCCACTCTACCCCTGTCCCAGCCATTCCTTCAGAGCCTTGCTGGATGGGGGCTATGCCATAAGCAACTGGCAACAGAGAGCAAAGATGAATGGCAGATCTTGCAGGAAGACCGCCGACGTCACCAAGTTCAAGAGAATGACGCTGGGCACCGCTTGGCTTGCACCACTCGGCTTATATGCAAAGTCACCGCCCAGTGAGGACCTGACGGTGCTGGGCAGTTAGAGAGGGAGGAGGGGAAATGACAAGGAGGGTGAGGTGGCAAAGAAGGTACGACGAACACCAAGGACTGAGGGACCCTGGGGGGCATTTCAGACACATAGTCTGGCTGTGACCATCCAAGTACAGGGGAGGCCATCCTTTCGACTACCCTGCAGTGGGGTCTGGCAACTTGGCCACCAAAGAAACAAATAAAATCACTGTTTCCTTTGTTCATTGTTCTAAGGTAGTGCACACTTTTAATTACAGCCCAGCTTTTGTTAAATATTTAGCTTTAGAATGTTTTTGGTAATTTTGGTTTCCCTTTTCTAGATAAAATCTCAAACAAACCTTTTTGATCCCAAAATTTATGAATACAATTTTGGCTCCCCTTTTAAATGAATTTACTTAACTTTCCTTCTTATGGTGTATTCTGAACACGGGACGTCCTGCGCTCATTTCCTCAGCTGTGAGCACTGAACACATTATTGTAGGGAAACAGCCCGCTGTTCAAGGTGTATTGTATGACACCTGAGGGAAGGAAGGAGGGAGGGAGGGAGGGAGCAGGAGGGGCCGATGCTCACCATAAAACCAGGAGATGGAGACACACTCAAAGAACACGAGAAACAGCAGGCTCATGCCACTGGCCGAGTAGTAATCGAAGAGTTTGAAGACATAAATGCCCCCCTGCAAGAGGAAAAGAGGGAGCGGGCCCACTCCCCTCAGTGCCCAGTGCACTCGATCCCCGCTCCACAAGGCCTCTGGAGTCTGGCGGGCTTGGTGTTAGGCCACATGCAGCAAGAAGGCTTGCGGGTAGATTAGAGGAAGCACTGAGGGTCGAGTGACTGTGAGAGGATGTGGTCTTTGACTCGCTGGGGACGGGGAAGACAATGGCCAGGTGGCAGAGGGAAAGGCCCCATTTCTGGTAAGGCTAGGGGCAGAAAGAGGAGTTGGTTGCCCGAGCCATCTTTCCACAATGCCAAATCAGTCATGTCTCTCCTCCGTTAAAAGCTTCCACAGCTTAAATAAGACAATAATGTAACACACAAATAAGTAGAGAGCTAGAAAATAAAATAAAATAAAATTCAAATGTCTCAGCCTCCAAGGTCCTGCCTGATCTGCTTCTGCACTCCCTACCTACCCTCTCACTCCCTCTGCCCCACCACACTGGCCTTGTCTCTGTCCCTCCATCTGGCCAAGCCCATTCCCACCTCAGGGCCTTTGCACCGGCTGTGCTTTCTTCCTCTAGCTAGAGCTCCCCCTGGCTGGCTCTTCCTCATCACTTGAGTCTCAGCTCAACTGTCACTACTTCAGAGGGACCGCCCCTGACTACCCTGTCCGGGGTAGCACCCCTCCCAGTCCCGGTGGCTTTCTCCGTCCTACTATCCTCTTTTCCTCCTGGCACTTTACACTCTCTGAAATGATCTAATTTGTATGTTGGTCTGCCCACCAGAACGTAAGCTCCAGGAGAGCAGATACCATGTCTGTCATGTTAGCTGCTTAGTCTCCAGCATCACGCGAGACCCACAGTCGGTGTTCAGCAACCATGAAGGAGTGAAGGGAAGAATGGGCAATAATTCTGGGTCTGAACTGTATTTGGATCGGGGCGGAGTTTTGTGGATGGGACACCAGATCCACAGGCTGAGCTCACGGCTTTGGGGTCACCTACATTTACAGTACAATTTATCAGTTCTGTGTCTGTCTTCTGACTCGCCTGGGAGGGCCTTGAAGGAAGAGAGCGTTGCTCATTAACATGGACAGAAAAGGAGGAGCTGGAAGGACGGGAAGGGGCACTGTCAACTTCAAAGGCCCAACTCCAGCCTGAGGTTTACGTCTTTCAGACCTCAGGGCCTGCACCCCCTCCTCCAGGAAGCAGCCCGGGGTGCCCCAGGCTGGGGCAGGGGCTGTATTCTCTAGCTGTGTCTTATCATTTGTAGCTCAGTGTCTGTGTCTCCCACCAGCCTGGGAGCCCCTTGAGGGCAGGGACCCCATGTGGCTCACTGCTGTACAGGTGTGCAGGGTTTGGCACAGAGATGGTGCTCAAGGAACAGACAAACAGTGGGATAGCACAAGGTTGGGGCAAAGAGGACCTGGGACCGGCCCTGGGGCAGGCGGCACCAGGGGCGTGCCGGTGCTGACCGAGCTCACCTGGGTGATGTTGGAGAGGCCGATCAGGTAGGAGACGATGCAGACGGCAGCAATGAAGAGCTCCCTGCGGTTGCGGAGGAGTCTGGGGTACTCGTCCACCAGGGCTGTGATGAAGCCTTCCACGGTGCAGAACTGCAGGGGGAACGCAGGTCAGCCAGGTGCGGCAGCCCCTAGCCCCAGCCCACCCAAAGCCTGACCCTCTGGGGAAGACCAAAGAGGCCCCGTAGCATCGGGACAAACAGGGTCAGGAGAGCCCTGGGACCCAGGCCTGATTCTGCCTCTGCTCCCTTTGTGACCTCAGGAGGCCCTTCCCTCGGGGCATCAGTTTCCCCATTGGAAAATGGAGAAAGTGGCTAAGCTGATCCCTGAAATCTCATGTGGTGGAACGTTCTAGAAGTCTGAACTCTTGGCCATCTTCTTGGGACCTAAGGCAATGGGCTCCTCTCCCTGCTTGCTCCTGGACCTACGCGGCTGGGTGGGGGTGCCTCAAGGTGCCAGAGAGGGCATCCTCACCTGGCTGTCGATGCCCAGCATCAGCAGCATGGAGAAGAAGAGGATGGCCCAGAGAGGAGAGATGGGCAGCTGGGTCACCGCCTCTGGGTATGCCAGGAAGGCCAGCCCGGGGCCTGCGGAGGGAAGGGCAAAAGAACGAAAGAAAGAACAGGCTCTGAGCACCTCCAGCATACCCAGCACACCACCCACTTTCTAAGCTTTATTTCGTCTTTGGAGTAACCTTTGGGTGAATGTTGTCAGCCCCTTTTTCTAGTTGAGGAAACAGTGCATGTGTGGTGGGGGCTATAGGGTTGGGTCCAGAGGCAAGGGGACCAGTGAGATGAGATGAGGGGCTGCAGGGGCCTAGCCAGCGGTGGGGACACTGCAGGTGCAGAGAGGTGGCCAGATGGAGAGGCTCTCGGGAGGTGGGATGGGCAGGTCCTGGTATGGGTGGTTTGCAGGTGAAGGTGAGGGTAGGGTCCAGAGCGATGCTGGGGCTCTGGCCTGGGGACTGGACAGTGGAACCGTGTGCTGCAGTGGGGAGCACAGAGGAGAGATGGCTGCAGGAGGTCAGTTTGGGACACGCTGTGTTTGAGTGTCTGGGGGCGCGGGTGTTCAGGAGATCAGGGAAAACCCTGGAAGGAGAAGGAAAGAGATTGTAACCTCCCAGGGGTCTGGCTCTGGAAAGCAGGGGTGTGGCTAGGGAGTTCCAGAGAAACAAGATGGCAGGCTGCCTGTGTAGGGGAGAGGAGGACCTCAGTGGAGAAGGGTCCTTTCTGCAGGAGCAGCCCAATTCTCCATGACGGCAAAGGGACAAGTCACGCTGCCCCCGAGTCTCAGGGCTCCGCCGTGCACACAGTGGGTCCCTCAGCTTGCCATTTTCCTGGCTGAGCAGGGAAGGGGGCTTTGCCTTGCACCCTGTGGCATCGATGCCTGGGTGGCGAGCAGAGTGGGCACAGCCCACTTGGTGAGAACACTTTTGGAACTGGGACAAAGGCACTGATTTGGGGGCCTTGTGTCACGGTGGTGAGCACGTCTGAGTGGGACCAAAGTTTATATCTCAGAGGGCAAGAGTGGGTCTTCTCCCCCAGATGTCCAGGACTGTGCTGCAAGAGTCAGAATGGCCAGGCTTTGCAATCAACCAGGCCTGGGCCCGACTCCAAAGTTCCACCACCTTTCTAGCTTGTGAACTTGAGCAGGTGACCTCAGTTTCTTCAGCTATGAAACGGGGCTAACAAGAGCATCGACCCCATAGGGTTGGGAAAATTCAGCGATACCCTCCGCATAAACGCTCAGAGCGCTGCCTGGCACCTAGTGACGCTCCATGCCAGGGCGCCAAGGTGGTGACGATAGCACGACAGCGCAAACGCGATGCGGTGAGCCCCTCCCTTCCCAGGAACCCTGGCCCTCCACTGTGCGGTGCTGACCTGAGGCCGCCACATCAGCAATAGACCTCTTGGTGACATGGGCCATGAAGCCCACGATGGAGAAGATGACAAATCCTGCGAACATGCTGGTGCACGAATTGATGCAGCAGACAATGATGGAGTCCCTGCAGAGGAGGGGGGGAGTCAGGGAGAGCGGGCCGGCAGGAAGGGGAGCTAGCGGGCAGTGGGTAGCGAGGGGCAAGGTAGAGGAGGGTGCCTGGGAGCGGAGCTACAGAGCAGGTGTGCTCCCACCACCAAGGAAGGGGCGGAACAGGAAGGAGTGGCCAGAAGGGATCGGCCTAGAGAGGAGAGGAGTTGACGGTGGAGAAAGGCCAGGGGGCGGGGCCGCGGAGGGGCGGGGCCGCGGGAGGAGGCGGCTCCCTGTGCTCTCGCACCTGTAGACGTTGTTGTGGAAAGAGTTGTAGCTCCCGAGAGCGATCAGCGATCCCAGGCCCAGCCCGTAGGAGAAGAAGATCTGGGTAGCCGCATCCAGCCACACCTATAAGCAGAATGATCAAAAATTAGTCAAAATTACAGTCACAGCCACAGCGCCCAAGTTCCTTTTCCATGTGCTAACCAGCTCTACCTGGACACACTCCTAGTCTACGCGTGAGGGTCAGAGGGGCACAGGGATTTATCCCAAAGCTGGTTAATGGCTCAAGGCTCAGGTGTGCGCCTCCCAGCGGGCGCCCTCCAGGCCCGGGCCGCGAGGGCCGCTCACCTCTGAGTCGGACAGCTTGCGGAAGTTGGGCGTGATGTAGAAGAGGATGCCCTCCTTGGCCCCGGGCAGCGTCACTCCGCGGAAGAAGAGGATGATCAGCATGATGTAGGGATACGTGGCGGAGAAGTAGACCACCTGGGGGACAGCGGGCGCCGCGGTCACGCCCCTCCAGCGCGGCCGTGCGTTGCCCTTCCCCACTTCACCTGCATGGGCACCTGCGTGGGTCCCTGTGAGGCTCCTGGACTCCTGACCTGCTCTGCTTGGCCGCTGTTCTGAAGCCCCTGGTTGGGGTCTGGACCAACCAGCTCAGCGCCTGGCTTTTCTCTCCCCCACCCCTCCTATTTTTTTATTTCTGTTTAAATTATTCAAGTAATAACGTGGTGACAGCAAAAATTTAAAATTACAAATGAACACACACACACACAGTTAAAGTTCCTTTCAACAGGCCGCAGAATATAAGTTACACAAGCGACAGGCCTTGTCTTTTTCACTTATGTTTTCCCAGCGCCTAGAAGAGTCCATGGTGTATAGCAGATACTCAATAAATGCCTGGCAGATACATAAATTCATGGATGCTAACATTTTAATGTTCCTCTTTTGAGACGTTCCTTTGCATATATGATCACATTTTCTTAGAAAATGAGGCTCAAATTATGTACTTAACTTTTCAGTTAACATATTTAAAGTTAAAAAACACAGAGTACATGCAGCTTTGTTTCTCAGACATTTTATTGTCTTGTAACAATGTGACTTTTAATTATACAAAATAGTCCCTCGGGGGTCCCACCATCCTTTTTAAAGGCTCCACCACTGTCATCCATTTAGGTTGCTTCCAATTTTATGTGCATCTTAATAATACCACATTGGACACCCCTGTATGTAAATCTTTGTCTACAAAATTATTATTCTATTCTTGGGGAAAATTTCTAGAAGCGGAATCACCAAGTAAAAAGGAATGAACTTCTCAAAGGCTTCTAGTCCACATTGCCTAATTACCTTCCAGAAACCGACCTTCGTCCAGCATTACAGAGAACGCCTTTCCCACAAAGATGCCAGCACTGAGGATGATTATCTCAAAAATTATTTTTTGCCAAATTGATAATCAAAAGACTGATGTCATTGTCTGAAATTGCATTTCTTTGCTCACTAGCTCGGAAGAACAATTTTCAGGTTCAATGACCTTTATATCTCAGAGTCTGATTTGACCCCATTTCCTGGTCAGGGTGCATTGTTCTCTGGATTAGTTGCATCTCCCTGACTTGACTCTGAGACTCTTCCAGGTCAGGAAAGGCAGCCACGGTCCAGTAGAAAAATCACTGTATTTGGAATTAGGAAAAGGAGATTCAAAACCACCTGCATCGCCTACAAGCTATGGGACATTGGATCAATTCCTCGTCTCCTCGGAGCTGAGCATTTTCGAGTCCGGGAGATGGGTGCAATCAACCTTGCTACTCAGAAAGGCTGACTGCAAGAGGACACACAACGTGCTCGACAGGTGTCACCTAGATCTTGCACTTCAATGTGTCCTCCATGTTTAGCGCGGAGCTAGGTATGCAGCAGGTGCTCAGTAAATGCTTGTCGATGGATTGGTTGACTCACTCCAAAGATGCAATGAGAGGGACCCCACTTTCTGTCTCCACAAAGCAGTCAGTCACCTCATGTCACAGGAACTCTACATAGCACCCGAAAATGATTACGATGTCACGCATTGGGTGCCTACTATGTGCGAGGCATATGCTACACACTCGGCATAGATTATTCCCTTCCATCTTTGTGACAACCCTGTAAGGTACTATTATTGTGACCATTTAACAGATGCGGAGACTGAGGCTCAGAGAAGTGAAATGACGTGCCCGAGTGCACACAGCTAGGAACCAGGACACTGAGATCCAAACTCAGCTCTGTCTCTTCCACAGCCCTTAGGCGCTCCATTCTTCTGCCTCTGAAAGCTGGGCCGGGAGACACATGGCCCACCTCCTGCCAGCCTAGTCTAGGGACAGAGCAGAGAGGCTGTACCCCAGCCCTGGATCTGAGAGCCCGCCGGGTCCCAAGGTCCCACCAGACCGAAACAGGGTGGCTGTTCAGCAGCGGTGCCCACGCCCAAAGCTGGAATCCGCTAAGCTTCTGTTCTGCTCAGTTCAGCTTCTCGGGTGGTCCACCCCTCCCTGTCTGCGGCCCTACTCAGTTCAAATCCCTTCTCTCCCGCTCTCCTGGTAAGACCTCAGACAACACACTGCCCTCAGTTTCCTCCAGGCCAGGGCCAGGGAGAGAGACGGCCATCTTCTGTCCCTGGACTCCTGGGGTGGGGCTTGAAGGGGGAAAGGGATGGGGACGAGGCCAGTTCCTCTCCCCCCAGTTTGATCAGCAGGGTCCCTGGATGTCCCCAGGCTGGACACCCAGGCTGGGCGTGGCTCTGCCCTTGCCCATAACAAAAACAAAAACACAACTCCCCTTGCTAGCTGCCCAGTTCTGTACAAAATCACCGTCTCATCTGATTGGCACGAGAAACCAAGGGATAAGCACAGGTATTAGCCACATCTTACAGAGGAGGAAATCGAGTTTCAGAGAGGTGAAGTGACTTGCCCGAGGTCACACAGCTAAGTAAATGGTCGAGCTGGGATGTGGACTCAGGACGGTTTGCATACAGGGCCTGAGTATTTAAGCATTAATCAGGCCGTCTCTCTCGCTCCTCAAAGGCTGGGATGTGAAGCCAGTGTCCAGGTCTGGACTGCCCACACCGAGAACAAGGCTTGGCACAGCACAGTTTGGTCAATGGTCCATGAGCAACAACTGCCTCTGTTTTGCGATGGCTCCCTCAGGACCAGGGGCCTCTCAAGGGACTTGCCGTGAGCCTGGTGCTGCGCTAAGGGCCTGACTTGCATTATTTTCTTTAATCCTCACAGCTGCCCAGAAGCAGAGTGATGTTATTATTCCCATTTTACAGGAAAGGAAACGGAGACACAGAGAGATGAAGGGAGCTGCTCAACCAAGGCTGGACAGGGCTCTTGAGAGATGCAGACTCCTTGCCAGGACAGAGACCCTCCCACCCCCACTGTGCACATCCTTACCTTTCCAGTCCAGCCAACACCCTTCCAGATACAGAAATACACAAGGATCCAGGCGATGGCCAGGGTGATGGCCAGAGGCCAGCGGATCTGCCCTGGCTTATCCAGCCCGTCTGTCATCTGATGCATGTTGCGCCTGGTGGGACAGTGGAGAGAGGAGACAGTCACGGGGGCTGGCGGGAGCTGGAGTGACCCGGGGGTGCCCAGGGCGTGGACCCTCCACCGTGATTGTGCTGACAGCTGTGATCACCGAGATGCAAGAGCGGGGTGGGGACGGAGGGGCCCAGCATACTAATCGGTAGATAGTGCTGTCTGCTCAAGGGACCTGCAGTGCCAGGTCCTGCTGCCATCACTGCTCCCCTGGATGGCTGCAGCCCTCCTACAGACCCCTTCCTTCGTGTTGCTCTGTCCCCACTCCAGCCCCAGGGCTCCTTCTAAATTGCAAGTCTGCTCATGTCCGTCTCCTGCTCGGATCCGGCAGCAAATGGCTCCCTGTGGTTCTCAGCAGGAAGGGGACCTCACAAGGCCTGCAGAAGCCGGCCCTGCCTCCCTCTCCAGCCCAGCTCTCAGCACGGCCCCCTCTCATCAGTCTGGACCCCCGCGTGCCCTCACCGGCCTGCTCCCAGCCTTCACAATGCTCTTCCTTCCGCCAACACCTGTCTTCCCTGCGTTGGTTTTCATCCTCAGATGCAGGCCTCACCTGGGCCCACCACCTCCCGTGTGTCCCCTCTCTGAGCACTGG